>NC_086247.1:105104602-106489357 GCF_021018805.1 Prinia subflava | reverse complement strand
GAAAGAAAGAGAGAAAGAAAGAGAGAAAGAAAGAGAGAAAGAAAGAGAGAAAGAAAGAGGAGAAAGAAAGAGAGAAAGAGAAAGGGGGAGGAAATTTACTGCAATCAAAATTTTCAGAATAATGGGGTGCCTTCAGAGCAGATTACAATCTGTCTCTCACACTGGATTAAATAACCAGGTTTTGGACCCCAAACTGGAACTATTTGTGGAGACTGATGCATTTAAAGTGTTAAAGATAAATAATCTGTTTTGAGACCTTTTAAAAATATAATACATAGGAACTAGAACAGGCATTTCAGTCTGCCTAGGCTGCATCAAAGTCCACACGACCACATGATTTAATGCCTCGCATTCACCTACAGCAAAAAAAGGCTCTGCCTTACTGGCCAAATGTGAGCCACGCCTATGACTCCAAAAAGGAATCCAAGCTATTCCTTACATCATAAGCCATGCCCATGCCAGTTGTATCAGAACATGAGCCTTTTTGCTCACCAACATGATCAGGGTCATTAAGATCCCCTCATTAGCAGAGTTTTCTACTGTCTCTCACGTTGGCATGGATGTGCTGAGAGGGGCCAGACACTGGAACCTCCTTTACTCTGCATAGGAGAGCACATAAGCCTGGGGTATGGAGAGGGTGTTTTTAATTAATCCAACATAAATAAAACTGCCTGAAAACATAGTGAGGAATAGAGGCTCAGCCTTCTGTAGGTCAAACCCAAAGGCTACATTTGTACCCTGGGACAACTTCATTATCCTCAGATGAGCTGCACAAGGGATTAATTTAACTCTCAGAAAAGGGTCAAGAGAATCTGGGAGAGGAACAGAACAACCCATTAAGAAGAGCTATAAGAATACATGTTCATAGGTTAGTTCAAATTCCTCCTTACAACTGCTGGTTTTAGTGCAAGCAGGTACATATAGTAACATCACTATTTCTATTCTGCTCCATCTGCTGTTGACAGAGCCCTTTCTTCTATTATATATTTTCAAATGGCTTGTAATTTAAATCATTTATATTCTCAAAACCCTACGATCCAGTGAAGTACTGAGGTTTGTTCACCTGTCTATTTGATTTTTTTTGCTTCCTTTTAACTAATTCTTAAGATGTATCTGTAAGACAGAGAAAAGTTATATATTTTTTTAATGAAGCTAATTGTTTCAGTTGTGGGCTGCAAGCAGTGTTCCTATTCCAGAAGGAGAACACTGTCAGATTCTAAACGTGACTGTGTACCTTAGGTGTAAAATTGTGCACTAGCTCATAATTGTATGGGCTGCCACTACCAAGCTAGAAAAAGAAAAAAGGGCTGGAGAGACAAAGCATTAACAGCAGAAACACCCTAGGACTCAGCATTTTTTTAGATCAAGGACATACTTTTGGTAGCTATTTATCTTTCCAATCTTTTCTTCCTTTAAGATGATTGGGTTTTGGTCAGCATGGTGAAAATGCCACATTGTCTTTTATCTGTTTTGATGAACTAAAGCATCCCAATGTAAATGCAAGTGCTGGAAAATAATGATACAGAAGTTAAATACTTTTTCCAATCCCAGCACTTGTAGAAACAAGGTGGAAAATACCTCTGTAATAGATACCTAATTGAAGGGACCTACATAATAATATGGCTTGTTCTCTCTTCTTCTCTCTCTCTCCATTCCTTGAGGGTTCCCTCATTCCTTCCTCACCCATAAGCCAACTTGCACTTTTTTCCATCACACAGCAGACCTGCATGTGTCTCTGAGAAAGGAGATGTGCACAGCAGGAGGAGACACTGGGGACACTCCAACCACGTAACAGTGAAACAGCCCACAACCTGGAACTTTTATTTGATCCAACACTTCCCAGCAAACAAATGGAATCACTGGCCTAGTTTAAACCTTGACAGTGCCCAGCTATGGACTACCATTTATTTTCACCCAGGTTATATAGTACGCTTACCCAAATTTTAGCTCTTTCAGACCCAAATTTGGTTCTAACAGTGCTAAAATGGAGTTTTGAAGAAAGACAGCCCTCATTTGGATGCAGTGAGCCAGAAATAAGTTGACAGCACACAAGAAAATTTCAGGGTTAGCACATAGTGCTGGTTACTCCTGCTTTGCTACAAACCCACTTGTGTTACAGGAAATTTCACTTCTATAAGAAACTAGAATTGCAGTATTTTAACTACAAAAGCATCCTTGGCTAATAAAATGGGTTTCCATCTGTAAACTTTATTGCAGCTCATTTGCAGGGAAATATTAACCCTAAGGGCTCAAGCCTATTTTTACCTGCTCTGAACCACAGCACTGAATCTTCAGTACACTTTATGCCTGCAATATCCCACTAAGGAAGGACAGTGCTACTGCTCAAGGCTGACAGAGGCAGAAAGCCAAGGACCAAGAGGGAGGTTCCCTTGCTTGGTTCAAGGGGGTACAACAAATCTGCAGTAGATGGAAGGACTGAAGCAGATTGTGTTAGTTTGGTGTAGTCATCAACCACACCATGAGACAGGGCTTTTTCCTTTCCTACTTCTCAGAGATAGGATGCCTGCCAAATATAAATAGTATTTTCTTGTTCAAGGTTGATCTTGCTGTTTCCACTCTGGATATGGCGTGAATGTTCTCGCCTCCCTTCACAACACACCCTGGCAGCTTGAACAAATCTTGGCTTACAGTTCTGCCTTTCCCCACTGTTCACACTTTGCCCTCAAAGGCTGCAAGGACCTGCACCCTGCCTTCCTCCCTTGGATTTTACTGAGTACTTTCTGGCCATTATTCTGCTCTGGTAAAACTCAGAGCAACTTTACTTCACTTTTCCAAAGTTTTAGAGACAAGTCCT
The DNA here is from genome assembly GCF_021018805.1 of Prinia subflava. NCBI lineage: Eukaryota > Metazoa > Chordata > Aves > Passeriformes > Cisticolidae > Prinia > Prinia subflava. The sequence goes on along the minus strand of NC_086247.1, from coordinate 106,486,542 downwards.
TTTACTAACCTTCCCAGTTTTACGTAAGGATACTAAAGATTTCCAGAAAGGATGTATCAAATCAGCCTGTATGGAATAGGAAACTTGCAAGCTAGTGTCATGTATGTCTGCAGCTTGTTCCTGTGACATGCTTGGAGTGTAGCTTCTAAGTGATCAGTTTGGCCAACAGAGAATTTATTATGTCTCTCCAGCTGCAAGTTGAAGCAAATCTGAATGTCTCCTGATGTCAATGGAAAGCTACTAGATGGCATCTATAATTATCTTCAACCTAACTCCTGATGCTTGCACTTCTGAAAACAGGACCACTGGCTTTATAGCACCATCCTGTTACTTTTGCTTCTGAAGTCCTTTATCTTAGGACTGATTTTCGAAAATAAACTGGAAAGCAATGTAAGGTGCTATGATTTAGAATTTTAAAAGAGAGTTGCCTAATTCTGAAGGCTCCTCCTGGTTGAGGAAGAGGTTGCAGAGCAACGTGCCTGAGAATTGGCTTCCCTTCTTGTTCCCCTAATAGCAGTCCAAAACATTTAGAGTAGGATACCTGCACTGGAGGTGTTGTAGTCAGATCATGCTGATATTTGCATGAAATTTTGGTGCTTACCATGAGATGTCCTCTCCTATTTAACCCGTGGCAAGACGAGCCATATTAAAGCAAAGCACTGGGGGAGACAGTGGACTGCCAGATCAGTGAGCAAAAGTGAACAGCCTGTACAGGAAAGCTCCTTTTCATGTTAACTGAAGCTTTGCCAGAGGTGAGATTTCCAAGCAGGGATGATTTTCATCATCACCTGAAGGCCACCCTCAAAAGACCCAAATAAAAGAATGACATCTAAGCATTTCACTGAAACCAACTAATAGATCAGCCTAACTCTTTTAAAAGAAAATTCAACAAAAGCTAACCACCTGCTAGGTTAAGCCAGTTTCTATTGAAAGACCAGTAACTCCAGTGTGGCTCTTGATGAGAGGACAACACAACTCACTGCAGGGGGTTGGATTATCATCTTTAGAAATTGCTGGTTAAAGATCCTGAAATACCACAGGATTAAGAGCAGAGCAGACGGATTCTCAGGTAATCAAATGCTGCTGTCAAACACACATAGTTTAATATTCCTTTCTACCAAACCCAAAATATGCATAAAATAGTGGAAATCTGCTCTTTTTCTTTCTTTTCAAATTCATGCTTCTCTATGGTATTTTCAGAATTCCTTAAGATAGGTAACAGCAAGAAAATAACTTGATTAGTAGCTAATATCTTTTATGTTGTTTTACAGCCTTGTTTCACTTGAACATTTGTCACTACGGCATATGTATTAAACTACTTATTTGGCAATACCTTTTATATCTGCCTAGAATCACATGAAAAATTAAAATTAACCTGGAAATACAGAGATCTGCATCTTCTGCAGAAATTTACATTTCCAGTGAAGATCCTATGAGTTGTATTAGTAAAAAGTTTTATAGGACTACAGAGCAAACAAAAAGGTGATGTATTCCCAGATTATTTATAGCATCTATACACACAGAGACAACCATTTTTCTTTTTGCATCAGCAATGGAAAGCAACCTAGTTATCTCCTCCTAATACACAAATCTGGATTTCCCATTAATTTCTAATTGGATGCATGTACACTAATATCATATTGAAAGAAATCCTCCTGTCTGCAAGACCAAGGGACTCAGCTTTCCTAAGAAACCTCTTACACTTTTCAAAGTAGCTCAAATCATGCTTGGATAGCACTTGCACATTGGAGTAATGCCACTGAAGTCCATATAATGGCTCCTGTGACTAATTCTGCTAAGCACAACAGAGAACTACAAAATTTGTTATTAAGCAACCCGTTCTTAGACATAAATTAAATGTGCTTTGGTTAATTATGTCCTCTCTCATGTACATGGGGAAAAATCGAAGAAACAGAGAACTGAATTGAAAAAACAGTAAATTTCTTTTTAAATATATAAAGTAACTAAGCAGTATCCTTTCTGGCCATAATATCAATACTTGTGCCAATACACTGCAGATTTAAAATAAATGTAAAATATTACAGCCAGAACTGAAAAGCTAAGCATTCACAGCAGGGCTTGATTGTCAACCTATCATGATCTAAAACACACAGGTCTTCTTCTGCTGAGTCAATGTAGTTTTAAAAATAATGGATTATTTTTTTAAAAACAGGTTCCTTACGTCTTCAAGTCTGTTAAGGTTACCACGGACTATTTACAGGCATCAATGAAAAGGAGGAAAATCTTACTTCGCTCTCCTACTGTTTGCCACTGGTAAGAGTAGCTTGCGGGTTTTCTGCAAAATCTCTGTCATCTCCTGACAAAATTGGAATTGTCAACAGGGGACAATTGCATGGCGGCAAGATAAATCAGTGATATTATAGAAAGACTTGGAAGGATGAAACAATTTGATTGACTGTGCTGCTGGACTGTAGCAGCCAACTTGGCTACAAGTACACACTTTCTCTTCCTTTCCCCCTTGCATCCTGAGAGCAAAGCAAGTAACAAGCTGTTATCCCTGGTGGAACATTCTTTTTTTGTATATCAGTAAACAAAATTGTTACTTGTTTTGCGACTGACTCACACAGAGCTCTCTGACATCTTTCATTTTCTTTAGGAGGAGATGCCTTTTGACTGACTTCATGGTGTGATTTGACCACTTCAGCCCAGGAGCAATTCAACCCCTTAATTCTGGGGACCAGCCTAAAATTGATGCGAGTTCTGGCACTTGTTTCAGCATGGCCAAGGTTTTGCTTTCTGGACTGGTGCTCTTTTTAAGCAGCTCTGAATTTGCACCCTGACCATGATCATACAAGCAATGGATAATGCTGAGGTGTCCAGAACTGTGTCTGGAACAGGATCACTGTGTCCGCCCCAAAAGTGACACACAACCTGCCGTGTTCACTTTTTACGGGTGCTCTCTGGCACTGGCGACATGCAGATGCTCCAAATGGGCTGTGGCATCAGAGATGCACAATACCCTTGCTAGGTTAAATGGTTTGCCAGCAGCAATGATGCAGAGGCAGTGATGAGAACACCAGATCGAGGGCACCATCTGAAAGGATCTGGATTCAGATCCGGGTGTCTGCCTATGCAGGAGATCATGATGAAATGAGCACATTTCTTCACAATCACAAGAACCATGCACTGTGATTATCTGCTGCAACCTGCAATAACCTCTGGGATTTTGGTGCAATAAAACCTTTAAATCACAGTTCAGGCAAACTTCTGGAACAATCAGCAACTGAGCTCTGGTGCTTAAGTTGAAAGTCAGCGAATTAGCTGTGGGGTTCTCCTAAACTTTTCACATTACAAATCTGTCATTCATCTCTCTGACTGAAAAAACTCCAAATTTCATTCAATTACTAGTACCCAATAATACTTAACAAAATTAGAAAGGTGTCTCTTTTATTCTTTGTTGAAACCTGACAGAAAGTCCTTTAAAAACCAAAAAGATCTGACACAATCCAGCAATTTATCTTACCAGGTCAATGATAAACGTTAATGGTCAGAGCTGTATGCCTAAACACTTGATATTTACTCCACCAAAGACATTCTTAGTCAGAAGTCTGTTGCTTACACCTTAAATACGTAATACAAATTCAAAGCCTTGAAATTCACTGGGCTAGAACCTTTACCAATGAAGATTGTTACTGGGATTGGTGCAAAGTTCATTCTGGAGTAGATGCCCATGACTGTAGAATGATGGAAATCCTGCATGCAGAGGTGAACTGATACATAATTTCATGCATGAAAAAGAAGAACTTATTTTAAGACTCACTTGCACACTTTCAGTATCATTAGAAAAGAGCATAATTCCACTTGCCATTGAAAATGGAACTTATGACATTCTAAGCATAATGGCAAAACACTGTGTTGCTGTTTGAGATAGGGTGATGATTTGAATAGGGGATTTTAAAAGGTAAGTTGGGAAGCGAGAACAAAGGAATTTACTTGTGAAACTGCTGTGAATAGAGTTCCACTCTTCCATTAAATCTTTAACTGGGTTATAGTAGCATTTAAAGGCAGAAAAATTCAAGATCAACTATTAACATATAAATATAATCCAGCTCCTCACTGCAGTTACAAAACATCAGAGGGGTTCCTAACTCAAGCCTTTGCTTATTTTCTACTCTGCACCAAAGCAACTGTTCATGTAAAAGTGAGATGTTTCATGAACATTCTTTATCTCTTTGCAGCTGTAGCTATTCCTAAGCATGACCCTGAGAGCTTGAACAGACAACAAAGAATCTCACATCAGAGAGGCTCCCCTTTCTGAAAGCTGAGTGGAGCTTCTGTGGGCCAAGTGGCTTAATTCCAGCCTCCAAAGGTGAGTGTGGGGAGGGGGACAGGAGAAGGTCCCTTGTAAGGGCACAGTGGGGAGCAGGAGAGAAGCCTGGTTGACCTACAGTCCTTCCCTTCCTCGTGGCTAGGGCCAAATTACATTTTTAACCCCTTGTGTTGAACACAGGAACGGTGAGGTAGTTTCCTTGCAGGACAAGGATCTTCCACACACAACACTCCTCAGCACCATGCTGAACTATTTGATGCAGAGGTGATAACCTTTTGGTGCTGCCAAAAGCTGGGACACGCTTCCCTCATAGGGCATTCAGAGCTTTAGCTCCGGCACATTCTGGCACATTCCAGCTGGCTGAAAGCCAAGGGTTCTGCTAAGGCTGGTTGTCATGAGTCAAGGGAGCAAAACTCACACCTTGACTCTGCTGTGCCCTTTGCTGATGATCTGCCCACACGGAGGAAGGACAAGCTCTGCAAAGCCTTTCTGGTGTTTTCACACAGGACAGCAGACAAATAGAGCTGCACTTCTCAGCCTGCAGATACCTACTCTCCAGTCCTTCAGGAAGTACCTACTGGAGCTGGGATAAATCTACGACAACTTTCATTTTTGCCAGAAAAAGGGTGGAAGCTTTGAAAGGCACCACACCCTGATGAGGGGCTGCAAAGGTAAAATGAAATAACACCATCCTTTGCAGAGGCTTCTTTTAGGCACTAGACACAAACCCCAGTCTAAAGTTAGAACCTTATTAACTTTCATGGCATAGCTGTATTTGTAGGGATCTAGAAAATCTATTTTTGTTTATGTTTTCAAGTCTGTTTAATTAACTTGGTGAAGCTAACAAATAAAGAAACATTCTGCAGCTATTCTGAAAGTCTTCCCTTCACTTCCAAGATCCGTGGGTTCATGTCTTTCATAAATGTGAACTCATTCAAATCTTTTCATAATTTCCCCCACTTTTTTTTAATATATCCATTTCTTTCTCACAGGTGTCAGAATACAATGACAGTTTTGATCTTACTGAAGATAACTGTATATGGGTAGATTCTTTTTCTTGAAATGCAGACTGGGAGTGGATCCAGAGGTCAAGCAAGAAGGTTACATATATTTGAAAACCACTCTTAAAGAAAATCCCTTTGTGTGACTTCTAATATGCCTCTGGATGTTAGTCTTGAAATACCTAGCTTTGAATACTGCTCTCTGTATCACAATGTTCCAGTCTTAAGAAAACTGAAGTTCAAAGACAAGGGAAGACTAATAGAGTTGGGTTTGTAGCTGTGGAACAAGCACTTTCTTTGCCACATCAAAAGCTCTGATAAAAGCAGTCCAGTGATTCAGGATAAGAGCATATTATTTGATGTATTAATTTGACAGTGGGCTAGCATTAGTAAGAAGATCTCCTTTTTCACCCCCATTACAAGATTGCTTTTGTGCATTACAGAGGAGTTTAAAACACCCAAGATAGAGCTAATCAAAGTTCTAGTTTAAATGAAGGTCACGCGTGTCCTCTGAGGTCTGATTTTCACGTGCTTTTTTGAAACTTCTGGATTGCTAGGTAGTAAAACCTGCTGGAATTTTGTGAAGGCCACAAAAAATGAATCTGTGCTCTGTAGAATTCTGAAAATGCTGACTGTTTATTGCAACGTGTACGGATTCTGCAAGTTACCAAAACCAAGGATGCATGACTGAATGAAGATTTTCATATTCAGAGTGAATGCCACGATCCTTACTGTACTGAAACTATTTAATCTGGGTGAGGTGTGTGTGCAGATGATGCTACACTGGGACATGTAAGTATGGAAGACAAAACACTCTTAAGTTACGTGGCCTCTGATAAAGAACTTAAAATTGAATCTCTCTGACACAAAGTCAATGTTTCTTCCCTTCATTATACTACTCCTCACAGAGGCATGTATCTAAAGGGGGGCTGTAGTTCCTAAAAATGGGGAATGAATGGTGTGTGAGCATTTTCTTAACAGATGCTCCAAGAGAAGGAAGTACCAGCATCATGATCTCAAGAGAAAGGGGGTTAATAAAAACTCCTGCTTGTGACCATCAGTGCTGCTATCTCCACTTTTCCTCTCTGAAGAAGCAGCAGGTGGAGGTGGGGGATAGGATTTCATCAAAGTATTCTAGTTTTCTGGAAGATATCAAGTCAAAATGTAGGAAGAATGTACAGTTTTCCTCTTTTACATTATTGCTTCTGAGAACAGTAAAAAGCAGTGGTTTGTAGTTGTGGGTTTTTGAAGAGACAAAAAAAAAGTGAGATCCATAAAAGCAGCATATTCAGATGGAGAAAGACATTCTTCCAGGAGCCTGAGCTGGGCTGAACTCTGGCTTCAAATGATAACATCCATGAGGCAGTGGCAACATGATTCCTCTTTACGAGAGTAGTCCTGAACTCCTGCCAAAAATCCCTCTATATGCCACTTAGTGCTTCAAGACAAGAAGAATAATGACAGGTCTGTAAAATCTGCTGGAATTGACAGTTCTTATTGTTCTGAAAAGTTTTTGTGACGCACAGGAATTTTCAGATTAGCACTGCACAATGTTGAACAGAATGGGTGTCAAGTAAATCAACGGGCTTTTCACAATTCACAAGTCTTTGTTTTACTGCCGTTCCATTTTTATTCTGTGCTTGGTGTTGCTTTGTTGTCTGCACGTGCCATTGGAGATGTGAGTGTGTAAGCACTGAACAGGGAGCGAGAGCTTTCCATGGCATGGCGTTCCATGTAAGCCAAGGCTTAGCACAGAGAAACTTTTCCTAAAAAAGTGTGTGGTTTTTTCAGACACAAAAATAAGGAACTGTTTATATTTGTGTGGTTGGTCTTATTTGGAGATACAACTGTCTTCAGTTCATTTGGAGGTGAACATATTGAGCCACCTTTTTTTACACCTGTGTGTAAAAATGTGTGCCTACTCACTTGAATAATAGGGTGAAAACCCTATACAACTGAGGCCAAACTGAAGACTGGTGGCTCTAGCATCTGTTTATGTAGAACATGAATGACCATCTGGGGTTTTGTAACTGAAGGAGGGTTAAGATCCAGGGAAATAATGAAATATTCAAATTTAATATCTCTTGACACATATAAAGCTCAGATCAGAATTTCTGCTCTATGCTTCCAGTATAGACTGACATATGGGTAAGCAGACAAAGATAACCCATTAAGCTTAAAGCCCATAGAAACAAAATAAAAGCTGTGGAACGTCTATTCCACTTAAGTTTTCAATTTACCATCATTGAGGCAAATAGAAAGAAAAAAAAAACCTGCTGAAAATCTCACTCTTCCAAGAAAAATATAAGCATAAGACTGAAGATCAGATCAATGCCTGGTGGCATCTCGTGTAAGTCAATGGAGTTATGCCAATTTGGTCTGGCACCAAGCATTTTGGAAGACATATGAGCCCATCAAACCAAGTGTTTTCCAATGCAACCAATTAAAGCTACCCCAAGATAGCATTTTTTTTCGACTTCTGCATCCTCCCAACTGCTGCCAGCATACCACAGCTCTCACTGAAGCCTACTCACTCCTCTGTTGCTGGAACTCTTACAGCCTGGGAATTTGAAATGCCTCTCCCACATAGATCATCCCCAAGCACTAATGACAAGCAACAGTCCTCTGCACCATCAGGTCAAAAATCTAATGCAAGCATGGCTTTGACTGCAACACGAGTTTTTCCACCACTGTGGTTTGAAGCACTCAGACAGACTGATCCAGTGCTTAGCAGTTATAGGCTGTCTCCCTCCCTCTCTCCCTCCCCAGCCCCCTCCTTTTATCTGCTAATGCACAGGGATAGACAAGCAAAAAAATCCCTTCAAACAAGGTTATGGGAGAGAGAGGAATTCTATCACATACAGTATTTGCCTAACACTGGTGACTAAACTTGAGAGGTTTATGTTGTTTGAACTATATCCCTGGAGTGCTAACAAGAATTAAAATATTATCTTAAGAGTTGAGGTGACCTTAAAATACAATTTTCTCCTAGGCTTTCATATCAGCAATCAGAAAATAAAGCAGAAGGCAGTAGGTATGGAATTAAAAACCCTCAAAGGTGCAATTAAGCTTCATTTTGATGCATCCCAAAGGTGTTCAAAATGACCAGCCTAGAGCCAGGAGCAACCCATGCCCAGGTGTGGAAGGGTCCAAGCTTTCTCACAGATTTTTATGGAGTATCTTAGCCTAGATCAAAGCATCCACCTTCAAGACGGGGAGTGGGCACATCTCTTTGCCTAGACTGCTGTACGTAGTGGGATTTTCAGCTACACCAGTGCTAAGTAAATACAAATGAATGATACAAGACCCTGGGGAAGGTGACATAGCAGCAAAATACCTTCCTCATAAAAAAAAAAGTAAATCCATCCTTGTCACTTCCATCACTGCTGAACAAAAATGTCTTTCAATAAGAGCTAGCAGTTAGCTCCTTTTTGCATGTCATAAAAAAATGCTTTTTTTCTAAGCCCCGTGCCATAGGGTGCCTGGGGCCATCATTTCAATAAAAGGTGACCCAAGCACCCCTGGGAAACACAGGGAAGAATGAGTTGTATCTGTGTCTTCAGAAAAAACAATAACTGAAGCTTAATAAGGGGTCCCTCCTGCATATGTGATACATTGGGTTAAACACTCAAAACTGCACAGAGGAGCTTTACACACACCAACAGACACTCTCCTTGTAGTGATGCACTGAATTCTACGTTCTGGGTTGTTTGTGTGGTGGTGGTTTTGTTGTTTTTTTTTTTTTTTTTTTTTTTAATTGACCCATCAGTTCTTCAAAACACTGACAATTCTTTTTTTGGCATCAACTCCCAGGCAACGCTGATTGCTTTACCGGAGGGATAAGCTCCACGTACACACCTTCCTGCCACAACTTGCGAGGCAAAAGCAAAGCTGACCAGTAACACCATGCATAAAGAAATTGACAAAATCTAAAAATTTACACCCTCAGCCTGAGATTTCCAGGCAGCAATGTGATTTCTCAGCTTTTCCTAATACTGGGAAATGAAGCTGTGTGTTAAGTTCTAAAATGAACACAAAACACCAAAAACGGATTCCTAAAATGCAGCCAGCTTCATACGATGTTTGCACCTAGTTTGGTTACTATAAAATACTTGATCAGCTCAGGCACAGGGTGAAAATACAAGAAGTTTTCTTCCTAAATCTTTTTCTTCCCGTGTCTGCCATTTCTCCTATGTATTTTCACAAACCAGATGACTACGGTCTCTGAGAGGGTTAAGCAGAGACAACCATGAGCTCCATGCAGCAAAGCTCCCTGTCATGATAAAACATGAACAATGCTGAGCCGAATTAATGGCTGGTGTAACTGAAGTAACCCCAGAGGGTTGCAGAGGGACAGATTTGCACACACACTTCCCTCCCCTTTCTAAATATACTGTTTCTGCTTTACAGAATCAAAAGCAGAGTCCCAACAGGCAAAGGATCAACTTCTAACACATGCCCCACAATGGTGAAAAAGGAAACTCCACGCTTTTAGTGTACTCACAGGTTTCATAAACAAATAGGAAAGCTTTAGAATTAAAGGTATTTTTAAAAGCCTTCAAAGAAGAAGAAACCAATTTTGAAAAAACGAGAAAAGGCACATAAAGGGTAGGAAAAGCAATGACTTTTTTGTGCTGAACACAGTGATGAGCAACTCGTGTTTTCTTGGTTCAGGGTCTGAACCCCGGGGCTCGACAAGCCGTGGTAATAACATACCTGTTATTATTACACCAACACCACAAATACCGGCGACTTCATGTGGGCACCTCAGACTTTAGCGTCTGCAATACTCTGCTCCATGTGGTTCGCTTTCCTTTCCAAACACAGGGGTGATCTGAAATACCCCAAAGAATACAGCATCCTTCCATAGACTAACCTCAATCAGGCTAAAAAAACACCCAAGGCAAAGCAAACAGCTAACTAGTTTGTCCGATGCCCGGACCATTTGTAAGAACACATCTCGCTACACGTGAAACAAAACCGAGGAACCCTTCACGCTATTTACAGTTGTAACTAATTTGCTTTTGCCATCCCTCAGCACCATCAATTGCTCCATGCCCAGGCTGAAACAGCAGGATAAAGTACGCGGTTCTACTTACAGAGATCTCGTAGCTCCATCGTTCCCGATGACAAATTCACCTCCCACACGGCAGCGAGCGAATGACTTAATGCTGCCTTCGGCGGGCGGCACGGTGCGCACGGGCAGCGGCGGCGGGCGCTGGGCGGCGATGCTCTCGGCGGGGCTGCTCTCGGCGGGGCCCCGCTCCCGGCGCGGCCATGGGAGAGGCGCTGCCCGCGGCCGCGCACCTTCGCCCGCGCCGCGGGCTCCGCGCGTAGCTCCGCTTATGTGCCGGGCGCCCGGCGGGCTCCCATTGGCACGGGCGGGCGGCGGCAGCCAATGGCAGCCCACTCCCGCGGCAGGGAAACTCCTGCCCGCTGATTTAGCGTCTCGGGAGACCGTATTTCCGAGGAAGAGCGCCGCTGCCCTCGCATCCTGCCATCGCACGGTGGCGACGAATAGACCAGAGATCCCCGTCTCCGGGGCTCCCCCTCCCCGCCCGCTCGTTTTGTTCCAGAGCCAGGCGCTCACCCTGAGGAAGCGCCGATGGGGACCCGGCACCCGCGTCCACCTTGGCGGGGACCGCGGGGGAGAACGCCGGAGCTCCACAATTACTCGCTCCATCGCCATGGAAACAGCCTGGATGCAGCGGGCTGGATTTGTGTAGCACATCTGCTGCCAGGCTCATAATCAACTGCAATCTCATCTTTTATCCCTCTGCTCTCGCTGCTTATTTGATTGTGAGTTTGCTCTCTCTTTTCATACGTGCTGGGAAAGTACACTCAGACAGAGCTGTGTACATGTTGACTTTCTCCCTGTGCAAACACGCCATGACACACATATGTGTGTGCACAAACCCCATTCACTTGTATGCATGCATATGCTGAGGAGATGCACTCTCTGTGTTCCCAAACCACACAATCATAGAACAGTCAAAGATCGATCACCCAGTTCCAACCCCCCTGCAGGGATAGCTTTTGTGAGTGCTGGTTGCTTGAAGTCCCATCCAACCTGGCCTTGGGCACTGCCAGGGATGGGGCACACACGGCTTCTCTGGCAATCTGTCCCAGAGCCTCACTATCCTCACAGGAAAGAATTTCTCCCTAATACCTAATCTAAGCCAACTCCCTTTCACCTAAAGGCCATTACACTTTGTCCTGTCACTCCATGACCTTGTAAAAAGTCCCTCTCCAGCTAAGGAAAGTGCTCTAAGGTCTCCCTGGAGCAATTCCTTCTCCAGGATGAACAACCACAACTCTCCCAAGCCGGTTTTCATAGAAGAGCTCCAGCCCCCCGATCACATTCCCTCTTTTGGACTTGCTCCAACAAATAATACACCTTACTCACATTTCATGTTTAAGTAGCTGATCAGCAGAAGACAAGACTACTGTCAAAATACTGTACTTTGCTTTCCAGTACCATATATTGTATCTCTCCAAAACAAGGTGAAAATCTGAGACAGCTGCTAGGAATCCTCCAAAAATGCACCTGGCACCTACAGACAGTGACCTGAATCTTTATGCAACTAATTCTACACTGGGTATTTCCTGTCCTGTTCGGGGTCTGAGGAAACACACCACTAAGAAGTCTTTATGCCCAAAGGGTTGCTAGTCATTGATGAAAACTCTGTCCTGACCTCTGACAACATTAGGAAGGAGAAATCATTAGAAGAAAGGAAGCAACACTGGAGAGAGAGAAAAGACTCCTGAGCCAACAGTGCAGTAAGCAAAGGAACAGTTTGGCAGTTAAGGGAATTTTCTGGCTGCTCCTCAGACTTTCTCTGGGACAACTGAAAAATGATCTTTCATCCTTTCCATGTTTCTGTTACTGAAACATGAGGAGACATGTTACTGCAAAATGAGAAGAAAAATCAAGTTCATGCATTTATATTAAAAATATAACCTCAGATAAACCATGATACACTGACTTACTATTATTATGGTATTAAGAAAGAATTTCAGATGGAAATAAAATGAGGATACATTCGTTTTTCAGGAACCCTTACTTGCATTTGTTTGACCAGAAGAAGAAGAAGAAAAAAAATGAAAGCCCTTCTTAAAAAGCCTCAATATTTCTATATTGCACTAATAACAGCATTCCACTCCATTTGCCATGGTAAATAGAAGCATTTTAAAATGCACCATGACAGAGCCTTGCAGGTAGATTCATCTCCTTATACAATAAGGGCTGTAAAATTTCTTCTACCTGAGCCTAATCCAGAGTCCAGGAACGTCTTCCAAGCCTCAAGAGGAAGGCCATAAGAGAAAGCTACTCCAGGGATTTGGCTTTTCAGGGCATCTGCAAAGCAGTTATAAATTCTTGACATAGAAATGAGCTTCTGAGAGAACCGTATTTGTAGTGGTTGTGGATGCCATAAGGGCTCACTTCTGGCAATGCTGTACTTCCGGCTTTTCATTTGCCTTTGGAGCAGCACCATCACCATCCAGATTACTCTAAGCTTGCCAGCTTTTGCGGTCATTCTTCCACTTCTGAAGTATTAAACTGTGGAAAGTTATTCAGTGTGCATTTTAAAGGAATGAGGGCTAATTAAAAAGCCTCGATTTGCTGACAGAACTTGCTTCAGAAAAAAACAATCTGCCCAGTTCCATACCTCTCTCACTCCTCCTTCCACCTAAATCACACAGGGGAGAGGGTGGTCTGGGAGCGTGGAGCATGCTCTGTCATTTGTCTGTGAATGGTGAAACACTTCAGCAGTTCCAAGCTTATTTTTGCTAGCTGTTATTGTCACATCATAGACTGGAAGCATTGTCAATATGTAGAGCTTAAAACAGTCATGCAAACCAACAAGTTTAAATTCTATTGAATGACAAAAACCAAATGGTACATTCTTAGAAGGTCTCTGCAATTAATATTTTCTTAAGCTAATATTACATTGAAGAGGTTCCTGATGAAATAAATAGTTTCTTTCTGTTATGTGATGCAGAGGGTTCAAAATTCTTCATTAGGCTGTGCTTTGTTAAACAAAGCCCCACTGCAATCAAAAATAATGATTAGCCGTGCAACTTTGATGTATCTGGAGAAATTTTCCCTTGGCCCAGTTTCCAAAACTCCCATCTGCATTTCATATGCTCACAGGGACAAGATTGTGTCCCAGATTAGGGCAACCAGTCAAGAACTCAGAAGACCCATTTTTAAGGTCTTTTCTTTCATAGGAAAGGAGCAGAAGTGACAGAGATCTCTGCTTCTGACAACAGCAAGCTACTAGATTTAAGGTTATGAAATCTCACCTTTGTCGCTTTCTTTTCTCAGTAATCTCCCCTGCAAATTGCATTTTATTTTCCTCACAAGACTGTGTTATGAGAATAAAAACATTAAGAATTTCATTGCAATCTAAAGCAGGACAGAACACAGATACCTAAGAAAGCTTTTCAGAGAGATCAAAAATTCAAGGCTAGAAAAATCCAGGCATTTCAAAGCAGCATAATAAATAGGATTTGTGAAAAAATCTTCTAAGATAGCAGGATAAAATGATGCTGTTCAACTAAAAGGATAAAAGATTTCCAGGAAGGCTTCACACCAAAGCTGCTACTTGTCAATCTGACATCAGCTCCTGCCAGTATGCTGTCATGGGCTAAGACCTGTTTGTGTGTGGGAGTTGAGGAACAATCAGTGATGATATAATGCTTACTCATCCTTCTAGATTGTGGGTTTTTCTTTTTTTAGCCTAGATACCTAAAGGGGAATATGGTTAACCTGCTAATAGTTCCCCAGTCATAGACTTGGTGGTTGGCTCTCAGTGATTCCTCCTCCAGTGCCATAAATTATCTGTTAATTCTGAGTAAACTTTCAAGTCCTTTCAAAAGTCCATTTGCAGAAGCAGCTGATTTGCAAAAGGAACAGCTAGTCCTACTGATTTATTCTAGGAAGACCTACACATTTCCTTTTCACATCTGTATTCTTGAATTGTCAATTAGGACCTATCTGTAGATAATACAAACAAGTATTTCAGAGACTTCCAAGGCCATATTTCCCATTTAGTTTGGTTTTTCTCAAATCTTAGTATCAGAAAACCTCATAACTCATTTATCAGAAGGTCCCGATATTTTATTTCACATGAGCAGCTTTGAAGGTTTGGTTGGTTTTTTTTGGTTTTTTTTTTGTTTGTTTGTTGGTTTTTTTTTTGTGTGGTTTTTTTTGTGGTTTTTTTTGTTTTTTGTTTGTTTGTTTGTTTTTTAATTTTTTGTTGTTGTTGTTGTTGTTGTTGTTGTTTTGTTTTGTTTTTTTGGTACTGCTACTGCATCAAAAAGAAGTTTTTCCATAGTAACACATAAACACAAATTAAAATGAAAATGCTGGGCCAGAGCATAAAGAGACATCTATCTTTTCTGCCATTTAGGACAGCTTGACTACAAACCACAAAGCTTATCTGACTAGGAACACACAAGTGATATATAAGCTGCTGAAAACAGTCAGTAACACAGCTTTGCAGATCAGATTAGACATGACCTTCAGGGGTGATCTGCCACCATAGTACCCAGAAGGTCTATAGGAATTACAGAACCACAGAACCTTTAATTCTGCAAAGCATTTCCACCATCCAAGCACCAATGAGTGCTTTCAGTGTTCACTACCTCCCCCTGTGCTTTGACCAGGGGGAATATTCAAGTCTCTCCCTGCACCACTGGGCAGGGTGCCCGCATTCTGAGGATGCATACACTAGTTAAAAGACTTCAAGATACAAAGAATGTGCATTAAAAAAAATCTCCACTTGTCTTATACAAATGAAATCAGAGCTTTATAGAATTTCATACAGCAGTCCTGGACATACACAACAGATGACTGTCTAGGGGCGTTGAATTTGCAATTCTTCTTCATCTTCCCTGACAACTGAAGCTCTTCAGCTAAGCCAAAGACAGCCTACAAACAATCCTGAAACTGGCTACAGGAACTGACAGGAATATTTCTCAGTTTTCCTATTGCTAAATGATTACATGTAGTCTGAGCAGTGAAAGGAGACTTCCTAGTCTAGACAACATGACTGTAGGCTCCATTTGCACCTTCAACGTTAATTCCAAGAAGATCTAAAATGCCTTGTCTTTGATACAGAACCAAAGAAAAACCCCCAAAACCAACTAAACAAAAAGAAGAAAGGCACCGCAACTGCATATAAGAGACCTAGTCTGAAAAAGGAAGAAAGACAAAATGGGTTGCTTAGGGAAAGACTATTCTGTCACAGTGAACAAATTTGGAGTTTCACAGTTTTTGATATGTGCACAAAGAAAAAAAAATATTTCTAACCTTGACAGTGGGTACAGCAGACAAACAACCTCAAGTGATGTCTAGGTTTGGCGGCAGTGTCATATACAATCATAGTTTGTCTTTGGATAGCTATCATATTAAAAAAGCCCTTAAAATACACAAGCCCCTGCAGCTGTCTGCAACCTTTAAGTCTTGCCATTTCAAACATACATTGCAGTCATATAGCATGAGAGGGCACTGAAGAATTTCAAATCAATTATAATAAATCCAGACAGTAGACAGCAGAAGGTTTCACAGTACACATCATCGGCTTCAGGACTCCTCACAAAACACTCTTAAATACACAACTGCAAGAGGCTCAGAAATCACCTTGTGAGTTTGAAAATTTTCAGCACATGCAGACCATATCTGCCAAATCTATCACATATTCTTCATGCAGTGTTGGGGTTAGGATTTTCCCTGCTCCCTCCTTTGCCCACATTGTTCAAATGCATATCACAATCTTGTATCAAAATCCTTTGGAACATACTGAGAGCATTTTCAGTCATGTCATTGTAATCTCAGTTCTCTCAATCACTCTGTCTGGAGCACACATGGCCAGGACAGAACAATTTCACATCACTGCAGCATTTTACATCTTTAGCTGCTTCTCCAGCTCGTGCTTTGCACAAGCTGCCAAACAAGCAACAGCAGCCAGGTTTTCTCAATGCAAACAGTCTAAGACTTCCATTTAATGCTTGGTTTTCTGTAGGATGAGCACTGTGGAATGTACATTGCACTAACACTGTGGAAACAAATGATGCCCTGTAGGTGCGCATCTCTTACAGGCATGCATGCTTCCCCTCCATCTTATTCATTAGTGCACTGCAGTTTTCTTCTTCTGGGAGATGGTAGATAAATCTCTACTCAATCATATGAAATAGCAACAGAATGGTTTCCTTAGCTTTTCTGATCTTAACAAAACCATAGAGCAATAGGATGGACAAAATAAAGGTAAAAGTCACCTGTCTCAGTTATCTGAACTCAGTCTGATGTTGTCATGGTTCACTGTTTAAATAATGATGCATGACTTTTGTTTAAAATATGTTAATTACATAAATAGGTACTTAGGAACTACTTAAACAGAAGATTATTTACCCCCTTGACTAGAGAAACCCATGTGTCAGCACATCTGCTGCACAGGAAGATTAAATCTGTTCACACAAAACTCATGCTCTCCCTTGCTAATGGAGAAGAGATTAGTAGTGTGAGACCTGAAGCAGGGGCTTTGGGTTTTAGCCAACAGACCCTTAAGACTGTCACAGTGGATGATGCTAGCAAACATCTCTGGATTTCTAAAAACCCAGTATTTACTTGCCTAGGCATTCTGGAAAAAGAAATGGGATTTTTATTGAGAAGAGTTTTCTATGCGTGTGTTTTAATTTTAAAGGCTTCTGCTGTATGTTATTTAAGAGCAGCAATCACACTCCCAGCAGCCTTAAGAGGGAACTGAATTGCTGTGCACCTTTTAGGCCAGACAGACAATGCTAGTTGATGATGTTTAGAAAGAGTATATTGAAAAAAACCCAATAACAGAGTAATCTTTGCCTTGGCTCACCTTCCCAGCTGCTGCTGAAGGACCTCCAGACTATTATTTTAATAGCTGTTGATGAAGGCAAATCCATGTTTTTCACATCCCCTTAGGACTGCTTTTGCATCCCAAGCTTGCATGGAAGGATAAATGTTGGAAGGCTCCAGTGGTGCAGAAAGGGATTGCCAAGACTACAGCTAATGAGAAGAACAGGAAACATGAGTCCAGTTTCCAGGTCCAGCAAGCACACAACAAATTTTCCTGAGAAGAACGTGTTCTGTCTGCTTCCACCTCATGCAGGAATGAAAGTCAGATGAATGCTCACATAAGCCGAATGAACAGTTAGGGCTGTTTACCATGGAGCTATTGCAAATGTGCACTTAGCTTCAGCTAGAAAGGGCAATGTCCTCCATCCACACCCTCATAAGGTAATTCGGAGCACACAAAATGAGCTACTGATGCTTCTATTCTGTGTCAGCCTCTGGCAGCAGGCATCTGCTCCCAAGGATTTCAGTGTCTCCCTGAGCTGGGCTTTGCAAACATCCCCTCCCCAGAGACACTAACAGCCACGTTTTCAATCCGTGTACATGGAAATGTGCAGCCAAATATACATACCCCAAACACGTGTCCCATGCACAACAGAAGCGTGCCCACACACGCCCATCCACAGCCAAATGTAGTATAAATAACCTTGCTGTATAAATAGGCTTGCTTAAATGAAGTCTCTTGCTTAAATAGGGCTGGCATAAATACTCTTCTTTATGCTGCCTGTTTCATCTCACATTTAAGTCTGGAAAGTGGCAGCTTCGTTGGAATGACCGGAGAAACTCCACTCAAAGTCAATAGATAAAAAGGACAGGTGAGCTCAGCATTGTGACATCACTGATGAAGATTTCGTGAAAAGAATAAAAAGCAGGTAATTTCTTTTTTTGTGTGAATATCTCTGATGTCAAGATAGATAAACATTAGTAAGACAGGCAATAAGGTAAGTGCAAACATTCAGAGGAGATCCTCAAGCACTGAAACAGCAGCCCCCACCAAACTAAAGTTATATAAATATACCTTGTATTCTCAGTGTAAAAAAAGAGAGAGGAAAAAAAAAGGAAAAAAGTATCAGAAAAGGAAAAGTAACTTTTCCCTCTTTCTCAGCATCTTTGGAAGGACACCGATGGACAGAATATCAGTCCACACTCCTCACTGTGCTCACGTCTGTATTCATCAATATGGTGTTATGGACATTTTCTGTCTTATCCTTTTCAAAATATTTCAAGAAGTTGTTAAGATTGCTTTCTCTGAAGATGGGTAGGAAGGACCGGCTGTCAAAAAGGACTCTCTGAACCTCCCTGCAGCAACCCTGCTTAACATTCAGCCCACACACCAGGCCCGGCTCTATCAGTGTTCTGGCTCACTTTTTCAGGGCTGTTGCATCTGCTCAGAACTTCCTTCCTGCTAATGAGCCTCTCTCTAATTGATCTTCAGAGTACATATTTCCTCAGGCTCGATCATCCACGAGCTAAAGATGCTGTCAATACTGCTGCATGGCAATTGCCTGTGCAGAGACAAGTCCTGCCTTGTACTCCCTTCGCTGAACCCTCTGCTCTTTGCACATGATAGGTGGAATGATTTCTTCATCTCCCAAGTGAAGAGACAAATTTATAAAGGTCAAGCAATGCAGAGGCAGTTGCAACAGTGGGTGCAAACTCCAAGTTTTCCTCACTCTTCATTACCCAGCCTCTGAAACACAAACATATCTACAGTGCAAAGCCAGTAGTATTTCTACCTGTTACACTACTGCTTTGTTCAGGGTTGGAGCATTTTCATTCCATTAATGATTTCCTTTAAAAACATTTCAGAATTGGTTTAGAAAAAATAAAAATAGATGTTTAAAAAGATTTCAGTCTTCCTTAATCATGCAGGGATATATTTTCAAAGCAGTATGCCAGGAGTATTCCACGTGACTCCCATTCATGTTAAAATTAGAGTCACCAGAATAAACTCCATATGCTGCTTTGAAAAGGTATTGCAATGTGTCCAAGGAAAATTTTTGCAGCTTGATGCTGCTTGTACAATTTTTTGCCTGCTTTTTTCCTTTTGATTTATAAATAGATTTTTAAGATTTTTTTTAATAACACTTTGTACTATCTGCAAAAAAACAGAGAGAAGGGATTTGCTGGTTTTCTTGGTTTCTCTGCAGCCATTTTATTTTAAAATTATCAGTTTAATCGGGGTAGCTTTGCTTTGTAGGATGTGAAGCTTTTGGAAGCTTTTTTGTAACTCTTTTTTAAATACTGTCACTATTGAAAACCTTTCTACCCAAGCCACAGCCTGCAGTGAGGTCTGGCTGCCTTCCACACCTGAGCCGTTGTCCTGTCAAGTGATGCTCAACATTTCTGTGTTAGCCAGAAACTAATTTTCACATGTGGACAGCGGGGAACTTTTTTCCAGAGAGGCTGAGGCATAGTGTCTCCTTGGCAATAACAGCACTGCTGCTTTGTGTTGGAGCCTGGCACCACAAACATACAGGTTGCTGTATTCAAGGTCCTGTCTTACTTTCTGCCCTAGTTTGCCTTGGTGAGCATTGCCAATGCTCTGCTCACACACACACATACTGGTAAGTATTGGTTGATTATTAAATTGTCATTTATGACTGCAGTCTTTCTGGTCATTTCAAGAGAGAGGGGGGGAAAAAATTCTGGCAGCTCTGGTTCTCTCATAATTGCTCTCAAAATTTTACTGCATCTAACTGTGCATGAGAGATTGTGCACAAAAAGACAGTGTGAATGGCATCTCTTCAGTTTATCCTCATGCTTCTCATTACTGTCTCAAATTGCCACACATTTTAATTTCAGCCATTTACATCAAAAGTATGGCAAACACTGCCTCTAACCACTTCATTACTTTAACCTTTAAAGGATGTAAACAAAGGGTAAATATTTTGCTTAAAAGTAGAAGATGCTTCCACCACAGAGGAAAAAAAACCCCTCTCCTTGCTAACAGAACTGTGTATCAGGATATGAGAAAAGAAACAAGATACAGTTGTCCTGTCATCAAAGCACTGACAAGTGAGGTGTGGGCTAAGTTCCCATCTCTATCACTAACTTTTCAGGCAACACGCAGGAAGACATAATTTATACATTCTTATTATCCTACTAAAAATCACTTAACATCACCTTTCTGTTCTCCTTTTTTACCCTTTGTTTATTCTGTCAATTTAGATGGTGCTCTCCTTTGGTCATAAACCTGTGCTTTAAAGAAAGACCTGAAACTCCCTGGGATGGTTAAATGACAGCTTGCACCTGAAGCTAGAACCTGTAAGCAACGGAGCTTTAGCAAAAACAAAGGGTTTTTTTGTACAAGAAAAGCACTTATAAAAAAACCCCAAACCCCAACAGCCAGGCACAAAACAACAAGCATCCCCAAAACCAATCCACTAGTAGCCAAATATGGCTCTGCAACTTCTACACACATGGCCTGCTTTAAATACTAGGGTTCAAATGAGCTAATGGGTTACTGTGGTTAGAAAAGTTACCATGTCAGGTATGCTATAGTACAGCTAGTGGTAAACATGCAGTAAAACATACTTCTGTAAATGTTGGCAAGAAAATTTTGAAGAAATGCTTTCAACTTCACATTTCCAAAGGGGCTTGATTGCCCCTGAATAGTAACAGTTCATCTGTCAGAGGAAAGACAAGTTAAAACTGCTTTAAAGGGATCACCACAGTTAATGGGGAAAGCCTGACCTCTTAAAGTGGCTACGGAATCCATCACAAGGCTCTTTTACGCTTTATTTAACAGTAGGAAAAATTTATGAGTTTGGCTGATGCTCCATCTGAGTTTGTTTCAACGATGATTAATGATATGAATTACTATTTCTTGCTATTTGGATAAGATATCCCATTGCACGAGAAAGTATTTTTTACCCATAAAACTACAAAATAATTCAGGTTGCTAGGCAGTTCTAGGCATCAAGTCCTGCAGACACAGCAGAGCTAATTTCATACGTAGGTCCCTCAGGGCAACTCTGGGCAAGTTTTGTTTTTCTCCAAGGATAAAGATTTCATAATCTCTCTATGCAACTGGTTCGAGAGCTGCACCAGTATCAGTAGTCAGGAGTATTTTATCTTTACATCCTAACAGTTTCCTTCATTTCCTTAATTTTCTTCTTTCTCTGTGTACTTCTGAGAAGGGTGTGCATCTTCTCCTCATCCTCCTTGTTCAAACAATGGCAGAAGGTCTAACTGGATCCTCCTTGGATCCAGACTTTTCTGGGATGAACAAATCTGGTTCCTTCACACTCCCTTTGAACACCACATGCTCCATCCTCCTTAATCATCTTGGTAGCCTTTTGCTGGACTAGCTCCATTTCATCAGTTTCTCCTCATTTCTAGGGTACAAAACTGGACACAGTCTTCCAGCTACTACCTCGTAAGGGCCAAGGTGGGGGAAATAATCCCTTCCTCTGCCATGCTAGCTGTGCTTTAGCTAATGCAACCCAGCGTGCAGTTAGTCCACACTACACAAGGGTGCACTGGTGGTTCATGGCACTCATCAGCCCAGAGACCTTCCAACAAGCAATCACCTACAACTATACTTGTAAAACATGAAATTAGCCTTTCTGAGTCCTCAATTTGCTTTGCCAGTCACCCATCCTCAGCTTTTAGTATCAAAGAAAATATCTGCAGAAATGAATATCAAAACCCCGACCATCATAAAAATCAATACAAGATACTGAAGTGTTACTCTAGTACTAAAACCAAGAAGCGTAGAGAAAGAAATCAGAATCATCAAGCTCTTTCAACTTTTAATAACTAAGGCAAATTGAGCAGCTATGAAACATCCTGTTTTCTGGAGCTTAAAATCAGCAGGGCAATAAAACACCCTTAACCCATGCAAAGGTAAATAAGTTTTATGGAGATATTTTCTTTCTTTTTTGCTCAAATAGAACCACCAGTTTAAAGATTTTGCCTGGTACTTTAAAGTTTTTACACAGCAAAGGGCCATTTAGGCCATGTATATAACTGGATCCATTTTCAAGCTACACACATACAATACCTTTTACCCGAAGTTCATCTCCTAGATTGGTGGAGACAGTTCGTTTCTCTAAGTAAATTAAGCTTTGAAGTCCACTGTGTGCAGAATTGGGCTAGATAAAGAACTATCCTGTTCTCTGCCATCAGTATTAAAATGTTGTATTTATACTACTACTTCCGATGTAAGGCTTTTTTGTCCATATGGATCAATTTTTAGGAATAAGAAACACATGTGAGAGTGTAATTTTGACTTTACAATTTTAACAGTGGCCTTCAGATTCCTACCACTGCTGAAAATACGTAGCTGCCAGTAACAACCATCCTGGCTCCAAAAACTGGCTTCCAATAGTCTACGGCTTATGAAAGGGTCTTTTCTGATTCTCTTGACTGATGTTCAGATGTGGCTGCCCAAAGTAGTCAGCAGGTGTCCTCAGGTAGAAAGTGAGAAAAGCCATTAACACCCTCCTTAGGGCAGGTGGAAGTACTATGAGGCATGCCATTGTTCCAAGGGAAGAGGACAGGCAGAAAGAAAGTCTAGGGGAATAAATCCTGTTGGAGGTTGGAGCATTGAACACAGAGAGAAGCTAAAGGAAACTTCACTTAAAACAGAGAAATAAATTCAGTAA
This sequence comes from Prinia subflava, assembly GCF_021018805.1. Taxonomy (NCBI): domain Eukaryota; kingdom Metazoa; phylum Chordata; class Aves; order Passeriformes; family Cisticolidae; genus Prinia; species Prinia subflava. The sequence continues at coordinate 106,463,745 of NC_086247.1, read as the reverse complement.
GATTGCTACATCCAGTCACTAGCTTAAAAGAAAATCACACATAGGCCTTAAAATGAAGAAGAAGTACCAGTTATATGACAATCAGATCAAAAAAGAAAATCACTGGAAGAAAACAACCCTCTAATAACTTCCAGATCCCTCGGGAATGCGACAGTCCTTCAACAATTTCCAGAACCCTAGCTTACATAAAAATGGGCTCTTGGAGGGAATCTTAAAATCTTGACAGCTATGAGATTACATTCTTTATCTCACATGTCTGATTTTACGAAAACAAGGATGTTTCATTTTTCCACTTGGAGACTTTAGAGATGTTATTTTCACTATGAAGGGCTGGTCAATTGCTTCTGCAGACGCTGACAATGTAGCAATGATATGATGAGGTCTGTGGTTTCCTTTGGCTCTTGGTTAAGTACAACAAAAAGTTCTAGGCAGCATTCAAGCAAAATGGATAGAACTGCAATTTTAAAGCTCTTGCTGCTGAGGTTCTCTTACCAGCAACACAACAAAGATCAGTCAGTTTCCCTGAGACAGAAAACTGATGCTTGAAATCTGAAGACAAGTTTTCAGAGAAAAAAGTTACCATAAAATTCAAAGCATGTGTGGAAGCTGTTTCTCCACATACTTTCACAGAAGTCTTTTAGAAGCAGACTTGACATTCTTGATGCAAGGAATGGTTCTTGAGCATTTCAGTTTCATGGCCGTGGCACAAATATCTTCAGCTGACCATGGCAAGTCTTTAATCATCTGCACAAATGTCTTTTTCAAGGGTTCTGATAATTGTTCCTTCACCTCTCCCTGTTGTTTGGGTTAATATACTTTCATGGTATCAAATCTGTCTCCATTCCTGTGCTCAGCTTTTAAGGTAATATTCCTAAGCTTTCATATGTATTACTGGGGGCCTTACTTATCATGACCAAAATCTAAAGGTAACTTGAGGAACTGGGATGGAACCTCCCAATAAATTACATTTTAGTCATCAGTAAATCCACAAGTTTTTTTGTATACTATTCAAATCCACAGAGGGGAAAGAGCAAAGAAAAAAGAGCTTTACCACTTTCAGAGGCACACACAACACTTTCCATCCAGCACCAAGCTATTTAGCTCTCTGTGAAAAAGTGGCAGAAACCAGGTTCACATGTCTAAGCTTCACCACCGTCCCAAATGACAACTGCCTCTGCTGTGGTCTCAGGGCCAAATACTCTGAGGGTCAAAACCTAACACTTCCTGCAGAAAGTACATGCTAAACCCTTCACCTCCTCCATTTTCCCTCTCATCCAGTGTCTGGGAACTTGAGGACAGTTCACATTAGCACACCAAGGCCCAGTTTAACCCGTGACCACCTGACAAGAGTAACCTACAGAGAGCCAGCAGAGGCAAGTACCTGTGTTGGCCCAGTGTGCATGGTGTGGATATGGATCGAGACAGCTGATGTGGGTAAAGGAGGGGAGGGGAGAGCCCATCTGCACCCACACACCACCCTCTCCTGTCCTCTCCTCCCACTCTGCCTTCCAGCAGCCCTCCCTCCCATCTGCCTCTATCACAGCCACCCTTAATTTACACTGGTGCATCGGGTAACAGGATCAGCTTGTCAGATGCTGGCCAGTTACCTCATGTGCTAAAAATAGAGACAGGCAGCAGCAGCGCCTGACTGGCACACGCCTCTTTAATGGTGACTGACATATTCCATCAAGACAATACACGAGATGGAAGCTGCAAACAATGAAGGACATTTGTATAAGGACGGACGAGACAAAAACAAATAACCATCCTGGCTTTGCTTACCAGACACATATGAAAGATTTCTGCTGCTCTTTTCAACCATGGTGCTATTTAGATTACAATTACTTAAAGCAAACCGACAATAATACAAGCTCTTCTGCTGCTCCAAGAGAGGCTATAAAAACCTCATTGTCAGCTGCATCATTCATCAGGATAACCTCATTTCAACTGAAACAAAATATCCAAGACACCACCTCTCCCCGCTCCCTTCCCTTTTTTATTTGCCTATAATAAGGTCTATAGTCTGGGGAGCGCTCAGGCTGAATTCTATGCATTGTGATTCACAAAGTGAAAATCTGGTATTATATGCCCACTGACATTCACATCAGCAGCAATTCATGCAGCAAAAACCCATATGCCATGCACCTCTGATTTAACTGTACTACAAAAACATATCCTAGAAAGAATAAATAAAAATACAGAGACAAGAGTGGTTCCTGGGATCTGATTATTTTCCACACTTTTAGACAGGAATGACAGGGGCAATATCACAAAATATGCTGTTTTGGTGACAGTTCCAGTTAGGTTATATCATTTCCCTTCATGACTAACACACTCTACATGCAACTGAGGCATTTTTTTTCCAGTGCAAAAGGTTTCTGTGGAGTAGAAAAAGAGCGGTTAGCACAGAAAACCTACACTCAGTGTTTCTCCTCTGGTTATCGGGTTTTCCACTCAATCATCCTTTTTGAAGGCTGAGAAAATTTATTGGTTTGATCAGCACCCACTGAGATGAAAATGAAGAGTGCTTTGAAAGTATGAAGTACCAGCAGCTTTAAAAATTATCATCTCTAGGGTGTTACACAGACCTGTATGTGTTCTACAGTAACACACAGACTGCACTAGAAATCTGGGGGATAAAATCCCCTCAGCCAGTGATGGCTAGATTTTCCACAAATAAAAGAATCCACTGCTGAAACCAACACAGTCTTTTATCACTAGGGAAAGCACAAGGCAAGCTGCTGGCCAAGGAATGGATTATACTAAAATACTCTTTTCTTTTAAACAAATTATAAGATGTTTTGTTGAGACATCCTTTCCTTTCCTTGATTTTTGGCTTGAAGAATCCCTCTCTGTTGGTGCACCCATCCTAGCACATAAACAGGCAGAAATCAAGCTTGAAAATGCTTTTCCTTTCAAGGCTATGCCCTCCATGAAATCATTGCTTATGTGATCACTGGAGAAGGATCGTTCATCTGTAACTAGATATGACCCTACTGTTAAAGACTTCCAAAGCCTTGTGGCAAAGACAGAAAATAGTAAAGATGCTATGTTAAGTGAAGAAAGTCTTTGAACTAGAAAAATAGTTCATAAGCTATGAAGTGCAGAAAAAGGGCAAGTTAGATGCCTTCATTATGCAGCCTAAGTAGTTAATTTTCACAAATTAATTTCTTAAAATGTATTTGCATTCTTGACAATGCTAGTTCAGACTGAAAATTTTTCAAAAGGAAGCAACCATCTAGATCTAAAAATGTGATACTGTTGTTCAGTTCTTTTGAGCTTGACAGCCCAGATTTTTGGGATATGAATACTTAAATCTGAATTTTACAGACTGATGCCTCAGTAAATGGAAAAATGCCTCTTCAGCATCTTAAACACCCCTTCTCAGGTTCCTGCAGCCAGGAGCAGCAGATGAGTGCTATGGGACACATTTGGAGATCTGACAGGTGAAGATAAATGCACAGAGATGGAGAAAACCAAACAGAGCCATTCCCAAATGAGCAGCTGATGAAGGCATACATCCAGGTCACAAAAAGGATAGAGGGAATGCTGACCAAATGCTAGGGTAAGGTCTTAAACAGGCTTTCTCTGCATCACATTCAATTGCACTGCTTCAAAAAAACCATTCTGAGGGAAGAGGTTGTTAATGGAATAGACCTAAAAATTTTTCTGCACACAAATTATGCTTTCTAAAAGATTCCTATGGTATTTGAAGGGAGTAATTTCTTCAATTAAAAAGTCTCATTTTCTCTGTAATCTGTGCAGCAGACTTACAAAATGTTAATTGCCACAAAATTTTTATAAATTCGTGCATTACACAATTAATGATACAATATATTTATAGCAATTATCTGTTTCCAGTAAAAGTAAATAAAGTGCGATTGGCCTCAGGTGTGAAAATGTGGGATTTAATTTGTGCTAATCTGCCTCAGCCTGGGGAATACTGAATTCATTCTATGTGAGAATAATTTATTTGCAATATCCCTGACTGCTATAAACAAAACATTCTCAAGGGAAGGTGCAATAAAGCTAACAGAGAGGTGCAATCTAGCCCAGCATTTCCCAACAGTAAAATGCAAACAGAACAGCTTTCCAAAGCTTCTCCCAAAAGAAGTTAAATTCATCTGCTTCAGACCCATAAGAAAACAAAAATGCTTTGGAGAGCATCTGTGAAGAGCTGTTTATCATCCCTTTCCTTTCTTTTTCATTGAATTGAAAAGGAGGTGACAAACAGGTTTTAAGACTGACCAAAGGATTTTACTTTCAAGTTCGTCTGAATTATTTTTTCTCTTGTTTGAGGTAATGCTTCCTTCATTTTCTGAAGCTACCATTTGCCACCCTTCTCCAAGCATCCCTGTGCAGCTGGGTGGGAGGAAAGAGAGGCACAGAGAGAGGAAAGCACCCTTTTGGGGCTAGAGCTGCTACTGCATCTCTGGCAGGGTGATGGAGGAGGCTGGAGCGAGTGGCCAGGCATCCTGGTTCTGATTTTGACCCTGCAGCTGCTTCACTGGCAAGGCACTTCAGCTCTGGGTGCCTTTGCCTCCTTCCTGTGAAGTGTGGTTTATCAGGACTCTGCCAAGCCTACAAGGAGCAGAAAAGTGCAGAATATTGCTAGTGCCACTAGAGGGGATCACTTGAGCATGCTGGGGACCTGCTGCTCCCACAGGAGTGAGGCAAAGCCCTGTCACTGCCAGGTCAGGCACAGAGCTGCCATGGCAAGGACGAGCATTAGGACAACAAGGTTGCAGCCAGGGGGACATTTTGGACAGGATCTCTGCAGAGTCTGCTCCTCGAGTCTCCCCAGTTTGCAGTGGACCCAGCAAAGCTGGTGACACCTCCTCTGCCACACTGCTGCTCTGACCCTTTCAAAATGACCCCATAGGCCTTTTCTTCCTCATGGGTAACTCACGTTATCTGGTGGTGGGTTTGGTCCACCACACAGGTTTTCATACAAACCACCTCTCACAAAAGTTTGCTTCTTAAGCCTGTCTTTGAACACTTAGTCACATTTTGAACTCAGCCTTCCACAATTATTCATCCCTACAGCTGCCGAAAACATGACAAACACTGGAGATGAGAAACCTATGGCATGGCATTTCCAAACCTCCACCAAGGAAGGAAATGGTATTTTTCATTTTTATGTTACGCTTGGTTACCTTTCCTGTTATCTTATCAGTGAGCAAGGAAAAATGTTCGCAGAGTCTGAGCATGAGCCATAAACATCTTTTGTGGTTATCAAATGCCTCCGTGTTTGCTTTGCCATTTAATTACAGGACTCACGTAGGGCATTTATTGTTTGCATCTGTTGCCGCTGTGAACAATGTCTGCTCTTCTGATCACCACAAAGGCAGTTTGTTATGTGGATGCCTGTCAGTGACATGTTTTATCATCTTGCTGAGCAGAACCCCCCTGCTGCAGGGGGATCCTGTGCTGCAGCTTGGCGGGTCCCTGAAATAGCCAGATACCACAAGGGCAGCTCCTCACCACACTGCTACTGTGAAATGGACACTAGCTGAATGCTGAAACCAGTTTTTTGAGGTTTCTGCAAATATTTTTCTTATTACAAAGCATTTTCTTCTTCTTCTATATTATATGATATTATGGCACATTCTTATTACAAAATACATTTTCATAAAACATTTAAAAGCTCATGTTTTATATCGTGATGATCTCAAGCACACGTCCAGAGGGCAAATTAACTAAATATCTAAGTAACAAGAAAAATGCATTGGCAGCATCATTAGCCAGCCTTGTCCCACTTTCCTATTCCTCAAACTTGTAGTTTTAGTGAATGCAGTGGATTTTGTTTTCAAGCACCTTATATCACAGTACTTACAACTTTTTCAGTTTTGGCTTCTCCTATTTAACTTTAGGTACATTGGAATGAAAATCTGCATCTTGTTATGAGTAGTCATTTTTGGTCATCTAAAACCAAACAACTACACTAATATACTAATAAAAGTAGCCACATTATGCCCATTCTCTATAATCCAGCTTCAACACTCTGCTAGCCAAGTAAAAAAAAATTGTCTTTCTCTTTCCACACTGGGACTGGCAGCAGTTATTTTTACTCTTAATCTGCTTTTTTTAAGATGGTACAACACTAGGTACAGAATTAGCAAATTGCTCACTCTGTTCTGCAGGTTTAAGAAGACAAGCTATGGCTGCAATTAAAATAATCCATTTGCTCACCCTTCCTCCTATTAGCATGTGAACTTCAAACCCATGAAAAGCAGCTGACTGAAATCTCTGGAAACCAGAGTTAAGAGGATAATCTTGTCCCCTACACAATGTCCTATTTGCTCTCTTGTATCCCAAGAAACAATATGTGTACTTTACAAGATGATCATTACAGAGATAGCAATCACAATGTAAATCCACATCAGGGCAATCCAGCTGCATTTACTAAAGTACACCTAGTAAGGATCAACAAAAAAAAATTCCTTTGGGAGTATGCTTTCATTTGGCCCCATGCGAGGAATTTTACTGTTGGGCAGGTACTTTGAATTCCAACTACCTTTGTGTTAAAAATAAACAATAAACTCCAAACCAATTTAAGTATGTCTCAGTCTGTGTGGCAGCAGAAGCTGATTACCCTGAGCAGAGTGCAGGTTGTCCCTACGTGATGGAAATCTGACTGATGGGCACCTATTTAAATGGGCAGGCTGCTGATGAAGGTTTCTAGATGTTGGATGTGAGATAACTCAGTCCAGCTTTCTTACAGTCAGCACTGACTCCAAAAATCAATACACAATGCTTTCTTCTGCTTTAATAAAACATGAAGAAGTATGTAAAGCTTGGAGACTAGATTATATTTTCAAAGCCTTAAACCACACTGTCTGCTCACAAATGACTTTGGAGAAACTTGTAAAGTATCCTTTGATCATCTGTAGGCTCAAATAAAAACAAAAAGGTTTCAAATGGAATTGTTGCTACTTGCATGTCTATCTATACAACTGCATCTTAATTTTTCTAGGAAACTCACAAAGCATGAATTATGCATGTCTTAAAATGTTACAAAGGCATAATATAAGCTTAGCTGCCTGTCTGAATTATTCTATTCAGATGTCTACTAGTATATAGAGAGACTGAAAAAAAGGGTTTAGGTCTGACAGTGTCATAGTATCACCACAGACATCAAAGGACTTTTCATGCAAGAGTTGACAAAATGCGTCTCTTTTAATGAATAAGAATTGGGTAAAGCATGAGATCATAAATGTTTCACTAAAATACCATAAAATTCTTCCAACCATGAGCAAAGTGCTGGTTTAATTATTTTTGAAACTTTAAAAATGAACAAACCTATCTAAAATCTCCACAACATAAATTGAAGAACCATGATGGCACAGTATGCCATTCTGTCATCAAAAGGAAATCTTGATATGCAGCTTAAAGAACCCTTGAGAGCAGGCACTAAAACCTGAGGGGAAATTCAATCACCTTGCCTCTTTTAGTGCCTGTCATTCCCCAATTTAAGAGAGGAGGAAATAATTCTCTGTATGTGCACACAGACCTCCTACAGACCTCCAATGTACAAGCTACTGTGATTAATCAAAAGTTTGAAATTAATGTACAAAGCTTATTTTCTTCAATTATGATTAAACATCAAAGCAAGCAGTCTAGATTCTTTATCAGAATATCCAGGTCTCAAGAGTTACCAACCAATATACTGAGAGTGTCCAAATTTGTTTTGGAAGTTTTAAGGAAAGAAGGGACAGAGAAAGGAATAAAACAAATGATCCCATCAGGTAGGGGGATAGTAAACCTTAAAAAAGTTGTGTTTCATACACTGCCATGACAATCAGGTTATTGAAACTGAAAAATAGTAACACAAAGAAAAGATGGAAGATTTTTTTTTTTTTTCACACAAGTAATTTACTGCATCTTGTGAGGTCTTCTCTCTTCTCATTCACTTCTGAAAGGATGGGCTGAATGCTCTCCAGGCCCACATGGCCCTTGCCTGCCAAGGTTTCAAAAGTGACTGCATAGAAATGGGTACCCTTAGCACGCAGGGAAGATGCAGACAGAGTACTAACATGCTGTGATCACTAAAGCCTCTTGCCAGGTAAGGATGAAAAATTAGTGTTTAGTTTGGTGAAGCCAGGGCTGCAGTGGCAGCTGTCACCTACCAATCAGGTGGGTAAACCTTGGGTACCAGCATATAATGTATCAGCCCCCACAAACCCTCAAGTGCTTCACGAGCCCACACAACAACACAGTTCGCTTCACTCACAGATCCCTTCAGATGTTTATCAGCTGAGTAACTCACATCACAACCACATATCATTTGAAGGGGTAAGAGCACAAAAATCTCCTTATGACTCCAAGAAAGGACTTAGATAAGCAAAATATAATTAGAGAAGTGTTAGAAATGAGAGATGCAAGAGCTTAGCATTCCCTCCCCTTTACAGACACAGGTACAAAATCAAGAGTGATTTCTGAAGGCAGAGATGCTAGGTTCAGGATCGTGCAGCAGAGTGCCACCACCAGACACAAACCTTGGTAGTCCAATGGTAAATGTTTCAGGTTTGCCCCACTGAGTTAAGAATTGCCCATGTCTTCAATGACACAGGCAGTAAGATACAATGCCAGTATTATTGAACCTGACAGAACTGGTAGGTGAAGTCACAGAACTATCAGCAACAGAAAACACAAGTAGCAAAATAGTCATATCAGAGAAAAAACTCCCTGATCTTGTATGAACTTCCACAACAATGCCTAACACTGCAAAGTAAATTTCTTTGTTTTCTTTGTTGAGTGACCTGGGCTGGTGGCAGAAATGGAACCATTCTTTATCTGAATTCCCTAGGATTGCTAATAATATTTCAACTCAAGTTGTGAGAAATTATATAGACAAATCCTTCTTTTACTCAGATAGAAGGTCTGTAAGTAATAGGCAGCTGTTAATACATTTATTTAAAACAAGCACATATTATGAACTAGTCTTTATAAAGTTGCTTTTTAAGCTCTTGATTTTAGCAACCCTATACTGTTTGGTAAATTATCTCACTATTGCTCCTTCTGTGTTCCTGGATCATTAGTCAGGAGAAGGATGTCAGAAATCCCACATAAGAACAAGGCTCCAGGTCATCTGGCTAAGACAGTGTGCATATTGGACTTCCTTTCTCTCTTTAGCCAGGGCTCTGGTACTGCTGACAACTAATATGCCTGAAAAAACTCAACAAAGGTTATTCCTCACTGTGACCTAAAAATTCACCTTCACTCTGAAGTAGGAAATGGATTTTGGGACCACTTCAATAATAGACAGTTCCAATTAGAAGTCAGGCATGATATTTCTACCGGCTCTGACATAACATTTGAGTCTGGTGACTTCAGAGCACTTGTAAGGCATGTGTTGACAGAGCAGCAGTCTCACTTTTCATTCCCAACCAACATTCTACAACAAACATCTCCCAAGGAGAGCCTCAAGATCCAGTCAGAGGATCCCAACAAAAACAGGGAAGACAGCTGGCCACAAACGCATGAGTTTGCCATTCTTAGAAAATGGCAGAGATACTGTTCAGCCTCATGGTAAATCGGGTAAAAATTGGATGTCTAAGGACCACTAAGACAGACCTGCTCTTTATTGCTTTTCTGAAGGTCAGGAGATTGGTTGAAGCTTCTAGAATTGTTACTGAGGAGCTTTTTGGTTGAATTTTTATTTCACTGGTTTTCAGGTTTTGTTTGTTCATTTGTGGGGTTTGAGGTTTTTTTGGTTCATTGGTTGGTTTCTGTTGGGGTTTTTTGGTTTGTTGGTTGGTTTGGGGTTTTTTTTGTTGCTGTTTTTTCCATTTTCTTTTTGTTTTAGCAGGCTAAACTGCACAGAACTCTGTCATGATTGTGTCCACTCTTGAATATTTTATCACTTTAGTGCTCACATGAAACGAAAGGGATGCACAGAATTATCACTGCAGTACTCTCTCTGCATTATTTACAACCTTGGAGGCTGCAGCGCTTCAGCATAATATTGCTAACATAAAAAGGCAGAATTTCCCCTCAAGCCAGGATTTTAGTCTCATAGTTTGCAGTGCAACATGACTGAAAAAGGTCTGTGAACCTCCTTATATCTCCCATCCTCAATCCACCACTTTCTAAATGCTGGCATTCCGATGTGCAAAGCGTCCAAAGAGATAAATCTCTGGACTTTCAGCAGAATGGGAATTAGTAAATCCCTGTGCCTCTAGGGAAGAATATATTGCCTTGTTTCACCATTCTGCCCAGTTATTCCCACCCCACCCTTTTTCTTGCCTTGTTAAAGTCTTCTGAAGTTGCCCTCATTTCCTTCCACGTCTTGTTCAAAAGCTGAATGCAGATACAGAAGAACTCCTCAAACGATCTGTCATGGGTGAAGAACATGGGATGGAAATCGTTGCAGGTCTCACTGGCTAAAAACAGAAAAACAAGTGGGGGTGGAATAAAACATGTACAGGCAGGAGCTTCAAAAAATAAACGTAAAATACAATCAGCCATGAAATTTAGGAAGTAGTGTATTTGAGTGAAATCCCAGCTCTTGGAGCAAAAGTTATCAAAACACTACTGTGAAAAGCCAGCCTTGGTCTACAGTCTTAAAGACAACACAACACAGACCCTTGTCTTTAGGGGACCAACAGCAAGAAGAGGAAGCAACTACCTGTTTGCCTGAATATTCTCTCAATGCTTTTTGTTTGTGCCAAGTTTTGTTGCTCAGTCTGGGACAGAGAGACAAAGGGAAAAAGCACAGTTCTCTCATCAAAACAAGAGCCTTCCCCACTGCTGTAACAGCATGGTCCATCTTACCTGCTGAGAATCAAACACCAGGGCCCATTGCTCACAGAACAGGATTAGATCAATGTACATACTGAAATGTGAAGCTCTGCTGACACAGCAGATGATCTACCGTATTGTACAGAGGTAACAAGAAAAATGTTGACAGATACAGAGATGAAAATATAACTGATTAAATTTGGTCTTTGAAAATAACCAGAATCAAAAGCAATGGATCTTCTACAATCTATCCCTTATCTGAGACAAACATAATACAAACCAAACAAACAAAACCAAAAAACAATCCCTAAACTTCCTTATTTTTTACCAAATACTGGCTTTAAGGAAATAAAAAAAAAAAATCAAGGAACACTGTAGTGATGATCCCAAAATGGAAAAGCAGAAGTGTGCTGTGATTCTCCTTGAGCAAAGAATGAATTTTCAAAAACAAAGGGCTGAAGCAGTGCTGACCTCTGGGCATGTCTGAGCAACCTGAGTAGAGAAGGGCCTTTACCCAAGGACTGAAAAGAATCTTTAAACTCTTGACAGGGCCACATGACTTGTAGGGCCACATCAGGAGTTTGCATATCTATGTTCTTAAAAAGGCAAAGAAAAATAAGTCAAGCTGAATAAGCTTGACTTATATACCTAGTCCCAAATCTCTCAGCTTCAGCTACCACCCTTTCATAAATTCTCCTTTGAACTTTTCCAGCAGTCACTCATATGCTTAAATAGCAGCACCTTTCCTTACTTCGGGATCAAACAACCACTACTTAGGCAAACTTCCTCCTGTGCAAGAAAAATGGAATTATCAAGCACTGGGATAAATCACATTTTCCTGAGGCTGAGTCGCTGTCTGACATCCCCTTTCTCTCACTGGAACTGGACAAATTAGAATTAAGACTCTGTGCAGGAGGATGTGAATGGCTCAGGCAGGCTGACTCCCTGCACCAGCTGCAGACACTTGGTCTTGGTCCCTCTTCCAGCCACAAAACTCTCCTTTCAGTGTGTTTAGTTACCTCTGCTGTAGGAACATGAATTGTGTTTAGAACCACCTGAACACACACCAAAAAAAAAAAAAAAAAAAAAAAAAAAAAAAAAAAAAAAAAAAAAAAAAAAAAAGAGAGAGAAGTTTCTGATCTTTCCCAGCATGCCATATTCCAATTAGAAAGCAAAACTCTGGAGCTCATTTGTAAATTTGAAGCCTAATTTTAACATCAGATTTACTAAGATCTAATCAATTCTTCATCTTCATCTACACAGAAAGGATGGGAGTTAAATTTGGAGCACAGGTTTAATTCTAATCAAGTAAACTCCATTTACTTCAAAGGATTTGCAGTCAAGGGGGAATTAGTCAAAGCAGGGACCTATATTTATGAGGAACAACTCAATCCCTTCCAAAGAACAAAATGCCTCAGGCGTGGTTTTCAGAGCACCTTCAGCTTCCATTCATTCCACTGAGCTGCAAGGGCTCAGCACTTCCCATAATCAGACCTTCAGCCTATAATAATGTCAGAGACACAGCAGAACAGAGGGCACTTCTCTTTAAGTCATGAAATACTATAATGGTGAGTAGAAATAAAATAACACCAAGCAGAAGAACGCAGCCAGTACCTTCACTGTATAAATCACAGCGCGAAACAAGGCAATAACCCTCGACATACACTGGCCTTTCTGATCCTCCTCAAAGCCTGAGCTCCTCACTGCTCCTGCTCATAAAAATCAATAAATCAAAATTAATGGAAAGGCTAGGGATTCTCAGAAAATTGATCATCGGTTCTAACTCATGCTCCTTATGATAATCAGCCTCACACTGTATCTACTACGGGGACTGTTCTGCATGCAGAATTAGAGATGACATCTCTCCTCACCTTATTTTTTAACTAGGCAATGGATGGTGTTTTATGCCTTTCAGTTGCAAAATGAAAGAGTAAAAATCACTGTTACTGACATAAATGGAGAAAGTTGGGCCTGTTAGAAGGCAGGATGAATATCTTAAAGCACAAAACAAATTCTAGGAATAATTTGAAACCAAATGAGAAACAGCTTCTTCAAAATTCCCACAATCATCCATATAGCAGAGACAAAAAGAAATCCAACCTGCTTCAGTGCCAGCCTTTTCTATGTCTTGAAAATTCTATCCACAGTAATACAAAATCATAGAATTCAATGGAAAAATCTTCAGGCTGCAGCTGTAGTTAAATCTGTTCAGAGTGTTTAAATATCTAATGAAGGATAACCCTTGTCCCAATACTTCCCTTCTCTTTTTGACAGGTGAGTTGAGGATGAAAGAAAAGGTGATGCTGTTGTTGTTATCGTGTTAAGACCAAAGTAAGACTAAGTTACAAGCTTCTGTCTTTGCCCACTCTCCAACCCCAAGACAGCATTTCCAATATCAGACCAAGATCAGAGTTAGCAAATTTAGAGGCTGCCCAGTTTTAATGATTGAAAATGTCTTGAATTTATCTTTTTACTAACTTGCAATCTGACTAGCTCTAAACTGAAACAGAGGTCTAGTCTTGGAAAAATATGGAGACCTGCATAAGAGCTGTGTGCAAAATTCTGGCCCTTAAGCCCAGTACTTTCCAACCATTCTTTTCCCAAGCAGGGACCAACCACATTTACAACCACATAAAAACATCCACATGGCTGCAATGTGGAGACACAAATCATCATGATTATTCACCATCAAGTTTTAATTAAGCCTCTGAGAGATCACCTTCCAAATGCAAGCCACAGATGTCTAGCCTACATAAATCAGGTGAAGATCTTGTTGATTTTCCATTCTTGGCACACTTCTTGGAGCTGTAGATCAATATGCCACCTCTCAGGATACAAAGTAGTCCCTCAAGTTTCTAGATGAACTATAGCTGGAACTTTGAGAAAAAAGCTTAGTTCATTTCTCATCATAAATTTCACTAGCAAAAAAAAAAGAGCTAATTTGTACCTGGGAGTTTTTGTGGTTCGCACAGTGGGTATTTTTAGTGTCTACCCAACACAATTTTGTCTGTCAGTTGCTTCCTAAATGACAATAAAGGCATTCAAGAATCCCAGACTGTTTGAGGAATAAACAGATTTGACACGTTACATTGTTCCTCCATGAATTAGTAGAAAACAACAGGGGCAAAAAAAGTGAGAAAGAAAAGAGTTGTACCTTCATTTTGTACCCCATCTTTAAACACCTTTTCTTTTCCCAGGAGACAGAATATCATCAGGGTTGAATTTCTTTTAGCTGTGTCAAGAACAGCTAGGTATTTGCATATTTGCATAAGCCTGTCTTGAAAGGGCACAGATTATGTGATGATATTTCAATAAGTGTTTTGCTTGAAGTACAGCAGAGATTTAAATTTCAAAGTTGCTGTGGGGAACTGAACATGGACAACAGGGAATTCTCCATGCAAGACAGACTCCAGGAAAGCACCAGTGCACCAGACCAGACAGCAGGCTGCTGTGCCACCTCACAGTCCAAAACAGTTATGAACAAAAGGTCACAGTTCAACAGAAACTGGCTGATTGCTGAAAGGGCTCATTACATTTCCCCCCCATGTTTAAAAGTAGACTACACATAGATATCTTCTACACGTGGTTTCCACTTGGAAGGGAAGGAAAAGATTAATGCAATTTCTTTTCTTAGATTGTTTCGTGGAGCACTAGGGAGTAACACAGAGATAAGATCACCCTGCCCCCAATGCTAGAACAGCAGGCAGAGACACAGTGATACACCTCTGTAGGCAAGGTACTGCCCTTGATCTTGAGAAAGCTCTGCTTTCTTTCTGACTCTGCTAAACTGCTGTGTTGATACTTCTCATCCCCCACCATCTCTCTAAAAGGGCATGTGGTCATTCTGACCTCCCTTGTGATGTTCTTGAATTGAAGAGATGAAAAAGATTGTACTGGTATGAAAGCCATATCCATCATGAAGGGAATGTTTGAAATTAGGAACTACCCAATCCATTATTTACAAAATCCATTCCTGATGCTATAGGGGATCAAGGTGAGGTGAGTTAAACAGTCATTTTTCTGTAAATTTAAGGCTTGGATCCATGAAATTGGGAATGCATATGAAAGACAATCACAAATAAGACACTTCATTCAAGGATGTCAGATATGTACAATCATTCTGCAAAATAGAACTTCAATAGACCTGATTAAGTAGATAATAAATAAAAGTGATAAGGTTGCTCTGTATTCTCAAGTATTTCAAAAGCGGGGAGTCAGCTTAAATCAATCACATTATTCAGTCAGCCAACTAAACACGGTCACCTGGCAAAAATGCTGTCACGCAGAGAGGCAGACAGACACCTGTGGTGAGGAGTCAGCCTCTGTGCTAGGGGAGGTATTAGCAGATCCTGTGCACCCTGAAACTCCTCAAGAAAAACATCCTGAAGCTGCATAGGAACAATTTTGAGGTGAGGGAAGCAGTGATGCAGAACCCTGGGAAACTGGTTTGCAAAGTCCCAGGGAGAGAGGGGTTCAAAAACATCTCCCTGTCTGAAAGGTACCTGGGAGCCATGTGATCCAATTTTCAAAGCGAGCTGTGCTTTCTCTTCCTGAGCTGCTGCTTAATTCAGTGTGAGTCATTTATCCCTTCAGTTGTTTTCCCGAATTTCACAGAATGGAGATGATAATATTTCATCAGAGAGGAGGCGGGTGGAAAGAACCACTGCAGTTTCAGAAGTGCAGCAAGATCCACAAGTGAAGCGTGCCATACGGACCTTGGAAATATCATCTCCACTTGGCATGCACTCCTCTGGGATTATTATTTGCCAATAAGAGAAGAACCAAAGAGCAACTAATTCTCACTAGCTCTCAGGAGGAGAAGCACTGTAATTTTGCCTCTCCCTGAAAATGCAGTACAGTAAAAATAACTACTGCCATGACTGTTTTTATATATGCAATCAAAAATTCTCAGTAATACATATAAGAACATATAAGAAAAAGAGCACCTAATACTGCAGAAATACAGTGATTGCCAAGTTTTCTATACTGCTGATCCCTGTGGTCTGCCAGGGATTTGAACCTTTGGCTACCTTTCTGGCACATGATAGGGAAAGAGTGTAATTTAAAGCAAGGAAGGTCACTGGCAGTGGCAGTGCAGTAATGAAGTAGTAATATAGCTGCAAATTGTGTGATTTTCTTTCCTAGGGAACAGTTCTTTTTAGAAGACTCAACTGGTATTAGAACAAAAGCCACCAAAATTGCCTAGCAACACAGGGCTACAAGAGAGCTTCAACATTTTACCTTACCTGATCACATATTTAGTTGGAATAGAAACTATAAGAAATTGCTAAGCATGCAGCAAAACCCATCAACTCAAACTCCTAAGAACATAAGGCAATGCCATTTCTCTGAACCTGTGAGATCTATAATGGTGCTATAGAGAGAAACTGGAAATAAAAGCACACATAAAAGGCATCCTGCGGTCTGCAAGTTTCTCAATGCTGAGAGTAAATTTAATATGCAATGAAAAACAAGGATTCCATGAAACTTCAGGACCGGGATGTTCATGGCTTATGCAGCCCCAAGCTCTTCAGTAACTTCCGCAGATTTGCTTTAAAGATGACTGCAGCTTTGTCAGAAAAGCATATCCTCTCCCGAATATATCATTAAATAATGGAGCCACTCTTTAAAAATTCACTTCTCTCACGGTCCCAAATAAAAGTGGTGAAAGAAGAACCCTGACTACTGCAGCACAACTCCACAAAGCCCTGCTCTCATCACTACCAAGAGATCCAGCAGTCCAGAGGTGGAAATAGGCAGGCATCAGATTTGCTCTGCAACACCCAGCAGTGGTGGTGAACTGAAAGAAGCCAGTGGAGCCAGTGGTGTCCACACAGGCAGGCTGACTTTGTAAAGATAACGACCCTTTGCAGCTCTCAGTAAATACACAGATTTCACTGTACCTCTCCTGCTTAGACCAGACCTGAAGGCTGAACACTGGACTTTGGAAATGCAAACAGAAAGGCAAAGTAGAAAGAGAATTTAAAAAAAGACTCTTATATGCAACTAGGAAATGAGAAGAATTACAAAGAGTTCCCCATCTCGTTCAAGAGCAGCCTATTTTTGTTTGTGACAAAACAGGTGTCAATTATAAATAAATCTGAACTGCCTCTGCAATCTGTCACAGC
The DNA here is from genome assembly GCF_021018805.1 of Prinia subflava. Classification (NCBI taxonomy): domain Eukaryota; kingdom Metazoa; phylum Chordata; class Aves; order Passeriformes; family Cisticolidae; genus Prinia; species Prinia subflava. The sequence goes on along the minus strand of NC_086247.1, from coordinate 106,446,874 downwards.
ATACTGCTGGGCAACAGGAAAGTTCTCTGCTTCCCTCTTGATTTCTTCACTATTTCCAGTACTAAAAAAAAGCAGTAATCAATAACAGTAATAAAATGTAGTTTTAAAACCTGATGGATAATTGGAATATCATTTTCAGAAGTGAGGGAGCACTTCATATGAATTAGTCAGGCACTTCTAGGAGAAAACTCCTTGAGAGTAAAAATTGTATGAAAAAACCAAGGGCTTAAATTCATCATAGAAAAAAAATCTTTTGTGAAGAAAAGGACACAGGTCCACAAGCACATATCTCTAATTATTCTCTGGCATATTTATAGTATCCCTGAACAACTATATAGAATCATAGAATTATCTACGTTGGAAACGACCTTAGAGAATATCAGAATGTTAGTTGATTAACATGAGAAATTTGCTTGGGGCCCATGAAGTCTTTATGGTCACTTCCAGCAAACATATTGAACAAGAGGGAAGTAGACATAAGAAAAATCTACAGGAGGTTCATTAACAAATAAACATATAATACAAAACTTTCTTACAAGTGTTAACACTGCTTCTCTGTCAGGTTCTTGACACCTTGCAAAGCACAGAGGGTAATGACGGCTACATGAAAGCTTAAAAACTACCAATGAAACCACCATATAAAAAAGCATTTCTCACAATATCCAGGCACACAGATTGTCTACTTGAAGTCCGGCAGACACACAGACACAGGCAGTGGCACTGACAGAAGGCCAGCTAAGCTCAGACCTGTGAAGGGCAGCACTTTCTCACGTCTGTTCCATGTTGATACCCCGTTCCTTTACCTGTTGCACCCTTTCTCTCTTAAGCCCTCAAAGAAACCAGACTTAATCTCATCTCCAGACAAATCAGGAAGAATGCCAGTGGCAATGGGGGAGGTAGATATGCAGCATTTATAAAGAACAGTGTAAAAGCAATCACCGTGCAACCACACTTCTTAGCCCTACAGTACCCATTGGCAAAGTTTGTTGCTAAATGCTACATTCTGGCACATTTTCTAACTGTTGCAGCACCTCAGACACAGAACTCTGAGGGCTGGGGTCAGCAGCTCCTGGGTGCAGAAGCAGCAGGTATTTGCTCTGCCACTGCTTGTGCATCTCCTTGACGTCATCTCCCACAAGCACTGCAATGAGAGACTGCTGTTCATGGCAGAAGTGCTGACTTTTCATGTCTTACTTAATCTGGCTAGTTTAGAGAGCACCAGCTTATTGCTTCTCCTCCTGAAGGGATTCTTGCTAAAAAGCAAATGCTTACCTCTAATTACTCATTTTCTTTATTAGGAAGTTGCAAAGTCGGTATTACAGGTTATAATTCATGCCTCTCCAAAGACCTTCGTGAGATACTTCATCCAGAATATCCTCTGGTTACCATTTGAAATACAGACCATGCTGGTTTTGATTCACAAGAGGGGAGGAACTGTCACTGAAAATTAATTCTGCTTTAAGTAAGCTGGCTCAGGCTCCATCTGTAAGCAAAACTTAAAGGAGCCCATGAAAACCTGCAGGAAAAACACTGCAAACAATAACCTGGGAAGTCTAGAGACTTTTTTTTAGGTTCCCCTTTGCTACCTAAGCAGCTCCCATTCCCTGTTCATGGACATCGACCTCCTCATTAAAATCCGATCTTTAGAACTGTACTGCAAAGAAACTATGTAGTCCTTGTGTAAAACAACTAGAGTAAAGAACATATTTGGGGGGGGGGGGGGGTGGTTTGGTCTTCCCAGTGAGCAAAAGCAGGACAACTATAAGGAGAAAAAACAAATGAAAACATGGAGGAGCCAACAAACCAACCGTCAAGTCAGGAAGGAATATCACCATTTTCCTAGTATCAAGCTATTCTGTTAGGAAAAAGGTTACAACTGAATTACCCATGCAGACCTGGCACAAACCATCTGTACTCACCATCAGAGTGTCTGTATATGAGATGCCCGCTCTGCTGCATTTTTATGACAGGCTGTTAGACTGCCTTCAGTGCCCCCCTGGTGGGGTATGAGACAGCTGACTGCCTGATACCTCTGCCTAATCAGTCAGGCCAGCTTCCAAAATGTAAAAACTGTGAGAATAAAGGTTTAGTCAGCCAGAAGGTGAACTAAACTCACCCAGATTCTCTGCCATCACAGAAAATGGAACAGGAGAAAAGCATTTGAAGTTCAACCACTTGCTTTGAATCAATCCCAGATATACTCAAAACTTTAAACAAGGTAACAGACAGAGACACAGGAGGAAATGACATCACTATCAATGAAAAAAACTGTCTGTGATTAAGGTATTAAGTTTACTACATCACACAACCTAGAGCAACGGCAGCTCATCTTTCATGTCAGATCTGTTCTGAGCCGTGCTGAAACTACATTGCTTGCTCAAGAATCAGGAGATGCACAGCTAGTATCTGCCCTTGACTTCTTTGAAAATATGAGCAGTGCCACCACTGCCACAGCCCCACAAAGGTCAAACCACCTTAGCAGTAACACCTCTCCTCCCTCCCCTTCTGCATCTCCACAAACTGTACCTCCTTTAAAATATGCATATTTGTACATGCATGCACTAAATTGCCAAATATAATCTTTCCCCCTTCCTTTGTGAAAATAAATTATGAGAAAGAAGAAACTGGCCACTGGATGCAGCTCTGCACAGGGAAAATCCTGTGGAATAAGCCCCAGGCTGGGAACACTCCTTAGTATGTCTACAGCCCACTCTATTCCATTCCTGGTCTGCCACAGGCAACCAGCAGCTCTAAGCTTGGCTGTGACAACATGGTGATCTGTGGGGAAATCTGTGGGCTAATCTTCCCACTCCCCATCCTTCCTGGAACCCAGATGGACTGGCTGAGGCAAAGGTCAGCCAGTGGTGAAACTCGTGGTGAAAACTGCACCTTACTTATCTAACTGCAGCCACCTACATTATTTTCTCTCTCTACAAATAGCGTTAATCTGTAAATTATGTTTTTAACTCTCTGGGCTAGAGTCCCAAAGTCAGACTGACAGAACAAAAATAAAACCGCTGAAGCATACTCTTTTTAACACAGACCAAACTGAGTAATTGCTACTCACAAAATGGGAAAACAGTGATGTGGCAGGGTGCAAGCTGCTCAGGAAACACTGAACCTCAGTGCTTGTTAGTGTTTTTATCCAAGATCATCACCATAACACACTAAGTGCCAAACATCTTCAAATGGCTTTATGAACATTAATCAGCCTCTAGAAAGACAGTAGTTAACACTCACTCTTCAAATGTCAAGCTTGACCTCTTGAAAGGAAATGGAAAATCATGTTAATAAGGCCACAGTCTCAACAAGAGAGGCTATTTAAATAATACATTTCCAAGTGGCACATTCACCTCATAAGTTACTCCACTGGAGTTTTTCACTTCATAGACCAATATGAACCAAGCTGTATGATCGTACAGCTGACAGAGCATAGTTTTGGATAGGTAGAACTACTGTCATCAAAAGTTATGTTTTAGAAATGCTTAATTAGGCTGTAATATTGCCCTACTTTATATTATTGCTCTTCTTTATAGGCTGAAACATTAAAGCAGCATTTCAGTCCTACTACTGTAAAAAAAAAGATTTCTATGTTAAAAATTGTATTTTAGTCTGGAAAAACAGGTCACTTACTTAAAGGTATTCTAAAGAGTGCAAACATTTTGAAATTAATTCCTGCCCTATATCCTAGGGCATTTGCATTGTATACTAACAGATATAATTCATTATAACTCCAAACTTTAGAGTTTCTAAAGAAGCTTAGAGAATCACCTAGTTCAGGTTAAGTGAAGTAGTGCAGGTTGTCTCCTCGTGATGCTGGGAGATAAAAAGCCCTTGAGTATAAACTGAGTGAATATATGGGAGACTGGGAGAGGAAAGAGGCCCAGACAACACATTCTTGAGGTCACATCTTTGTAAAAGATCAGGATCAGGACAATAAGGATGAAATTGAATCTTGAGTATAATGTCTCAGGTATTATTAACAGCACAGTATTCCCTGTGAGCTTGTTCCATTATTTGTGTAGTCTCTAGTTTTACTGTTGTCATTGTTATTTGATATATATTTTCTCTTTTGTATTGTAAATCAAAAAATTATTTGTTTTGTCCTTGTTGACAACAAGAATTGAATAAAGTAATTTTTACATCATGCCTTGAGGTTCCTGAATACATTTATATTTTCAATCACTTTATTCCACACTGACCATGAGTAATTGCCTAATTTTTCCTTGAGGATCTTATTTGTTGAAATGTACTATCACTCACTCCAGAAATATGTCTGTATGCATGAACATCACAGAATAGAGACATAAAAAGATGAAAATAATGATTTCTCAGAACAAACAAACAAACAGACAAACAAAAAAGAAGCAAGCAAACCCCTTCAGCTGAATTTTCTCTGTTGGAATATGGCTGTATTTGAAAAAGGATCTAAGCTAACCTTCTTAGAAATTCTCTCCTATTATTCCCATTGCAGACATTTAGCAATTTCAGACAGGAAAATGCAAGTCATCTTGTATATATAAGACCACTCTTTGTTTCTGCATTTCAATTTAAAATTAGTTCTTAAAATTTAGGATTATTGCTTAGATGTTTTTCTACAAAGCATTATCCCACTCATGTCCCAAGAGATATTGCGTATGAGGCAAGTGAACTATCCTCACTTTTATTAAAATAAACTCATTCATAACACAAGCTAAACAATATATATTCATCTGGAAAAAATACCATCATGCCCTAAGAAAGATTTTTCCAAATTTTCTTGACTGAATCTGTCCATCTGTGACATATACAGGTTATTAGCATCACTTCAAAAACTGTGAAGGAATACATCTGGAAAAGGAAAGTGTTTCCCAATCTACTGTGACAAGTTAAAGAAATAACATTTCCAAACCAACCATCAAGAAATAACTCAGTTTTCAAACGGGTTTTTGAAGAAATAGCTGTTTCTCCATCACCAATAGGATGGGTTGGATATGTTGGTTTCAAAATTACTAATGCAAAAGAAGCACTGGACTGATGCTTTTAGAAAAATAAGTGTCAGCTCCTTCCCATTTAAACTTGTATAAAAAAGTAGTAGAAACTTTTCCTATGTTCTATTAAAATTCAGCAGCCAGGAGTTTTTCCCCAGCAAGGAATTACAGAGTATGAACTCAATTGAATTCTAAACCTCTGTGGTTTTGGTTTAGGGATTATATTTGGATTCTTTTTAAACTGGAACCCAACCTGGTTCAGTATCTGGAAATACCTTCTGGGCATGAACTGGCACAAACTTAGGAAGTTCATTGCTCTCGGCAGCTCAGTAGAATGGCTCAACTGAAAGTGGAAACACCCTATGCCCAGCTGCAGGTTGTTGAGCCTGGAGAACTATAACCTGGTCATTGCAAATATTTCTGCTGCTGCTGGAGAAAAGTTGCAGTCAAACTGCTCCATGTATTTGTATCTGGCTTTCACAGAGTCAGAGCTCTCTCCTCTCCTCTCCTCTCCTCTCCTCTCCTCTCCTCTCCTCTCCTCTCCTCTCCTCTCCTCTCCTCTCCTCTCCTCTCCTCTCCTCTCCTCTCCTCTCCTCTCCTCTCCTCTCCTCTCCTCTCCTCTCCTCTCCTCTCCTCTCCTCTCCTCTCCTCTCCTCTCCTCTCCTCTCCTCTCCTCTCCTCTCCTCTCCTCTCCTCTCCTCTCCTCTCCTCTCCTCTCCTCTCCTCTCCTCTCCTCTCCCCTCCTCTCCTCTCCGAACCTCTCCGAACCTCTCCTCTCCGAACCTCTCCGAACCTCTCCGAACCTCTCCGAACCTCTCCGAACCTCTCCTCTCCGAACCTCTCCTCTCCTCTCCTCCCCTCCCCTCCCCTCCCCTCCTGTCCCTCCCCTCCCCATTAGCACCAATCCCACTCCCACAGTACAGCAGATGAATTCCAGCTTAAACTGAAACCATTTCAAAACAGACCCAACTGATTTCTTCTTGGCTACCCATTTATATTTCAGAGCCAACACCTCCTCAAACTATGAGATGCAAGGGGTTCCACTTTTCCCTAGTAGATTTAACAGCAAGCTAAAACTTACAGCCTTCTTGTTTTTCTCCTCATTCCTGAATGACATGAGGGAAATTTCTCTGAAGGTAAAATCAGCACGGTTAAGATTTTTAAGATGTGAGTCCAGGCTATCAGTGGGTTTTGACAGCACAAATGTCATTCCAGCTGAGGCTGTGCTCCAGAGGATGCCCACACCAGCAGAGGAGGGATTTCTGCCACCTCCCAAAAGGAGCAACCTGGACACACAGCTGGGGACATAAAGCCACCTGGGGGTGCCACATTTCTGTGCCATAGTCCTGATGTGGTGCCTGGCCCACATGAATGGGCAGCAGAGGACCTTGCTCCTGAAGTCACACTTAGACTTCAGTCCCCCAGTCTGATGTTCACACTTGTAAATAGCCACAGTTCCTTGATAAAGGCTTCAGGTCTCACAAAAATGTCAGTTTTCACAGCTACCCACATGAAAGTACCCCAATTATGTGCCAAACTTAGTGCTATATAATTTGCAAGAGAATCTGATTTATATACAACATCCTCTTTCTTAAATCATGCCGCTTCCTTCACCATAAAACACCCTTCCTCTCATGAAGTCCATTCTCTCTGACCTACAGGAGGCCTTGCAAGCAAGGCAGATTTTTAATAACTTTGTCATGCAAGAGGAATAAAAATGCAAACACAAGGCTTATACTTAACAAAGAGAGGAGGGAAAGGTGAAATTAGTTACTGTCATGGTTGATCTCAATAGCAGGCAGAGCTTCAGAACAAATTTTGAAAGTAAGTAAGAACCTATTGAGGTGAATAGAGACTGGTATAAATATTGCACAGGCTTACCAGGAAGGGATCAAGTCTGATTCATCTAATTTTTGACAAAATACCTCTTGTTTCTCATGGGTGAAATGTGGTGGGCTTTATCAGCACAGCAGATGATTTAGTTCTCCTGTGTCTGACTTAAGAAAAATATTTTGATATAACTCTGTGTGCCAGGCAGAAAATCAGTAATTCACCTGGACAAAATACGATTTGAGACAAGAATCAGTGTGGTGGGTGAGGCACAGATCACGTTTGGAAATGACAAAAAGGAAAGGAGAGGTATCAAGCTAAGGGCAGCACTGCTAGTATTTCTCAAAAGTCAGTCTCAAACTCTAGATTTTTGTTAATGACTTTGGCACAAAAATCTAAAAGTAACTCTACAAAATTCACTGGAGCCCAAAATTAGTGGCATTGCTGATGGTATCATAAGAGAAGATCAGACTGTCATAAAGGAAGGACTTTGAGGTCCAGAGAAATCAGAATGGTATGGCACTGAAAAGATTTTGAGTAATCAAAAGCATTTCTTCTCTAATTTGAGAGTCAACAATTGTAAAATAAAAGCGTGGAAAAAAAGACAATTTGTATCATTATGACAAAATTATTGTCATCATTATGACAAAAGTTTTAAGAAAAGCAACTGCAATCCTGAAATACAATCAGTGAGAAATTTCTAGCGTGGGTAGTGAAGTATAAAATTATGTGATACAGGGCACTGGTAATACACAAGCTGGAATAGCACCTGCAGTTCTGGGCACTCATACACAAGATATAGGGACTTAAATGAGAACACAGAAGGAAGGGCTCCTAAAATGGTCAGCAAGTAGAGAATGGTACTGAAATAGATGGAAATGTCTATGTTGGTTTAGTTTGGCATGGTGAAGGCTGAAATGAAATAACACAAATACATGGAGGAGAGGAGAGAAACACAAAGAGAATAATAATATTTTTTCCTAAATGAAGTACAAATCTGGCACAAAGATTTACAGATTTAAACTATTTCTGAATATATTTAGACTGGAAATGAAAAGGTTTCAAACCCTCTCATGCATGAAAAGAATAGTGATTAGTGTAAGGATATAGTTCAATAAATCCATGAATAGGAATATGTATTGTGTCTACCTGCAGAGATCCAGTTCTAACCCCTCATTTTCACTTCTGCAGTAGTGCTGTTTTCTGCATTTATCATTAAACCAGGGCAGCTACCCCTTAGTGCCTGGGTTTTACAGAACTGCTGCATTCATTTGTTCTACCTTAATTTGACTAATGTTGATTTACTGAATCTACAGTAAGAAAATGCACTGACCATACAAGGTATACACAAAAAAAAAAAAAAAATCCAATCTGTTTCAAGTAAAAGAAGTTACTCAACCTGAACAGTGCCAGAAATCCTTTTTATTTAAATCTTTGTAATACTTTGCTGGAAACTGCACTAGTGAGGGTGTTACATCATCAGTCACAGTAAGAATTAGGGAACTCAGGGACAATTCAGAACATTTCAACAATCATCATGACATTGCCGTCTTAACAAACAATAATTGTGTGCACTATTAAATGTACAAAAATGGGAAGTAAATCTAACTAAGCAATCTACCCTGCACTCACACACTATTTCTGACAGTTTCATAACTATTACAAATATTGCATTGTTACTTTTTCTTCTTTCCCAATTTCAACTACTTTTATCACATGATCCTCTTTGAAAGTCTCAGTATGTTAAAATTTTCTAACTTTGTACTTTCAGCTGAAGTGGCTGGAATTTCAGGCAAACACGACAATACCCTCTAACCTTTGGCAACAAAGCTCACACCTCCTGTGCAGTGTAAAAGTGGACCAAAAATAGCATCATCTACAGTAGATTTGCTTATCCACTGTGGACAAGAATATATCAACTGGGACTGAAATGATTTGAGTTTTTCTGGCTACGATAAGAATCATGCACCACAACTCCATTTCTTTCAGTATAGAATAGGGCTGATGTTTCCTTTCTTCTCTGAGAGCAATTTTTCAGATGGTCTAATACATATCACTCGTCATGGTATCTCTCCCAGTATCTCAGAAAAAACTTTGTCTTGGGCAGTCATCATTCAATTCAGTCTTGGCTCAATGGGAGGCGGAACACTCAGCTATTCTAACAAATCAGATCTTCAACACTCCTGAAGGATGGTGTGAAAGTCAGCTCCACCCTAGACTGCCACTGATAGAAAAAAGAACAGGACAATAGAGACCAGGCACAATAATTCTTCTGATTAAATAGATTACTTACTGAATAGTTGACTGATGTTTTCCTATTAAAGAGATTATCTCTCTGATAAATCGTCACGGAGAGCCCTAATAGTCACCTCTCATTCAAACACTAGCATTTGAAAGTTGGTGCATTATTTCTTAGTAAATCTCTATATTACATAAATGCAGAAAAATGTTAACCCCAGCCATGCACCCCACAATAATGGTGCTGCCACATCTAGTACTGAATCTGCCATGAAAAAAGTTCTTTAATTGTGCTCTGAATATATTGTTCATTGCCTACCAATCTTCATTTTCCCCATGCTGAACAACATTAATACTAGGGGTCACTACAAGTCTCCAGTTGCTCTAAAACTCTTGACAAACTAAGCTAGGAATTGCTAAAATTTCACTATTTGGAAAAAAAAAGCCAGAAATAGGAAAATTGATTTTAACAGAGTGTAAATATGAACACTTAATATGAACATGTCCAGAAGAGCCATGAGGTAAGCAAACTAACTCTGATCCAATGACAGAACTAAGCAGAGTACTCCAATGCATGTTTATGCCATAAATCTCCGTATTTTATTATAAATCAACATCTCCATGAGACATATTTAAGCTCTGATAGGTATATTGATAAAAAAAAAGACTGTATCACAAGATAAGCTTATTTTTTGAAGCATCTTCTAAGCCATTTTTTATTATGAATGGTTCTGATTCTCATTTTGCATGACTCATGGCAGAAAAGTTGCCTGCAATTTGGTAAACTTTGCTGATAATAATGAGTTGGACATTAAAGACTCAAGCTTCCTCAAAATAATCCTAGCATATAATGGTTTGGTTTGGAAGGGAACTTAAAGATTATCTATTTCCAACCCCCTGACATGGGCAGGGATATATTTCACTAGACCAGCTGCTTTGAGCCCCCTCAAACCTGGGCTTGAACACTTTCAGGGATGAGGCATCCACAACTTTTTTGGGAAACCTGTGCTATCACCTTCACAGTAAAGAATTTCTTCCGAATATCTTATCTAAACCTACTATCTTTCAGTTTGAATCCATTCTCCCTTGTAAATAGTTCCTCTCCATCTTTCTTGTAGGTTCTCTTCAGGTACTGAAAGGCTGCAATTAGATCACCCTGAAGCCTGCTCTTTTCCAGGCTGAACAAACCAAATTCTCTCAGTCTTTCCTCCTAGGAGAGCTGCTCCATCCCTCCAATTGCCTTGGTGGCCTCCTCTGGACTCGCTCCAACAGTTCCATGTCCTTCCTGTGCTGGCACCCCAGAGCTGGATGCAGCACTGCAGGTGTGTGTGTGTGTGTGTGTGTGTGTGTGTGTGTCTTTCTCTCTCATTATTGATCTCTCCAAGTAGTATCTTCCAACCTGCAGTAGCAGAGCTGCCAGATGTCTGATATGCAAACAGAGGAAGAGCACTGGGACAAACACCAGACCAACAGGTGTTTGTCAAAGATAAGCAACCAATTTCCAGGCTTAAGGAAGAGCTTGCACACTTGGGAGCATTTCCTTTCTGTTTCTGACACAATCGGAGAAGTGCAGCAAGCTTTTCGCTAAAAGCTTGTCATATTGTCTTGTAAAAAACTTCTCCCCCCATTGTATCCATTAGCCTAACAAAATTTACTTCTCTTAACAAACTTTGCCTCTTTCAGAATTACATAAAAATTACCTGTGCATAATACTATAAAAGCAAATGGCTGGCACTATCTTGGAATGAGACCTTCCTGGACTTGACTAGGAAGAGCTAGAATTCCTTCAGAGAGAGATGGAGACATAGCTTTGCATGATCTTTCTTTCATTTTTCCTGTTTTCAAATAAAACCACATGACCAAATATTGTTCAAAAGATAAATATTTACCTTAGTAATCCTACCAGGATGTCTAGAAATGGACACTAAGCTCCCAAAGGACCTACAAAGTTCACAGGTGGACAGAAATCTCCCAAAAAAAGATAAACAGATCACACAATTTAAAACCAACTACAAAGAGTCCACAGGACACAAACTTCGTGCCAGATAACGGCAACTTCCTATCAATGAGATTTAATGAAATTGAGGAAGGCATGCAAAATGCAACAATCTACTCCTCAAGAACAGCAGTATTAATATAATACCAAAGAAATAGCTAAAACCATGAAAATTTGTAGTGACTCATTTTCACAACAAATCAGGCCTCACCATCAGACCCTGGATCTCCATTGCACTGTGCCTATTTCCATAGGAGGAACCTGCTAGCAGAGCTCCTGACACTGATCCCCAGCCTCAGTGCTTGGGCTGGAATCTATTCCTCTCCCAAGAGATTAAAACAATTATATTGCAGCCTGAGTATCATCTAAAGCCAAGGGCAGAGGAACCCACAGGCTCTTGAATCACAAGGGCACTGGTACCAGAAATTTTGCAAGTGTTCTGAAGGCAGCAATGGGTCACAGGTAACATTTGTGACAGCCAGCTGCTACCACAGCCAAAACAGAAAGTCTCAGTTATGTGCAGGTCAAACTCCATCAGATCCTACATACACAGAGGAGGTAGCTGGTTGGTCTGGTTCAAAAGTGCAACAGCACTGGCTCACAGGAGGGGTGTTTTTTTTAATTAAAGTAGCACAGGTACTGTCTAAGTCATGTGAAAGAGTACTTGGGCTTAGCCCGCTACTAACAAACACAAGATTAAACAGGAACAAAAAGAAACCCAGAGAGTCCTAACCGTGGATTTTGTGGTGAGAATTCAGTGGGGGTGGATAAAGGAAGCAGTTAGAGGTAGGTGGTATGTGTGTGTATTTAGTTGCTTTTTCTTTTTAAACTTTCTTCCTCCACTTTGGAAAATAGTTATTTGTGTATTTGCTGGATACAAGCCATTCTTATGACTCAAACACTCCTGCCTAAGAGATTGAAAAACAAGAAGAAAAAAAAATTATACTGCTCTACTAGCAGGCACAACAGAATTATTCACAGAAAAAGGTAGAGCATTGCTTGACACAGTTAAAAAGGAGAAACACTGGTGGCATGTGTGGGCACTTGTGGTCAGGGACCTGAAACATCAAAACAAACCATACTAATAATAAAACAAGGAAAGCAGAATGTGAGAAATAGTTCTTCTGTTTTACTAGCATTAATCTATCTCAACACGGAGTACATCTTATGAAATTTCCATAGGAATGTCTTCTAATTAATTTGAAGAGCAAATCAAAGAGACTATTCACATAAAAACCTTGTTACTGTACATATATTGAAACAGACAAGTGTCAGGAAGTCTTTGGCAACAGTGTTTGAAGAACAGCATTAATACATTTCTTTATGGGCTGGCTTTTTTCCTTCTGCATATTCAGTTTTGATTAAGTTTTGATAAAGTCCAAAGAAGATGAACAGAAAACAGCTGGATATACTTTGAGACCTGCATTTATTATAGTACTTTTTAAAGCATGTAGGACTAATTGGTAGCAATCCAATAGAAATTATACAAGCTTAGATTCAGGATTCAGTTATTCATAGGGAGGAAAAACTTTTGCTAAAACTGATACATGAGAAATTCCATAATCTGGTCTGCAGGAAAAGGATGAAATTATATACAGATGTAGTGAGTAGCATCTCAATTAACACATGAAAGAAGGTTAAAGAAGAACTTCTGAGAACATCCCAGGCTGTGAGCTCAGTAGAATTGGTAATTTATTTTTTTAATTTTCATGATTTTTTCTATTTTATATAAAGGAATATTGACCTAATTTTTCTTTTCTCAAATCTTTTCACAACTTTTTGGATTTTGGAGATGGGAGGGGGAAGCAAAGCATATTTCCCTGAGCATAAATCACTTCACACTTTTTAGTGATCCACATAACATAGATATGATCTGCTTAAGACTACTCATGTCAGTGTTGCTAAACTGGAGTTTTTGCTTGTTGTCTGTTTTTCTTCAGGTTTTTCTTTTTGGTGGTGTTGGGTTTTTTTAACAGCACAGGAGGGAGGAGCATTAGAAAGAGCCCAACAGGCTCAGTGATGGAAGAAAGGATGGGAGAGTCTCTGACCACAGTGAGTGACTGACCTAGCCTGTGTCTGAGGAAAAGATAACAATACAAAAGATGATGAAGGTAATCTGCCAGCAGGTAGCCATAAGATCAACTTGTGTGAAGACCTTATTTATTACAGGTTGACTTGGCCTAGAAGCCTTCCAAAAATATCCCTACCATATAAAAAACAAATAAACAACCCCTCCCCCTGCATAACTAAGCAAACAAACAAACAAAAGAAACACCACAACACCCTTCCCCTCCCCCCAAATATCTGTATATCTAGGATCTGCCATAAACACCTCAGTGGGAGACCTGCTCTCTAGATCTCGTTTCCAGAAGGTGTTGTTCTCACGGAAAAAGGATTGATGCACTTCACAGCTCCTTAAAAGCCCATCCATCCCCTGATGAACTCAGGAGGACACATCTTCGAAATCTAAATAGTGTTCAACTTGTACCTCACCATCCTAGGAGAGTGGCTGACAGGTCAGTTCTTCCAGACTTGACTTTATCCAGTGTTGCTCAGGCTTACTGTTGCCTTTGCAATGGTTCTCATCAATCATTTTGGCAGTTCAGATTTATAATGGTGTTGGACTCCCATGACCCTATGTCGAAAATTTTGTATGGATTCAGCTTAGGCTGGACTCAGCTTTTCCTCTGCATTGCACCAAATGCAGGGGTAAATTTTCATCTTTTATGTCCCTCTGCATAGAAACAGAAGCAGATATGAGGAAATTCTAGAGGCATAAGTGTTTCCTGCCATCAAGAGTTTGGATATATATTCTTTTTTCCTACAATTATTACTTTAATCTTAACAAAATAAAAATTGCATATTTTATATGTGGCACTCCATGGTTGGCTATGATCTAGACAAAGTACAAACCAACTGAAGTCGTCAATATTATATCAAGCAACTCAATAATGTTATAGCAACTGTCACTACTGCACCAACCTCCATCAGATAAAATAATTGATAGTGCCCCAATCAATTGGTATAAGGGAAATAGAGTCATTATATGCTGGTACTGTGCCAGGGGATCAATAGCTCCTTTAAACACAAACATCTCTGCCTGGCTTTGACATTAATTACCCACAATATCTCCACATTGATATGCCAGTGGGAGACCATTATCCTATGTCAGCACTTAATAACTTTGGTATTCCCCTTTAATCCTCACTGTGCTGACCTTACCTTTCTTGACAGCCACCACCTGAGGATATCTCTCAACTCCTTCACTTGACACACAAAGGATTTGTAGTCACGTTTGTGTCTCATGCAATTTCCTGTTCATCTTCTCTTTTGCTGAAAACTTGGATCTGTCAGACCTGAGGCTCATAAAACTGAGCTCATAGACAGGGTGCATGGTAAATGCCAGGAATTCCATTGGGACATCAATGGAATTTCCAGCCCTCAGTGCACTTTCTATCTAGTGTGGAGTCGTTGGTGTCACCTACTATCAATATTTTCATTATAAATGTCAGCAGTGATTTTTGGTCTGTGATGGCAGTCACATTAAGCTTTCACCTGAAGCCCCCTCCCAAAAAAAAATCAATAACATAAAGGAAATAAACATTATGGAGGATTTTATTTTCGTTTTCAGAAGGATCAATGAGAATTGTCTTGTGGATTTAGACCTTTATTTAAATCCCCAAGATCCTATAAGTATTTGTTGGTGTCTAACTGTCAGTTCACTATAAACATGTTCCTCACACTGAAGGAAAAAAAATCTACTCTTTTCAGAAAGCTATTTTCGCTACATTTTTATAACTTCACACTTCTCTTTGTTATATCGGGTTGAAATTGACTGATGTACCCAAATTATGAGGAAGGATGGGCATAGATAGACAATAGGCAACATTTGGCTCATCTTCTTAATAAAACAGGCTAAAAAAACTTTGCCTTTTAAAGTGTGGAATAAAAATTTAAAAAATGAACTCAAAAAGCTGAAACATGCAAAGGCAAAAAATCTAAAGAAAAAACAAGCCCTAATGGCAAGATCAAGAATTATATGCAAGAGTCATGATGTTAAAATAACCTCATATCTTGAAGGAAACACAACAAGTAGCATGAGACTTGAGTTTGTGTAGTGTTGAGTATCTAAAAAAGCACCACATGGAGTGAAGTTCATTATGATATGCCAAATGAAGCAGACTTAGATGATGAAAATCATCAGTCTTGGAGCTGTTTCTATGGGTTGTCAAAGAGATGCTGGTAAATGCAACAACATCAGCGAATTCTCACAATGAAAAACAGTAGAAGTGTATTTTCACTGAAGAAAACAACTGCCCCATATGGTGGTTGCTTTTTTTGTCTACAAGAGACCTACTCTTCTGCATGCTGATACTCCCACAGTTCTTGCCACCTCCTATCCTATACCTTCAGTAAAGCTATGTCTCTTGTGAAAAGGTTGTTTGCTTTTTTAATTTGGAGATGGCTGAGAAAGCTACCAGTCCGACAGGTAAAACCAGAGATGATTTGATAGATATCCTCACTGAGCTATTAAAATACACCCTGAATATTAGGGATGCCCAGTCTATCCAAATTATTTTTAACTTTCACAAGTTGTTGAAAACATAGGAAACCCGAGGTATTATAAAATGAGATAAAAACTGTTTTAAACATTATATATATTAGTTGCAAGTAAGATTTTTAAGAGACTAGTGGAAGAAAGCAACTCAGTGTATTGCAGCCTCTTCCCTGATTTTTTATCAGCAGGCCATAGTTTAGATAACAGGAAAGAAGAGTATTTCTTGTTTCTCCTGACATCAGACACATCCAGAAACGTAAGCACAAGCAGACTGCAGTCTCCATTGAGACAACGGAAGAACTTTCTGTGCAAATTTAAATGGGAAAACTGCATGTTATAGTATTAAATGGGGTTGTCTTCTGCATAATTCACATACTCCATCTTAAACATCTCAGAAACAAACACTAAATCAATCTCTCAGCCAGAAAGACAGTCCGTGAGTTTTCCAGGACTGCAAGAGCTGAAATTTTGTATGGTACTTCTTGTCCCAGTCCTGCAAAATAAACTCTGGCAGTTTCTATGACATTTGTTTTCCTTCTACAATATAAGGAACAAAAGAAAACAACCCCCCTTGGGCACATTTCATATACCATTGTTTTAAAAGACAGCTCATATGCTATAATGTTCAGCCAAGTTGCTTTAAAGTATTCACTGTGTTTTTCCAGAATCTTGGGATGTAGCTTGAATCTCATTTTATTGCTATGTGCTGTAAAATCATTACATACACATCTGGTCTTTGATCTTCTCAGACCCTCATATCAAAAGAGAAAAGGATCAATTAATTAAAACACATAGAAGCTGCACAGAATTCTAGATAAATTACTAATACCCTGATCAGGTCTTCCATATTTGTATTCCCTAAAAATTTAAGCAATTCAGTTTCTGGCTTACTTTTAATTACTCATAAGCGGACAATTGAAATAATTTGTGAGTAGCTCTAAAATGTCTGAGCTGACTCATTTGAACAAGCCTGAAAAAGACATGAATTACTTTTTAAATAAATATTTTAAAATAGTAGTAGTTAGCTGGCAAAAAATAATACACAAAAACACTTAGCAAAAGTAGGCTGCATACATCCACACTTCCATGTCAGAAGTGTAATTAATGAACTACAAATTTAATGAAGGTAGAAGTTCAGTGAACTAATACGCCTGTCTAGTACAGTGTTTCTGTTAATGTCTGTTGCTATTTCAAATCTTCCTTAGATACAGTATTCAGAGCCTGGCATCCAGGTTTCTGCATTACTCACCCAATGCAAATCCCTCAGCAATTGCAGGAAACACAGGCTGTGCCTTTACATTCTACACTGTGTCCACCTTCACACGTTTCTCCCTTCACTTCTGTTTGTGTGCAAATGATGATAGTCTCTGACACAGGACATTTTGCATTTTATAGGGTGCACATACTCATTCAGTGGGAAAGATACCAAATTTTGATGGCTCCAAGGTATATGGGGGAGTAACAAAGGCTTATATTCAAACGTCCATATGTATTTAAAAAGTACGTTCCTTTCAACCCCACCAGTTTTCTTCCAAGTCTGCTCTTGGGGCACCCCGGTGCCATCCTGACTGCTGCAGAAGCACTGACTCCCAGAGTTGATCTTTTGCTGCTCCACAGTGAAATATTGCAGACCTAACATCTGTTTTCCTACGGTGGCCATAGAGCAGTGCTCCTGACTTTACATTTGGGATGAGGCTCTACAAGGACAGCCTTAAGCTCTATATCACCTTTCCTGCATATGAAGCACATGCTGCATTGACTCTTTTGCTATTAAGTGTAACAATGAGCATCCCTTTCTGTCCATGCCACTACTAAATGTAGGCTTTGATGAAGATAGCACCCACTGGGTCTGCTGTGCATCAGTAATCAGGTGACAAGTGAAAGAACATGGCTGGTATTGATTTATGCTGGCTTTTGGTTTAAGACAGATTTTATTCCGTTCACTTCCTTTTGTTCCCTTGATATATAAGATTTAACGTAACAGTAGAAGGGCATTTACTGCTGCTGATAGTGAGCTCTAAAGATCAAAGCAAAACAGCCAGTTTCACTTGAGTTATCTTGTACTGAATGAATAGCAGCAAAACAGGTGATTAAATACTATGTAATATATGAACCTGATACAAAATACACTGAAGAGTAATAACCAGACACAAGACCAAAACCAGTAAATTATTGTTGTTGTTCTTATTATTATGCTTTGTCAAGCTCTCCAACAAAATGTAAGATGAAGTTAAATAATAATTGAAGTCAAATTTAAAAATGCCCACAGGACAATCTTACAAGTGTTCTGAGTACAGAATACTCATGAGTTCACGGTCTGTTGTTGCAGCTTAGCATTTTCTGAACAATGACAAGCAATTATCACCCATGTAATGCTCCCTCTTAAAAGTACTTCTAATAAGAAGATGTGAGAGCAATCTCAAGTGGACTGTGATTTCATTGGAACAGAGGGTTAAATTAGTCTATATTTTATAAATCATCTGGAGAACCACTAGATTTGTAACCATTATCCCCTTGATTATGAATTCATGGACAATTTTGCCCATGCCCCAACTGTCAGCATTGCTCAACTTCAAAACAGGTAATCAGATTCATATTCTCCTAAAATAATTGTGTATGCCTCTGCTGTGTCTAAAATAAAGGGGACTAATGTTTTCGTTTCCTGAAGGGCATGTGTGTCTGCGCAGCTAAGAGCCTGAGGTAAAGAGATCAAAGTTCTCCCAGGAGGCCTTTCAAAGAGCCTAAGAACCTGTGTGAACTATTTAGGTTATAAATGCTTCATTTAATGAAGCAATAGGAAGGTGCATAAGGTTTAGGAGTCAAGCCAGTGCCTACCTTTGGCATGCTGCAGGTAACTGTTTCACAGCACCTACAGTTTTCACAATGTAAGTTCGCATTACACTCAAACCTGACAGGTAGCTTTGAATTAGGAAACGTGGGTTCCAATCCTGCTTTTGCTTAAGATAAATGTTCGACAATGAGGTAAACTGCCTTTGCTGAATAAGTACACTCAACTTTTTCTTGGCATAGAAAATTAAAAGAGATGTTTTTCATTCATACTGGAAAGCAAAACGAGAGCAGCTTCAGGGAATTTTCCTTCTCTATCTAGTTATGATAGTTATTGGATCACAAAAACAACCTCTATAGAAAAAAGAGGATGAAATTAAGCATGAACCAGCTAATTTTTGTAAATATATAGGATTTAAAAAAGCAGTGCATTTGCAACTTATTTTATTAATCTTATTTTAGCTGCAGACTCAAGTAAATATTCAGGGTAGTATCACCAGACAAAGCGTGCAAATTACCACTCAGATCTTTTCCTTGCAAGATGTCTCCAACAAAAACAAAAAAGAATATTTCAAGTGTAATTGCAAAGTGTAGCCAAACAAATAATTTCCATAACAATTCATGGGTATATTTCCAAATCCTTCTTTTGTTTCACCTCTGAGCTTGATTAGCCCAAGGGAAAGGAAAAAGAAAACAGGGGCATATGCAGAATATGCCCCTTTATGCTTCACCAGTCCTTCCTCACAGCTGTGAATTGTGCTGGACCCTAAAAGAAACCAAACTTCTAAATCTAGCTTGAGATTCTTGTGATCTTTCAATAACCTGTGCCACAGCTCATTCACACAACTGCTTAGTCTCACTAAATGACCCTACCTTTAAATAATTACTTATTAGACTCGATCTTGTAGGTTTTTGCTTAGTGTTTCCCCCAAATTGTTTACTTGCATCCTTTTTCCATTTTTGTTATTGAAGGAAGAGGGAGGGAAGGCAAAAAAGCCACACATAATTCAAGGCAAAAATCTACACAAGATCCCCAAGGAATCCCCGTAATCTTTCGCACAGAACCTCCATCCTCAGAGGCCCTTGTCTCCCCAGGTGGCTTCAGGTACTGAGATCTGGTTAGATCTAGTCACCAAAGACACATTTCCTCTGCTCAACACCACCTCTACTCTCTCTCACATGAGTGTTCTTCTACTTCCCCAGCTCAGTTGTGCCTTTAAGACCTGATCCAATCATGGCAGAGCCCAACAGAAGTTGCTTGAACAGTCAAGGCACTTCCACAGACACCTCACTTAGCACCCCATATCCAGGGGCTGCTAAGCTTTGTTTAAGTGACTCTGGCCAGCTTTGTACCCACTCTTGGCTTTGTCTCCCTTGGCACTAACAATTCACAAAATACTGGGAGAATTACTGCCCTGGCGCCAAGTTACTTTGGAGTAACTGGGTTAGGTGGTATTAAGGTATGTCTTACTAAAAGCCCTAAGAAAAAAAGACAAAACCCCCACTGAAATAACCTGAAGTGTTTCATAACAAACATTAAAGTTTTCCAAAAAGGCAGAAATGTAGGAGTCATTATAAGAACATTTAGGCAACTACAACCTTCAGTGCACCTCACAGAAATGTGCCTCAATTCAGTGAAAGCTGGACTAGAAACAGGTCCCTAACTATCAGGATTTGATTTACAAAATCTTTTGGGACACTTGCCTCAGCAACATCTGGCTCCTGCCCTGAGTGCCAATATCACACAGGCTATAAACCTGCCAGTTATAAGTCATACACTGAAAAATTAAATTTCATTAGTGGAATTGAAGTTGTCAGCTCAAGCTGGCAAATCTACATCATTTAATAAATCAGCATGAGCCTACAAGCATTCAACGTTAGGAAGACTCAACACATTTTTACACAAAATAGCTCTTCCCCTTTGCCATCTTAGCCACATTTGGATTAGTTACTGATCCAGCTGTGCCACTGTCACAGCTGCTCCTCTCTGTTCTTCTGAGAGGCACAGATCAATTTGACTTCTGCTCCTACCATCACAAAATCCATAATTTCTTTCCTTTTCTAGGTGCCACGTGCATCTATCTACTTGAATTTATTTTACTTCAACACAAAAGCTAAACTGGTTTGCCAGAAATCGGTTATCTCAAAGCCAACTGATCAATGTGCACCATGAAACAGAATGACTTTAAAAGCAGGAGGCAGGAAGGAAAGACCAAAAAAACCCTTAAAGTGTAATGGAAAACTTGACTTCTTTTTATTGTTACCTGCAGTCAGCATCCATTTGCATAATACACTTAACACCTCCTGTTTACGCTGTCCTTGGAATCCTTCTTCTTTATAACACTGTGCTCCTTCAGTTGCTTGGGATTTTCCCATCTCTCCCTTCTGTGGAGGCTGTACTTCCCCCTAGCCAGGGTGAAATGAGATACAGATAGGCTTGTGCATTTTCCTTGAAGGGGATCTCTCAGCACAAAGGCTTCAATTTGGTACAATAGTGAGATTTCACCTCCATAAGTAATGACTTCATCATATGTAATACTGCCACTGTTACATTTTTCCTGGAGGAAAAAATTGCACTCAAATCCAGTGTGTTTCAAAGAGACTGTCAATCTCTCCAGAGCACACAAATCTCTACCAAATCTCTACTGAGTGCATTAATCTTGGGTTTTAAAAGTTAATTTCTGGCACTCTACCTGGGTGTTCTGCCAAGGTGATCCAACACTGAAAACTGAGCCCCTGGACTTATGGCCCAAAGTGCTCCAGATCTAAAGCATTCCAAGCTGCTAGTTACTGCTGGACAAAGCCTCAGACACTGCCTAATTCCTAGCTATTTTTGCTGTGATGTATCCATGTCTACTGCACTTAAAACACATCCCCTAAACATAAATTTTACAGCTTCTATTTAAAAAAAATAATTATAGCTTCCAGCACATGCAACTGCAGATAAAATCTTCTCAAGAAAGTTGACTGTAACCCACTGCAGAGCTGCTGGAAACAGGATTATACAATATGAACATGTATCAGCTAGAACAGAACCGACAGCCATCATTTTCATTTCAGACACAAAGGAGACACAGAAGAGATCTTCGTTTTTTACAGAAGTAGGTCCCATGTATCTCATATTTTTTTCTTTCTTATCCAAGCATAGTAATATCAATGAACATCCTTGATCTGACCTTAGAAATTCAACGTTTAATGTATGAGAGAGCAAAGGAGTTTTAATAAAAAAGATAACACATCTGTGAGAAATGGGAGTAGGCTGTTTATCACCATTAAAGGTTTGCCATTAAATAGATTCATTTGCATCTTAATAACATGATCAGCTTTTTATAATATGCACCAAAATGAGACTGGTTGTACTTTCTTAAGACCACAGGATTGAAAACACCATTAATCTGTTCCGAGTGAATGGCACTCCTGGGATTTCCAATAGGGCTGTAAAAAAAGTCTGTGGCACTTTGAGAAATGCAGGTGGTAAAGGGGAAAAAGCTGCAGTCTTGCTCCTGGGAATCCTCAAATCATAGCTCACATCAACTCTGAAATGTCTAAGTAATAAAACAGAAGTCAGAAAACAGAAGTCCTATTGCTGTACCGTTCTTTCTGTTTCTCAGAAAGAAGTGGGAAGAATGAGAAATGAACACATCCCCTCTCAGATCTCAGAAGGATCTTTCTACTGCAATAAAACGGACACTGCCGCAAAGGTCCTGCAATAAGACTTTTCTGGATGGAAATACTGCAAGACTCAAGACAACAGAACAGATAGTTCTCTGAAACACTGTATGGAGGATGGCACTCCATACTAAGCAGGGCACAACTTGAAAACAGGATGAAAAAGTGACATATAAGCACATGACAAACAAATCTTGCTTTGCTTCACATCAGGGCTCAGGTGCAATCAATAAGAACCATCATTACTGTAATGTAAATGAGCAAATTTTTTATTATTCATTTAAAAGATGGCTGTTATGCGAGGGGAAGAAGTTAGACCATTCCAGAGAAGTTTTTGAGTGTATGGAACTTACTTCTCTCTTCCTGAAGCATTTCTTTACTTTCTCCTGCCTAAGTCTAATGGTAATTAACACTAGACTAAAACTGAAAGCCTTTATGCATGCACACAACACACACAAATCAGACTACCTTGCAAGAAATGGGAGCAGATGGGCTCCCACTAATGAGATGACTTACCCTTCAAAATGAATGCTTGATAAAAAGGAAATAAACCAAGCTTGCTCTACATGCTATTTTTTCCCACAGTACAACTATACCAGGAGGACTTTTTATTCTTAAATTTTTTAAAAAAAGATTAGACATGATAAGTCATAGGGTTCCCTGAAGCTGTCAGTGGGATGCAGTTTTGGCCTCCTCTTCTGCCGTCTGAGGCATTTTGGGGCTCTTGAAAGGCATATAATGCTCGCAGTATTCTGTGAATCAGACCTAGAGGGTGATACAGGGAACACAGACCCACACCGAAAGCTTGGCAAAGACCTCAGATCACGTCTCAGTTAAGTACAAAGACAAATTCTCAAAAATGTATTGGGAACATACCTCTTCTCAGTTAGCATCTGTGTTTTAAAGCTCACTGCCAATGTTGCCTTTGCTTAATCTTTAGTTCAGCTGGAAGAAAAGCAGTTTATCACCTCACTCTTAACCTGCCTGCTGACCCGTGGTCTTTCCTGCTGAGGTGATACTGGAAGAGAATGAAGGACAGCAAATCTTCACCCAGTTGGTCACTATCTACAGGAAATGATGGAAGGTGATAGAATTAAGGTACAAACTTCTCAGGTAGCTACAAAACCTGACAATAGTATAGCCACACCTGTAAAAAGCTTTCTGTGCTGTGTGAGGTCAAGAAAATTTGGACACAAAGGGTGTAGAAACACCCACATTCTCTTCTACCCTGGCACAATATTGGTATAGGAATTCATTGTATGAAATGTAAATGTCTCCTCCACTGGGGCAGCTTAGTGTAATGAGAATGAGCTAGAATGGTAATTTTTTTCCCCTGCCTTCTCATGGGGACAGGATGGCCTTTATTTTTGCTTAGATTTTCTTGTTCTTCAAAAATAATACATAGGTTTTGCTTAACCCTTTTGGGATCAGAAATTCTTCAAGAAATGCACACTGCAATTCAATTTCTTATGCAACATATACGGCACTGCATCTCCTTTGTGAATGGATAAACATGAGCTCAATAAATCAGGAAAAAATCCTGGGGAAGCTTACTGCAACTTTGAATTTTATAGGGAAGTGAGAATTAGTATCCCAATAAATTGGCTGTTATGTGTATGTATGTGTGCTAGGAAGGGTGGGGTGACACCTGATCCCTTCTCCAGCCTTCACAGCTGCCTCCCTGCCAATGCCCTGCCAATGCCCATCAGGAATATTGTCCCCTGCTGCAGTAAGTGAAATCCAATCTCCAATAAACCCCACCACTTGTGGTGTGACTGTCCGTGCATGGGAAGGTTTGTAATACTTGTACAAGAATCTGGAACTTCCAGAAGTTCATTTAATGAGAAAACAAAAGGAACACACACACACGCTGCAGAAGAAGTTTTAAACTGGGGTGAATAATAGAAGTAAATAACTGTGGCACCTTTACCAAAACATATACAGAAACACTCAAAAATTCATAATTTAGTAGTGGCATGGAAAAACACTTTTTTTTTTTTTAAATTCAAAACGAATAGGTATCTGAAAATATATCTAATCACTTCAAGCTGTCACCACCCACCCCTGGAATCTGAGGGTGGAAAAGAGAAGGAAAGGAACTGTTGGTGATGGAAATGCTCTGTTATTTGTTCATTGTCAGTGAGCAGAGACAGAAATAACTCTTCCAGAGCATTTTTTTCTGTCTGAGGGTCAACTCACCTTTTTCAAAAATAAGTAGATGTAAGATGCTGCTGCTACCACAGCTAACTGGAAAGTTTAAAGGATATAAAATCCATGAGATTTTAAATCCTAACTCTCACGAAGATCTCTGAAAATTCCAGCCTAACACATCCATAATTACCTAAGGCTCCACCTACCTAATGGAGAAGTTCCAACAATGGAATTTTTCTAATGTTGCACCATATTTAGTGTCATCTTGAAACTCCAGGTACCGAGATCAAAAGAATTATACTTTTATAGTTTTTTTTTTTCTCAGCTCACTTTGATAAATGCAGAGAAAACAATCGCAGATTACAAAAAGGGTCAAAAAAGAGAGATCTTGAGATTTTTAAATCAGTCTTGGGATGTCCATTCCTAATTTAAAAAAGGAAAGACACTACCTCTTCTCCTTGCTCGCAATTGCCTGGTAAAGAGAATGCTTTCTACATACACGATTTTTTTGTGGATGCAGAGATAGGAACAGCTTTGTCCTTACTTGGGCAAACAAAACAGCCAAGACCTTGAAGGTCTCAGATATTCTCTGTGCCACTCCACGTGCCTATCTATGAATGACAACCACAGGAGCCTGCTGCAAACCAGCACACCCAGCACGCCAGTGACTTGCTTCAATAACACCAAAACAAGGGGCTTCAGAACATTAACAGGTAATATTCCTTAGCCAGGGAATTTTTAAAGTTTTATTTCTAACCCCACAATTCCAAACCAGAGAGCTAATCTAGCGGAAATATCAAACCAACAAAAACCCCTCCCACCAAAAATCAAAAATACTAGACAACACCAAAAAAAGAAAACCCACCACCAAAACAAGAAAACCAATGAAACAAACCACCAAACAAAACAAACAACCAAACCAAAGCAACTCCTCCAAAAGCTCAAGAAGGTATGCCTCCTCTCCACCATTTTAGTGGCATTTCTGAAATTCCTATCTGGCTAATAGAAAAGTTAACTATAAGCAAATTTCATCTCCTTAGCTGGTAGTAGCTTTCTACATTTACCCTTAAAGGCCATTTAATTTGATCATTCAAATTCATCATGATATCAAATTTGCATAATGTTTTTCAATGACTTATTAATATGTAAATATTAGAAAAGACAGATTGAAAACTCAAATGTTCCTAAAACATGAAGATATGCTATTTAACAATGGAGGTGGGGTGAATCAAATGGAACCTTACCATTGTACAAATAAAGCACAGCCAGAGAATACAAGAGACTGAGCTCCAGACCACCTGCACTGAAAATCCTGTAGCTGTCCTAGGTATTCATGAAACCCAAAATGTATCATTTTGAAAGACATAGAAATAATTATGAGAAAATATTACAGCTGCCTGTCACTATCTAGAAGAGGAAGGAAAAGAATGGGGTAGATGATGGCTTCACTGTTGGAAGCTAAAGGAAGAGAAGAATTCCAGGACAAGTTTCCAAGCACCTGCCTGTAAAGCTCAAGAATACTTCACAAATAATCCTCAAGATTTTTAATGCCTTTAAATATAGCACATGATCAAAATCCTCTTGTAGTTCAGTGGTCCTCTGGACTTTCCAGGTGACATCCTTAAACTAACCCTGATAACGAATTACCGTATGAAAATGCAGCAAACTTTCCTGGCTGGAAACACACTGGACTCTGGGACATTAATTTAGGCAAAGACTACCAAAATCTAAGCCCTTAGCTGCTATCAGGGCCACAAGTTCTAACAGCACCTTGTAGCTGGTCCTAGTAGGAATTGCTCCAGTCCTATCACAAGCCCCTCACATAACATACCCGGAGAAAAGTGATATAAGAAAAGCTGGCAATAAAAGTAAAAATGAGGGGGCTGCACTGTCCTTACAGTCTGAAGTCTTTTTGTAATAGATGATTCACTGTTTTTCATGGCAATGGTCAGCCTGCACCATGGCTCCACACAGGGTGTCTGTGATACCTGCAGAATTGTTACCTCTGAAATCACAAGGCTTAATGTTAAAAAAAAAAAAAAAAAAAAAAAAAAAAAAAAAAAGGGATTGGACATTTTCCAGTCTTACCTATCAGGTCTCACCAAAGATTTCTTATGAACCTAAACCAAGGCATTTCTTGTTTGTGGGTTGGATTTTTTTTTTTTTTTTTCAAGTTAAGAATCTTATTTTTGTATTGAAAAGCATAAAATCAAAGCCTAATTTAAAAGTAATTGCATCCTGATTAAATAACAAATATGGGGCCTAGACAGACATACCCCAAACTGTTTTCTGTGGAAAAGCATTCACTTCCTTATAGTCTCTTTACATTGGCACTGGCTCTGATGACTTTTTCTTCTAGGAAAATGGTTCCATCTGTTTTGGTAACAGCATCTGCCTTAAGCAAAACTATCAATGACACTCCTGTGTTATGGCTCAGCCAGTTTTTTGCCTATTTAAGAGTTAAGGTAACTTTTCCTGCTTAGGTATATCTCCTGAAGTTTCTTTAATCTCTCAAGTAAGGCTTGCTAGCACTCTAAAAACCTCAAATGATTAACAACTGAGCTATTCATTGAGATACTGTGCAGCCTACCTGGAAAATGAGAACTTCAGTTCTACAAGCTCTGCTGCACCCTGTGACAAACCTGTGCTGGATTCTATGGTGTTCAGTCCCATTTTGTACAGCTAAACAATGTCCTGTCACTGACTGGCAAGAACATATTGTATTCCATTGCCAGCTACCAAAAACTATGGAGACCTAAACGCACAAAGGACAAAATATATTATCAATGTCAAGATGAACACAATTGAATCTTGTGGTTATAAAGCCATTTGCTGTTCTTTCTGTTTTGGTAAGTTTAGTGCTTAATTGTCACTCAGAGCTTGGAAAGGCCCAAAGAATTAACTATCAGAGATCTTCCCTCAGATTTTTGCTGTGCAAATATTTGTGCTAAGAAGCTACAAACACAGCCATTCAAAGCATAAAACAGGACTTAGTATCCACCAGAAGAAAATGTATTGCAGAAAGCTTAAGAGAGTCAGTGTTACACCAAGAACCTCTTTCCCACTCACACATACACAAACAAGCAATGATTTTCTGTGTCTCGGTAACCTACTTCAGATGAACAGAGAGTCCAACACTTTTCCTGAGCTTCTTATCAGTCACTTCATATATGCCTGTAGCTAACATCATTATGCTGTGGTTTTTCAAGTGTCTGTCAGCAAGTGGGTCTTTGATGTGAAGAGACAACAAATCTGGATAGAGCTGATGGATGTTTTAAGTCCTTTCTTAAAGGCTTGATAGAATAATTAAACCAATGCTCTGTAGTGGTAATTAGGGGAGAAAATAGAGCCACCAGCCAGTTTGGGGAATTATTAGCAAGCAACTTAGCAAGCTGTGCACATATAAAATACAAAGGCTCAGGAAAAATAAGCAGAGTGCTTAGCCCTGAAGAGTGGGAACCTAGAAGTGCTGGAGGCCTTAGGTCTGTTAATGCACAGCATTTGAAACTGCAAGACAAAGAATAAACTATGTGTACAAACTTCAGTAACAAATAAAGCATAAGGGGAAAAATAGGGTATATCTAACTGGAGCCACAACTTTCTCCTTTATAAAATAGAAAGAACCAGAAGAGAGTCTCAGCACTCTGTGCCACCAGGACATACACAGTACATTAAAACATGTTCAGTGGCAGCTAACAACTCTTCTGTCAGGAAGCATTTACATATCTAATAATTCTTCAAAGAGAGCTCAATTTTGGTACAATATCCCCAACAGAGGAAATAAAAAAATCACAGGAGCCTAGATTAGTATGACAACCTGGCTTCAAAGACAAAACCCAAGCATCTGCATGGGTGCTTGAATTCATGTCTCCCTATTAGTGAAATACACACTGTGATAACAACTGGAGTAAGCA
Organism: Prinia subflava; assembly: GCF_021018805.1. Classification (NCBI taxonomy): domain Eukaryota; kingdom Metazoa; phylum Chordata; class Aves; order Passeriformes; family Cisticolidae; genus Prinia; species Prinia subflava. The sequence continues at coordinate 106,418,761 of NC_086247.1, read as the reverse complement.
GCATGTAATTATATTCCTCTACTGACTTGTCAGCATAGCTAGTCACACAAGTAGTGTGTACAAAGAATGCAGCTCCAAGTTGAGATCCAAAAACTGGTGAGCTGGAATTGCAGGAGACTGCTGTTTCTGAGAGGTGTCCTGAGAGCCTACATGGACCTCCTGACACACTAAGGAAAGGCAATGTGAGAGGAGTTGTAAGCCCAAGAGAAGAACTAAGGCCATCACTTTTAAAAACTCTTAGGAAATAACCAAATAGAAAGTGCAGCTACGTCCCAGTTAGCTGAAAACATCCCAATCATGTCATCACTTACATTTCCAGTGCCCTACAGGAGTGATGTGATCCTTATGCAAAGTTTTCTAGCAGGTCATGGTTTCACCTCCTGTCTCCACCCCACAACACTGCATCACAATTACAGTTGTTACAGTGCCATAAGCCAGTTTTTTGGGCTACGTGGAGTTCCCCTCCCAACATCAAAAGTGCTCTTCCCTCTCTGTTTCTTTCAGCTATTAATGCTGTATATTTAAAAATTACACTGCAGCTATTTTTCATTTTACAAAAGATAGCCACGACAGAACTGCAGCACAAAGAGACCAGAAATGTTATGAAACAATGAATTCAATTCCTTCCCACATATAAAGGAAAACACCATGAAAATTCATTCACGACATTTACACATTTATACAAAGTTTCTGCCAGTCAAGGGATATGGAATAGAACTTGTAGAGTAAAGAAGCAGAGCTGAAAGGGCAGTTTCAAGAGTGGATGTACTCGTGTTTTGAATCTCGCCTCATGGAACAGAACCAAATACAACCCCACAGACTCCTGTTTTCATTCGATTTAGCCAGCACTATTTAAAGTTGTTGCTGAATGTGAACATCTCCAAGGTCTGTGAGAGGCCTGAGGGTCTGTAGATTTCTCCTGCTGCAGTCCCAGCCAATCTGTGCTTCCTCAAGAAGGGCAAGTGAAGTTTAATTGTAAGAAGTTAATTCTCTTAAGCTTTTCATTAGCAAGCATTTCAACAGAAATGCAGGTGACAGATGGTATTTCAACATGTACATAACATCAGTAACCCAATGTTAAAAATCTGTGTCACCTTCACAGCATAGCTCCAGTCATTCAGGTTACTCACCATTACTGTTATTTTTACTTACAAAGAAGAGTTTGACTGTAAGAGATTTACAACACAGTACATTAAGGGCAGTTTGATATTAAGTTAAATATTTATAGTGTATAGTAAATCATTTACAGAAAATATATTAAGATCGCAAGCTCTAATTACTTTGTTTTCATTGTTTTGATCACCTCTGAAAAAACACTCTTGGCAAAGAAAAAAATCAAGCACGTGCCCTTTCAAGAGATTAGGAATGACTGATGGCTAAGTATAACCTGATATATTTATATGATCAGTAAATTTAAAGCATTCCACAGTATTTTGTGGTGTCAAAACATAAGTACAATTATCTGACAAAACTTAACTAGTCTCTGGTTTAGTGTTTGGTTGCATTTTTTTTTCCCTGAGAACACCTGCATTCACCTGTCTGGTCCACCAAGCAACAGAACCAAGGTTTTTGTGGCAGCCTAAATAAACATAAGCAGTGTGTTTACAGTGCACAATGCATGGCTCCAGAAGCAGCATGTGACCAGAGAAAAGCTTCAGACAAATGTGTCTAAGCTGTACTCAGTAGCTGCCTTACCCCTGGTGAGTACTGCACCAGGGAATTCTGTCCAAGCTTCTCTCTCAGACACCTGGGAATTTGAAATACTTGCAGAGCTCAGAAGCTCCCCTTGCAGATTGAGAGTTTAAAAAGGTATCTATTTTTTCCTAAGAATAAACAAAGTTTAAAAGTCTAAGGGAGTAGAACTTTCTGACAGAGGACCTGATTATACAGTCAACAGCAATCCAGAAGTGCCTCCAGTGCCTTGCAAGCATCCATGAAGCCTCATGTGCAGGGATAACCAGAGACAATTAATGGTACATTGACTACCTCAAAGCCAATCCAGTAAAGGATTGTTAAAGGATATTCTGCTGCTCAGTGAAGGGAGTATTCTTTGCAAGGCCTTGTGCATTTCCCAGAATACTATGTATTTACTGGCCTTTCCAAGCCTTGTCGTGGGAACTAAAAGAATCAGAAGTTAATGCTTATTTCATCAGAGATCCTGTTAATGCAATCATCCTCAACCCCCAAAATCATTCTGCCTTTCTTTGGAAGAGGTGCACCATTTCACCTGCAACACATCTTTCACCCTGAAAACCCTTTACCTTTGCCAACACAAACATTTCTACAACATTAATATACACTCAAGTTTACCATTTAAAAAATAAATTTGGGCTTTTATACATTGTTCAATTCTGTTTACAATTCATTAAGCAACTTTACTCTTCGAAAAGGAGCAGCTGCAAAATTTCCAGCAGTGCTGTGAAACCATAAGGACTAACTTCAGATTTGAAGTATAGCTTGCAGCAAAATACAAGAGATTATGGCTACTTTTAGTAAATCTATATTTACAAAATATTACCATAAAACAAAATGAGGAAATAAAAAATGGATTCAAAGATTATTTTTCTCTTAATTTCAACCTGCTCAGAATTAAAATGTCTGTGAACAATGACTAGCCCTTAAAATGTACAGAAATTGCTCCAGAAAAGCAGCAAACATCTCACCTCTCTGAAGCTCCTTTCCTCTGCATTTCAAGTGAACTTGAAACCCCTGAATTTTATTACAGGATTTTGTCCACTGCCTTGTTCTTCAAGGCATGATTAAAATCACAGAATCATTTAGGTCAAAAACACCTCCAAGGTAATCAAGCCCAACTGTAAATCTAACACCATGAAGTCCATGACTAAACCATGTCCCAAAGTGTCACACCCACCCATCTCTTAAATACCTCCAGAAACGGTGACTCAACCACTTCCTGGGCAGCCTGTTCCAAGGTTTGGCATTGCAGGAAAGAAGTTTGCTATATTTTTACATTCTTGGGAAACCAAGGAGTTCTGTGGAACACACCAAACGAACAGCTAACAAAGCCCTACAAGCCTAGAAGAGATACTGAGGTTTTGACATGGAAGATATTTTGGAGATTTTATTTTTATTTTTTTCCTATAGAAATGAATAAAAAATATTTTAACCTACGGAAACTTATTCCTATGGCAATAATCCAAGTTACTTTAACATTTCTTGTTTATTGTCACATCTGCCCAGACTTTTAAGTTGCTGTGTTATGCATTATAGCCTATTTAAAGAAATTCAAAAATACCAGAACTGTGCTCCAATAATCACATGGAAACAAATTACAGCTGTTATTTTATCATACAATCAAATTTGCCAAAGCTAAAACTTCCAGTAACTGCAGGAAATTATCATCAAGACTTGTTTTTTCTCCTCTCATCATTCTTCAGCTTTCTGTTCCACTAATTCCGTAGCTCAGCACCCTTACAGCTAATGCCTGTACGTTACTCCCAGTTTGAATTTACTAGTTTTTAACTTTTAGGTCTTGATTCCTGCTACGCACTTCAATACCAGATGAAAAAATTCTTCAGTCTTAATCAAACTACCTTTGTTGTCTTTTGGATACATTAATCAGTTTCTTAAAAAAAAAATCCCCACACTCACATCTCTTTCTTGTCCCAAGTGGTTTATGGGTTGCTCTCCCTGCACCATGCTTTTTATTACTCATAATAATATTGAAATTTGAGTAAATGCAATTTTAAAGAAGCTAAAGAATTCTGCACCAAAACCTCAATAAGATTAAGCATTTCAGACCTACAAAGCAAGCCAGGATCCCTGCTTTAAAGAGCTCAAAGACTAGACAGTGCAGACAGTAGGTAAAAACACTAGAGGATAGTGGGCAGGTCAGCATTTCGAGCTAACTGATCCAGCAGCCAACACTGCACCAGCTTTGAAGCCATCAGTACCATTTGCAGAAAATAACTTTCCTAAATCTGTCTCACTGTCACTCAGAGGTAAAAGTCAAACATCTTGCTTGGAAGGTGTCTGCAGCTCTGTTGCTCATATTCTCACAGATTACAGCAGAAATTTTCTAGAGACTTCACACTTTGCTATAACCATATAACCAAAAGACTGAGTCTTTTTAGAGCAAGAAGAGGTTAATTGCACAGAAATTATTATCTCCCTAGAAAAAGAAAGCTTCATTTTGTCTCTCCTGCTAGATTGTGCTAGCAAACAGAGAGAACTGTTCAATAAAATAAGATTCTGCTTTCATACAGCAAAAAAATAAAGTTTAGACTACTCAGCAAGTTATTAGTTTTGCATCAAGAAGGACAAGCATGTTTAATATCCATAAAGTCAGGAAGGGCTAATTTGCGAGAAATGTTTCCAAAGCAAATATTCCCCCCACCTCTTCCCTGCTATGAACCAGTCTTCAGTGTTACTTATCTTCTAGCCTTCAGTCACAACCTGCTTAATTTTTGCTGTGAACAGGGGTTATCTGTTGGGGTGATGGTTTGGGCAAGACGAGAAAAAGGTGGATAGGTAAGAATGAATGCAGCAAAAAGCTACAACAAAGGAGGTTAGAATACATTTTTAATTCTTTTATTGTATTCATAATGAAAGCTCATGATGAAAAAGAAAATTGCTACCTTTCACTAAATAACTCTTTGACCAGAAAAGTTTTACAACTGCCTAACAAACATTTCTTGACTTATAAAATTATTTGTGCTCTAGAAAATGAAATTGCAAGAACAAACGCCAGAACAATGCCACTAAAAGAAAATCTTTTATTTACTATTTTTAGGGCTTTATTCTATTTAAGCTTCAGGAGATGGAAGAAGAGCATAAAAAGGCAATTATCTTTCAAGCAAGGGGAAAAAAATTTCAAATATGACATTCAGTCATAAAAATATTGCATTTGCTGTAGCAAAAGGAAAATCAAACCACAAGAGCCCTCAGGTCTGGAATGCTGATCCTGCAGTGACCAATATGCTTCCAAGGAAAGGCCAATAGAAACAAACTAAACTGCACACTATGGATTGTGCAATGCAGAGGAAAAAATGTGCAAAGAGAAAAAGTGCTTCCTGACCCCTGCAGCAATCAGCTTAGTCCTTGAAGCATGAGCTTTGATTACCTTCATTTCAGAGGGCACAAGCATGAATATCACCGTATACCTTCTAATGCCCAGCACATTCTAGCTGAGAAAGGGATGCCAATGTGAGAATTTCTAGAGCTTTTCAATTGTGCAACCTGGGCAATAACTGCAGCAAGAGATCTATAGCAAAAGACATGCACAACAGCATCAGGTGCATGAAAATACAATTGCATTTAGATCTTCTTTTTTGAGGAAAAAAAATCCTGTAAATTAATTTCATTCTAACAGATCCCATTATAATTAAATTCCCCATACCAGAAAAGCAAAAAGACCACTCAAAACCAAAAGCCCCAGTAAAGATATTTACCCAACAGAAGTTTTAGGACAATCCATACATAGGTATCTGACATGTGGCATATACCCCTGTGGTCTGTACTAAAACTTGAGTGAAGATTTTTGCAAAAGCCTCCAAAAACACCCTGCATCAAAGCAGAACATTGGCAGTTGAACATCTGTGTCCTGCTCAAAAATACGCTGAAAAATACATGAAATCTGATGTACCATAACTACAGAAGAACTTCAGGAATGCAGCGATAATGGCTTATGAACATCTTTAGACTACTGCCCTGTTGATAGCACTCTTTCTTCAGTGCACACAGCATTAATTTATCATTCCTCTGCCAGCAACAAGCCTCTTCACCTGCTTCATTGCAAAACAATGTCATTTGAACCTGTATGGAAAGAAGGCAACAAGTTCGAGGAGTTGTACTAGTTAGTTCTGTGTGACTCAGGTAACACGGTCCAGTACCATCTCCCACCAGGAATGAGAGTTTTCACGGATGTTGAGGGTAGAAACAGTGTCATGTGCTGAGGAGAGGTGCAGAGAGCTGGACACAGATCGAAGCATGGTAGGGTTACTTAAGCAAAACGGTGAGCTACTCACTCATGACAAACACTAGGTTTAGTGAACCCCTAATCTCCCACTAAATTTACTAACTCCAGTTCTGGAAGGTCAAAGGCTTTCTGGATCTCATTTTTAATTTTCACATTTATCTGCAATGTTATTCTCTCCCAGCAAAGCTGGCAGTCTGTTGTGGGTATTCCTTCTCCTCTGAGCATATCTGACATGTACTAAAACTTGAATAAGAGTAAAGGTGGAGGTTTCAGCTTTCACAGATACTTAGGAGGAACTATGAATGGCCTCACCTTTTCTCATCTTTGTAAACTTGTCTGTGTACTAGGAATAAGGAGTTTCTAAGTACCTAACTGTACAGGAAGAAGAGGATTGACCACTGGGTCACAATGTTCTTCTGATGTCATCTCTAAGACACAGGACACAAAAAGACACAAAAAGAAAATTGTCTTGTTCAACAAGATATACAAAGGAAGCTATTACTGCACAAATGGGAATTACTACAGTGTTTGCTAAGATGAGTGCCTGAGCAAGTACTCATTGAAGACATTCTGTTCACTGCCATTTTAACAGCAACAGTGGCACAAGATTAAAAGATTTATAGTTAAATATCCCACTCTTTCATGAATCAGAAGTTTTAGTGAAGAGGCTTATGGATATGTTGCATTCTAGCTTCCATGTTACTAAAACACTACACCAACCTTCCTCTTAAGTTTTACCTCCTCTACTCTACAAGTCCACCTCTGTAAAGCAGTTACCATATGCTCAACTCACAGCTTGCACTTGAGCTTTCTCTATTTACACAGGATCTAAACATACACTTAAATGCTTTGCTGAAAGAGAGATGAATTTTTGAGTCACGGGCATTTTGGAATCAAAGTCAAAGAATTAAGAAGTCCAGAACCTGGATTTGTGGACATACAGAAGTAGAATGGCATGCCTTTAACACTGTCTTGTGAGTCCTTGCTGGGATGAATGTGTGCTTGAGAGGACCAAAAAGAAATGGTAAAATATCTTTTCGTTGCCCAAAGGTATTTAATACAGTGGAGCAAGGGGAATATAATCAGCATTAAAGTGCTCTTCATAAATAATGGACAATCTAGCAGCTTTTATCTACTCTGCGCTTTAAAAAAGTTTCTACTGCTGAATATTTCATGAGAAAAAGGTCATTTATTGTGGCTTTTAAATTATACAATTCAGAAACTGTTAGGAAAAAGGTTTTTCATTGCAATGCAATAATGGTGAGTTTTGAGTATCTGGAGAAACATGGGCCACCTTAAATACATATTTTGAAACTTACCACATACAAACTAATGGGGACATCTTTGCCCTGAACTATAACTACTCATTTTTAATATGTCCAATCCTATTCAGCAATACAGTATTTAATCTCAAGTGAAGCATAAACCTGAATGTACTTTCTCCTGAGATGTCAGTTCTAGTTTGCATTTCTCATCAAAATATACTGCTGATCACAGGTCAGTTAAGATGTGCATCTGTGAGAGCCATTTTCAAGAAATCTATTTTTTGCACATTATTATAAAGCTGTATTTTATTACAGGCTTTTAAATGACAGTGAGAGTTCCTCATAGACAAAACCATTAAGGAAGCACACTGGCAAACAGGTGAATTGTCAAGATGAGTTAGAAGTAACCTTAGCTCTGTCCCTTGTGAATATAAGGCCACAACACAGACCTATTGCTGCATCCAGAGACAGATGTTGTGTGAGTGTAGATCAGCATGACTTTACAGAAGTCAGTCATGCTACATCTGGTTTCTATCAACAGAAGCACCAGTACATTCCTCCTTAGCATCCCAATATTTACAACACTCCACACCTATAAATGACTGCCACGGGAGCGGCTGCACATCAGCACACCAAGCATGCCAGAGGCTTGCAACCTCAATAACACCAAAAACAAGTGGTTTCAGAACATGAGCAGGTAGCATCCCTTAGCCAGAGCTATCCTCAGGGAACTTTTCAATTTTCTTTCTTACCCCACACTTCCAAACCAGAACAAAAACCAAACAACCAACCCACAAACAAAACAAAAACCAGATTTTAAAATACAACAATTCATTTTGTTTTTAAAACTAAGATATTTTCTACGTATGGTAACTGAGCTCCTACCCCAAATCCTCTTATTTTATTCCCAGTCCCCACTTTAAAAAAAAAAAAAATTAAAAATAAAATAAAAAAAGGGAAAAGTTAAAACGTGAAAGGACCTATCTGCAGAAGTTAGAAGCAATCAGGACAAACAGTATCACACACAGCAAATCATCTATATACAGCCCTCTGAATATACAGATGACAAACCTGTCTGTGGCAAAAAAAGTTTATTTATTGAATGACTTATGACACTGCAAGGAGGAAATCTGAGACATTAGGCTAACCTCAAGATCAATCATCTTTCTTAGCAACAAATTCCAGTTAAAGTCCCATGGAGTGATGGGACATGCATTAAAACACCAAAGCTGCTCTTTGGATTTCAGATACTCTTCTGTGCATTTGTAAAAATAAAATTGATCTTTAGCACTTATTTCAAGTAGGCTTACAGCTTTGTTGAGATCATATGTCCCTCCTACATTTACCAGCAGAAAAATTCAGACAGATCTGTCATGCGTGATTTGGCATTAGACACCTCAACTGGAGCAGTAAGGTTATTTTAAAGAGTTGTGTCTGCTACAGTCTGAACCTTATACAACACACTATCATTGCTAAACATCTAAAATAGTTACTAAACTCTTTATTTATAGACATAGTGAATGTGGTCCTTAATAACTCTGGTTTACTTAGGATGGTATTCAGAAGCCAATATTGTCTCATTTATCCGGGTCTGTCAAACACAAATATCAGTTTGGAAGTGGCAAGAAATGCACAGGTTTTATCCTGGCCCATTGCACAGAGACAGATTTTTTTCTTTGGTCAGTAAATTCTCTCAAGATATTACATTTAAAACCCTCAAGTATATCAACGGCCAAAGTATACTTTTAAAACAGATTTTGATGCCTGTTGCAGAGCTAGTAAGAACAACAATACCTATGGGCTCTCTTGCTATCTTTTAGATTGCTCTTTTCTCATTACATTTCATGGACTTGGTTGTAAAGATAGAAGATCTTTATTAGGGAAAAAAATTTCAAAAGAGAAATGAGGGAAGAAAAGCATCTCAGTTGTGCCCCCTGCCTCTGCAAGGAAAAAATGAAACTTGTTGGTAAAGCTTGCCAAAACAGACTGCAGCTGGATCCAAAATATTATGGATGGGTAAAAAATTTATACATATCAATAGACACCAACACTCTGGACTAATGAAGATACAGACTTGCTCTTCTGTTTGATAGTATCTAACAATTTGTCAGGGGACAGTAATTGAAGCCAAAGACAGCTTGTTTACTCTGTATTAAAATACAGTATTTCATATCACACTTTCAGAGTAAATTATATACCTATCATCTGATATTTACATAGATATAACAACTGCTGTTCAGATATCTAAGAGAAAATGGGATGTGTCAGTTTAGATGAGTAATCCCACAAAGAATGACCATGATACCTATATAAAACCAACCTACGGACAAGGTTTGTGGAATGTAACAACCATGAAGCCTCCTACACCAAATCACCCAAATGGAAATGAACTGACTCGTCTAGAAACTATGCAACTGTCCTGCTTCTTACAGAAGACAGTCAAAGAATGTGCCCATTTCCCCTATTCCACCCTCATCCCTGTGATGCCACAAACTAGTAAGAGAGGGAAAACAGACGTAGTCATTCTAAGTGCCAGCGTTCTGTGTGTAACTATACCGAGAAACACATCTTGGAAGAGAATTCTTGCATTGAAAAAACTCAGGTATCACTGAACTCACTCCACAGTTCTTGGAGGTCAAACAGATCAACTTACGTAGCTCTCCTACTTTCAGAATTTCACAGAGCATCTTTGTCAGCTCAATGCTGCTTCGGCCAAATGGGCACTCATGCTTGTCTTCTCGGCTGCTGTTCTCCAGGACAATCTGAAGTTGGAATCAAAATGGAAAATAATCAGTTTGAAGAACCCGTGAGTTGTGACACTGTTCTCCAAATCCAGCATTTACAAGACATACCAAACTTAGGCTAGGAAACTGTATGGGGAATTTAGGAAAATGTATTTTCATAAAACTTAGTCTTCCCTGCAGCTAAATGACTTATGCCATTTATGTCATGGCTTCAAACTGAAAGAGAGTAAAGGTTTAGATGAGATATTAGGAAGAAATTCTTTACTGTGAGGGTGGTGAGGCACAGGAACAGGTTGCTCAGAAAAGCTGTGGATGCCCCATCCCGAGAAATGTTCAAGGACAGGTTGGATGGGGCCTTGTGTAACCTGGTCAAGTGGAAGGTTTCTCTACCCTGAGGTTGGAATTTGATGATTTCTGAGGTCCCTTCCAAACCATTCTATGATTCTATGTCTGAGGCAGACAGCAACATATAAGCAGTGCTGGTCTGTGACCAGCTGGGAATTTTTACCATTGCTATGCAATCTTGCTGTTCTGCACCACCCTGACTTGGAGAAACTGAAATAGAAGCCAAAGAGAAAGAAAGAGTTCCATTTTCAATGTGCTGGTTAAAGGAAATTAGTTAAATTATTGATAGGCATGAACATACCTAGAAGGATCTAAAAAACCCAGTTGGGACAGAATTTTCATAATTGGATTCAGTCTTCAAAGTAGGCTCAAGTGATGAAACCAAACAGCTCACAAAGGAAGAAAACATCTACATTCTCTCTATTACGAAAAGAATTTTTGCTTATGTGCAAAACATTTCAGGGAACTATCACTCTTGTATCAAGCCCATGAATGCTGCAAAAATGACTGAAGGAGAGCCTTTGCATTTGTTACAGAGTGACACTGGGAGAAAATAAATGGGAGAAAATAACTCCCTCCACATTTTTATACTCATCAAGTTCTGCTATATCTGATACAGTTGAGATAAAGTTTTCCTTGGCGCTACAACTATATAAGAAAGGAAAAATTATAAAAATACTCTAGATTTCACTGAGGCAGTGAGCCTGAAAAAAGAGCAAAACAGAGTATGGAAAAAAAAAGAAATGGTCAAAACAAATTTGCAGTAAGAATTGTCTTTACAGAACAAACTATGCCACTTTACAAAAAGAAAAACCTCATCCTAAACAGCTCCTGCATAGCCTAGGGATGAGGAACAGAAGAAAAAAATGAATTTCAAAGGTAAGAAATTTTTTCAAGCACCAGAGAATCCCAGAGGATCTCTAATTTTTTCTCAAAAACAGGTTTTTAGACATTGCTCTCTGCTTTGCATTCCTCCTGTCTCGTCAGCTCCCATCTCCATAATAGTTTCTGTTTGTTTGGCTTTTTTTGTTGTTTGTGGACTTGTTTGTGGTTTTTACTTGTTTGTTTTAAATCCTTCCATTTTTACAGCAAAGAAAGCTTTGCAAAGGGCTTCAAGGCTGGAATTTCACCCAAAACCAGGAGGAAAGGTGTAAGGGGGGAGCAGTTCAATACTGGATGCCACTAAAAACTTTCCCTAACTCCCCAGATCTTGGGGTTTGACCTTTTAGGTCTAGAAGCCTTTCCTGTGAAGCAGTAACAAGTGGGAAAAGAGTGAAAACCCTAAGGCAAGTAGGAAAGCTATGTGCTTCACACAGCATGGCAAAGTCTCTTCAAATGCATCTATTTTAGTCCTGCAGTACACAAAGGGCAGCCTCTAGCTCCTCCCAACCCATCACCCAGGGATGTGGAAGGACGGATGCTCTCTGCGCTATGAGAAAGCGTGATCTCCTGGTTTTGTTGTCCAGTGCTGCTGATGTTTCCTTTGATTGCTTATGCTTCCCACAGAAGCTTAGAAAGTCATTAGGGATACGATATATACTTTATCACCACAATTTTTTACTGGCCTTTTCCAATAGTACAGCGTCATGTTCCAGAGTCTGCCAAGAGGACTTTTCTTTCTAAAAGTTTTGGTTTAAATGCCATGTAATTGCTCCATGTCATCTCTGGGTAACAGTAAATCAGAGAAACACCCCTGCTATTTTTGTTTTACGTTGCTGCAGCCGCTGTTCACGAAACATGTGAATATGACTTTATATTCTGGATGAGTCATCCTGCTTCAGTCTCTCTCATGGAGGATAGTGCTACAGTTCTACACCCAAAAAGCAGAAGCAATGATAGAGTAGCACAGGCACAATGGAAAGCTGTATGTCTCAATACCTCCCTAAGATCACTTCTCTCATTCTTTTTATTACCCTGCTTTATCTCTCACATAATAAAACATAAAATCTGCATACTAGAGCAGGGGGTTGCTTCAACACAGATTTAGATACAGCAGAGAAACACTGGTAATAAAATCAATGGAGAGGCAAATTGAAAGGGCAAGGGGGAGGGAGAGGGAAGCATCGGGATGTATTCCTGCTTGCTTGTGGCAAATGCACTTTGTTGAGTCTCACATTAACCCAACATATTAACATTTCATGAGCACATAAATATTTAATGGTGACACCATATATGCATATAATGTAAGACAGAATTACAGCAATCAATAAGAATGCCAGAGAAATAGTTAAGGCACTGTGTATTGCTATACAGCAAATTAAATGGCAGTTTGAGTAATCAATATGTAAAGCAGTCTTGAAAAGATCCTCAGACACTCTCTATAAGCATCAGATATTTTAGCATTTGCTGTACAAAATAAAGCAGTGCTGCCATGTTACACTTCCATAAGAAAGGAAAATGGACAGCCTTTTGCTGCGTCTAAATATCTGTAGGCAAATTTGACAGATATGGATCTTCTGCAAGAAACAGCAACAGTAAAAAGGGAAAGAAAAAAATAGGTTCTTATAAATATGCAAAGAGAAATCATTCCTAGTCTTGGCAACAGATTTACAACATTCATTATTATATTTGCAATAGTCTTTTCACGACTTCACGACTCATATCCTGTTCCAAAGTGAAATGCTATAAATAGAGCTGATAAGGACATGGTTGTAATGTTATTTCCTTTATCACTCTGGTTACAGAGGAGAAATAAGCAGAGAATGGACACGTTCACTTCATAAACTGGTGAAAACAATACCAGGGAAAGAAATATAACACACAGCTCAAGACAGTAAATACTTTCTTCTATCTATAGAGCACACTCCTGGCATGCATCACGTTTTTATCACAGTGGTTATTTTACCACTGGAAGGAAAATAGTGAGAAAGTTGCAAGCCCACACAACCTTCCTTTAAACAGAGGTCTATCATTAATGCTCTCTAAGTGCTCCATCCTATTATCTTCCTCCTCCTCTCCATCAAAAAATCCACAGTGAGTTGCAGATCCACCAGACATTTCACAATCAGCAGCTACAGTGGTGAATTGTGCTGGGGGAAAACAAATATTCAAAAGCAGAGATCATGGATATTGCAGTAGAATTCCTGGCACCACATAATCACAGAATCATTTAGGTTGGAAAAGATATTTAGGATCATCCAGTCCTACCATTAACCCAATGTTGCTAGGTCCACCACTGACTAAGCCATATTTCTAAGTACCCAGATCTATGTGTCTTTTAATACCACCAGGAATGGTGACTCAACCACTCCCCATGGCAGCTTGTTCCAATCATTGACAACCTTTTCCATGAAGAAATTTTTCCCAGTATCCAACCTAAACTTCCCCTAGCACAACTTGATGCCAATTTCCTCTTGTCTGGATGTTTCTTCCTTGGGAGAGGAGAACAACTCCTATCTTGCTACAACATTGTTTCAGGGAGTTGCAGAGAGTGACAAGGTCTCGCCTGAGCCTCCTTTTCTCCAGGTTAAACACCCCCTGCTCCCTCAGCTGCTCCTCATAGGACTTGTGCTCCAGACCCTGCACAGCTCCATTGCCCTTCTCTTGACAAACTCCAGCACCTCAGTATCTTTCTTTCAAGTGAAGGGCTAAAAACTAAACCCAGGATTCAAACTGTGGCCTCACCACTGTTGAGTACAGGGGGACAATCACTGTCATGGCTACAGTATTGCTGATCCAAGCCAGGATTTTACTGGCCTTTTTGGCCACCTGGGCACACTGCTGGCTCATATCCCATTTTCCTTCAGTACTACCTTGACACTGGTTCACTTGGCTGCCCTTCATTATGATACTACAAATCTATTTCTGCCAGTTTTTCCTGTCTTCAGTCCTTGTGAACTTACAGAATTGGTAGGTCACACATAGAAATGTAGCCTATAATACAATAGATGTTATACAGTAAAAAAAACCAAAATGAGGTCACAGTACAGGAGTATTAAATTCTCTGCAGATCCTTTTCTCTTCCTCTCATGTCTTTGATCAGTAATGCCCATTACCATAAGGCAGAAAAAAAATCCACCATAATGTGTAGTGTTCAACACAACATGTATTTTTTTCTTTAAGGAAAAACAAAAAAGCCCAGACAAAAATCTCAATAGAAACACAAAATAAAATTACTAAGAGAGGGCAGATAGGAAAAGCCTTAGTGATGTTATTTGTAAAAATGAACAAGAACAAAACAATAGCAGCTCAGAAAATGGAAGGAAAAAAGATAAAGTGAGTGAGAGAAGCATAGAACGGGAAGAAAATGAATGAGATGAATTAACTAGCAGAGAAGAGAAAGGAAGAGGTTTAAAAATGTTTTTTAAAAATGTAAGGAGGAGAAATTTTTAGGAAATCAGTGTTATCCATTTTCTCATGTTAAGACATGAGACTTTGACAGTATTTGCAGCAGAATACAGTTCTGTACAGTTATTGTTTTAAATGTTCTACTATATGCTTCCATCTATCTCTGAAACTAAATGCAGCTCCTCTTTAACATCTCTGACAATGATTCGGATGAGGGGATTGAGTGTCCCTTCACTCTGTTCACAGAAGATGCCAGGCTGGATGGGAATGTTGATCTTCTGGAGGGTAAGAAGGCTCTGCAGAGGGACCTTGACAGATTGGATGGCTGGGATGAGGAAAATTGTATGAGGTTTAACAAGATACCTCACAGTGGCCCAGCTATAAAATAAATATAAAAAATTGTTTATAAGTCTAATTTTAAAACCCCCAAACCTATATATAGAAAGAAAATAAATATATAAAATGTAAATATGCAAAATAAGTAAATAAAAACATAAAAAGTTATTTTGTATATTTAAAATAAATTAAATTTAGGTATCATGCCAAGATCACAGAGGAATAATGCAAATTCCCCAGTAGCAAAAAAACTCCTTACAAGACACCAACCTCACAATCAAAATGATTTTCTAAATTTATGGCAGTGTGCCTTTGTGATTTTCCATTGAATTATTCATTGAGTCTGTCACTACCTCAAGAGCCCGAAATAGACCCTCAGGAAAGCAGTGGACTTAGTGAAGGATTTTCCACACTTGTCTGCCATGGGTTTTAAAGTCTGCATCAGCTTCAGTAGTGAAGCTTATACCTGCAACTAAGAGTTAATAACTGACAAAAGGCAAAATTTTAAAGACAGGTATCTTCAAAAGCTTCCTCATCAAAATCCATGAGGCTGAAACCACCAGACAGAAACATTTCTCCTTCACTGGGAAGAAATATCGACTTAGCAGTCCCTTAATCCTTCACATTAAAGACAAAATTGTCTCAAAGCATATTGCCCATGGCAACTGCAGATGTAATTCTCAAATTCCTGAGCCAAAATCAGAGCTTGGCAATGAAATTGCCAAGATTCATTGTGATTAGGAAATAAATACAGAACTGAAAAAAAGGCAAGATCCACTGTAGTTGCATTAATACTTCTAATAAGTCCCAGAGCAGGCAATTCAACGAATATTGCTGCACTATCAAAAAGGAGCATTTCCACAGACCAATTTTGTAAAATGATCCTGTCTTAATAGAGAACAAGCTTTTTAGCAGTCTGCTGCAGGTTAATATCAAGAGGTTCAGAAGGCTAGTTAATAGAGATCATAAAAGCCTCCTTAGACCCAAAATGAAAGGTCAAGCAGCATTTAAATATCCAGAGATTGCAGGGATTCTCTTCCTTTTCTTGACACTGCTTTTCTTTTTCCTAAGCCTCCTTATCACATATGGTAGTAGATGGTATGGAATGCACCATTCTCTCTTCATTTAGGTGCTTTAGGTAACTCTAAGAAGTAAGTCTTTAAGATATGCTTCCTGAGAGGGATAAGAGACTCTACTGCAGACAGACTCAGCTTCCATTCATCCTCATCACCAATTTTGCTTTTTTCTTAAGGTACCTAGTCATTTGCTTCAGCTTCAGCATCAGTCTTCTTCCAACATTCTTCACTCTGCACTTTCCCCTCTGATGCTGTTTTTTTAATTTACTATGCTTCCTCTCTCCCTTATCTCACTATTCCTTGACATTCCTGAGCCATTAAAGAAATTTCTCATGGCAAAGCTAAAATAAAGCAACAGTTATTTCTGTCTGCTTCTGGAAGACAGTAGAATTGCAATTTAAACAAAGATCTGAAAGAAAAGTTGAGACATCCTACAGATACTGAAAAATAAGAAAGTAGCCGCTGATATGGCTTATGGAGATGGCTCAACATTTCCAAAAGTTGAGTTTTTTCTGCAAAACTATGATGAAGTCACAATTTTCAAACCCATGTAGCGCAAAACTATCTCAAGCTAAATATGCATGGTTCTGCAGGTGCTCACCTAGCAATAAATTTTTGTTCTCACACAAACACCTTAGCATGAAGCATGACTCTACATTTTATTTTCCATCTAAAGATAACACATGTGGTGGTTTGTCTTGTATCTTCCTCCTTTCTTTGCAGGAGAATCTTCTTCTCTCTATGAAGAACCAACCCAAAACCCATAAAGTGTGGTGGTAAGGCCCATAATGAGAAGGCTCCATTGCCCTGTCATCTTCAGAAGCAGCACCAGAACGTGCTCCTCACTTTGCACAGTCACAGGTGTGTGAGGGGGATTTGGTGTTGAGCTGGTCCAGTTTGAAAACCACCAGTCAGGAACTCCTCTCCCTCCATGCCCCCCACAAATGTGAGAAGGCAATGCTTTTCCTGAAGGTCTCTCCTGGCTCAGCAATGGCAGAGGTGGAAGGCAGAAAACTGCAGTATCTGCAGAATACAGCAAGCTTTTGAATTTTCTTTCATAATGTAAAACAGGCTCTATGGGTGCCCTAATGTTATTGTGGTATGGCTATATGAGAAAACATCAACTTTTATAGCACATCAATGAGCCTGGCAGCCAGAGTCATGTCACAAATGCTCTGGACATGGAGTAAATGGGAAAACCTGTGACAATCAAGAGCTGGTTTTCTCCTCCTGAAATACATATGCATCTCAGCTTTGCAGGTGGAGGGACTGTGGCTGCACAGAAACTAGCCCAATCTTTGTGTGCTACTGCTGCAACCCATGGTGTGACTCAAAACCTCTGGAAGACAGTTGCTAGGCTTGCAACAATTTCTGGGCCCTTTGGATAAAGACATCGTTTAGATAACAGCTTCCACAAACCTGGGAAAGTTTAGGTGCTCTATGAATGGTAGAAAGGGATCTGAACACATGCAGGACTAAGATGCCATAAGTATCCCACTGCACATTTCACATGAGGGTGTGCAGAGAGTGCCGTGACTCCCTTAGGATCCTCTTCCTCAGTGCTAATTTTGTGTTTATGCTGCAATCAGCCACTCCAGGATTTTGCATCTTTGACTGCAGAGGGACCCATCTCAATCCCCCTCAGTGATGGAGGCCCTCAGGATCATCATGTAAAGGAGAAACACGGTGTGATGTTTGTTGAGAAACAAAACACAGGCAGAAAGACACTTAGATATGTAAGTGGAAGGTCAGGACGGAGAATGGAAAGCTTGGCAGAGAAAAGACAAGAACACATTAATAAGCTAGGAACCTAGCATAGGCAGTTAGGTCTCTGAAACTACATTCATTCACGAGACTCACCAGAAAGACTCATGTAAAAAACCTCACATTTCTCTCTACCTCCTACAGAAAAAAAATAAGTTACATTTCTTTTCCTACCATTTTTGGGAGGGGAGGAAATCACAGCAGAAATCAAGCTCAATTTTACTTCAGAAAATGCTGAAATTATATGTTGGACTCCTTATATGTGATCAGAAGAGAGTGAGTAGGCACGAGGAGACTTTGTGAATTGACGGAAGGATGTGTAGGCAGCCTCCTATACAACAACTGCATGGGTTAGAAAGTATACGGCAGACAGTCTGACTGTGACTCAACCCATTTAAGTTCTGAAAGGTCTCTGCAGGATGCCAGCAATCTTCCTGCCTGCATCACTGGCACTTGCAAACAGCACCTGCTCCTCCTCTGTGACTTCTGAGAGCTTCAAATGCAAAAGAGCTCCCTCCTCAGCCTCCCCAAATGTAGCTGCTGGGGAAGAAGTGTCCCTGCGTTACAACTGTGCGAATGACCAAATTAGCAGCTCAGCAAATTCAGGGGAAGGGGGATTTTCTGCTACTGACCATAAGCCAAGTCAGCTTCTAATTTTCAGGTAATCAAAGCAATTCTTGGCGCAACCAACTTCCACATGTTGGTTTTTGGTTTTTTGGGTGGTGGTGTTTTTTGGGGTTTTTTTTTTTGTTTGTTTGTTTGTTTTGTTTTTTGGGGTTTTTTGTTTTGTTTTGTTTTGTTTTTTGTTTTGTTTTGTTTTTTGTTTTTTGGGTTTTTTTGGGGTTTTTTTTTTGGTTTTTTTTTTTTTTAATTTGGAACATGGCAATAACTTTTAAAACTTGTTTTAAATGCAAAACCAGAAAATCTGAGAGCATACCACTAAGTATGTTATACATCATTAACAAACATTTAGTAGCATTGGATCCATTGTAAAATGGATCCATTTTCAGCATGGATTTCAACACCGCTTTCCCACCCCAGCGATAATCTTTTATACGAAAAATCTTACATGCAATAGCAAACAAATATTTGAACAAAATAAATAAAATCTATTTAGGATTTAGTAGGAAAAGAGATAAATTTTCTCTTCTGCAGAGGAGACTTGAATTTCAGCCTAGAGTAAAACAATACTTTTTTTCCTACAGATGAAGAGCCTACTTATCTAATGAAGGGCAAAGAACTGGACATAAACTTAGTCAGCCAGCTGGACAGAACCCAAAATAGGTGGCCAGCCAATGTTCAGACCCAAAGCTGCTAATTTTATTTGCATTTTCTGCCTGAGGCACCGATCCCTTGTGCTTAAACAAAATTAGAAGACACAGTATGAGTCTTCTCAAGGCAGAATCTGACCCCAAAGCAGCAGTGAGTCCTGCTAGAATATAGCTGGTCAGAAGCACAGAAGAAAAATATAGGCAAGCCACCAATTTGTCAGTCATCGAAACCAAATTCATTAGAATGAGAAATGTTTTCCGCAGACTCTCTTCACACTCAGAAAAATGAAAAGGCACGCTGTTACAAGTTACCAGTAAGAAAAATTTCAAGATGCCTGTACTGAATAAAGTCTGTCTTCAATGGTAACTTATAATTTTATTTTTAAAATTAGTAGAATGTGAAGCTGAAGTAGTTTTGGAAAGGAATAAATTGAAAGTGGGGGAACATATGACTTGTCTGCTACAAAAGAACAAAAAAATTATCTGTCACAAAGCTTTATTCCAATCATTTTCTTCTCTGTTAAATTTAATTATACACTCTAACTGTCCTATAATTATGGAGCTTGGGAAGCTGCCAATTATTTCCTGTGGAAAATTTTTGAATTTCTTGCAGAAATTCAACATTACTTCCATCAATGCATTCCATATACTATGTCATCACCTTTTAAAAGCCAAACCTGATGATAGTGATTGATTATTTAAGTGCAACATGAAAAAAAACCAGTCTATATAAGTCACTGATAGCACCAGACAATTAATTAAAGAGAAAGAAAAGATAACTCAACAGGAAACTAATTGAATAGGACACTTTTTTAAAAACCAAATGATAGCTAACAACACCACACAATCAAAGAGAACATGCTTGTTTTTTTTTTCCTCATTCACTAAACAACCTGGAGGCTTCAGTTATCTTGTATGGCAAACGAAACCCTGACATTCAAAATCTGTTAACTCAAAGTTTGTATAAGTACAGTGTTTATCTCAAAGAAGACAGCAAGTAAAGAAAACATATTACTGCAATTTCAGGAAAAAGTACTGTGCAAAACAAGTATGCAACGGGGAAAAGGTGAATGAAAGAAGTTAGATTGTGAGGAAGTAGTTAAAAAATAATAAAACAGGGAAAAGTGTGGTTATTTTTGTTTCCTCCTTCACCGTGTGACACCTGTATTTTCACCCTGAAATGCCTTTTGCCTTCAAGATGCAGAGTTACCCATCTGCTGCAGTGCCATCACACCCATGTTCTTTTACAAACTGCAATTGTATTTACTCTTCCTACTTTATTGTGCTAAAGTACATAAGTTTTCCACTGTCTAGTCTTTGAATCCCCACTGCCAGCCCCCAAAAGCACTTCAGTTTCAGACATCCTTCTTACCTAACTAATCTATTTATTATGCAAATTACTTCTAAGCAGAAACTCTTATGAGAGGCAGAACAAGGACTGAAAAGGGAAGAGATTACTTATTGACTGTATTCTCTTCTATCTTCTGCTTATGCATTATTTTCATTAATACAAGAACTAAGGGTCATGCAGCAGGGGCATCCTAAGAGTCACAGGTCAGACTGCAGGGAATTGTGCTGCCTATTAAAATGCAGCACTGCCAATACACTCACTGAAACCATTATGACTTCCTGATAGTGTCTCTGCTCAATACATCACATTCTATCAGGGAAAACTTCAGATATTCCCAGTTCGTTTCAAACCAGCTCTGATTTTCACCCTCAATTTCTAATTACTGCATAGCAGAGATAGTATCTGGGGCTTAGGAATTAACCCATGGCACAGGAATCAATTGCATTGCAAAGAGCCAAGCTGAAAATAATCTCTCCTCCTAGGAATCAAACTATTTCCTAGTATCAACAATAAAAAGAGAAGAGCTCCTGTCTGACAAATTTTTCAGGATGCAAGCTATAGCTGACAGTATAAGTAACAATTTTTTGTGGAAGCTTTAGTTTGAATGCAAGAGGAATTTTATTAGGGTACAGGAGTAGGAATACATCTGGAAAAAATAAGCAAGGTCAAGAGGCTGTACAAGTAGAGCAAATTGGCGTTGTGGGAGCTTTGGGAGCCAAAGACCATGAAGGAAAGATAATGTTAGGTGTGAAACAAGGGACTCCAAAAAAGGCCCACAGGAAATAACTGTACCCCAGCTAGCAAGTCAAGGAGATGAAGAGATGGAAAGTAGGTGTCCTTTGCAATCAAAGACGATTAACGCTGCAGGAGTTGCACAACACCACCACCTCAGAGGTGTTCCTACCGTGCCAGCAATGCTGTATAAACACTAAGTAGAACTCCTCCGAGTGGTGGATAGACTAACAAACTCCCAAAGCACATTTACAGTCCCCAAAGCAGCTTTAGGCAAGCAATTGAATCTGAAAGTGCCTCCGCAAGGCACTTCCAGTGGATGTGTACTCTTTCTCAGGAGGGAAATACACGAGGCGCTCAGGCACTCTCCTAACAGGAACCATGCAGGAATAAAAACAGGCAGCTCAAAACAACAAAAATTCTCAGTAATGCAGCAGCAAAAATACTGCATTATAGAAACAGGGCTGAGCCAGCAGCAAAATCCTTTCCAAAAAGTGGCTAATTACATGCTTTACTGAATCCAATTTTTAAGACAGCATTTGCAATACGAACATGAAAAAATAAGAAAAAATTGAGAGATGTCAATGAAAGCTCTATTTCAACATAATTTTTGTCCTCTTTCAAATTTTCAGACTTCTTTAAAATGTGTCTGACCCATTTGGAAGCACTGACTACCTCTAATTCTCTAAACTTGGAATTTTCAGAAGAAGTATGAAGTAGCACAGTCCAGAACTTATCAAATTTTAATGAGAAAGAACAAGTAATTCTCATTTTATAAACAAAACCACCATTCAGCATAGTTCATCCATAAAACATGCTCTTTGTTCATTACCTGAGGTAGCCCCATTTCAGGAATTTATAGGGATTGATAAATACTGTTGGTTTGCATACAACCACAGTGTCTTTTTAAAGAGTTACTGCAAGATTCAGATGGAGGAGAGAGATCCATTTAAAGAGCAAATCCTACGGTCTCATCACCTGGTATTATGTCCATAGAGATCGGCAGGCCCTTTGCAAACCTATTTGAGCTTCGACACCAATTTACTTCAAACAGAAAAGAGATGATAATGCATATTAAAAGATCGCTCTTGACTTTTAGTGGAAATGATCAGTGTGTCTACTGTTTTCTTGATATACACAAACTTCTTTAAGCAGGTCTGCATGAGCATTTTTCTTGGGGAATTAAACCATTCCTATGAACTCCAGACACTGACTTTCAGGACTGTCCTCCACTCCTATCTGTGCTTGCTCGGTTTATGCTTGGCAAGCACTTGATTTCAACAAAATTCAGGAAAAGTTGTTCTCTTCAGGGGAAGGTATTATTCAGCTGTATGCCTCTTCTTGTTGGGATGCAACACATAACCTGCTCTAACCACCTTTGAAATAACCTTGAAATAATGTACGAAGTGGAGTGGGCAGAGGGCAGGAGAGGGTTATACAAGTGAATCATGATGCTTTGTATGTATTTTACTCCAAGCATGGCCTCTCCTGCAGCAGTAATTTTAATGGATGCATCTTAACTCTCAGTACCCTGCAAACTCAGTCACCTCTCTAGGCATTTGATCTTCAGAGCCTCCTTTCCACAAAAAAATGCTGTCAGTTTTTGGTAGACTTGGAGCAGGTCAGAGAATTCTGCGTATTACTCCTTTCTGAGTTTATGGCCATCCATTATGCATCTGACAAAGGAACAGGCTCATTTCTCTTCTCTTTGCAGGCTTAAGCAAAAAGGAGTACTTGCAAAAAGTAATATCTAGCATATTTGACTCAGCAATGACAAGCAAGACATGTCTACAGCTTTCTCCCAGACCTTTTACAGATCTACATCATGTTTTAATGTCATGTGGTTTGTCTTCCAGGTATCCATGATATCAGGATTCTGAACCTCCCCTTCAAAGTCTATTGCAAACAGAACATAATCACTGCAAACAGGCAACTGCAAAGATCTCCATGACAAGAGGAAGCCTTACCCGAATATAAGCATCCTGGTGATGTTTAGCAAAGTACAGCATGTTGTCGAGGGCCAGCATTCCAGGAGGGGTCTGTGTGAAATCCATTGCTGGGTTTACATGATTCTGCAAAAAGAGAGCAAGATCAGTCAAGGAGCACCTTTACAAATGCAATCAGTTCCCCAGTGTTGGTGAGCACCGTGTTAGCATTACGTGTCAAAAAAAACAACCAGCAACAGAGCTCTTTTTGCTGAGCAGAAAATTCTTAATAAGGAAATGGCCTATGCCTCAAAAACTCTACAACCAAATGCAGACACTATGAGGCTGGCATATCAGTAATTAACTTCTGTAGCTGTGGAATGACTTTCCCAAAGGCTGAATGCTTTAGAAGCACAGAGCCCCATGTTGTCCATGGCAGACAGACACCTTGGTGGTACTACAGACTAAAAGTACATGAAAATACAGATAATTTAGCCAACAGACACCAAAACAGCTATTTATACAACTGCTATGAAATGAGTGCAAATGAACTACAAAAAAGAGAAAAAACTACCAGACTAAATAGCAATAAGTCCATTGGATCTTGCGGACTCCTGAACACAAAGGGCCTCAGACAAAATTTTGTATGAAAATAAACAGATTAAACTTGTGGAATTCAGGTACATTTCTTGTTGCATTCTGAACCTGTGAATTTCATCTATGGAATTAATGAATTCCATTATATATATATGAATTCCATATATATATATGAAATATACAGACATATGATGACAATGAATAAATGCACAGAATAAACCTATAACCAGAATTTGTTAGCTTTCACAGGCACATACCTAATTCAGATGTTCAGTTTCACACACTACATGAAAAACCACAGGTGCCCAAAATATTCATTAACTCAGCTGATTTCTTGATTGGATGGAATGAAATGTACATTTGAATAAACTTCATGTAGTTCATGATTTAGGCATGAAAATTTGCCTGGCTACACCAAAAAAGTTGCTCAGAAGTCCCAAGAATGTCTCCATAAAAAGTGCCTTCCTTCTGCTATGCTCTTTTTATCAGTATCACCTTTGCAGTGTCTCCTTCTCCCCTCGTCATTCTGACACAGAAAGATATCCCTAGCTCCTTTGCAATGGCATTTCTTTTCTGCAAGACCCAGCTGACAGTGACTTTAAAAGTGCATTGACTACCGGAAAACCAGCAGAGATCAGCACAGATTTCTTTCATTACTCTGTTTCTGCAGTGTGCTCAGGGTCTGATCCTCACACTTCATTGATAAAAGCATGGGTTTTACTACTTTTCCTTCTGTTTAGTCTGTCAAGCCATAAAGTGGTAGAAATGAGTGATTTTACTTTTTTGCCCATTTTAGCTTCAGATGTATCATACGTTGGTTTTAGCCAGTCAATAATTCACGGTCACATTAAAGATTAAAAATAGCAGAAATAAAAATTTATGCATTAAGATGCCTGCTGCAACTTCAAAAGCAGACAAATACATTCGTCTGAAGATGGCATGCAGAACCTGTTGGTTGTACATTTCCAGATTATGGCCACCGGTGTACAAGCAAAACAATCAGGCTAATTAGGGAATCAAGAGGATGCCTGGAACCCTAGATTTTATATGGAAAGATCTATGCGATAAGTATTTCAGGAGGATAGTTGTAGTTTAAGAAGGGAAAACAATGTTTTACTGAGCTTTAAGTTCCAAAAATTCCCCTTCAAGTTTTTTTTTCACTTTCACCTGCTCATCTGAATGACAGACAATAGCCTTTCACGGCTATTTCCCCAACCCAACCTTTCATATTCCACATTGATGGAACAACATGGACAGAACATTTAAAATCAATACAAAACTGTTTCACACACATCACAAGCCCTACAGACTTCAGCTTCTGGGAGGAGAAAACTTCCCTTCGCATTTCAAAAAGGGAATTTTAAGAGAGACTGAATCTCACAGACACACAAATGCCCCCAGAGACCAGCATGAATCTCTTACAAATCCTTCTCTGCATTTGAAACTACCCCCGTTTTGGCCATAAAGTACAGGTCCCAAGGAACACCGCTTGATACTTTACTGTTTCATGAGGTTAATGAGGTACATTTCCTTGGGAAAGCTACTTGGGAACCACAGGAAGCACCAGTCAACAGGGAACCCTACAACTTGCAAAAACTTATGCAAGTAGAACTACGGCACAGGGCTGAACACGCACTCTTGGCTCCCATGCTATAGCACAGATCGAGTACATTTGGATAAATACCCGACAAGCATAGAAAGTTTCAAGATCCACCTACATTTTTCCAGCTATTAAAATACTAGTACTTATTTCATTTACAGTGGTAAAATAAATGCAGGACACAAATAAAAAGCCTGACTTACAGTTGCTTGAACAGTTCTTTTCTTTATCCCATTCTAAAGCAACAAAAAAACTGCAAGGACATGAGGACTCTCACAACATGAGTAAGGATGACTCATTTGTCTCTTACCATCACTACTAGTTCTATGTTCAATCAGAAAAAGCATCTCTCCATCACTTTTACTTTATCTCCAAGTCAAGCCTATAAACACAGCTATTTTCAGTTTGTTTCTGTTTTTCAAAAGTTTCTGTCACGTGGGAGCCCTGGATAACTAGGGCTTTATCTTCAGCTCTGTTGATTTAAATAACTAGAAATACAGAAGTAGATAATAGCTGAGGATCCACAATACTGTTCTGGCATGTGTGAGACAATACATTACCTTCAATTATTCTTCAAATTCAAAAGGAACGTCAGACACTTTGTTCCCTTCCTTCTTTCTCACTCCTCCTAAAGTCATCCTTTTCTTAACATGATTAATATTTGTGGTTGTAATATTAAGTTATTGAGAGTGGGTTTAGAAATGAGATACAAAGCTAAACTATCTAAAATGCTGTAGTGAATAATTCAGAAGTAGGCAAACACCCCACCTACAATATAATTTATTAAATATATGGAACACAGAGCTTCAGGCATATTTGTTGCATCCATTTAGTATAAAACCTATGGCATTTTTTGCTTAATGAAAAATGAAGAGTAAGAAAGACAAATGAAACAGATTTGTTACCTCCAATTTTTCAGATAATTGTTGATTTTTTTTTCCACTAGGCTGAGTAATACCTTGCATTTTTCAGCTTCAACATCTAGTTGGCATTTAACAGCTTAAGCTCTTATATCATACATGTTAACATACCAGAACATTCAAGAATTTGTTAGCCAACTCAATAGGATACTGCGGAAACAAAAATTCATTGGTTTTGATAAGATTAAAACTCAAAATCACATCTGCTTATGACTTTTGAAAAAAATAAAATTAAAAAAAATCGCATGGCATGTTTCACAATAAGACAGCTATTCTGGCTAAATCCCACTGCAGTAATTACATTCAGATAACCTAGCATTCTAATGCAGTTCTGGCTGTGTAAAGCTTTCTTCTCTCTCCTGAATGGTTTCACTGCCTTACTCCTGGCTTCCACAGCAACCCCTGAGGGATGTATGGATTTCAGTGGCAGGTACGTGTCCTCACACGTACCTATTCACAGGTGCCTATTCACAGCAATGCTGCACTGTCTGTAACTGCCAATGGAATAAAGGACCATCATTCCTTATGTTATTCCTAACAACAGTATCTTCCACGTGAACATGCCAAAGCATAGGAACTATTTATTTCCCTCCATTTCTAGGCCATAAACGTACAGATTTATTTCTGTCTTGACAGGTATTGACAGCTTATCACAGATTTTATACCAGTACTGTGTGCAGCAGCTGTGTAAATCAGTCGCCAAATCATGCTAGTCTCTCCTGAAAGCAGTATGGAGTAGGTGCTAGACTCAGTAAGAGCTGTTTTCCCAATCCCAAAGCAGCTCAGGTGAATCCCTATTCTGCATGTCTCACTTCTCAAAGTGGCATAAGAAAAACATATCAGAAGTTACCAGGGAAGAGTCAGGACTGTAGAAGAACTGATGCTAGAACAATTTCCAAATGTCACAAGAATCAAATTTTAATGGTGTCTTTATAAAATTAATTCTCTCAAAACTGGTCTTTTTTTTCTTTTTATTTTTTAAAGAAGGGAAGGGAAGGGAAGGGAAGGGAAGGGAAGGGAAGGGAAGGGAAGGGAAGGGAAGGGAAGGGAAGGGAAGGGAAGGGAAGGGAAGGGAAGGGAAGGGAAGGGAAGGGAAGGGAAGGGAAGGGAAGGGAAGGGAAGGGAAGGGAAGGGAAGGGAAGGGAAGGGAAGGGAAGGGAAGGGAAGGGAAGGGAAGGGAAGGGAAGGGAAGGGAAGGGAAGGGAAGGGAAGGGAAGGGAAGGGAAGGGAAGGGAAGGGAAGGGAAGGGAAGGGAAGGAAAGGAAAGGAAAGGAAAGGAAAGGAAAGGAAAGGAAAGGAAAGGAAAGGAAAGGAAAGGAAAGGAAAGGAAAGGAAAGGAAAGGAAAGGAAAGGAAAGGAAAGGAAAGGAAAGGAAAGGAAAGGAAAGGAAAGGAAAGGAAAGGAAAGGAAAGGAAAGGAAAGGAAAGGAAAAGGAAAGGGAACAATCTGTCTACCAAGGTAATACCAGGGACAGCAATTTCTTTCTCCCATCTTCCGTTATTCGCTTACTCATTTTCTTCATGCTTTTAAATCCAAACTGTAGGCTAGGAAGGAAAAAAATTACCTACCGGGTTCTGCAGCACCTCTGCAAAACTTCCCCAGATCAAATCAGGAAATCATAGTACTACATACATGGATGTTTGTTCCTCAGAACTCACAGCAAAAAGAATGGGAACTTTTAATGTGAGATTTACAGTGAATTATTGTTGTAGTTTGTTTGAGTTTTATTGTTAATGGACTGTTCTGTATCCTCCTCTTTGTGTTAATGGTTTTGTCCCCAAAGGTTGTTTCCACCCCATGAGGTGTCAGTTGTACTTAACCCAATCCCTTTTTCCTGAATGTTCTAAGTCAATCTTTCCCTGTACCAATCCCTGTCAAAACTTGTCCTGGGGATTCCCCTAATCCACCACGCCCCATCAGTCCATTGGACTTGTTCTCTTCCCACTGTTTCATTATTGGCTCCTAAATATGAAACTCCTCCTTGTTCTCCTCCCACATCCTCTCCCTATTGGTCAAAATTTGTTACCTGCCCCTTGGACCTCCCCCATTTATAACCTGCTGCGCACTGTGCTCAGTGTCCAGTCTGTCACTGACTGTTCAGGAGAATGGATCCTTCTGGATCACAAACAGAGGACCTCCCTCTCATTCCTTGTCCCCAGCCTGCGCTACCTAAAGACCTTTGTGCCATAGAATGAGCACTCTAAGCCACATCTCGTGTCGCCCACTTGAGAGACGTGTCCCACTCTCGGCCACGGTGGCTGAGCTAGCTAGAAGACTCCAGCATAGCGTCAAATTCTGAATTGACAAATTTATGCTAAAAGTATCAGCGAGCACAAAGACTCACCAGTTACCCCTTCCCTAAATAAACCTTAAGTTTTACATGCAAAATGTTCCCATCTGTTCATTTACACAATAATTACAAATAAGGAAAAGTACTACATTAAACCAACATTTGTGAAGAGGTAGTCAGCTAAAATTCTTAATGAGAAAATATTTTTGTCTTTTTATTTAACAGCACTGTATTCAAAGAGATGATGATGATGCACACCACTTCCATCATCGCACTTAATGAGATATAACAGTGACTTGGGAATTTTCAGCTTCTATGTAATCAATGAAAGCAAGAACTAGCAGATTTGTTTTTCTCTTGATAGCTTTTTAAATATGCAAAACTGATATTTTTTTTCCTTCCAAAGCCTATTTTTTAAATTTACAACAGAACTCAGTGCTAGAATGAAAATGTATCTGGAGGATTTCTGAATTAAAAAAAAACAACAAACCAAAAAACCCCATGCTCTAATGCAAGTGAGAAGTATCCAAAACTCAGTAACTGGTATATATTTAAAAGAATATGCAGAAAATAATTTAAGATACTTTCAGTGCAAGTCATTTAAGTCATATCCCCACTATTCTACCACATATAAAGAACTCGAGTATATTTCTACTGGATATAACTTTCATGAAGATTTACGAATTATATTTCCATACAATGATGGTGGGTTTTCCTTAAATGGATTTCTAGCTTTTTTTACCTTCATGTTTTGGCAAATATTTTTAAATTTCTACTAGCAGGTAGAAATTTTGAGATTTGATTTTGTTTTTTGTTGTTATTGACGTGACAGCTTTGGGATATATATTACTAAACTAAAAATGTTATCCTCCAATAATAAAACTCATTCCTATCTAGGTAATATGTTAAGCAACAGACTTGCTGGATCAAGTTTGATTTCACCAATATAAATCTGACCCTCTCAATAGCAGAGAAAATTTAAATACAATCTGCATAGCATTTGCCCTACAAAAGATAAAAAGGCAATAATTTGACTACCTTATATCCTTAATTCATTGAGCTACTATGTAATCTAATGTAAAGAACAATAGAGTTCTGTACAAGTCACCAGAAATCTGTCCCAGTCATGTAAAGATGCTACAGTGGTAAAAATTGCAAAAAGCGTAATGTTAAGGAGGTGGAATTAAATCACCTAAAAATTACTAAATAGAGTCTAACAGGCATGTCAAAAGCACTACATATTTTCAGTCATGAATAAATTACACATCATAATGCAAGACAAAAAGCTTTTGCATAATTCTTCGTATTTTATACATGCCTGTATTACATGGAGCTAATGCTTTGGATTCCAAAATCTTAAGCCCTACAGGCTGCCAATAATTTGAAAGCCTAGAAGAATCCAAAATGACTGCTGTAACTCAGATGATCACATCTTGTCCAATGCATGAAAACTGTGAGCCACCTTTCAGGTTTTATTTCAGTTAATAAGGGCAGATTTTAAAGTTAGATGCATGTTTAGCACTTCACAGATTATCAACTTCTTACTACTGAAGTAATGTTTACTGGGCAAATGTAGTTATCAAGTAGTAACGTGTCATGTACTCTTTCAGGGATATATGGAATGAATTAATGGGATGTGGTCATTTCAATTAAATTTTTTCAGTATGGAAAATTACTTTCAGATATCTCACCATATCCACTAAGCTTACAGAAAAATGGAATAAGCAGTCAAACATGCAGTTGCAGATACAGTTGGGACTGGGTCAAAAAACTAAAAGCCATACTAGTTTATTTACTGAGATTACCAGATCATTTCACAGCCAGACCCTGTCAGATTTCCTGTCTACCCTGACTTTTTGGGCAAAGTCAGTCCACTTTAGATTAGACTGCTGCCAGATGAGATGTGAGCTAATCCAGATGGCTTTCACTGCGGGAGGGACCCTTCCCATGAGACTTTCTAGAGGCTCAACTGCAAGGCTATGAAGCAGGTGTCCCTCCAGCCAGGGCTGCTGGAGAGCAACCAAGAGCTACAGATTTTCAGACTGCTCCAGCTCTTGCAAAATCACAGTGGAATATATATTACCCATGCCCTAGCCAGCAAGCCACTTTTGTATTGTTTGAATAACAACATTCATGAAGTGCACTGGGAAGAACTGGCACATAGTACCCCAGCCTCAAAAGAACTACTGTTACAAATACAGGCTTTTTTATGACTTTGGAATGTGTTGGGAGATGACTGGTTTAATTCTACCAATGTCATTAAAGCAGTTTGCCTTCTCTATACAGACAGAATCTAAGGCATGAATTCTCATCCTGCCCAGCAGGAAAAATATCGAGCTAGCAAGAAGACAGTTATGTGAGAAAACAGTGTGAACAGTGCTAACAGGAACAGCAAGCCAAAGAAATTAATCCATCTACACTTGAATACTGCAAATAAACACAGATTAAATGTTTGAGACTAGGCAGAAGTCATACCTGCAAGACTCAAAATCTACCTCAGCAATTTTATCTCTGTGACTTCTGTCAAAAGTGTCAGTTGGTTAGACTTAGAGTTCTTACGTCAAGTTTTGTCATAAAAAGCTTTTTTTTTGACTTTAGGAAAGTTTAATGCCTGTTTAGTAAGGTAGATTGTGACTTCCACTCATTATTTAAGCAATAATGGCTCCATAATTCAAGAGAAATTCATAGCTCTTCAACAGACATTTTTTTTTTTACAAAACTTAAGGAAAAGATACAAAATAGTTAACAAGTGTACATATATATTTTAGCATATGCTCCAAGCAAATTAGTTACATTGCCTATCAACAAGGAAAAAAGAAGGCTCTCTAGACCTTTTTATTAAGTAAGATGAAAAGCTCAAAATCAAATTGTGCCAAATCTTGGGTTCCTTGAATTGGAGTTTTCTATGCCTAAGACTACTGTGAGAGCATATATTTGATTGTTTTAGTTACACTCCAGGCAGTTTTACTAAACTTTTAAACATAACATTTGCTTCTGAAATTTAAGGTGCGTTAATTAAAACAACTTTCAGTTGCATTTCCTTTTAAAGAAAAATTCCTTAAATTACAAGCAACAAAATAAAATCCAAGTCAGTCAAGTAAAAATAATCTTTAGAACTTTCCTGAGAATGTGCATCTACAAGGATGCCACATGTGAAGCAGCCACTTTATTGCTGCAGTGGCCTCTCTCCTATGTCATCACTGAAGAGTGAAATTCTGAATGGGATCCTTCCTGCTGCAGCAACTATAATTTCCAGCAAAGGATATGATGCTTGTGTACTATGGTAGGCACAACCACAGAATAAGAAGATTGACATTCCATTTGTGCAGTGAATTATAGTTCTCTTGGAATTTCATTACTACCAATGACAGCGGTGGCTGGGGACATCTTTACAATCTGTGCTGCTTTGACAACAGTGAGCTTGGAAAGGAACCTAAACTCAATGCCAAGCCTCATGAGGTAAGCTGGGATAGATCTTGCCCTCCCTTTAGATATTTCTGTAGAAAGGTTTTGTGATTTTCCTTCTCAAGCAAGCTGGCTACAACCTCTGTCATGTGCAGAAGGAAAGGCCCAGGCTGTGTTTAGCTCAAATACAGTGGGGAGAAGTCAGCCCTGTATCTGAGAAAACCCCAGTTCAAAATGAAGCATCCATGTGAATCTACTGGCTGCCTGACAGCCAGATACAACAGCTGTCCAAATTTAAAATGGAAAATTCTATCCCAGAGCTCTGGAAAACAGAACTGGAATGACATTGGCAGCCAGGCACACAGACCTGCAGAACTGGGTGAAAAAGCCAGCTACCATTTAGGAGCTCTGTGGTTCACCCACTGACACTTCTTTTATTACCTGTGACCAGGTCAAGCTTCTAATAATTGCAGAGGATAAGATGAAAACTAATCTACAGCAAAGGAGGTCTCAGCATATGTGATATTTTAGCTACTTTTGGGTGGGCATTCCTGAGTACAAAATTGTCAGCTCTACAGTCAAATCTTTACCCTGCTGGGGAAAAAAAAAAAGCCAGGTTCTGTAGATGTCAGGCACAAGTTTGGAATACAGGACCAATCCCTCCTAAAACCTTTGAGTCCACGTTCTGCCCAACCTGTAGGATACCCTCATCTATCCTCAATAGTGAGGTAATTTAAAACAAGAAACAAAAAACCAAAAACAAAAACCAAACAAACAAAACCAACAACAAACCTCAAAATAAACAAAAGCAAATGATCAAACAAACAACAAACAAAACCCCAACAACGACAAAAACTCAAAACCAACCAAACAAAAACAAACAAAAGGACCCCAAAACTAACGAAACCCCCCCAAAACCCAAGAACAAACCAGAGAGATGAAAAAAGCACTGGATCCATTCACCAGAGAATTTCAGTTCCCTTGACTTCCATTTTCCTTTGTTTCGATCTGCAGGAGTGTGAAGCTCTTTCTGACTAGAGCTGGGCTCTGCAAAATGCTGATATGTGTTGCATATCTGGGTACTGTTCTGCTCTGCCTTCAGTCTCCTCCAGACAAATGTCAAAAAGAGGATGGAGCTGCACTGAAACTTAGGGAGCTTTTTTAAAAAAATAAGGAAAATTTAAAAGAAGACATATCTCTACTATTCTATGATTTTACATAAGAATTTATTAAGAATCTTGTGTAACAAGTTAACTGCATTTAACTACTGAAATATTCAGAATTCGGATATGAAGGTGTTTTTAGTTTGGGGAAATAAATTGGTTATTTAAAAACAAGGTGCCTTTCTCTCTCCCCTTGTCTTTGAGTTTATTCTCAGGCCTCAGTTAATGAAATCTCATATTCAAAAAAAATGTTTGGAACTCTTTGTGACTGAAGAAAATGTGAATATTTTGTGTGCTATGCTATTTACCGTCCTTTAAATATTACAACAGGCAAAAAAAAAAAACATGAGGAATGAGACAAGGAGGAAAAAGCAATATGCACATGTTAAGTAACTCACCTATCTGTTTGGATGCATAGATACACTGAAAAATTTCATAAACAAATAAAATAAAATATCACTTAAATAAAATATTTGCTGTAATTAACATCAAATTGAATTTACACAGTTTCACAAAACTACCATCATTTAATATCAAGTAAGGGTTTCTCTAGAATCATCTATCCAAGCCGTCTTGTAAAACAGAAGAAACCCACACAACAAAAGAATTGAGATGTTATTGTGTCTGACCAGTTTTATGGGGGATGTTTCTCCTTTGTGTGTGTGTGTGCAAATTCTGAGATGTGTGGTACTTAACATCCAGAGAAAGGTATCCAAGATCCATCCACCTCCCAGTGAAGGGGTCAGAAAATAATTCTTGTTATGATACACTTGAAACAAACTATTCAGCCCAACTACATTCAAATCTGTGGAGCTTGCCTGCCCCCATGAGTTCATAACTGGGATGTATGTGGCAAAGAAAACTACTCAGTGAAACAATAAACAGAATATATATAAAAGAAAAAAATCAGAAATGCAATGCTCCATTGTGACTAACTTTAAATTAGCACATTTACATTTTTAGTAGATTTTTTCAAGAGAAAATCACAAAGAGTTTAGTATTTTTATTTTACAAGTTCACAACTGAAAATACTGGAAAGGTATATATACTAAAATACCAACCTTTTATTCCCCCTTCTCAAAACAACTGTCTTCATTAAGAAACTGATTTAAAGGATAGTTCCTTCAACTAATATTTATAATAAGCACAAAAGCATAAAATAAAGAATTAAAAAATCAAAACACGAAAGGAATGATGTTATACGGAGCCACACGTACAGTCAGATATTTCATTCTGGTTAGTTTTAACTTCTTTGTTGAAGTGATACTGAAAGGTCAAAGAAGCTCTGTGGCTCATCAAATTTCCTTTTTTTTTTTCTTTCTTTTAAATATGTTCTCCTCTGGAAGGACTAAAACTAAGAGGAATTCAGCTGAATATGGTAAGAGGCTGGTTTATTAATTTTACCAATGTTCAAGTTGCTGGATGCCACAGCTCTGGACAAGTAGTCCTGGGAAATCACATGCAGCTGCAGGGTAAACCAGAACAGCAGCTTTAACTCATGGATTTTGTGGTCTCTCTTACTGGCAACTATAAAGATGCATCTGACCCAGGGACCTCATCCTGTGCATATCAGCTCAGATGAACAGCACCAAGTTTATACAAAATTAGTAGCTTCTCTACTGCACAGATGCCATCCATTGCACAACAGGTCTGGCTTTCCTGGTTACAACATAACCCATTTTCCTTAGTAAGAACAAGTTCCTCGAGTTTTCTCCAAGCCATTTAAAACCTCCTGCCCCCAAACAGCACTAATTCTCTTACATTCTTCTGTTAGCACCCTGGATCCTCAGACAAAAGTCTGACAATGAGGAAAAATTCCACTATCTTTGGGATTTACAGATCAATTCTCAGTTTTCGCTACCCATCTCATTTTGGTCATTCCAGAGTATTTATTCCACGCTGCAATCACACTCGGCTGAGAAGATGTGATGTCCCCCCCACAGCATCTGCCCCTGTGGCCAGAGGAGATCACCCCTCTCTCTTGAGGGGGGTTGCACCCTCACTCACATGGAGGGCAACCAAGCAGTTGGTTGAAATGGAGCCTTTGTGAGTTTTTGATTTTCTATTTTTAGTTTATTTTTAGGAAAAAAGCTAAAAAAGTTCCTTTTCAAACTGAATTATCTCCATATAGATTGAGAAAAATTAACTGTAAAATTAACAACTGGCTTGCAGATTGTAAGCTCCTCCAAATGCCAGTATAGACTAATAAAACCATTAGTTACATCTTCAGTGTCATCATCAGTTCATTTATATATCCTTACTCTATCATTCTGTTTTTCTTTTCATGTACTTCATGTTCACCTTTCACATTTTGTTCACCTTTCTCACACAGGTTTCAGTGCCTTTCTTGTGGTTGCTCTGCCTCAGATCTATCATGCAGCAATGTTCACCGAAACTTATAGCACTTAGTGCTATAGTCTAGTTGAGGTGTTAAGGCATAGGTTGTTCTTGATGATCTTAGAGGTCTCTTCCAACCTCATTATTCTGTGATTCTGTGAAACATCAGGGAAGCAAGATGTCAAAAGCAAAGGGAAACTTGAGAAAAATACCTAAATTGCAGGTAAATCTGGTTGTGCCATCTGCAGTTCAACTTGTCTGTCACTTTCCATTTTTAAACTTTAATTTCACGTACTTTAAATTATTTTAAGTGTTAGAACTGAATACCTAGTCTTTTCTATCTGTGCGAAAGCCTTAGCAAGTTCTGGCAATTATTTGACCATTTTTAGGAATGTTTTATTAAGCACTGCATTGCTCTAACAGTTTTTACATAATTGTTTGTCAAAATTCAAGCCCACTCATTCTATGCAAAGAAAACTTCTAAGACTTGCTCTTGTGTAAGTCTTGAAACTCCTTTTGAACATGGGCTGCATTTGGCTGCTTTATAAATGCTTAGGATTAACTGAATTTAACAAATCTCTTCGGAACACACTTTTTCTGAAGATGTTGCCTCTCCTGAGCATTCCCTGGCCCCACCTTCCAGGCTTAGAGAAAAAAAGCAAACCAGGAGTGGAGTGGAAAGGGAAGGTAAGTAGAAGGGCACAGAGAAGAGTGAGAGGTGAGTGCCAAAGTCAGGAGTTTGTGAGTGGAAAGGCTTAGAAGAAGTGCAGGAGTGCTAGGGCAGAAAACAAGATGTTGTGCACAATATTAATAACATTCACAAGCATTTCGAACATTCACATCAGCTTAGATGTTTTCATTGTTTTAAGGTCAATATTACTTGAGGTCCTGGGCTGTTATTTCCAGTGATTAGATCACGTTCTTCTGATACTCCCGTACACAGCAAGGGAATTACACAGTTAAATGTTATTTTTTGAAAACATAAATGACAGAACTCATCCTCAAGACCTGTTTTGTCTCAAAAACTTCCAAATAAGTGTTTATGAATGTAAATACAGTCATATGAAACTACAGCTCTGC
Source organism: Prinia subflava (assembly GCF_021018805.1). Classification (NCBI taxonomy): domain Eukaryota; kingdom Metazoa; phylum Chordata; class Aves; order Passeriformes; family Cisticolidae; genus Prinia; species Prinia subflava. The sequence continues at coordinate 106,382,335 of NC_086247.1, read as the reverse complement.
TTCTTTAATGAAAAGATTATCAAACACTGAGAGTGAAGGTTACTATTACAACTACACTCTTTCTTAACAAAAAGAGATAAATATGTATTGCTAGTCTTCATCTTCCAAAACTTACCTGGAAGAATAAACCGGTAATGGCTTATTTATAAGATAGCCACAGAAAAATTCCTGCTTCAAAACAAAATGACAGGAGAATGAAGCTGGCAAACGACGGAGAAGGGCAACCTCTAGTGGTCGTAAAGATAAAAACGAGAGGAGAAATCCCATGTACAGTCCTGTCTTATCCCACTGGTCCAACATCAGGGAAATTTCACTGGCAAAGGGCAAAGCGTGTTTTCTTTTACCTGGACATACCATCTGCAAATTTAACTCTGCTAAATAAAAGGATACTCAAATGTTATGAAAACGATGTATTACAATGAAAGGAGAGGAGGAGAAGAATCTCCTTTCTGACAGAGTGCTGTTAAGACATGAATTTTGCTGTGCTGAAAGTGCTTAATTATTAGTTGCCACTACTAAATAACAAAGGGTTTTACTTAAATATGAGCCATATTTACATACAGAAATATGGCAACTGACCTGAAGGTCTGACACTGCATATATGAATAGCTCAGCAAAACAAAATCTTTTCGGAGTTGGGTTTTTCCCCACAGCAACAAGTGATTTCACAAGTTTTGAAATAGTAGATAGAGAAAGAGAGGGTTGTAGGAGTAGAAAGAGTGGAGGAGGATGGAAAACTACTAAAAGCTTTCAGTAGTACAGACAATCTGTCATCTATGCTGTTCTACCTTTAAGCCTGTGATTAAATCTTATCAATCTAAAATTTAAAAAGGATCAGGGCTAAAATTTTAGAAGGATCAGATCTAGTTTGGCACGTATGCAGCATTGTTCTAAAAATGTTCCTCTGCCACTGCCAAAGTGAACAAGAGAATCTAAATGTAAGAATGCATTGCTTTTATTATAGTTGAAAAGCTTTCTCAAAGAGTAAAAACCTACAGTCACTGCAGAATATCATCTACCAAAGGAAATAACAAGGAGATGAGAATTAAATAGCTGCAGACAACTGCTCACAATCTTTGTGATGAGTTTTTCAGCATTTTAGACCAGTTCCAGATTTCAGTCTCAAATCACAAAATTTCAGCTTCCTGTTCAGGGCTTTTTCCTACAACTCATAACACTGTAAGACTTCAAATATTCAGGCCTTCCTTTTAGTTTTTATAGGAAGAAAAAGGATGACCATCCTCAGGTCTTCAACAAGAATAGCTAAGTAAATGCATCACATGGCATTTGCTTCTGTTCATCTCCTTCTCACCCACTCTCCTAGGAAGGTTTTATCCTCTCTAGCTAGGCAAACTGGTACCACTAATTCCAAAAGATGAGCTGGAACAAGTAGGTTTCAGACATCCAGACATTAGTAACTCCATAGAATTTAAGGACTATTCATACTTCTGCAGAGTTTGCCATCCCATTTCTGTCCCAGTCTTGCTCTGTGTTAACTTTTTAGAGCCCAATTCAATCTACTGTTTGACTATCCACACCATGCAAATTACCTAGAATTGTGCGCTGCCCTTTCACTGCATGACTTCACTTTGACTCTTTACTTTCAGTCAGTCAATAATAAAGGGTGAATGATCATCACACAACAACCTAATTCTTTATCTACTGACTTTCTACCAATGCAAATCTGAAATTTCTTTGAATACGCACACATCATCACCAGCAAACCTGTGACTCAAATCTTCAGTCAAATAATTTATCATGAATAGTAGGCTATAATATATCTACAGTTTAAGTTAAATTGTTCAAAACTAGGATGCAACTATTTCGTAGCCTAGAATAAGCAAAAGGTAGCACCCTATCTTTTGAAAAAAATAATTAAACTGTGGTTGAACTATTTGAGTCTGAAACCAACACCTTATGGCAACAAAAAGAAAAGAGAAGCGTTTTGCCTATAGATAGTTAAGAGGTGGGGCTTGTTGTGCTGGCTATTATTACAATGGCCAACACTTCCTATTTCTAGGTGCTGTTCCTATCTTGGACAGCACTTATTAGGCAAGTGAAGTTTTCACACTGGGGCTAAGACTGATATTTGGTCCATGTGACTAAATTTAGTCCATCCATTTCTGAAAATAAAACACAGGGAAAATGCAATTTGTGTCTGTCTTTAGAAAGTCCTGGCAACTTTCAGTGCAAAATACTGATGCTTCATACTGATGGAGGAAAAAGCAGGGTGAGAGGAAGAGCTGGAGAGATGGAGACTGGGTAAAATTCAGAGAACCACCTCACAAGGAGAGAGTGAGGATCTAAAAAAGTGGAAATTCAGGGAGAATGAACAAATTTATGAATGAATGAATGAATGAATGAATAACAATGAGTGATCAGACGGATGGAAGGAGATAGATCCAGCTGGATATCAAAATGGAACAAAGAGCCCAAGGGGATTGGGAACTCAAAACCAAACACTAGGGAAAGAAATTGAGAGATAAAGGCTAGAGGAGCCAAGAAGTTGGAAAGCAAAGCATGATACAGGGAACCTCCAAACTACCAAAGCTCAGTGAATAAACCCAGAAACAGCCTAAAGTCAGAGTTAGCAAAATACAGAAAGGAGGCGTGGTGTGTCAGCCTTGGCCAGCAGCCAACATCTTGCCTACTCCCCTCTTCAACAGAGCAACAGTGGGAAAAGGATGGAAAAGCTCACTGGCTGAGGACAGGGATGCTATTCCATCATGGGCAAAGCAGACTTGACTTCTGTAAAGTCAATTCAATTCGCCACCAATTAAAGCCGATCTGAAAAGTGAAAACAAACACTAATACAACACCTTTCCCCATGTTTTTCCAAAGCTTAAACTTAATCCTTCGCTCTCAAATCCTGGGGTGAGACATAGAGTATGTCATAAAAATGAGGGGAGGAGGCAAAAGAAGCTCCCAAGTGAGCATGAGGAAATATACACACCAGAATTCTAGGAGGCTGGTTGAAGAGGACAGCAATTAAAGGTTGGAGTCATTTGAGTTTGCCCCTCTTGCAGGTAATGATTACAAAGTATTAATTACATTATTGCGAATTATTTTCTCAATAATCTCCTTCCTGCAGAGTCAAGGGACTCCATCTGGGAGATATATCATGGTGTCAAGGAGGTAACTGTGGACAGTCAGCTAATGAACTGTTCCAAGAGACAATGAGAAGCACCACAAGAAGAATCTATGAGAAAACTGTTAGTTCTTACATTCAAAGTGCTACTTGGATACTGTGCTGTACAACAAGGGATTTTTGAAAACCATAAAGATAAAATACTTAAGATAAAGTAGATTAATGATAAGTAGCTTAAGATAAAACAAAGTAGGTGCTCACCTGGGACATGAAGAAGAGAAAAAAATATAAGTCTAAAAAAAGTCTCAGAAGCTCCTAAGGTCTGCATTTTGCCCAAGGCATGCCTTAGCTAACTTTCAACTGTTTCTCAAGCTTCTTTCCAAAACTTTTGGGACAAATCCTCCACCTTATCTGTGCTGGTGCTACTTCTCTTCATATTAGAAACTGTTTGTAATGTCTAACAAATCAACTATGCAGCCATTTAAGTCATCCATGATTATTCATGTCTTACTTCAGACTGCTCTAAGCAAGCTTGGTTGTTGGTGGTTTTTTTTCTTTCCCACAGTCCTCATATGTTTTGTTTCCTGGACCCGCCATTGTGAAATATATAAACATTTTTGTCATGAACTGACCTCCATCTTTAAAGTTGTGGCAGATTTTGTCCCCATCATTTCAATTAAAAATCTCTGCTATGAATTAATTTCCATCACTGACACGTATTTTACACATGGTTTCTTCCCGCTCAGCATTGGCACACACATTTGAGATTTCCACAGCATTCAGGCTGATTGGCTAAAAAGGCAACTTTTTAAAGTCAGCTGTTGTAAGACCTCTCCCTCATCATTGCACAAGCCTCAGCCTCTGCACACAACCTGCATTCAGTCAGTCCATAAGTTACTGCAGAGTTTACTGAAATTATATAAGGTTTTAGATGATGTCTAAGAAATGCAAAAAATGGCCTCAACAATTCATATGTTCTGAAAATATCTTTCCAGATAAATCCTAGCTTAACATTCAACTTCTTTTGTGGCTACATCATACAACTTCTCTTATCTTTTCCCACAGACAAGATACTTGCCTGCAGATGAAATTCTTGCCAGGGGTCTAAGTGAATACCATTGCTCTTTGTATGACTGTATAAAATGACATTAGTTCTGTTTCTGTAATCCAAAAGGTCATCTAATTTGTGAATGACATGGTGATTTCTTTCATCACTGCTTCCCGTATTCATTTCATCAGAAGACTTCTTCAGCATATGTTAACTTTCTTATGCCACCACCACTAACATCCTGAAAGTCAAGCCAATGCCTGCCTTTCAAAGAACATCCCATCATTCTCAATTTCCATTTAAATTGTCACCTTCTAGACAGTTCCTTACGGATTTCATATCTCCTTCATTAACCCCCATTTTTATTTTGCTACACTAGCAAATTCCAGTATAGCACAGCAAAGTTATGAAATCACTCACTTTCCATTTTGGCTTTTTCCATTTATATAAACCATTTATATTTAATTGAAGAAAATCAAAACAAAACAAAAACAAACAAACAACAATCCTCAGAAGCTCTACACACTGAAAACTTGAGAAAAACTGTTCTAGGATGAGATTATTGGAGTTGTTTTTTCCAATATGTAAAATTTTTTATACTTTGTTCAGATCTGTCAATAAACAAAAATATTCATTACAACTTCTCAATGACAGTAGTGCTGCTTAAAGAATTATGATGAAAATATACATGATTATGAGCCATTTTGCAATTATTTTCCACCTCAATTATTGGAATTAAGCTTACTCAAATACAAAGGGGAGTATTCAGGCTATTTAACTTGAAATTGACTCAGAAAATAATAAATAATTCAATAGGGTGGAGTGTATCGCACATCTCCTAATTGGCTCATTTTTGTTGCATTCATCAGCATTTTAATAAATCTCACATCTCATCTGAGAATCTCTTTACTTGGTTATCATAACCATCTGGTGAGGTCCTGTGGTTGCTTTAGCTGAATGTAGATTTCTAACTATGCAGTTTTACAAATTACATTGTAAGCTTCTGAAACCATGTCTGGATTTTTCTCGTTTTGACATTACATTTGTAGTGGGGCAAGGCTTTTTGATGTGGCTGAGAAAAATAAACAGAATTCTCGCATTTCCCATGCAGAAAGAGAACAAGCAGTCCAGGAACAATTTAATAGCCAGACATGGTTTTACTCTCTCCCTTGAAATGAATATTTAATCAGCTCAAGAAATTGGCTTCCCGACCATCAGCACCAGTGGAATGAAGACAGCATTCGAGGTCAGACTCCTGTTTGGCAGGTTTCTTGTGCCACAAACTGAAGCAGAGGGGACACAAACCTCACACTGTTCAGATCATGATCAGTTTGCTAATGTAACCCTCTGCCTGCAGCTGATGAAAGCATTGAAGACACTTTATTGAAAATAAGCAGGGGGGTTGAAGGCAGCCAGGAGTCAGAACACAGCCCATGTATGAGGCTGGGGATTAGCAGCCAGATCTCACAAGAGGTCCTGCTCCCTTTCCCAGCCCTGTGGGGAAGGTAATACCCCTCTTCAGCTGTTAAAAAAAGTTGTACCTGCAGCATCACCTGGACTCTTAGCACAAAGTAAAGCTTTGGTACAAGAGTAGAATAACTCTCCTCACAGTTCACTGTTGACTTTTTTATTATTTGTTCTCTGCCTCATCATACTGCTAATAGAATAACCTGCCTCCCATTAGGGCTCTTGCTATGGTGCTTCTTCCACAGCTTACTTTCACATATTGCTCCTTACCTCCCACTATGTTTCCCTACATTTTCTTCACTGCTTTAATCCCAGTTCCCATTCCCTCCTAAACTTTGTTCCCCATCCCCTTTTGAAAGGCTATCATCATCAAACAGTAAACAGTGCTGCAGTTACCCTTGACAACTGCCAGAGTGTTTTCAGTAGGCTTCCCAATGAACAGCTCAAATGGGAGTAATGAAGCCGAGGGATGAGTCAACAACAACAAAAAAGAAACAACAACAAAAAAAGAAACCCACCTCACACTGATCTTCAAAAACTCCTTCAAAGCACTAGTTTTGCTATCATGCTTGCAACCCCAAAATGCCAAGTTCCTCCCTTCCCATCCATTTACTTAATTACTCCTTACAGATACAACAGCACTGATCCAGTGGTAATTTTTTCCTCATTCATCAGTAATGAAAACAGCAATCAGAACACAGAGGAGCTCTTCCCAGTTCCCTTGTGGTTTTGTGAGAATTGGGCCCTATGCCACAGAGCTGGGCAGAGCACTCAAACTGCAGAGCAAGCTCCAGTTTGCACCAAGAGTGCTGAAAACCTCCCTGTCCCTAACTGTGGCTACTGTACAACATTCAGTGTGTATTTGCTGGGCCAACAGGACAGTAATGAACCACAGGAGATGTGAAGCATGCCATTTTACCTAAGGAGAAAGAAAACCACATAATGACCCAGAGTAAGCAATAAATCAAGATATTAATTAACTGTATATGTGCACACCCTGTTTCCAGATGGGGAAAAACACATATTATTAGTAAATATAAACATATGCAACAATTTAGCCAGATGCTAAACAACAGAGTTGCTTCCCAACAGAGTTTTGTTGTCCAGAAGTCCAATTCCAGGACAGTTCTGGACTTCTGTTTTCCAGAAGTCCAGAACTCCAATTCATCTGATTAAGTCAGGGTAGAAGAGATTCTGCATCCCTTATTCACAGACTGAAGGACTTCAAGCAAACAAAACACAAGGCCCTGTAAGTGAATACCATAGAGTCCTACCTCAGATTTATTGGCTCATAGGTCCATGTTATTGCTAACAAACTACAGTGACTTTACAGGGCTGTCCCAGATCTATTAGGCAATGTCTGTTCATCATTAAAAATTAGATTCTAATGGTGGCATGTCATGCAAAACTACATGTTTAAACTTCAGGTAGTTATTTCTTCCAGCTAGAATCATAGAATTGTTAAGGTTGGAAAAGACCTCTGAGATCATTGAGTCCAACTGCGCTATGATCACAACTAATCTATGTCCCTAAAAGCCACATCTAACACATATTTTAAACACCTCCAGGGTTCATTACTCAACCACATCCTCGGGCAGCCTGTTCCAATTTTTGACAACCCCTTCCATGAAGAAATTTTATGTAATATCCAATCTTAGAGTACCTTGTCCTGTAACTTGCTACTTGGGAGAAGAGGCTGACCTCAATCATCCTCCACACACTCCAGGAATCTCCAAGAATGTTTCCTTTCCACTGTATCATATTTCCAGCTGACAGCTCGTAAGTTCAAAGTGCCCCTTGAAAACAAGGGTTAGAGAACTTGAGACTTCTTCCAGATGCTGGTGGAATATTTTGCCTGCTTTTTTGTCCTGGTTGGGTGGCCTATAACAGACTCCCACCATGCAAGCTGCCTCATTGACCTTCCTCCTTGTCCTTACCCATAAACACTCAATCCTATCATCACCATGACTAAAAACCCTGGGCAGTCAAAACACTCCCTAACATACTGAGCTACTCCACTACCCCTACTTCCTTCCCTATCCCTTGAAAAGAGTTTATTGTGTCCATTCCAGCGCCCTGGCTTCTGCTAGAGCTGTCGCTTGGAGTTAGCAGGATTTCTGGGGAAGGGGAGGAAAATTATTCCCCTTTAGGAAATAGACAGAAGATCAAGTAAGAGAAGAGACTAATGAAATGACATGCTATAATGGATGCATGCACCCACTTTCAGTGGACCACCACACAGAAATACTCACAATAAATCCAAGTTTTTTGTAGTCTCGAGTGTACATAGATTTCCGTTTCTCCATACTGCCACTACTGTTGTTAGGTTCAGATTCGGCATCAAATGCAATTCTTCGGAGTTCAAATATGATATCCCGCTGAGCCTATGTTAAAACAAGGTTAAAAATAATTGGTTAAAATAACTGATCTCTCACTTAATTAAACAATATCACAAAAGGTGTTTCAAAACATGGTGTTCCTCCCCACTGCCCATTTTGGGCCTAAATTCCCTACTTGGTACTTGGAGGGACAGTCAGCAAGAATTGACCTCGTGGTTCCCACTTTCAAAAGACCTCACATCTATGAGATTCACACGTGGGTGCTTAAATGTTGACTTCCAGAAGCAGGGCCCAGGTTAGCAAGACCTCTGACAAGTTTAACCACAGAAGCCAAGAAATCACACACATTTTAAATTAAGCTGCCGATTAAGCTGGTGCTTAAGCACCTTGCTGGATGAACACAAAATGAATCAGCACTCTACATTCATTTTGGTAACTATCCATTTTTGCTGCTGCAGAAATAGGTAAAAGATGAATTACTGCAGCTGCAAATGTCTCCAGACAGTGATAACCACACCACCAGCAATATTAACAACACTGTGTTAGTCACTCGTGGAGAAATGCACTAATTGACTGCATGTACATTCCCAAGAGTCAAACATAGGAAGCATAAAATCCTACAGCATGATGTTACTTTATGTTTATAGCTATCTCACTCTCCCACCTTCTCTTCTCCAAATTATCAACAAGCCTTAAGATGACTTCAGCTAAAAAATAAAATCAGGTTCCTCCTTGTACAGGCCACAAAATGAAGGCCACAAAAATTAAAGAAACAAAAAACATCATCTCTATGGCTCATCAGCCCTATATTTAAATTTCTGGAATATCTTAGGGGAGTGTCACTTTTTGCACAATGAACAATATCAAAGTCAATGTCTGCACGCAGTGAGCAATGAACAAATGAAGTACTTTATAGGTTCCCAGTAACCAACCCAGGGTTTATTGTTACACAATTTAACGTCAGCTCTAGCATGCCCAATAGTTTTCATGCAAACATCCAATTTAGCTCTACAGAAGTACTTTTAGGAAGGACCATACATCTCTATTGCTTCTGAGAAGGGCACAAAGGAAACAAATGCTGGACAGCTGCTCAGACTTTCTACTCGGGAAGACAGGAAATTCTGTTCATGGAACTACATGCTAAGGAGAATTGCCTGACCATTTTGTTGTACTTCTGCACAAGTAACGAAATAGCCAGTGCATTTTCTTACACACAAAAAAACCACATAACCCAACTTCACAGAGAGAGAAAAAGAATGACTTATGTAAATGTTCCTAGCAAGTGTCTTTTTCTTCCATGAAGAGCTTTAGGTACATCAGTGAGGAGTTGTCTTCTTCCTGCTAAGGCCAGATCATGCCAGATGCTTACTTGATCTTGTGGATCCATTTTTGTCATCATTCTGTCTTCCAGAAGATTAAAGGTAAGTACTTGAAGAACATATAGCTGATGTGCCATTTCATTATTGATGGCTCTTTGTGCCCTGATAACATGCTGCAAAGAAAGAAGACAGATTTTGGTGAATCAGAAAATTACAGTGGATAAAGGCAGGTGTTTCAATTTCTAGATATGTGTTTGCTATGCAGTAGTGTATCTATACTCCAGAAATGAAAAAACAAAAACCTTAAACAGCCAAAAAACCCCCATACACAAACACAAGCCTCCCTGACCCCCAAAAATCAAGCCACTAGAACTAGCACTTCTGATTCAGATACTGTATTAAGTAATTTAAGTTGACAATTTCACGCTAGATAGGGTCTGTGCATATACTGAGAAGTAGCATTAAAAAAAGCAGTGCTAAGAAGTCACTCCAAAGAAAAAATAATTCCATCCCAAGAGCTTTAGAGTTCAGTATTTCTTTTTTTTTTTTCTAAGAGAATATATTAAGAAAATATTTAAGAGAGTGGCTGTCTGAGCAGAAGAGTATTCAGGCTGCAAACACAGCCAGGGAATATAGTGATTTAACCTGTTAAATCAGGGCTCAACAGGGAGTCAGCATCACACCACAATTCTGCCTCCACTAAACAACTCCAACCTGTATGAGGAAGACTGCTTAGAAATACATCTATACGTACATAATTACCCCATTCAGAAAGCAAACACAAAACTGATGGACAATTTAAAAATCCCTGGTGTTCCAAAAACACCCAGTAGTTCTATATGGGAAAACGGCCCTGGACTCTAAACACAGCAAAGTACATAAGGAAAGAATCATCAAGTGGGAGGTGGATGTTGTACAGTTCCAGAGAATAAAAGAATCTGTCTGCCAAAAGGCACTGGAGTATTTTATGACAACAAATAAACACCTAAGAATATTATCCTTATGATTGTTCCAAACTTCCTACAAAGTCAACCAGTGTAAAAACATGCCTTCTGAAATAAACTCGGGGGGTTTTGTATGCATCAGTGAAATTATGATAGCAAATGAGAAAGTATGAGATGTTGTTTGTTGTTTGGTTTGTTTCACACTCACTACAGAGAAAGATTTCCCTCATTCCATTGAAGATGCAATCTACTCCAATGTCAAAGGCAAAATCTCTGATTTTCCATGACAGCAGATGTAGGTCTTTGATATTATATCCATTAACAATTTCATTAGCTTTAAGTCATGCTGTTTGTGTGTAAGCTGTGATGAATTGTGTCAATCAAGTCAGAATAATCAAATAACCAAAAAACATAGGAGTATCTAACACTGTATTTTCATGAAGAAACCATAATTTCTGTGACTGGGAAAATAATCCTTCCAAAAAGCAGTTCTGAACCCATTCAACCACCATTCAAACCTTAACTTCTATATTACAAGGCTTCAAAACATATCAAAATACAAAGGCAATTAAAATATTGTAAGATAAGACCTATGAACATCAAAAATGGAGTCACCTTTTCTCTTTTCTACTCAACAGTAACTTTGACAACCATATACTTACCGTTAAAATGATGGAACGAAGCTGCTTTTGTGCCAAAATATTTGCCATTTCCTGATTTTGTAAAAAAAAAAAAAAATTCAAAAAAATTGTGAGAAGCAGGTATTTTAGTGTCATAGCTATAAAAACACACTGACTTAAAAGGTCTTACATTTCTGCATTGTTACTTATAAATTAAAGGAAGCAGCATATCAGCATTATGACTGTATGCATTGTTTAAGGGATCACAAAGTCAGAATATTGTACCATGAGAAGAGAGACCAAGACAGTTAAAAGTACATCACAATCTGAGGGCTTTGGTGATCCAAAACCAATGGTGAAAGACTTCGGAAGAGACCTCTGTGGGTTCAAGAGAGTATTCACAAGCACAAGCTTCCCCCACAAACAATACAGAAGGAAGCATGGACTGGAAGCCAGCCAGAACTTTAAAACAAGATGTCAAATAAAATGTTTATTTACTTTAATATTTCAGCTGTTTTAAAGCCAAGTGCTCCAACTTTCATTCAATAAGTCAGCCTACAACTCAGTGCTGTTTTATTACCACAAATGATAGTTCTCCTCCATCTTTCTAGACCTGTCTGAAATCACTATTGATGTGAATGTGCTTCAACGCTTAAGCAGCTGATCACAACTATCCATGCTGCAAACTGTCCTACAAAGCATAGAGGGGAATATTTTACACTTACCAAGCCTATGAGTCTAATCTTAACCATGCCTACAAGAGCACGCCCTATTTTTAAGTTCCATGAGCTTTTCCATCAGTATAGAAATGTGTGTATGTGTGTGTATATATGAGAGATACGCTTGCACATGCATTCCTGCTAACTTTGTGATAGCTGAAGACTAATGTAGAATACATACTAGTCACTTTTATGTATTAAAAAATCCCCTAGAAGACAGAAAAACTGAGACTATAGCATTAAAACATATGAAGAATGGATGACTAAAACACATCTGCAGAAACAGTGTAAATAAAGCATTGTTAGGTGAGAATTTGCTCGGAAAAAGAAAATAAGTCTTATTATGAGATGAGAGGCAGTCGGAGATGTTGAACTCTTTGCTTTGTAGCAGGTAAAGGGTGCTGCAACAGAACATGGGAGTGATAAAGGAGGAATAAGGGACTAAAGGCAAGAGAAACTCCGCTTCAGGTTTTAAGCCTTTTCTGGCTGCACAGGTTTCAATTGCACATAACAGCAAAGGAGCAAAGGAATGGATGATATAGATATTTCCATATCTTCCAGAAATGCTCAACTGAGCTGCAGGGGGAGTGCCAGGCACATGATATACTTCAATGTTGCTTGGAACAGACTGGCTGGATTTTTATCAAACTGTGTACCCACTGCCAAAAGAATAACAGGTACAGAATATAAGATGGTATTTCTGCATTCAATGCAAAGAAAATAATAAAAAGGAAATTATTTTATTTACTTTTTAGAAGATTATCAAACTGTTACTTCTTTCTTATAGTTATCATTTAAAATGCTGTTATTGAGATACTGGGGGTTTTTTTGTCACTAGACTAAAATTGATTGAAGCAACAGGCATTCAAAAAACCAATTACTGCATCAAAATCAATTTTGCCTTCAAAAAGGCTATATAGTCATTAGCAGCTAATAAACTGCCTATTCTGATGTAAGTATTGTACTAGCTGATGAGAACAAAAATTATCTGACCAAATTTGCCATCTCATTTCCCATAGCAACGACTCCACAAAAAATGCAGACAAGTGCAAAAGAAGTGTTTCAAACATTTGCTGTATCATTTCAATGCTACAACTCTCAGCTCTTTCCCAAAAGACTTATTTTCTATTCTGTTAGTAAGCTAGGTTTCTCTAGATGATTTGGTCCTTGACGGGCAGAAGATGCAAAGTTACCAGGGAGTCCTCATTAAAAAGAAAAATTTTGGACTTCTTGGGTTTTGCATTACAGAAACAGAGAGAAAAAAAAAGTGAGGGAAAAGAATTCCGACAGCAGTGCCAATTTAAATCCCTTCCTTAATTGCAGAGCAGCCATCCACATCATGCCTGTAAGTCAGCAGCACAGAGGGTGCAAAAGTTCCCAGAGTCATATGAGTTTTGATGCAGCTTCTCACTTCCAATTATATTAGTAGTGAGTGCTGAACATTAACTTTTGAGTGCCCATCACCAGATAATTGCATGAGATCGCATCGCCTCAGTTCATTGTCTTAGAAAGACAGAGTTCAGTAAGTGCCATCTGTTAATGCTATTTGGAAGGTAATGGACACCTACTTTCTCTGTTGTATCGTTTACTAATTAACCACAAGACGGATATAAAGAGAAACTGAACAGATTCTGACTGCATATTCTGGGCTATTAAAGGCTGAGGAAAAAATTCTGCAAGTGTCAGAGCTATTACACTTCAAAGCCAAAGCAGATCATTATCTCCTGATGATCATAAACTGCATGACTAACAATTTTGTGTCACAGCAGCAGGTAGTACAGGTGAAGTCTGCCTGGCTTACTGCAGGCCTCTACACTGTTGGCAAGACATAGTTTTGCTTGCTGGCAATACACTGTGTTACTGTCATTCAAGGAACACATGCCCACTGATTAATACTAAAGTCTTACCTACATCTGACATCGTTCCTCCACTTCAAATGTGACAAGGCATTTTTTTCACAGAAACACAGTGTCAACTATCCACAAATGTAAAAAACAAAATCTTTGGTTTTCTTACAACGATCTATCATAAATTTATGCCAAAATTGAAAGAAAAGTTTTTATTCTAATTTTTGGTTATTAGGTGCGTTTTGCCTTAGTTACAGAACACTGTATTGGAGGAAGAAGGAGAAAAGAAGGGGGTGAGGGGTGGAAGAGCCTTTTTTCGTAATTAAACCATGGTTATACTTTTCCCTGTTTGCAATGTTTAAAATATTTTTAAGAACAAGAACCAAAACCCAAAAAAACCAACTAACCCCCCCCTCAAAAACCCTCATTAGAGCTTTGGTGTTTGTTTAAACAGTCTCTAGCATTTAAAAATGTAAATAAATCTAAGGAAAGTCCTTGTCAGATCTGATCAGCAACTCTCAGTGAACTTGTTCTGGACAGTAACAGTATGTCACCACAGGAATTATCATCACTGTTACTGGTGACAGAGATGTTAAATAAATAAATAAATAAATGACTAAATCTGTTTCGACACAGGCTAGTTACTTCATAAACATGGATAAAAACTTCACTATTTCATAACATTTCACATTCCATCCCCATTTAACATCAAGTAGCAATCTTGAAATATTTCCTGATATCTGGCACTAAATTTAACTTAAAATAGCACATTATAAAAGTCATGAAATGCTTACACAGCAAGATATTTTTGTTTTCAAAAGAAACACCCTTTTTAATAAAATAGCTGGGGGGAAAACATTCTACCAAAAAATAGCTCGGGTTTACAAGCTGTGCTGGCAAAGAGTTCAGTACAATAAATACTACAGTCAGCCACAGTCAATATGGTTCATATGAGGTCACAGGGAACTACAAAAACATGGAAGAACGCTTAATCCCTCCTAATAGTGGTGCAAGATGGAGGTAGCTCCATTAAAATGAATTATATCCCAGCATGAAACAACAGAACTAGTTTCAGTTTGAATTAACTGGAGGAACAGTGTGCCTGGGACAACTGCAGGTATGAATATGAAACACTTTTTCTCCTACAGATGTATAGGTATACAGCCCCCATCAACTTACCTGCCTCTTGTCATCCGGTGCTTTAAGGAAGAGCGCATTTATTACCGCAATGGTGTACGTCTGGATTTCTTGGTCTGTCCTGTTTGGAACAAGGTTGTAAACATGAGTGAAGAAAGCACACGGGCCATAGAAACCAATCTACCAGCTGCATTTCTGCAGGCAGAAGTGGAGGAGCTGTCTGCTGTTCATGTTAACCACCTAAGTTAGGTAGCCAAGCTTGGTCATGACCAGGCTGTCTTTATTACTGACAGAGAGATGATGTCCCAAAGGGAGACTCAGAATTCAAAAAAGGTGGAATGAACTGCCCCTTGAACTGCCATTGACCCTCCACTGACCATAGCAAGAGTCTGATAACCGGTTTCCGTCAGTTGCATAACAGCTGGAGATAGGAAGAGGAATCTTCCCTAAAGGCATCTGGAAATGAACCTGCTAATATTAAAGCCTTTCAGGTGCATTGAAAATGTCCCAGGTGGGAGACAAGCCTAACTATGCATGGTATGTTACTCTATGCTACAAGAGGTGGCTTCCATTAGCACTTAACATTACTATTTAAGAAAAAGCCCTTCCCTTTTCAAATGTACATTCAGCAAAAGCTGAGCAATTTCTGTCTTACACACTTCACAGTCTGGCAAGCAAAACAACCCCATTTATATGCCTATGGCATTAAGCATTTCATGACCACAGGGTGCTCTTCTCTTCATTCCCCACTTAAAACTACATAGGTAGCTTATAGAAAAACAAACAAATAAAACAAAATAATAATAATAAAAAAAATCCTGACAACCAGGCAACTCTAGAAAGATTGTTACCAGTTATGCAGTCACTTGTATTAGAGGCAGGAATCAAAAAGGAGGTTGCTAGTCTTTACACCACTGTTTTTTCTCCAGATGTTGTGCTATTTTCAGGGGGAAAAAACATCCACCGTATCACAGTCCAAGGACACTCACCCCTGCAGATGTGGGATTAGCTGCCCAATTGTGATCTCCTGTGCTACTTTCTGGTACAGGTCATGGCTATTGAGCACCATCGATTCCAGGATTGCCAGCGACCGTTGCAAGATAGAGATGTCCGAGGCAAATTTGTTCACGTAGCTTGCTATCTACAGATACAATCATTCAGAGAATTTGCATCTTGTCATGAAAACAGGGAAAGGTAAGAGAGAAAACTGTCAACGTGGTTCAGAAAGGCATTAGGATAAAAAGCAGTCTGGTCCACGTGCCAGTTACCAGTGAATACCTGAAAATTATCAACCAGGCACAGCACACACCATCAAAGAACACAGTGGCACAGGTTCTACAGCTGGCAAAAGTCACCAAAGGTTATTGTCAATATTCACACGACTGAAATGTATGCTTCACCATTACATTATGAACATGATAAATCAGCTTTAAGAAATAAAACAATTGGGGTTTTTTTGTGTAGAAAACTGGAAAAACCAAGTGTTGGGGGTTAGATTTGGGTTTTTTTTCTCTCTTCTCACAGAATTTTTTCCCATAAGTTTCCAAAAGCCTTGATGACTACTTAGTCAGAACAAAAAGAGTGCTTGAGGGATATAGCAGCACGAGGCTACACCTATTGTTTTTGAGTCCCTGGGAGTGTCCCTCAAAGGGGAGAGAGGATGAGCTTTGGGAAAGGCAAAAAAGACAGATCTGGGGGAGGGGGAGGCACTCTTGCTCTCAGCGCCGAGGAGGACGGTCAGGCTGCCCTCTGCCTCTGCCTCGTCCTGGGAAATCTATCGTCATCTGCTGTGTACCCGGGAATCCTGAACTCGCTTTCTCCAGCCTCTCCCCCCACCGCCGCTGCTTCTTCGGAGCTTTGAGGCTCCCCTGCTACTCTGTAGCCCTGCACTGCCCAGCCCTGCCGGGACACCCCTGCTGCTCCAGCTGCCAGCGCAGACCTCATCTCATCCACCAGCCCGGGACTTTTCCTTCCTTCCAGTTCGGCCTCTCGGAGTCCTGCAGGGGCACCCAGATCAAACTGCTCTGGGCTTTTTTGTAAAAGAAAGCCCTCAAGGTTCTTGATTCTGTTTATTATTGATGCTGTAGTTGTTGTTTGTTTGTCGTTTTGTCATATATACTAGTAAAGAACTGTTATTCCTACCCCCATACCTCTGCCTGAAAGCTCCTTTAATTTTCCTTTTAATTGGAATAATTTGGAGGGAGGGGATTTGAATTCTCCATCTCTAGGGAGGTCCTGCCCCTTCCTAGCAGATATCTGTCTTTCAAACCAAGACACCAAGGAAACTAGTTCTCATTTCCTCCAGAAAAAAAATTGTGCAGCCAATTTTCTCTAACAAAATATCTAGGTTTCAGACAAACATTTCAAAAGACAAACTTATAATCCAGCTTTCTGGCAAAACACAGTCTAGAAAAACATGTCTTTTTCTTCTGCTGGCTGTTACCAATAACGCTGAAACCTCTTTCCAGGTTACCAATTAAAACTCTGTTGATGATCGGGACAACTGGTTCCATAACTCTGCCTAGAGTCTTAGCTTTTCGTTAACAACCTTCCCTTTTACTGCAAACTGCCACAAGCGAATGGCACATTAATTAAAACCGAGTTTGACCTCTGCTATTTTGCAGTGCGGCAGTGACAAGGTGCACACTCATCTGCAGAGTCAACACAGCTGTGCAGTGAGATGTGGCAACGCGCGTTCTCCCGCGTGCTGCCCAGCCCACGTACCCAGCTTCCCAGGAAGAAACCTGCCTGCTGCTGGTGCAGGAAGCGAGAACTGCACGGGTTTTCCTCAAATACACCAACACCAGCACAGTCACAATGAAAGGCACCCCAGAAAGCACAGACAGAAGTATAGTGGGACCACAGTTGCCTGCTCTCTACAGCCAAGTAACAGATTACAGTGGCCCTGTCTCAAGTCTGATATCTTCCTTCCAGAAAATTTCACACCTCTCTTCAGCACTCCTGCTACAAGCCACTACTGTAGTTATACTGTTTCCAGTTCTGGATGCTTGCTGAGACCTAAGGTTTGTTTCCTTTTAGGAGGAAGAAAAGCTTGCTGTATGCTTAGAAAAGCTGTCCAGCTGCCTGTAAAAGTCACATTAAAATGGTGACACATGTACACTTGTGACTTTTAAGTAGTACTGAAGGAGCAAAACACCCAACTTTGGCTGGAGACAAGAAGGGAAAAGGGACAAATTTTTCTTTTTCATATCTATTACAGTGCTGTTGTTTGCTCTGCTACTTGGTTTGCATTACCACAGCAGGAACACCTACACCAAATGAAACTCAATTCAGAGAATATTCATTTACTGCATTTTCTGTAAAGAACCAAGCCATAGAAACCAGGAGGAGAGAAGCAACTCCATTAGACTTTTTCTGTTTTAGACTCTCAGTATCTTCTCCCAGCAAGTCCTGAGCCAAATAATATTTACAACAGCCTGCAAAGCACAGTGCTGTTTAGAGCAACAATCCATGTGTCAGAAGCACTGCACTACCTCTCCTCTCCTAATGGTAATCCAGATGTGTTTCTGCCAGATCTCCACAGGGCACACGACAGGGACAGTGTATGCACAGAGCGACCCTGCACTGCTCACACATTAAACCAAGGGCCCCCTGGGTGCCTCAGTTTTGAGGCATCCATGGATTGCTTGTGCAGCAGGAAAACAATGTGTCCAGACTGTGTCCCAAATTGCCAGATTTCTGCCACCTCTTTCTGACATTTATGAATTATTCTTGGTGCAGCAGCTCCTTCAAGTGGCAGTTAATTCTTCACTGGAATATAACAGTTACATATCAGGGACCTGCAGAAATGTAACATTATGGATAACCAGAACTTCCATCTAGGAAAGGCTGACTTAGCCTCATTTATTCTCCTGACCTTTGTCCACAACATCTTTTAATCATAAACACAAATACAAGGTATAAAGCTGTCTTGTGTGTTTAATAAGACATATCACACTGAACATAGATGCAAAACATCTGCTGGGTAACTTGCATGTCAAGCTGTATGGATTCATAACCACCTTGCTGAAGCATGAAGTCTGGCCAGAAATAATAAGCTTGTCTACCTTGAAAAATAAGTCATGCAAGTTCCAGGGAGAACAAAACTACATTAAAAGGAAATTCTATTCCCAGACTTGAAGTTCTGGATGTAGAAAAAAATGGGGTCAGTCTTGAGAATCAACAGGAGTTCAAAGTTGTGTTGTTTGCTGTTTTCTGTTTATTAAGCACCACACACAAAGAGGGCTTTCAACATCCAAAAAAATCCTGCATTTATCAAAAATTCTGATGATTAAAATAATGCAAGCTCAACAAAACACTGCGTCTTTTCCAGAAAGAAACAACTTGATTGCTTTGCACTTCCACATGAAAACTTGTCACATGGGTGTGTCTCATTAAAGATAAAATTATTTCTTCAGCAAAATACTTATAACCTTAAAATCTGCACAGTCCTCTTGGGACATATAAAGCCACATGCAAAAGAAGAGTCTAGGTGCTTAACTTCCTATCACTTTCAAGGGAAATTAGGAATTAGACCGTGAATTCACACATTCAGTTGCTTTTGAAATAGGAGCAAAACAGTAAACTGAGGGTAGATGAAAAAAGTATAGCAAACAACAACATCACCTGAATTCTCCTCCTAGTTCAGCATCACTTAAGGCACAAGAAAGAATTCAAAAGCTCTTAAAAAAAGTTTAATAATAATAATAATAATAATAATAATAATAATAATAATAATAATAATAATAATAATAATAATAATAATAATGTTATTATTGTTTTTGTTATTTAAAAGCTGCATGAGAAAGAAGAACACATAGGGAAAAAAGTGAAAGAAACAGATCTAATTTTGATTATGTATGTTCATTAGTTATTTGCCTGCACTATCCTGTTGTCAGCAATGTACAGAAAAATCTGCCCCAGTTGTGGTCTCTGTTAAGATTAAATGCATGGTAAAATTTTAAAGGGTGCATATAATTTTAAAGTAAGGAACTAGAGCTGCACTTGACTACAGAGAAAACAACTGACAGTTGTGACACCCAGACATACTTTTCTGGCTGCCACCCTGTTTTCCTGCACAATATATTGTAGAAGGCAGAGTAAACAATTTGTCGGCATTAAGGCTCTACATCATACACTTCTGAAACAGCAATTATATAAGTAATTTTTAAAGATTTTTTTTAATATATCTCAAACAATACTACAAACTTTATTACTCCTTGTAGTAGTTTAATGAACTAAAGATGGAAGCACTAAATTTGTGTAGTGCACTTTTGTCATGGTTTAGGAATGGTATTTCCCAGTGTAGTGCTCCCACTTGAAACACCCCAAAAAATGCATCACTCTCTCACTCCCCCCTACTTCCTGAGGCAGGCCTGAGGAGAACTCGAGGCGCTAAAGGTAAACATCATGGGTTGAGATAAGAAAAATCTACTGGAAACAGCACTGAAGTAAGAAAAAGAACAGTAACAGCAACACTATCAATAACAGAGGGCATGAGGGAGGTGAACCATTCACACACAAATGCTTATGACATGGAAACTGGGAGTACCTGGACCACTGCCACACTACCCCAACCCAGAAGGGACCCCTTCCCCTGTCCCCAGAAAATGATGTGAGGTGGTATAGAATAACCTCTGGGTCCCAGCTGTGCCCACTCCCAGATGCTGCAAAACTTAACCCTGTCCTGGCCAGAACCAGGACAATTTTGATAACCAATCATGGCAACTTTTTCTAAGAACTTGGAATGCAAATCCTTTAGGCAGCTATGGAATCTGGAAATGAATATGTATAATCATAAGCAAGAAAATGGTATTGAGAGAACTTTGCATATCGTAAAGAAGGTTTTCCAAATGATGTTATTTTGCCTTAAAATGAGGAACAAAGTTCTCCTGGAAAGTGTCAATCTTACTTGCTACAGTTGGAATAGCAATCTTTAGGTATCCAAAGGATGGGGGAGAGTGTGGGCGTGATTTTTGGGTCTTAGAGATTTTAGCCTGCTGGTAGCTGCTAACTCCTTTCCCAAGGGAAAAGTTTCTTAGGAAAGCTTCCTCCCAAAACAATCTTGGCAAAACAACTATCCTTTCCCAAAACAATCTTTCTGGTTCTCAGAGAAAAACATTTTGGCTGTTTCTCTAGTTTGACCAATGGGACTGGGGAGGTGTCAGTCCTGTTCACAAATTAAGTCTGCATCAGAACACCTTATAAAATTAGACAATTAAAGGTTTTTTATGCCTTTTGCCTTCTGAAATATTTGGATTCTTTTGTCTTTTGTTTGTGTCCTACAGCGACAGGAGAGTCTGCATCCAAAACCAAGCAGTTATTCAGTAGAAGCAGTCAGGCATTTCCCTTGAGGTCTCCTTCAGCTTCTACATTTTTAAGTTAAAACACTACTGAAGTAAAAAAACACACTAATTCAACCCCATTCAAGTTTAGCTTTCATTTGACAGGAAAGACAGCTTCAAAAGGCAGAAGCACTTGATTGCAAGTTCCCCCTCAGCAGAAACTTATCAGGTCTCTTATCCATCCTGTCAGTCACTTGAGCAAGCCCATCAAGGACCTCAAGTGGCCTGTCAAAAGCCAATGGCAGAGAAGAAAGTGAGGATGAAGCTGTAGATTGCTGCCACAGAGATGAGACATGGTCCAAAGGTGCTCTGCTAGGTGTGTCCCATGACCTCACTGCACCACTGAGGGTTCTGCCCTTCTGGCTCCCAACCACATGCAGGTCAGAACACTCCTGAGCCTCTTTCCTCAATCTGTCATTCTCTGTCCCTCTGATTCTCTTCTAGCTCTCCTATCATTCTCCTTGGTCTCTTTCTTGCTCAACAGTTTCTCTTCTGGTTTTACTTGCCAGTTTCAGTTTTCTTAGGTACCTTGTGAAAATGCTTTTGTTTGTGTCTTTTGGTTGTTTTGGTTTTGTGTTTTTGGTTAATTGGGTCATAATCCAGGGAAAACCTACAGAAGTGCCTGACGGAAGAGATGAACCATTAACAACAGGAACACAACAATTTCTTCTGTTGTTACAATACAATCAACAGGGCAAACGGTGTTGATAAACTTGGACAAAGACATTTGTTTTGAGCCAATAACAAAGTAAATACTCTAAACTAACTTTAGAGGGTTTCTTCATATGTTCCATAGTAAGCTCCCCTAGAAAATAAGGCATTCTGGACTTGACTTCTCCTGCAGTCAGTTAAAAGCAGTTGTAAAATTTTCTTTGTCATTAGAAGATAACAGCAATCCTTATCACAACCTATCTAGACTGTGAGACTGGGAAAAAAAAAATTTCAGACCAAAGCTCAGATCAGTTACACTATTTTTTCTTATTATTAAAAAGGCATCCAGCATTTTTAATGACCAAAACTGAGGTTTAATATCTAAAGCATCTAATGCTTTTTTTCACAGTTGATCCTTCTTTCACTTTTGGCAACAAAAGTAAATTTCTACGTTCCTTTGATGGTACCAATCTTCTAACTAAATTTGAAGTCCTTGCTCTAACACACTCTGCTAAAAAGAAGGTTTCTTTGCCATGGGTTATATTCATTTAATTACTGCGTCTGATACCATTTTAGTGAAGTAACTGATATCTTTTGAACCTGTACAAATGCACTTTACATTATGACAAATTCAGTCAGGTTTGAAAATTCTTTGTAAAGAAGAATTATATGATTTTGGAGTTTTTCTTCTCCAGTAAATGAAAAGTGTAAATCAGTAACAAAAACTTTTTCTGAAGTCTTCTAAATCTCAGTACCTAAGGAGTACTACCATGTTTCTGCTGCTTTTGTGCATCTCTGACATGTTAGTGAAGAAGGATATGTTGCAAATCGGGGACAGATCTCTTTCAAAACCACATGCATAACTGCAGCTCAGAGAGGCAAAGTTCAGCTTGATTAACTCAGTAGATATCATCCTAATTTCAAATTGTAAACTAGCTTATTTCTGTTCTTCCAGGACCCCAGAGGAAACATTTCAGTGCTGGGGTTTTTCCTAGAAATATGGCATTACTCATTTTAGTTTACATTACATCAAAATACTTAATTTTTGCTTTAACTGCATTTTATCTGCACAGGGAGGTCACAATGTAATTGAATAAGCAATTTCTCATGTAACAAGCCTAATAGTGGTGATCCCAATTCACTCCAACTGATTTCCACAGAAGCTGAACTAAATTCTGCAGCTACAAGCATTTACAGTTTGAAACAGCAGTGTAATCCCATTTTCATGTACCTTTTTTGACCAATGACCTAAATAATGTACCTGGGAAAAAAAAAGGAAGGAAAACAAAAGCAAACCCAAATCACAACTCACCTGAAATATTTAAACTGATATAGAAGAGATAGCATTGATTACAAATTTACCTTTTTAATGAATGCCACAGAGAATGTATCCCACGATACAATCCCATGATCCATCAGCTCAACAAATGCAGTCAGTGTAAAGGACAACATATCTCCAAAGCTGCAAGAGACAGGAGTCATGACAACATTTACCAGTAATGCAGCAGGGCAGCGACCCAGGGAGAAAAGCAGCAGGAAGCTTTCAGAAAGGCAGGAAAATGAAGCCAATTATGGACTCAGAGGTAGCAGAAGAGCAAGAGAGGCCGTGCTATAGGTAGTCTCCAAACCAATTTAACACGGACAACAAGAATAGTCAACTAGAGGAAAGCAGTTGTAAGAGAAGAAGTAATCCCCAGGAGAACACTGCATGCAATGCTCAAAAAAAAAAAAAATCAGTCCAAATTAAACTTCTCCCATAAATTCAGAGATTTAGATCTAACAGAGGAAATAAGTGGACTTTTTCCTTAGCAGTTATGAATTCCTCCTAATAGACAGCCATGTAGAGGTGTCACATTTTGGTACCTCTGCATCAAGCTAATTGGGAAGTTAGAGCATTGTTTATTCCTTCTCTTACAAGGAAGCAAATACATTTTAAAAATGCACCAGAAGAGATTATATATCTTCAGCAGCAACTTTCTAAGAGTTAATGCCTTTATTTCTTTCTTAAAACCTGAAGATGCATCTCTTTTACTTCATCTACGAGCAACCAAATTGCAAAGCTTGCAGCTCAAATTATTTAGATTTGGCAGGCCACTACCCTGCATTTTACACCTGTATATTTGAAATTCAACACATCTTTGTATGAACTCAAGTAAATTCAAAATGAGTTTAGACTCATTATGGATAACGTGACTAGATGCACAGGAATTTTTCATGTTAAACCGCAACTTTTAAGGATTAGCTTTATATCTATACATAGTCAGAGCACCAAAAAGTCAGCAGCCACAATGATTTCAGTGAAGCCCTTCCATGAGGTAACTACTCACTACAAACAGCAGTGCAGTCATCCTGAAAGGGAGCAGTGAATTACCTTTCAGGACATGTCAAACTGCCTGCAAGGTACTCTGCCAGTAAGCCATTAAAAAGCAAAACCATACAGTCAAACAGCATGAATAGTGCCAGTGATTTTAATACAGCAGCTTATGCCTAATAAAAAGATAAAATTAAAAAAACCCTCTGTCAGACTGGAACTGCAAAGCTTAGTATGTCGAAAACCTAAGTCAAATATTACAGCCATAGTTTATCAAGGTAATTAACTGGCGTTCCTTAATCTGTGGTTTATCCTACCATCCTGCATGAACCCCACACAAAAAAGTGAACATCCACTCAGATGGAAGATATTTAGAGCAGTACATAAGAATAAGGCAGACAAATCAGCTTCAATGCAGCAACTCCAGTGGCTGGATTTGGTCTAATCTGCTATTTAGGGCTATCTGATGGTGAGATGCAGCCTTTAGTGGCCTCTTCTTTTAAGGAAGGACATTTTTCCAGAACTCCTGGGATTCTCTCTTGCCTTTTTATTTTGTTGTAGTAGGTTTGTTTATTTGGGATTTCTTTAATATTGCAAACCATTTAAGAACTATATTAGATTTAAAATGTCATCATTAGCATTCCAGCTAGCCAGGGATTTCATATCAAGATGACAATAAGGCTCTGAAGGAAATTTAATCAGCTCTGGTCCTGCCATGTTCCCCAATTCACTCCTTTTGCATAATATAGTTATTTATGAAGCCACAAATAAAAAAGCAACCCTAGGAAAGGCTTTCTTCCAAAAACTTGCACCTAATGCATCTTCATGATAGAATACTTCCACAAATATGAGAAATACTAAAAAGATAAATATTAGTATTATTAGTTTCAATTAAAACTAAATTAGTTTCAAAAAAAAATTTTTTGAAAAAGGTAGGCCATATAGGTTGAAAAATAGATAAAAATCTCTTCTCAGCATGAAGCTAAACACATCATCTGTCAGAGATAAATTTTTCTCATCTATGGTTTTAAAATATAGTCAGTTAACCTGTATTTAGTATATGAATGATCTTCTATAAATAAATCATACATGAAAACTAATTCCCATCACCAAAAGGTAGAGTTCAGAGGGCTTACTTAAACTACATTAAACTTGTGCATGGATATTCATCTTCAGAACAGCAGAGGCTGGAATGGAATTAAACTAACCTGGATTCACTAGTGCATTAAGTCTTCTCATCAAAACTCTTGATCAGTCCTACCTGATTAATACTGATTAATCCATGCTCCTCCACAGCTCTAGGGAACAGACTGGGCTAATGGAGCTGACAATTCTGGTTTGAGTGTATAAACCTAGTTTTAGTAGAACTGACAGTGATAGAACCATTTGGGATCCAGAAGGTGAAAGCACTTTTCAACTTAAAATGATCAGACACCTCATCAGATGTCACTCCACTGACTCTGCTTCAAATAATTAATGACAGAAGAGGTGCAACACTGGGACTAATCAGGCAGCAAGAAATATTTCAGCTCTATTATTATGCAGCACCACACATACACACTATGTCCTTCTAAAATATATGGCTACACACATGCACCTGCCCAGACACGGATACACCAAATGTCATTGCAGAAGTCAAAAGCCAGGCTTAAGGGATAAGCATTAGGAGTAGCACAGCTAAAGATGAAAGCAATCTGCAGGGTAACTAGGGCAAGATAAGGATTAAAGCATCTGCAGGGGGAGGGAAGGGTGTTGATTCATTGTTAAGTGGTTAAACACAAGCAGATAGGTAGAAATAGGCTTTCAAGTAATTCGTTTCAAAACACACACACACAGACACACACTAGTAAGAGAAGCAGACAGAACAGAGGCTAGAAGTTTCAAGGGAATCAAAGCCGGTTTATAAAATTAGCAATCTTTAAAAAAATGTGGTAGGAGCTGTTTAACTCAAGGTCTCTGTAAGGGTTTTGATCATATAAAAAGTCAAAAAAATAATGGGGCCTCTTTCTTCATAAAATCTTTTAAAATAATCCATAGCATGAGGCACAACAGTTCTGTAACTATCAAACCCTTGCTGCTCTGGCTAAATTATTTAATAGTTTGATGATAATACTAATAAAGGGGCTTTTTAATGCAGCAAGAGGGGAAGAATGATCAGAAAGATGCACTGTGTAATTGCAATTTTGCATCTCATTAACACTGACATCTCAATAACCTTTGCTCTCAGGCAAGCTGCTTCTACAAGCCCTCCTGAATGCTGCTCCGGCTCTGGCTCTTGGATGCCTTACATTGGGACAACTGATATAATTTCACTATTCTTTGCTGGCTCCCCTCTTCTAACCCTCATCATGAGAGCTGGTCATGAAGCATCTCCTCACCCACAGCAGGTCTTGGCAAAAGCCTGTCAGGCAGTGGAAAGCTGAAGTTTGCAATGCCATCAGCTGTCCCAGCATGAGCCACTCCAGGGGATGGCCACGCTCTAATACAGCCTGTGGGTCCTCAACCTCTCTGACAAACCTGACTGAAGATTAAGGCAACAGCTGCTTTCTACATCTCGAGGCTTCAGAAAAACAGCAGGTCAAACCTGTTAATTTAAATCCCTGAGAATTCTCTGTATTCTTACCTTAGGAAACTGTGAAGAAAAAAAGAAAAAAAAAAACCACACCAAAAACTCAAACCATTTCACACATTTTGATACTAGTTTTTCTTTCCTGAAAATAAAAATGAAAGGAATGTGCATGTGACCCTGATTACCACACCTGTCTCTCACATGCCTTCCTAGTATTATTTCTGCATGCTAAACCATCTTTTTATCCGGTGTGCTTATTTTCAAAGATGCCTAGAGCAACTTGGACTACTTTTCAAAATAAATTAATAGCAGTTTAGCACTCAAATCCCCTAGACGTTTTTTAAAAACAATTTTAAAAATCTTAATCCACGTTTCACACACATAACAAAATGAACATTTTATCACTGTTATGGAGGGAAAAATACTTGGCTGCTCAAATGATTATGTAAATCAAGATAATTAGTCAGGCTCAACTGTCATCAGGTAACAAACAAAGGAATACAAGCTTTTACCAAGCCTGATGGAGTGTCTCATGTTTTATATGAAAAATATAAATCTGGAAATTAATTGTTGCTTGTCTGTTTGAACCAGGATACAGCCACCAGCCCACTGGGACTAGAAGCCGAAGAATGTACACCTTTATACAAATCACTTTCATGGGCAAAACAGAACCAAAGCTGAGCTCTAATTTTGCAAGGGAAAGCAGCAAAGAAACAATTTAATTGGCCAGGAGGCAACAGGAGGGTAGCAGCCTACTACTAAATGCAGGAGTGGTTAACCAAGGCCCTTATCTGGGCTCAGAGCCTAGTACTGGGCAGCTGAAAGGCCTGACATCACTGAGGTCAACATCAAAGAGTAAGAACAGCTTTTTAAATTGGAGCTGTCAAGGATAAACGGCCATGAATAAATTTTAACAGGGAAACAGAATATATCTAATCATCAGAGGACAAGAGCTCTGGAAAAGCCATGGGGGCCAGAATCTAACTAAGTTAAGTCTGAAACGAAGACTGATGATGTAACAGGATGCTTTGCCAGCAGAGTGTGAACTTTATATTGCTATGGCTCCTCTTCACTGCTTCTACACTGCCTCCTTTCTTCAAGCAACCTTTCCAAGGGTAAAACTAAGGCAGCGTCAAATCAAAGCAGGAGCAATTCACACCTACTTGGTACTTAGTACAGATGAAAATGATGGAACAATTTGTGTAGTAGCTGCCCCTATTTTTCTAGATGATTACAGAAAATGCACTTAACTGCTGCACAGCAACTGACACAGATTTTTTTCTTTTTCATTGTGATAGCTAAGCACTACCAAAATATTTCTTTGCGGTACAGTTTCACTGCGTCCTTAAAAGGGGTCAGCCTTACTGATTTCAAATCCGCTGCATCCCAAGAACATGAAATAGCTTTGTAACCCTAGTATTAGGGTTTCACTGTGTTTGAAAATTAATTTTCATTAAAGGAAAACAAGGTGTGAATTTTAAACATAACTGTAAATGTTCTTGAATAAATCCAAGTGTAGATACTCTTAGTATAGAGTATGACTAAATCCACTTAAGGGAAAATTAAGCATGGGAAGCTAGCCCAGAGGAACTATTACACACTGAAGATGTGATTAGAATTACCCTTTTTTCTTATTCTTTATTTTTTAAATTCCTGGGGTTTTTTCACTTCATGATGATTTCCTCAAATGGATTACTTTATGTAAAAGCACAGGAATCACTATACAGGAAAAACATCACTCTCCAATCAGTTCGGTTTGACTACAGTTTAGCACTGCAATGCAGAAGTCAATTAATAGAGCCAGGATTTTAATGAGATTTTTAAAAAATTTATTATGTCATCCTGTCCACACAAAGTAACTTGGTTTTTTTTAATTAGCATTTGGTTTCCTGAAGTATCTTTAGTGAAGTAGACAGGAAGTGGATGCTGAGAAGTGTTATAGTTAAGTTCATGAAATCAAGCTCTGTGGGCTTTTTTATCGTTCTCATTTCACAAGATCTTGTCCAGTTAATACATGGGTGAAAAATAGTCAGGATGTTGGATAACTACACTCATAGAGCACTAGTGTAGACACTTTACCTTCAAAATGTATGAGCAAGCCAGCTTCCACAACTATTGGTTTCACATCCTCAACAATGCCTCTGGTATCTTTTTAGGTACAAGTCCCAAATTCAATAATTTATGCTATTTAATTGTATTATATCATGTACTACTGGAAATCAAAATATTAAACCGAGTATCCCCATCTAAACTGAAGTTACTGCTGGCAGGATTTAAATTCTAAAGTTTGAATAAACTTTAGTCACAGACAAGTTCTTTCTAATGTATTCACTGATGTGATACATCTACGTGGACCAATAAGGATCCTCTTAATAAGTGTCTTAATAAAAATCAAGTGAGTAAAACCTTGTCCTCATGAATAAACAAAGCTAAACTGTGTAAA
Source organism: Prinia subflava (assembly GCF_021018805.1). Lineage (NCBI taxonomy): Eukaryota > Metazoa > Chordata > Aves > Passeriformes > Cisticolidae > Prinia > Prinia subflava. The sequence continues at coordinate 106,353,489 of NC_086247.1, read as the reverse complement.
AATAATTAATTCATGTCATCAGTAAGATCAGGTCCTAAAACCAGGGTGCCATGCAACCGTAAGTCAGTATTTCAGTACTGTCCTGAGGACAAACTTAATCCTTAGAAGCCTACAGTGTAGTAGAATTTGGAAATAGAGAGGTGCTGAGACACTATACCTATTCTTCCACAAAGAACTATTTTCACAGCTGTGGGGAAATGGCATCTAAAAGGACAGAAGATACCTTGTCTCAGCAGGGGTGATCACAGAATCACAGAACCTTTAGGGTTGGAAGGGGTTTCTGAAGATCATCTCGTCCAACCTGCCAAGGCAGGGTCACCTACAGCAGGTGATCCAGGAACACATCCAGGTGGGGTTGGAATATCTCCAGAGAGGGAGACTCCATGAACTCCCTGGGCAGCCTGTTCAGTGCTCTGCCACCCTCAATAGAAAAAAGTTCTTCCTCATGTTGAGGTAGAACTTCTTGTGTTTTAATTTATAACCACTGCTCCTCGTCCTGTTAATGGGACCCACTGAAAAGAGTTTGGCACCATCCTCTTGGCACCTGCCTGAGAGATATTTATCTGCATTAATGAGATCCCCTCTTACTCTTTTCCACACTAAACAGGCCCAGTTCCTGCAGTCTCTCCTCGTAAGAGAGATGCTCCAGACCCCTAATTATCTTCATGGCCTTCCAGTGGACCTATCCCAGGAGCTCCATGCCTTTCTGGTACTGAGGAGGCCAGAACTGGACACAGCACTCCAGATGTGACTTCCCTAGAGCAAAGGAGGAGGATCACCTCACTTGACCTGCTGGCCTCAGTCCTCCCAGGATACCAATGGTCCTCCTGGCCCCACGGGCACTGCCAGCTCAGGGTCAAGTTGTCATCCTCCAGGGGCCCCAGATCCTTCTCTGCAGAGCTGCTCTCTACTCAGTCAGTCCCCAACATGTATTGGTGCTTCAGGTTATTCTTCCCCAGGTGCAGGACCATACACTTCACTTATTTGAACCTCATTAGGTTTCTCTCTGCCCAATTGTCCAGCCCTTCACAGTCCTGCTGAACGGCAGCACAGCCTTCAGCTCATGCTGCCAAGCTGATGCTGCCAAGAATTCCATAAGCCTCATGTCACTTTAACAATTTTCCTCATAATCTAAACTTTTCTATTATGAAACAAGTTACTTTGTGTTAGGTTAAAAAAGTGAACTTAGCAGAAGGATTTAAATTTCCTGCCAAATTTATTCTTACTGTATAATTTATTTATTAGGCAATGATTTAAAAATAAATGTTTTGGAATTTGGTTTACAGTAGACTTGGGAAAGTATGATTTAGCATGGGCTTGGATGGGGAGCTGCATTTCCTGCATGATAAATCACATCAAGCTCTCAGAATGACAGACATATGCCTAATTGATTATTCTTTTACTTCCTTGGGTTTTAGCTATACATGACATGTCAAGTTTGCAAGCTAATCAAGATATTAGAACACCCTTTGGGAATCAAATTTATCAAAGCCTGTGCTTAACTCTGAACAAACAGAAGCATTCTGTCCAAAATCATTGGGGAAATAGGCAGGAAAATTCTGATATGAGGCTGTTTACTATTTTACAGTTTTCCTTTATGCAGCTATCTGCAACAACTAGCATTACGTGGGACCAGCAAATAATAGGAATTCAAACTGGGACAATGACCTTACTTTTCATCTCACTAACACTGACCATTAAAATTGCCAATTATCAACCACACAAGCCAATGAAATTCAAGAGGGGAACTGGGAAAGGTGGGGAAAATACTTTTTTGCTGAAATTAAAAAAGAAAACAAAACAAAAGCCTTACTTCAGAAATAGTAAAAGCCCCTGCTGAAGCTACAGAAATGAAGCACTCATTCCACAGGCAAAGCAAAAAAAGGCTTAATCAGAAAATTTTAACAGGCATCAAAGTGCAGAAAACAGAGAAGATTGAAGGCTTGCTGATGAATATGCACAGTTGTATTTACATATAAAGATTAGCGCAAGGGCCTGAACTCAGTCATGCAAAAGAAGAGGTAGTATACAAGGTGATGATCTAATCAAGTTCTTACCAGGGCTTCATTATCTTCTGCAATTTCTGATATCGTCTGCAAAATTAAAACTTGCATGTGAGGAAGAGCACTTTGAAACATTTCTACTCTATTTACTGCATACAACCACCCCCCCGTACTTAGGCCATAAAATTCACAGACACGCATACAATAAGAGGCAGTAAATTGCTAACAATTTGCTGTGAGCAGAAACAGTTCAGTAACTAGTAAAAACGCTCCAAATAAATTCCAAATATTTGTTCAGAATACTTGTGTTAACTTCTGTTAGGAAAAAAGCATATCTCGACATTATAATTTAGCAAAGCATTTGTGTAAAAAGCCTTTGATACAAAACAATAAAGGTTTACACATTAAGCATCTTCTGTCCTGTTTCAGGGACACGTAGCCCACTGCCTGGAGAATTCTTTTATTTACTTGTAATCTCCACCACTAAGACTGATGTCAGAGTCATCAGCATTGTTGAAAGTTGTGGAGCTAGGATGGTAAATGGTAAAAATGGCACCAAAGATAGATACCCTCTTTCCCTCTTTTTAAAACACCACTTAAATATATAAAAAATAAGAGAACTAGAAAGAATTTTTTTTAAAAATCCATCTCTTACTTAACCACTTTTTGTGCCTCCTAAATCTATTTCACAGTTTTATTTCAGAGGCTTAGCTGCAGTTCCCCACTGGGAAGACTAGTGTTTAAAAGGACAACAAAGAGATCCTCTTTCCTTTCTGCACCTTCTCCCCAGGTCTTCCCCCTTCTCCCCTTCCTCCTTTTCCAGAGGAATCAGTCTCAAGGAGGGCAGCTTTTGGGCTAGCTTGTGTAACCGTCAGTGGAGAAAACACAGAGACTATCTCCATGATGTTGATGTTCTTCATGGACGTGGTTTAAAGTCCTTCTCTGCCAGCTGTAAGCTGCAATACTCGTGCCTGAAGATAGTGCTGGCACAGTTTACCATGTATCCAAGCACAGACTGGGCTACAACCTAACTCAAATAAGAGAAGTGATAAAATTTTCTCCTTGGATTTCATGGCCTTGGTTCTGTTATGCTACAACATCTATATGTATAGCCAGTAATAATGAATAAACAAAAAACACCTGATGATGAGACAGCCTTAAAAAGTGGTGGAAAATGCGCTCAACATGCTTTTTATGAGCAGTAAAATTCAAAATATTTTCTATAGTAGGAGATCCAAACTTCAGCAGAATGTTACTCCTGTGCTTCTGCAAACTAAGCGTTTTGAAGCTGTGGCAGATTCTGTTAAACGACCAAGAACAATTGCCACAACAAATGGATTTTGTCATCTCCCAAATGTGCATGGATCCTTGCAACTTTCTGCAGCATGTCAGCCAAACTTCATAGCACTCTTTCCAGGCCAGTTTTTAAAAAAGCTGTTTTCTTCCAGGTGCTGACTTCAGCTAAGCAGCAAACAAACCAGAAATTAGGGCTGTGTTTTTCTGATAGAGAAGCAAGTGTGGTGTTCACAGACTGGTAGCACTTCAAAAGACAGACTCTGTTTTGCCAGAGATTTTTCACAACAGGCTCTAATCAGGAGCATTTTCTCCATGACTGAGACAGGGATTAGAGAAAAAACATCTGAGTCCTAAAACCAAACATTTAGACAGCAACTGTCTTAGCATTTAAAGAACTCTTATCCATCCTGAGTTAATCAGCAAGCAGTTAACTTGAGGTCAAAAAGTGTGCAAACTAAAAGAAAATATAAATTTAGAATAATGTGCAGAAATGACTGAATTATATAAGACTTCTCTGGTGAAGCAATACAAAGACAAAATTTTGACTTCAGAAGAAAGACAGCCATTACATTAAATCACAGTTTCCACTGATTTTTGTTGCTTTGGTGTAACTAGAGGAGCAATCAATCTAGGACATCAAATGTTGCAGCAACACATGATTACAGATTGACTTTTACCACTGAAGATGTGGATGGAGGCTGTTCTCTAAAGCAACATATGCTATTTTCATCCATCATCAAACCAAAACATAATATAGAGGGAACTGGCATGAGCAGGAGTTCCTGTCATATTTACCCACAGACCACGCAAAAGTCACCAAGGAGGAGCCAAGCTGATTGTTCCAGCAAGTCAGCCTGGAAAGGAACTAAGTACAGTTTGCCACCTCCATCAGCTTTCCTCTTTCTATATATACATAACTGTTGGGTATTTTCCAGGGGGCTGACTCTGTGGTAGCAACCAAACAGCTTTGTAGGGCCCTTCTTGGTGAGTTACCAAGGTAGGGTCAAAAATGCTGGAAGCCTCACTGCTCACTGATCTAGACACTGTAATTAGCTCAATACCTTTTTTTTTTTTTTTTCTAAAGAAAGTATCCCTCAATTGCACTTGCACAGATGGGAACAAAACCACGGTCAATAAGCAAATGCTATAAGGGCAAATTAGATAGCAATTGTGAAAAGCTGAGATTCTGCAGTGGTGAAAGACAAAACCAGTGATTTTTACACAGGCAGGAGTCTCAAAATAGATGCCAACATAATGCAAAATAACACGAATGACAAGTTACCAGGTTAGACATTCTTCTACCATAATATGTTCCCTGTTTGGCCTCAAAGGAACTCCCAAATGAATCCCAAGGACCAGCAGTGAGTTCTCTTTGGACTTTCTCAAGCACACAGACTTACTATTTGCGCAAATACTGCAGGTTACACCTTGAGCAGCTCCCAACAGGGACTAGCTTAGCATGGACCTGACTAGATTAACTCCTATCTTTTCATGTGCCAAAACTGCTGTACAAAGACTAAAGATACCCCAAATCTAAACCCCAGATGGAACAACCCAGAGTGCACAGGAAGGTCTTGTCTGAACTGAATAAACTAAAATGTCACATTGTGGAAGCCAGTGTGGAGCCACTGCAGCTAATGATACCAAGACCTAAAGCAGTCACACCAGCACAACAATTGTTTCTGAGCCTGCACTGTTTGAACATCAGCAGAACTGTGTAAGAGTATCACTGAGGATAAAAGCTTTTCATGCACTATGACCCCAGAGAGGGCCACTGTTACCACAGGTGGAAGATATTCACAAAAACTTCCTCCTCTACAGAAACACTGATGGGATAACGGATGAGTGCAGTGCCAACCACATTAAATCACCATTAGCTATTGCTTTTCAGGCAAACACAAGGATAATGCACATTCTAGATAACAGGCAATGTTTAGGACTACAATAAGAGAAATCCAAGAGTACAAGTTTTTGGCTTCTGTCTATAACAGGTGTGGCTATCACAAGCATATGAAATCTGGGAAATACTTTGACCTGGAATAATCTACAAAATTACTATTACTATTAAGTTTCACAGCAGCCCTCAGACTGCTCACAGCCACCACAACATCCCACAGCTATACACAGTCCAACAGACAAAAACGTCCTGGAAAGTTGCACAAGTGGAGATGTTAAGATCTTCCTCTTATTTTTCTTGGTTTTTCAAATGCTATAGTTTTCTCTAGAGTTGACAAAATATAACGGATTTGTTTTGCCCACCCTTCATACTGTGAATATTTGGAAATATAAATCCATTGCTGTAGTTATTCTTTTTATAGCATTTTACAAAAGAAGTTGTCAAACAAAACCCAGTAAAACTGTTGTTTCCCCTCATTCCTGTTCCTGTCAACAGGGTGTTGATATCACCATTTAAAAGGGGTCATTTAAATGCTAATATTCTCAAACATAGGCAAAGTAAAAAAATCAAGCCTTGAGAAAGTTTGGGATGGGGGGACCGGCAAAATGTGATCTTTGACAGTTCCACCTTCAGATGACCTTGAGATTAGCTCAGCTGGTTAAAGCATGGTGTTAATAACACTAAGGCTGTGGTTTGATCCCTGTAGGGGCCATTCACTCAAGAGTTAGACTCAATGATCCTTCTGGGTCCCTTCCAAGGGAGATGATTCTGTGATTTTATCTAAAGCCTACATATGTGCTTTGCATATGTAAAAGATATAAGAAAAATTGTACTTGTGTGTGCTGAGAGGGAGGGTGTAATCCAAGCCTGAAGACTGATGGGGAAACAAACCCAAAATACAGCAAGCAGGAGAAAAGTAAACCAACAAAAAAAGTCACTCCAGAAAAAAAATCCTACTTCACCTTCTTTCTTTATGGAAACTGCACTGAAAGAGGGAGCTGCAGCCCTTTCTCATTTTCCTGCCATTACCATCTCCACAGTGGTATAGGAGGATTACCTGGTTTTATAGACTCTTCTGGATTTCTGCCTCACAGACAATAGTCACCCTCTCCCGACATTACAGAAGCACTAAGAAATGAAGATTGTGTAAAACCCCTGTTGGACAAGAATTGATTCTGGCAGCAACGTCAGATTAAGTAATCTATGCTTCCAGGTGAAGCTTCACAGGAGTAGTTTAAATAGAGACTGTTTAAAACCCTGTGCTGTCAAAAATACAAATTAATTTCCTCCCTCCATTGGCTGGCTGAGTTTCTGACACTTTAGCAAATTGAATTGCATCACTCAGGAGTCAAATAAGCATTGGAGCTGAACAAGAGAGGGAGTAGGTACTATATAGCCAGTAGCCAGGAAGTGTGGAAAAAGACTACTTTATATAGTGGCAAAAACCTACTAGCTTAGTATTGTTCCTACCTTCTGAAAATTCATTTTCCATTTATCTAGTGAGTTGTGCATGCACAGCTGTTTTCTGGGGCAATGCTGTGAGCTCAGTAAGGGAACTAAACTGGGTTACGGAATATTGTATTAAAAGTAGCCTCTACTGTCACTTTCCATAACCTACACCAGTTTTCCAGACCAGCTTGGTAGAAACAGTACTGGTATAACTCTCCAGATGAAGCAGGACAGGAATAAGTTACTGTCTGCAAGGGCAGTTTAAACGTTTTGACAGCACTGCTGAAATACTCATCAGGCTAGGATGGAAAAAACCACCAGCAGGTATTTGAGCAACTGTCCCAAAAACTGTGCTAAAGTCGGAATAACTCCAAACCAATCTGTCTTCAGTTTTCCACTGGGCTGGTATACAGTATTATCTCTGTAAGACAAGCCAAGAGCTAGAATTTCACTGAACAATGCAATTTGTCCTTAAAGCATGGGCAATTGATCTCTCAGAGATTTCCAGCTGTACAGCAGCCAGCTCTGCAAATGCATGTGCTCAATAGAAGGCTCCTCTTAGTCAAGACATGAAACCTACAGAATCACAAAATCACTAGGCTGGAAGAGACCTCTAAGATTATTGAGTCCAGCCTAGCCCTAACACCTCAACTAGACCATGGTACCCAGCGCCACATGCAGTCTTTTCTAAGCACATCCAGGGAAGGTGACTCCACCACCTCCCCAGGCAGACCATTCCAATGCTTTATCACTCTTTCCATAAAAAAAAAATTTCCTAATATCTGACCTACATTTCCCTTGGTGCAGCTTAAGACTGTGTTCTCTCATTCTGTCAGTTGCTGCCTGGAGAAACAGACCAACTCCCACCTGGCTACAAACACCTTTCAGGGAGTTGTAGAGAGTGGTAAGGTCACCTCTGAGTCTCCTTTTCTCCAGGCTAAACACCCCCAGCTCCCTCAGTCGTTCCTCACAGGGCTTGTGTTCCAAGCCCCTCACCAGCCTCGCTGCCTCCTCTGGATGTGTTCAAGCATCTCAATGTCCTTCTTAAACTGAGGGGCCAGACCTGGATACAGCACTTGAGGTGGGGATGCAGGACCTACCCCTCCTAAACCCCTGCTGGCTGGGTCTGATACCCTGGCCATCCTGTAAGTGCTGCATGATGACACTCAGTATAAACTGCTCCATTACAAATACACATTTATTTAGAAGCTTACATGAACTTGATTTAGCTGCATTTACTATTTCCAATAGGAAGATGACAAAATTTAACAACTATCACAATTTAAAGTAAGGGGTTTTTTTTTCCTCCAATCTGCATACTAAGCAATTAGTATCTCTTAAAATGAAACAACTCTTATAATTAAAACCAGGCTATCTGCTACCTTGTCGTAGCATCAACTAGCATGTTCCTGTGCCCTGGCTGTATGATAATAAAGCTGCCCAGCACAGCCTCATCAATGAAGCAGATGTCTGGAGAACAACCTTCTCAATGACAGCAGAAAGAGTTCTGTTCTGGTTACTGTCAAGACACCTAGGCTTAGCATAGTCTCTCTCTCTCTCTTCTTTTTTATTTTTTTTGGCAGAAACTGTGTGTTATTTCAGCCAAATGGCAAATCATAGAGATGAGGACAATGCCAATTAAAAAAATACTGAAAATTCTGCATAGGCCTTCCTCCTTTCCCTCCCGTCATGAGATCACCCTTATTATTATTACTAGTAATAACAAAAATAAATATAGATTCCTTTTATCAACTCTTTGGTCTTTCAGTATTTACAGTGTGTGAATTACATTTTCCCTTTCTAGCTTTATAAGGCATTATGAGGAATTTTTTTTCCTTCTAAGGAAGTCTGAGAGTCTGTTCCAGTCACACAACTATTCTGATACATCAAGAAAAAAACCCCAAGATTTTAACAATCTTCTGCTACTTCAGAAAGATTATCTGTACAGACATGATTTTCTGAAACACAAGTTCTAGGCTCAGCCACAGAACACAGCTCTGAATGAGAGAACTACGTTATCACAGTTGGGATAGCAAGAAGACATGATTCTTTCTTCCACCCTGGTTCCTGAAGATTTTTTTATCAGTCATTAGGTATCTAGGACTCCTCAGCACTGCTCATTTTCTGCCCCATTTTAGGGCATTCCACTCTGAGGGGGGAGTGGAAGCAGCACACCTTTACACTTCCCCTTTGGACAGTTTGCACACCCCAGCAGATGGGTGCAGAGTCAGCTTCTCTTGTCTAGGCATGGACTGGCTTGTGAAAAGTTTAGCGTTAGGAGTGCTGTGAAAATCGCTTTCTGAAAAGTCTCAGAAAACAAAAATAGCTGCCTGCACACATCCACCCCACTCTGGTGGGTGGTACAAATGCATAGTCTGAGAAATGACTGGACATCATGGATAATTATAGAATGGAATCAGCATTTTCTTGTTCTTCATGACTTGTCTTGCAGTCTTTTCTATAATTTAAAGGTCACTCAAACCGTAAAAACAAACATAAAACTACCTTGGTTTTTTTTTTCCTTTTTCAGTTAATAAGACTCATAGCAATGCTGTAGAAGCAAGAATGAGCCTGAAAGAAAAACAAGATAAGCCATCTCAATCAACAAGATCAAGACACATGTGGACAGTTTCTGAGATGTTGCATTTCTGCTGATATAAATATATTCATATTGACAAGAGGCACTCTCAGCTTCACTAGGGCCCATGCACCCTACCACCAACCCCTATAGCTTTGTGCTTGCACACACCATACCCACAGTTCTCTATTCTCTAACACATTCTAATTTTCTTCAATATTCAGGAATATAACATATGGAAAACTAACTAGGAAACACTGTTATTTCTTGTCAACTTTTTGTATTACCACTTCTTTTCATTACCTGAGAAATGAAACAGAAGAAATTAGAAATCCAGGGATTTATATTCTCTTACTCTGGTCACTCTAATAGTTATCAGCTTCACTGAAATAATGACTAAGTAGCACAATAAACAAAGCCAACTATAAATAAAACATTGGCCTCTTCCTCAGTGAAAGTTATATAAAAAGATGGAGTCTTGTTTTCCAGAAGCTAACCAGTAAAACTTAATTACACACTCAAATTATAACTTAAGACCTGCCTCTAACATGAAATCCATGTGCAAAGAAAACCTCAAAGCAACTTTGCACTGAGCATGATGGCACTTCTAATGAGCACTGCCTGGCCCTTCAGGGAAAACAGAGAATAAAGCTTGAATTAACAGAATTCATCAATTTCAGGCACAGCTGCAGCACACCATGAACAGAGGCACCACTCAGCCTGAGCTTACAGATGTGGGGCTGTTCCCAGCTGCATCAACCCACAGGCAGCTGGCACAGCACACAGAGGGGATCCCTGCAGAACACCAGCAGCTACCCCACAGGGTGTGTGCTCTCCCAGAGTCTCAGTGCCTGTCCCCAGGGTGCAATACAAGAGCAGGGACAGCCACCACCCTCTCGCTGTTTAACAGTGTGACTCCTCTCAGGTTGTGGCTCAGTGATACACCTAGCCCAATGTAATGGTCTGTTGCCACAAAAAAAGGGCCAATTTCTGCATCCACTCATGACCAGTTCCTCTCTTGTTTCTTCAAGTTCAAGTCCCTAACTGAGCAGAAAACTAATTTTAGAGAGTTAGTTTTCTAAGAGAATCATGTACTTTGCAATAAGTTATCAGGCTGGATTGGCTTTGTGAAGCACGCAGACAGTGGAACCAACTCCTGGAACCAGCTCGTGGAAGAAAAGCAGGACTGGGCTGAAGAACAGAGGTTAACACACAAGAAATGGGAGAAGAAGGCAGGGAAGCCAGACCGTCTCTCAGCATAACCAAGACATTATGTTTGTCTCAGTTGTATGGGTGACTCACAGCCCCATTCAAACAAGGCTGGCTCTACAGGAGTAGCACCAAGGTGGCTAAGATAACTTCATAGTGAAGATATAATTTAAATGCATCTTTATAAAATGTGTTGTTTTCTAAAACTGGGCTGTGAAAGAAGCTTCTGCCCCACCCAGAAATTTCTGGCTCCTCATTCCTCCTCTAATACCTGTCCCCTGCCCTTTATAATGCTACTGTTATTGTTTGTGTAGATTCACCTATGGGCACTGAGAAAGCAGTGCAGGTTCAGCTGTGGACACAGAGAAAAGCTTTATGTTCTGAAGCATTTTGGTGACCTTGTCAGCTGCACAGTCCATAAGGCTACCTCGCTGAGGGTGCTGAGCCCAGGTTGGGAGCAATGGCAAGGAGGCCTTCAATTTGATTTATCTATTCACTAAGCATCTTGTGCGGGACCTCTTCTTGACAGTAGCACAGCAAGTCTGAGCAAAAACAAGAACAGACCAGAAGAGGACAACTGACTCATTCCAGCTGCCTTTCTTTGACAGCCTAGGGCAGTGAATGAAAAACAAAGTTTCTTTCCTTTCTTTTGAGGAAGTAGTTTGTCTGTTTGCTTAGTGTGCTGACACAGCAGTGAGTGACAGACCCTGATGTGAGGGAACAGATTCAGTATCTTGAATGAGATGAGAAAAGAAAGCAGAAGCACCATGGCAGGCTTAGGCTGCTGTGCCTGTGTATGTTTGCTCCTTTCATTAAATCCCAAGATCTGTTAAATACGCACTCATCAGCCAGTGGTGCACAGGATAACAGCGGAAGGGAATGTACAGCACAGCACAGATGTCCTTGCTTTGCAGCTCCCTTTGCAAAACCAGACTTGGAAAAACCTGACCTGCTGACACCCTCAGGAGCTGCAGAATGTCTAGGCTGCTGAACATGAAAGACTGCAGTGAGTCCTAAGAGCTCATCAATATGTGAAGCTGCTGGCAACTCTTACAGTCTGAGTCTTTGTCCAGTGCCCAGACTCAAGGGTATTTCTCCCCACAGACAGAAACACTGATACATACACTAGACAGGTAGATCGATCAATACATGTTTGATGACACATTACATCAGCTAAAAAGAAAAAATTTAAATCCTTCAAAAGGCAGACACAAAAATAGAATAGAATTATAATCATAAAAAAGGCAGTAAACTCTGCTCATATGTCCAGTTTACAAGCCTGCTGTGTGGTTTGAAAACTTATACCTTCAGTCAGGATTTATTACAGGGTATAATTTCCTAGGCAGTGCTTTCAACAGCAGTGTTGCCTTCAGTAGTTTCCCTCCCAAATAGTTATTTTTAATCCAGACCAGTCTGCTACAGCTTGGCTCATCCCACAGCTACAAAACAGCAGCACAAACACATCTGAAGGGTGAGGAGAGTCCTTTCTTTAGTTTTAGTGCAGCTAAAAGAAAAGATTATAAAAAATGTGAATGTTCCCTGTCTGTTTCAACAGAAAATAAATGTTTTAGTTTAAATGCCTTCTACAGTGGAGTAAATTAAACCTTTAAACCTAAATAACATAACAAAAAAATAAACCACAAGGGCAGTGACTGTTAATTTTCCTGTGTTCTGATCTTCAGAGGCACATGTGAGCCTGTCCTTTTAGAATACTTTTCATTAGTACAGCAACTGCTGTAAACATTTGTTTATATCAGCTTAAACTTGTCTTTGCTTCTGAACATAATTTGCTCCATAAACAACAAATACCACATGAATAACAGACAAGTTGACAAAGTTGGTAACTAGAAGCATTTTTTTAAGTGGCATAACGTGATGTGTGCCACAGATCACATCACTGGAAAAAAAAAAAAAAAAAAAAAAAAAAAAAAAAAAAAAAAAAAAAAAAAAAAAAAGAAGACTGTAAACCCAAAATGCTGAAGATTAAACCATGACATTTGGAAATCTAGTATATAACTGTAGTTAGACAGTAAGGATTCAGAGTCCCATAAGCCATTAACCACACAATGGGCAGGGATCAGGGAGAGATTGCTTTTACACTGCCCAATCTATGGACTACTGGATTCTATAAAGTAGTTAATTTTTCTGTGGAAAATACACAGCATATCTTGCACAAGACCCTCAGAAACCATTTGTGTTCCATTTCAAAGACCACTTACTACTTTTGCTTTACCTCCTAACAGTATTTACTTCCTTGAATCCAAGGGAACACAAGCACATTTGTGAGGGGATTAGAACTGATTTCAGTTTTCTTTCTCTCAGGAGATGGTGTGGGTATTGTTGACTTCTTTCTGTGTAGTAGAGCTTGACAACGAGTGCAAATCTCTTACTTGAAATCAGATGCTTACTGTTAGAGCATAATTTAATAGTGCAACAATCCAGTTGATATTTTTCTGCTGCACTCTCCACATTAAGCCAATGGACACTTTCTCACGACTTTGGTCCTGAATTTCACCAATGATGGAATTTGGTAAGGAGTTCTGGTAAAGAATGAGTGTATTTTTAGAGGTCAGCTTTCAATTTCATGTCAAAACCCCTGATTTGTATTATAAAAATCCCATTCAGAATCAAAATAATAAAAAGTGGAAATAAAGTAAAACATTTTTTTTTACATTTGGGGTTTACCACACATATTCTCAGTAATATGAAATTTAAAATACAGTTTTTAGGTGATATCACTTAAATATCAGCCTTTAAATACACTTTCAATGGCTTATTAAAATTCCAATGAATAGAGAAGAAACTAGGACCCCAGTCTCCCCAAACTTTATGGCACAGGTGCTACTTGTGACTTCTTACTTTGCTCATCCCCAGTCCTGACCAGCCCATTGTTAGGGGAAATCTAAAAAAACAATATCTCATTGATAATTAATATACTATCCCAGAGGCCTGGACCTCTTGAGATATTTAATTTCTCAACTCAGAAAGAGAGTATGAAATCACTCCACATGGAAGGAATGCCAGAGTTTAAGCAGAATACTTACTCTGTGCCACTTTCGACCATTTGCGTTAGGAGGGAAATGCCGTCCAGGTTTATAAATTCTTGGGCAAACGTTACATCCCGTGAGTAGTTTGCTAAGTCTTTCAGTGCTTCTAACTTTGCATCCATACTGGAAGACTGGATCCTCTCATGGAGCTGCTGTGCATTTTGAGCCTATGAGAGAAACAAAACACACAAATCAGAAGTGACAAAACAGCTTTCGTTACAATGAAAATCATGAGAAAAATGTCAGTGCAAGCAGGAACAATGGCCATGTTTAATATGAATGATATTTAACTTCCATGCTCAGAAAAGATTAGGTAGCTCAAATACTAATTACTTTTGTAAAACTGTATTACTCGTGTATTACTCCATTATTACCTATAATTATTTGGACTCTTGCAGAATCATTAGCTGAGCAATGGATAGATGTCCCATTGTCTCAAGCAAAATGTAAGCATTACAAAAGACAGCCTTTGGCTTGAAGAGCTTATGTGTCACATCAATAAAGGAGAAATGAAAATAAAACAAACTGCATCAGACAATCTCAGTAAAATAATAGTGGCACTTCTTTTCCTGTCAACGCTTACTCAGGTTACACACTTCTCATCACCTTTAACAACAAATACCACATACTGTCCTAACCATGTTACAGCAAGAGAGACCAACTTCAGGCCTTTTGCTTCTTCTTGCCCCTCTTCTTTTGTTCACAGTCAGTTCAAACACTCACATACCCTCCTAACAATGAGTGTAGAATAATTACTTCCCACATAATACTATGATATTATCTGTCATACATCTTTTTGCATATTCAATATCCTCATGTTATGCTATTCTGGCCATTAATGTTTCAAATACAGGATGAGTTAGTGAAATTCAAAATGGACACTGATGACAGAAAGCTAAAGAAACACTTATATGATCCATATTAAATTGCTTCTCTCTTTAGCTGTACAAATACCTTAAAATACATCTCACGTTTTCAGTTTGGTGCTTTGACTTACCTGAACAGAATACCCAAAAGCTTCAGTTGATAGGTAGCTAGGCAATACATTTCTTAGAAAAATAAACCTCCTCCCTGCATATAGACATATTTGCAAAACTCCGTTTCCTAAAATTCATTTCTTACCTGCACCCATGGAAAGGTGAATGAGAGGCTATGTGTCATTAGAGAAACAAATTAAGTGTAAATTCTCTTGAGAATTATTTTCTCTGAAATGGTGTTTACTTTTTCTCAGCTGGAGAAGAAATAGAGAAGACAGGATTCTGCTGACAGATAATTCCTTTCTGTTCAAGTATTGAATGTACTCTTCACAGAGATGGTCATCTCTGAAGATCAAGATTCTGAGAAAGCAGTCATTTTTAGTGCAAGTGAACATTTAAACAAGGAGCCCTGAAAAATAGCCAGCACAGTGTTGTTACAGATACAGCTCCCTAGCTGCATAACTTTGATTGCTTCAAAACCATGAATAAATTAAAGGTCCCAATCTCCTCCAATATCAGCAAGGTTTGTTACTTCTTGTTTTTACAATGGTGGTGGTAAATGAATGGTATCCAGGCAGCATTTGACCAGAAAACAAATGCAGTAAGGGGCGTGTATGTGAGAGTTAGTGTGGCTGTGGTTAACACAATATTGGAAAGAAATGGAACGTCTTTAGCTTTTTTATGCTTTAAGCATAGCGTGACACAGCCATAGCAGTTTCATTATCTATAAAAAGGCAGAATCCTGTCATACAAAAGATCTTTCTTCCACTGAAGGTTACCTACTCTATCAAGGGATTTGTAATGGGGAAACAATGGTTTATACAGTCTCTCTGTAATGGCAATGGCTGTCCAAATGGAAACTAAAAGACTATTCTCTCAAGCTTAAGCAGGTGATAAGGTAAATAATTTGCTGAAGCCCATGGAAGAGGTAAAAATGCATACCACTTACTTTCAACTTCCAGGATAACTACCGAATTTAGCCCTTTCATTTCATCAGAGGGGGTGAAAAAAGCTTTGCTAAAGTACTCCTCTATAATCAGCTACAAAAAAATTCACCACTATTATTACCTGAACCAGAAATTCAGCAGCCAACTCCTACCTTACCAAAGTACATCCTTTGTGGAGCTATTCCCAACTCTAGGCTCCCTGCTACAGCAACCCAGGAAGACTCAGAGATGCAAAATATCCTCAAAACATTACTGTTCCCCTGAAGACATGCAATGTCTGAATTCCTGCCCACCTCAGGAAAGAAACACTCTGGGAAAACTTCAATACTGCCATGGCAGCTACAGTCCCCAAACTTTGGAAATGATTGCTCAGATTTAACCTTAAACCTATTAAATCTGTGCACATGGCCTTCTCCAACCTGCCATAGTTCTTGAAAGTTACCACCCCACTATCTGCCTACTGAAGGAAGTTCTACTGAACTGGAAGTTCTTCCAGCTTTCCAAGGGAACCCAGTCCTCTAAAAGCTCTTGGATTCAGTGAAAATAGAACAAATAGGAAAGATGAACAAAACGACTGGTTCAGAGTGACCAAGCATCTCTCCTGAGCTGCTCTACCAATAAGTCTGAGTGGGCAAACCTTGGGCAGCAGAGCTGTGGCCAAACAGATGGAGATTTTAATTGCTTGTGTATCACAATAGCAAGCAAGAAAAACAAGTGAGCAGAGCCAGGCGAGCATCTTCCTCCAAACCCCTTCACAACACACTGTGACATTTAAACAATGCTTTGTCTTCATACATATTGACAAGAGATAATTTATGGTCAGGTTCACCCTTCCCCTTGAGGAGAGACTCTTGCCCCCAGCAGAAACACCTGGGGCTGGTGAACTGCTGCTGTTGGCCAGTCAACTTCCGTTCCACCCCAAGCATGGAAAGAGCTAACCCTCCCTCTCACCAAACCTGAGCACACCAGGCCACGGATGTTCATTAGCAGCTCACCTTCACTGCACAACACCAGCAGGAGCGGGACCAACCTCTCAACTGAGATACCTTAATCCTCTTTCCTCTGCAGTCAGTGAGAGCTTTGAAATTCACCAGACTAAAACCAAAATATTATCTTCAATCAGAGTCAGCTTGGAACCCTCTGCAGAGCACAAATATCCAAACTACAAAAGTGGTTCAGCAATGTTTTAAGCACATAAGAGTGCTTACTAACATCACAGGCTTTATCTGACTCTGCCAATGTTCCATCAGCAAAGTTTACACATAGTTGCAGTTTTCTTACACTAAACAAGTTTGGCAAGACACTGCATCCAGTAAACCTTGCTGCTCCTGCTCTGAGGTGAGAAAAGAACAGACAAATGGCAGAGAAGATCTTGACTAAAGTGTTAAACCTATATTTGTCTCAGCAAGAGTGCTGGCACATGTGTCACCGGCAACACGGACAAAAGTCATATTGTCTGTTGTCATCCCAAATGCCTGATGTGTGAAAATATTGCGTTGGTTAGCACCATGCAGTTCTCACAAGCCTTCTAATTCTTGTTGCCATACCACTCATAAATGCTTATGCAATGTACAGCTCACTTATGACTGCATTAAAAAGTGAAACCCGGATGAAATATGCTCCAAGTGCTTACCAGGGAGCTATTTTAATGATTTGTAAGCCATCAGTGGATGGACAGAAAGCACAGCTCATTAAAGCAATAGCAGAGCTGGCTGCCATGTTTGCATTCTTACTGAAATATCATTCAGGTAGGAAAAAATATAAATATATAACCTTCACAACTGAGAATCATTAGAGGGAATTAACAGAAATATGGCTGCTTAAGTAAATGAAAGGCAAAATTAACTGCTCTCCTCTTTACAAAGGAAGGAAGTAAGATGGGAAGCTTGTAAAAACAGCTTGTGTGCTGTTGAACTCCCAGCATTTCAAAAGGCACAAGCTGAATGTCTAGTATTAAGTGACTTGCCCCAAGGACATCCAGAAAGGCTGCCCTTAGGGAGTAGCAGTGCTTAAAAGGAGCAGCTTGATGAGATTGTCAGCTTAAAGAGAGAACTGATGACCTAAATCCAGGATGCGACTTTCTTAGAGACTCAGCCATTTGGAGGTTAAGAATCCCAACAAGGGATCCTAACAAGGGATTCTACTGGTCAAATTATCATTTCTTTGCCACTGCATACTTTGCACAAACTTTGAAAGCAACTTATTAGCCAGACATACACAGGGCTTCTGTACAGAATACAAAATACAGCAAGTAAGGACAAGAGGGAGGACACAAATTCAAATCCAACCCCTACCAAACATGAATGTGCTATGGAAGAAAGTGGGACCATTGATTTAAATTGCTGGTCTTCCATTATGTAATCAGTTGTCTTCTTTATCCTTTACAGAAAAACGAATAAAATAAGTGTATTGTGATCTATTCTGTAGATTTAGTTACATTAGTCAATATTTTGCTAGAAAAAGAGCATACAGACCATCAGTAACTACTAAATACAGCTTTGTCCTTACCAAACAGGTGCATTTCTGTGGTTTACGTTAAATAATTCAGTGTTGAAACACCCTGGTGGCTAAAAGTGCTGCCTTTTCCTGGATTGCTATTGGCATTTCACCTACAACTGCATGTATGCCAGAGAGCAATGGGGGAGTGGACACATTACATTATCATCATTGTACACATTCAGCAGACCCACCAAGGCTGACTAGCATATGAGGACAGGTAAGCAATGAGAATCTATTTTATCAATACCTACATTAATGGTTATTTTTTGCATGAACACTGAAGCA
Source organism: Prinia subflava (assembly GCF_021018805.1). NCBI lineage: Eukaryota > Metazoa > Chordata > Aves > Passeriformes > Cisticolidae > Prinia > Prinia subflava. Next base: position 106,335,302 of record NC_086247.1, on the reverse strand, counting down.
CAGTTTCTACAGCTAAAGCCCTGTACAGATGTGATAGACAGAGAGGCCTTGTGGAATCATTACAGGCAATTAAGGAGGCAGAAACTGGGAAATGGTCACCTCTAAAGTCTTGCACTAAACCAATGACAAAAGCATTACAGATGCAGAACCAAATGTATTACACAAATATGCCCTAAAATAAGTTTATGCAATCATTAGCCACTTCTCAACATTTTATAAGCATTTTTTTCTTCTATCTGCATTTGAAACAATCTCTTCCACTTACTATTCAAAATGTGTCTTTCGAAACCTGAAAACATCAGATTAAACCTTTCTCTATAAAAAGACAAACTCAAGCTTCATTTCTCAAATATACTGTGAGCTGATAAATATAAAAGTGGCTAATTGACCCCCATGGTCAGTGCTTCTGATACAAGGTTTGTTTAACAATTCACCATTACATGACAAACATAATCACAATCACAGGCTAGAACTGCAAAAAGTTATGCATTTACAGAACTCTAAATACATGTTCAAGCCATTGGAGATCAAAAATGATAAACTAGATTCTCAAAATTTTACTTAGAGGATTCAGATGTATAACCAGAAATAGGTTAAAAAACACTTTATACTTCCTTGTCTGTTTAGATTACATATAAATAAAAAAGAACATGTTCCTCATATCTCTAGAAGCATTCAGAGAAAATACTATGATGACTATTACTGAACAGCTTTATGTATTAAAAAAAAATACCCATGACAAAAACAAATTATCAGGCCTCACAAACACCACATCAGAAAAACCCCCTTTACTCAGGGTTTAGGAAATATACCTCATAAGCAAGGAATTTTTTTGTAAGTGCCCAAGAAGTTGCTTTTAATAAACAGTAAGTGCTCAAATAAACAGTTCTGTTTGAAAACCATTAAATAAAAAATACTACACTAGTTCCTTCACAGTATTTCAGCACCTTTTTAAAGATGCTAAATATTTTCCCAGAATTTTAACATCTTTTAAAAATGATTGGTCATTTGAAAAAGGGTGTGCAGGATCTGATTGAAGGAATCCTACAGTTTTCACACACTAAAAGGTTGGACTTAGCTTGCTGCATTGCAGGACACAAGAGTCCTTTGAGATCAGCCTGACCCTGGGAGCAATTAGATCTCATTTATACACCTACCCACCATGCACTGGAATATGGTTATCACAAAAGAGACAGAAGCATTTCAATTGTCACATATCTTCAAATACAAAGAAACGTTGCATAAGAAACTTTTCATGCATCCCTTCAGAAATGCAAAAGGACAAAGGGGGAAAACAGGTCACGGAAAACTGCAAAACACACAATAGCCCAAAGAATTGGTAAGACAGATGATAGGAGAGGTTAAAATAAATAAGAAAGATGATATAAGAACAAAGATAATACGGGAGAAATTCAATCTGCACTCAAGTTACCTAGGAAACAGAGTGGCTGTGTGGTGAGTGGTTTATAGAGGAAAAAATAGCATTGTTTAGAAAAAAACAATCTTTCAGAGAATCTCACAAACTTAGCAAACAGACCTATGGAAACAAAGAAGCAGTTCAAATTCCCACCAGGCCTAACGACTGGCGTTTGCAAACTTTTAACTCAAAAAAATTCAAAATAGGCACATTGTAAATCTCTCAAGGCAAGCATTTATAATGGATTTAGCAGCACACCATAACTGCAGTTCTGCCCTTGCAGACTAACAATGGTTTTCAGATAAAGGTCCCTGTATAGGCACACAAAATAATCTAAATTCAAGATTAAAAAAGAGAAAGTATTTAACATTTATATTCATGGAGTTAGATTTCAAATCCTCATTTTAAAAAAGTCAGCTCAAAAATGTTGGTTTACTATTTCTAGATAAAATTACTTTTCTTTCCTCTCTCTTTTTAATCTTTAATAGTACTTACTCTGGGTACATGAGCAATAAATAATTTGAGGCTAATGACAACAAAACTCAAAAAGAGTGCATGTTATCCCTTTCATGCAATTTTCTATTACTTGGGCCATGCAACCCTAAAGGGTACAGTCAGACTACTGGCTGTCATGGTTATAAGCTGCATAAAAATTAAGGACTAGAAAAGCATTTTAAGTCCATGCAGCCTTCAAAACTGGTCAACACAACTCCTCTCAATTTTTCAAGGAAAAAAGTTTCCTCAAAAGGCTTGTAAAGTTCAGGACAAATTATTTTTCCCCCCTCCAAGACAGCCAGGAAGTAGCAGCTCAGGCCTCTCTGAAACTACAGGGACATGTCCTAGAAACTGCATAATCCATTTGTAGCTTCTCTTAATTTCTCTCAATCTTTCCCTCCTGTCCTAAATCCTCCACCTTTTCATATAGCTTTTTTTTTCTTTTTTTGAGTATGATTTTGGTTTTTTGGGGGAAGAGAAAAGATAGTTTCAGATTATCCTGTTGTAGAATAGAAAAAACAGAGGAGGTGGGGAGAATTCAGAATCTTGATGTTTTCACATAATGAGAAAAACACTTCTCACCCAGCACTAACAGCTAGGAAAGCATCTTTCCCATTTTGTAGGAGTGTATCATGCAGCCTGTTCTTCACATTATCTCTTCCAACTACTGTTACTCTCACACAGAATTTCAGAGGAAAATATAGAAACAAATTGCCTGTTAGCTTTTGAGGGCAAATGACGACCATTGTGTGGGTCATCAGTTTAAGAACCTCAGCTTGGAGGCCTTTAATCTATTTTAGGTACTGCTTTGACAACCACTTTGACAGTACCTTAAAAAGCAAAGAGACTAACATAGAGTGAGGACATGCAGAACTTCAGTTTTTACCTCTTTAAAGAATACAAATATTTGCTAGTATGACAAAACCCAATCCATTCCTCCTTCCAAGATACCTCTCTGATTCTGGGAAAAGTTAACACAAAATTTTTAAACATCAGGAAGTAGGAAAATAAGCCCTGGTTCAGGCATATATATCACTACTGGAGAATAGAGGGTAGACCAGCCCTCTACCTTAAAACAGGATGGCTGAGTCACTCATAACTGCGGGCCAGTGTCAGAGCGGTCCATAATTTGTTTGGTAAAAGGCAACATCTCAATATTTTAATGACTCCTCTCTTGGTTAACTGACCCTAAGGCAAATCCCCAAAGAAACAGAACAAGCAGATGATAGTCCTATGCAAAGCCCCACCTTCCTGACCACGGTTAGTAGCAGAAAGTGTTGTACAGCCAAGATTTGTCTTTTGTGCTGCTTGTAGGCCCTATTTCCGATTGCACAAGTGATCCTAAAGCCAGCCAGCCATCTCCACAGATCAGTCACAGTGCCAGCCTCTCTTCAGTGAGGTTGTATGGTACAACCGGTTGTGGATTTTGAGATGGGAGAATTCCATGAGTTGTCTTATGAGGTTATTTCATGTTGTGGTTACACCAAAACACGACAGTGCATTTGGACTACGTTGGTTCTTGATGAACCACAGATCCTGTTTTGATTTCAAGAGATCCCAAGTCTGGGCAGTACTGGAGTGGATATTTGTTATTAAGAAGTCCCAAAGATTCGAAGGAGCTGGTGCTGGGGCTGTCTGTTTCTTAAGAATTTCCATCAAGTGGGGTTTACTCCCCCAGAAGTGGCTTTCCCATGCACAAGGCTGTTTTGGTGATATACGCCAGGAGACTCTGGAATCACAAAGACCCTGACAAAGCCATGGTCTCAAACTGCTGCTTTGTTTGGGGTGTTTTTTATGTCTATAAAGCTCTGAATATTATGAACATTGAAAAATGTGATGAAGAAACCTCTTGTCTTTGCCCAGTTGGCTGCAGACAAGTGCTTTCTGTTGAGAAGCTACTGGGTGGCAGAGTTTGTCCATAAGAATGCTTCAAATCTGCAGAGGCTAGAACACCATCATGAAGAGATAAACCATTTTAATGGCACACTAACTACATTTGTCAGCAAGGAAATGGGATTGCTGCTGCCTTGGACATACATCTTCCAGGACTAATAATGGCTTTCAGCATGTGGCAGCAGTACTGCTCAACTCAGCAGGAAAACAAGCCATTACAGAGCAACCAGCAACTCAGCCATGCTTTTTAGGAGCTGGCAAGGAGACGGTGTAGGGGGAAAAAAATCCAACAACAAAGAAACCCCAGTAAAATCTCAACATTAGAGTTGCTACTTACTCAACATAAACCCAGAGATCAGGAAAGCTCTGACCTGAGCCACCCAGCAGAGCTCTCCATGATTCAAACCCCTGACCTTCCTCCTGGCTTCTTGGTTTTGAGTTCTGAGGCAGAAAAAGAGCAACTTGAGTGAGGCTGCAATGTCAGCAGGGAAGCAGGGATATCTTGTATGTGAAGACTGTTCCCAGCGGAAGTGAGACACAAAAAGCCCACCCAGTTGTGCCAGCAGTATCACCAAATGTCACTCAGAGTTATTGCTCCTGCCTCCATAACTCATAACCTTTGCTCCTGGAGGACTGTGGGATACATTGTGGATAAAGCTTAGAAGTACACACACTAGTTCACAATTATTTACTCATTGAGTTTTCACTTTGAAGGAAGAGAAGAAAAGAACACTGACTCACCGGTGATGTTGTTAATCGAAGGATGGCTCCATTTTTTATTTCGTTACGATTCTGAAAGAGAAAAGTCCAAAGGTTTTACTTAAGACTCACTCACATAAAAAGATGAAACATGCATTGAGCAGAATGTCATGCTAAATCTGCAACAGTGCTTTCTCCTGTCTGCATGCAAAAGCTTCCCCCTTTCAGATGTAAGCTAGCATCTATTTTCCTCACTGAGGCATATAACATTAGTTTCAACAAATAGGTTGAATTCACATGACACTTAACCAACCTTTCAAGAATGACTTCATGTTTTTCAAAGTTTAGCTTCCACTGGCAACTTCTAAATATTTTTTTCTAATATACTGTCCATGGTGTCTGGCTCTGGTATTGTACATACTTGAGGAGTTTGTAAGTTTGCTGAAACCTGTCATTAAGCATCTGCAGGATTTAGAATTCATCCCACTGGCTCTTTATTTTCTATAACAAGAACATGCTGACTTAAACCACTGGAACCTACCCACTGAGCTCTGCCACCACATCTTCTCATTCTCCCTCAAAGTTAAAAAAGCATCACTGTTAGCAGAGTAAAGTTCAAACATGCCAGATGTCCTTCTCCTTGCCCAGCTGTCAGAAAGAGAGGGCATTAAATGTTTTCTTTCGGCTAAGCTCACATAGCCGTGGCATCAGCTATGGTGTACACTTACAGCATCCTTACAACTTTGTGGACAAAGCCCATGTGCACCATCTCCCCCTGTGGTATGTGCAGGGCACCTTCCCCTCTCTATAGCTACCTCCTATTCACCACAGGGTAGGAGAATAAGGTACCTACAGCAATGAACACGCTGACAGGTACTGACTGCGTGCAGCACAATGCACAGTCACAATGCCAGTCATGGTTCAGCAGCTTGTTCATGAGCTGACACCCTAATCTGTCAGAGGAATTGGAGGAATCCCTAACAGTTTGAGAGAGAAGAGCTAATTTGGTACTGAAGACCACGTTACAGCCATTCTGCAGACTGGTGTTTAGCCAAGAAAAATATGAAGGTGTATTTCTCCTCAGACAGTTTTCCCCAGATTTATTTCATCCTTCTTGTTCACATCCTGATACATCTCAAATCCAAAATGCTAAAAACCAGATAAATCTTGCCTGAAACCAGGTCAAGCAGTCCCAAAATAAAACTCCAGTACATTGTCTCATTCTTGGTATCCAAGTCGTCTGTGGGATTGGTTCTAGCTACCTCAAAGATCATTCTCCACCCACAAAGACTTCTTCACTCTAACTGAAATAAATGAAGTGCCAGACAACACAGGGGGTACAAGAGAGAAGCTTTCTTACAGCATCTTTACATTTCTTACAGCATGCTACATATGCAGCGACTCTTCTCAGCCCCCAGCAGTCTCCTCCTGCCAGAACAGCCTCAGGGGGGCCAGCCAGGCCATACTCAAGAGAGGGCAAAGAAGGGTGAGCAGCTAAATACAGGGGGCCTTCCCACAGCACCAACAAAGCACCAGATTTTCTCCACTTGTAGTGAAACAGCACCAGACCCAGCTACATTCTGTCATGTCTAAGGAATCTGTGTGAAGTGGCCATAGTGCATTTGTGTGGTTTAATCTCAATCAGAGCTGAAACAAACTCACTTCACAAACAGTTGTGGTTGCTAAAATTGTTACCACCGCCTGGATTTGTGGAGCTGAATAAAAGTAATTGCTTTGGGACAGGCAATTAGCATAGGCTAAATCTACCTCCATCAGCAGCTTAGACTAAGCTACTGGACCTCAGCTGCATTAGGCCAGAGTGTTTGCGTGTACATATACACAAGGTTCCATCAGCTTTACTTGGAAGGCAGCAAATCCCTGCATGCAACAATGTGAAAACGAGGAAATCAACAAGATTTAAACAACTTGAACTGTACTAATCACATTCAGAAATTAAAGTTCACTGAGATCTTCATATAAACCTTGGCACTTAGAAGTAGACGCTTCTTAAACATAAATAGGAACACACAGAGAGGCTTATTTTTTTAAGCAGCAAAAATTTAGGCTTAAAGTTTCTCATGTTTCATGCTGCAATTAACATGAACTACCAAATCAGATGTGCAAATGAGTTTGTGGTTTGCAGTTTGTTTGTGACAAGTGAAATCACTTCATCTGGGCCACAAAAAGCATCTCTGCAAACACTCTTAATCCATGGCAAACAAGGTACTGGGCATAGCATGAGCACGGTGATCTCCAGAGACTTGAGGAGGAACAGAGGAAACACAGAGGAACACACAGAGTAATTAAAAGCATCACTAGACATTTTCTTTGCAGTCCTTCTGTTTAATCATGAAGATGAATCTAAAACACCAAAGCTTTCAGACACAAAGGTGTGATGCCTGTCAGAACCCACAACACACAAGCCCATGGACCTTTCCTCATGTCTGGCTTGGAGCAAGGTGTGTACGTCTGCCCTATACTGTAAATTCAATCATTGTATCACAACAGAAAGAGAGCTCATCTTCAACTCCTGGTTTAGAAAAAGGCTTAAGGAAAACTGCTCACGCCTTATCTCTGAAAGTATTCAAAGCATAAAGTCTCTAGCACAGCAAGCTAGCCAAAATTTGAAAAAAGTTAGCAGTTACCCAATTAAAAAAATACAGTTTTGTTTATCCATTCTAAATATTGGCCTAATCACCAGGAAACAGCATGTAAGAGTACAATTAAGCCAAGAGGCTTTCCTACATTAACTGCATGATGCAGTAGTCAGCATGCCAGTTAATTTTAATTGCAACATTTACACACAGTTAATCCTCTTAGTATTAAGGATAGCATCCTGTGGATTTCTTTTCCAGGATAACAGAACATCATTACAGCAGCCCAGCTTTGGCAGTCATACTCACAGGCATCACTGCTATTCAGGACAGAACCCACCCCCACCCATGGTAGACAAATTAAAAAAAAAGGATAAGAACAGGGCAAAACCAAACAAAAAAACCTCTTCCAAGATATTCATGACCTGTTTCTCAAGTGTACATGAAGTTGGTAGATATTGTTCATGGTGTTGATCTGTATTAGAAAAGCTTAATCCTGAGCAGTGAAAGAACTAGTGAAATGGTACTATCCAAAAATGTCCCTTAAAAACTCAGTAACAGCAAAATAGATCTGTTAAAAGTCATCAGGACAATGACAGCAGTTATATCAAGGATACAAATAACCTCCCTCTGCTATATTTTATCTAGCAAGATATATCACAAGATAATTTTTTTCTAATGGAGTAGGTAATATTTCCAAGATGATATTTCAATCAGACTAAATACTTTCATGAAGACACACAAAGAACATAACACAACAGGAAGTAGAGGATACCAGGAAAGTTCATCTTGCATTCAGATTTTAGGACCTTCTGCCTTCTAGCTTCACCAGCTGGAGCAACGTGAATCTAAATGACCATAAATGCTTCAGAAGGCAGGAGAAGCAAGGAAAGAGATGCAGTGGGGCAACCCTGTATGTCAGGGAGTTTTCCATTCTCAGAGAAGCAAAAAGAGGGTTCAGCAGAACTGCTGTCCTGGAATTCTGGAGGGGAGATTTGTGCCTGTTTAGGAGCCTGAAGCCATTGGGAGGCAGTCCTGAGGTCAAAGGAGCCCAGGAAGGCTGGACACCCTGCATGAAGGAAATCTTAAAAGTACAGAAGCAGGCCAATACAAGGCAAGCAGTGGGAAACACCAGCCTGGCTGGCACAAACCTTTGGCTGGAACTAAGGAAAGAGAGATTATGACCTTTGGAAGAAGGGGCAGCACACTCAGGAGGGCTGCTGGGGTGCTGTGAGGTTATGCAGAGAGAAAATTAGAAGGGCCAAAGCTCAACTAGAACTTAATCTGGGGAGCTAGAGGCCTGTCAGTCTGACGTCAGTACCAGGGAAAGTGATGGAACAGATTACCTTGAGTGATATCATGAGGCACATACAGGACAACCAGGTGATCCAGAGAAGCCAGAAGGGGTCTATGAAAGGCAAGTCCTGCTTGACTAACCTGGTCTCCTGTGCAAAAGTGACCTGCTCAGTGGATGAGGGAAAGGCTGTGGATGTTCACCTGGTCTTTAGTAAGGCCTTTGACACTGTCTCCCACAGCATTCTCCTGGAGAGACTGGCTGCTCATGGCTTGGACAGGTCCATTGCTTGCTGGGTGAAAGACTGGCTTGATTGCCAACCCCAAAGGGTGCTGACGAGGGGAGCAGCATCCAGCTGGTTCTATCTAGCATTTGGTCACCAGTGGTGGTTCCCAGAGCTCAGCAAGGTGGAGGTCATGCTCTTTTAAGTAACAATCAATAGGATGAGAGGAAATGGCCTCAGGTTGCAGCAGGGGTGGTTTAGATTGGATAGCAGGAAAAAATTCATCACAAGAAGGGTTGCCAAGCATTGGAACAGGCTGCCCAAGGAAGTGGTTGAGTCACTATCCCTGGAAGCATTTAAAAGATGTGGCACTTGGGGACATGGTTTAGTGGTGGACTTGGCAGTGCTAGGTTATTGGTTGGACTTGATTATCTTAGAAGGTCTTTTCCAACCTAAACAATTCTACATTTTTTCTGACTATCTGCCAGCAGATTCTGCTTAGTCTCAAAGCTCTGCTTTTCTGTGCCATAGACTACTTTGCCTAAAACATGTGCAGGAGACTAGCAGGCCTCAAGCATTAGCAGAGTCCACCAAACCATGCAGAGGGTTGAAGGTAAGCAAATTCATCTTTTAAAAAATCCTATCAAAATAGTGAAGCTGTTTATTCAGAGCTTTGCTGCAGTGACAGCAAATTTATCAGGTAAATTTATCAGGTAAAATAGGTTATTTTGCCACACATTGGTCTTATTGTTTTAATCATCTGTTATACCCAGCAAAATGCCTCAAGATTCCGCTCACTCTAACTGCTTGGAATGGAATGTTTTCTTAACATATTTCAGGAAGACCTAGAAGCATTGGTTCCCATGGTTATAGCCCACTAAGCCTGTTCTTCAACCCTGACCAAACAGCTTTCTTCAGACTTCTCTAACCACCCTAGACAGTGATGGCCAAGAAATCTGAAATTCTTCTTGTATTTATTACCTTTAGTAATAGATTCATCCCTATTTCCATACTGCTGTTATTTTGTTGCAACTTCCTCCAAATGGACACAACAGAAAATCTGAGTTGTGAAATGCACTTTAAGTTTATGACTCCATTACATTTCCACAAGGATGAGCCTATGCAAGTTGTAAATAAGGACAAAATGACACAAAATATTAGAGTTACAGAGTTCATTACTAAGTTAACAGCTCAGGAAAGATGCAAAGTTCTTGCTGGCAGATCTCCCTTAAAGCATGGATTCAGTGTGCTACAGGATACAGTAAAGACTGGGTGTCATCAGGGGTGACACCAGGAACAAGACAGAGGGAGTCACTTTGCCACAACACAGGAACTTCATGTACCCACATACAGGGCACTGAGTGCAGTTCTGATCTTCACATCGTAGGAAGGGCACAGCAGCTTCTGAGAAAATGCAGAGAAAGGCAACTGTCCAATGGGCTTCAGCAGTTACTTCAAAAGGCAGGGTCTCCTCTGTTTGGAGGGACCAAGGACACAGGAAAGAATGTAGTGAACGACCAGAATGCAGAACTGTTTTTATGAAACCCTGCAGTATGACAACTTAGGGCACATGATGAAATCAGCAGGGGGTCAGTTTAAAGCAGAGAATACACCTCTTCATGCAGAAGGCTGTAAACTCTTCAACTTGCTGTCAGAGGTTATGAAAGCAGGCCATATCAGCAGGTTCAAGAAGAGATGAAAGAATGGCATAGCCTTTATGCAGGATATTAAACAGACTGAGTGTAGGTGTAGCCTCCAACACCTGTAGTACAATAAATGGGAATACTGAGGAAGCATAAAGAGACTGAAAACCATCATATCACTACCCTGAACAACATTTGCTACTGCTAGAACTGCAGACAGACTATGAGATGAGATTTCATTTGGCTGACTTGGTAGGGAATTTCTTAATTTTATTTTTAGTCACCAAAATATTTAATAAGATGTAAGCTAAGTGATACAGGTAATTACCAACATTGTATTACGTGACATGACAGAACTGTACTGTTTTAGAAGAAATACTGATGCAAATAATCTTGTGATATCATTTCTTTTCTGGGAAGTTGTTGAAAGGAAAGGACAATTTCTTCTAGTTTTTCATGTTATAATTTGATTATAACGTTTTCCTTAAAAAATAAGTAGTTTGTCTGAAATTTCTAAAAAGAGGATGTTTTCTGCATGCTGTCTATCTGTCTCTATTCAAGGATTACAGAAGTGTGTAAGTAAACCAATTTAGACAAGTGGTGCAGCTGTACATTAGCCAGTGCAATTCTACAACCTGCAAAAGGCACAATATCCCTCCAGTGCATGGGCCCCCAACACTTCCCTGACATCGGATCTACCACCATGCAGCAGCACAGTCAGCCACCTGACCTTAAAAAGTTAACACTTCCTTTCCTTTTCATTCATAAAAAGGAGGAAAATAAAAATTATTCCAGAATCCAGAGTTTTCTTCTGTCAGATCTGTGACTTGAACAAACTCACCACCCAGCAGCAGTCACTAGGATGTTACTGAAGCAAAGAGACGGAAGAAACAGAGCAGAAAAAGAATGTTCAACTACCTATTTCTCCAGCAACCCACAGAAATACCAACTTGACTGCCACTTAAACCACATCCTAAGAAGACCAAACTTTGCATGATTTACCCATCTGCAAGTGGAGTGATCTACAAAGACAGCATTACCAGGCACCACTTGTTCTGCAGAGCAGCAGTGGTATTACACTTCGGGCAGACATCCTTCTGACACATTAAAAGAAGTTCCACACAAGATATTTTTAAGCTGGATCAGTTCCCCAATTCAAGCAACCACACAGACACACAGCACAGTTGTGCCAGCAACACGGAAGGGGTGGGCCGATGACAAGCAGCCCTATCGTCCTCTGATAAGTTTCAACAGAAGAGCTGCACCCTGAAAAATAAACATCAGGAAATGACTGACTTAGCTGTGCTCACACTGGTTTTAGTAAGATATGTAGAGAAATCAGAACAGGGCTGGTATGGATATAAAAAAACCCCAAAACAAAACCCAAGTAAGGATTATCAAATTGAAGTCAGCTCTTCAGCACAGGTTATCCACCACACTCACTCATAGCACCACTGAGGGTCAGCACAGGAGCAGTGGCTCCTTCAGCAGATGCTTAGAGAATAGCTGAATACTGAAGCCAAGACAATGGCTCACAGTGGCTCACAGTGTGGCTCACTTTTGCCAAATCAAAGCACAGTTGCACAGTTTGCTACTACAGAGTCTTGTTTTCAACATCTTGCTCTTCAACACCTTGCTCATTCCTATTACTGTTGCATGTGGTATAAGCAGTTGTATCAATCAACAAGGGAACTAAACCAGATGAAAACTTTATCAGTTTGGGGTTTGCTTGCTTTGCACAGTAGAAGACAGGAATAAGCAGTATAGTATAAGCAGGAAAAGTGGGCCAGCTCAATTTGCAAGCACCACATTTGGAAACACAGCAGCGAGACTTGTCTAAGGGAAAGCCTGCAGGTGTTTGTGCTTCTCTAGGACATACAGCCCACTCCTACGCCCTTCCTGTGCCCTTCCTCTCACCCACAGAAGGACTGTAGGTAAAACATCCCTTTTCTATTTTTGACTACAGTTGGAGCTTAACAAAATTTTGTTCTACGTCAGCTCAAGCCTGTTCCACAACTGAGGGACAGCTCACAGCTATTAAAGAAAGCAAAGATCCATTCTTCTTCCTACCTTTCCTTTACTTCTTTCTTGTCTACAGGCTATTCCTGGACATGATTCAAGAGTCCTGCCTCATCCCTACATCATATCAAGCAGCCTTTTTACTAAGCAAATGTAATGAATTTGAGTTTCTCCTTGCCATCACCTCCAAAAATTGTCCAAAAAAACCCCAAACAAACAAACAAACAAACAAAACCAGTGCTGACCTGTTATGTCTGTTCACTGCACTTTGGAAAACTACCCATCCAAATAGGTTGCTCTTTAAGTGTAAAGATAAATCAAAGAGTATTTTTCTGTTAGCCAAATCTTACGTAGAACTGTTTGCCATCAGCTGAACCCAAACAGTTCTACTGTGCCCCTGATATGCCATACCCATCTTCAATTACTTTAACCGAAAGCTGAACGTTTTCAGAGCTTTTCCTATGCAGTGATTAATTATGAGGCAAAATGACAAACTTAATTCAGGAAAATATCTCTACACATTTAAAAAAACCACCCCACTTGGTCCATCTCATCAGCTGTGATGTGGAACTAAGGAACTAAAACAGAAGATTATCATAACTAATATTTTAACAGAAAACAAGCAGAAGAATTAAGCTGTTTGTGCTGGGGCCAGAAAGTGTAACAGGTGGACAGGACATAATTCTTTTCTTTAGAAAATTTAGTATAGACCAAAAGTTCTACAAAAGGAGTCCTAAGAGAACCAAATGAAGCATAACCATTACCACCATTCTTGAAATCAGCCTGAATGAAGGAGGACTGAAAGTGATTTAGTATATGGATACTGAACTTTTACTTCTGTTCACTTGAAAAATATTCCAGTGTTCTCTAAGATTTTACTGGAGTCCACAGGGCAGTGTTACCAACATCCATCAAGCAGGCAGGAGCACGGCCACTCAGATGTGATGTGCTGCCCTTACTTTAGGGAATTTCTGCAGTGCTGTGCAGATGCACCAAAACAGGAAGAAATTTGTGAATATGCAGGAAATACCATGTCTTGTAAGTGGCAGAGAAAAGGGAAAGCTGGTAAAATCTGATCCAGGTAAAATCCACAATCTACCATTTATGTAGCACTATTAATAAATGTATTATCAGGAGTAATGCAAAACAGAAAATGAAACAGCTTTCTTAATACATTTCTCCAATTCCCATTCTCCATGCTACTTTTCATTCTCAGCTGCTTAAGAAGCACCAGGCCCTTCAATGATACAGAAACATTCATTATTAAGAATGTTTCCTTACAACTCACTGAAATTCAATTAATCCGTGAAAAAACTTGAATATGTAAAATGTAAAAACCCAGAAAGTCCCAACTGCACAAATGGCTCATTTCTTGTCCTTTTATTTGCATGCACTCCTGCACAGGGAGCCTGTAAATGCAGGTGGAATTTCACATGAATATACAATTACAGGTTGTGTTCAGCAAAAAATAGGTCACGAGCAAAATCCCCTTTGAAAAAGCACAAGCACCAGGGACTTCACTCAGGTTCCCAGCATTGAGAAGATGGGGGTTAAAAAGATGTCCCATCTTCAAACACTGCACAGAGTTGAGAAATTACAACAAAAGGAAGGTGGGGCAGTTCTTCTTGCAAAACAGAATTAAAATTCTCCCAAAACTAATGGAGTAAACTCAGTGTCTTCTCCCCTCCACTTCAACCAATAAGAATAAAAGCAAAATGTAGGAGATAGGAAAGAAGGAGAAAAATCCACAGGAAATCTTCTGATGCATCTGTTGTTAAAAAAAAAAAAAAAAAAAAAAACCACAAAAAAAATTGTGACAATAAAAATGGGTTGCATTCAACACACAGATGAAAAAAAAGTCCTTGTATTTAAAAGATAACAAAAAAAAGTCATCGTTGTCACCACTGTGTGCTCAGAGCTGGCTCACAAACTCCCCAGCACCAGCAGCCAACCCTTCATTTCTGAGAGCTGCTCAGGTGGAGGGTTAAAAGCGACCACATTCTGCCTCCAGCAGTGAATCCTGCTTGAACACCATCCTTCCCTTGGCAAATACAGGATCCACAAATGGATCTAGAGGTGGCCATGGTCTGCAAGGACAAGGGTGAGCAGCGACGAGGGACCAGCCATACCCACCAAGGTGTAGCATCAGCCACTCCCATGTCAGTGCCTGCATGGCTCGTACTGCCAGCAGAGGAGCACAGCTAACAATTATCTGAGCTCTGGTTTTCAGCCAGGGAACACACACAGCACACAGAATTATACAGCCATTTTCTACTCTTCATATAGCATTTTCTTTTCTAAACCTGAACTCCCCCAGGCTATAGAGTCCCTGAGTCATTGCACCTGATGTACACAAGCATCTAATTCAGGTACAGCCTGGATAGACTGAAGCAAAGGTGACTTGTTTATTCTTATCTTGTAGTATCTAGCATGATAAGATCCTGACTCAGAAGTCAGGCTTTTAGACATTTGACCTGTCAGAGAAATGCTCCTTCATGATAAGCAAAGCCTTTAAAAAACCACACACCTATTAACATAATTAAAAATCAAACACTTTGAGATCAGAACACCAGACAGATTTTAGCTCAGGCACTATGCCTGCTTGGTTTTCTTGTCTGTATACCCTCTTGTCTTATTTATCTCCTTTTTAGAAAAAGGCTTAAAGACATAATTATTAATTTCCACTGCAGTTTCAGGGGCACAGATATATCCCTACCATGACCCCAGAGGCAGCAGCCAAAACTGGATCTGCTGTGATAAGCCTGTCTCCAGAAGGAACCCTGGCTGAATCAAAATTTGTTAAAAGACCTCACTTATACTGCCTGAAGGAGTTATTGCTACTTCTGTGGGGCATTTTTCCAAATAATACAGCCAAACCATAAATAAATTAAGAGACAGAACTGCTTGGGTGTTGTTTTTATTTATGCATGGGATAATTGGGAAATATAGGTCCAGCTACAAAAGATAAAGAGTATGACAGCCAAAACACAGATGGGCTGTTTGCCACCAAAAACAAAACTACAGTTGTAAGCCATGTAACATTTGGGACATTTTCACTTCAAAGCTTCTTACTACTGTATACCAGAATTCACTAATTGCTTTTCTCTCTGGTAACTTTAACCACAGTGATATTTTAAAGAGGCATCCCTACCTGGAAGGCAGTCTCTGCAGAAACATGACCTATAGATAATGTTATCTGCATACATGCAGACATACAATTCACCTTTAAGAGAGAGCTACAAAAAATATTTCTTATGAGAAGCTGTCACTGTCACAACGAAAGCTCTGCTCATGTCCATTGGTAAAACTCAGATTAAAGCAACGTGGATTTTAACAACTAAATGTTGTAGCTTCCTGGAAGTGCATGTGTTTTTCCTCATGCCTGGCCATTTTCATGTTTTAATTCAGACAGCAACAATATCCTACTGAACACAAATGAGGGAAAGTATGTGGAAGGGGTGATGGCCTATATAAGCCTCTCTTCACAGCCACTATCCAACAACCAGCTATAAACAGTGAACAATATCTAATGAAAGTCACAGACATCTGAGTAATTCTAGTGGCATTTAGAGCTCTTCTCTCTTATTTATGTGACTCAGAGTCAGACACTCTGCATATTTCCAGCAGGGAATAAACAAACTCAAAGTCCTCTCTGCAGTACAATCCAAAATGTCCTAGAAGACCATAATTTTCCATCCTTATTGCAAGTTAAAGGCAGCCAAAAACCATCAGACTCTCTTTTATGTGGAACAGAAAACATTTCTCTTCTCCAAAGCTGCAGAATCCTATCCACCAAAGGTGGAGATAAAGCCTGAAATATCCCTCCAATTGCATCAGGACAAAGACCTTCAAAAAGCTGAAGTATTCACTCAATCCCCACTTCTTGGAAATACTCACTGCACAGAGTTTAAATGCCAGCAGGCAAATTCAATTGTATCTGCTTTATTGGTAAACATTGTGTCACCACTGAGGGCAATTAGCAGAACAATCTCACGAGTTAATTCGGTGGAGGCAAAACACAGAAGTCAGTAATTACTTCAACAGGTTTCCTTGTAGTGGCCTTTGAAGTGTCTGTCAATTGAAACTTGAAAAGAAAGGAGAGGAAAAAAACCAAAATAACACACAAGTAAAAATAGGGGAAGATCCAAAAAAAAAAAAAAAAAAAAAAAAAAAAAAAAAAAGGAAAGGTTCATATTGAGAAGGTTGTCCAGGGTGGCAAGCAGTTAAATGAAAAAATGAAACTGGTCTGCTAAAAGACAAGCAAAATGAACAAACAAAAATAAAACAAAAGAACCCAGAAAAAAAAAAAGGAAAAAAACAACAGCACTATCTTATGAGCAACTGTTCTTGCTGTGTTGCTAAATTTAGTCTTTCCAAATGCTTAACTGTGCCTAAGTTTCCTTTATTTCTTGGGTGCAAGTATGAATTACAGCAAGAAAAAACTTAGTTCATGTCTCAGTTGTATCAGCAAATCTTAAAAAACTGTAAAATGCAAAACAGAACCAAAACATGCCTCCACTTAAGAGCAAGCCAAGCTAAACTGATAACGAGGTGAGCAAGAGGCATCTGTATCTATGCAGTTAAACCCAGGTCTTTTTACCTCAGAATCCACTGAGGTTAGAGAATTTGCATGTGGACTTCAGCAGGTTTTAAGCAGTGTCCTTCTGTCATTGCTTAGAAATTGTACCTCTGCAGTATCACACGTACACTCTTCTAAATAATCTTTTTTTTTTTTTGTAATTTCAGCAATTTTCTCAGTAATGCTAGGAATGCATATTCTACTTGGTCCCATTCAGATGAGCATGTCCCATATATTTATACTAGACATTCCATTTTTATTACAGCTATAGCCTTTTGATTACTCTGTGCTGAAATCATTGCATCACTTGATGAATCACCTATTGCCACGCTACTTGGGGACAAAGTAAAGTAAGCCAACAGAACTTAAAGAACTGGGTAAGGACAAGACAGCAGGCAGGAACAAGTACCAAATAGTACACTGAAACTTATTTCTACCTGCTCAGCCAAAAAGCAAAGTGACATGCACTGAAGGTCTCCTCAGACTTCAAAGAGCCCTTCATGTTTTAAATATTTCAGTTTCCTGAACATCACTTTTTAGCAGAATACTAAACACACAAGAACACCAAAGTTGAAGGGCTCAGTGCTCAAGTCTCAGACTCAACTGACATGAAGAACTTTGCACATTCAAGCTTTTATTTGCTTTTCCTAACAGACAAAATCAGTTAAAAAGTCATTAAATCAGGTCTCCCAGTACCTGCCCTCTCAGTGGCATTGCATTATGGAAAGTATATTTTCATAAATTTTAATTTAATAAAAGTGATTGTGGCAAATATTTTTAATAGGCTATGCAAGAATTGCATTGAACGATTTACCCACCTTCTCAGTGATGTAGAAATTAGAACTATCAGCATGCTGCAGTGCAAATTGGTCATGATTTGCAAGAGACCACCTTAGAAATATGAAAATAAATTAATCACAAAATGAAATCTTAATAATTCAAGAAGTACCCTTTACATAATTTTAGTATGATCAAACAAGTGTCTGTCATTCCCATGTATTTCTCATACTTCTCACAGTTTTCCATAGCTTTCAATGATGAGTTAAAAGCATGCTTACAAAGGGAAAACCTCAGTACAAATACATCCTAGTGATCTTTTTTTGCAGTAAGCAAGATCACTAAGTAACTAAAATTGACCAAAAAACCCATACAGTAACAGAAATTTATGCTAGTTTATACAATACACAATGGATACAGTATTAAATTGATATATTACATTAGGCATAAAAAACCACCTTTTTAGCTCAGCAGCAATTTGATTAATATAGCTAGTTTCTCCTATTTCTCCTTAAGCAAGTGGCAGCACTTGCTTAAAACAGCTTTTTCTTATTAATCCATTAAAGTTAAATCAAGGTATTTGTCTTAGCCAATTATTAGTCTATACTGCAGAATTTGCAATTAACATTTCAGTTTTATATGAACAGTCACATCAACTGGACCAGCTTACAGCACCCACTGGACTCAGTGCTCAAAATTCAGAGCCAGAGGCAGTGCTTTAGTCCCTTAACCCATGAAAAGCAGGGACCACAAGCCAAGGTGAGTTGGCAAAATGCATCTCTGTGCAGAGAGGAAGGAAGCAGTCAAAATGAGAGTCACCCACATGATGGAGCTGCTTTGTCAGGAGCCTCATCTTGCAAGCAATTGATCCAAAATGCACTGCAAATTCAAAATTTGAAGCTAACACAAAAAGATTTAAGAAAATAAAGACTAGTCATAGAGGATATCAATTTTTTTCCAAAGAAAATCTAATCTCCTAGTTGGTTTAATACTTCAAAAGCACTATATCTAATATATGCTATATGGCAGAACTTACCCATCACAGACTTCTTTTATTATCGAAGACAGTGGCTTTTTCTAGTAAATGAAAAAAGAAAGAAAAAAATGCAAAATCACTAAACTAGAATATCTCTGAGCTCTTAGGATATTCTTACAAAACCAATTAATGCAAAGAACAAAACTAGCAGCATTTGATTATTTATGTAACATCAAATGTGAAAAGATCCCAAAATTTTCTGCTGCTTTGGTCACTTAAAGGTATAAAGATAGCAATTCTAGATATATGCATTATGACATTATCCATTATTTTTGTCAACCTTAGCCCATATGACATAAACCAAATTTCTCAACTGAGAAATCAGAAGGGTCTTTTGTGTACACTATATCTCATTACCCAACAGAAACAGAAGATTTAGATATCAACACGAACGTTTTCCAGGAATGACATCTGAAACCAAAAGACATTCAATAATTTTAAACCTTCTTTTGTTCCTTTCAGAGATGGTCATATGATGACACTAATCCTCTCTCTTAAGTGCACATATGCAGGACCCTCTCTGATAAAACACCACCTGGAAGGTGTTAAAATCCCAGATGTATCAGTTCTGCTTTATTCTCTACATCTGTGAGCACAGGAGCATTTGGACTGACTCAAAACAGCTCTCTTGCTTTGGGTCCCAAAATAGAAAAGAAGAAAACAGTCTAGCCTGTTGATGTTGCAATGCTTTGAACACTGTTATAAACACAGGGTGCACACACAAGTGTTTTTAGAAGACTTCTGGCTAAGAGAAAATGCACTTTTATGTCCCAAACTATAGATGAAATAGCATGGCAGAAATAAACACACCAAATGTCACCAGCTGAGTGACTACTGAGCCTTTTTCCCCCAAGACTGGGTGACCACACAATGGCACACATATCTGTTGCTTCACAAAAACTTCCCAAATCACATAAACATCACAGGATCCCCCTCTCTAGTTACTCCAAATAATGACAGTTCACTTAATTATTAAATAGCAAACAAAATAAACAAATACAGAAAACTCACCATAAACCCACCCACAATTCAACACTATTGTCAAAATAAGCTTTTTACCTTTCTTTTTTTTTTTTAAATGATTAGCAGAAAAATAAGCTCAATATCAGGGCATGTTATGAGAAGGAAGAAATATTTTTTCTTTGAATTTGTTTTCTGTGCTTCACCACTGCATAGACAGGACTCCTTGGCAGGTCAGGATCAGGGAAGGATTTCTTTCAACAGTCCAGTCAACTAAGCCAGTTTATAAACAGGCAGAAACATAACACAAGACCATTTTAATCAGACATTAATGAAAGCACCTGATGAAAGGATTCTGTTCCTGCTTACCATATTGTCTCAGTCCTTGGTTTTCTTCCTTCCCCTTTCACTGCCATTTCTATTTTCACATGACCACCCAAGATGATCCACACCACGAAAGTTAATCAAACTAAAAGCTGGCCCAGGAGAAGGGGGCAGGGGGCAAGTGGATTCACCAGGACTGATTTCCTCATCTGCCTGGCTGTGTACCCAAATGATTAGCAAACCCCACCAGCACATGAGAGAAAAGGCAGAAGAAGGAAATGGCTCCAGCAGGAACAGATCCCTTCTCCACAGCAGCTTCTGTGTTGCCCTGGCTCAGTTGTTTGCAAAGCTGCAGTCAGGCTATGAAGCAGATCAGGCAGATCATGTCAGGTAGAAAAAGCAGGTTTTTCCTCCAGGTTTTTTTGACTGTTCAGTTCCTCAGTCTGGATTACTGTGTCACTTATGTACAACTACTTTGACCTGCTGTCCTCCTCTCTAAAGGTTTTTTTCAGCTTCTGCAGTCCTGTGAGAGCAATCCTGGCTTCCAACTGCTTTCTTTCCTTCACATTTTAAGAAAAACAACAACAACAAATTTTGGGGACAGAGGGAGGAGCACAGCTTTGTCTGGAGTTGGATAATTTCAGTTTGCCTTTCAGCACACGTGCCAGCTTGTAGGAAAACTGTTGCCAAGAAGAGTGCACAGCTCTGCAAGCTGCATCCCCTTTACCCCTCAGGATGCTACTGTAGGTCCTGTTCTGATATTTCCATATTTTGACAAAATTTTTATCTGGGTTATTAATTCCTTTACTTTTACAAAGTAAACAGAAACCAGCTGGCAGATTCAACACAATGGAGGACAAATAGAGTAACTGCTTTTTCTTCCTATTGTTTCCCACAGGACCTAGAGTTTCCCATTAGAAACTATGACAAAAAGACAATTTAAGAACCTAAACTAGTAAGAATATAAATACCGTGAAGGCTGGATTAAATTACTTTTCAAATCATAATTTTGTTATTTCTAAGTTCTCTACACCATCAACTTTTATATCCTTTGTCAATCCCATTCACCTCCTACCCCCTTTGCCTAGTGTACACCACCTTTGCATTATTATATGACAAAATCCAAAACTAAAAACTTGGACAAAACAAACACAAAACCCTTGCAACAATTCAATTAGAACCTGTAAGGAACAGCTAGAAGAAAAAGCAGATGGATCCCCAATAATAAAAATTATTTATACAGCTTCATGATACAGCTTGGTCCTCCTGTGGCACTACTGTTACGCCACTGATGTGAGTCAGCACAACTTGTGATGAATGAAGCAGCAAGATGAAGAAAACGTTGAACTCTTCTGAGATACAGTTTGCAATTAGCAATTTGATAACAATTTACAGATTGATAAATGTAAAATAAATACCACCACAGCAATAGTTATTAGTATTGCTGTGGTGGTATTTATTTTACATTTACACTAATAACTACTAGCAATACTAATAACCTGCTGCTCCTTAAAATCCCTTGGGCTGCACTCCCTCTGTGTATAAGTCTCCAGAAAAAATTCTTTTCCCTTCCCTAGCTGGGAGGTAAATTGCCACCAGCACTCAAGAGTGGTGTCACTGCAAGCAGGCGAGGGCTGCCACGAGTCCCTCTGCGCACTCTCCCTGGCAAGGGCGCCCTGCAGGGACACTCTGGCAGGCAGAGCACAGAGCTGGCAGCCCTGCCACCCTGCCTGCACAGCCAGGCCCCCTTGCCAGCAGAGCCCTGCCTTGCTCTGGCAGAGAGGGGCGGGTGAGTACCCAGTTCCCGCTGCACTTCCCAGCTGGCTTCAGCCCCCCCCAAGAATCCTGCCGCAGCCTGCAGGACACGGAAATATGTTTGGGTACCAGTGTCAGGACATGACTGTCTACTGCATGTGTAGGACCACAGCACTACTGAAAAAAATGAAAAATGAGCTGTCCTATTTATTTCATTTTTAACCATGGAAAATGAGGTAAAAGTCTATTTCCATTCTCTGCAGAGTAAATCCACTTGGCAGGCCATTAAAAGTCACTTTTTTTTTAGCCCCTGGTACTAAATATCTGCCAAATGTCAAAGAGCATATAGTTGAAAGTTTTGTTACCTTAATCTTAATAAAGTTATGTTTATGGAAATTCACTTGCCTTTGCTGCATTTACAGTTCCAAAAAGTCAAATTTACCTTATTAGTCAATGTACTTCAAGGAATTTCTTACTATCAGTCCAAAACTATTTTGAAGTTTTTCCTTCATAGAAATGAGTATCTTGTGCTAGTGCTTTTTTTTTTTTTTTTTTTTTTTTTTTTTTTTTTTTTTTTTTTTGTCTCCATGTCTTCTCCTAGACTTGTAAAAATTAAGTGAGCTTTTACACATGCTGAGATGCTCATTTAAAGCTCTAAGAAGATCAGGCTGATGCTTTAATGTACAAAATAACAGAGATCAAAGTAAACTTCATGCTCCCTACAGGAGACAACACTTTCTGCTAACTTATCACAGTATCTTCACTGAACACATTGGTTAGAATAAAAGTATTTTCCTAGGGTAAGTATGAAATTGATAGCTGAAGTTAAGTGACACTGGGGCATTACAGCCTCGTGACTTACTGATCTGCACACAAGGGGAGAATGCTGACAATGACACAGAGCACAGGCAGCACTACAGCCAGTGTGAATTTACACACCTGGTAAAGCTCTATCTGCATTGACAGGTTAGCACAGGTGTCCAAAATTCAGGCATGGCCCTAACGACATCCACCCTGCAGGTCACCAGTTCTGAGCTCACCTGCACACATCTCAGTCTGCTCTCCAGGTTTGGTGTGCTGGGATGCACACAGATCCCTAACTCGGCCTTCTTGAGTACCCACCCTTGGTAGTTGTATTTGGTAGCACTTCCAAAGTAACTTGCAGGACACAGACTGAGATTTCCCACTCCAATCGTCTCACCAGTTTCATCCTTTCATGCCTACCCCTATGGACAACTCACAGGGAACCAGTCACCAGGAAGAAATAAGCACAGGTGTGCAAGACTGTAAGCTGGGTTGGTCCAGACCACTGTTTTGTTCCAGAGAAATCATGGGATAAGCAAAAGCAAGCAAAGAATATCCAATATAGGAATGTTGGCCAAGCCCTAGGTCCTGTTCAAACCACCAGTACTCCAATTTGGGTTTAAAGCACTTCCAAATCAAACAGCAAGCATGTGTGTGTGAATGTGCATGTGTGAACTGTAAAGAGGACAGAAGCCTAAATCCAGGAGGAAATCTGTGTTACATGTGCAGTTCTGATATACTTGGTGCAATACTAGGAAATTTTAGACAGCATTCTGTGAGGCCAAGTCTGACTATCTTTCCTTTCCACATGACTAACAGAGATTCATTGTTTTTTCATTGTGTTAGGTTAGTTTGTTAGGTTCTGCTTGCTAGGGTTATTTTTTGGACAATGATGAGGATATCCTTCCCTCTCTCTGACACCTTTTAACCACAAAAGTAACAGGAAAATCCTTAACTTTGCTGTCTTTAAGCCTATCACAGAAAAAAAATAGCAGATGCAGCACATCTGTTAGTGTGAAACAGCATTCAGAAAAAAAGTTCTATTGCTGACCTGTGCATCTGTCAAAAACCAGAACTTCAGGTCAGTAAATACAACATTCTGTCTTATAATTAATGCTGTCATGACACTAATCATTCTTTCAGTGCTAAAGTCGTTTTTATGGCTATTAAAAAGCAGAAAAAACACCTCTTTTCAAAATCAGAGGAGGCTTTATCTGTCACTGTCATGCACCAGCGTCCAGAGTGGACGGGTGGCAAACACCAGATGTCAGGACACCTGGTTCCATGGCTCGCTACTTCAACACCGCTTTCCTGTGGTGTAAGAGACAAGGTCCTCTGAAACGGGGGGGATGCTGGGGTGCTTTGGACTTCAGCCCTCTCAAGCTGCTCTGAACCATTCTGAGAATTAACCCTCCTCATTGGCTACAATGGAACACTGGTGAGACCAGACGTGCTAACTTATTATCGGGCAGCTGTAAAAGGTGCAAGAGGATTTCTCTAACCCAGGGGAGCTCCACAGAGAGTGAATGCCGGAAGAACAGGGACACCACAGTGCTACAGTAAAAGAGACCATAAAACCCAGCCAAGGCCAGGCTGACATCAAGCAGTTGTGCCAGTGTAGCAACACAACCCAGGGCTGGAAACATTTGCACCCCAGAGCCAACAGGCAAAACCCTCAACAAGTGCAGCTGCTGATGGGAGAGAGCTGCTTTCAGCTCAGTTCACAGCTCTTGAGGTGGTAGCTTTAATGTGTCAGTAGCAACACCTTGGTATAAATTTAGCAACAGGAGTTCCACAGAGCGCACAAGACCTAGGGAAACGTGGGTATTTGTGTCCTCTCCCCCTTCACTCTCAGCTGCAGCTTTCTCAGTTCCTCCCTTCCCATCCCTAAAGAGATCCTCACTGCATTTCAGTCTAAGAGTCTGAGAGTCTGCATTTCACCTGATCTAAGCATTGACCCACAGATCATACGTTTAGGATATTACATCCTATCAACAACAAGGAAGTTGTACAACAAGCAAGCAGAAAAATACAATGCTGTTAACAAAAAACCTCAATCAAGAAAAGAAAACCATAAACAGAATTTTACAGATACTTGTTTCTCCGTATCTAGTGTCCTAACAAGCCATAACAATCCCTGTTTTCTCAAGTATAAGTAGGAACACTAAAAAATCTCAATCAAGAGTACTGAAAAGTTAAAAAACACCGAGGGACCTACAGTTGTTGATTTCAGCCTGTTTGCATGCAGCATTCTTGCCACATATATTTAAAATACAGCCAAAATACACTTAAATACAAAGCAGGGCTTTAATATGAGGCTCTTCACACAACCTGTTAGGAGAGTATATCTTTGAAAACTGAGTGAGAAAACTCCAGACCCCCAGCTCATGACTGACACATTGCTGGCCTACCAGGGCAGAAATTTCTCCATGAAGGCAAAAAAATTTATATTGTGGGAATTTTGGTATTACTCTCTTTCATAGTACAATCTGTATGTCTATAACTAGAATATAATTGAGTCATAAAGTGGATACTCCAGCTGGCCAGAATGTGAGTTAATTCATCAGTCCATAACTTCAGGGATCTCATTGTTACATATTTCCCTTAAATAAGAGCAGAATTAACTTAAGAGATGGGACTCCTGCTGACAGTTAAAAAAAATTATGGATGCAACAACCTTAAAGTCATGTTTAGCCTTCATCTTGAAAATGCCATCAGCTGCAGGCAGCAAAATTCAGGCTCCAACAGGGAGCTCCTGGCAAGAATTATGGAGCTAGTAAAATCAGGCATGAAAAAAGTCAAACTGAACCCCAAACCAACCAAAGGAAAAAACCACAAACCCACAAAAATCAAGGGGAGAATTTAAAAAGTGCTATATCTCTTTCTAAAAATATTTTCTGAACATCCTTTATACTTGGGATCAGGAACACTGGGATATTAGTTTTGTAGACCTCAAGTGTATCCTGGCTCTACTTGCACTTCAATTTAACAAAAAAACAACCAGCCAACCAACAAAGAAACCCATGTCTACTGCACTGATCTTATTACTCTTAACCTAGAAGACAGCACCAAGTAGAAAGCATAAATAGCATTCATTAGATTGCAATTCACAAAACATTTCTATTGATTCTCCCCATCCCTTTCTTTTACAATGTCTAAAACTTCTGCACAGCTATTACCTCTTCCATCTACTAGGCCTTGCTGCTGCCTCCATAGTAACAGAAGCAGTAACACAGAGTTTTTCTGTATTTTTCAGTGATGAGGTCCCAGCCACACACACCACAGGACATAAGTTTGCAGCTTGGAAAGACTGCAGCCAGCCAGTGGGAATGTGGCTTTGGACAAGCCAGACTAATAAAATGCAACATGTGACAATAACATTGCCTGTTTTATCCATGCTGGCTGGCTGCCACCACATCAAAGAACTGAGGCTCTAATGATGACTACTCCAATGCCGCAGTCCTGTAGGAAAAGGAATCATAGTTTTCAAACTCCATTGTATTTAACAATTGGTTCATTTTGTTAATGAGGCATTGTCTATATATCCAAGTGTGTCAGTGCATTGGATTATATCCAGTGCACTGAAACATCTGCATTATTGTTTCCAAGGTTATTCTTGCTGCTGAACAGCTTTTACAAAATAAATAAAAGTAAGAAATTGAGACCTTTCGTTCATCCAACAAAGAAAATGGAAAAAAAATCACATAAAAATAATGGATAAGATTTCTTTACCAGCTCTATTAATAATATATTCACTACGTTTATATATCAGTGAGCACCTGCTTTATGAACAGTTTCATATTCAATTTTGTGAAGCTGAAATATGACAGGTATAACAAGGAGCAATAAAACTCCAAAAGCATCTGTTTGGCACCTAAACATAGATTTTAAGCAAGGTCTCCCTTTAACAAACAGGCTTAAGACAATGAAGTATCTTTCAATTCTTTTTGAAAAGGTAGTCATCTTTTAGTTCATCCATCTTTGGGCAAATCTTCCATCAGCAGCAAATGACATCCTCCTTCAGAATGCCTGAGATACAGCTGCAGTGGCTGGCCTCGAGCACTGGCTCCCTCTCCCATCTGACAGAAAGGAGCTGCTGCTAGCAAACCCAGGCAGTGAACCTTTTTATAAGTCACTGTTAGATTTTATATTCTTTTCCTCTCTCCCCATGAGCTGCTTCATCGTCCTCTACCTTCAAGAAACTGAACACTTGTCAGCTGTTAAAGGCACTGACATTTCCCTTTACTATAAACTCAGGATGTGCAATGACATCGGAAATCCTAGCAATAGTCATACCAAAAATCATCACTACTTCCAGCTACTGCAGTACTGTTACACTTTGTGGGTAAGAGTTCTTGTAAATTTGCAGGTTTGTGGGAAGGAGGCAAGAGCCTCTCCCTTCATTCCCTTAAGAACTAAACCCCTTGATTTTGAGGGAGTCAGAGTCTGGGGCCAGAGTGAAGCACAGAGAGCGACACTTCACAGCAGGGTGAGACCGTGAGACACCACCATCCCTTTCTTGATCACTGCTTGAACAGTGGTGGTGCTCACTAATATTGCACACATTTAGACTCGTGATGCCAGGATTGTCTTGGTATACTGCTATTACCAGTGACAGCACTTGCAGAAACTATATCTATTCTTAGTCTACATACATGGCAGAAGAGATGTGCCACTTTCTTTTCTCTAATTAAGCGTTTCACAATCCCTTTTGAACTTCATTTTTCCCCACAGTTTGAGAAACACTGCACTAAATCAATTAACAATCCCCAAGGGTCCGGATTTAGGTCTGAAACCAGATTTAGGTTTGAAAACTCCTTTTTAAAAAAAACAAAACCTCACTGGTGACCTTTTAATATGCAGTGAAGTACAATGACTTCTATGAAGAAGACAAAAAAACAATTAAAATTACACTAGCAGAAGAGAAGAAACAACTTGAAAGAGACTCTTAAAAGATTAACTTGCTGAGTAAATCTAAACTTTAGAGAGAACATTATTGTAAAGTAGCCCATGGTTCTACCCATGGCTGCACTTCTATTAACATGAAATTGTCATATGACAATGCTCCTGTAAATTTTGCTCACTGTATGAGATTTGATCTTCGAAAAGAAAATCCAGCTTTCCTCCTCCACCCATCCTCCATTTCTTTTTGCTAATGCAAAGATTCACATCTGCTAATTTAATCCATGTTTAATGATCTCATAGGTAAAAGCAAATCTGGAGGAAGAGACTGTACAGCCAAGTTTAATTATAAACTGTTCCTTTCCATAGGAAAGACTTGTTTACCTCCAAGGCTGAGGAAGTTCATCCCCAAGCTTAGAGAAATCTGGTTTTAGTACAACTTGTGTTCAGACACACGAGTGGATTTGAATGGGATAAGCCAAAATAGATATTGTCCCCAAATATCCATCTTGTGCCTTTCATGGAAGCTGCTTCTTCTGCAGCAGGAACAGTGTAACTGTAAATCCACAAAGTATCCAGGTAACCTAAAACCAGTGTTGGCTTACTTAAAATAATTTGTGCTGTAAAAAAAACCCCAACAGCTAAGAATTATACATAATAGGCACAAATTAAAGCATGCAGGCTTTCACTGAACAGAAGAAATAACACCCTCTTATGAAATAGCTGTTTATGGGACAAACAAAGAGAAGACAGGATAGACTAGCCAGCATCCTGATTCACCTGTACAGACCCTGTGCAGTCCTACTGTAAACATCTTCTAGAATAATCAGCCAGAAGAGTGAAGAGAAACAGATAATAGACAGTCAGCATCTACTATTCGTTTCTTCTCCAGACTGCATTGCTAAAATGTCCACAAAAAGATCCCAATGCAAATTCAGATACCAACTCATTCCCATTCCTCCCCTTACATGACAGAAAGAATCAAGCATGAAAGATCAATGCTATACACAGTTCTTAAAGCCACAATCAAGTCTTTATACTAAAAATTAATTTTGGGGACAGTTTTAATATTGCTAGTACAGATATATGGAGGAGGGAAGAATCTGGATGCTATTTTTCTTATTTATAATTGAGGAAAACGATAGAATTGGGGGAGAAACCCGAATAAACCCCAAGTATTCTGGAAGAGAGTAACTGAATTCAATCAAGTTCATCTCTCAAGAAGAACATAATTTAAATCAGTTCTAATGCATACAGGCATCAGCCAGTTGCCAGATTTACTGCAACTGAATTAGTTCCCACCTGGTAAGAGAGAGGGGCCAGTAAATAAGAGACAGTTTTGCCCTCCTTGTTTAAAGCAACTTTCCAAGAAAAAAGCACTTGTAAAACCCTGACATCAAATAGTACATACCAATGAAGGAGCAGAAAATTTTCTTTACATTGCTTGGAAGCAGACACAGAGGCTATTCCAAAAGACGCTTAATTATATATTAATTTTTCTGGCACGGAATCTCTGTAACTGAGTGAAACTAATTTTGCATGATTAAATTTAAAACCAGCATTGGTGAACCCAGGTTAACAAACCCATAGAAATGCAGTGGGAAGCCTCAACTTGAAAAGGCTCTATGCCTCCTGAAGTCCAAGCTGACAGAAGTCATGCATCTGAAGGGGAGTGTAAAGTTTAATAACATTTGGTAGAAAAAATACTGATGAGCTCTTTTAAGGCCCAACACCTGCCAGTGCACCACTTTCAATGGTTCTGGTTTGACAGTGACATTTTTTCACATTGAAAATATTTTACTCTCTACATTGCTAAGCAAAACATGCATATATACACAGCAAGTAAATTAGAATAATGTGCAACTGAATATAAATAAGTGCTTCCAAGTATATGCAATAAGCAACCTTAAAAAACCTCACAGATTTTCCTCTGATTTCTTATATGGTATTTGTACTTTAGTTTTTGGTGTGGCCTCAGTACCCTGAATTATAAAGAACGGGCATCATGCTACGGTGACAGGGTTTTGTTAGTTTTTTTAAAGTAATATTATAGTGCTGTTCATTTAAATACTGTTTTTCTTGACGGTAAGAAAGCGAGAGAAGAAACCAATATGGAAAAGCTTTTAGGGTTTCCTGAATATATATCAAATGGTGACTGAATGAGCAGATCCCACCTGGGACACAGGCACTGGCTGCAGTGTCTGGTCAGTGGGTAAGTCATTTCTCTTTTCTGCCATCCTTCTCCCTCCTCCCCTTTATCACCTCTGACAGCTAGCCATCTGAGGGATGAATCATCTCCTCCACTACAGCTCTTCTACTGAATAGCTGCTTTAAAGGAAACAGATTGAGGAAAAGTTAGCACTAAGTGAATCAAAGGCAGAGCTGTGTGTTCCGAAGTATGCATCACCCTATATATTTTCAAGGTTCCGTCCCACATTGATCCCAAGTTTGGAAAAGGTAAATAGGCACGTTTGTGTGCATGAGTAGAAGGAAGGGATGTTTCTTTCCCATCTTTCCATTCAGAAAGGGGAGGGATGAGACTCTCAAACTTCATTCTCTCATTTCCATTTCTCTCTGTATGGGGAACAGGCTGCTGTTAAGTCTTCTCCCTTTTGGCCTTATTTCCCTCTTCTTCCTCCTCATCCCCATAAAGTGGCTTGACAGTGCTTGCAGATAATTTGACAGGCTGTGTTGGAGGAGTTTTACCCAATATAATTCAGCACTGATCTTTCTTGTCTCCTTCAAATCTTATTTAATAAAATTAAAAACAAGATACTAGGAAAGTAAGCTAATAATACATAAAAGATATGAGAGTTCTTTAAGCTTTTTGTAAATTAAACCAAATGCTTTTCATATTATTTTACTGCTGTTTGAAAGGAAACTTCATAATATTTTTTCAGTTTTGTCTCCACTGTACTTGATTCATCATGACTAACATGCATCTTTCCCTGAACATAGTGTGCAGTGTCTACCATTTGTTATATAAGAAAAAAAAAGTAATACATTCTTCCAGAAGGCAAAAGATTTCTATGCCTACTGAAAAATTTCAGCAAATGAAAATGGAAAAGTTTGGCAGGTCAAAAAAATCAACCTGCAAAGTTTGGTTTCATTTGGGAACTCCCTTTTCCTCTAAGGGGGCTTTCAGAATACTTAAAAATCATACTGCTGTGATTACAGCCACCCTCAAGTACCACGTTTCTTCAAATTTCACACAGGAATTTCCCAGGCATGTACCACAAAAGGGTTAACTACAAGTGAAACTCATTGCACTGCATGAAGAAATTACTAACCCATTTCAGTAACGCATTTTCAGTGTGAATTCAAATGCTCTCCTCTCTAATAGACCTTTATAATGTACTGAGTCCCCAGACACACCAGGGTCTTAAGGACATTACAAAATGCTTTTCTTCACTCTGAACACTATTCACAGAAATAATAATAATTCTAACCAGGTAACGTGCTGCAGAATTTCAAGATGTTAAAGGTAAGCTGATAAATATTAAAGAAGTTGCTTTTATTGCAATATTAATATATGGGCCACAAAAACAATCTCAGAGAAGTCCAGAATATAAACTACAGCCCTTGTATAACTTGTTTTTGTTTGTTTCCCCCACCACAATTTCCTAAAAGGAGTTTTTAATTCATAATTTTGAATTTGTTAACTTCTGTACACTGCCTCCAATCCAATGGCTATGGGGCCATTGCTTTAGAACTAACCAGATAAACAGAATAACCCCTGAGATTCCTGAACAGAACAACAAAGATCTTCCTGCTCACAGTGCACCACTACTTAAGTTCCAAAATCTGCACTTGCTGCAGCCATTCAGAATGATTCTACTCCAAATGCAAAGCACTGACTAGAAATTTGAAGACTTTCCACCGAGACGTAAAAACACTACCACAATTTTACAGTTGAACAAACTAAGGCACAAAAGTGTTAAGTGGGTCACACAAGCAGTAAACGCCTTATTCAAGCAGCTGTTCAGAAAGAAAAAGCAAATGAAGAAACCAGCTGAACATATCAAAAACCTTAAACAGTAAGAAAGGAAGAGGGTTACACCCTTTAGAGAAAACACCTTGTACCCCACATACACTCATAGGAAAATGCACATGCACTGAAGTAAACATAAATGCAGAGAAAAACATGCAGAGAACTTATTCATGAGGGGGGCCAGCTGAGCGCAGGTACACAGGCACTTACTTGATCTATTTCCATTAACTTGGGGAAGGCACCTGGCCATTCGATAGCCACCTTCACTATATCAGCAGGAGGGGGCATTGCGATGCTGCTGTTCCTCGGAGCCAGTGCCACTGGACACTAAATACTGCAGAGAGCCTCTCTCATTCACACCTGCAGGGAGAGAGAAAAAAAAAAAAAGAAAAAAGAATATTACAGCAGTTCAGGCAGAACTCCAGCACTGCCGCTTCAGTCTCCTACATTTCCCCTGGCTGGGCAGGTAGATGAAAATGTGTGTGTGTGTGTGTGTGTGTGTGTATGTGCAGGAGCAGGAGAATGGCACATATTACAGGAGCAAACACAGGACACAACGCCACGACACGCTGCACAGCTCGACAGCCTGTTAGAAAGATGGCTGAAGCACTGAAATGTACGGTGAATAATAGGCATGCATTAGATTTAAATAGAAAAACTATTTTTAAATATTATTAAATATGCTGGTGGGGAAAAAGCGACAAACTAGAGAAAGCTGCTGTTACAGTGTCACTCCTGGAGTCCCAGGGAAGGTGACCGAATCGGTTAATGCTGGCACTTCACGAGAGGAGATTGCCCAGGAAGTTATGGCCAGGAAACACTGTTTCTTTTAACTATAGCAATGATCTTCTGGGTGTTCACAAATAGATCACTGCACTATAGCAACCAGTATGTCAGGAAGAAGGCAGAACACACAGCAGTTTCCACATATACATACACACACTCACACACATCCTCACCTCATGGATCCAGAGATACCCACATATAAATACTTCTGTATGGTACATCTCAGACACGTGAATACACAGGGATGTACTATACATTCACAGTGACACAATCAGGTACATAACACGTCATAATTCTGCAAGAATATGAACATCTACAGGATCTCCTGTCAAATAGTGTGAGCTGTGTATTTCAGGGAAAGAGGAAAGGGGAAGATCCAAATCCTCGGGCTTTGCAGAATTGAAGATCTGTCTCTTCTGACTCATCAAAGTTTATAACCTTCCAACAACAGCAACCAATGTTTATCAAGAGTGTGTAGTGCCTCTCTGGGCTTGCCAACAAAGCTTCTGCACCCCTCTCTCAGCTCAGTGGTGGCAGGACACCCTCTCTAGTAGCAAAGCTCTGCAGTTCTCAGACACAGCAGCCCATGCACCCTTCTGCAGATGGGGAGGTTCCTGCTAGCTTTGCCAAGCCCTCCACAACAACCATGGCGTTTCCTGCACACTCTGCTGAGACCCAGCAAAGCACTGTCATGTATCACAAAACAAGAGAAGCTGTAGAAATCCCCAGCAGTGCAGTCCCACTTCTTCTTAGGAGAAAAAAGAGAAGGAAGTGGTGAAAGCACAGAGACGTGTTTGCACATACGTCCTTCCATAGAGCTAAGGCAAGAGAGGAGCTGGATGAGTGTACCAGACATGCAAAGACACAAACAGGTACAGGTCAAAAAAGGCTTTGACCGCCTTCAGCTGCTTCAACTGATCTGATCTAATGACCTTTCTTCAACAGAAGAAAGGCAGAAACCGGAGCTCAGATCAGTCTGAACAAAACTGTGAAATTATTCCTTTATTGGGAAATGTTGTACCTTTTTCTCAGACTACTTTTATAAGTGGGAGTTCATCCAGCCTTCCAGATGTCTCTGTCTTTCCTTTTTTCATGTGTGCCTCTGGTCTGCTCAGAAAAGATTCAGTCCCCTGACTCTGCGAGCCCTGCTACATTCTACATAGGGCTCTCAAGACATAATATAAAAGCCATTTATGAACTTCAACACTCCAGCAATTTATTTCCAACAACGGCAGTTCTGACGCCGACAGGCTCGCACATCACCACAAAGCAAAGCACAAGGCAGTAAATAAGACAATGGATGGTCTATAAATAAGACTGGATTGCAGGAAGTGCCTTGAAAGACTAAACAATGTGATTAAGAAACACTGTGATATTGTCTACATTTGGTAGATGTTACAGGAACAAGGAATAAACACAATTAAAGCATGCAGCTGGCATGCTGGCCATTGAGAAAATCAGACATTTACTTTTGGCTGTCTTCTACCCTGTAGAGCCTTAGGTGATGCAAATTTCCCACAATTTCTCCCCAAAACATCAAACTCCCACCATCTGCATCTCCGACCAGTGGTCCCCTTGCTGTGCAGAGCACTGGCTCAATCAACCAGAAAAAAAAAAAAAATTATCATCAGTTTTTTACGATGTTTGAGTCAAACAGCTACTCAGAGGTGATACAACATGGAAGAGGAGAGGAGAAGAGAGGTTTCTTGGCAGCAGTGAGCTGTTAATCCACCTCGACAGTCAATGGAAACTGAGACCTTGGCACCTCCTGCTCCCACACTCACAGTGACGGTGTTTCCCACCTCCTTGGCAGTGCAGTCCTTGGTACTCCCAGCCTGCCGGTGTTTTGGTTTTAAACTGTCTGCAGTGCCTAAGGGGGGCTGACTCACCCACTGCCTGACCAGCAGGCTACTCCCTGCATTCCCTGGCTTGGCACCCCATCCCTGGCAGGAGGGATGCTGGAAGCACCAGCCAGAGCCTGAGTTTGCTGGCCACAACACAAAAAGAGCAGCAGCAGCAGCAGCTCCTGCCAGACAAACTTGACTGAGGACAGCTTCAGCTGAGTAAGCCTTTCTTTTCAACAGTTTTATTTTCCCCCATCATGTTTCTTCTACACTTTTAATGAAAAAAAAAAAAAAAACCTGTGTAGACCACATATCTAAAGACAGAAGGGAAACATAAAAACCACAGAATCCACCTATTGCATCAGGAAACACAGTTTCTTTTGACTGAGAAGAAGTAACTTGTGGCCCAATACCTTCTCTCCAAAGCTTACAATAAATGCTGGAGTAAAAACACTGATTCATGGCCACTGGCTGTAGAGTACAAAAGTAAAACAACATTATACAGCAATAAATTTGCAGAAAACGTCCATTTTCCCATGCATGTGAGGGCATTAACCCTTATTTCGCTGTAGCAAGTTCTGGGCTATCCTGACTCACACAGGAAGAAAGGTTTAAGAAAGAAGAATCAAGGAAAGCTGATGGCAAGTTAATTAGATTCAGCTATGGAAAATAAGCACTTACATTCCAAAGCAAGGTGCAAGACAAGTCTGCCACAGCATTCAGCAGACAATTTCATTGTGACTAGTTTTAACGTAGACTAGCACAGATCTCCTACATAATTATAATTATAATTATTACTATACGTATGCTTATACAGTCATACAACACAAAGCAAAGTGACAGATCTTTCACTAATACAAGTGGATGTAGTCCCACTTCTCCCACCAGAAGACCAACTCAAAGATAACAATGTGGTCTGAATGCCGAAAAGAATATAAAATCATCACTTTGTTTCTGTTTCTTAGTGGGTATCCTAGTCAAATGTGCTGATTTCTTCTTTCCTCATTTATATTCTTGTGAATCCAGTGCAACATACAAAAGATAATTTAGTTTCATTCTACCTATGTGGCAATGTCAGAAACAAATATTCTTTTGGGGATTTTTTTTAAAGGCCAAAATTGATGTTTAGCTGTCATCCCAAAAGTAGCACTGTAAAGAAAATTCTGCAACCTATGGTGCTGACAATTCAAAATTACCTACTATTTATTCCCATGGTACACAGGGTGTTACATGCTGCCCAGCAAAATAAGGAAGGCACAAATCCTGGTTTGAAATAGTTCCAATTTAGTAAGCAATTTTCATTATGTGAATGAAGCACTAGAACTGTTTTCAGCTGCTTTTTGTTATGCCAGCAGCAGTCAAATAGTGAAAAGGATAAGGATGTCGCTGAAGGGTCTAGTTATGGAGTTTTCTCAAGTACCATTCCTCTTTCTCTCCCAGTGGGATCTGAGAAGCACTGACGTATAAGAGCAACTTTCCAACTCATTTTCTAACATTTATTTTCAAGACAGAATCTGAAGGCAAGAAGGACACACATGCAGGCATGAGTGTATGAGGGGGAGGAAGGGGTCAGAGGAAAAGGAAGGCAAATTCCTATTGTTTTCTCTAATGCAAATGCAAGAAGATGTAACCTAGAGAATGTTTAAGCAACTTACATGCTCAACAGCACAGTATTTTATAATTTGAGGGGGAAAGAACCACAATCAAAGCATGTCTACCACCTGAACATACTTTCCTGCATCAATATGATTTTGCAGAACTATGACAGATTATCCCAATAAAGTACCAAGTTTGCAATTTATTGTTATTGCCACATACAGTATATTTATGCATTTCAACCATACTGTGAAGGAGTTCCTGTGGTCTGTAAAGTCAGAGTAATAAACATCCAAGTTGGAAATCAAAGTATGTTAAATTTAATGTAAAAATGCATCAGCACAGATATGCAAGTTCTCAATTTACCTGTCTCTGAAGGATTCATTCAGCACAAATGTCAGTAAAATATACTGAATTTTCCCCTTCTACCTATGCACTGCATGTGGAAAACAGGATTTTATTTGTGTTAGAAATTAGTTCTCAGTGGAACTCTTTTTTTTTTCAGACTTGTTTTGCAATTTCATTGGCACTTTCCATACAAAGATCTCAAAGTACTTTAAATAACTTAAAGTTATCAGAGCACATCTCACAAGAAATAAATTCTTTTCTTATTCCACAGAATAAAAATGCAAGGCTAATAGGAGCTATGTGACTTGTAAATGTAAAAAGCAGCCTAGAAGATCTTATTTCTTTTTTTACAGAAGAGAGGTAATATTCAAAGAGCAGGCCAGCTCATTTCATGAACAGCTCGAGTAAGAACATTAATGATTAGAAAATGACTGAAGGAATACCACGTGCACTTGAGGATTTAGTAAAGCAAAGCACGTGTTTCTCCTGCCTGAACAAAGGCAGCATGTGCAGCACCTGGAGCTGGCACAGACTCTGCCACTGCCTGACACAGGCAGGTTTTTGCATGGCATTTCTTGAAGGTGATGGGAAAGCAGGGCAGTGAGGGCAACAGAACCAAGCAGGATGAGGTGGGTGCTGGCAGGGACCTGAGCCCTGGCCAGGCCCAGAGCAGGAGGAGAGGCACAGCTCCCTCTGCTCGGCGCATTACGTAAGGAACCACTTCTTGTCAAACCTCATCAGCTTCCTCCGCTTCGCTCCTGCCGCCCCGGCAAACAGAAACTAAGTGGCAAGTTCAACTGGAAGGTCCCTCAGGGACCAAGTCTGATTAACGATTTTAGAAAGATAATCCAGCGCTGGATTAATATCCCCCAAGAGAGTTATTTTTGGAGTTAAACTGCATGACTGAACAGCTGAATCTAAGGAGCTGTAAACATGCTCTACTATCTCTGCAAGTAATCAAAACAGGGCAGAGAAGCCAGGGGCCTGGATGTACACTCTGTGTATGTAAAAAGGCTTTCATGCTGCCCTTTTCCTTCTTAGGCATTCAGTGCTATTTACCCCTGAACCAGACAGGAGTCAAAGGCCCAGCAGACCCAAGTCAATAAAATCAGTGGAGGTTTTGACACAAATGGAAGATAAAGCTGTACAGAAGCTATGAGCTGTACTCTAGTAAGGGATGGAAAAAAGGCAGAGGTCTCAAAAAACAGGCAACCTGGGTGGGGATGGACCCCTCTGCAGCAGCCACCAACACTGCAGGAACACCCCCTCAACTGACTTCCATGGTTGAGAGCAGTCCATCAGCTTCCAAACAGGAACAGTTCTTTGATGCCGAACCCTAGGTCTGCTGATCTATGCATCATTAGACCAGGAATGAAATATTTAAAATTATGTTAAAATGAGTTTTGGACCCTTCAGGTTCAAATACAACCTGACCCTTCCTCTCCAAAATATAGGTAGACCTAGTATTGGAGGAGATTTTAGGATTATGGGTGTCAAATGTACAGAACAGGACAGTTTTTGCCACTGGTAAAGCTGCCCAGGAAAGACAGCTAATGTTTGTGTGGTTATCACCTCTCTCATTTCAGCATACCCCTACCCTTTCTTCACAATTTCATTCCAAGTATTTTCTCTAGCCACAGTCATCTTGTTCCTCTTCCTGGGAAGCATTTTATATGGTTGAGGTTTCACTATGTTTGACAGGCCAGACCACTTTCAGAGTGCTCTCACTCTTCAAAGCTAGACAGCAAAAAAGGCTTTAAAGGGTGCTTGAGAAGAAAAGGTGGAAGAAAACACAATAGACTGGATCTACTCAGAATATAAGCAAGAAGTTTATAGCAAGAAGCAAGAAGCTTTTAAAGCATATATTGAAGCATATTAGAAATACTCAGGTACTTCTTTAACACGAACCCCTCACTTCTTGGAAGATCATTCTCCTTTTACTGAAGAACTTCTACTTACATGTCTGTAATTCATAAGAGGACAAAAAACTTAGTTTTGATTACTCCAGATGCTATTTCAAATTTTGTGGCAATTTAATTAACTCACATATAACATCCAGTCAGAAAAAGGTGTTTGTTCACTAAAGACGTTAATATCGGAGCTCTTCAAACTATCATACTCAAGTATTCAAAAGAAAATTCCAGTAAATAAATAAAATACTAATATAAAAAAAATAATTAAAAACCTAGACAAAACCAAAATGCACCACCACAACCCCCACGCCAACAGCAATCCAGCAGTCAAAGGTCTAAGGCTTCACAAATAAAAGCCTGATTTTTCAACCATGCTGAGTATCTGCCTAGACTACAAAATTTAAAGATCATGGCAGGTATCTAGTACAGAAACAAAACAAAATGCTACTCTGAATACAAGCTATTACTTAATCTACTTAAACTTTTCACAGTTTGTCAGGGCCTGCCAATTCATTTGGGGTTGTTTCTTGTCATTTTGGCTTGACTCCAGATGTTTCTAAACTGCAGCAAGTAGCAAAAAAAATATCCCTTAAAATCCAGTTAAATAAAGTTTTCTTTTCCCACCTTTTAAGGTAGTCTCACATAACCTGCAAGGTAGAAAGGAAGTAATGGGAAAAACATAAAACCTCAATTTCAGCCCATGGTCCTACTGTTCCTTAAGAGTTGTAAGTTAAAAATCAAAGTTCTCAGCATAAGAAAGTTGGAGGGCAGAAGAAAGGAAAAAGGACACTGACAGTGTGAAATCACAAAATGCAAGCAATGCAAAAACATTACAGCTCGAAAGGATGGAGGGAATCTTTTTTTGTTGTTTGGGGGAATGGGAGCAGGTAAAGGGGTGATGCTTTTCAATGTTTAAACTAAGCACATTCCAAAGGAGTCCCATGAAACTGAAAATTAAATAAGTTTATTACAGGCTGGTTGAAAACAAGCTGAAAAGAAACAGAGAAAGTTCATCAAAAGTGCTGTGGATTTTGAATAAAACTCAAAGGTAAAAACATTAAAAAATTACAGTCCTCTTTTCTACTACTAGCACGATCTGGCTGAGGTATCTCATACCTTCCTGGCATTTGGATAAATCAGGGGGCTAGAAAGGACACAAAAAAAGAGCGCCTTGAGTCACGATGATAATACAGCAGAAGCTGAATCAAAACAAGGATGACTGGCTATATCCCAAAGGAGATAACAGATATAAGAAGATAAGCTGAAAGCTGGGGAAAACCCTAAACTTCCTGCTGGAAAGAAGATGAAGCAGCAGTATAAAAACCAAAGAGAATTTGTTACCCTAATAATATTTATTATACAGCCAGAGGAATGGCTAGGAAGTTAGCAGTTAAATGGAGGAAGAGAGGGCAACAGAGATGTGTGAATGCTGAAGGAAACAACCAAGTTAAATGACAGCACAGACAGGATGTTGAAGGTTGAAACAAACAGCATTATTTTCTAATGTAATCATTCTGCACTGAAAAATCCTATGGGAAAGAGTAATATTGATATTCTGCAGTGCATAAGCAGAGGCTAATGCTCATCATAAGTAAGAAAAACAACAAAAGAAAGAGTGGATAGCACTTGTGAATCTGAGGAGGGCACAAAAAGTTTGACGACACTGGACTTTTGTCAGGCACTGACACTGCTCTTCAAAGACGGGCAATTTTGAGTGCCACATTGAAAGAAGAGTCATAAAGCTACTAGAAGCCATCCAGAGGAGGGCCGTGAAGAAGGTGAAGGATCTAGAGGGGAATTCATATGAGGAGCACCTGAGATCACTTGGCTTGCTCAGCCTTGAGGAGACCTCATTGCAGTCAGCAGGTTCCTCATGAAGGAAAGTGGAAGGGCAGGCACTGATCTCTTCCCTCTGGAGACCAGTGAGAGGACCCAAAAGAATGGCATGAAACTGATTCAGGGGAGGGTTAGGTCAGATATTAGGAAAAGGTTTTTCACCAAGAGGGTGGCTGGGCACTGGAACACACTCCCAAGGGAAGTGGTTCAGCACAAAACCTGTCTGAGTTCAAGAAGGGTTTTGAGCAGCACTCTTGAGCGCATGCTGTGACTCTTGGGGTGTCCTGTGCAGGGCCAGGAGTTGGACTGGTGATCCTTGAGGGTCCCTTCCAACTCAGAACGTTCTATGATACCTTAAAAGATGATAACAAACAAGAGACGGAAAGAAACCACCTGTCAGCAATCTTGCAGCAGAAAGCAGCCTCATGTACGGAGGTGTTTCTCTTAGACTTACTGCAATCAGTGCATCAAAACACCTAACAGTCAAAACACCCCATGTTTTTCTGACTTCCCAGCAGTACACAGTCTCTGAATCCACCCCTGCAGGCTCCTAGCTCTCTGTCAGTTCACCCTCATAGTCACAAAGAATAATTTGTCCTTAACACTTGTGGACTTCCCAGTGCTGGCTCTCTGAAGAACATTCAGCAAAACTAGACAGCATATGAAGAAACTGTCCACTCAGGAAAAAAAAATGCATGGCACAGTTAATATTAGAGACTTTGCTGATAGCTAACATTTGTGGAATAACTTGAGCTATTCTGCATTAAATAGAATGTCAAGACTAAGCCAGAGTTTTAATGGATATCATAAAACCTACTTTGGAAACAGAAATACTAAAGAACAAACATAGTAAAAGTCACATCCCAAAACAACTACTGTGCATATGCCCAATCTGAACACTGGCGCCACCCTGTTTTGCTGAGTACTGCTCAGTTGGTGTACCTGCAGGCCTGGAATCTGTGTTTTGGGGACATCCTAAGGAGATATCACCCTCCTTTTCAATACTGACACATACCTCGAGGCCATTGTTTATAATTCTAGATCAAGAGAAGCTTGCATACGTGAACAATCATCTCAATTATACAGTCAGGTTAACCATAAGATCACTGTAAGGTAAGATCCAAACAAAAAGATACTAAAGAACCCAAGAACAGGTCAAGCTCCAGACTCACATTGCCTGAACACAGATTGTATTTTGTAGGGCTCCAAGAAACCTTTTGGAAAAAAGTCTAACTGCAAGATATTAGCAGTGCCAACACTGCTCACCCAGCCCATTTCCAGGGGAGACTTGTCCTGCATAAAGCTTGGTAAACTGCATAAAACGTGACACTTAGTAACAGGAGATCTGGGTATTTTAACGTGAGACTATCCCTTATTTATCTCTGTACTGCAAAACTGTAAGCAGCAGATGACCTTATTTGAGCAGGGCAGTTGGATCAGATGACTTCCAGGAGTCCCTTCCAGCCTCAACCATTCTGTGATTCCCTAAGTATACTGATATATTGTCTCTAAGCACTCTTGAAGCCATAGCCTGCCTATCTGTGTTCCAATAATGTGCCTTTTCTGTACTTTGAGCATGCACAAATGATCAAAGGACCTGCTTTTGTAGCAGGTTGCCTTCTATGCCAAAATTGATTCTTGCAACACACTGAAAGCAGCCGTTGGTTACAACTTAGGAACAACAATCTCCATAACTCTTCCCATCTGGCATCCAAGAGCAGTTATCAAAAAAGTATCCCAGGTTTCAATAACTTGAACTAAAATTTTAAAGATCAAGGTGGAACTTCTGAAAGGAAAACTGCCCTAAAATGTGTTTGTATTACAGACTAATACATGACATTCAAGCACTGGGTACAATTTGTGGTCACCGCATAACCTTACTGCACTCTTTATTCAACATTATAATCTGTATGGCCCAGGGAAAGAGGAAACAATGATGCAAACATCATCCTTTATTGGTTTGAGTCATAAACTCTAGAGAGTCATGCAGTTAAAGCAGCAGACAACAGTTGAAAAGCTTACTGTCTCTCCTTTTTAGCGGGGACAGAAAGACAGGTAATGAGTTCACTCAGAAATTACAACCCACATGTGAACTTAAACCCACATTGAGTCTATTTTATGCTATCATGCTGGGCTATTGAGAAAAAAAAAAGGAGGAGGGGGCAGTCTGGAAGGGAGAGAGGACAGCGACCACTTCGGCCACTGCAGTTGAAGCTATACATAGGTGTTATTTTCTTATTATTAGGGGAAAAAAAATGGGAACACTTTAATGAAGAAACTAGACTCATGAAAAATACCAGCCTGTCTAGTAAATATGTTCACTTCATTGTTAAAGTTACTTGTTAAAGTTCAGATAAAACATTGTTAAAGTTCAGGTAAAAAGTCACTATCAGTTATAAAGTCACCTTCTTAGTAGTACATATGATCTGTTTCTCCAAGTATCTTCTATTTCATAAGGAACTATAATTTCAAAAGTTCTCTAAGACTCCTGAGATGACTAGAGCGAATACTCTGTCAAAAGTTGATGACAGCCCAGCTGTGTTTCCCCACTGCCACACTCTGGTTGGAGCTCCTGCTCCAGCCTCGCTAGGAACATGCAGAGCTATGCCAAGAATGAGCAAAACACTCACTGTTTCCAAATTGGCTAATCAACAGACTGAGTGCTTAGCCTCCCCACAACACATGCATCCAGACAAGCAACAAGCACCGAGGACTGAACTGTGCCAGCCACATTATTCAGCAAGACGACTCGTGGCAATTTTCTTCTCACGAGCCAGAACATCAATTGTCACCGACGATGCTGCAACTCAATCAACTTCTATCAAAACACCCATTCAAAGCGAACCAGCACTTGCTGTGTGATGCTTTACTCTATTATCCTAAAAACAAATAAGGGTCCCTCAAATATTTAATACCTACTTGGTTCCACACAGGAGTTATTGCCCAGCATTTTATCTGCTAAGAACTTAAAATTGCTAACTGCAGAACGAGATGCTGGCAGCAAAAGGATGCTATGCTTTTGCTGAATAATAACATGCATACCCTCTAACTTATTACATAGTCAAAAAGAAATGGATCCTCATAACTGTTTCATGTTAAAAATATTGTAATACATATACATCATCCTGAGGCACCATCCTTACATTCTCTGGTAAAATATTTTTTTTCTGCTCCAAAAAGCTCTCTGAATGGCCAAGTCCAGTTCCACAGCATACCTGATGTCTGCTTCTCCACTGTCACAGCTTTGCCTGCCTCTCCCCAGTGCCAGCACTGGCACTTGTCCAGCATGCCAGTTCAGAGAGATGGAGTGTCTAAAAAGTAACCCACAAAACAAAAAGACTTTCAGACAGATTAGCCCCTTGAATGCATTCACCACTCACCTACCCAAGCATCAGGACCACAACAAGCAATGTGTAAGGCCAAAGAGGAAAACGGGAACATAACCTGCTCATTTTAACCTTTTTCACCTGTGCAAAGCTCATGGCATACAGCTGAGATTCAATTCCATAGAGAAGAATGATGTAAAAGTATGCAATTACTAAGTTCATTACAGTACGTCTCATTAATTCAGTGAGCTGCTTTATAATTGTAACAGACATTAAAAGATTAAAGTATTTGGATTAAATCCAAGTACATTTTCAGTGCTCTGATGATTGCCAGAGTCTGTATCTTCAGAAACACAGCGTAACACCCCTTCACCAAGAACCCTGTGAGAGAAACCATTCTTTATCCTTCTTGCTTTCAGATTTCAGTGCTCCCAAATTAAATTTTCCCATTGCACTTGGGGGTGAGGGGTGGCAAATCTGTTCAGGTAACTGTCTACTTCAGTTTGACATGTTAAAACTGTTTCCAAATAAAGCTGTCAACTGCAGTTGACCATTTTGAACTTCCTGGAGGGGTAACACCTGGCTGGAAAGTCCTTTGTGTGCAAGCAGCAGCATGGAAACGAAGCCAAACACATAACTCTATGGCACCTTTCATCTGTAATTCAGTAGTAATTTAACATCATTAGATCTCTGCTGTTCAAGCAGTAAGGGTGATTTAGGTATCAATCACTTAAAGAGAATGTAGTCCTCTTTCTGCTCTTCAGTAAAGCATTTCTACTCTGCTGTGGAGACTAAAGCACAGCTTTACAGGCCTG
The DNA here is from genome assembly GCF_021018805.1 of Prinia subflava. Taxonomy (NCBI): domain Eukaryota; kingdom Metazoa; phylum Chordata; class Aves; order Passeriformes; family Cisticolidae; genus Prinia; species Prinia subflava. The sequence goes on along the minus strand of NC_086247.1, from coordinate 106,291,433 downwards.
GTAGCATGGCAATAATAGCAAGCACAGAGCCTTACCCTCTCTCAATTTTACACAAAATTAAGCAATGTTCACAGGTTGTGCTGAAAGTACAAGATTTCCAGAAAGCTACAGTGCACATCTCTACTGAAAGAATACTTCGTTTTCTTCTCATTGATGCAGTCCTTGAGCTGCATTCTCACAATCACAGACAGAGCCCATCAGAAGATGTTAATCTGGAGTCATGAGTGTGATCAGGGAAGAGAGGTCCCATTTCCAAAGCGACAGACAGCCTGCTCTGAACAAGTAAGCAGACTGCCCATCTCTGAAGACCAGGATTTGAGTTCCATTTTCCCCTTCTCCTAACAAGGGATTCGGCTGTTCTGTCAGAGCTGGATGTGACTTCCTTCTATCTTGCCTGGAAGATATCTGTAGGGCTCACAATGACGTGTTCTCCACAACATGCAGTTCCCAACTGCTTCTTCTTGATTTGTGCATGCAAAACCTCTTAACAGTGCACACAAGGAATGAAGGAAAATAGGATTCAAAATGAAGAAATGTTGAAGTTTCCTTTCCTGTTTCATTCTCCTGGAATTCCTGTAAGAATCTGCTCCTTCAAACTCTGGAGCAGATTCCTACAGGCCACACCTTCTTCACAAACTCTTTTGTCAGCGTGTTAAAGAATTTGATTTATTTCACTCACCTTGCTGACCTCTTACCTTGCTGGTCTCACCCACCATTGCAATGATTTTGACTAAGACTGGGGAGGGGGCTGGAAAGATTACACTAACTCTAATTAAGGCACTTGAGGAAAATTCTGAAGCAGAAGTGTCCACAGGTAAATACGCTGCATCAGTCCCCAGGACCAAGTCTAATGCTCCCATATAAACAAGTCAGAAAAATGCATTCTAGAATTTGCAAAACAAACCTCTTGAGACACAAGAGCCCCAGATTCTTATTTGGCATTGAGAAAATGTAATCATTAGCAGCTACTATAAGAGACAGACCACAAAAAACAAAACTGAAAAACCCACCTGCAAATAGACCCTGTATCTTCCAAGTTTGTTCCCCAAAGCACTAATTAAAGAGGACTCTCTACCACATATACCAATCACACTTAAAACGAACAGAGAGTTCTGCTTCAAAGACAAAGATGCTAAACTTGGAAGCAAGAACACTTGTGTTTCATTTTCTTTTATTCAAAGGCTTGGTGTGTGGCTGTGTACTTGCCCTTTGGTTCTCTGTGCCTCCAACCACCAACTATAAAATGGAGCACTACACTTTCTCTGAGCAGTTGAGAGGCATTTCGAGGCTACAGGAGACGGTATCTAAGTCATGCTGAAAGATTACCCAGAATGGGCAGCTGCCTCATTTATTCATGATTGGACAGACTACTCCCACAAATCTTCCTGTATTTCACCCTTCCCAGCCCTCAAGGCCCTGAAAGTAGAGACTGGCTCACCTATTTCTTGCTACCATCCTTAGACTCAATACAACACCTTCCATTAAAACCAGAGAGGTAGAAGTGGTAGAAGTGAAGATGCAGCTTTGGGGTCCGCTGAAAATGGTCTGTGCTCTTTTTGAGCATTTCAGAGCAATTATCCATTAGACAGGGCTTCTCACAAGGACCCCAGATACGCACTGTGGACAGAAGGGAGCAAATTTTTTTTTTTTTTTTTTTTAATGTGTTTTAATTATCTTCCCCTGCCAAATTAAAAGATTCATTACCAAGACAAAATGACAAATATACTTCTAGGTGACTACATACTTTAAACCAAATCAGCAAGGGATTTTCCCACGCCAAACAAAAACATCACCATTATTTTTACTTAAGCTGAGACTGAAAGAGCACACAGAACATGCTGTAAGGACCAAGCCTGAAACTCCATTGCCATTTTCTTTACATATAAAGTCTTTTTTCCTTATTTTAAGCATCCCCAAGGCACACACAAATGCCTGCGGAGCTAGTCAAAATGAAAATACCGTGAAACAGCCAAGCAAGCAACTACTGCTTGTCTTTTTATCACATTCTTCCTTTTACTCAGGCTTTCATCATTTAATACAAGTGACTTTGCCAAACACCATGTGCTTTGGTTTTAGAGCACTGAAAGGTTAAGCTGTTCTCTACTCAGAAATAATCTGTCATCTGTTTCATTGGTTCAGCCATTCCTGGCAACTGCCTTACTTTCAGCACACCCATGCCAGGAAGAGACCCCTGTCCTGTCATAGTTTCCTCTTTCTGGACCCAGATAATCTCTGTAGTTTTACACAATGGGATTAATGCCTGGCTGCTGGCTACCCTATTCTCCTGCCTTTGCTTTTAATAATTTGGTCACTGAAGTGGAAATACAGATGTTAAAAGAGACAGGCACATGACAGAAAACACTCGCCTCTTGCTTTGAAGATGCGTAACGTGACAACAAGATGTAAAATCCCACAGCTACAAAGGATGCCAATTTTCTCAGGAACCGTTTCATCTCTAACCAGATCAAACTGAACTACTGCCAGTAAATTGAGGGGGTGCCTATGTGAACAGCTCCTTTCCTAAATCTGTTACTATTTCCCCTGGTTCGTTAACCAACCTTATCTAAGAAAGAAGAATCCCATCTTAAAAGGAAGACAGCAGCAAGGTAGCTTTGCATGCCACCAGCCAAGTTAGATATACTATTTATTGCTGCTTTTGGTCAGGAGAAACTTAGCCATGCCAAAGGCTGGCAGTTTCCTCTAGCAGCTAAGAAGTAAAGAGTCTTGTTGGGCACATTTTCCTTTTGAGCTGCCACACACACCCTGACGTATCCAGCACAGCTATTAGGCTGTGTGTGAGAAGGAAGGACTCTGCTGGCTAACTGCGGCCCTATAAATTTCCAAGTTTCCAAGAATATATTACATTTCTATACAGATGACAAAGACAGTAATGATACCCCTGAAAGGTAATTTTCAAGCACTTTTAGATTAAATGCCAACTAAGGCATGATTTGACCTTGAGCCGCTTTCAGATTTTTTAATTATTGACTTCCAATACGTGCATTAAAAGTCACTGGAGACAGAAAGCATTTGTATTTAAGATCCTATTTTTGCTTTTGCGTGACTTCAAAGCGATGACAGTTTTAAGACCCACTAGAGTAAGCGTGGATTAGACTTTAATGTGCTTTCTTTGCTTTTAGTACATGAAATTTTCACATGATCAACTCTTAGAAAGAATAGCAACTGTCAGGAGTTTTACCATGTCCTTTTTAACAAGGATGAAGAGGAGAAATATTTGTTTATTTTTCAAAAGGACATTCGCTCATAGGAGAAATCTAAGCATAATACATTTAGCCTAGGCTGTACAACTAATCTCTCTCACCTTTGACTTTTTTTCTCCTTTTCTTTTCTGGCAGTGTTTTATTTCCTTTTACATGACCCATTCTTTAAGTCATATTCCACTTCCTCGAAGAGATTACATTCACACACATGCCAACCATTTTTTCCAGGTGGAGATTTTGTACCAACTGCTGAACTTTCATCTCAGCCAAAGTACATCCCAACTGAGATGCAACAGACACATTTCAACCCTCACCTATGTCTCTCTGCACTTTTCAGGCTGTTAAAGCATGGGGAAGCAAGACCTTCACTGCCAATTTGGAAAATCCCGAAGTGCACAGTGATATTTCATTCTTCCTGTATTTTTTTTAATGTCAGATTGAAACAACTGATGCTCTGCAGAAGCCAAGTACAGTAGCTTTTGGGAAGGTTAAAAGTTCAAAAAAAAACCTGGTTTCTTCATTTAGCAGGCTCTTTCAACAATACTGATAAAGAGACACGGAAGGGAGAGCAGTTGTTCTGGTATGGCAGCAGGGGGGATGAGAGGATGGGTCTAAAATTTTTAATTCTCTTATTTATGACACTCTCTCTTCCACCAGGTTCTGACCTTGCCCTCTTCAGGGGATACTGTCCCAAATACTAACAATCAGCAGTGAGAAAAAGCTAGAAGAAACATACATTTCCTGCTGTCTTCCTCAACACTCACAGAGCAAACAGTCCCCAAAGCACACTTCACCCTGCAGCCTTTGGGAAATCATGTCTCAGATACACAAGATGTAACCATGCAAATTATAGCTCTTTCTCAAGCTTGCAGGCTCACTACGCCTTCTTTCAAAATCCCCTTCCTGCTAACACATATAAATCAAGCAAGCAAACTCACTCCATGAAATCAAAACTTCACATGGCCACAAAAGGCTCATTTTTTTGTTTTGTTTTGTTGTTTGTTTTTTTTTAATATCAACTTTGCACATGAGTATAAGCACCAAAAGTAATGCACCAAGTATTATCATGCATTGGTTTTTCTAATCAAAATACATGGTAACCACAAAAGGAAATGCTTCCAGACCAGTAATGAAGGGACTGATTCATATGCCCCAGAGAACAAGTGCTGAACAATGTACACTCAGTAAGGTTTCAGCTTTATCTCTTATTAAAATAAAACCACGTGTCTGATCTTTAACCCACTTTGATTTACTAATGTTTTTGCTTTTCAAGATTATGAAAGTAAGTATGAACAGAGGAGTTAGAAGAAAACAATCCATCACAAAACCCTTATACATCAAATGTTAGAATTGTCATCTATCTTACTTCCTCTCGCAAAAATGTGGATTTACAGATTTGAGGGACTATATGGGAATTTTGAAAGTCACAAAAGTAGGCTGAAGCAAACAGTAAAATACTACATCTGAAATGTAACACAGCCTCAGCTACTGTACATAAACATCAATTGGTCATCTGTCAACCAAATAAAATGCCACATGCCTTTGAAAAACATTAAAATATCAGCAAGAAAAAAGGAAGAATCCTTCAAAAAGGCCAGAGATTTATCAATTCCAAGTTTTGCATAAATAAATTCTCAAATCCAAGGAACAACTGGATTTACATGTCAATATCTTATGTTTCAGACACTTCAGCAAGCAGTGTTCTCTAGAATGCAAATCTGGATTAAAGTCACAATGCAGAACAAGGTTTTATCCTTTTGGTTGTGCCCCATTGCAGAAGATATTTGTTCTAAATTTTAAAGTGTGTCACATTTTCCATGGGGCATTCAGGAAACTCCTAGCACAAAAACAATGAACAGGATGTTGCAGGTCAGGATAGAGCTACACTCACTGGATGAGAACATTTGAGGAAGGGGAGGGGGACGCTTTGCACAGTCTTTTATTACTCAGCATCTTCTTGGTTCCAGCCCTATACAGGATTTGGTTTTCTGGGACAAGCACAGTTTGCATGCAGATCTTGCCTGGCCATAGCTATCTCTTGGTTTTATAAGAATTCAATGCCCCAAATAACTTTATAGGACACAAAACTACGAAACAGCTGTGACAGCTTCAGCCACTTCACCCCAGTTGATCTTCTTGCTCTTGGACCATCTGTGAATGTATCATAAGCATGTGTGACAGCCAACCTGAACACAGGACAGGCCTGTAAATTTGGGGTTGTTTTTAACATTCCTGCTCATAAAACTATCACTGCTCAGTATTATTCTTGTAAGTTAAATAAGATCTGTTACTACATTGCAACTATCCTGTGCCTGGAAATACCTGGAGCATTAATATTCCCACAGCAATAGGGCAGCTACACAGAGCAATACCTGTATGCTGAAGTTTCCTGTGCCCACAAGAGTTCATGAGCTGGTGCTCTACCTCCTCGCTGGATCTTTCCCCTGTAGGAAGGCCTCTGCACAGTACTTCAGTTGGATCAAAGTTTATGCAACTTCCAGAAACACCTCCTGATAAACCCTGTGCTCCCAACTCGTGTTGGAGAATGTGTAAAAACATATGCTGTGAGACCATGCATGAGATCATAGCTCTCATCCTTCCCCAAGCCATGCTGGCTGTAAGGTGAAGGAATCACTGAGAACTCTAGTTCTTTAAGAACTGCTAAAGATTCAAAATCCAGTGGCATTTCTTGAAGACCAGTAAGCGCTGCACTTGCTTTAGTGAAGTTGTCACCTTTGTTTCACAACAATGAAGTCCCAAAAAGCTTTTTGCAGCAGCAGCAGCAAGGATTTTTAGATCCCTATTTCAGCTCTGGTTTTATTCATCAGACTTTCCACATGGTAATCCTAGAAAAGCAATTCTAATGCAATACTTTCAGCATCAAATTGAGATGCCTAATTTGTGGCTACAGCTGTGGCCTGTTATCTGTACTTCATCACTCCAGTGCAGCACAACACAAACTCCGTAATTCCTCAAGCTTCGACGTGCCTCTACACCACAACAGCAATTAATTTGCTTCTTCCAGCCTCTGCCATTAAAACGAAACTGCAACATACCACAATCTGAAAATAAAACAAATTCAGTCCCAGCCTTACCCAATCTCTCTGTCATTTAAAGAAAACCCCTGCAACTTCAGCATTTAAGAAGTTGGACTTTTGTCAGAATTTTTTTTTATTCATATGCTTATTTTTAAAGGTTACTTATAAATCTGACACAGTAAGTTCACATTAGCACCTAAACTACAATATTAGCTAAACTTTTTACAGGGACTTGGCAAAAAAAAATCTTGCCTCATCAAAACAAAAATAAAACTTGGTGAAATGTTTTCATATTGAACTAAAAAACAAACAAAAAAGAAGAAATTAATTAAAAATCCAACTAAATTTCCACCCAACAAATACTGCACCACAAATAATTTGAAATTAAAACAGTTTCAAAGACAATTCAGGATAAAAACAAAAATCGCCCTATAGATCACCCTATCTGTGAATGGGGTTTTATTTGATAATGCTATCATTAGGTAAGCTAGAGTCATTAAAGCCCTTTCCCAATAACACAGTAATTGGCTTTTTATATCAAGAAAAAAGGTTTTCTTCCTTTTATTTACAAAGAAAACTTCAACAGTAAAATAATTTGCATCAGATGGAATAACACTTCCTTGTTATATCATAAACACAAACCTCACTTCAAACTAAAGGTTATTTTAGACTGGAAATTTGTAAGTTTATAATCAAAAAGGAAATTCAAATTAAAGCCACTGTGATTTTATTTGAACTTTTATTTACCAAGTTTACACAGCTCCATTCTATCCTTTTGGAAGCAAGTATAGCTCATATTAGTTCTGTTATGTTCCCTACTGGAGCATAGGGTAAAATCACTTGGATATTCCCCTTGCAGTAAGACTAGCAAATCAGTCAGGAGTCTAAGAAGAAACACACCCCTTCCAAAATAAAACGGCATTTAATAAAGTAATTAAACATGCTGTGCACATGTCACAGCTATACCTCTCAAGAAGGTCCATGATTTGACAGTGACCTTGGAATACAAGCTGTGCATTAGGAAAGAGCCCAAATATGGCAGACATCCCCTCATAACAGACACACTGCACTGCGAAGCATTAAGGCATGCCTTCCCAATTAGCTGGATCTTTATGAGTTTTTCTGAGGCTCAACCAAATAGTAAATGTAGCTGCAGCAACACTCAAAATTGTAATTTTACGTTTTTCTAAATGCCTGTTTCAAATCAATATTACCTTCTGTAACAGGTTTATTCTAAAGGCACTTAACCTTGAAGTTTGGTACCCCAGTATCTAAATATAAATCAAGAACTGCTTTTCTCAGTTGATATTCATTGTCTTCACTACTAAGTGTCTTCACTACTAATTCCTGCTTTTAAAAAAAAGATAGATATTGTTTCATTAATTAGTTTTAGATGGTAATTTTAAATGAACTATTGCTAAATGCACACAGTTGCACCAGCACAAACTCACATGGGTAACAAGAAAAAAATTTATCAGTGGAGACTTAAAAAAAAGAAATAAAAAACAAACACAAAAAATCCCTCACACCCCCACCCTACCATCAGCCTTCTAGAAACAAGTCTTAGATCATAACTTTAATACATAACAAAAGATGAGATTGAGAGACAGTAACTTTATTGCACATCATAAAATGTCTTCATGTTTTACAAACCATATGTTATTGACTCACTCCTTCCCATACACAACAGCCACCTTCTTTCTTTTAGTTTTCCATCACGCTCTTTGCTCTGCAGCTATCAGCTATGCTTTTCTGTCAGACTGATACAGACCTAAGCAAGTTCAAAGCATGTGTTCTCTAACTTGAATTTAGCTTTCAAGTCTGCTGCTTGCACTTCATGACATAAAACACTTTCTTGCAACTTAAATTGTTTACCTTCTACAGCTACAGCAATTAGACTAATGAGAGTTACTACCCCCCCCAAACAAACTTTTTTTAAGGTAGTCATTTAGCCTGACAGGCTTGCCAAGCTGGTGCAGAGGGCTTTAAACTAAAGCTGCTGGGGGAGGGGAAACTCAGTCCATCTCCCACAGCACACTTCTGGAAAAGCTGTCAGCCCGTGGCTTGGACAGGTGCACTCTTTGGTGGGTTAAGAACTGTCTGGATGGCCAGGCCAGAGAGTGGGGGGGAATGGTGCTGCATCCAGCTGGTGGCCAGTGGTGCCCCCAGGGATCTCTCTCTGTGGAGCCCAGTCCAGTTTAATATCATCATGGATGACCTGGATTGAGGGGATCAAGTCTATCAAATCTAGCAAATTTGAAAGTGACACCAAGCTGGGGGCAGGGAGAGTGTAGATCTGCTGGAGGGTAGGAGTGCTCTGCAGAGAAACCTGGAGAGGTTGGATAGATGGGCCAAACCCAACAACAGCAGGTTTAACAAGACCAAGACCAACAGGCATATCTCTCTACTTGACCACATCTTTCTGCACGCCATCCCTTCTGTCCAGCCTGTCAACCTCCCTACATAGCTTGGTGTCCTCAGCAAACTTGCTGTATACACTCAATCTCATGGTCCATATCACTGACAAAGGCGTTAAACAGTGCTGGTCCCATTAACGATCCCTGAGGAATGCCACTCATCACTGATCTCCACTAGGACACTGAGCTGTTGACCACAGCTCTCTGACTGTGATTTTGCACACAATTCATTATCCACAAGCTGGTCCATCAATCAAATCCATGTCTCTCCAGCTAGAGACAAGGATACTGTGCTGGACAGTGTCAAATGTCTGCACAAGTCCAGGCAGATTTGATGTCATTTGCTCTTCCCTTATCCACCAGTGCTGTAACCACTTTGTAGAGGGCCACCAAATTTGCCACACACAAATTACCCTTAGTGAAGCCATGCTGGCCCTCATCAATCAGCTCCTTACTTTCCATGTACCTTAGCACCCTTTCCAGGAAGATTTGCCCCATGATCTTGCAAGGCACAAAGGTGAGACTTACTAGCTGGTGCTTCCCAAGGTCTTCCTTATTTCCCTTTTTTCCCAAAGGGCAGGATCCTTAAGACTGGTTGGAGCAGGTCCAAAGGAGGGCCACAAAGATGATCAGAGGGATGAAACACCTCTCCTGCAGGCTGAGAGTTGGGTCGTATCACCCTGGAGAAGAGAAGGCTCTGTGAAGACCTTAGAGCAGCCTTCCAGTACCTAAACGGGGCCAACAAGAAAGATGGGGAAGGCATATTGTGACAAGACAAGGAGTAATGGCTTTAAACTGAAAGAGGGTAGGTCTAGAGTAGACATTAGGAAAAATATCTTTGAGTAGTGAGACACTGGACATGCTATGAGTGCCCCATCCCTAGCAGTGCTCAAGGCCAGCTTGGGTAGGGCTTTGAGCAGCCTGGTGTAGCGAAAGGTGTACCTGCCCATGGCAGGGGGATTGGAACTTGATGGTCCTTAAGGTTCTTTACAACCCCAACTATTCTCTAATTCATGAGCTCAAGCTTTTAGAATAGCATTAAGAGTGGATATTTGCAATAAAGCCATGGAAGCTGTTTCACTGGTAACTTCTAGTGACCCCAAAATCCTTCATGAGGATGTCCTGAAGCTTTCCCATTTACATATTATTGGCATATACTATTAGATATGTAAATATATATCCTTACCCAGGTACAAAAAAGTGTTGTGATTCCTCTATGGGCTTCTGTTCACTGCAGCAAGGGCCAATTTGCACAACATTCTAGTACTCTGCTCCCCTCCACAAAATTACTTATCCAAGATTGTACATGATATAAACTATGTAAGATGTGCAGCTCTGCGGCAGAGGTTCAAGGCAAGACTTCAGCCGAGGTGAAGACACATCTTGCTTTGATAGGTTATCTTTATTTTGACAAAATATGAATGGACCTCACACATCCTCAGGAATTCTGCCACATAGGAGGAGGAAAACATGAACTGCCAAGTATCATTTGCTCGTATAAAACTTTGCCACATGCCCATGGTACATTGCTGTTCTGCAGAACAAGGTGCAGACTTTCTGCATAAATTCTGCTGATAAGATCTTCACACCAAGGTCACACAGAAAGTCAATGTCAAGGCTTAAAGTAGAAAATGAATGCAAATTTCTTTGCTGTTGGTTTCCATGAGGGAAGGATTTCACCAGTTAACTCACAGATTTCAAGGCTAGTGCTACAGGCAGAAGAGCAGCTTCTTACACACAAAGCAAGGAGTGAAGAGAGGTGCAAAAGGAGACCAATGAACCACTGAAATGTGCAAAATCTTTATTTCTTAAAAATATTGCATAGATTCTGAAGATGACTAAGAATTTTATTCATGAAAAATCAACCGCAAATAACTCAAAAGAACATTCAGCGTGGGAGGTTCTTTTGCAAAAATTAAATAGCAATTGTGATGAAATAGTATCTTCTACCAAGTTACCAAAGAATTTACATTTTGCTCATACTCTTACCTAACTGTAGAACCAGGAGCCATAAGCAAGGGATAATAGCCAAATTGTTAGCTCAAGATGTAGCATTATTTCAAAAACGTGGGTGGGAGAGCAGGAAGCAAAAGCAAGGTTAATATTAAAAACAATCTTAGGGTAAGAATATTATTTCAGACCTATCCAACAGAGTTAACCTTCACTTCAGCTGCAGATCTGTACAGAGCTAATTTTAGCAATATTTCAAAAATGCTGGCTAAGTACAGAGCATGTTTGATCTACTTATATTCAAACTACCTATCAAACTACCTACTTATATTCAAGACTTACCTATACCCACAGCTGATGCCTTCTGGTTTAAAACCTTCAAAATGCTGTACTTCAAAAATGCTGCCAGAAGGTGACAAGAAAGGCTATTAGCACAAGCCAGTATTTGCTAAGTATATTTTTTGTATTCTTTCCTTCTCCCTCACCTGTGCTATATTCAGAGGAAATAGACTTCAGTAAGCAAAACCATAAGCTTCTGCCTTTAAGGTGCACCATCTAGAAGTTTTGTGAACATCAGCAGGTAAATAGTTCCAACTCCTCCAATTCTATCACTAGAATGTGTGTATTTTAAGGATCTTAATTTCCAAAACTGTTGATAACTTTTGGACTCAGTGATCCTTGTGGGTCCCTTTCAACTTATTCTGTGATTAAGTCTGTGATTACTTTGCCCAAATCCAAAAGAAAAAGAAGACTCAGCTATGTCCTGGTTTTTCCCTTTAAAAATGTACAAAATCAATTCAGCTGTTTAAAAGGTCATTAAAAAGCATTAAAACAATTCATTTGTTCAGTTGAAGAGATCAAACACTGACTAACTCCATGAGTTTAGGACAATGTGCTATTATGCTTCAAAGTCACATGTAGCACATATCAAATGAAACGTCAGAGAAGCAAGGCATTTAAATGCATATTTGACATACTTTTTGCATCTCAGTACACTTCACTTCTCAACAGGGCTGTGGGTGGGAGAGGAAAAGGTTGATTTCTTATGGATTTGAGTGTAAAAGCATCATTTGGCAATTTAGGTCATCAGATGTTACAAGTGTCCACTGCTAGATGCTGCCACGTACAGGAATAACACAAATACCAGAGATCACCATTCTGCATATTCAGAAGCAGCACTTACAATCACTATCTCCTCAGACAGCAGCATTATACAACCCTCATACTGTAATGCCAACATGAGTAATTCAGCATTAAGCTTCTGAGGCATTCATTCATATTTGTGCATAACAATATTTACTATTCTCAAGTACCCTATGTCACTGGACTTATAACCAGCCTCAAACAGTGAAAAAAAGCAGTATATTTTAAAAGGTCCAAGGCTGCTGCTGCTGCAATTTTGCAAATCAACTTTTATAACTTTAGCCCCTGGTCAGTCAGAGCAATGTTTCTGTCACATTTTGTCTCCATTTCTGTAAAGGATACAAAACCTCATGTTTAACATCTGTTGATTAAGGTGTCTTAGGCTCTACAAAAGACAGAGCAACATTTTATCTCACACAGAGATGCCAAGCCAGGTGCATCAAAAGCAGATGTAGATGCTTGAACTCTGTGTAACATTAAAACAACAGTTTGTTTGTGTCTGACATAATTTCACAGAAAAAATAACTATACTCATAGGTAAAGTTCCTGTAAATCATTCATTTTCCCCAACTCAGCCCTCACCTTTACTGTAATGAACAAAGCCAAACTTCAGATTTCCATCTGGATGTTAATCAAATACCACCACAGCCATTGTTTAGCATTTCTCATATGGAGAGCTCTTTGAGGATATAAAAATCATTACTGACAATTTGCAAATAAGGCATGTGAGAATTAGAAGAAGGGTAGAATCTGAAAGTGGAGAGACAAGGTTGGTCAGCCTCAGAATGTTAGTGCACAAGATATAAAAACGATGAATGGGCATTCATAGCTTTTTATATCTTGTACTCTAATACTGACTAATATTGACTTCTGCTGGCTAATATTGACTTCTGCTTGTTTGAACATTCCTCCAATTTGCTTACAAGAAAAAAATGAAAGTAAAATGCAGATAAACATTACTAAAAGCAGGTTAATAAGATTACATTAAACTTCACCAAGCATATGAGTAAAATTTAAATGCCTTTAATTTGATTTAATGTACTTAACTAAGGAAGTAAAGAAACTAAAACTAAAGCCACTTAAATTCTGCTTAATGTCCTTGTAAAGGAGTACTATGTAATTTAATCCACTTTCAAAGCATATCTTAGTCTGGATTAATTCTTCCAAGTGTTCCTATGTAGACAAACCCTCAGCATATGCTAAATGCATAGGTAGCTTTCTCAAAGAAGATAAACTATCTTGTACTTAGCATAAAAGATTGAGATTACTGATGAGTTGCTGGTGACCTATAAATTCCCTTATAACACACCAATACCTCACTTCTATACATTTAAGAAAATGAATTCAGATAAACTGAATATCAGATTCAATGTTTCCTATCTACTGGAAATCAAATATTTATTTTTGAGCTTGCAGCAAAAAAAACCAGATTCAAAGTCTCAACCAGACCTCTCAGTTTTACTGTCCCTTAAATCCAAAGGAAAGATTTCATATTGACATCTGATCTTTTATCTACTACTGTCAAGATCGATATTTGCTTACAGTTGGGATGATACATCTTGTTAAATTTGATTTCATGTAGCTTTCTCAACTTCAGACAAATAAAATGTGCCTCCCTCACCAAATTTGTGGTTTAATGATGTCAGCTTTGCAGAAGGTTTTTGGAGGGCATAAGAAGTGTGCTGACTCTTCTGTGGGCAAAGCTTCCTCATGTATATAGGAGTCCTATCTACAACCCTTCACCAAGACAACTGAGTTCTCTCTGTGTGAGAGGCAGACAGCAGCTTACAAACTTATTTGTGAAAGGCAGGAGGACTCTGGCTTGCAGCTCTGAACAGCTGGCAGTGCACAACTACAGCTGGACATGTACTAAAGTCATCTTCCCACAAGATCCACCACTCCACAGCAAAGCCACAGAAACTGTTCTGTAAGCCAGGTCCTTCATGCAGCTCACTGGAAAACACCCCACCTGAGGCGGGCCTCAAAAGAGCCAGCACCAGCAGCCACGGCTGAGGTAAGACCCAAAACTCAAGCAAAGAAGTTCTACCGGGCTGCATCTCAGGTCACCCAAACAGGAAAAGAGAAAACCGCCTTGCCCTATCCCAGGGGGAAAATGGGACAGTGGCCAAAGGTGGAGGAGAAGGCAAGAAGGCTCAGCTATTAAAAGTGGCAGGAACTAATGCACAGCAAGCTGGTATTTGAAATCTTGGTCTTGTTGTGAGAAATCTACATTCCCAATATGGTCAACTAATGAAAGTAAAACACTTATTTTAATAAGTTGTGGAAGCTCGTACAGAAGACTACAAAGCATGTTTCCACCAAGATTTTAGCTTAAGCTAGTTAAATTAAGAACCCACCCCTTTTCATAGTTAATTCAAGGATACAGATGAAACTAGAAATGCATCTCCTCCCACTCCTATCACCAACCCCCAGAGAAAAATATTTAAATAGCAGAGATTTGTAATCTAGAACAGAGAGCAGTATTCTCTGAAGTATCATCTAATTTAAATAAGTCTCTCTCATTAACTTAAAGGCATTCTAAACACTTCATCTATGCTTTGTTATTTTATGTCCTATTTCACGCTACATCTCCCCAGCATTAGTATATACATTTCTAGAGACACAAATGTGTAATCGTAGATTTATGGTGTTCAGTCAAATCATGTACTTGAAATAGTAAATTTATTCTTAATACCAGTAAAATATTCTGTAGCTATGTAGCTGCTTTTTTTTTTCTGCAGCTCCATTAACTGAGTACTCTACACTGTTTGCAAAGCCACATAATTCCTGAATAATTTTAACTGCATACATGCAAATAATCTCTTTCCTTCTAAATTCTTATGTGGGTCATTATTACAGAATTAAAAGCTTGACTACTCTTCATGCATTTATTCTCACAGTGCCTCTCTCAGACAGCAATACTAGACAGGATTACCTAATAAATCAAGAACAATAATACTGAATAAAGAACTAGTAGGTAATCGCTAGCTTTAGAAACATACAAAAAGAAGAGAATACAGGAGCAAAATCAGCATTCAAATGGATCCATGATAATTTAAATTTACTCAACTTTGAGAGCAAGAAACACAATTCAGGATCTTCTCCTGTGACATGAACCCAAACCTCAGTTGTTCTTGTGAGAATTACTTTGGGTTGGAAAGGTCAAAAAAATACAACTTCTCACCAAACATGCAAGCAATATAAATGTGACATGAAAAGCATTCATCCTATGCCTACCAAATGTACCTGGGAACAAAATCTGGCGTGAAACAAGGATAAGCATATGCAATGTTACTGAATATGTGCAAGACGATAACCCAGAGAAATGGATCCTTTTATTCCATCATGTGCCTGGAATAACTACTAAAACTGTGGTGAAACACAGCTGGATAACTCAGAGAGCTCATGGGGTGTATACAGTACAATATGGAGCAGATGCAACTAGGACTGTCCGCTGCACAAAATACAAAGTATTTGCAAATACTCATGGTTCACACCAACAGGTACAAGATGAATTACACTGCCATTGCAATAGCAAACTAGACTCTCTTTCCTGATGTGACTTCCTTGGTTAGGATTAAGCTTGGAGAATATTCACTCCCTGACCAAAAGAGATGGCATGTGAAACAGACTCCTCCAGAGTTAAAACGTATGTGGTGAGGAAATACAGAAAGTTCACATGGAATGAAGTAGCCATTAGCACAGGTGGCCTGACAAGGCACAGATGCCTCTTAAAGCTTTTGGCTGGATCTTCACCTAAAGATAGTTCTAAGCCCAAGTCACATTGTGATTTCACCTTTAATCTGTGAGATAAGTCCATCACCTTCAGAGGCTACACCAATAGAAGAAAACTCCTGTGGAGGACAAATGAGGTCAGCCCTCCACAGGCCAGCCAAGATGTGACCATGCTACACACCTGCCACACAGCTTGGGTGTAGCTGTAGTACCCTAAATTCCCAGTTCAGTGTGGACTGATGCTCCTCCCCACAGTCTTTTTAGAATAATTTTGCAAACACAGGCTCCAGCAGAAGGAAAAAAAAGTAGCCAGCAACAGCAAATTAATTAGAAAGCAGCAGAAATGCTTAGTAAATGCCTAGATTCAGAGCTATACAGAAGATTAGGGTAAGGAGATCAATCAGTTCCCCAGCAGCAACTATCTTGAAGGGCCAAAGTTTATCCATCCTGACCCAGCTGGCTTCACAGCTATAATGAACTGCGTAATATAAGGCGCCATCCAGGCACTATTGTAATGGTAACATATCTTGAATCTAAGTGGCACAATCAATTAGGAATAAATAAATAAATAGATAGATAAAAAAGCAAAAATCCAAAGACAAAAAACCCAACCAAAATACCCTCCCCAAAACTAGCATGACCACAAAAACCCCCATAGAAACATAAGAAAATCTACCTGTGAGGTACCTAATTCAAAGCATTTTTTTTCTAGTGCTAGATTGCACTGTGTAATTGCTGCTTTGCAAAGTGGATAAAAAATAGGGACAGGCAATATAAAAGACACTTCTACGGGATTTGTGGTTAAACAGGCTATTATGTGGATAAAAATTATTTGATTTGGTATTTATTAAGTACTTCTAAAGTGCTGAGTGCTATTCAAATTACAAAGAAAATTGCCTTTTGCTTTAAATGAGTGACAATCTGAATGACAAAAGGGAACAGACAAGATGCAGCAAGAAGCTAGTGACGAATGAAGAATATTTTGATCGTGTTTTGGATTTGATTGCTTCCTGTCAGCACCTCTGAGCTAGAGTTCTTGCTACAGATTTGCTGACAAGTAGGCAAGTGTGGTGGAACAGAATTTGGTAAGTCATTTCAAACATGGAAGTAGCACAGAGAAAGCCAAAGTCAAGATGAAACAAAACTCAACAAGCTTAGAATCACTATTAGTACAGTGAGGAGAAGCACGAAGGATGCCTTAAGTAGTCTGGAAAAAGTGTATGATGAAGATAGAAAACTGAAGGAATCCGATACTTAGAATATAAATTTAAGACAGAACTGCTGTAAGAAATCACAGCTGATGCAGCTGTAATGGTAGAAAGATAGACCAGAACAACCCTGCTTTCCAAAACTTTTAGAACAACCAACATGGCTATTCAGGAGACTCATCTGATGATGAAGCAATTCAGGATCAGCTGTTTAGTGTAATACAAACAGTTATGCAGTTAGGAAAACAAAAATCAATCATTTTTTATGGCAAACCTCTCAGCCTTGAGAGTATGTTCACTACTAGAGGTCCAACGTGTCACATTTCTTTATAAAGTTTGCGAGAGAACTAGCCAAGATTTCCTTTGGCAGTGTAAAAGCAGTGCTGTCACAGATGGGCTTCACACAAATGCGGTTTTGTTTTATTAATAAATGTCTTTTCCCCCTTACTCTGAAATCCTCCACCTATACCAGCTTTCTCCTTTTCTCATCACTTGCAAACATAAGAGAGAATAAGACATTGTTTGTTTGTTTTCTTTACTTGATAGGAGACTAGTTTTTCTTCAGTTTGGTGGTACTCCAAGTGAAAAGGACAGCAGATACACTCTTGGCAACTGTACAGGGTGGCCTTTTTTTGTTTGTTTTTCCATAAAACACTTCACTGTGCCAGCTTTCTGAGTAACCTCAGAAATAATTTGCTTTTTCTGACAGATGACAGTAGAGTGAAGTTAATAAAAAAATTAGACCCATATGAAAATGTGATTCATACAAAATGTCACAACCCCAAAGAATGAGGTGGTATATGACTACCAAAGAGGCCATCACTACACAGATTCACAGAATATTGGTTTGGAAGGGACCCACAAGGCTCATCAAGTCCAACTCTTAATTATACATAAGCCTTCAAATGAAAATTGCTTCCCAGACTTTTGCAAAGTTTTTTCCAGCTCTTCAGCACTTAACAGTTGCTGTAAAACTCTTCTAGCCACAGAAAAAACCCTTTTATAATGGAGCATAAAGGTCTAACATGAAGTTAAGTTGAACAGAATCATCCCCTCACAGCACTTCACCCACAAAGAGGTATCGCATGGTTCCACTGAAACCATATGAAAAATGAAGAGAGTTCCAAAAAAGTTCAGATTTCAGGCTTTTCTTTTTGCATTAAAAACAAAAAAATCCAAAAGGATGAAAGGAAGCACAAAAATGGTAGCAAAGCTGTTACTGCAGAATGCACAAACCACTGTTTCCTCCCAAGTCTGGCTACGGTACAAAAGGTTGGTAACGCGCACTCCCGTGGAACAGTTTGCACGAAGGACAGAAGGATTTGACAGCTACCCTGTTCAAACACCACTATAGCAAGGGGTTTAGGGCAGGCAGCAGAAGTGCTCTCAGCCAGTGTGCGTTAACAGATCCCGCTGCTAAAGGATTTTCATCCCAAGACCTTGCACGCGTGCACTCGAAGCGAGGAGCTGCTGCTGGCACCACCAACCACAACAAACATAAATGACAAACGGAGGTCACACCCAGAACCAGCAAACTTCAAGACACCACACACTACGCAGAAAAAAGTTTATAAACAAAACTTCCCCCTTCTCTCTCCCGTGTCGGTGGCTCCAGGTCCAGCTCTGGGGGATGAAAGAGATTACTGCAGAAAGCTGAAGAGATTGGCAGTGTGACAGGGCTAGGAATAGGAAACCTAACAGACACAGGAGACCTGCCTCAGTGACTGACTCCACTTCTGACCCACTTACAGAACGTGGCCAAAATGTTTCTTGGTGACACTGCTCCTCTCCCAGACTCTGTATGATCTGATTCCGTATGATCTTATCCAAATAGACCAATATCTCCAAGGCAGTGACTGCCTCTGGTTAATTTTGGTGAAAAACAGCCTATAGGCTTGAATAATATGTTTGTTAAATTACAAAAAAAAAAAAAACCACCCTTAAAGGGGAGTTGATTTGCTGATTTTACTTGGATTTGCCACGCCAAGAATAAAATCTTCTTTTCACTTAAATAATGAAGAATACCCACACAGTTAAACCTGTTAATATTATTTAAAAATATGTACAGCTGGAAGAGTGGCATGTTGCTCTCATTCACAAGTTTGCGACATCTTTACTGACGCCTACGATCTCCCCTATAGATCTATTTACAGAGGCATTTCTCCCAGGGGCCAAGTTTTTCATTCATGTCCTTTCTTCCCCCTTCTCTCCTGCTTTATCCCCTCCCTCTAGCAGAGCCCTTCAGTCACATCAGGCAAAACATTTGTGGTGTGACATGGGGAACTGATCCAAGCCTCTAGCAAGCAAAAAAATAAGCTGAATAAAACGAAAAAATTTATTTTTAGCCTGGAAGGGTTCCCAGACTGAATTTATTCCCCACCACAACAGGTGTATCAACACACCTGGGGAAGAAACTGAGCAAACCAAGCTTCAACTCTTGCTGACATAGCTACTGCTGACAAAGTCAAATGTATATATTAGTAGGATAAGAACATTTTTTAAATATTAATATTGGAGTGGGGGTTCTAACACTGGGGAAATCTTTAAACATCATAAAATGGACTTAATACATATTCCTTATGTTGTTCACAGTTTCCTTTGCCAGTTTGGCTAATTATACGATATTTAAGTTTAAACATATGTTGCCTCCCTTGCAGTGAATCCTCTCCTCCTACATGATACAGCAGTGAAGTCATCTTGCTGACTTCAAGTTGAATCCTGCACCCTCTTCAAGTAGGTGGGCATCTCTAGCTTATCTGGAAAGCAGTCCAGCCCCGGGAGCACAGCGATTCTCGTTGCAATAAGCCACCAAGAGCTTGACCACGACAAATATCCTGAAATACATCTTCCAGATGCTCTGTGTGTAAAAACTTCCGCCATCCTGAACATATGGTTCTTAAAACATGTAAGAGATGCTCAGGATGCATCTGCACTGGAGTGAAAGGTGAACCAGCAGACCTGAGTCTTTTTATCTCCCTCCTTCCTTACCATCACCAAATTACTTTAAGACTTTAGGTTTTCTTCTTAAAACCAAGACACATAGGATATAAGGAGATTCCAAATCTGAGGAAGTGGCAAAAGACTAAGCAAAATAATGTATTTAGAAGGGCAAAAATACTCGCAGCCCTTTACAAACTTCCATGTGCTGCAGACAGGAGAATCTCTTTCAGTTAGTGCCTTCCACATTACAACAGCCTTTAGTAAGCAGAGAAGCAGAGTACACCACAATAGCTGTGTTTCATTAGTGTAGCACAGCAGAGTATAGGATTTAAAGGGAATAGACAGCAGCTGAAAATAATTGCATTAAATTAACATTAACCCACAAACCCAGAAGAGGCATATAATATTTAGGACAGCTACAGAAGCGGTAACCCAGAATTAATGTCTGTAAAAGACGAACAATCCTGCTCTAACTGGGATTCGAAATCCCAAAGGAAGAAAGTTCACCTCAAATAGTGTTCCCTGAGGTGGGGGGAAAGGGGGGAAAGGAAAGCATGGCCTAGTTAGAAATATCAGTAGGTAGAAACACAAACTGTAAAATGATGTGGTTCCCAAAAGACTACTTTTTTATGGTTAATACACACATTCCCACACATTCCTTCTCAAAAAGGACTTAGAAAATAAATCTAATTTTAAGACCTGTAAATGAGATGGACATGTGAGAATTTAAACACTTAGGGCAGAAAAGATAAAACCTCAGAGACTAAAGCAAGAAAGGCAGCTGGGACTGGAGTGGACTAAAACACCGCCAAGAGTGACAGCTATATTTCAGTTGGTGACTGTACATTTCAACAGTCCATGAGTCTTGACACTAGAGGGGCTTAGAGTAGAAGAGTATCACCAAAAAAAAAAAATCGTTAATGAATCTAAAGTATTGGAATGGGGAGACACAAACTCAAGGGAGCAGGCTGTGTTCAAACTGAAGAGGAAATTTTTGCTAAAGATGGGAAGGGGAAGTAATTACTTTAAAAAATTGAGATACTGATTTACAGCACCTACTCATTTCATCTATGAGCAGAAGAAAGTCATGGCACTATTGGCCAGGAGGAAAAATAAGTCCCCCAGGTGCCTTCTCCCAGCACCAGCTAGAAAAGTCAGTCTGATCAGGCCCTTGGCTACTGCAGGTCAAAAAGAAGAACTAAGCTACCAACTGAGGCCTGAGGAAAGTTATAGCAGAACCTACTATCAGACCAGCTCTAAGACCTCATCTGGCGCCTTGAGAGCTCCTGACCATCTGAATTTACATGGCTCCTCCAACTGGAGATAAATTCTACCTCATAAGCAAGCCAGCATTTGGAAACAATTAATATCCTATTTTCATGAACCATCATGTCTTTCCCTTCTGCATCCCTGTAGAACTTAAAATGTTTATAGAAAGACAAAAACCAACCTGTGGACTTCACAGTTGCAGTAAAACTTAGCAACATGTGTTTGTGCTTTAGGATATTTTAAAGCTTCAAACAACTGCCTAGCAAACACAAAATTAATTTGTAATCCATCCTTACTGGGCAGTGAAAATTTCTTTTTAGATGAGCTCTTCATTACAGCAGGATTTTATAACTGTTCCTCTGTATTTGTCTACCATCTGCACAGCACTCTCCCATATGGACACACAGTACCTTTTTTGGTTTTGTTAGGTCTTCTTCATTAGCAATACTCTTTCATGAGCAGAACAGGATTGCCTAAAAGAGTCTAAAATACAGTGCTTCATCGGCATTTTGAAGTTTTTGATGTTTAAAGTGAGTGCTTACCAGTATTTTTATTTAAACACTTTGATCAAATTGCTAAAGCAGCCTGAATCTCACTTATCCTGAGGTTTCTACAACTACTCTGACAAGGAGGCTTTGTGTAAAGTCACACCCTGCAAGTTTCAGGGTAGAAGTCAAGTAAGTTAAGAGATGACAATCTAATTTCAGTAGAAGTTTTGGCTTTCAGGGCTTTCATTTCATTTTTCCTTTAAAAAAACACAAGATATTATTTTCTCATACATTTGTCTAACCAAAGAGAGCAAAGAGCCTCCATGTGAACAGCAGGGGTAAGGCAAACCCAATCAGAATTCCTGGTGCAGGTTTCTAGCTTTTTAATAAACTTCACCCCATAACCTTTCCCCTAGAATTTCAGCTCTGCCCAATTCCCTACTTTCAAAAACCTGCCTGAACTCTGCATCTTCGGGACCTCTATTGCTCTATGGACTTGGTTTGAATCAGCCAACAATTTAAAAGCAGGGTAGAAAAGGAGAAAAGAGACACAGAGCCTATACATGGAATCAACAGAATCTGTTGCTGTTTCTTGGGGTACCAAGCTAAAACTTCAGAGGGTGGCAGGAATGACCCAATTCTTTCAAGCAGCAGATCTGGTTGCTCTCCATACCTAATACAACACCTTGCTAGCAGAAACCCATGCTGAAGTTTTGTCTTAGCATGCTGGAAACACAAATTATACCCAAGGTTCTCTTTTATATGTGATTTCAGCTAATACTTCTATTTCATTGCACAAGATCTCCTTTCAGCCCTAGCAAAACAGACCATTTTTGATTAACCTTATCATCAAATAACTTTTCAAATAAATAACTGAAGTAAAAAACTCTATAACTGTTGCTATTCACACTTACACTTCCATCAGTTATTTGCATAGTCATTCCCACTCTGATTTAATCATTCCTTTCATGATTGTCTAAGTCTACACTGAAAATGAGAACAGTAAATCAAACTAAGCACTTGGCAGGCATGTACTGGTGAGATCACAGCAAGATCCTGGAATAGCACAGGCACTCTCATATGGAAAAGGCTTGTGGAGTTCCCATGCAGTTCAAGTAACCATCATCTGACTCAATGAGCAATACTGGGACGGACACAGCCCTCTGTGGAAACTGGCTGTTAACCGGGTGAACACCCAGGGAGGTGGCAGAACTGGCATCCAAAGCCTCACAACTAATGTGTCACATTATATGATTTAGCCATATTACTGCATTAATAAAACCAGCACAGATCAGAGCTTTTTAATCTAATCTCACGAAGCTCAGAGGTAAAATGCTAGAAGCAAGAATACAAAGTCCCCATTAAAAGGTAAGCCTGAATACACAGAGAGGGTTTCATTTCTCTGACTTCCAGTTCTCTGGCTAAATAAAATACAACTTTTCATGAGGTAGAAAAGCAAGGTACTGTTTAGAAAGGGTGTACTTGGCCCAAGGAGAATCACAAAGAATTGCTTAAAATCTGTTTGTGATTCATCACGGTTCGGTAACTTCTCATGAGTGCTAATGTGTTTCAGAGAGACAGAAAGGCTTGTGCAGGTGTGACAGAAACAATTAGTCAGTTATTAGTAAGTGCTGGCTTCACTGGCAGCCACGCTGCTGGAGCTCCACATTACCTGTAAGCCTGCCAGTAACTCTCCACATGCTGCTGATATTTAGAACTGTCAAACAGGCAGGACAACAAGTTATATCTGCAAACACTCATTTCTCTCCCCTCATTTTGCCTGCCTCCATGATAAAATTTGCAGTTAAAGTAAAATGCTACATGCTTCAGATAGTGTGGCTCCTCTTCAGGAGTAAACATAAGGAAAGAACATAAGTTTATCCTCAAGCCCATAAACTAATCTACACACTAACTCACTGCATTTCCTCTCCAAGATCATCTAAAAAGGTGCTTATTTCAGAAGTATACCTGCATGGATCTACCTATATGGAGCAGAACAGATAGCTTTGTTTAAATTTAAACTTCACCTTGCTTTAGTGTAAATACTCCCTCCACCAGTAGTTTTACAGCAAGCAATAAAACTTTATTCTCTTTTAGCACTCTAGAGATGCACTCATTTCCAAAGGCCTTGCAACAACATTTAGAGAAAATTTCAAAATGTGTTGCCTATTACCCTGATATCTGGCATCCTTTCCTAACGCAGAAGTCAGAACAGCATGGAGGACTATATAATTTAATTTCCTTTCAGTTTTTAAGAAAATATGCTAAGATCCCTTAATTACAAATGATGTTTAGCACTTAAAAGGTGACCCTCCAACTTAGGAAACAAACTCCAACATTTTCCGAGAGCAACAGTATAATCCAAGGAATCATGCTCCACCAGCAATCCAGAGATGTGTTTACAGCAGCAAAGAGCTGCCTGGCTTTGATTCTGTGCCTCACTACAGACCTGAGACACTCACAGCTCCAGCATAATGTTCATCCTCACTACCAGACAGACAGCACAATTTTTGTAGCACAGTGAATCTCTGAAATGAATAGCAAATAATTCACGAGTGGCTGGATTTATTAGCTATACAAAATTCTCAGGGTCAAAGGCCAGTGAAATGAGATGAAAACCATTAAGCCAGCAGACTTCAGGTTCTTTTGATAAAGAACACAGCCATATGCCTGTGTCCTTTATCCAACCACAGTTCCAATTAAATTTATAGTTTTCATCTGGTTTAGTGGCTAATTTCTTAATATTCACTACCACTGAAATAATAAGTACAAACCACTCTGTGCTGTTGTACTGCAGGTTTGCACACATGCATGTGTGTGCATGGATATAAAAGCCAAATATTTTGATTAAAATAATGCTTCCTGAGTGTAGATTACAACCTCTTGTTGTCTGAACAGCAAAAATCTTCATAGGAAGGCTTTCCAAGCTGTTCAGAAAGTAGCTCTGGTCAGAGGCATAGCTGCAGCTGCACAAGATGGGTGCTTCCCACCTGGCTGATCTGACTTATACATTTATTTTCTCCATCATCATTCATATCTGTACTGCAAAAAAGAATATGACCCATATCTGTCTTGCTTTGTGCTGAATTAACAGGAGCAAAAGTAAAGCTTACATTTAATTGTAATTTAATAGGAATCTTTCCTGTCTTCACACCCACCCACCCACCTTAAAGGACCCAGAATAATCTAGGATTGGCCTTAAAAGCTCAAGAGCTTCCTTACTCCCACTGCAGCCTTATGGTAGACAGCCCGTAATGCTGCCTGCTGAGGACTCAAACAGGCTCTGCAACAGCAGACAGGAAGGATGGAGAGAGAAGAAATAAAAGGAATGAGAAAGCCCAGTGACCATTCTGAAGCAGCAGCCAGTTTGTACGCTCCTGACCTGCAGGACAATCCAAGCTGCCACCTGGGCTTCACCACTCTACCCAGAGGAGGCAAAGGTTGTTTGCAAACTTGTCACAGTCCTGCCCTGCCACTAGCTAGTGATCCTGCATCCAGCTGAGCAATGTATTACATGAGAATCAGCATGTGCTAGAGCTGTGGAGGACTGAGGAATATTTACCTAATGAATGTGCCATTGTGTTCTACTCTTCAGTCAGTTATAAGTTATACAACGGCTCAGCATATTTCAGTTTCCATATGCCTGACAGACCAAGCTTGTGTCACTTTGTGTGAGGGAACGCCCCAAAATTATATATCACATAGATTTAAATTCCTAAACTGAAACACTGGAGATCACAAATTCCCTCTTTCAGGTTTGTCTTGCAAAAAAAGACAGGACCTAAATAAACTCAACAATACCTTCTCCTCCCCTTTTGGAGCCAGCTAATGCTTTCCCCTTCCACTTGTTTTATTTCTCTTTTCTCTTTTTTCGTTCAATCTCATTCTACCATTATTGAAAGCTTCAAGGAACCTGAATGTTTTTTCTGCCATTTCTTTGCAATGCCAAGTTCTGCCTTTCACTGCCAGTCTTGGTATCCTCTCCCCCTTCCAGTAGCCCTTCTGAAACTATAATCCATTCTTTCAAAAGCTGCATTTTCTGTTGATAGTGCCAGAGGCCAGGAAGGCTCCTGGCAATACAGTTCTGACAAATAGTCTGAAACTGAACATTTTTTTTTTCTGTAAGAGGAGATAAAGAAGTCCAAGACATGGTTTTTAAAATGAGACTAATAATAAAAAAAAATGCCTCTGGCATTGGCAGCTTTTAAATATAAACACATAAAATTTCCTTTCCAAAGGGGCAGGTAACGTAAAACGCTTTTCACCAGTAATAAACACCTGCTCCTCCTACCTACATAAAATGCTCTGCAGAACAGAAGTAAAACATTACATTGGGGATTCATATACCCACAGATTGTAAATAACCCTCTAGTATTTGTAGTCCATTTCTGCAGAAGCAAATGGTGAGCCCGAATGCTACAAATTTCTGCTGGTTCTTCCTAATACAGTCTTGCTCTTCTTCTAACAGCTGTGCAAGGCAAGCCATTGACAACTGCAGAATGACATTATTTTTGTCAGAAATACTTTAAAATAACTGCCACAGAAAGACACATTATTTTATGCCAATGTCTCAGCAACCCAATCGTTTTGACTGCAAGGGTAACAATAGGGAAGCTGCTGCTCCTAAGACAAAGTTGCTCTACTAAAATAAAATGAGAGAAGCTCCTTCTCTTCCAAAATACTTACTCTGCTTTAGTAGCATACCAGTGGGAAAGACGCAGATAACTTCTTCCCTTGAGGTATCCAGATTGTTCTGCAAATAGCAAAAGCCTTTGCAGTTATCACATGTATCACACTCAGCTTTCACTGATTTCCTGAATTCCTCAATGGTACCAGAAGTAGCTGAAGACCAGTTGTAGACCTTAGAAAGGAAAAAAGTAACTCTGCATATTTTAAGTCTGCATCAATTTCTTACACAATTCAAGGAAGGTGCCTTCCTTTCTTTGACCTCATTTTTCTCATTCAAGATCTTAAGTGCTGAACTGTGACTATGTGGACTAATTCTCTGCACAAAGATGTTACACATGGCTCACAACTGAAGAAGGCACATTTACAGCACTGTGTAACTGCAAGAACTCTCTTTCTTCTACTTCTAAAGGCAAATTCTAGAGGTGTAGCACCTCAGCTCAGGTGTAGCTCAGGTTTACTGAGTGACTATTTTAGCAAGAGAAACTGAGTTATGCAAGCTGCTCAGAATTATTTCATTAACATTTTTAGTGGAGGTATTATGACAAGTTATTACAAGCTTTCATTGTACAAGAACAAGATAACCCCTGCACAGCTTTCTCCATTAAGTTATCAAAAAGATACAGATTAAGTTTTCCTTTTGAAATAAACAAAACAAAACAAAAAATCCCATAGATATCCCATCATGAAATCAGTGTAAATACAAAACAGAAAATTATGGAGTACATCAAGGATTAGTAATTTTCAGCGAAATCATACTACTACTTCATGGTCTTTTATCTATGGACAACCTTTGTTACAGAACAACCTGCTCTAATTCAGAGAGGAGAGAGAGATAGTCCTTCACTCATGAAATCTAGAGATCTCCAGAGAGTCTTTAAGTACACTCCTTTAAAAGCTCATGTCAGTTGTCCAGTAATATTTTAAAACCACCTGTGTTCATTTCCATTGATGAAGTGCCTTCTAAGATGTTCCTTTTTCTTTGGCTTCATGTTCACTAGGCTTTGTGCCACCATCAGAGTAAAAAATGAAAAAAATAGCACATTTCTCAAACTGAATTTAAAACTTTTTAAACACTTTTTTTTGCCTTTAGCATATAGTAAGAGTTTGAGAATTTCTACCTACAGTTGATATGTAGGTTTATTCAATACAAATACTGGACAGTCAAACCTAAATGGAGCTGGCCTGAGCTTTTCCCAGTGTCTCGTGGGAATTCCACTATATAATTCAATAGGTAGATCAGTTAAGTTCTGCCTGTGTCTGAAAAAAATTGATTGCAGATCTTTTCTGCCCTGTTTGGCTAAATCATCTCACCAAAGCACTACAGTTACAGCAGAAGCTTCATATTACAATCTGGCACATGCTGTCCATGCTGTCCCCAGAGAAGGCAATTCCCAGGTTTTAATCAGAAAATAGCTTGCAAATACATCTCTCTGTGTCTACATTTGGCCTACTGTCTACCCTTGTATTTCTTAAATTAAGGTTGTGAAGGTGCTCAAGACAACCTCCAAGCTTCCTAACCTAACCACATCAGGTTATCTTGATCAATACAGAACACAACCTTGTCTTGCTCCCACTTGTATCTTGTCCCATAGAAGCAAGTGAACACTCTGACCCTCTTTTAGTAAATACAGCAAAATAAGAGATCTTGCTGCAGCTCTCACAAGCTAGCATTTGACTGATTAACTCTTTTTTCCAGTGATACTACTTTTGAAAAAACAATAGGTCCTGGAATTTGAACTAGATGATCTTTAAAGGTCCCTTTCAACCCAAACTGTTCTGTGATCCAGATTAATTTTTAACAACAATGTTTTTCTCCCAGGGCTTCTCTAAGCTATGCCTCTTGTCCCATGCAGTGTGCATATGGAATCACAACACACATGGACCAGACTGAAAACCCACAACTCTTTCCCCTTGGCTACTCCTGATAACGCAGTTAATTACCTGCGTAGCTGTAATTATACATCCATAACTAACACTTGGCTGTCTTGACACAGAGTAGGCTGCTGGCAACAGATTGGGATGAAGGAGCTAGAAGATGCAGAAAACATTTCATGAACCCTGCCAACTGGTTTTATGCACTTCTTACCAGAATCTGCACTGTGTGGCACATCTGAATTCCCCTCTCTGTCCTTCCTGCTGGAACACTGCTGCCGTTGAAACATTGGAGGGCAGCCATCCTGAGGATGCACTCACTCAGGACACCAGCTTTTGCCTGAAGCAAACACCAAAACTACATTCTTCCAATGTCAAGGCAGTGATTCACAATGTCCCTTCCATCACGTTAAAACTACATAGTTGCACAATGTCATTCCACTGAAGTTACATATCTCATAAACAACCTGTAGCAGAAAACACTGGTCCTGCACAGGCGCTGTCTGAATTCAAAAGGAAGACATCAGCAGTATGAAAACTGAGCTGACTCGGGATTACCATTTCCAAATTAAATTAAAACTACTGGTTCTCCTAAATGACCCCAAACTGCTAGCCTGAGAGGCTACCTCTCCGTTCAATCCACATCCACAGCTGGGGCTTCTTTGTTACAGAGGAGACAGCTACCCACAGGACATTCTCTAAAGGGGGCCCTCAACCCTGAATTTCAATAGATCAAGAGAAAAAAGCCTCAAGACAGGAAAGCAAGGCTTATCCCCTTAGCCAAGCTTATGAAGACCAATAAACACAGCAAGAACAATTAACTGAAAACAAAGGACCTATGGGTTGATTCAAGTTTGATTTTCTAGTCTAGTTTGGTGGTTCCCTATGTATTGATTTAAAGGAGGGAAGTCCAACTGCTTTTTCCTTAATGCCATCATTCCTTTAATTAGAAAATGTAGCCTGTAGGCCAGTAATTGTTTTTTTCAATCTTTGTATATTAATTATACAGAATTAATTCAAAGCTAAAAGCCTCTCCATCTCTAGAGTGAAATTATTAATTTTACAAAATTTAAGCAATTTGGAGCACATAGAAAAAAAAATCTTAACCTACTTCTTTAATTCCAATCCATGCGCCATTGAACCATGGATAGTTTGATCCCTCTGGCCTATGAGCTGGGAGACCAATATAAAATCCCAGTGTAAACAGCCCAAGACCATTTTATTTATGTATTTGTTTCAGAATAGAACTCGAATTCCAACTGGATTTAAAATTAGGCAGATTATTTTTTCCCTTCTCCCTCAGCAGACATTTCTCCTTTATCATAATATGTCTTCTGATTCACTTACAGCTGCAGGGGATGAAGTCTTTGCAACCTCTGTCTCCCAGAAGATCATCCCAACACAGCATGACATGACCAACCCTCACCCTCCTTACCCCAACACACACCCAGACACTCTTCCAACAAGCTAAATTCCTAAGGTAGCTGAAGGAAAAAATGGGCTATTTTTAGCAGGTCAAGAAATAAATGCCCAGACTATTGGATATCTTAAAAGTTTATGAAAGATGCTGTATATGGTTACATCTTAAGGCTAATCCAAGAAATACAGACTGAAATCACCATTTCATACAGAGGGCAGAACAGATGCCCAAGTTTCCAGTTTGTCCAAATATGAGAGAGAAAAAAGTCAAGACAGAGAAAGACTCAGAGCAGCACAGGGCAGAGAGATGATTTTCCTCTTTCAAAATTGCTTTCCATGTTTGCACTTTTACAAAAGTTTCAATTTTGGTTCCAAAATATGAAAATCACTCTTTTCAAAAAGGACCACATAAAGTGACCTACATCTAACATTAACTACAATTTTTTTTTTAAATGGTATTTTTTTCAAGTCTGAATGACTTTTTTTTATGCCCTTTCCCTCATTTTGTGGAACTGGCACTAGCTGTCAATCTTTATTTGCCATAAATATAGTTAAAATTGTTTTAAATGATCCAAAATAAAAAGAGCTTTTCATTTTGTTTAGTAGACTTTTTGGTTGACTGGCTCCTTTTTCTCTCCCTTTCTGCATTTTCCTGACCACACAACCACCACACCAAATGTGCCTTTTGGTCTCCAATGGAACTTCTGACTTGTTCAGATCTTCTGCCCCTTTTTTTTTTTTTTTTAAGAAAAAGAAGATTAAGCACAACAAGAGAAGTTATGCATATCTATAGAAGAGATTTTGGACCTACATTAAGGAGAGCTTAGAATCAGACCCCACATCTAGGCCTGAATTTTGCAAGTTTGGTGAGCAGAAGAGATTTCAGCGCATGTGTGAAGAAGGACAGTGGGAGGTGGGGTGAAAAGGTTGATAGGAGGAATGTACTTGAACCACAGGGGGTAGAGTTTCAACAGATGAGTCTGCTGGTGCTTGAAGGGAGGAGAAAAAAAAGAAAACTTGGGAGGGGGAGAAAAAATAAAAGGAAAATAAGGCAAACACCAATACTCCAACATTTTAATAGCCTAGTGGCAAAAGGGTATACCAGATATATTTCCAGAATCCAAGGATAAGAACTTACGCTTAAGAATTTTCTTTTTCACTAGGTTTGGCTCAGTGTTACTGAAAAAGTTTGTCCAAAAGTCCATGTGCTGAGCCAACATTTATTAGGTTTCAATTTCCAGCTGAAGCCACAACTGTTGCTATGAAAATTAATGTGTCAATTGCACCAGAAAGCAAAGCAATGGAAAAGACTGCACTGGTATGTAACAAGTACATTCATTGGCACCAAGAGTAAAAATCGTATTATATCAGCCTGTGTCATAGACATTTTTCTCTTCTTATTATTAGAGAAAAAAAAAATGCAAATCAAATTTATTGTTTGGCCAGAGGGTATTATATGAATAGTTATAAATTCCTCATTACCCAACCTCAGTAGATTAATGCCGGTCCTGAAATAAGAAACAGCAACTTCAAGAGTCACACCTGCTATGTTCACATCAACAAGATTCAATGGAGAATACTGCAAATTGCCAGTCTAGCCAGACAGAAAGCCTAAATTGCTAACATGAGGTATCTTTGCCAAAACCCACATATCCCTCAAACTTCTGCTGGACTATATGATAAATGTACGTGGGCTGGAGGGAATGAAAAATAGGCTAGTAATAGTTTCACTTCAGCTACAAATTCAAGCAGCAGAATGCATGCATGTACTGAGACTATATGAATAGTTAGTTAAAACAAATCTGTATCTATGGAAGAAAGTGTTAAAACCACCGCATTTTGTAGGAGTTTATTGAAACATTGGCTTTGCTGAACTCTTTCCATCACTCCAAAACATAGGAAGAATTGTTTTAACTACATTTAAAAAATAAAAATAAAAATCACTCTCCTATTTCCTCAACAGTTATGCATCTCCTATTACTACGTAAAAGATCAAGTCACCATCAGAAGGAATAGGGATGGGTTTGAAGTCCGCAAACAAATGCACAAAGTATTTACAGCATGTGCATGGTCACAGGAAAAGACAACTACATACTGAATTTTATGGAAGTTTCCAACAGACTACATCAAGAGACCTGACTCTTCCCATTTTTACTATGAGGCTGAGAATGAGCTAGAAGTAAACCACCTCTGAACAGCACCAGTCATCTAATCTCAGACAACACACAAAAACCTCAGCTGAAGGAGGTAGGTTCAAGTGCTGACAGCATTATTGGAGCCTGTTGTTGGACCCTGCATATCCCTCCTCTTGTATAACTTCAAAATGTTATTTTCATTTGGGTTGTTAAAATCATACATTTTCATTAAGAAAAATAAGGTCTGCGTGGAGCTTTTTGTCCAGGTTCATGCACACACTCTGATTTCCAAAAAAGCTCCGGCAGATTAGATAATTTTCAAGCAAGCTTCCTCTGCTGTATTAAAGAATGGGAGTTTAATGCCATCACATCTTCAGAACCTGAAGTTCTCTTAGAAGCAGTGAACTGTCCTCCCTTTCAGCTGAAGCAAGCTCAACAAGAAAAAAAGCCAGGTTATTATGTGTGCATCCATGTAGCTGATAAAGAAATTACAACGCCTCTGATGACACAGTATTTCAGAGATAGATTTACACCTCACACACCAACCATAAATCAGGAATGTACAATAAACCCTTTGAGCTAGGAGATTATACACACTTCAGGCCATAGCTTTTCTTGGAAATCTTAAATAGAATTATTTCTGTGAATAAAAATCTAAGGGTTCCCAGGATAAAGAATTTAAGGACTGGGCAAAGACCTTGAAGTGAGAGCTGGGATAGATACCAAAGAATAAGATACCAAAGTAGAAGTGGCAAACATGGAGGAAGAAGTGTCAAGGATAGTTTATCTCAAAGAAATAAAACTCAGAAGAAAAGCAGAAGCAAAAGAGAAAATGTACACAGCCAGGAGAGAGATACAGTTTTGTAATAAACCTGTTTGGGAAAAATTTGTTTTCTTATTTTCCACCCTCTCACACCTCCCCCCCATCCCCAGCCTCCTTACTGAAGATGATGTTTCACAAACATTTTGAATCAACTTAATTCCATCTGAAATGGGAAGACTTTCCCCTAAGCATTGACTTCCCTAAGCACTCCCTCTCTTCTGCTAGTGCTAGTTTCTGTGGAGTTTTTTGAGTGCTATTTTACTGTAAATGGAACACAACAGAAACAGTAGTAAGAAGACTTACGCCCTCAAAGGTGGTAAGAAGAGGTCCTTTACCATATTTGCATAACATCTCCAGGTAGTATACTCAGCTTTCTATATAACTCCATAGCCTATTCCCTAGAAATGCACCAAAGTGAGTTCATTTGTATATAAACAAAAAACTTTTCTATAGGGATCCCTACCAGCAGTACCTACAAGACTTCCTCATAGTGTGATTTATTGCTGAACAAAAAAAATGCCTTGTCCACTAACTTCTCGCAATTAACTTTCCCCTCCTAGAAGCCATTGACAACAAGCCTGCTGCAGACAAATCAAATACTCCCACTGGAAACCTGCCATTAGGAAAAATAAATGAATGCACTTTCAAGGGTTTGCAAACAAGCACCACGTGAATCCCTGTTCACCTTGCTCTTGAGTGTAGGCATGTGCTTTACAAAGCCATCTGCTCAGCAGCCTGAGAAATCAGGACCTTCCTTACTGGTGGGCACCACACCTGTGGCACCAGCCACTAAGTGTCTGCCCAGAACACAAAGTTGTCCTCTGTCAGATCTGAAATGGAGAGGAGAGGAAGCATGCTAGCTATCCCCTGGAGCATAGACTTCTCATTAATATTCCTCTTCAATGTTAACAGTGATAAGAAAACAGAGGAAGCTAGCAGGAAGGTTATGACATTATCTTCAATCTCTCTTTTGTGTCTCAAACTTGCAATAATGAAAGATCACACCACCAAACCAAATTCTTGCAAACAGCTTGATGCAAAAATGCTGAGGGAAAGACAGCTCTGCAAGTTTGTGACTCTTCTTCCATTAATCTCTCTAAAACCATATGCATGCAGTTTATTTATGTGTCACATATATAATATCACCTCTTAGATCAGTACTATCAAATGCTTGCCAACATTCTGACTTCTGCCAATTGCTTTTAGTTTCTCTTTCCTTTTCCAGTGTTATATTTGAAAAAAGAGGAGAAAAAAAAAGAAAAGAAAAAAAAAAGGTGACTGACTTGAGTGGAAGAAAAATTATTCTAAATCCTTTAAACAGTTGTTCTGTTAAATTGACACAAGTTTAACAACGTGTACTTGGCATATTCCTCTTGCCACGAATACAAGAAACTTTTTTTAAAAGCTCATTCAAAGCAGGGGAATCTTTTAAAGATACAGCACATACCTTGATGAACAGTGGTGTGATAACTGTTACAAAGCCATTTGTAGATTCAAGTGCTCGAAAAACAACAAAGACAACAAAACTGTAAAGGCTTTTTCTTTTGTTGAAATCTTTTTAATAGAATGATGACTGCATGGGGAGTCAAATCTGACCAACCCATTCTCACTCAAACTGTACATTCCAGACAGTGCAGAGACACAGCAGAGGAGAAAGTCTACTAGACCCAGGTATAACTGTGCAGAGAAATATAACAGAAGAGAAACAGTACTTTTGCTTGATTTGAGGGTACATGATGTTTTCTAGCTCCCAGGGTTCCCAAAATCCCATCACCTTCTACAAATGTGGAGAGTTCTTTTAATACAAGGACATGCTGCACATTCACAGCACAGAATGACAAAGGGAGATCGTAAATTTTAAAGAGATTGTTTATTTCAAGGAAACTGACTATCAAGTGACAGCAAAATCTCAGCTCGAGAGGAAAATTGTACTTGATGGCCTCATTTAAGTCTCAGGCAAATTCATATTTGAGAATCACAGAATTAGCAACATTGTGACTGGCAATATATCAAGTTAAAAACAAAAAAAAACACCACCAACAACAAAAGCTTGTTATTGCAATAGGAGATCACTGCATGTTAGTGTGCAGGTGCACTGGCAGAGATCTGGGGAAACCTTTTCCTAATTACACTTAAATCTACAGGCATTAGCCACTCACTCCATCACATACTGAAGCCATCTAGAGTACCGAAAGAAGAAAGCAAAAAGTCTTATGTGTGAACATGGGACCTCTGCTCCCTGTGTATCAACAAGGAAAACATGAGATGGTATTCCAACACCACTTTGTAGGCTGGACACTGTGAGAACACATGTCTGTGAGCCCAAACCTTAAAATCAAAGGGACTTCTGCTAGGTAGAGAAAAACAAAGAGCGGAAGGAAGGGTGGAGCACCACGGTACTCTTGATCTGCAATTCACTACCTCACAGCATTGCTGCCAGGAAGTTCAACACACACAGCAGTGTTTCAGCAACAGTTACACTTTTACGTACCATAACAAGCTTTGTTTGACGATAACCAGGGTAAAAGGGCATTAAAAAATAACTTTGTAGGACAACAGAGTAGGTTGCACCCAAACAGCGAGAATACAGAAGTACTTGCTTTTAGGAACACCAATGGTCAGGTTATATAATGACAACTGCAGAACTACAGATACATTTGGTTACCAAGACTGCTACAGAGTAAGCAGGTAAGAGTTTTTCCTCTCACCTCAGCAAAACCTGCCTGAACTCTGCACCTAGTAAGTTTTTCCGGGCACATGGAGAATATAAGGCAAAATATCAAAATGGTAAGTATAGAAACCAGTTCTCTTTCCTCTACCCCCCTCAGCCCCATCAGCAAGTCGTTCATTAGAACAAATCCTCAGACAATGATACTCAAGGCAAAGTTGCAAACTACAGATAAGGCAGGCTTCTGTAGTGCACAGTGAGCTTCAAAGAGATTACGGAAACTACCCCATGCAACCTTTCCAGTACGAATAAATTGTGATTCAGGTTTGCCTCTAGATGAGTCAATTCACTCACTCGGATCCACTGACTGCACTGACAGTATCTTTTACTAATACCTATTTCACATGATGTTCCTGTTTTAACCATACTAGTCTTTCTTTTCTCTGACTGGTGAGTTTTAAAAGCTGCTGCAGTACTTTTACCAGCTTTATGACGTGTGTTAATGGATATTTTGCTAACAGTAAACAAGAGGGACTTTTACCAGCAAGCTGTCACTGCTGCTGTTCCTCCTCATCTAGTTACCGGTCATCAGATTAGATCCCTACCACCTACTTAGCTAAAAAAAGAAAAGTAAAAAAAAATGTGGTAATCAGGGAAAGAAAACCTTCAAAGAAAGCAAACTTGCAGCTCAAATTGGAAGAACTTTATGTAAATTTCAATGTATTTTCTTTCCCCTGTAATATTCTGTCTAAGCCACTCAATCAAGCAGGAATGACATGGAAAGAATGGGACTAATGCGAACAATGAATGATCCATAAATGTCTACAAGATTATGTAACTGAAGATGAGATGGCATGCATGTGTGCGTGCATTTGGGGGAAAGGAGGAGAAACAGACAAGGAGAAAGAGGAGGAAACAACATCCTCAGTCACAGATATAGGACTCAGCACAGCTCTTACTCAGTTTCCCTCTCTTCCCAAAAGACAAATACTTTAACCAAGTGCAATCAGGCAACTGAAGGATAAAAGCAAAAGAAAACCCATTTGCTAACGAATACACTTCAAAACATCCCTTGCTGAAATTGCACCATAACTGCAGTATCATGAAACACAGCCCATAGACAACCATGTTTATACTAAAGCAATTAACACACGGTACATTTCCTGCACTGTTATTATCATTGGCATTCTCTCCGTGTTTGTTACACATTTTGAGCCTTGGCAGGTTAAGAGATATTCTTATAAAGTTAACAACACAACGTTGATGATTTGAAATGTACTCACTGTTATTTTTCAGGAACTCCTATATTTACTTTACACCATTCTCGGGGGAGAGCTGAACAGTTGTATTAGTTCTGCAAGGAAAAGATAGTCAAAATAAACTTTGCAAAGGCTTTGAGCCAAAAAACTTCACGAATGTAACTTTTTAGACCCAGTACCCACTTGCTCTACAAGGCTGCTCACTGTGGCTTTGCATAATCACCACCTACATTTCAGAACAATCATTTCATCTGAAATTCATCAGCGCTTCGATCATCTGCGTGAGCATAAACTTAGGAAAAGGAGCACACGCACCCCCTCCCACCCCCTAAGAAACTCTCGGATGCCGGGTCGAGGGGGAGGCATGCCCTCGGAGGCGGCGGCTGGGTACCAACGCCGAGCTCGGAGCTGGCTGCCTGCGGGGATGCACTTGCTTCAAAGTTGAGGCTTCTCGTCCGGAGCGGCGCCCGCGGCGGTGCAGACACTTGCTGCGGCCGGGCTCTCCGCCCGGGCCCGACCCCGGCATTAACCCGCGCGGTGCGGCCGCGCTGCTGCCCCGCACGCCGCCCCCGCCCCGCGCAGCGCCGCGCCGGGAGAGGCCCCGCCGCCACTCACCCCCGCGCCTGGAGATGCGCGGCTCCCGTCCGCGCCACTCGCCAGCGGCCTCCGGCCACCAGGAGCAGCCGGTGGCGGGCAGGGCTGCCGGGGCACGGGAGGGGGCTGAGGCGGGGACGGAGCGGGAGGAGGCGGTGGCGGAGGAGGAGGAGGCGGAGGCGCCGGCGAAGTCGCGGCGGGGAGAACCGAGCGGCTGTGGCAGCAGCGACCGGGGGCCGGCGGAGAGGGCAGGGCGGCGGGAGGAGCCGCTGTGCGAGGCGAGGCGGGTCGGGCCGGGCCGGGCCGCCCCCCCGCCGGCAGCCGCCGTCCGAGGCCCCGCCGCACTGACAAGCACGGCGCTGCGCTTCCTCTTTCTCGCAGCGACGGCGGCCGCCCCCGGCCCCGCACCTCCCGCCGCGGGGAGCGGCTGCGGCGCTCGCCCGGGCAGGTGCGGAGCTCTCCGGCCGCCTGCCGCGTCCCGTTCCTCCTCTGCGGCTGCCCTCCGTGCCTCTGCGCGCTCCCCCGCGCCGCCCGGCCAGCGCCGCTGCCGCGTCCCCCGCCGGGCCGAGCTCTCCTACCTCCGGCGTGGGCAGCGCCCCCGCCCCGCGCACAGCGGGGCCGCCCCTGCCGCGGGAGCCGCGCTCCGCTGCGCTCCGCCGCCTCGGTGCGGTGCGCTGGGCTGCCCCGGCGCTATCCCATCCCGGGGCTCGCACAGGCACCCGCCGCTCTCACTTCCTCTTCCTTCCTCCTGCTGGCCGCGCCGCGATGTGCACCCCCGGGCCGGCCGCCGCCGAGGGGTCCCGCGGCTCGGAGCACCTGCGGGCGGGGGGCGACACCCGCTGCCGCCTCCGCCCGCCGCCGCTCCGCTTCCCCCGCGCGGGGGTGCGGCCGGCGTCCCTCCTCCTGCAGCTCCTAAATGAGGGATGCGGGGCTACCTCCTTGCCTTTGGAATAGCTATTTATGTTTTGATGCCGCTTCTCCTCCCAGAGAGCGGCCGCCGCTGAGCAGCCCTGCAGCGGGCACGCTGCGGCGCACGTCTGTTCGCCCCCGAAGCGAGCGAGCCGCAGGGGAGCCCAGCCCAGCCCAGCCCAGCCGGGCCTCTGCGGGCCGGGCCCCGCCGGAGGGGCGGCCGCGGCCCCGCGCCGCAGCCCCTGCCCGGCTCCGCCGCTGGGTACCGGCTGCTCCAGGCCCTGGAGCTTCAGCATCCCCGCGGCCCGCTAGCGCCGGGGAGAGACGCGTGACCAACTCGTGGCTTTTCTTCGCTGGAAAAGTTAAATATCGCAGCTCTGATTGTGTTCTCCGTCTCCCTGAAAGAAAAGTGATGAATAAGCGTTGTTTTATCTTTCTTTAATGCCTTAACCCACA
The DNA here is from genome assembly GCF_021018805.1 of Prinia subflava. Lineage (NCBI taxonomy): Eukaryota > Metazoa > Chordata > Aves > Passeriformes > Cisticolidae > Prinia > Prinia subflava. The sequence goes on along the minus strand of NC_086247.1, from coordinate 106,253,200 downwards.
GTTACTGTGTGAAGTACACAGGGTATGTAACCCTGCAAACCATCAAATTATAACTTCTAATACCAGATAATGAGGGTGATGTTTGTTTGTTGTGGTTTCTTGTTTGTTTGTTTTCTGAAATCCTGTACATTTCACGTTGATAAGAACTGATAATCATTAAGCCCAGCTTTGGTACTGCAACTTTTATTGTGTGGTGTAACAAAATTTACTTATTGTGAATTATCCCATCGTACATGAAGACCAAAACCTGCAGAATTACTGAATCTAATCTCGCATATAATTATGTACAAGAGGATTTTTATGCAGGGTAATAATTCCCAGTGATTTCCCATAAAACCACTCTCCTGCAACACCCAAGTCCTCAAAACACAATAACGCTGTTTTGCATCAGCTGACATTTAAGAGGCTCATTGCTCTGAAAGTCCCACAGCCACTCTACTAGGATTTTATACCCAGCAGAATTGCTGTGGGCTTTCCAGAAGAGGAATGGGACTTCGTTCTCTCCTTAGACTGTAATGCACCATGACAGCAATACACCAGATCTAAGCAAACACTTCGTCTTAGATCTGAGCAAATATGCTGGTATGAGGCAACAAATAGCATGACTCACCTGAGTCACAGATGACTATATTTTTAAGACTAGAGCAGAGAATCCACTAAGTGACAGGGGCTAAGAGTAGACCCCAAAACCACAGAAGCTCCTTTTCATGCATGTAGAAACAGCCTGCCTGTTTTTCCCCCCCTCCTCTGGCAGCTTTCAGGCAGGTGTGTGGCACGCGTGACAGCAACGAACACCGGGGGAGCTGGAGCAGGAAACATCACCATTCTGCATCCTGAAACTTCTCCATGGCAGGAATTCCTTTCAACCAAGGAACATTTCTCTAAAGTCATTGAGTTTTAGGACCTCCTTGAGTGCTGAAATTCATGGAGAAGCTGGACTTTGCATACTCAAATGGATATGCTGATTCCTGTGTTAGATATATATTTTGAAGCACATTTTCGTGTTGCTTTATTAAGGTAGAAGTCCAACACTGAAAATGTGAGATCCATATGTAATATATTTCTTATTAAATACACTGAAAACACTTATCAAACCATCTGAAGAGTTTCTTAAAGATGCTCAAAGTTTACTGAAAGAGGGATAATCACAGCAAGTAAATGGTGATTCAGTTTGCATTTGAACAGTTTCCATAATCCTGAGACTTTTCCCCTGCATTAGTTACATGCATTTTGATGCTTCCCATAGAAACCAGAGTATTTACATCTTAGAAAAGGGCATAGCAGATATAAGGTGTGCAAGAAAGTGTTATTTCATTTTCCAGGATTGGTTCAGGCCAGTTTTCCAGTATGGTCACAAGGGAGGCAAACATACAGATGTATGGTGTTAGGAAAGATGTTTGCAAGAATATTGAGTAAACAATATTTAAAATGCAAAATTTCATTCCCCATGTTTCAATTTTCTCTCATGCTCAGCAATGGAAATCATTAAAATTGATTTCAGCTGTATATTACCATAATAGTCGGATTTTGAACAGTGCAGGAGAATGTTAATTAACATGTGCTATTGTAACACAGTTTAGAAGAAAACTTATGAAAAAAAATTCTACTAGTTTTTTGGGGAAAAAAAATCTAAACAAAGTTCTACTGCACAGTTCAAGAGAACCAGCTAGAACACTGCAGAGCGCACTCCAATGAAACCTTCTCTTTATTCCTATTCCTATCTAATATCCATAGTATGGCAGCCATTGCACCCAGATTGGGATTACTTTTGGTTTCCAAAAGTCCAGGGAACCTTTGCTCAGGATAGATATGTAGAGAAGCGATTGGCTGCTATGGTAATTTCCTCATTTATTCAGTAGTAGTCCCTTTCTTGGTATCTGCTAAGAAAGTGCACTTTAACTTTACAACTGATGCATTTACAGCCAAAATCAGAGTGGATCATAAGACACAGGCATAAGATGTTTGCTAGATAGTTCTAGAAAGCCAGAAGAGGGAGCGCAGGAACAGAAAATACCAAGAATGAAACATTTTAATTAGTGTGCGTATTTCAGCTACAACCTTAAAGAGACATAGACGGATAGATGGATAGATGGATAGATGGATAGAAGGATAGACAGACAGACAGACAGATAGATAGATAGATAGATAGATAGATAGATAGATAGATAGATAGATAGATAGATAGATAGATAGATAGATAAAAGAATTTCCAGGAAGAACTACTGCATGGCTCTGCTGACAACAAAGATATCTCAGGATAGTCCAGTAGGTGGTAATCACCTGTAGAAACCTGGCCTGTTGAAATCTCCCCTTGACTGACCCCAAAACTGTAGAAATCATCAAAGCCATTAGAAACTTCTGGCAGTGAACGCCTTAGATCCTGAGATAAAAGAGCTCCTGACAATTTTTGAAGAAGTTAAGTTTTGTTATAGTACTTCTGGCCAAATCTTTCCTGATGCAAAAATAATCCAAGATTGCCTTTATTACATCCAATAGGAAAGAAGGTTGGATTTTAGAGTGCTTATAGGCTGTATGAATATCAGTATTTTAATGGTGTATAAGTAATTTCCTACAGAACCTTGTTCATAACCATTAAAGCATACCACAATGCTGTATGTGATATAGAAAGAAGATAAAGAATCATTATTACATTTTTACTTTATAGAATCCACAGACATTTCCCTTTATTTTAACAATACTAACTCTCTATTGAGTTTGAATGAGAATATTTTGTCCATGCATATGTTCATTTATGTGAGGGGAATTAAGCCCTGGGAACAAAATATGAAAACCATGCTTATTGGGCCATTCCTTCTACTGGTGACAGTGCTGTCATGAACCTTTCTGTCTAGTAAATTATTCTGCAACAGATTAAACAATCAATCTGAAAAATACTGAATATCTGAAGCGTGCATGTATAGAATAGTAGATATTTTTTAATAGGTCATGAAGAGCTGACCAAAATTCATTAAAAATTACATTAAAAAATGGACTGTATCAGAAGATTCAAGTTTCTGCATTTTTCTAAAATGTAGTATGGTTGCAGATGTCTATGCTTGAGTACCTAAATTACAGTTATTGGTTTGCTTTTTATATGTATGAATTTTATATTCATATATGTATACATACGTGCATTTGGTGCAGGACAATTACACTAGGTCAGGATGATGAAAGGGTTATTATGACTCAGTATTAGTGTACCTATTCAGACTTTAAAATCTGCTTTTGTATATTCATTTGTATTTAGCATATTTCAAGAAAGTGATGACTTTTGCAGAATAGCCAGCTTGATGAAGAAAGAAAGAAATGTCATGTAAGAATAGTTTTAAATCACATAGGAAGTCTCCTTCTAAAAAGTAGTTTGGGTCTGTTTATGGACTTATTCCCACCTCATCTGGTTATATATCTACAATAAGATAATTGTTAGAAGTTAAGACTGTGTAATTATAATACTTATGATCATCACACTTGTTGCAAAATCCAAGCATGACCAAGAAAGAAAATAAAGAGTCAAGAATGGTCATTAATCTAATGTGTTTCTATGAAGAAAGGCACACCTCTGCAAACTGTTTTTACTGCCACTTACTGCTCTTCTGTATTTTAGTTTGCCTTTAAGAACCTCTTCAGGGGTTAGAATTCAATTTTTGGGGGGTGGGAAGGTACATTAAAGCGATCTAGTTCCAACCCCCCTGCCATGGGCAGGGACACCTCCCAACAGACCAGGTTGCTCAGACCTTCATCCAGCCTGGCCTTGATCAGGGCTCCAGGGATAGGACATCCACAGCTTCTCTGAGCAACCTGTTCCAGTACCTCAACACCCCCACAGCAAAAGAATTTCCTCCTCATTTATAATCTAAACCTACTCTCTTTCAGTATGAAGCCTCTTGTCCTGTCATTACATGCTCTTATAAAAAGTATTTCTCCATCATTTTTATAAGCCCTCTTTAAGTATTGAAGAGTCACAATTATGTCACCATGAAGCCTTCTCTTTTCCAGGCTGAACAAATCCAATTCTCTCAGCCTTGTCTTGTATGAGAGGTACTCCATCCATCTGACCATCTTGGTGGCCTCCTCTGGTCTGGCTCCAACAGATCCATGTTTTTTCCATGCTGGGATCCCAGAGCTGGATGCAGTTCTCCAGAATGGGATCTCACCAGAGCAGAGCAGAGGGGCAGAATCCCCTCCCTGGATCTGCTGCCCACGCTGCTTTGGATGGCATCCTGTCCTTCAGATGTAACAAACTTTCCATAGCATAATCAACTTAGGTGGATAGTAGGGTGAAGAGACATAGAATTACCACTTTGTAGGACAACATGTTCAGTATGTAGTACCTGGACAGCAAGAATACAAAAGTACTTGCTTTAAACACTCATGTTCATGAGCAACAAGATCTAGAAGTGATTCAATGCTTCTGTGTGAAGAAGAAAAATTTGTAAAGAGCTATAAATGCTTAAGAAAAACAAAACAACATTAATGTTGAAGTTCAGCAAGTTCTGAGCCTCTCTTCTGTTGCAGTGGAAACAATCAACCACTGGAGCTGCCCAATGGTTATCATATGTTGGTCCTAACCAGAAAAGTTTAAAACAGACCAGGCATTTTACTGTGACACTGGTGCAAGCTAAATGTTATTTTTATGATTTCATAGAAGAAAAGTCAACAGAAGGAATAGCCCAGTAAGTGTGGCTTTCACCCTCCATCCCCAGGGTTTAATTAACCTATCACATATGTGAGGAGAAATAGCTCTTTAGGTAGAAACAGCTTTGGATCATCCTCAAATGATGAAAAAAAAAGTTCTTAATGCTTGGCCTAGGGAATGGGATGCTGATTATCAGTTCTCTTAGGGAACAGTTGTGCACCCTGACAAAAGAAAGCAACCAGGCAGGCTCCCAGCCCCAGCCAGCTGCTGGTTGTGTGGTTGCTGGCAGGGCTTGCCCCCTCACTCTGTGTAACACCAGCTGTTTATCAAAAGTCCTTGGAGAAGGCACTGGATCACCTTTCCAAGACATAACAGAATTTATGCAAACAGAATGTTTGCTGAATACCATGTTTTCTTCTCTATCACACAGTGACTTTCTTAATGTCTGTAACATTTTATGGTAAAGCCTCCTACGTGTTTCAACCACATTTAAGTATCAATATTTATTCTACTCATTTTAATCTTCCTTTTATTCCCTCATCTTGAGAAGATAGAGCTGGGCAGTGAGGGAATGGGGACTTCTGGGTTTTGACTCAAGTGTAAGCCCTTAATCCACCACAGAACTATGGGTGAACTGTATGAGTTTTAAGAATTAATTTCCTCCCCCGTCTCTTTCTTTTCTTTCCTTTTTTTTCTGTTATTGTGGGTTTATTTATTTACTTATTTGTTTATTTTTTAAATTTGTCAGTTTAAGCTCTAAGTTCTCCAAGTCAGATTTTTTTTCTCTGTGTTTGTAGATAACCAATATATTTCAACTCTAGTTTCCTTTGGGTCCCCTGTTACAACTGCAGCACAGTTATTATTAACTAACCTAGCTTTGTGAAGACACTGACTGCATTTTGATTGAGATTTCTACTTCTTTACCCCTCTGCTATCCTTGTAGATAACAGCATTACCAGCCAGTACAAAAACTATAGAAACCTTAGACAAGAAAAGTTCTAAAACGTAGGGACTGTTCAGTCTTTCAACAGACTGAAAACCTTTAATATTCACCCATCTTCTAGTCACCTTGTCTTCTATACAGATTAATATTTGATAAAAGTGACCTATTTTATCAATTTAGCAGCTGTGTTGTGCGTGCAGTTGAGATTTGAAGAGTACCAAGCCATGCCACGTACTAGTACAGATCTTTAATATTAAAGACAAGCTCATAGAATCATAAACTCATGGAAAAGTTTGGGTTGTAGGAGACCTCAAAGGTCATCTGCCCTTGGGTCTCCCATGGGCAGGGACACCTTCCACCAGACCAGGTTGCCCAAAGCCCTGTCCAACCTGCCTTGAGCACTTCCAGGGATGGGGCATCCACAGCTTGTCTAGAAACCTGTCCCAGTACCTCACCACTCTCACAGTACAGCATTTCTTCCTAATAGCTAATCTAAATCAACCAAACCCCTTTGTTCTATCACTACATGCCCTTATAAAATGTTCCATTTTTTTCTGTGAAGCAGCTGTGCTCAATAGGCAAAAAGGACTTCAATAAGCAAGAAAGATAAGCAGTACCCAAACTCATGATAAATGCCACCCATTCTCCAAAATACAGAGTTTAACATGTAGGTACAGACAAAACCACAGAAGCAGTGCAATGTCTGTCTCCAGCAATGACACAGCACAAATCACCCCCAATCAAGCTCAGGTTCTCCTGTCCCAGGTCACAGCATGACAAATAAGGCTGCACTAGCAAACTCTCCCTAGGACTTACTTACAAGCCTTTTGACAGATTTTTCACTTTCTTGCTGGAAATAACAGACTGTTCTGTCTATCATCCATTCTAATTCCTTCATAATATTAATCGATCAACAGCAACTGCTGGCAGCAGAGTAGCAATAGATAGAGAATACAAACACACTGCTCCAAGGTGTGCTGGATGCCCACTGCTCTAATGAGGTAATTAACTCCAACTGCTTCACCGAATGAACCCACACAAACAAGTGGCACTCCAGCAGCAGCAGAAGCAGCACAAATGCACTTGTGAAGGCATTTCAGCATTCGCACTTGGCCTTTCTCCCTTCTGCATTTATTATTCCATTATTACGGAAAGTCACTTTGCCTATAAAATATTTTGCCCTGCTGTCACATTTTATTTTGCATATTTCTTGAGGAGTGTAATGCCCATGGCTGAAAATGCCTGTCCCTGCCAAAAAAATTCTCGACGCTTCAGAGCTACTTAAAACAAACTTTTTAAAGCATCCTAACCTTTGAGCACTCATTCCTTAGATAGCACAGTATCCTACATAATGTCCACTTAGAATAAACATAGAAAAAAACTGGGAGGCAATTTTCCAAACAACTCATTTCAATGCACTCAATTCTTCAGAGAAGTGGAAAGGCTCTGAGTCTTATGCACTATTCACATCACTGTTGGACTATACTGATTTAGAGGAATTCTGAAAAGCCCAGGCAAATTCATGTAGATATCACTGTGTCCTGTCACAGACGGGTGAAGGTGATTCACTCTTCTTACTCCCTCATGTTTTAATATGGTTCTCCTAAGTACTTACAGCTTTCATGCCTCCTGTTGTTTTTTCTCTTTTCCATCCTCCTTTTATTCAATAGCTCAAAGTGCTGTCTCCTTTTATTGTCAAGGCCTTGAAGTCAGAGCCTTCATATATATTTTTGATTGCTAATACATTGTGGTCACTGCATTACATCTTCTCTACTTAACATTTTTCTGTACCTCTCAACATTTTCCCATGTTCCTTTCCCACCCGCTTTACCTGATCCAAGCAAGGCCATCCTTTGGCAAGGCTTTGGGGCAGGCTTCCTTCCCAGAGGACAGTGATAAGGGTGGAGAGGAGGACAAGGGTCAGGTAGGGCTTGGTCGGTCTGACTGGTACAGACAGGGAAGCAGCAGCCTTGGTCCAGAGCCTGGCATTTAAAGATAAACTGCAAATGGGTATTTTACAATTATTTATGAGCTGCTGGAGCTATGTGGCATATTTTATTTGCTGTGGAGCTCGTAATCTCTGGCAAAGGGCAAAGCAGATGACTGGAGGCTGCAGCCCCTCAAATGCCCTGGCAGAACCAGAAGAATTTGAATCCAAGGTTTTCATCTGGATAGTTACCATCACCCTGTGAATGTCATTAGTTCAGTTTCCAGGCCTGAGGTCAGACACAGAAGAATGATCTATTTGCTGAAATGTGGTTTTAAGTCAACAACAACTCTTCCGGTATTCCTATCAAACTTGGTGGATATTTTGTGTTAAAACATCTTCTTTTATAAAAGAGACAATTTTTAGTCTGGCACTTCTAAATGACAAAACAGGGCAAAACTTGTGACCATTCAAAACATAAAGTTCTTATTATTTAAAACAATGCAGAAAATTAAATATTTTATTCAGTATAAAATATAATAAAATGGAGTACCAGAAGGTCATTCTTGTACCACAAAAAAGATTTCAAATTTAAAATATTTACATAAATATACTTATAAAATAAATAAATTTAAATTTCATTAAAAATGAAATACTTTTCAATTCAACACAAAAACATCCAGAACATGGGAAATATTTTCCAGATCAACTAACAAATCAATGGATGCTTTACTGTGAATGTCTAATTCACACCCTTCTTAATGACTTAACAGTAAAAGGACTGAACATGTGCAGTTCCTGCTCAATTTGAACATTTAATATTTATAAACCAATAGAATCATCTGGTTGTGCAGCAGTTGCGGGGAAAAAAAAAAATCAAGCCCTTAATTTGTCACAAGTGCATAAATGGTGGTAGAAGTGCTTAACTTTATACCCCCCTGCTTGAAATCATTGACTACTACAAAAGGATTGCCATTCTCCCATTTTGCAGGGAGCCTAAATCCCTGCCCCAGGATACTAGATGGCCCTGCTGTCTTCTCAATCTAAATTGCGGGGGGGAAAATGTCCTTTTAGGTCCCAAGGACTAATTAGTCAATGCTTGTAAAGCTCTCTGAAGGTGAAAAGTGTATCTAAGCTTTACCATGGCAGATGGCTATGCTTTAAAGGTTTTCTTTAAAAAAAGCTGTTTAGTGGAAGCACTTTCTCTCTTCACTGTCCACTAGTGCAGATGAATCATTTTGAACTGGTGTACAGATGGGAGAACAGGATGGCCAAAACCTTTGTTCTGGCTGTGAGCATTCAGAGAGAAGAACCTTAAATATTGATTGACTTTAGGAACCAGAGTTCCTTACTGTCTTGCAATAGTGTAAAATATCATAAAATGCAGCCAATTCTGCTTCTCTCTTCTCCTTCCCATCTGTGATAGTTTTACAGAATGTCTTCCCAAAAATAAATGAAGTGCAAGACCTCTGGAGATTGGAATGGTCTGTGTGTCACTGAAAGTAGTGTACTACACCATGTTCCCACACCTGTCCTCATGCCCTGTTGCAATTAGCATCTTTCACAGATCCTTGAGCGTATGTTTGCTTTGTCATCCTGTGGAATATTCCACTACACTACAGCAAGCTGTCAAAGTCTTTGCTGAAAGAAATAATGACTAATGATTTATGCTAAAATCAGCACTGCAATCCTCTGCTGCAGAAATTGCTGTGGTGTAAAAACAGCAAGAAGACAGCTCACAAGATTTTGCTGATTGTTTCCCAAGGAATGGAACAGAATTGATAAGCCATAGTCTTGTACTTATATACAGCTCGTGTTTTATGGAAGAATCCAGAGGGAGATATATACAAAAAATGCAGGAAGGATTTTGCAGGCTGACCTTGCTAACCATATCAAGCCTGCCCACTAGAACTGCTCAGAACAGCAGCATTTTCCAAGGGCCAATATTGTAGAGTCCAGGTTACTCCTATCGATATCAGAACAGTACACTCATTGATAAAGACTAATAGAAACCTTCTAAAGGAAATTATGATTTTTTTAAAAAAACTTCATAGATGACTGACCATTCTCTCACAAACATATTTTCAATGGTGCTATTTCCAGTGAAATTTTCCCTCTCCCAGATTTTTTAGTTGGCAAAATTCTAGAAAGCTTGATTATGCTGGAGATGATTTGGGTTTTGGTTTGGTCTTCTTCCCTTCTTCCCTATAGTTTTTGTCTTAATATATATGCACATTAGGTACATCCATGTTGAGAACAGCTCCCAGTCATTGCTATATCCTTGAGCTAGACACATTCCCTGGCATTTGGAGGATGGCAGCTGATCTGATGTGTGAACATGACTTCTTTTTTTCATTTCTTTTCCATGGGAAAATGGGGCCTACAGGCCTGGTGAGGAGTTCAGCAGCAGAGAAAGGATAAGGAGCTTTCTGCAAGAAGCATGAAGTCAGCACTTCTACAATGTTGGGCCACCAAATGGGAAAGGGATTAATCTCAGTGCTCCTGTGGAGACTCCCTGCTTTCTTTCAGCAGGAAACTGGACTCTTCCAGCCTCTATGTTTCTTTCTGATGAATGTTCACCTGCCTCCTCTGAAGCTTGTAGGATCTGCCATGCCTCAAAAAGGAGCTTCTCAGACAGGAGTTCCCACATTTCAGTATCAGGTCACACTAGAGGCATGGGGTACTCAAGCCTTAGTCTGAAATGCTTCACTGGACTTAGAATTTTGATGTGGCTGAAGTTTTCTCTGTAAATACCTGCTTCCCTATTGCTCCAAGTGAGGAGCCAGGCAAATATTTGTTTGGAAAATGATGATCCAAAGAAAACTAACTGGCTTTGCTGTGATGTCAACCAGAATCAAGCTATCACATAAGGTCTCTCTCCATATCCTGTTTGTCCTGATACTGGTTTAATCATCTACTGTGAGCTCTGATTTCATGTTACGTCCTGTGGCATTAGTCAAATATTTCAGTAATTGCAACTTTTTTTCGTTAGAAAGAGATACTGAAGCAAAATCTATTATCTTTGATGCAGACCCACCAATTTACAGAGGATGTAACTAAACTGCATTTACTTTAGTTTAAAAGAAATCAAAGAACAGCAAAAGACAAGTTGGTGGACTACATAACTTTGTTCATCTATACTTCATCCAAAAGTTTTCTTTGTATGTTTTGTTCAGTGCTCCAACTATGCTGCATGGGTTTTTCTAACACTACTTCTTTGATGTGTCCTGCTATTCATACATTTAACTGTCTTCCAACACCTCAATGCCACTGCCTCCTCTTCTGTTATTTATCCCTGGAAACCTCCTCAGATGGAAGAGATGAATGGAGCGAAGTCAGCCTGTTTCATGTTAGTCTTTTGAAAAGTATTTAGTGCTCACTCATTATTTCTTAGCTGTCCTGAAGCTGGTTCTTGGTGTTTTTAAGATTTGTTTCATCATGGAGATGATTTAAAAACCTCTCTGCTGCCTTTTTTTTTTTTTTTTAGCTTTTCATATCTCATCTGCTGTGGGTTTCTCTCTTGGCACTGCCTGAGAAGAAGGGCAAAGAACAATTTCCAAAGAAACACTTCAGTCTCTTAATTCATGAAATTAAATCCCCTTTGAGAGTCCCTCAAAAATGTTGAACCTCATTCTTGTAAAGTAGATTGGCCCACAGTCTTGATAGAATTACTAATTTTGTCACAGCAGTTTTCCCTTTTGCTCGTTCACACATCCATCCCTAAATATTGTTCCTCTCACTCTATTCATTTGAATCATTTATCTTGTTGCTTTAGCAGCCATCAGGTCATCTTATTCTCTTCCCTGGGAACCACATTTGTTCAAGACTTCGTGCTTTAGAATCATACAATGAGGGGACTTATTTTATCTCAGAAAGGCAGCAGCTCTGTCGCCCCCTTCCTTCCCATTTTTTGTCACTTATCTCATCATCAAAGGGTTGTTTTGACAAGAGACAGGCAGTTTTATTTCTTTGGTTTTTTCCTCCTGGGCTTTTCCTTCCTATGACTTGACATCATCCCACTACATAAACTCACATATTCTGACACTGACAGTCATCAATAAAAAAATCCAAGTCCTTTTTACACAGCAGAGAAAAATGCATCTTTGTGTTCATCCTACACATCATTAGGAGCTTTTTGCTCAGTGTTGGTGAGTTCTCCAAGCTGCCATTTGAGTACAGCAGAGCAAATTCTTTCTTATATGGGAATCCACTGGCAGTTGCTTGTTTATTTGGTGCTCTGGACAGTTCTGCCATGGGAGATCAAAGCAATTACCCCAGTCAGGGGTGCTTTCTGGCAGCAGCTGCTTTATGAAAGATCATTGCTTAATTGCTCTCATGGCTAGCTTGCACACTTACGGTGCCTACACAAAGCAGATGATGGCTTTTAGAGGGCTTTTTTTGCACCACCAAGCACTGCAAACACTGCTTCCTGGCAGTTAAGGAACACGTGTGCAGCACAGGTACCACGTCCTCCCACTGCCTCACCTTGACATCTTGCCCATGGCAGATCTGGGGGAATCAGCTGCTCTAACCAAAACAGAAGAGCAGCTTACTCTGGAGTGTGTCATAAACACAAACAGTTTCATCCCCTCATTCCCTGGCATTCTCAACAGGGAATAAACAAAAATTTAGGATTTGTGTCCAGAAAACCCATACAGTCCCCATCACTGGCATCAACTCCACCTATTCTTGAGAATAAAGCCCTAGACACGAGCAGGAGAAACCACAAAATCTTTTGTGTAGCAGAACAGGAAGAGACTTTACATTGGAGCCCCTCACTCCCAAGTATGTCTTTTAAGCTTAGAAAAAGAAGACTATGTCTATGCTTCCCAACACCAGTAGACAATTGTAAAGACCATCCCTCAGTTCAGTACCTTCAAATTTGTCCTTTATTTCCTTTTTAAGCTGTTAATATAACCTATTAAAAGCTGTCATTTGGAAACAAGTCGCTAAAGCACTTTAAAAGTATTTTTTCCAGGGAATGAGTCTCAGGTTCTTCTTGCTTTCTGTAATCACAATATCAAAACAATGTCTGCTAAAAATACAGGTAGCTAAAGAAAGGTGGGAAGAATGTGTTCACGTTGGTTTGTATCACACAGTTTGATGTAGTTTTTGCTGCAAAATGAGACCAGCTGTGCTGTAATTAACAGTCTGGTACAGAGAAGGTGGTCATTTGTTCTTGGAAATCATTGGGGTTTTGGGTTAGCTGTTTGGTTTTTTCCCTAGAGATGGGGAAAGCGAACACTTGCTAGACATTTGTTCTTTTGTGATGTACCATTATTAGCATGTGTTGCTACAGGTTTTCCACTCATTGTAAGGTAGACTTTCATAAATAAAAAGAGGGACCCTGAAGGCTCTGTGTAAAATACGAAGGTGTTGAAAGATCTATTTTCACCCCCCTCAGAAGAGTTTACAAATAAGCTAAATAGCTTTTTTTTTTTGACAGATGGTGAGACAATATAAAAATAGCTACTGCTTGTTAGGATCACTATGAAGGAGGAAGGGGCTTCTGAACAGTTTTTGAGGGTGCAGACAACCTATTGTGGAAGGTGTACTAAAAACAGATCACCGAATGGATCTGGTGAGGATGAGGAAATCTAATTATTTGTTGTAATTAGTCGCCTCCCAAGATGAGGAGGCCGGATGCCGGAGTGGCGTGGCTCAGCAGCCACCCATTAAAATCAAGAGGCCTGAAGCAGTTTTCTCCAGCTGGGGGTCTGGTCCTTGGCTGCCTGCTGCAGTCGTGGATCTGAGACAGACCTGTTTGATGTGGGATGTACTACACGCCGTCGTGGTTTAATGCAGTTTGGTTACACACACTTACCAAAAAAAAAAAAAAAGAAAAAGAACACCAGTACAGTTCCATAGGATCAGAGAAACTTCATTATTCCCAACCAACACCGAACAATGTCTGGGGTCTTTTCTAAGGAACAAAGAAATGACAGCACATGCTTTAGACCTAAACCATACAATAGGTAATCAAAATCATCACATTTTTTGCAGCAGTTAATTTCTGAAAGCAGTATATTTTTCCAAACCCAGTATCCTCACAGCATGTAGTTATATTAGCTCTACAGAGTACCAATTTCTCTCTACAGTTTGCTCTCAAGAACCTTTTAGAATGTTTTCCCTAGGTGATGAGCAGTTCAGAACTAGTTTCTTTTGAGATGTTACATTTAGTCATCTCTTTGTGTGAGATAGAAGAAAGGAGACCTTAAATGAAATACCCTTGAGAAGAGTTCTGGGAAAGGCAGAGGAAAAAAAAAAATAACCAGGATCTGAAAACAAGGGGACATAAAGGCCAGAAGTGACTATATGGTTTTACCAAGGTTACTGGGGACAAAAGAACCTAAGCAAGCTTCATTTATTCTGTAAAGCAAACCACAGAAAAAAAATTGTTAGGCACAATGTGATTCATAGGAGAAGAATTCAGGTTGTATATCTACTTACTTGAGGACGTGAAGTAGCTTCAAAATCTTTTCACCTCACATTTGAGGCAGCTGCTCCCTCACTCTTGTTGCTTTTGGTATAAATTTGGGGTGATCTCATAATTGACTCAGTCTCCTAATCACACTTGTCACAGATGGATGCTGATGAAAACAGTTAGTAATTAATTTACAGAAGATCAGGAATAGTGAAAAAACATTACTCATTCAATTAAAACTACTGGCTTTGCTGGCTCTGAAACCAAAACTGCTTATTAAGCAATAGGAAGAGATTTCTGCCCTGTTCTTTTTACCATTTATTTCCTTAGGTAAGAGCATAAGCTACAAGTGGGATATATGCTCAAATTTTCTGATAGCTGAAGGGGGCAAAAATCACTCAGAAAGGCAAAATTTAAGGAAAATATAATCTTTCCCTGAAGGTTCATTGTTTCCCCTGGAGAATAAGCTGTGATGCTGTTAAAATATAGATGAAGGAACCCAGGCTCCTGCTAACCCAGTAGAAATCTTGTCACTGACTTCAGCAGGGCCAGGATTTCCATCCCAATGAAAATGCCTTTTCATTCAATAACCTCAACAAGAATTCAGTCAGGTGTTTTAAAGGCCTGCATTTTTAAAAGTTGCTTGTAATTTTTTAGCAAAATGCCAATCATATGTCCTGAGAGTGGAGCGGCCATTTTTAATATAGACCAGTTTGAGGGCTGCAGTTTGGACAGAATTTAACCTGGTTGTCTTTTGTGCCTTAGAAACAAGAACAAGATAGACACAATAGGCTGAATTTGGTGCTGATTTGCTCTCATGTAAATCCAGAGCTGCTCCACTGGGAGAGAAGGGTATTTTTCTGGGTGTCTCATCTTCACACAGGAGCAGATTTTGGTCTGGTGTCATTGCACTTCTCATATGAGCTGTGACTAATTTATGAGTACTGGAATATTTTCTTCTGTTAATGCTTGGATAAGTGCACAGTGTTAGACTGCACAATAAGAAGCCCTCTTGAGAATGTTCTTGCTTTGTTCCAGCAAAACACAATGTCCCTGGGTGACTTTTGTTTTCATACCATCTTTCAATGTAGAACAAACACAATAATAAACCTGTTGGAATAATAAGTTTCTGGCTGCTGACTAGGAGGATTTTCCTCAACATGAGTTAGAGGTTTGCTCTGGGCTCCAAACCAGAGAGCTATCTACTTTTCCATTCTCCCTCTTTGAGCTTATTTTACATTAAAACTTTAATCTTGCTTTCTTAAAATGAACAATTACAGACATATGCACTACCAAAACACAAACTGGCATTAGTCATCCATCATCTTAGGGAGTGGAACAGAAAGAAATACACCTTCCTAACATCTATTCTCAGGTTTGTCTTGGGGAAATTGTCTGAAATTCTCTACTGCTTATTTGATCCTAAAGGATTAGTATGATATCTCTTCTCAAAATGAAAATGCATGGAGAGATAGCAGGTTTGATGTCACACAGAGTTGAGAAGATATGGGAGACTAACCCACAGTTCTGCCTTAAAGATCATCTGTATTTTTTAGTCTGCAGTGTGTTTAGGTTTTCCCTTACCCACAAGCACTGGTAGTCCACAAAAAAACCCCAATTATTATTTGCCTGTTTCCCAACTAAGGAAGCGCTGTTATAAATTTCTACATAGGCTGCTTGTCCAAGTCTCATATTATGCCAGCGATGATCTCTGGGATGGTTCATGAAGATCTGAGAAACTCTAGCCCTGGAAAAATGCAGCTGCCTGGAAAATGAATAAAATACAGCAGTCTATTTAGTCTCTGTTTACTTTCTTCCCAGGGAGAATCAACTGCAAAGCAGCAACACATCAGTGCAGTTTCCTCCAGCCGTGCTAGTTTACCAAATGTGTACTGTTGGCCAATTTGTGGTCACATTACAATAATTAGCATAGCTGGAGCACCAGAGAGATATTTTCAGTTTTGATATTTCATAAAATGAGATGCCACAACAGACGATACCACTTCCTTATCCAGCATCATCCCCTTAGCACCCTCTAGTACAGATGCTTTAGTAGAAAATGGCAAAACTACACAATGCTTTGGAGGAAGGAGCAGTGCTTTACCACAGTGAGTAACTCCCTTGTTATACCTGCTGCTGATCCTGTACCTCCAAAAATCCAGCTCCTGGTCACCTTAGTTTATTTTAGTAATAATTTTCTACAATCCTGGAGTTTGTCATGCATGGAGCATTGCTCACTTTGCTCAGAAGCATGCCGTGGCAGTCCCTGGGGTATGGAACACACTTAGAGGGAATTATTCAACTGAAGTAGAAAGGGCAAGAAACACAGTGACATATACCAGTGCTAGAGCAAAATTCAGCAGCTCTCCTTCTGTTTATCTGAGAACTTGGTGTTCCTTTTGCAGGGTAGCTGAAATAGCAATGACTATTTAATACTGAGATAATCTCTGATGAATAACCAAACTTTTAATCTGTATTCCTGTGTGTTAATACAGAAATGACAAAATACGTGCAGACTGTGGTGTTGTCTAGAGCAGCTTATTTCCATGGGAGTCAAAGGAAAGAGGGAAAGGAGAGTAAAAGTGAGAAAATAATTGGCAAAAATGCTTTCTGCATCCTAAAGAGGCCACAGCTCAGTTCAGAGAGGTAAAGTACACGATATTAAAGCTACTCATAAACTACCCCACAGCAATAAGCTTTCATTGCTCAATTTGAGAAAAATAGCATCTTAGATGAAATTTTTGGAAAATGTATCCTTTTTTTAAAAGCTGTACTTGACATATATCCTTATATAATCAGAGTAACTATGTTTTAAATACCATTGTCAGTCATTCACTTCTTGGCTAATGATCTACTGAGCTCTCAGAAAAATAAATGCAAATGCTGTGTACCCCACTGATTTCTTGTGAGAATGCATCAGGTTCTGAATAATGATCCTTTCAGCAGGAAACAGCAATAACTTAATAATAATGTAATTAGTTGTTTGCAACGACACAGTGTCTTTCCCTCACACATCTCCAAGTGCTGGCCAGTCACTTCAGGCCTCACTGCTGCCCTTATCCACAGGAACCCCTATCATAATGAGTGGCTTCACCAAAATTAATGCTGAAGGCACAAAGGAGACAGGCAGAGTCAGTGGTTGGCTTCAAGTGTAACAGAAAACTAGTGTGAGTGGGGGGATGTTTATTGCACGAGTGTCAGGGCTGGGAAACAAGGTCCCAGTGTAATTACAGAACTCGCCCTAGGCCACAAAATAAAGCAGTGGCAGAGAGTACATGGCAGCTCCCGCAGCTCCAGTCTGGCTCTCATGCTTCATTTTGCTAACAAATACTTTTAGAAACACAAACAATGATAGTCACATCCCAGGGCACACATAAATTACAATGTACTCAGACTGTATGAATGTAAAGATGTTCTTCTATAAGCTCCAATCCAGGATAGTACCAAGGGACACATATTCCCTACAAGGTGCTGCTTTTGACTTCCTTCTGCTACAGGTACTCCTTGAAGAGACATGTTTATTATACAAGTTGTCCATAACAGAATAACCCTTTCCCAACAAGCAGCTTTTCTAAGTCATTCATGCTGTGATTTTAACTGCAATCAGACATTTTAGCATATGTAGCTGTGAGGTCTTAAACATAACAGAAATTGAGCTATTTTTAATGCAGTGTAAAACAAGATGGAGTGAAGCTTGGGAGGAGCAAGCTCAAAACTTTGGAAAGAGCACGACTTCCAGGCTCTGTACCCTTCTCATGTACAGAAATAACATTTCAGCAGTTTCCTAAGGAAAAGCCCTGTAGAACTGCTCTCCAGACTTATCAGAGTGGTGTGCCTCAGCATGACTACACAGTGCTGTACTGTCCCCTCCATCAGCCACTGCTGCTTAGCATTTGGTGGGCAGACTGTGAGAAAGCAAAGGGCCCAGTCTGCAGCTCTGGAACCTCTTAGCCAAATATGAGGCATCCAAACCATTTTTCAGACCTGTGCTTACCGGCAAAAGTAAATATCCAAAGTGTCAAATAAAGATATTGCAAGACAAATGCATTCTCCCAATAGCATATCCATCAAGATAAATTCATGCAGCAATAGAAATTATGCAGACATTTGTGTTACAGCAGAAGCACGTGACAGTGCAGGCTATCAGTATAGTGGACAATGAAGCCTCCTACCTTGCATCCTGAGGCCAGCTAGAAAAGCAGAATTCCCTCTTGTTTTTCAGCAGATGCTGCCCTCTGAATTATGTGCAGAAAGGGGTGAAATCACAGACCAATATGTCGGGGATAGAGCCAAAACATGCTCCACAACAGGATACTGTAAAGGTTAAATCCCCCTTATGGGCCCCACAACATCACAAATTGTTTTTCAGGGAGGTTTCAAATAATAACCTCTGCAGAAAAGCATGATAAGGTGCTTACCCAGCAAGCCATCCCACATTCTTGCAGTTTTTCTCCCAGCTTTTCATGGGTCCTAAGTTCAGGGTTAGGAAGCACCATGCCAAGGTTTGTTGAGACTTGAAAGAGGGATGTCTCAAAGTCTGTTTTTCAAGTACTGAGTTTAGCCACTGAGTATTTCTGCCCCACCTTTCTGTGTTTCAGACCTGCAGCAAGTCTTTAGGAAGTGTTTGGACCTTCACCTCTCTAAACATTCCCTTCTTGCTCAGACACATGTAACTGTTAAGTATATTTTAAAAATGAAAATAAGTGACTTTAATCTTGGAGGATGGGGCTTGTGTTATTCCAGAGGGTGCATGTGTATGGATGGGTGCAGGTATGCCTAGTAATCATAGGATCATAGACTGGTTTCACTTGGAAGGGACCTCAGAGATCATCTGTTTCCAGCATGGAAAGGGGCTTTTCCACTAGACCAGGTTGCTCAAAGCCTCATCCAGCTTGGTCCAGAACATTGTCAGGGATGAGTTCACCACAACTTGTCTGGGCAACCTGTTCCAGTGTGTCAACACCCTCACAGTAATTAATTTCTTCCTAATATCCAATCTAAACCTACTGTCAGTTTAAAGCCATTCTCCCTGCCCTTGCTTTCTCACTACATGCCTTCAGAGAAAGTCCCTCTCCAGCTCTATTGTAGGCCCCAGTCAGGCACTGGAAGGCTGCTCTAAGCTCCCCCCAGAGCCTTCTCTTCTCCAGGCTGAACACCAACTGTCTTGGCCATTCAATGCACAGATGAAGCCCGAAGAATAAAATTTGGCTGCTAAAGAGATGAAAAATGCTAACTGCATTCTGGTAGTGAAGTGTGAGGTCCATGTCACAGAACAGAAGAGAAAAAACAGTCTAGTTGATTCAGGCAGATCATTACCAAACAGTGTATGAATAATTGTGTGGTCCACTGAGCTGAATCCTTTGGAGGGTTTCCAAGGAAAACTTTGATGCTATCAGTGCATGCTGAACTGTGGCAGTTGTCCATGGAGAAACGGAGTTTGGGAAAAAGCGTGAGACCTTGTGAACAATCCTTTGTTTTAGTGAGTGGGAAGTCAGGAAAAGGCCTGTTTCCTTTCCTGTCAGATGGCCCCGCACGAGACAAGTCATTGTGCTCTCAGTGCTGGCCCGAGCAGCACTATGCTGTTGACACCCACGGGGCAGCAGCAAATATAACAGCCCACTCCTCTCTGCAAACCCCAGCACACCTAGCTTTTGCAAAGAAAAAAGTCCCAGTTAAAATCAGGGATGTTCTGTATGCAACATTCCTGGCAGGGGGTTCCCAGTACCTCATGGAAGTGCAAGCCACCTTAACAAGATAATTTCCCAGGAGGGAAATGCTGGGGAAATTCAATCCAGGATAACATCACCAGTACATTCTTTACCTGAACCCAGAGAACAGGGAACTGGCTCTCTCAGAATCCCTGTGCTCGCCTGCCAGGAGGAGAAGGTGCCAAGCGTGAGGTGGAAGAGGAAGCAGATGTGGGAGAGGAGACCAAGCGTGTCAGTCAGCTGAACCACAGCCAGATAAATCCCCAGGCACCCCACCACAGGCAGCTTCCCTTGGAGAGCAAAGCTGGAGTGTTCTGCTAGAAAATAAAGCCTGTTAAAGAGGCTGTTTATTCTGGTTCACTTCCTATAAGTGACTTGGTGACCTGGGAGTGCGTGTGTTTGCAGTTTGAGTGGCAGGCTGTTGGCACAAGCACTCATCCCACTGATACCTACAGAGCACACGACCCTCAGGGAAGGGGAGCTCAGCCCGTGTTTGCATCTTACCACAAATGGTTGAGGCTGGCTGCTCTGCTGGACTGTGCTTCTCAGAAGCTGTACTGAAAGGATATCCTTCACTCCCCCTGGGCTCAGTCTGGCAGGCAGCAGTCCTTCAAGAGAACTCCTTTGCTAGCCCAGCATTGTACTGCAGCTGAAAGAGAGAATGAAACTTGAGGTCTCGAACAAGACCCAAATGCAGCTGGCAAAGCCTGTCCAAAAACAACCCACGTGAGGGGCAAGTCATCAGTAGGATTTGGTCTTCTCCTGAAAAGTTGCTATTAACTTCAATGAAACACTGGAAGCAAATAGAAGACCACCTTCTGCTGAGCTTGCAAGAGCAAAACAGCACTTGAAAACCAGGACATATTCCTCCAGGAATACGCTGCATGTTGGAATCACCATGAGACAAATCTGCCCTTGCTCATAGCTAAAACACCACAGCAAATCCTCCTCTTTTGATCCCAAATCACAACAGACCCTACAGTTTTTCTCTTCATAGGAGAATGGATCTAGAATTGCATTTTAGCTCTCAGTAGCCCTAACTATCATTCATCTACTATCTGCCTGTGGTCCCAGTGTTAACAACACATCACTTGTACATTCATGCTTTGGAACCAATCACACATATCTGTGTTCACTATTATCTTAAATTATTGTTTATCTAAAAACAAGCAACCCATTGTTAGCAAACAGAAGTGGTGAAGAGAAGCAGAGTAATTCTTACAATCCAGCTGCATTCTGAATTCCTTTTCTTTAAAAGGTCAGAATACCCTGAGGAGAAGCAGAATCTGTATGAAGTGCTCCTTGGAGAAAAGTGAGCAGTCCTTCCTGCTCAGTGTATGACGAGGGTGCACAAAGAAATGATGAAGTAGGCTCTTGTCCAAGATGCTTAGATCTTCTGCCCAGTAAAGGCACTACAGATGAGAAGGTTGAAAAGAAAGGTATAACAAAAATACTATTCTGCAGATGTCTCTGGCTTTTAACAGGCTGTGGAGGC
Organism: Prinia subflava; assembly: GCF_021018805.1. Classification (NCBI taxonomy): domain Eukaryota; kingdom Metazoa; phylum Chordata; class Aves; order Passeriformes; family Cisticolidae; genus Prinia; species Prinia subflava. Next base: position 106,232,067 of record NC_086247.1, on the reverse strand, counting down.
CATAAGAAAAGTCATTTACTTCTCCGTCCTCTGAAAATCTCTCTGGTGGTGGATATCCACACTACATTTTGAGACAGACAGATTTCAGAGACTCAGTGAGTGCATCAAAGCTGTGCTGAGGGATGTGGGAGCCTTAGGAGAACTCAGTGTTTCTCCTTGAGGGGCCAAGAACCTTAATACCTGAACTGTAAAGGAGATGTAAATCTCCTTTGGACTGCTCCTGATACAGAGGACCCAGCAAGGAAGCTGAGCAATGCAGGGACCAAAGGAAGAAACTGGCTAGAAAGCAGTGTCTCAAATTCCTATGGCTGCTTTAGGTTCTCAGTTGTTGGGATATAGGCAGAGGATACATGGCTTCAGTTCTTTCTCTGCACCAGGAAATATGGGCAGGAGTAAATGCCCATATGTGAGTTAATCCTGCCAGGTGATCAGTGATGGGACCTGCACTTTCCACACCATAGTGGATCTCACATCTCATTTCACCTGGTGTACATAACCACTGAACAGGGAAATGGAGATCATGCTCAGGTGGCCAAGTGTCTGATCCCAAAGGGTAATGGGAATGGGCCAGCACTTTCAGGTTAGTTTGCTCTCTCCAAATATTTTATCAATATCCACACAAACATCCTTAGCAGCCCCACGCTGGTTTCGTGGGTGCATTTCAGTGACTCCTACTGCAAATCTCTGAGCAATATTTTTAGACTTACTTTTCTCTTCTGACTTTCTAATTAAAACTACATCATAAGAGTTGTATATTTCTTTTAAAGCCATAATAATAAATTATAAACATTTCTCATCTCGTATTTAATACCCTGCCTGCTTTCCATTCTTTCCACAGCTTATTCTGAGCTGCCTGCCTCCTATTTGCATTTGTGCAAGACTGCAAATTTTTTTTTTGCAGTAAACTAAGCAGTAATAAATTCCAGAGGCCTTTGTTGTCTGCCCCCACTGCTCAGTTTCTTCTGGCTCTCAGTTATATTATTCTGTCTTGTAGGGACACAGGAACTGCCATCAATGGCTCAGATCCATTCACCCATGAGCTGTATCTTGCCTCCAACACTTGATTATCCTAGATTTATAAGAAGCATCCCCAGAAGAAATATTTTTACTTCTTTTGACGTTACTCTTATGGACATGGACATTGCATAAAATCTCATCTTTAGGTGTCATTCCTTCAAAAATCCTGAGTGTGCCACTGCAGCTGAAAAGTTTCCCAATGATGGAGACCCATCTTCATTGTCAGTACCTTCTGCTTCTTGTTGTCTGTCCCGGGGTCTAAAGGAGCCCAACTGCTCACAAGGATTGTGCCAACAGGTGAGCAGTATCAACAAAAGCATCCATGGCTGATACACACAGCTTTCCCAAAATCAACAAGCTGGAGCCAAATACAAAGCACAAAATTGCCCAGTAATGCAAATGTACCTTAGATACTAATCTTGTGGCCCTTTCCTCTGTTCTACACACAGCTCTGCATGGTACACTGAATTCCCAGCTGCACCATTCCCCACCATGAAAGCCTTTGCAGCACATCTCCCCCACCTGCTGTGGGATCAGGAAGGGCAGGAACAGAGTAGGGGCATCGGTGGGTGTGGGGGAAGAACATCAAGTATTTCTGCCCATCACTAGTTCTTATATTACAATATTCAAGCAAGAACAGCCTTATATGAGTTGGGGGTCCTGTAACTTGCCACACCCCAACGTTGAAACTCTTGACTTTAAAGCTCTGACACTAGCACCTTGCCTCCTGCTACTCTTTCAAGTATTACTCCGTGCTACTACAACTTTACTGAGCTAAGAGGGATAAGGCAAATGTAAATACCTGGAGTCAAGCATAAAGTGCAAAGCTGGAGCCCTCATCCAGGGCAAAATTACCCTGGAACACTGTTAAGATGCCATGGATTCATGCCTGGCAAATCAGCCTGAGATCCACAGGATGATTGGACTGGGGCTGTACCTCCCCTTTTTTGCTCCTCCCCAAAAGTCTCTTGTCCTAATTCTCAAGCCACTGCTCCCACCTAAACAGCCTAGACCCACTGCCTGGTGACTGCCAATAACATGCTCTCAGAGACTGATTGGGTTTCAGACACTTGTACTCTTATTCCGCTGTTCCTAAGAAGGAACCTGACAGAGGAGATACAACAGATACCAAAGAAGGCTTCAAACATCAGCTCCTTTTTATCTAAAAGTCTCTCACACCTTTTCTACGTAGCCTCCCATGGGCATCTCCACACAGCTCTGGCTCTTTCTCCTCCCTTCCTTCTGCAGTTCCAGCTCACTCCTTCCTGTCCCCAGCACAGCCACCTAACCCTGTCTGTCCTTTGTACAACATCTTACCCCTTCTGTCCCTCACACAACCTCCTATCCCCTCCTCCTCACAGACCAGCCAGCAGACTCCAAGTGACTCCAACCAGCCAACTCACCCTTTTATCACACCCATAGCTGAGGGCAAGGCTGTTCCCACTCTTTGGTAATTAACACAGCTGCAATATATCAGGGGCAAGATTGCCTTCAGCACTATCTCGATCTGTCCTCCCACAGAAACCCATCCTTTAGCACCCAAACATGGAAACCCATTCATAAAAACAAACAAACAAAAAAATTACAAAAGCAGTCCACAACCTCCTCAACTCTGAATATTGTAGTGCAGGGAAAAGCACTTCCATCCCTGTTAGAGAGGATTCTGTTCAGAATCATGTCCTGCAAAGGGCAAATAATATTTCAGGAGAAATTGCAGCAGCTCCACCAATGAAGTAATTTAGAGCAAGGCTTACTGAAGTCCCATTAAGGATACCCTGTAACCAGTCTGACACTGATGTAGTGGCTTCAGTACCCTACACTAAGCAAGGGAGTTAGGGCTGTGCCTGCAAAGGAGGGAGAGAGACATCAGCCCTTTGGGCCCAGCCAACTGAGCCCCAGGTGCTGGTAAAATTCCCTCTGGCAGAGGTCCTCTGACCACAGCCTGGCCAGGGAGCCACGCTTGCCACTGGCACTGAGCCCACCCTGAGCTTGGCCAGCCAGGGACATGCTTCTCCTGCTGCTGTGCCTGTGGAGGAGTGAGAAGGAAAGCATGCCAAGTCATGACTCACAAAAGAAAAAACTCTGTGAATATCAACATTAGGGAAGCCTCTGACACTGGAAAGGGCTTGGTCATGGCCAAGCTGATTTATCACACAATGCAGTTGTTTGATAGCTCCTGTTTCACTCACCCATTAGAACCTGTTTGAACTGATGCTTCATGGTTAGAAGTGTATGTGTGTATTTTCTTTTTCTCTTACCATCCAGCTTCTTCGAGGATCTTGTGATTTTTCTGCTTTTCCTTCCTGCTAAAAGTGTGTGTTTATAATATGGGCTATATTAGCCCTTGAAGAAACTATCATCATTTCGACTGCAGTCCCATCCACATTTAAAAATCTTTAAATAAAACCAGACAAAAATCCACGAAACCACTGCTCCTCCTCCCTCAGCTTCTGTTTTCTGAAGAAGTGTACTCATTTTTTTTTCTGCTGAAAACAAGGAATACAGAGGATCTTAGTCACTGTCTTTCTTTTTTTCCAGCCCAAACTGGCTCAGTCTATTTGCTGAACTGCTTAGCAGTAACAGTTGCTTGAAAATTAGACAATTTGTAAAAGAAGAAATTATCTGTTCTGCTTGCTATCCCTGAGGGACTCAGAACATTCCCTGCTCTTCACTGGGCTATATATTTTTGCGTGGAATAACTAAAAGAAAAAAAAAGAAAAAAGAGGAAACTAAAGTGTTGTTTGCAGGGTGTTATTTGGCAGTGCTGGGCAATTGAATCAACTTGGATCCCAAAAAGTACAGCAGAAATTACCACTGTGAAAGAGTCCTGAGCATGTCAACCTGCCTCCGACACATGTATGGAGGCAAACATTAATGTCTGTCAAAAGCCTGGAGTGGTATTTTTATGGCAAAGTAGCAGCAGTCCTCTGAGCCTTTTGCACTCTATACTTAAAAAAAAAAAAAAAAATCAATTTTCTTTGCAAAGAGGTAGAGCGGTAGAAACCACGCCCCCTCCCCTTGGGTTTTGTCTGTGGTGGATTTAGCTCTGCCTTTGTTCCTTGAACAGAAACCCCTGACTTCAAGCACACAGCAGTGGAAAGGAAAGACCTTTGAAACGCCAGTCCACAGCGCCCTTGAACAGCACTGATGGATCATGGCAAGCCTACAGTAAAAGGTCTCTCCTCACATTCCCCTGCCCTTTGGGAACACCTCTCCTCAGCAAAGCTGGGTGCTTTTCAAGGGCTAATTAAAGCTGCAATTCCCCTGCAAGGCAGATGAAGGTCACTTAGGAAGAAGGGCCACATACGTGTTTATTCATTGCAAATATCTCTTTGTACAAAATTCTTCTATCTTTGGTTACTTATTTGTAGAAGTACCCCAATTTCTTATGGTTTTAAATTTGTTTTGTTGTATTCCCCCTATCCTTTTTTTATATCTTTTTCTTTCTACTCTCGGTTATTTCTGATAGGTGCCAGCCAATATCTGGGTTGTACACAGCTCCCACCACAGTGGGAGTTTCTACCACAGTTTCTACCTCCCAGGGAGACATATGGTGACACACAGCAAATAACACTGTCCTGCAGCCTGAACTTTGGGTGCAAACTTGGTCTAGAAGAAGAAAGGAAATAGTCAGATTTTAGGATCTTCACATATTTGGGCTCCTGGCTTTCAAAGGCAGCTGCTTGGTTTTGATTGTTGAGCATGCCATACCCTTTCTGACCCATACCTTCAAAAAGCACAGACCTCCTGACTCCTAGAAAATCATGCTCCTGCATAGCAGCCCAAGCTCTGTGCACAAACACTTTGACAGCCTCAGATGTTATTTTTAAAAATCTTTATCTTCATCTGGTCGTGTACCGCATACCAGAAAGGAGATTCATGTGGTCAGAACAGAGTTAGCTCCCCTGAAGCCCAGGGATAGGTCTGAGCAGGGGGGCTAATCTCACCTCTCCCCTGCAGCAAACACACCTCTGCCAGCAGCTGCTGTTTAAAAGCAGCATCCCAGACTTTCCCACCTGGGAGACACACAGGCCAGTTCAATTGTTCAATTAAAATGGCTTTAATCGCCAAATGGTTTATGGTTTTTGGTTTTGTTTTTTTTTTTTTTTTAATTTCTCCTTTGTTGTAAGGGGTCATTTTGCACACAAGGAAAAAGTTTTGAAAGGTTTCAAATAAACTCTAGTTGAAGCCATATGGGAGATGTTAAATGACATGTCAAAATATCACTCCTGTTCACTTAAGCAAAGCCAGTTTGTGCTTTAATTTCCTTTATGCCTTAAACCTCTTTCATGATCAGTTTTCCTCAGTGTCCAGACCCTTCTACATTTTGACTGCATTTCATATTAACTGCAAAATGCTACAGGACAAGATCATGTGTTGCCCTCTGCTCTTGTATATGCTGTTTTGTTATTCAGGTCTCAGATAACAAAACATCTATGAACTGCAAGCATTACATTTTAAAAACAGTTTGCAAAAAAGTCAGTGACAGGACACAGCTGGTTGTAATTTAATGACTACAGAGTATTAAGAATAGAAACAATTTCAGAATGCACCAAAATAGCTAGAAATATAAGACCCTTGGCTGACTTAAAGCCTAGCAGTCTCTGTGTGACTGTGTGAGGGGGATGAATAGAGCAGCTTTCTAAGATCCTTTAATTCCAACAAGCAATTGGCAACCACGTTTTAACCTGCTGATGCAAAGTCCTCTTGGCTTTGCCTTTTATCCTGGCTTTTAAGATAGATCTATCCAAGACCTGGCTCACATATGCTCTACTCCGAGTTTATTTCCTGTAGGGCTTTATTACTGTCAGTTGCTGTTGCTGCTGCTTCAGAGGCAAGTTCAGATATTAAACGCAGTTGGCTTTAGCTTTGAAGCTGAACAAAGCTCTATGCAGATGTTTGACAGGAAAGAGAGTCCTGGATTCCTAACAATTTTCATTTCTGATGGCTAAGGAAATTTGTGAACAAATATGAATGGTGCAAATGGAATACACAAGGAACAGAAAAACACAGGACAATTACCTTGGTACTCAAGACTGATATGAATACATTTCTTTTTAAAGTTTTTCCACTAATAAATGCATTTAATATTTCAAATTCCATATCAAAAACTTCACAAATGGAAGACTTTGAATACTGAATTAATCTCTGTATTTCTCCTTATTATTTGCACACATTACTTTTTCCAAGAGCACAAAAAAACCCCCCACCTAACCTCCCCCCAACAACTCCCAAACCCCAAATCCTTTCTTAACTGATAATGAACTTCTGCCTATCTAGCCTTTAGTTGTACATGTTCTGAGTATCAGCCTCTTAGGAAGGCATGGGATTCCCTTTAAAAATTCCTTACTTAGCTCTGAGACAAACCTCCCACCAGCCACGACTGACAGGAATAAGGGTGTGAAGTCCTCTCTTCTCCACTGGGCTACATTTGGCCCAGAGGAGTGCGAGTAGCCACATAATTTTCCAGGTTACAGTATCAGAATGGAAGTCTGGGGATAACAAAGATAGTTTGGTTTGTGTGGACAGGACACAGTCGCTGTTCTTACCTGGAAGTTCCTGGCTATAAACATGTGCTGAGACACAGCCCAGGGACAGCTGCACATCAGTGTATGCAGATGCAGCAAGGCAAAACATTTGGTGCCCAGCCTTTTGTTTCTGGTAATTTGAAAATATGACTTTTACAGCCAGACTTGTTTTGTCCTCTTAGCCTTGAGTACTTCCTGGGCATCTTCCTCCTCTGCTATTCAAATCAGGAGTGAATTAGGGCAAACCATGGTGTTGATTTCCTGTGTAAGACGGAGTGGGACAGGCAGAGAAATATGTCAGGGCTCCCTAATTTGTGAAGAATCCTAGAATATTCTGTGGTCTTACCCATGGATCGAGGTGAGTAGCTCCAGGGCAATCCAATTCCATATCATATTGAAAAGGGATCAAGTTGCTGAAGCTGGAAGTTGAGCCAGAAACACAAACATTTTTAGTAAGTATCTTACAGGCCAGAAACCCAAAAGGGAAAACCTCTAGTGGAAATCAACAACAACAAAAGCTCATTATTGCTTCTACTTTACTGACCTTTCTTTTATCAAAAATATGTACATTGCACATATTTTGTACAAAATACATGCAAAAACATATAAGTTTTTTTTAATGTATATAAAAACTAATCTACGAGCAGTTTTACGACAGAATGAAATGCTCTGTAGCATTTGTTTCTCAGTGACTTGTCCTGGTGATGTCAGTGCCACCATGGTGCACAGCAGAATCTGCCATGCTAGACTCTAACTTTGCTTTTCTCAAGAGGCCCACTTTGTTGTTTTTTTTTCCTGTCAGATAATTTTTTAAAGCTGGTTTGCACCCAGGATATATTTACCATCTCCTGTAATTGTCTGAAACCTGCAGCTTACGAACTAAAGTGACATTTTTGTTGACATAGAAACCATCCTCTTGTGGTCCCCTGTAAAGCTGGCAGCAAGACATGCCTCGAGATGGCCAGGCAGCAACAGAGGCAGCCCAAGAACAGGTCAGGTCCTGCTGTTTGGGAAATTAGTGTGGGGAGAGCGGGTGAAGAGGGATAATTATGAGGAGAACAGTGAAAGGGCAAGACAAAGAGGGTAAGAGAGATAACAAAGAGAAGTAGATTGAAATTGAGATCACGTCATGCTGAGGAAGCAGATGGAGGTAAAAGCCAGCAGGACCAGGTCTGAAAATGCCAAGTAAAAAAATTCAGAAAGACCTCTAAATAATTAGAAGGCTCATTATAACAAGTGATCAATTAATGTACAGAAGTGAGCTCTCACCTCCTGAACGCTGGTCCATGGCTAGACTATCAATAAACCCAGTGGAATTTTTATTGATTTCAATGGTATTAATCTTTCTAGTTCAAAAAAGCATCCAAGATTGTCTTCCACCTTTACACTTCTGAAATGTTGATTCTTTGGGATTAATAAATGAACTTCTGGAAGAACTCCTGGTCTCCTAAAATATAACTTCTGGACTTCTAATTTGCTTATGGAGTTTTGGAAAGAGTTAGCAGCTATACCTATGCATTTTTCAGGAAGATAAAGCCTGGCATAACTCTGGAAGCATGGTTAATGAACAGCCACCTATGAGGATTCCTGTCCTACAGTCTTTGTTATGGCCAGAGCAAGAGCGAGAATGTCAGAGAGATGTTTAATTTTTACACCTTCTGAAATTTGCAAAGGTAGACCCTCTATTCTAGAAAGAAATCTTCCTCTTCTCTAAATTCCTATTGTTTTCAGTGACAAACTTTCAAATAGGTCTAAAGATTTCTGAATTAAATTTTCAAGGTGTGTGACCGGGTTAGTTATATATAAAACATATGTGAGGCTTCTTATTGTTCATGCTCTCAAGAACTTAGGTCTCTATAAAGAACAGAGGCAAATTAAGAAAGGTTGTTTTGGGTTTCAGATTTCTCCTCCTGAAAAGAAGAGCAAGCTCCAGTTTGTCTCCCTGAGCCCTACAGGAGACAACAGCACTGCCAGCTGTACCAAGTCCAGCTATCCTCCCTCTCACATTTCTATTGTGACCATTTCCAGTCCAACTGAAGCCTCTCAGAATAAGGCTTCATTTTGCCCTGGGTGGAAGGAGAATCTGGCGGTACCACCAGAGGTGGTGCAAGGCTTTAACAAAAAATGTATTGTATTGTGCTGATATTTACTGGGCAGGGGTATAAATGTACATGGAGGGGGCAAAGCCCTTGCAGGGGCCCATGAGCAGTCCCTGCCTTGGGCAATGGTGGTCTTTGGCCTCCTGAGCCCTGGGAGCAGTGCTGAGTCTAGTGCATAGCGCTCTCAAGTCATATTGCCCACATGGCAGGGGACAGCATTACAGCAAAGTGCTTCTGTACAGAGCTGAAATAACAGGGTGGTAAAATGGTGCATAAAAGGACATATTATGCTAAAGTGGATGGAGCAAAGTGCTGCAATGAGGCAATGGCCCATAAAAATAATGTCATTTGCCAGTCCAGAGTCATTTCCTGGGCTGTAAAATTATTTGCTGGAAAGAGTCAGAGTGGGCTGCTGGCTCAGAGCAGTTCCTGTGCTGGGCTGGCAATCCATCCTCAGCTCTGACGAGTGTGGCAAAGGCAATTTGCTGTCAGCCCCTGCTTTGGCTGGAGGCTGTGGGCCTGGGAAGCAAGCCTGGCAAACTTGGAATAAAAGCAACAGGAAGCCTTAGAGTATTTGGAGTGGTCTTAATTTTTCAAGGGGAGATTTTTCTTTTCCTAGAAATTCCTTAAGATGCTGATTTCTCCTACTGGATATTACAAAAGTGTGGTCATACTGTTTTCCTCCTGCTCCAAGGGTGGAAAAGAAAGCATTGTCTCTTGTTTTCCTCAATGGAAGTGGAACAATACCGCCTTGTTTGCCTTTGTTTTGGTAGCTGCCATGTTGATGCAGCAGCATCTCCACTTGTGCCAGCACAGCTGTGGCAATACACGTAATCCCCCTCTCTCCACCGACCGGTGCGTTCTTTGCAAGCAGAACCCAAAACAATGTAAGCCCTATGGCAACAATGGTGTTTGTGTACAAATACAGGACAAGAGGAGGAAGAGGGGGCAGCAGAATGACAAAGTTGCTCTTGCGCAGCAATGACTAGCTGCTAATTTGAAAACTCACCCTCTTCCCCAAATAATACCACATAAATTCAGACCATAAACTATTCGCGAATTTGTTTTATTTTGAGTGTAAAAATGAAATACCCAAGGATGGATGAGGAGGAGAAAAAGGAAAAAACCATCAGGATATGAATGCAATCATTCTTACTTATAGAGGATAGTACAGCTTTGTGGATTTCCCCCATCTGTTCTGTTACATAGAACCAAATTGGAGTTAAATGTGCTTTTAGAATAAATCATTATGGCCTAAATTGAACATGATTTACAGGGAAAATAAAGCCATATGTGTTGCATTAATTTCTCATTTTTGCTCCATCCCACTTCCACTTGCTTGGATACATGTCATGCTCTGCTCCTAAATGGTGTCACTGATGCTGGAAGTAGAAGGTGACACTACATTTTCCAAAGCAGGCCCCATCTTTCAGCTGTCTTTCTAACAGCAGTGGGAGTGTCCATGGCTTTCAGAGTTTACAAAGGACATTCTCATTAAAACTGCTGAAAACCAGGAGGAAAATATGAATAAGGTAATGAAAGCACAGCAGAGTAGCACCCAGAGCAGAAGGTGAGAAAAAGTGTGGGACTAAAGGAAATGAAGACCCTCTCGCCCCTGCATGGAACATCGTTAGACAAGCAGATCAAAAAAGAGTATTGCATTAAACCTACAGTAACAGGGGTGTACATCATCCATTAAAAACTATTGCCTAGACTTGGGGAAGGCAGAGTAAGAGTGAGCAGTGTACCTGGAGGAACATTTTCTGCTGGAATATTTCTTAAATGAAGAACAACAAGCTTTTCAGGAAAGATTAAAACAGCAGGAAAAGTCCCTGCAGACTCTGCTGCTGCATGTTTACTGGTGAATAAATATGATGTGGAATCCTGTTAGGGCTCTTTTGCAGATTACTCAGGCAATTTTTTAAGCCATGGTATTCTCCAAAATGGGCAGCATAAATGCTTGAGCTAAATTCCCCCAGTATTTGCATCTCAACTTCCACTACATAAAGACATACTCTGAAGATATATTTTTTATGTTTCTCAGAAAAAATTTCTTTGTATTGATTGTATCCCCTCTGGAAGCTGATATACCTGAGTTTTATATCTGTTTGAAGATCACAAGGAGAAAAGAAGAAATAGTCATATTTACAGAGTGCACAAGGACATTTACATTTTAATGAGGGATGACAGCAAACAGCTCTCTCTGTTTTCTCCTAGCTGCGGTGAGCTCTCAAATATTGTTACTTTCACTGATTTTGTCTCCTATGTCCTTGAACTCTTTTCCTCTTCTGTGTTGAAAGGCTGACAGAAACCATGTCTCTGACTCGAAGGTTTATATCTGCAGCTCTATCAGCCACACTGTGAAGCAGAGATCGCTCTACTGTCCTTCACCTAACTAGCCTCAGGACTGCCAGCGCTCTGCCTGCTGCAGGCTCTGGAGAAGTGACTGGCTACTGCATGGAGATACCCACAGTGTTTCCAGCCCTGTTTCAACACACCTTTCCAAAATGCTTCTGAATTCCAGGATGAATATTTGCTTTGGTCCTCCGAAATCACCTTCTTCTATAATACACCTGTCTCTCCCATTTTGCCACTGGTGGCTTTTGTCTCTCCTCAATGCCACTGGTGGCTGGTCACTGAGGGTTGAGGGGGTTTATTGCAGGCAAAATAGAAATTTTACATGGAATGTGTCTGGAGACAGAGTGACGGATGGATAGGCAAGTGGGAAACGTGTCACACAGGGGGGAGTATTTGACATTGTGCCAGGATTTTCTAGCAAGCATCTTCCTGCTTTATGTGGTTTTGCCCTGACGGCTTGGAGAAACTATCTGTAAATTGTCCTTTTGCTCAGGTTGTGGGTCCCTATCTTTCATTTGGCACTGCCTCATGCTCATCCACTAGTTTTATGTGTCTCCAGGAGGCCAGAGGGAACTTTTCCCACCAAGTAACTTGTATGAAATAGGCAATTTTGCATTTTACAATATTTTTTAACTTGTGTTGGTTGGCTACTTTTAGCTTTTGGCCGCATATTCAGTGACAAATGAAGTTGGTGCTAACCATTTTTTACTTGGCTCAGATTCCACTGAGCAAAATATAATTTACTGTGGAAAAACACCACTGTATGAAATCCCACAGGGCATTGAATTTATTTTTTCCTAAACAATTTCCCAATCCAAAATAGTGCAAATACACTGAGTTCTACCAGTCGGTGTAGCAGCTACATGAGCTTAAAGCAAACACAAGCAACCAGTGCAGCATTAGACACTGATGGCAAAGGTGAACTCTTCGGTCTGCTGCCTCCCAGCCTCTCTCCCATCATTGCTCATGAGCAAATGAGGTGCTCAAATTCTGATTGGGTTCACGCACCTGCTGGTGACAGTATTAGTGAGGCTGGATTGCAGAGCTCATCTGTCTGGATGCAGATAATTCACAGCCTCTTAACCCCACAGACTATTGAATGCCTCACCTGGGCTTCCACTGAGTGAAGTGGACAGGGGAGCAGCTTTTCACACTGTGATCATGCTTTCCCCATGACAGGGAAAGTACCTCTGTTATCTTGAGAGAAGCCCCTACTTTGTTAGAATGTTCGATGTACTTCTGTAACGTGGGAGGGAGATGTTTGAAGGGACCGACCCAGCACATTGCAGGAATTCCTGCTGACCTGGGGTGGATAAAAGGCCATCAGAGCTGCCAGAAGGCAGCACTGTCCTCTAGCTCCAGTGCAGACATTTGGCAAGTGGAGAGTTAAGGAGGGTGCATTTCTTCATCTCACACACAGGTGGGTATGGACAAATAGTTAAATATTTGCAATCTTCCTTGCCATTCTCCCCCGTTCAGTTGGGGACTCTGGTTCAGAAATGCTGTACCACAACATGGATAGACCTTTCTGGACTTTCTGTCCTTAACATAAGTCAATGCCTTGATTTTTCTGTGTAATAGGAGCCCCTGAAGCTGAGCATGCAGGAGCTGACAGAGGAGGCATGTAGTTGCAGAGGAACGATTCTTCTGAGAAGGAGAGGTGAGGGTGAACCCATGGAGAAAGTGCTACATCACCTCTGGCCTGCCACCTTGTATAACAAGGGTATGATTTGCTAGGAGAAGCACAGAGCAGAGCAAAGAAGTCATAAAATTCTCATTAGAAAAACAAATGTTCCCCTTCTCTGTGGCAGTGATAGTGTCCAGAGCAGAAACACAGTAAAGATTATCTCCTCAAATATGGAGACAACAATGCTTAGGAACTTCTGTAAGAGGAATACACAAATAGATTCACTGAGAAATAAAAGACAGGCAGTTCAGTCTTTTTTTCTATCAGTGTTCAGTGGAAAGCACAATAAGGCTGGATACCTAGTCTGTATTCTCAAAAATCCACCTGTCTGCTGCACACTATTCTCTGTGGCAATCAGGGCAGTGCTAGAGACTTGGCTACCTCAAATTAGACACAAACATAGTAATGGCCTACTTTCCAAAGACATCAAGTGCTTGCAGCTCCCAATAGATCTGTATGAACTTGCTCCTTTTTGGAAACAAAACCTCAAGCTTCTTTACAACCACATGTGAAAATATAGCTGCAGCTGTTTAACTAGGCCACGATATTTTCTCCCATGTGAAGTCCTTGAAAAGCCAGTCTTCCATCTTCAGTTTTATGAAATCTCTGGGTTTCGGCTACTGCTTGCCTAGAATTGGGAGTACTGTGGGTAACCCATACCCACTGCTGTTTGGCTCAGCACATGGAATGCAATATATAAAACACCAGCCGTCAGGGTTAGCGACAGATGAAGGATTGTACAGCAGAGTTAGGAGGTTTGCTATCCTCTCCTATCACTTGGAAACACGAGCTTTACCAACAAATCCCTGTTGCTTTTCAACATCTAAATTTCACAGCACATCTGTTGTGCTAATGTCTCTGCTAATGAAACTTGCTTTTTTGAGAAATGTGCTCATGTCTGGGTCACTACTGCGGGTACATCTGTCATGTAAAAAATAACTAATCAGAAGGGCTAAATTAAGAAAGATTTCCAAGGCTATTGATACACATTCTTACAAACAATGCTTGATTTTCCTGATTCTGCTTACTATTGCAGTTACAGTCAAGTGGGAAGGAGGGAGGGAATAAGAAGAAGAAGAGTTCTTCCACTTAGTGAGAAACCAGTCTGTGACATCCCAAATGTGGGACTATAATGCTAGTTATATTATTTTTCTTTTGCTTTATGGTTAGTTAGTTTGGGTTTTTTTTCCAACAGAAACCCCTAGAGGGAACACTTTGTTAAGCCATATCACGAATTACAGTACCTGAAGAGTATTTCTGTATTTGTGTATGGAAAATCTCTAGCTAGAGAGTGAAGAGCTCTGGAAGGAAACTATTTGAAGTTGAACTAGTGATGTGGTAAAGCAACAAAAGAAAAAGACCATGATTAGATTTGGTGAACAAGTAACTCGTCTCTACATTGAGACAAAAGTCTCTGTTGGTTCCTTTCTACTGGTTGTGGTTAAGCATCTGGAAAGGAAACAATAATCCTTAAGACAGCACATTATCAAGCCTCAAGAAGTTTGAAGTAGATACAGTTATGTCTGTGTCCTTCTTACTGTGCATCTTCCAGTGTTACTACGTAGTTACATGAGCAGAGATTTATGCACCATTGATTTTTTTCTTACAGCTGACAAGGCCAAAGAGAACGGCAATGGAGAAATTAAATGTAAAATCTTACCTTGACTGCATCTTTAAAAGAATCACTCCACTAACAGCACCAAATTAACTCCTGCAAAAATCATAACTCAAAGGCCCTTGGGCATACATAACATTTTGTATCACAGTACGCCATGGTAACTTTTATGTCTGATTATATACCTGTGCTGTGACTGAAATATAGTTACTGAGGGAATGATAACCTTGTATTATCCTGACTTATTTCAGCATGCCAAGTCCCACAGGATTGCTAGTGCACAGGCTTTCCTATATATAGTGACAAGGAATGTGCCCTGTTGCTTTTTATTGGCCAAGCCTTACGCTTAGATTCATCTTGTGGGACAGCAAAAGAAGCCAGAAGATTCAGTTTCGGGAATTCAGATTGCAAGCACTCCATAAAATATTTCTACTTTAGATTTGGACATATCATGGTTGTTTTACAAGATTGGTTTTAAATATCAACGTTCTCAATACATTTTGACTGGTCAATACAACTAAAGAACAGATTCTTGCTGTCAGATGTACCAAACCTCTCATAGTAGATGCTGAAGGACAGAAATTAGTTCAATTCTCCTTGCTCAGCTGGAGAAAAGCTAGTAATAATTACAATAATAACTGTTATTATCAGACTGTGTGGTCTCCTACTGTTTAAGCTGCCTTGCTAACTGCAATTGCTTCAGCAAACAGGTTCTGGCCTCCAGGTCAGGTGGAGCAGATGTGTCCTTCAGAGCAGGCAGCACTGTCCACATGGGTATCATTTACCTCTTGATAAAGACCATGCAACTCCTCTGGGCCCCTTTGATACCCTTGTATCTCTAAGGCACAATTATTGTTTTGGTTCTAGAGTTCTCTACCAGTTGAAGCATCTGTAAGAATATGAGGGCTGTGCTGACACTTACCAAAGGGGAGAATTTTACAGTATGAAACTAAGGCTAGCTATTGCTTCTGTGAGAATTTTACTGGGATAGCCTTGAGGCAGGAGAAAAAAACAGGGAGTCAATTCTAGCACACATTTCCAGCACAAATTTTTCTGTGCTGACTTGTAGGAGATGTCTCTAGGGAAATGTATCCTCAGCAGAGCTCATTCAATTTTGAATGGGACTAATTGGAGTGAGAAATTGAGGTGAGCAAGCAGTTGGACAGTGTGGCATGTCAACGGAGGAGGTGCGAGAGGTGGATGATGATGTTACTGGTGCCTGTAGCCAAGGCTAAAAAGGGCCTGTGCTTGGTGTCAGAGAAGGAAGCTGTTCCTTCTACTTATGCCTTCTCCTCATGAATCCCAGGGGCCACCCTGATGGAAAGCATTTTGGCAGAAAAAGCATTTGTGTGTTCTAGTGTACTGCTCAAAAACTTCCCTGGAAGAATTTAATAATAACAATAAATATACATATATATATACATATATATCCTTAATTTTTTTTTTTTACATGCTGTACAGCAACCTGTATGTATCTGTATGAATAAACTGTATGAATCCAGTGCTGACTGTTCAATGGTAACTCAACTGCCTAACAATGGATGAATAATGCAGTGAAGAAGAGGTTTCTTTCATCTACCTTTCCTCTGTGTGCTAGAAAAGCTCTCATGTCTACTGGTTATTAACTGGCATATTCTTGCTAAAATCTCCTGTGCCTCACAGTATACCAAAAAATAGATTTGCCGCCCCAAAACAAAATAATCCCTTCCCTGTACTAACCATCCAAAGCCAAAATACTGTGGAAAATAGGTCTCTGCTCTTTCAGACAAGTGAATGTACAAGATCCTGTGACTTCCAGACAAAACCAGAAACTGGAATTTAAAGTAGCTTTCCCTAGCTTTTGTTTTTCTCTCTTATTTCACACACAATTGTTTAACTTGTAATGCATTAGCTTCAATTAATTTGGACTTTTTCTTCACTTTGTAGGCATGAACATAAGCAGCTCTGACACATCCTTGGTAAAGGTATAGTTTCACAGAAGTGAAATCATCTAATCAAGTCACTATTAGAGTGGCTTCGGTTTTTACTTGAAATGGCTGCAAAATTATTTGAATGAAAGCCTTACAGAAAACAATGACTTTTTTTTGATTGTTTTCTCAAGAAATACCACAGAATTGTCTTGCCCCATAATGTCGCCTTTTCTAGTGTAGCATGGAGAGGAAAGGCAGTCATTTGGGCTCATGGACTCCAGAAGCAGCTGCTGCCCTGTGCTGCACTGTTCCCTGCAGCGGGTGCAAGAGCAGCCTGGCTTTCCATGGCTAACATAAATATGCGTTCTTGGGAAAAGCTTGAAAAGGTGAGCACCTCATAGGGGACGGTGCTTGTGCTGTGCCACAATGGCACAGCAAGTGGAACAGAAAATGCCACTAGGCAGCATCGTTGGCTGACACAAATTGCCTTAATGTCAGGAACACCAGCCTTTATTTTAGACTGTCAAAAATCATCCATCAGAGCAATACAAAACAAACCATGGAAAAACAAGCCCATACACAGTCTGTGGGAAGCAAGAAAAACTTCTTTGTCGCAGAATTAGTCTTTGCATATGGATTTCTCATTTTTATGGGTAAAATACTTTCCCCTCATAGATATAACAGTCATAGTTACCAGCCAGGATATTTGCTTACTGGTGGAAGAATCAATATTGCCTGATGTATTTAAAATTCCCCTCCAAATATAAGTAAATGTAAGAAAAAGTGATAAGAATTTGAACACTCGAACCTTTAAAGAACTAAAATCAAGTTGTGCCTGACAAACTGATGTTACTTATTACAATTCTTCCATTCTTCCAAAACTTCAGTGTTCCTAAATGTAGCTGTTGTATAGCTTAGTTATGAAGTAAGAATAACAAGCTAGTAGCTTGTTTTACCCTGGATTTCATATGCTAGCTTCAATCATGATACAGTATCTTACTGAGTAAAAGCAAACCTACCACCAAGTCGAAACCTTTGTTTCCTTTGTTGTTCTCATCATTCAGATATTCTGGTTTTGATTTGCCAAAACATTTCTGAACCAAAGCTTTGAAACGCAGTGCAACATGAAACTTGGAAAACATTTTTTCTTCCAATCTCTAAAAATCTTTGCTGACAGTTGAGTCAAAAATCTCTATCCAAAGATCTGCAAATGCTGGGAGGTATTACCTGTAATCCTCACATTTTGGACCCGTCTCTAGTTGTACTAAAAATAGGAGAGCTGGGTGGCTTGACATACAGTGTCAGACTATGTAAACTACTCTGAAATTGCTTGGGATGATTCATTCTCCTACTCTTATCTCACTTCTCAAAACCAGGATTTATGAAATTTTATTTAAAGTCAAACCCATGCCATTTTTCATCAAGAGGCACTTGCCCTACATTATTTCCAATCACCTTGTGTCCAGTACAGTCCACTAATACTGAGAAGGTCCTTTGTGTGTTGTTGCTGTTCTCTTCCAGAATTTGCTTCCGCTTTGCCCTGATTTTCTACAACTATTGAAAAACTTCAGTCAGTACAGGATGAAAAGCTCTCAGTTTGCAAGATGATTTATTTTTTCTTGAGCAGGCCAAGAAGCAAGGAGCAGACATGAGTACTAGTCTCTGTTTCTCTCTGTTTCTCTGTCCCAGAGAATTGGCTTCCAGTTGGAAACATGCCTTTGTAAGGGCATCATGTCTGGGGAAAAAAATAGTTTGGAGGATCTGGAGGGTTAATCTCTAATTGCATGAAGCCATGAGTCCAGTACTCCTATCCTGACTCTTGTGAAGGGCATCCTGCTGGACCTGAGACACCCTGCAGGGCATAGGACGGGACAGGATGGAGGCACTTACTGGCATTTACTTAGATGGAACAAAAAATCCCACTATCAGGACAGCAATGATTTTAGCAAGGCAATATTATGAAGCAAGGCCACAACCTTGTGGCTGCAGACAAAAGACAAAGCTGTACCCTAACCTCTATAGGTCCTTTGAGAATCATATGCTGGCCCTGCATACAATGCATTCTTACCTCAAGTCCTCTCAGCCAACCTTTGTCTCATCCCTGGTGTCTTGGTTTGAAAGACAGGTAACTGCTAGGAAGGGGCAGGACCTCCCTAGAGATGGAGAATTCAAATCCCCTCCCTCCAAATTATTCTAGTTTAGAAAATTAAAGGGGCTTTCAGGCAGAGGTATGGGGATAGGAATAACAGTTCTTTACTAGTATATATGACAAAACGACAAACAAACAACAACTACAGCATCAATAATAAACAGAACCAAGAACCTTGAGGGCTTTCACAGAAAGCCGGAGGCAGTTTGATCTCGGCGCCCCTGCAGGACTCCAAGAGGCTGAACTGGAAGGAAGGAAAGTCCCGGGCTGGTGGATGAGATGAGGAGCTCTGCGCTGGCAGCTGGAGCAGCAGGGGTGTCCTGGCAGGGCTGGGCAGTGCAGGGCTACAGAGTAGCAGGGGAACCTCAAAGCTCCGAAGAAGCAGCGGCGGTGGGGGGAGGCTGGAGAAAGCGAGCTCAGGATTCCTGGGTACACAGCAGATGAGGGTAGATTTCCCAGGACGAGGCAGAGTGATGGCTGTGAACTCTTCCTGCAGCAAGGGGCAGCTTGACTGTCTTCTTCGATGCTGAGAGCAAGAGAGAGTAACTGCCCCCTCAGCTCTTTTACCTTTCCCAAAGCTCGTTATCTCTCTCCTCTGAGGGAAACTCCCAGAGACTCAAAAACAATAGGTGTAGCCTTGTGCTGCCATGTCTTTCAACTACTCCCTTTGTCCTGGCTAAGTACTGTCGTTAAAGTTTCTTAGCAACTTATGGGAAAAAATTCTGTAAGTGAAAAAGAGGCAAATCTAACCCCCAACACCTGGTTATTTCTTTGTGCCAGCTGAGACTGGGGCTGAGCCTTGGGACTCATGGGTAGTCTCTGGGCTGAGAGTGCAAAATGGGTACAGGAAGCAGGGAGGAAAGGGAAAGCAGTTTAATCAACCTGGCAAACCAAACAGTTTCTCCCTTTGACCAGCCCAGTTAGGAGCTGGGTTGTTTGCCTGTTCAAGGAAGGTAATCTAATTTTCTCTTTACTTATGCTGTCCTGAATCGGGGTTACCAACACTGGGGTGCATGAGGGGGATGTAACAAGTCCTAAGGGAGGAGAATTGAAATTCCATCTTCTCTTTGTTTAAAACAAGTGAAAGCTGTTAGCATAGAATAAATAATAACAATGTATAACTATTAAAACAATGCTATTTAAAGCAGCTTTGGACAAGTCATGACATTATCCTTGCTCTCTGCTTTTGACATCTCATTTTGCATGCAAGTCACTTAAACAGGATGGGGGGCACCAACTGTAGACAGCTTCAAAGATTTTGAGAAAACAAGGAAATTTATTGGGAAGTTTTTACCACTGCAAGTGTGTCGCAAATCACCTTACAAAATACAAAGGAACAAGCCTGCATGAAAACTGCCCCAGGCTCTATGAATGTAGAGCATCTTGCAGAGTAGGTCCTGCTCTGGTGAGACTCTGCTCCATGGCAATCCAAGATGCCCTTGCATGGCTTGAATTAAATAGGTGGACAAAGAGGACGATTAAAATCTGATGGTTTGTATCAGAGGTCAGAAAATTCAAATTCAGGAGTGGCCCTTAAATGTTGAGGATCTTGTTTGTTTGTTGTTGGGTTTCGGTGGTTTCTTTTATAATCACTGAAGAAATGCTAAAGATTTAACTGTAGAGAAAAAAATATTTGTATTGATGTCTGTGCCTCTGCAGTATTCCTCCTTCTGAAAAGAAAGATAATGGTTTAGAGCAGAGGAAGAACAAACAACTGAGTACAAGGAAATTTCCATAGTACATTTTTAGCAATATTGCCAACTGGCTTTGAAGATTTAGACCCTATCGCTTATCCATTTTTTGGAAATAACTTCTGAGAAGGCCAAAGACAAATTTCAGCTCATTACAGTAATTGCAGCTATAGTCAGTCCAAGCAATCCTCAAACGTTTATCTGTCAGCACCATCCACTTAGTCCCTGACACAGTGGCCGGCTGGAAAACTACTGCAGCTGAACAACATACTATATGCAGATCACTTTGATTTCTTCAAATACCTTGCTGCAATGCAGAGGCAGTTTCTCTACAGTTCCTACAGTTTTTTTGTGTACTCATGAGAACAATCACTATGGAGTCCCAAGCAAAACCATTCCCAGGGACGAACAGCCTCCTGTGCTGGCTTAGAGAGGGAAAGGTTTGCTTTTATTCTTTTATTGCTTTTTTAGATTTATTTGTACCTGAGTGGAAGCCTGACTTGCTAGGCAGAATCAGGGGGCTGCCAGAACAGAGGTGATCGATGCTATTAAAAAGTAACATAATATAATGAGCCTGAGCCTACACCTTTAAATTAGTGGCGATTTTGCCTGTGACTTCCAAGAAAAGAGTGGCCAATTTACTCAGTATTTATAAGCCCAGGAGAGTGTTGAGAATGAGGTCCAGCACAGTAAGAGGCACAGTCTGCAATAAACCAAGTGCTGCATCCATGGCAACTCACAACACAGTTAATAATTTTTCAACATAAAAAGAAAGATATTTATCAGGGCCACCAAAGGAGAAGCAATTTACAAAATTGACTGAAGTGAAGGCATTTCACATCTGCTGTGTTTTTCATGGCTTTGGTCTTTTGTTGGAACCTCACTTGATCACTGGGATGCTCAGGGAGTGAGGATAGCCCCCGGCAAGGATTTTGCCATCGCTGGGCAGCTGGTGGAGTGAAGTAACCTATAAGAGATCACTCCCCTTCTCTTCTCTACAGACAGACATCCCTCTGCTGGGGTGCAGTTGTGTTGGGCACTCCTCGAATACACAGTGATTCTTTTGTGGACCAGTGCACATTGGGCTTTGAAAATCCTGCCCACTTCAAAAGATAGAGCAGAACAAATAATTAGGGTCTGAATTTTATAGATATGAAACTAAATCTGGCAGATACTAAATGCTTTCCCCACGGTGCTGGGCAGAGTTAGGAAAAGCTCTTGACATACCTCAAGTGTCAAGCCAAAGCCCTCAGACCTAAATACCATCTTTCCTTCAAAAAATCAATTGTAATAGTTGTATTTAACACAGCATTTCCCATACCAGGGGGATAAAATATCCCTGGCTGCTATGTTGGTCGTGCTGTTCCATACTGTGTGCAAAACACTCCACGTTTTATGTACTAGTGTCCATAGTTTCCCAGTACCATTCAGCTTTCCTCACTCTGCTGGTGAATGGCAGCAAAATTGCTCTCATCCCTGAAAGTAGGCTGTCTCCATAGTGTTCCTACTGAGCAGTTGTACTGTAGCTTCTTTCCAAGCTGGGGTGGTTTATTTCTCTTCCAAATTGCTACTGTTGGATTGTGTCACCAGTGGAACTCGAATGAAAACATCAAGTCCCTACCATATGCTGTTGTATTTGTTATTTTATGAAACCTTGCTGGATCTGGATAAGCCAATCAAGGTTAAACATCCTTTTATTAAGAAGTTCTGTTAAAGACATTGGCACATCTCTTTCTCTTCACACTGTTGACTTTTGTGGGCTGTGTTGGTTGGCTCTAAAACTGAGGTACCACCACAGCAACTCCTTTGAAGCAAAAACAATCACCTTAATTCCATCCCTGATGTTGGACAAATCACAATACTAAAGGCTACAATGAACTATACAAAGAAAGCCCCTTTTGTTTCCCTCAAGAATCATATATAGAAAGAGAACTGAGAGTGTTCAATTTCTGCTGGAGAGATGGTTATGTACAACCTGGCTGTCTCCTTGCAAATGAACTGCTTTCCACAGAAACACAATAATCTGGTAGTAGCCTTGCACTGGTATGTCTCTGTGGGCATTAATTCTGCAGTGTGAGTGCAAAGAGCCATGAGCAATGCCCAGCAGACCTGCATTGGAAAAATACCCATAGGCTCTGATGCCTCAAGGTTTGGACACAAACCTAGATGGAATGGCCCAAGGGAGGTGAAAATATTAACCAAATCTAGGTAAGGTATTTCCAGAATATGAGAAGTTCAGGAAAGAGGTTCAATAAAATAACATGCTGCACAGTGCTGGCAATATTTTCTTCACTAGAACCATCACAAAAATCAGAAAGCTGTACCTTCATTTCTTTGCAGCTTGAAGTGTTTTCCACAGACAGAAAAACACCACTGCAGTCAGACTGCCTAGAGGCAAGGATAGGTGAAGCCATATCTTCTTCTTGCTAAAGTTAATATATGTATATAAGACAGAGAAATATGCCCACTAGGGATCCACACCTGAAGGCCAACATAACTAGTGGAGTTTTAGCAAAAAAATATGCTCTTCAGAGTGCTTCTCAAGTTATTTAGCATGAAAAGAGTCTTATTCAAGGAGTTTCACTCAAATGAAGAGGCATCTAATTAAAAAAAATCTATAACACATAAACACTCAAAGCCATATTTATTAGCAGATAACAGCTTTACCTTATCACCACAATTTCTCTGAACGTGGGAGTTTGAAAACAGAAGAGTGAATTGACATGAAAATGGTCTTTGGTGACAAGAAAGAGGCAGTAATGTGACACAAAGAACATCCTTAGGACCAATTTGCTTCCCTGTATATCATGATTTAGGGGAATGAATAGGCGTTAATGTGAATAATTTTTCTGACAAGGCAAAATGTGGAGTTGCCAGTCCAGCCTAAATGATGTTCAGAATCATGCAGCTATATTAAGAGGGAAGGCAAATGAATGGTTTATGCATATAAATTCAGTGTAAGGAAATCTAAGGTAATGAGGCTAGGCAGAATAAAAAAGGAGACAGGAGAGAAGGGAAAAGGAAATGTGCTCTCTCTGGCCATATGCTTAGGGCACTGAGCAGGGAGACAACCAGATGGTGTGGCTCAGACTTTAAAGTATAGTTCTCTGATTTTTAACCGATACATTAATGCACACTGGATATATAAGACATTTTAGAAGACATTGGGAACTTTTTTCCATGACAAGGACAGAAATTATTTTATCTTTATCTTTTTCTGAATCTGCATGTTTCTCGCTTGCTAAAGGTTGTCCATCTATGGATATGTTATGAACCTCAATCCAGAGACAGATTTTTGCCTTATCAAGGCCTCTTTTAAAAGATTAAACTATTACTCCTTCTGATCTTTGGAAAAAGGAGGGGGAAAAAAATACCCAAAACACTGAAGCGGGAATTGTCTGTTCTGGTACTTATTCAGAAAGCCCTTTGATATGGAAATCACTGGCATTAACTCCTGTAGCCTGTAGCTGGTAACTCAGATAATGTGTGCAAATGCCCGGACCTGTTGCCCACTGCCATCAAGGACTAAGAGGCTTCTTGTTCCTCTTCAGATCCCTCCTCTCCCTCTTCTCTCTGGCAGTAGCTGAGCCTGCCCACCTGCACAAGGACTGCACCTGTACAGGACCCGGTGAAGCGCTGCTGCCCGTTCTCCTAGGAAGGACTCCTGTGCAGGCACCTCTACAGAGAGCAGGTGGATGCCTAACCCATAGGCCGTCAGCATATCTGCTTAGACACCCCACAATAAATAGAAATGCCACATTACCAGCAGGTGACCTGCCAGCAGGCTCATTTGCTGACTAATCTGCTGTCCCCAGGGACACCTTGGTTTGTCTGCCATCACTAATGCTCCAAGATGGAGCAAAAGGAGCTGTGGCAAGCCTGCCACTGCTTACATAGGTACCTGGGAAAGGGCTTCCCAAAGCCCTCTTGGGGTTGACAAGCAGCACCTCCCAGCAAGGTTGAGCACAATGTCCTACTGCTGCATCATTGCAGTGGTTGCAGGCCCTGCTCTGGACCTTTGTTTGTTCTGAGTATTTATTTTTTCTTCCAGAGGATGGCTTGTACACTCCTGTTTGGTGTTCCATCCCTTGTGACTGATCTTGTTACGTAAAGCCACAGTCAGATCCTATTCTTCCCTTTCAGACCAGTGGGGCTAGGCAGACCCAAACTACTTTGGTTTTGAGTATTAGGCCTTCATTTTTCTTGTTTTGTCTTACTGCCCCCATACCACATATACACTCTATTTATTTTTTCTCTGGGACCTGAATATTTTGGGGTCAAGGAGAAATGTGTTTGATTTATTAGGACAAGGTTGATAAATATGTCTAACATGAAGAATGTATAAAAAAATGGTGTCCACCATCCAGGGAAAACTAAGAAAAGGACAAAGATATATATGGCACATCCCTCGAGTGCTATCCTCACCTTCACCTATTTTCAACTTAGAGGATTTCCTGAGCCTAATGCAGTTTGCCTATTTGGTCACCTTCAAGAGATTTATCTTCCAACTACTTATTCAGGCTTTCAGATATGCGTCCACCTGAACTTTTTTGCATCCACATCACTCAGTCCTTTGTGGGATGCAGAATATCAAGGCTGTTATTTGGTTAGGCAGTGTTGTGCTGGGGAACAGGTTATGCAAGCATATGAGCTACGCATTAACTTGCCTCGGGTGATGACTTTCAATGCATTGGAAGATTTTTAAACCAGTCCAGAGCAACAGCAACTGCCTCAGAGTCAGAGTCTGCAACAGTGAAGAAAGGGTCTCCAAGAGAATGTAAATGCTCAGATGTACCTCTGCATGCAGGAAAGGTTGCCCTGTTTTGCAGTGTGCCCAGTTATTGCTGTACCTTTTCTTCACCTCCTCCAGGCACTTGCTGGATGGACTGTGAGTATTCAACACTATTGTGTTTCAAAGTTATAAACCCCCACACCCCTTAAATAGCTTTTCCTGGTTCAGAGAGAAAGAGCTACAGAAATTATGAAGGATTTCTCAAGCAAGTCAGTCTAAACCAAAATGACCACATAGTTCCTCAAGATACTGCGGTCAGATTTCAGCAACCATCTTTTCTCCACATGAGCAGGGAAGAAATGGAGAGGAGACAAAACCTTTAGAGTGGAAATAAAAACATCAGTGATGCCAAACCCCCAGAGCATGCTGGACACACAGGTGATGCTGCAGAGCCCTCCAAACAAAGCTGCTTCTGACACCAGAGGAAGCAGGCTTATACCAGAGGGAGCTCACCTGAAAATCCCGTCTGGCATTAAAGTGATAATATAAAAAATGACAGCTCTCCATGCTGCAGTCAACTAAGCATTCCTGGAAGATCCAGTAAATTAAGACAGATGCAAGAAAACTTGGATTAACTGCAACAAGACCGCTCTAAGCCACCAACTTGATGGGTCTGATGGAGGAATCTACTGTCCTGTTCTGAGGTTTCCCCTCTGCTCTGTAGAGGATGAGGAGGGACATGTGGCTCAGCTGCATCGAAAACAGTGCCTTTCATCACCTCAAAGTATGAAAAGCTGCATGAGAATACTATTGCATACAATCAAAACTTGGACACTTTTCTCCTGCAATTAGGGGGGAGAGGAGTGAAGAGCTGACATGGAAGTTAATTAACTTCCTTTTCAAATGTAATGATTTAATCTAGTTCCACCAGAGGCAAGGATAATGGCCAGATAAACCCAGCTGGGGGAAACCATAGACAGAAATCTGTAGCAAACCCAGCATAACAATTCCACAATCAAACTTCACTGAACACAGTATGCCTGGGGCATATAAACTGAGTAGCAACTAAAAAAGCAAAATTTAGGATGTGCAAAGGAAGCAAGCAGATAAGCAGTGATATTGACTCCCTTTTTAAGTTTTGCACAGTCTGTGTTTGGTAATGGTTGTGTGCTGGGGTTTGTCAGACTGGAGGCTGCTCCCAGCAGCACCTTTGCCATCACTTCCACTGCAGCTCCCTGCAAGACCTCCCTCTTGCACATCACCAGGGGGCTGAAAGCAGCCTTCCTCCTGCCTAGAGTGAGGGGGGAAGAGGAAGGAGCCGACAAGACAGGGAAATTGCTTTGGCCTTATGCAGATAACAGGTACTGCTCTCTCCATAACACCTCCTGTAGCCCCACATGCCCTCCCTACAGCAGCTCCCCACCCACTTCACCAGACACAGTTGTAAACTGTGCTGTCCAATCAGGTTTTTTTGTTTTGCACCACCCTCAAGTGGTGCACTACTTTATCCTGTGTTTTGAACTCTGTGGTCAAGATGGCCACAAAAATTTGCATTCACAGAGCTGAACAACAGTATTAAAATAACTCCTGACCACACTTTTTTCTGCTAAAAAGGCTCCTGTCACAATGATCACAACTTGTATGTCACAGTAATTACAAGGAATAATGGAGATGGCTTAGGATTTTTTTTTTTTCCTTTTTTTTTTCTTTTTATGAAGACAGAGCAGTAGGAAGAGATGTTCAGCTTGGAGTACAATTCCTAATTTTCCCCCGAGCTACACAAGCCCAGCCTCACAAGCAGTATGGGGAGTTGGATGTGGAGTGCCAGTGTTGCAAGCATGACCTGAGCTGGATGCAGGAAAGCAGGCAGCAGCTGGATCTGTACCATGTAACATCTCACATCAGTTAGATGATACTTGCGCAGGTTTTCACACTTGTTTGTAATATGCCAAGGCTTTTTTCTATGCATACCTACAAATGTTCTGTCTCATAAGGAGGGCATCCTTCAACTGTATCATCCCCTCTTCGTAGTTTTAGTGAATTTTCTTTTTCTAATTTGAAAACCCCATTTTCTATATAGAAACAGGACATTTTGCTACAGTGCTTTGATCTCAGCACACTTTCATTCAGTCATAGGTGTTTCACGTGGGTTTGCTTTTCCAACTTTGACTGTTTGGGCTCATTTCTCCATCAGGTGATGCATTCATGGATTGCCTTTTCCTTCTCCATGAAAAGCAATTGGGCATATGACAGACTTGTGAGATACTGTGTCATAAGAAAGTGGTTTTCATGCACCTCCTAGTCTTTGAAAAAGAGCAAAAATATCCGGAGCAGAAGCTAACATGAGAAGGAAGTTAAAACAATTTTCTGGGTTATTTTGCTTTTCTACAACTCTAATTCATTGCTGCATGATCAGCAAAAAACAGGCAGGGCCAATGGGCAGTGAATTTGGAAGACCCAGGAAAAGAACAAGATGTCTGCAAGACTTAGAAGTGCAGATAACAGATTATACTCAGCGAAGCACTGAGACACATTTTTTAAGCTCAGAAGTAGACATGGACTCTGCATGGAAACCATCCTTGTCTTTCAGAGGTAAGGCACAGAAATTTGCAACTAGGGCAAGCAATCTGTGTGTCCTTTAACAGTTGGGTATGACATTGCGAGGTTTTCCATCATGATCACAGACAGTCTACTTCCAAAAATTATTCAGGACGGAGGGAGCACAGTGCCCTTCTGGAAGGTTAAAAATGAGCACATGGAGGGTTCTCAAGACAGCCAAGCCCAGAAGGCAGGTTGCACTGAAGCTTTCTCAGGCATCTACAAAGAGCTGTTCTGTGGGGTCTGTGAGAGCTCAATCAAGGTTTCTTGTATGCTTAGGTGAGTGGGGAGGGCTTGACTGCTCAGTAAAGTGCACTGAAGACATATTGATGATCTCTGCCTGTGCAGGATGTCTGAAATCTACACCATGTCAGACTAGTGGTCTGCGCATTACAGGTTCCTCCAAGGTAAACTTGAGCTTGACACAGCCTGCAGGTAATCCCTGTGTTGTGATCAAAAGGGGAAACCCCATATTCTCCATGAGGGGCTAGCTATGGGTGTGCAAAAATTATCACTGTGTGCACAAGAGAGGCCATTTGCAGGACTTCTTGTCATTAGGCAGCAAGGTGCCTGACTGACATGCAGATCCACAGAGCTGACTGGGCCTGAGTGGGCCACCAGGCATTTTTTAGGACAAAGTTTCAGCTCCTATCAGCTATCACTGCCCTACTGATAATGGGGTCATTTCCATTTGCATTAACAGAAGATCCTATTTAGATTTAATTACAGATCTGCTACACTCGTGCCTGTGGTGATGGGGACAGGACATTCAGGGATTTGGGGAGTAGATCAGAATGTGGATGTTGAAGCAATTTTTGCATCTCAGACCCACCTCTTACAGCAACCAACTAAATGCTCTTGAGCATGCTCACTCTTGCTGAGATACACAGGCTTGAGTTTCTTCCTCTGAGGAGTTAATTAATTTCTCACAGAAAAGACAGGCATTATCATGTGCTTTTAGCATTTGTGGATGCTTTATTTCAAAGTGCTGGTCTTTCCAGGAGCAATTACGGCAACCACACAGAAATCCAGCCTGGAGCCTTTAAAATATTCTAGGCTCAGTATGTCCACGTCTGATGGCAGATACGGACTGGTATGTCCAGCTGATATACCCAGGTAGGATCAGGTAGGTGTTTATAAACCAAGAGAAGCGTTAAGCACAAGCAGACACAGTAGAGTAGGTACCAGACAAACAGCCACAGAGAGTTCCTGCAACAAGGGAGAAAGACAAATGCATATAAATAAAATTACAGACATTGTAAGAAATCTCTATTAATATTAAAAAGTATCAGAGCATATAATCTTGTAATTTCTTGCCCAGTCAAAGCGGAATCCTTCCTTCCTGTTGCTGGCAATATTGAGTCCATCCTTGACAAGAGTTTAACATTTAACAATGGCTCTTGCCACCAAAGGTTTTGTGGTGTAAACACATAAGGACACAGAGAAGAGAAAAATAATACTATCATCACTCTACAGGTGGCCAACTGAAGCCTGAAGCAAAGAAAGTTGCCTGAGGTCATTGTTAGTCCTGTCAGTGCTCTTGGTCCACACCACTTCTCCATTGTTCTGTTCTGACAAACCCTGCAATGCTTTTATGTGCTCCTTTTGGAATACTATTCCCACAGGTGAATGCTCCATTTTGGCAGGAACATCTTCCTGATGTGAAAATGCTTGAATTAAAATGGAAATGAAGCTTCACAAATTGAAAAACGCCATAAGCACTTGCTAATTGTACTTGGCTGTGCAACAGTGAAAAAAAAGCTTATCTCTCCTCAGGAAGAAAAATTCAATTGATCCATTTTCTGGACAACTGTCTGCAGGATCCATCTTACAGCTTCCTTCCATACAAAGGCAAACTGAAGGTTGCTTTCCTTTTACAAAGGCAGTACAAGACTATTGTAGAAAGGACAACATCTGGGGAGACAATCCTCCAGTGCTAGTGGAAAGGGGCAAAGAAAATGAGCAACAATTGGTGACTCTCACACCATCAGCCTTCACCAGATAATCTATAAATAACTTCAGAAACATCCGTTCCCTCACTACAAAGTGACTAACTGAAGAATTTGTTCATAAATATCTTCTTTTCCTCAAACTTTCAGCCAAAACTAGGGAACTAGAGAAATGTCATCACTTGTGCTGAGGCTCAGGGAGTCCACATTACTTTGGTCCAGGCAGGTGAAAGTCCACCAGCAACTCCTCAGTATCCATCTGGTGAGGAGTGTATGGTAAAGAAGTGGTTTGATGAAGGGCTGATAGTGGAGCACCCAGGGAGAGCAAAACAGGTGGTTAAACTTTCAGCCTTCCTCCCTTTCTTCTTCAGGAGGAGGGAAGAAGGAGACATTTGCCAGCATGCACATAATTGCTGCTTTCTCAGAGGTGACAGGTGAGCAGATTCATAAGAAAATGTACCCAAGGCCAAACAGTGTTTGCACCCAGATCACTTCAACCTGCTGATGCACTAACTTTGCATACACACCACTCTACACTTGCAGCACATTTCTGGTTTTGGCTTACACTGTTTCTCCCATGCTGTTCCAGCACTAGTCAGAATGGCCTTACCTCCATGGTGCTCCAGGTGTAACTACCTAAGTGTGCATGCAAAGACAACATTCTACCTACCCAAGAGAGAAGCAGAATTTTTTTAGGTAGCTGGATTTCTGGGTCTAGAAAGGGGAAAAAAAGACACGAATCACTTTGAAAGTCAGTTTTCTGACTTCTAGGACAACAAACATTGAACAATTTATAAGGGTTTGCACCACTAATGAAACAGAGCAAGAAGTGCGGACCCTGATACAGAGGAACTGAGTGGTACAAGGAACCACTGGGGCTGAAAAACTCAAAAATTAATCTAATGAAACAAGGAGATCTCTAGCTTGAGACAAGAGATGAAGTGTGCCCTGCAAGTGCAGGTGTAAAAAGAGCAATGCAGTTCTCTTTTACCCGTTTTACCATAGCTGTCTTCTGGGTGGGAGAGCTGGGGCACTTGTAGACCTCTCTTCCTTGGCTGTGGAGAAAAAGAAAGACCAACAGAGACTGCATCTAAGTCAGCTCATTGTGGATGCTCATTAATGAAAATTATAAAGCTACAGCATGAGGAGGAGCTGCAACCTAACAGATGCCTTGGCTGTGGAGAAGAGTTTCTTACTGTTTCCCATTACAAAGGCAATTGCATTAAAAGGTATCTCACAGTAGCTGCATAAAAGGTAAAGACTAGATTGATGGCAAAGCCAAGCAGTGCTTTTGAGAACTTATTAAGAAATATTTAATTTCTCTTTCCCTCCCAATTAACTTAATCTTAAATCTGATATTACTAGACTGAACGTGGTTTGGTTTGTTCTCTCTAAAAATACATGTTTGAACCTCTCTTTGCTTTGACTGAGCAGGAGCAAAGACCTCAAGAGGATGGTGTCTGGGGACAGCTTTTAAAAAGCATCTGTCTCCAGCAGCTCTCTAGGCACTGGAGAACAAAGAAGGATTCCCAAAATGCAGGCAGCTTCAGGAGCAACAGCAATGACAAGGAGTGGTGCACACTGAATTTTGTGGCCAAGTACTGATAGCACTTAACAAGATCTGGATTTTGTTTCTTGTCAGCTTTTACTGCCAGGCTGCTCAAACTCCCTCTTCCACCAAAGCACATGCCTTTTATCTTGTGCATGCTTTTTCATCTTCTCCTCCCTTTACCTGCTTCCTGCTCCCAAGGCTTCTGTTGGAATCTACAATTCCTCTGAGTTTTTTGTGTTAGCAAAATGAAAGAGAATTATTTCCATCATGATCATTTTAGGGCTGCTATGATGTACATCCCTCTGCTGCATGTTACCCAACCATCTCCAGAGAGCCTCAAACTTCTTGTGGTGGGATATTGTACCTTCTCAAGTGTTTGTAAGCACCTCATTTGGGAACCCTTTTTACTTGGTCCACTTTCATAGGAATTACTGCATGGAACAACTGAACTCATGGGTTCATCCAGTCTTGGATAACAGGCAAAACTAAGCATTCCTGAAATTGCCACAGAGTGGTAAGAGAACACATCAACAGCATAGATCTAGCACTCTTTAGATGGTTTTATTGCAGGAAAGTGTTAGTATTCCTGGGTTTCCCCCATCAAATGTGCTACCATGGTGGCAAGGTAAGACCAGGTATTGTCTTCTCTGATGACTTTGCCTGGTAGAAGCACCACAGTAATTAGAATAGATCTGCTGTGCCCCTAAGGTGTGGGGGTAGCTGTACTATTGCAAGCAGTAGATTTACTTCAAAATGCTTGTTGTTTTAAACTCTGTATTATAATTCAGACTCTGTTCTTACAGTTAATGCAGTGAATACATAACATCATTGCACAGCTCTTCTCTGCAGAACACAGAAAAAAAATTGAATCACAAACCACTTTAGAGAACTGAAAGAGGAGTTTTTGAACTGGGCTCATAGTTCCTGCTGGCATATTGTACTTGGAGCTGAATTTGGGAGTGATTGCTAGAAGGAATACTTACCCCCTCGTGTTTTTTGGAGTTGCCGGATTTCTGCATTGCAGTGCAGTTGGAAAGGGAGAGTCACAGCCAGAAGCCCAGTGCCAGGCTCTGTACTTAGATGTGGTGTTTTGAAATTCAGAAATCCTCTGTAACCTTGTTACTTGAAGGAAACTACAGTCTAGTAGTGAGGTAAAAGGGGAGCATGGTTTATGTGGCACTTGAACTCTGACCATGAAGAGAGAGCACTTGCTCTGAAAATAAGCATGTAGCTGCAGGCTTTGCTGCTGCTATTCAGGCTACTGCTTTTGCTTCTTACTCTGCAAAATAATGCTATGAACCTCTTACAGGTTATTAGGAAAGAGAATTGAAATTAATATCCAGGGTATGCCCTACAACTTTGGTGCATGAGTAAAACATAATTTTGCTCCTAGAATCTGCTAAAAAATGAGATGGGACTTTCCAAATCTAATTGTAATTTACATTTCTGTGGTTGGGTGATAATGTGACAGAAAAAGCAGCTGTTTTACATAAATATGAGGTGCTTGTTTGACGCTGCATAAACTATATTAACTTACAATCAATAGCATGTGCTTCATGTATAGCAGATGAGGAAACATTCTGGATACTAAAAAAAAGAAACACAGTAGAGGACATGGCTGATACTTACAACCCAATTAATTCAAGGTGCTTGAGCTGCTCACGCAGGTGGTTTATTTTTATCTGCATGTCCTTAGAAGTTCAAAGGAAAAGCAAAGAGTATTAGTCCATTGGTCTGATGTGCAATAAAAGTCAAGTCAGAGCTTATTGGCATGAGATCAGCATCTGTGCTGCCCTTGCACATATTATATCCTGCGCTCCCAAACTGGGTCTGATAGAAATCTGCAGGAATCTGCCCTCCTGCCATTAGTTTTGTATTGCAGTAACTTTCTGGATGACTTATGTTCCCAATAACACATGGTTAGTTGTTTTAAAAACACTCTTGCTGGTTTGCAGACTTTGGTCTGAAAAGCTTCTAACCTGAAACTTCTCAGTGTTGCATTATTTTTGTATCCTAGAGACTAATGGCAGGCCTACTCCCCACACCCTTACCTGTGCTAGATCTGATTCTATTGCATCTCTATTTGATGCTTTTGTAATTACTTCTGTAAAAAATATTCTAGAATAGTGATGGTCTAAACAAAGAAAGAGCACATACTGTTATATGCAATAAGATGTCATACCTTTAAGATTTTTTCCTGTTGTATGACTAATTCTCTTCCTTCCAATATTCTGATTTTTTCCTAAAAACCAATAAAAATATATAACTTGTTGAGGGAAAAGTTTTAATATTAAAACTATTATTGGTTACATTTTCAATGTAAGGACACTACTAAAAAGCTACAAACCAGCACTTTATCCATCAAACATTTATCAGAAGTGAGGATTATGTGATCACACTGTGTGTTTGACAGTCTGTCTAGCCCCAGAAATTGTAGTTGGTCTCAGCAGTGAAGGAAAGTCTTACAGAAATAAAATTCCTGTCTGTTTCGTAAAAATAGGCAGCAGGATAGGAGACAGAAGCTGAAGCTGGTATCCATGCTGAGATAAATGCTCTGAGGGTGGCTATAACTTTTATCAGACCCAGGGGACCTACAGAGGCAAGCTCCTTATGCCCACTGGGAAGGCATTTTGTCATGATCAGCAGGATCTCACGCCCTACAGTGCCTGTGTTACGTGTCACACTGGTATGCCCGGCAGCTCACTGGGGACCAGGGGTGCTGCAGACTCACCTGCAGCCCTGCTCAGCCACGCTTGTGAGAGATAATGCTGAGGGGATGGTGGCAGTGGGGACAACTGCCTGTGCAGTCATGGGCCTGGACAAGATGCCACCCATCAACCACGCTCCTGGCTCTTCTGTTACCGCAAACACCATGCGGAGCTCAGTAATTTGTGCGGTGCAGAACACCCTGAGCAGAAACACATCCTCAGGAGTTGGGGAGTGCAGGAAAGGCCTGGAGGTTGGTGGGACAGGAGCTGAGTGTGAGCCCCTAGGGTGCCCTGGCAGTGAGGAGGAGCAGAATCTCCCACTCCTGCGGGCAGAAGCACAGCCCAAGGGAAGAGGTTCTCTTGGTACTTTTTAGACCGTATGTGGATGTCACATTCCCCATGTACCTGATGGATGTCAATGAACTCTGGTAAGGCCACGGAGTGGCCAGGAGGATGGAAAAGCTCTGTCCCTGCGGATTTTGCAGCCCAGCTGGATGCAGCCTTGAACTCTGTTCTCTGAGCTTTGTGTGGGAGGTCAGACCAAACACAGTCCCCACCCCCAATCCCTTCCCACCTGAAATTTTCTATGATCTATTTAATGACTGCTGACTCGTAAATCAAGATGGCTTGGTTTATGGAGGCCTTTCCTTTACAAAAGTGTTGCTTCTCTGTAGCATTGCATGAAATCACAGACATATGCACCATTTCAAAGCTGCTGTTTTTGTTTTGTTACAACAAGTGCTTGCATTTAATTGTTTTGTTGGGAAAAAGATCAACTGTTCCTACTGCACAAAAAGAAACGATCAGCCAGTCAAATGGAGGGGGGAGGCAGGAAAATTAATTTGTAAGTCAAAACACTCTGTTTTGTTTAGCAATGCGCTTTTGCAAAATCTTATGATGGTTGAAAGAATGTGGAAGATTTTAGTTCTAGAAGTCTAATTTAAATCCCAGCTGAGTGTTTAGAAACCCAAGGCACCTTCCACTGGAGGGAGAAATCAGTGTGCCAGCAACCCTCATGCTTTTATTTGTTCCTGTTGTGAAATATGAGAAGAAAGCCTCTTGTTGTTAGGAAGTCATGGTTGTGTCAACAAATAGGAGATTAGGAAAATGTACATTTGAAAACTGTTCTGTTACAACTGATATTTGTGAAAGAAAGGTGGACTGTGTAAATCTTTGTGTGGCTAACTGAGTGCCTTGGGACGAAACAAATTGGGATCCACCTTGATCAGTATTAGAAGAATCCCCAAAGACTCAGTAAGCCACAAACTCGAATCTGCAGTGACTCATCCAAAAGTCTGTTCTCAAGACATCCTTTCACTCAGAGACAGCACTGATGGGGGAGTTTTGTCATGCCAGTATTGCCAGCAAAATCTTTGCTGTGCCGTTGTCTGGACAGAGTTACTCATCACAGAGCTGCCCTGACATGATCTTCATTGCTCCAGGGCAAGTCCAAACTTACAATGTATTTTTAGTAATTCTATGGTTGACCCTCACACTTGTTCATCACATACCTATTTCTTTCATCACAAGACCATTTTCGTACCTTTATGAGTTTCTCTTTCTTTTCTTCCAATCTTCTCAATGGCTCCTGCAAACACACCTGTGAACAAAAAGGGTTAGCAGTGAAGGTGGGACAGAATGAAACACAAGGTAGTCACAGGGTTAGTGAGATGAGAGACCAAACACAAGTTTTGATGGAAGTTTTGCATGTCTTTATTCCTAACTATAGATAATGTTAATTATGTTATTTTGGTTTTTTCCTTTCAAAAAACAAATAAAATAAAATAAAATCCCTCCTATGCCAGTTATTTGGGATTTTTTACAAATAAGAAGATGGAGGAAATGTGTGTGTGTATGTGTGTGTGTTCATGAATGTAGCCTTACTGCAGTTATACATAGAAACCAGTGGAAGAGCCAGCTGAACAAGAAAAAATATCCCCTGCTTGTTTTCACCAATGGCAGCAACTCTAGTCTCTGCTGTTCTTGTGCTTGTGTCTAAACTGAAAAGCTTACAAATGAGGAACTGAATTTTTCCTCGTGTGTGTGAAACACCTGGTGAGGACCCTGCATACCACAGGTTAGTTCTGGTTTTATTTCCAGCCAGTGTGTCTTCCACTCACATTCTTCACCAGAAAAAAGAGCTCTTACTCAAGTTAACCAATCCTTGAGAAAAAGAGATGTCAGGATATTTCTGGGAACCAAGTGAAAATGTGCAAAATGTTTGTGTACAGAATTTTTCAAGTCATTAATATCAGGATAAGTTATAATTTGACCACTTGCCTGCAATTCTTTTGTCCTCTGAACACAGAATATGTTGTTGTTTGAGAAATTAATATTCAGGGTATACAGCTGTCTAAAAAGTTGAAATCAGATATATGTAATGAAAAATTTTAAAAAATATACATTATTAAGAACCAAATAATGCAGTGAAGTTTAGAGCTTTCCCTCCATTGTCTTCGTACAAGGATTCTTGATTCTTCAGACCTGTGCATTTTTTTTCAGAAGAATGACAGAAAGTTCCTTTGTGAAGCCTAGTCATGAAATCAACTTGCACAAAAATGTAAAAATTTCTAATTTTCTTTGCAGGAACAGCCATTTTATTTATGCTTTCCATCAAGGACAGGATTTTCAAAACATGCCTGAAACATTAAAATAACAATAGGTGTCACTTAAGAACACTGGAAAGATGAAGGCTATTCTCAGGGTAAGTCCTTAAATACTTTAAAACATATTTGGCATTATTTTCCAGTTTTTAATTGTCAGGAAGTTCACAGTATTTGGAAAGTACACAATGTACATACATTCCTTTTTTACAATTATCTAAAGTAGAATATTGCCTGGCCTCACAAGTTTTCTTTTGACTTGTTGCTGTCCATAAATCTGTTTGTGTGTGATTGCATGCATGCTCTGCCCCCTTCTCTGCCCAGAAGCAGAGGGTGAAACGTGAAACAGAGGGTGAAAGGTATTTCAGATCACCTGGAAGAATTCTGCCAACTGCAGTGAGACCAAGGCACTATAAATTAATTGCTCACATGTTCACCATGAATCAGCTGCAGGTATTATAAGATGGTTTGGGGCCCTTGGCCAATAACCCATTGGAAGTCTCCATCCTACCTCCTTTGTCTGCCTATCCAATTCTTTCTTGCCCACTGGAGAAGTGGAGCCTGCATCATCTTTCTGTCCCATCTTGGTCCTTGGGGAGGCAGGTGATGTCTGAAAACTACAGAATTAGATGATCAGATGAAGGGTTAAAGCTTGGTCCACCGTTCTGGTTGGACAAAAACAGACAAGGCAGGAGCAAGAGCATTAAAACAGAAATCCAAATTTCACCATAAATTTTGCATTTCATTCCTGGTCCCAAGTACTTTTTGTAGTTACATGAGATGATGATAAAATAACTGAATCAAGCCCTCTAATAAAACACCACCTTAATCCTTTTTTTGACCAATGAACGGTTTGGTTTCCAAAACATTTTATTGCATTCACATTTTTCTGCACTTTTTCATTGTTTGACTAGGACAAGGAATGGGTGCAACAAATATATAAGGAGCAACATCATCTGACATTTATTTTAGCTGAACAAGAAGAAGGAAGCTGACAAAAGCACAGAATGAAATTGTTTTCTTGGTGAGATTTGAGTGGTCTGGGAAGTGCTTGTATTTCTGTTTAGGCCTACCTTACACACAAAAACATCTGCCTCACAACCCTATTATGCTAAGTACACTGAAGTTGTTTCATAGGATGTTAGAATCACAGAATCATAGAAAATGTTGAGTTGGAAGAGACTCATTGGGACCACTGAATCCAGCCCCTGACCCTGAGCAGGTCACCCCAAGAGTGACATCATCTGCCTGAGAGCACTGTCCAAATGCTTCTTAATCTCTGTCAGGCTGGTGCTGTGATCATTCCCTGGGAGGCCTGTTCCAGTGCCCAGCCACCCTCTGGGTGAAGAACCAGGTTCAGGCCATTCCCTCAGGTTGTGTCACTGGTCACTGGTACCTGTGCCTCCTCTTCCACTCATGAGGAAGTTGTAGACTGCAGTGAGGTCTCTCTCCTCTCCTCTCCTCTCCTCTCCTCTCCTCTCCTCTCCTCTCCTCTCCTCTCCTCTCCTC
This sequence comes from Prinia subflava, assembly GCF_021018805.1. Classification (NCBI taxonomy): domain Eukaryota; kingdom Metazoa; phylum Chordata; class Aves; order Passeriformes; family Cisticolidae; genus Prinia; species Prinia subflava. Next base: position 106,194,362 of record NC_086247.1, on the reverse strand, counting down.
TCCTCTCCTCTCCTCTCCTCTCCTCTCCTCTCCTCTCCTCTCCTCTCCTCTCCTCTCCTCTCCTCTCCTCTCCTCTCCTCTCCTCTCCTCTCCTCTCCTCTCCTCTCCTCTCCTCTCCTCTCCTCTCCTCTCCTCTCCTCTCCTCTCCTCTCCTCTCCTCTCCTCTCCTCTCCTCTCCTCTCCTCTCCTCTCCTCTCCTCTCCTCTCCTCTCCTCTCCTCTCCTCTCCTCTCCTCTCCTCTCCTCTCCTCTCCGGACCTCTCCAAACCTCTCCTCTCTTCTCACCAAGTGACCTCAGCCACTCTTCACATGTTTCCCTTCCAGACCCTTGGCCACTCTTGTGGACCTCTTTTGGGCAGCTTAATGCCTTTTTTATATTGTGGTGCCCAAACCTGCTCCCAGCACTCGAGGTGAGGCCAGCTCAGCTCTGAGCAGAGTGGGACAATCCCATCCCTTGCCTGTCTGGTGATGTTGTCGCTAATGTCCCCCAGGTTGGCCCTCCTCGCTGCCAGGGCACTGATGGCTCATATGGAACTTGTCATCCACCAGGACATCAGGGTCTTTCCCACAGCTCTGCTCTCCAGCCTCTCACTCCCCAGTCTGTGCACACCACCAGGGTTGCCCCATCCCAGGCGCAGAATCCAGAACTCATCCTTTGTTGAACTTCATATGGTTGGTGATTGCCCATCTCTCTAATTTGTTGAGGTCTCCCTGCAGGACCTGTCTGCCCTCAAGGGAGTCGACAGATCTTCCCAGTTTTGTGTTATTTGCTTTCTGCCTGCCCTAGAAGACAGAACAATGAGGGAATTTTTTCAGGTTGCACTCACCATTTGAAATGTTGGCTTTCACTGAGAGGCTGCTTGTTTTCATTGGGAAGTTTGGAACCCATCTTGCTGAGATCTGTCTTTGCACTCTGTGGATGAGGTCACATCTGAAAGCAGTATCTTCCTGCAGAAACATTGCACAGAAAAATCTGTTGTTTCACACAAAACACTATGTCATGTCCTGTCTCCTGCAGAGCTGGAATGAGATGCTCAGGTGGACTATATAATTTGCTCTCCCAAATTTTTCATGTCTGACAGACTTCACAGTGGGTTGTCTCATATATTTGTAATACCAGATTTTTTCAGATGTTGAGACAGGCTGGTACAAAACCAATCTCATACCAAGCTCTAATAGAGCAATACAATTTATTTCATAGCACTGACTGCCATAAAACTAGAAAATGTAAACACAAAACCCCTTGGCTCTTTTTCTTGTTTTTAAGCCACAGCAAGTCTAGTTTTCATTTTGGTACTGTAACTGTTGAATTTATCCCTATTTCCCTTTTTTGACAGGACATTCAGACATAAATAGGCTTGAGGCCATTCTATAGAATATAGGGCACTCTGCCAGAAGGAACAATCCCCATTCAGGCTTTGCCTAGGAGGCTGCCACAGGCACAGGACTACATCCCAGGCCACAGGGGTTACTGCAAGGGAGGAGGCTGCAGCAGCTCACTCAACCCCTGCTCAGCAGAAGGAAGTACTATGTGAGGCTGTGAAACTTTTTTTTTTTTTACCCTTGATCTCAAGCACAAAAAGTTCTGCTGAAATACTGCACAGTCTTTCAAGGACAAAGCATTCTGAAGGAAAGGAGCTTTTGGAGGTATTTCCCATGGATAGCTCACTCACCCTATTTATACAGCAAACAAATTGAGCTCTTCCTCTGGCATTCACAGCAAGGATGACAGATACAAACTGCAGGAGAGATTTGGGAGAGCTGCCCCTTCTGAGTGCTGCAACTGCACGGCTGCTGCTGTGGATGCAGCCTGCAGTCCTGTAAGGGTTTATGGGCAGGACCAGGGGCTGTGCAGCTGGGCATTGAACCAAAATCCCCCCTCCACTCGCTCCAAACAAGCAAATGTATTTACGGGGTGAGAGGCAAAAAATGGGGTGTACACAGGTGGCAGAGGAAATGTGAGTGCCTCAGTCCAACCGTGTGAAACCCCTAGCACAAACAGTTTTTACTGAACATGAGAACAAGATGAGAACAAAGATTAAGGAGGTTTCACACAGCACCTCTAAAATGCTGGATAATCCCACCTAATCTAGACACTCACACTAATCCTAGGAAGGATGACATTCCACACCTTCTCTCTCTAAAAATTACTTGATTTAAGATGCTTTATGAACTTTGAATCTTCCCAATTTGGTCATCCAGGCAGAGAAACAACCTTAGATTTTTACACGTTTGTTTTCTGTATTACCCAGTAAATATTTTCACTGTGGAAGGGAGGGAGTGAAGGTCCAGAGGGTCTTGAGACATGCTTGTACCCTACATCACCTTTCACGAAAATTCACTCCCATGAGACAAGCAAGGAGAGGGACAAATGTAGCAAAAACACACACACAAAAAAATTTCCAGAAGCCTTTTTTACACTTTCACACCATTCTGTCAGCCAGACTTGATTACACATCTCCTCAAAAGCTGAACTCGGCACCCAAACCAGAAAAAAACCCATAGCAAATTAAGAATTAGGAAAAACATGGAGTAAAAAGTAACATCTAGAACTAGAGGCCAGTCAGCCTTACTGATGATGAGTTATTTTCCAAGCGTGGTTCCAGTTATGTTAGGCATGATATCCGACCCCCCAGGCCTTTGGGTACAGTTGGGTGCAAAATAATAGTTCCTTAATCAACAGACACTACTCAGCATCTTGCCTTTGTATCTCTCCAAGAAAAATCAGTTTTGCTCGCAGCTGAAAAATCCCTGCCACCACCTCTGCAGTGATAGAGCCCCAGGTGTGGCTTTTGCACTTGTGGGTTCGGTGCAAGTAGGTTAAATTTCCAGTGCCTTAACGGAGGGGTATTTCCCCCATGGAGGTGGCAGAAAGGGGAGTGCTGTGCAGTGTGGGTTGAGCAGGGCAGGCAGGGCTGCTCCTCACACTGCCCCTCAATCCCTCCACAGCTCCCAGCCCCACTGCCTCACCTGCAGGTTTTTACTCTTAGGGGTCTCATCCTTTGGCAGCTCACAGATCCCAAACCCTCCATGCACCCCAGAAGGTGTAAAACTTGTTGATTTTGGTTGTTATTTTTCAGCTTTGCTTTGAAATTTCTTTCTCCTGATGGTCATTCTCCCAGGTACCTGTCCCATCATTGGTACTATTAATTCTTGGTGTGAAAGGTGTATATAATTTCCCTCTTTGGTTTTGTCAGCCAAGCATCTAGGCTGCTGGAGCAGAGATTGCTGGAGCAAAATCAATTTTGTAACACAGGACTGCTTCATATTCAGGACTCAGTTCAAGAAAGCACTTAGGCAAAGGAATAATTACCAGCTTGAATGGGAATAATAACACTTAAAGTTAATTGTGTGCTTTTAAAATTGGGCCTTATATCATGCCAATCAAATAATTAATCTACTCAATTACAAGCTCCTGCTACCAAATACATGCCCTGGACCTCCTTTACTCAAAAGGGGAAACATGCAGCTAGGGTCTTGAAAAAGCTATCAACATTCACTAGCAACACAGCAGAGACTTAAAATAATGTTGGCTAAATCCTTGCTAACTTTTACCAAGCAGAGAATTCATTGTTCCAGTACTTCAGTTACAGTCAGTCAAGTACTTTTATGAGCAAATGGACTATATAGTAAAAGCTAAAGAGGATGTTTTTCTCCTCCCTTGAGACAGTCTCAGTGAAAACTGAAAACTAAGTACTTTTTGACATCACGAGTCCTCAGATTTCTAGTATGCATCAGAGTAGGTCCACCGAAAAGCACTCAGAGTGACAGAAGGATTAACTGTGCAGGGAGCAGTGGGAAAGACAGGATGATAGCTGCACATAAAGCTGAAGAAAGTGATTAGAAGTGATGCATCCTTGTGAAGCCAGATATATTTTTACATGGGCACAGTCTACAAGCAGGATCATGCAACAAACCACCTCAGAGCTCTTGCTGGCCAGCAGATGATGCTGTACAACTCAAACTAAGCACAGAGACATCCTAAACTAAATAAACAATTAAACCATGGTTAATTAAACCATGTGCTTCTACAAGAGACAAATACTATGTCAAAACTTCCAACTTTTTCAATAAAACCTGTGTGATGGACAAAACCTGTGATCCATCTGCCTTTGAAGTGGTTGATACAGCAAGCTGCTGGCTCATGAGAGCTTCATTTGCCATGCTGTTGCTGAGGTCTGTTTGAGCAGCCCAGCTAGGCTGTCACTCTTCAGAGACAGTCTCTGAGGAGCTACAGATGCTGAAGTTAGATGCGGTGCTACATGCTAATGTATGAGATTCAATAACCTGGATCAAATTATTGCTGCAATCCATGTCTGACCAGCTGGAGCTGGCGCTATTTCCACTAGTCCCCAAATTAATCTCTCCCTTTAATTTTAAATGGAAGAATAATTTTGCTGTTGCTACTGATGCTGTTTTAGATTCATTCTGAGTTTGTTTTGGTGCCTGTTTACATTTTAGAGACATTCTGAGTCTCTGCAGCAGCTCCTAGGGATGGGTTAGTGTGGTGCACTGAAGACTTCTTTTGAAGCCCACTGCCGTGACTGCAAAATGGGAACCAGAGAGCTGGCTCTCATGGCAATTTGCTCTCAGTTTTTGTAGGTATGTGATGTGTTAGCAGGGAGCTGTTATTTTTAGTTCAGGCATCTAAAACCTGTATTCAACAATGTTCAGCTATGGACTATGAAGCAACTCTATCAAAAAGAGGATCTAGCTGTGTTTGTACATGAATACATGCATGTAAAAGACTAGGGAGACAATAAAATACAGTTGCCCAGGATAAGATACTTACGGCTTTGCATGCACTTCTAAGAAGCCCTAGAGATGGAATGGCATCCAGCCTTTCAGGAAGAAGCCATATTTTAACTAGAGAGGTAGTGGGAGTGAAGCCTTAAGGCTTTATTCCCATAATATGGGTGGTCCAGAGGGGCAATGACTGAAGCAGTAACGGTGTAGGAGGTGAGACAAGAGGCCTAGGTAATTAGGAGGTCATTTGCTTGGCTCAGTTTAAAACAGCAACAGATATTTCCTTGAAGAGGCATTGTCTTAATTGCCACCTTAGACTGCCAGATCTGTCAGGCAGTGATCAACTCAGCAATGCACGAAACACCATCAGCGCTATGAGGCTCTCCTACTGAACCCCAGCCCTCAAGCACGTCCACAACAACTGCAGTTTTAGCAGCTGTAGCTCAGGTGAAATATGTTTAGGTTTGGTGCTCAGCTGACTCAATGGAAAGTATCAGCCTGACCACCCCATTCACTGGCTTTCCTAAAGATACCACCAAAATAGAGTGACTAATGCAAATAAGAGAGGCAGAGCCTTCAGGCAGGGCATCCCAGACAGATATGGCTAACCCTATCAGCTTGCTGGCAGCTGTGGTGCCAGCACTCCCCCTCTCTGTCCGTTCTCCCAGCATTTAGAAAATTGGGAATGCTCTCTCCCAAATGGAAGAACATGGCACTAAGAAAAAACTAAACAAGAGAAATTTGGCTTTGCACTGCTCAAATTTCCCCGTTCCCTGAATTTGTGTGCCTGATTTTGTAGCCTCAGTGGTGTCATATTCATGACTTCATGCCTTTACTTCTAATTCTTTTTTCTGCTTGTGCTTCTTTACTCGTTATGGCTGTCTTCCTTCTTTGAGACATCTCTGTCTCTTTACAGACCACATACTTCACTCTGTGAAAGTACTGAGCTGTCACTTGCAATCCCACACAGGACAGCCCTCCAGTCCTCTGGAGGAAGGTGAAATCTTGTGGTTACCACATGCAGAGGGCCTCACTTGAAAGGAAAAAGGGTTTCAACTGTTCTGTGGTACAGATGTCTGTTCCATTTATGCAGCTGAATGGTCATTTAAATTTCATTTATACACAGTTTTCTCATTTATATGGGTAAAAAAACCTCCAAATCTGAGTTTGTCACTGCTCTACATCCATCATAACCCCTCAAAATTCAATTTCATTGTTTATCCAATGGTATTTTTTAAAAATTCTGTGCTATATCCAAATCTGCTCACAAAAGGATGTCTGCCATGAATACTCAGAAATGGGAATGCCTGCATTTTGTTTTTAGTAGACACAGTGCTTAAAGTACCTCTGCTTCTCTTCCATGTTGTTGGAAAGACTTGATTTTCCTTTGGGGTTTGTTTGTTTGTTTGTTGGATTTTTTTAGGCTGGATTTAGCAACCCATGAAAGCCATATGCTAACAGCTGAACTGGAATAAAAAGAGGGATATTTTTATGTCTTTCTTGGATTATCGTTTCACTCAAAGAGTTCCCAGGTGTGTGTTCCAATGCTTAAGACTGATAACCCTCCCACCAGAACAAGACTTCTGTGCTTGTTCCAGGAGAGGAAACAGACAAAGGATTACTCTAACACATACAGCTTTGGAGTTCCTTGCATTTACAGTTTTCTTTGCAAAATTAAGTCCATACTTCTGCAGGAAGGGAGCTGACATGCCGTAAAATTTCAGAATATATCTCTTGTTTTCAGTGGTTTCACAGTTTCTAGTATCTACTCTGCCTTTCTTGTGTCTAAGCTGCTTCCCTTTTCTCACTGACGAAAGACTTTGACTAGGTTTCACTGATTAGCAGCACTGGAAAACCCACATAGCAGAATTAGATTGCTGTTGCCTCAAAACTGACTCTCCGCCCATAGAAAAACTTGCTCCCAAATCTGGCTACTGCAATAGCAGAAGTAAAGTTTGCTTTCTATTGCACTCCCAGCACCGCAAACAAACTTTGTCCTTCAGATGTTGGAGCAAAACACGTGCCATCTTGTCCTATGGGAAGGTCCCTTCCTGATATTTAAGGTCCCCTCCAACCCAAATCTTTCTACAATTTCTATGAAAAACCCTCCAGAGAATTCATTGCCACAATGGACAACTCAAGGCTTGAGCAGCTGTTCTTAACCACTGCATGTTGCTCTTCTGTCTTGTGGAAGAAATGCAAGAAATATTTTTAAAACAAATCCATGCCTCCTCTGGCTAGTAAAGGTCAGCAAAAATCAACAGTGCTCTATTCCAACAGGAATCAATAACCTTTTTTCCTCTAAGCAGGCAATTCATTGGCTTTTCTGTAGAAGCTCAATAGTCTTTTCAGTGTTCAAATAATCTGCACACAACCCACTAAATTTTGATTCCAAGGGAAAAAAAAAAATCAAGAAAATAGTAAAAAGACAATGCAAACAAACATGACTGTACTGAACTAGTCTGGTAAGTCTATGAACAGGAGAAAATTCATACAAATTACTGAAGACATCTCTCTTGTAAATTGACATCTTGATACTGCAACTTTTCAGTCTCCTTGTGGCCTTCCGCAATCTAGACTGTTCTGTGTTTCTCATTCACAAAATGTTCCTGGATTGATAAAAGTCACAAATGGTCATGGCTGCTTCTGTCCTTTAAAGTCTTACTGACTGTCCTCTTCATTCTTCAAATAGATTCTCAGGTCTCATGATCTGCCCTCAGCACAACACCATGGATATATAAACATGTATCATACAACTCCCATGCAGGCATAGTCCACACAGAGAAGTGTTTCTGCACAGAGTAGGAAACAGCACCCAGCTGAAACAATTTGGTGCTGCTTGCGCTCTTCACAATGAGACAAACATTAATTACAGGTGATTGAAAGGGGTTTGCAAGCTCTGGCACAGCACATGGAACAGATAGTGGGTTGAACTTCTGGTCTGTTAATGTGCAATTTCTGGGTGCTAGAGAAAGGCCATGATGACTCAACTGGAAAATTCCAAGCTCTGATTTTGTCCTGATTATAAAAACTTTCTATAACCAACTAGGAGTTAGGAGAATGCCTTATCATGTTCATATGCTTTTGACCCTTTAAGTGCTGCTGCTGTTCAGCAGAAGAATCAAATGTTTCTCATCTGAAAGAACAAGATTGGGAAAGAACAAGAAAAAGAAGGAAAGACTGATAGTTCAGGAGTTGCAGGTCTGTTCTTCTGGTGACAATGACTTTGTCTTCACACCTGAGCCCATAGTCCTTTTCTGTCCCTAATCTAATCCTCACTCTGCTGTGTTGTAAGGCTCTATTTGAACACCAAATAAAAGAGCTGGATACCAAATAGAAATGCCACAAAAGTTAAATGTTATCGTGGCTGCATATTTGCTCAAACTTTTTTCTTTCTCTTCATGGATCTGTAGTTAATGGGAAACTTCATACAATTCTGCTGCATTTCTCTGGAAGTGACAGCATGAATCAGGCAGGTTTCCTTGTAAAGGAAACTTAAAACTGCCTCCTTGTAAAGACTGAGGAGGCAGTTGAAAGCTGGTTTCTAGTGTGACCTATTGGCATGTGACTGTGGCATGGTGAAAAATTACTCCCAAAATCACACAGCTGTTGACTTAAGTGCTGTACCTTCTACTGCCTACCTGAGGGATGTTTTACTCTGGAAGAAGTATGGACATGTCTGTGCCTACAGGTATGCAGCCTTGGGAGATGTTGCAGCAGGGCTGCCAGCTTTTGTGATGTAAAGAGTGGACTTGGCAGTGAGGTTCCATGCCCAACAACAGCCTTCTCTACACACTCACCAGAGCCCATCTGGCAGCCAGGAATCACAGAACCATAGAATCACAGAATCACAGAATCACAGAATCACAGAATCGTGACCATAGAGTGGCCTGGATTGAAGAGTGACCTTAAGGATCATCCAGTTCCAGCCCCCCTGACAGGGACATGTTTCACTAGACCAGTTTTCTCAGGGCTCTATCCAAAATGGCCTTAAACACTTCCAGGGATGGGACATTCATAACTTCCCTGGCAAACCTGTTCCAGTGCCTCATCATTCTCACAGTAATCAATTTGTTCCTAATATATAATCCACACCTTCCCTCTCTCCATTAAAAGCCATTGACCTCCTGTCACGACTTGCTCTTGTAAAAGTCCCTCTTCATCTTTCTTGTAGGCTCCCATTAAGTGCTGAAAGTCTGCAATTAGGTCACTCTGAAGTCTTCTCTTTTCCAGGCTTAACAATTCAAATTCTCTCAGCTTTTCCCCATGGGAGAGGTGCTATATCTCTTTGGATTCATTCTAACAGTTCCATGTCCTTCCTGTGCTGGCACCCCAGAGCTGGATGCAGCACTGCAGGTGGGATCTCACCCGAGCAGAGCAGAGGGACAGAATCCCCTCCCTTGCCCTGCTGCCCACACTGCTTTGGATGCAGCCCAGGACACGTTTGGCTTTCTGGGCTGGGAGTGCCCATGGCTGGGTCATGTCCAGCCTCTCATCCATGAGTACCCTGAAGTTCTTCTCCCCAGAGCTGTTCTGTATCAAGTTCATCCCCCAGGCTGTGCTGATACCAGGGGTTGCCCTAACTCAGGTGCAGCACCTTGCTCTTGGTTTTGTTAAACCTTATGAGATTCTCATGGGCCCACTTCTCCAGCCTGTCCATGTAGCTCAGGATGACATCCCATCCTTCAGGTGTGTCATCCATACCACTCAGGTTGGTGCTGAATTTTTTGAACATACACTGGATCCCTCTGTGTCAAAAATGGACAAAAAAAACCCAAAAAAAAACCAAACAAAAAAAAAGGCCAACCACATCCTGGGCTGCAGTACCAAAAGCACAGGCAGATCTTATCTCTCCACACCTACTTCATGACAGGCAGCAGAAAAGTAAGGACATGTATGGTTCTCAGAGGTGACTAGATATGGGACAAGATGCAATGGATATAAGATGCAGCATGGGAAAGTCCAGTTAGATGTTAGGGAAAAAACTACAGTATGAGAGCAGTCAAACTTTGGGACTAGAGCCTGCAGATGATGTAACCTCCATTTTTTGAGCTATTCAAACTCCTCTGGTCCAGGCACTGAGCAACCTGACATAAGCCAGCATTGCTTCGAGTGCCTGGTTGACACAGATGACCTCCAGAAATCCATATCCTATATCCTAAGACCATGAAAATAGATCAGTCTTGAAAAAAAAACCGATAAAGCTACATTCCCATTGAAAGTGCAAACTTTGCTTCTCAAAAAATCAAATTTTTATGAATATTTAATGCTCCATATAACTGCTGAGGATGAGCAGCTTCTTAAAAACCCATAGCTGCTTTTTGCTTGAGACAAGAGTTGCTGGGTTTCACAAGTCAATGTGAGAATTTTTTTCTGGAAACCTTCCTTCCAGTTATTGAAAGGCAAATATAGCCTATACGTTAAAGCATGAGAAAAATTAGGTGAAAAGCAGTCTAATTCTGACTCAGTAGCAGACTTGTTCAGTAACTTTGAAGGAAATGTCTGAAGTTTTTCACGTCTTTCATAGCATGTAGTATAGGACTAGCAGGCTATTACACAGACGAGACAAATTCAACACTTTTTAATTTTTGCATTTGAGTGTCATAGAAAACATGGCTGTACTTTTTATTTGAAGAAAGATATTACTATATCTTTTTAACATTGAATTGGCTGTAATTTTTAACTCACTAAGAATATTTTAAAGCTTACCTGGTTATTGAAAAAACAAATTCTTTATTAAACCTTGAAAAGAGCAGTGAGACATTGTTAGGGAAAGTATTATATTTTTTACAACTATCGCTTTTTATCTTGTGGAATCTTAACATGGGGATAGGACAGAACATTTAATGAGCTTTTGGATTTAAAAGTCCCCAAGCATATGCCCTTAATTTGGAAGAAAGAGAACATCCTTATTCTGAACACTTTTATTATTCATACTGAGCTCCTGGGAATGCAACATCAAGATTTTGAAATATGAGTTCGTCCTACCCTGTTACTTGTTGCATGGCCAGGTTTTGTAGCTGTTCTGCTATACCACTGATAGAGAATGACTTCTTGAAATTAAACAGGGTCAAGGAATAATTGCAACTTTGCAGGTACCTGAGTGGCTCTGACAGATTCCTGGTAGCAGATGTATGAAATGGATACAATTAAGAGTAGAGCCAACAATGTATCATAAATATGATCATGATATCTGATAGCAAATTCACCCCACATCTGCTTTTCACATGTTTTATTCTCTTCATTTATAAAAAGTTTGAGTCAGTGCTTTTCAATTACAAAACAGCTGCAGTATACAAAAAGCATATGCAGATTGGATGCTTACATTTCTCTGGAAGACTACTGCTTGATAAAGAGATAGAAGCATTTCAGGAGTACCAGAACATTTTCAGCCTTTCACAATGCCCAGCTTCAGGGTTCCTACAGATATTTTATCACTGTATCCTAAGGAAACTTGTCAGATTTCCTCTTGGTATTATCTGAGTAACTGAGAAAATCCTGTTGAGGGGCTGAGTGGCCTTCATACCACAGGAGAGAGGTACTTACGTCTATATAACCACAACCACATGTTCCCATGTGTTACATTCACTTTCATTACAATTAGCCCTCTTCCTTTCACCTGCAGCCACCTACAACAAAATGCATTTTACAATAGCTGAAAATATTGAACAGAACAAAACACGCCTTTGTCAATGAACTTGATATGTGAGATGATAACAATGGGTGCAGTCCTGTCTGTTGGCTGTTTGTGGTTGATGAGCAACGGGTGGCTCTTGAGGAAGCAGACAGAGCTGGGCTGCAGCAGCAGTTCCTCCCAGAGCTTCTCTGCAAAGTCCAGGTATCACACGGAGAGAGGAGAGTCTCCTGCTATGCTGCTGGAGAGTGGCTGGGTAAGTGCTGCAAAGGTCCTCACAGAGGTACTGGAGACAGAGCAGCAGGGGGGAAATAGTATTAAACTCAAATGAGAAGGCTGCAGATCTGCATGGAGCTTAATGGTTCCTGGTGAGAGGTAAGATTACAGCAGAGCTGGGGGGAAACATGACAGGAGGGAAGTTAAAAGTGCTTGGGGTTCTTAGTCCACCGCAGCAGTTGTGAATGTCTTATTTTATGAAATCAGTGGAAGTAAAGTGGTAGTTAAAAGCGTATTTTGGGAATATTATTGCAGAAAGGGCTGCTGGTCTCCTTTTACAATAGCATCCACACTTTCATAATCCTTTCTGAAATTTATTAAAAGAAAAGAAGAAGGTGTCATTGGTTTTGCCAATTAATATTTGAACAAAGAATAAGCAGGAAATTTCCATAATTATTCTACCGGTTCCTCATTGGCTCCAATGCTTTTCATGATGAGTAAATTTTTCACAATCAGCTCAGATGCTGATCATCTCAAGTCACCCTCATAAAAGGCTGCCAGATCTGCCTTCACTTTGGCACTTTTAGACACCGTCCCTTATGCTCTCAGGCACTCGCACAGCTCAGCAATGAAATGAAAATTCATCATGGGCTGCAGCAGCAAGAGCCCAGCCAGCAGGTCAAGGATTACAGCTGGCAAGTCAAGAGTGTGATTATTGCTCTCCATTTACTACCTGTTAGGCCACACCTGGGATGTGGTGTCCAGATTCTGTCCTCCTTGTCCAAGACAAACACTGAAAAATTCAGAGTAGCATAATTACCCCTTCTGGAAATATTCAAAGCTCAGTTTGATGGGACCCTGGACACCTCAGTCTATAGCCCTGCTTTCAACAGGACATTTGATAGTAAAATCTCTCGAGGTGCCTGCCAGCCGGGAGGTTTTTAAGATTCAACAGTCACAATCCACAAAGACTGAGATATGCCTGTTACTTTCTGCAAAGTCATGCAGAGGTACCAAAACTGGGTCTGGAGGCACTAAATGAAGTGCTGAAGCCTCTAAACTTGAAAAACAGGGATACATTTGATGAGGGAGTGTCACTCCAACACAGACTTATCACCAACTACCTATTTAAAGCTAGCTTAGATATTTCTACACAGCATTGTGTTCTGCTTTGCAGACATACATCAGGCATATCTTCTATATCCAATGCTGTACAGAAAGACTCTGTGAATTCTACCCTTTTACCCCTAAAATCCCATGTGCAGGATGCTTCTAAATCTGAAACAAAAAAAGTCCAGGGAAAAAATACTTCAAAAAAAGTATAATATAATGCTAGAACCTGTCACTAATTCAATGAACTTCTTTCTAGCCTAGAACTGATCTCTGTTGCACAGCTGAAATTAAGGGCATGTGAGGATAATCTTAGGTGTGGGCATGGAATAAGGTTAGACACCCGCTAACATGGATGGGGAAAAAATCTGAAAATTAAGTGGAGATAGCTTTTGATACAGAATTCATTATCTTACTGTTATCTCACTGAACAGAGTGAAATCTTTCCTCTTAAGTTACAATGAGGAAAAGAGTTGTAGCAAAATAAGAGACATAAGGAAAATCTGGAGTGGATACAAACCAGTCATTGCTTTATCTGCATTTACTGTGCTAGAGGTACTTAGTAGTAAGTGGTGAGCTCTGTCTCCATGAGGGCTGTAGAAATCATTGAATCATTTTCATTGATGATCCTGATTTGATGGTGCAGAGAGAAGAAGGCAGCAATGAAAATTTCTACTCAGTGAGCTGATACTTCTCATTTTCATCTCAGTTGCACAATTAAACACATTAACTGCCTGCTTTATTTTCTCAAACTCTCCAAATTCTTACCATCACCGATATCAAAAGGAAAGCTATTTTGGGGAAATCTTTTCTGTGAAGATGTACTTGAATTAGTGGTTAATGTGCTAACTTGAGAACCAGAAGCAATGGGGCTAAAGAGGCAAGTTACTGTGGCCAATCTAACCTGTTGAGAAGATAAAGGTCAGGTTAGGTCACCTACGGCTGTTTTGCTTTGGGACCAGAGCTCATATCTTCACAGTTGCCCACTGTGCCAGGCACCCACCAAAGCCTCTCTATCACTCTATCACTCCCCTCTGCAAATGAACAGAGGAGAGAAAATATGAAAAAGGGTTCATGGGTTGAGATAAGGACCAGGAGAGATGACTCACCAAATTTAGTTACGAGCAGAACAGACTCAGCTTGGGGATAATAACTGAATTTATTACTAACAAAATCAGCAGGATAATGAGAAGTAAAAACAGACCTAAAAAACACCCTCCTTCTCAGCTCTACTTCCTCCTGCAGTCCAGTGGCAGAGGGAGACAGGACATTTTTTCTTTTCCTGCTCCAGTGTGGGGTCTCTCCCCTGGGAGATAATACTCCATGAATTTCTCCAGTGTGATTCCATCCTATAGACAACAGTTCTTCACAAACTACTGAAATGTAGATCATCCTTCCCTGGGGTGCAGTCCTTCACAGACAGCCTGCTCCAGTGTGGGTTCCCCATGCAGTCACAAGTCCTAGCAAGAAACCTGCTCTGTTGTGGGCTTCTCTCTCCAAAGATCTGCAGGTCCCTGAGAGGTGCCTGTTCCAGCACACGCCTCTCACAGGTTCATAGCCTCTTTTGGGCATTGACCTGCTCCAGCATGAGTCTCCTCCACAGGCTGCAGATGGATCTCTCCATCCCTGTGATCCTCCATGGGTTTTAGGGGCAAAGCAGCTTCACAATGGACTTCACCATGGGCTGCAGAGGGATCTCAACTCCAGTGCCTGGAGCACCTCCTTCCCCTCCTTCTCCGCTGACCTTGGTGACTGCAGAGCTGCTCTTCTTTCATGTTCCCACCCCACTCTTTCCTGGCTGCAAGTACAACTGCCATAACAACTCTTTTCCCCCCTTCTTCTTCTCCTTCTTCTTCAATATGTTATCACAGAGACATTATCATCATTTCCAACTGCCTCAGCCTTGGCTAGTGGCACATCCATCCTGGAGCTGGCTGGCATTGGCTCTGGGAGTCTTAGAGGAAGCTTCTGGCAACTTCTCACAGAAGACACCCCTGTAGCCTTCCTCACTGCCAAAACCTGGCCATGCAAATCCAATATATCAGGGTTTGTACACATCTTACACAATTCATTTTGTACCAGCTTACACCAGTTAGTGCCGATTGGGTCTTCTCCCCACCATGCTTCACTGACTAGATGTGGAGTAGTTTTATTTTACCTTTTCATCTGTCATGTAGGGCTCATAGTATCATAAAAGAACATCCTGTCAGTCTGCCTTTTTAGCTACTGCTTCATTAGAGCTACAGTGAATAATGATATAAAATATTGGGCTCTTATGCTTTCCAGTAGTAAAGAAGATGTACAGAACATTAAATAGCCTGGATGAAATGAAAAGGAGGAAGTTGGAAAGGGAAGCTATTTCATAACTTTTTGTTTTCCGATCTGTTTTTCTGCAGAGAAGTCTGGGGATCAGCCAAGTGCAGGGACCCAGTGCAACAGCACAGCACAGGGCATTCAAAACTGAATAAGAATGTTTGGACTGGCAAAACACTATTAAGGCCACAAGCAGCATGGCCCCAGATTTTCTGTGGACTCCTGTGTCAATGGAATGGGGAGAAACTAGGAGAAAACATATTAGGAGAACAATGAGACAAAGGGCAGGTGTGGGTATTCTTCCACAGCCCAGAACAGCAGCACTTACCAGAAGTGTTTCTACACCTATGGCTGGGCTGTTTTGATGCCTTCTTAAATATTTCAACTGAACTTCAAATGGGCAAAAGCTTTAAAAAATGCATCAGTAATGAGCTTATTGACAGCACAATTGGCTTCACACTTCGGCATATGCACTGAAGATCTTACTTTAATGCAGTTAGAGTTATCATTTATATCATAAAGTTATCATTCCTTATCATTTGTTCAGAATGGAAACCTCCAGATTTAACAGCAAACTGAACCATTTCAGCCCAATCGATTTGATGTGACAGAGCACTTGCATGCACAAAGCACCTCACTCTAATGTGCAGTGTGGAAAGGATCAAGGAAAGGCTCTTGCAAACCAGCCTGCTTTGGGAATGTAGTGTGGAAAAAATTCCTTGCAGTAAATTCCTCCTTTGTGAAATGACAGGAGGAACCTGAATTCCTCTCTAACCCAACTGTAACAGAAACATCATACACTTAATTGTGTTTGTGCTAAGGTAGGAAATCATCTTCATTATCAATCAGTGTTGGCAGCAAGCTTTGCTTTCTGTACTGCTCCTAGGCAGCAGGAGCTTAGACTAATGCAGGGAGGTTTGCTCCTCAGACAACACATTTTAACAAATTAAGTTTCATGAATATCTGTATGTGTATATTCAGCATGAAAGTGATCTTTGGTAAAATTATTTTTCCATGCACCCGATGACAGAGTTTGCATTACCTCTGCAGTCAGAAATTAGATGAAATAAGCAATCTGGGAATAAAACAGTCTTAGTAGTTGCAGAACACATTTTGAGCATGAGTAGCAACAGACTTGCGCGGAAATCCTTTTAAAAAAATATATTCTTCCTTACAGCATGCTGCCTAACCCAGCAGGCAATTAGTGAGGTTAGTACCAAGATCAAAAATATTTTAGGATGAGCACTCTCTTTTCAAGATGAAGGGAAGGATTTTTTCTTCTCAGATAGACATATATGCTTATAGAATCAGCATGGTGCTGCATATAGAATTTCTTTCTCTGCAGTCTAATGTCATCTATAGGGTAGGAGTAATACATCTCCTTGTCAATCAGCTCCTCCTTCCACCCTGGTGAGAACAAACTCCCATAATGAGTGAATTGCTGTGCTGGATACCTGATGAAAGGCACATCCCCTGAAAAACTTACTGGCTTGCAAGAGATATGAACTAGTAAAATCCTTCCAAAACAAGGTAATAATAAAGGTGGTGATAGACTGTTAGAAGTGTGCAGTTGTTAAATATAAGTAAGACACCGTCTCAAAAAGTCAATTTAAGCTGGAGACAGAGCAGATACTTTTTGTCTTCAGTTCTGATTCCTCCTCCTGCAGTGGTGACAAGCACTGAGGCCAAAGCAGAGTCCAATAGAAAAGAGAAGGTATGGCAAAAGTTGGGCTAATTGCTAGTGTTACTAGTATAAAACAGTTGGTTTCTAGATCTGGGTTCCCTACCACACTGTCAAAGAAAAAATACTGCCGATTTTGATGTGAACTTAAGTTTTGGGTTGTTTTCAGTACTTTTCTGAAAGATCTGAATTCTGGTAAGACCTGAACAGAAATTTGAGCAGCTTTTATTGATATGTTATACTTCAACATGGTGCAATTTTGGCATTTCTGTAGGAGGAAAAGGTAATGAGATAGGCTGAAGGGGAAACAGACTTTGTCCATACCACTTTTCCTCAGGTACGTTTAAGCAAATTTGAGTCATAATGCCCAGGGATAATAACTTGCAAAGTGGGTATTTTCCCCCCTAAATCAGGTACAAATCTAGGAAGAGGCCACCAGATGCATTTCCACTTTTCAGAGGAGCTTAAATATATGGCTCTGCTATGCAACAGTGTGGGAAACAGGGAATTTCAAGTCACATTTTACTCCCTGTACTTTTCCAAAATGTTCTTTTGGATGTGTCACAGGCAGTATTTCTCATTCATAGGACACCTTGCACTGCCTGGGTGACAGCCACAAATCACAACTGATCCAGAACCCAGAGAGAGACATTTTAAGCAACCTATTATCTATAAAACGGTTTTGGCTGATACTGATACTGAATGTTTTTCCTTTTGTAGGTGATTAATATCCTTCTGTTCAGGTGCTTAAAATAGTAAAGCACACTAGAAATATGAGTCAAAAATAGTATTTTGTTGGTAATAGTTACAAACCATTTGTTTTTCAGTTCTCCATATTAGCAGCTGATCTTTTACTTAATGATAAACTGCAAATAATCTGACACAATTGCAACTTAATGACTGATCAGCCAGTCTTACATAGTAGCCCCAGGCCCACAGCTGGCACTAGGAGGGACTCTGAGCAGATCAAAAAGCAGGCTTTTTGTAAGGAGTACGAATTATTGGGAATGATGTCCTCCCTGATTCTATGTAAGCCACATCAGTTCAGTGTTGTCAGGACTATCACTCAAGCTTTACCTTCTTTACCTGGCTCAGAGCCAGGTTACCTGCAGTCAGTTTAAGGTGTCTGAGTGGGCCTTATTTTTTGCTTTCTGCCACTTAAATAAGTGAAGGAGAAGAATATTTTTCTAGAAGATGCAACCACCATGCTTTCATAGCTCCTGCCACCCTGTGTAGTCCACTTCTGAATTAGCACACCAAATCCTTGGGTCCTGGCAAAATAAATGTAGACAAACAAAACACCTGTGTTGCCATGGTTATTCTGTGTACAACTTTAAGTTTGGAACAGCTGAAAAATCACTAACAGCATGTCTGAGCATAAAGGACATACTTCTCTTCCCCCAAGAGATCCAGAGTAGAGGTACATTGATGCTAATCAGTCTCAGGACAAGCAGTCCTTGAAATCTGGTCCAGACTCTCATCTCTTATTAAACAACCTTTGTTGAGGTGTGTGACTCTCTCCAGTCCCAGGGCACACAGCGGCCAGGGGTGCGACACCTTCCCCCTGGGGAGCTCTCACTTCCCCACCCAGGGACTCCGATGTTCTCGGCAGTGCCTATTTCGGAAGCAGAGATGGAGTGGAGGCGAGACGGGTCTTGGGGTGAACTGAAGAGGTTTATTAAGGAGATGAGCAACTAAAAGACAACACCCCAAGAAGCCCCGAGCAGGGCTCGGGCAGTAGGTTTTATACAACAGGCTTAGGAGAGGGGTAAAGGGAGCGGTAAATTTAAAGCAACCAATTAGGGTCTGTATCTAGGGTGTTGCATAAGTGGGTAAAACTAACAGAAACCAGTCCAGGATGTGTGGGATGGGTTTACATAAGGCGGGAAAGATAATAGAAAGATAACTGAAAGTCACATAACATAACAGGTGCACACATAACTTCAAGCAACTAAAGGAGACAAAGGAATACTAATGAGGGGGGAAGGGATACACAGAACTGAATTGAGGGCACATAAAGAAGGAAAATGGGGTACACAAAACTGAGTTATTACAACAAATATGAAATCATAATAAACCTAAAATAATGCACCGCCACAACCTTGGCCCTTGGAACTGTTGCTGTAATGCAAACTCAAACTAGGTGATGTCTGAATCCACGTGATACAAGAGTACTATGAAAACACTCTACCACACTTCTAGATTTTTAGGGTATTGCTAAAACTACTAGGAATTACTCAAAACTTGTAAAATACGTGCATTTCTAGTATCTGTGTTTAAAACGGGTGATGTAAAATAATTACATTCTGCCACCAGCTCAGCACATTACAACTGAAAATCTAAACATACCAGTCTGGAATCCACTATGCATGCTGTTGGTAAATCCTAGGCAAAACTGCATTTATTTAGCAGGGAAAATTAGTTGCAATTATGTATATTAAGCATTCTATACCTATCTAGATCTTGATGCTAACTACAGATTAGAGACCAACAAAAGCAATGAGGATGTCTGTTCCAGATCATACTCTGGTATTTCACTATTTGGTTAAATCCTGGATTAAAGGATTGAAGGTTTGGCAACTACAAAGTTGTGAAAGAATCAACCTGAAAAACTCCTTTACTTTTTTTAAGTGTTTGAGAAAACAACATTGTTATTTATCAACAAAATTATAGAACTTGTATGTTATGTAATTATTATATTGCATCAAAAATATGTACCAATATAGAGCATTAAAACATTACTTATGTTTTCACTTATGTTTAACTATATGTTAAACTTATTTTTGTATCAAAAATATAATATAATTTAAAAACTCACATACAGATGCTACCCAAAGGTTTTAAATGTACCTTAGCTTTCTTTCAACTGGGGTGTATTTATTCTAAAATAAGACCTAGAAGAAGCCAAAACAAAATTACTAATTTGAGAAGGCACAAGACTTCATTCAAGGATATCTTAGCTTTAGTTCTGGCTTTGCCATAGAGTTTTCAGATTTTTATCTGTAATTTTATTTGACTTTCAGCAGAACTTTGAGACCAGCTTGCAGAAAAGTACTGGAGAAGAGCTAAGCATTAGTGTTATAATCACCTTTTAATATTATATAAACAGTTATTTAGCTGTTAGCCACTGTTAAAATTTCAAAATTCAAAAAGACAATTTCCATCACATACCAGTCTGTTGTGAAGTAGCACAGAGCAGGACTTCCCTTGTGCTTTTTTAACCAAATGTGAAGCAACAGGATGCAGTCAGTTAAAACTCATATTCCCATGTGAGATTACATTTAAAGGTTGTATGTCTAGACTGTTACTTCCAAAACTTGTATACTCAAATATAACCATGTGTTCTGACAGAAACATGTTAAGCCAGCAGGAGGGCAAAAACTGACCTTGCACAGGCTTCTTACAGAGACTCAGTCCTGCAGTAAGACATGTCTTACCACACATACACCTCCCATCAGCCATGATTGCTCAACGAGCCTTTGACACTGGCATGACTAATCACTTTTTAATTAAATCTCCTAGTTTCCCTCTGCTAGCACTGTGCAGCTGTAGTGACAGCATCATGTCCCAAGATCTAGACACTGAGCTAAACTCGAGGCAGAGAGCAGAGCTGAGAAATGGTGCCAGGCTGTAGAGTGAGCTTTATTTCACCCCTTACACTTAAGTGTCTCTGACCACATCCAAACCCACACTTAGTCACTTACAATCTAGATCATATTTTGCTCTTGTCCTGCCCTGTTTTCTCAAAACATACTTTCAAATCATCCCCTCCAGTCTGGGGAACAACTCTTCCAAACATGTGAACTGTGAGGCTCACTTCTTTGTGTATAGTTCACCATTTTAGGCAGTAGTATAAAGCACTGTTCAGAAATGCGAGGCTTTGAAGACCTCTAATGGCTAAGAAGCAGCTGCAAGGTAAGGGATAATGTGATGCAACTAAAAATCTTCCCAAGGTTGTCTGTCCATGGGCAGCCCTACCCTCACACAGCGCAGCCTCAAGGTTATGGTTTTGTCATAAGCTCAAAGAAGGAAGTAAGGCAATGACTCTTTAAAGTAATCAGGTATTCTGCTTTTTGTTCTTAGAGCTTACATAGAATGAAGATCCAAACAAACAACACTTGAAGAGTGAAGAGAAACTCTAATCTGTAAGTATACATAGAATGAAAAAAAAAAGCCTTGGTTTGGAAAGTTTTTTAAAGAATGTTTGCAAGTTTAGGGAGGGAAAAGCGTTCAGTGGTCTATTTGTTTTATTTTAAACCCATTTTCTGCAAAAAATACTTTCTCATTGTGTTTGGTAATTTCCTAGCAAGACACAGCATTGCTTCATTCTTTTCCATATTGCTACCCTGTAGTTTTACACTGTCTTCTAAAACTGGGAGGCAGGGCATTTTGTTTTCATGCATCTTTTTGTGTGTGTTTGATATCACCCAGTCTCTGTAAGGACAAGAAGGGTTTATTCTCTCTGTTAAGATACAGCTAAGGAGGTAAATAATCCTTTTTAGGAACACTTCACAGTTTCCACTTTTTTGTGTAAAAATAGTGAAAAATAGTAAAATAGTAAAAATTCTTTTGTGTAAAAATTTTGTGTAAAAATTTCAAATGAAAGCGGACTAACTCAACATGCTTTTCTGTCCCATTTGTTTTTCAATGGACTGAATTGAAGCCACAAAACATCACTATAATGTTGACACTGCCTGCAAGACATGAGCTATTGAGCTACTGAGCGAGTTAGGGGAATCATGAAAAGTTGTTTGAAAAAAAGTCGATGTCTAAATGTAAAAATGTGCTTGATTTTTATTATTATTTTATTTTTATTGTTTTCCATTAAGTAGGTTTTTGTACTTCAAATTCCAGGTGTGTGTGGTTACTTTCAAATTAAAGGAATTCTGCAATTATTCCAGAGGCATAGCCTACCTTACCATAACACAGCCTGGAATTAGAACAAAATGAAATGCCACTACAATGCCCTCCCTCAACAAAAAAACCATCTTTGAGACTAAATGAGGATTCTGAGAAACAGATGCAGATTTTAACCAGACTTTTGTTAAAAATTATTTGTATTTTGCACTTCTTCCAACCTAGTCTATTTCAGTGCAGGAATGTCAGTTCTGACAAACACTCGTTTTTCAAATTATTAAGCCTGTCGAAAATAGAAATCATTCATTTGAGCTGAAGGTTTTTCTCCTCCAAATTCAAATGAAACTTCTCAGTTGGGTGCATGCAGACAGCAAATGCTTCTTCTACAGAACCCAACTGTCAGAACACATCAAAATCTGTGTGAAGCCTGCCAGTCTCTCAGCAGACGTGTATGGGGGGATAAATTTTGCAAACACTTGTTATACAGAGTAGAGCTCACTGTTTGACAGAGACTGTAACAGTGTCATCATTTCTGACAAATGAGGTGTTTTTTAATAAGTTGATATAATGTTGATGTAACATAATGGTGACTCATGGACTTGGTTGGGAAAATAGCATGCAAAGAAGGGAACAAGCCAGTGACAGGCTGATCTGGACTGCTAAATCAGGCACAAACTAGAATAAGCATTTTACCCCTGCCAAATGTGAAGTTGTTCATCTAAGAACCAAGTATAGGTGTAATGGCAGTTCACTGAGGAGCCACAGGTATGGCTGGGATCAAGGGAGAATAAGCCTCTTCTGTCTCATATCAGGTATCTACAGGGGAAGTCAAAATTTGACAAAAGGTTTTTAAATGTGAAGACAGAGGCAGAAACACATAAAATGCCTGTAAGCTGAGGTTGTACAAATTCTGTCCAGAAGTACAGTCAATCTTTTTTTTCTTTATCACTTTTTTCTTTTTTTTTTTTGGTAGTAAGATAGATAACAGTAAGATAAAAGAGAAACAAGATCCTGAAGGTTGGGATGAACGTTTCTTAACTGGAAAATTTTGACAGAGATCAAGTTTTTTCATAAATCATAGAATCGCACAATGATTTGGGATGAAGGAGGCCTTCAAGATCATCTAGCATCAACAGCCCTGCCATAGGAAGGGACACGTTCCACTAGACCAGGTTGCTCAAATGCCCATCCAGCCTGGCCTTGAACACAGACAGGGACTGAGCATTATGACCTTTTCTGTCCTGAAGAGAGCAGTCCAGGGAAGTCTCACAGACTGTGCTGCACAGACAGTCACATGAAATGAGTGTGATGGCATTATCCGCACTGACAACTGACAAATCCTGAATACACAAGAATCTTTTTGCTGATCATGCTTCTGAAAGAAACTGGCCTCTGGCCTGTTGGCAACCCACCTCCTTTGTCAGATTAAACCAGCTATTTTTGCAATTGTACCCCAGCCCTTGGCACCAGCAGCTGCTGTGGCATCCAAATGAAGTAGTGCCTACCCTTGCCTTGTGGCTGCTCAAGGCTCATGTCCAGCAGAAGTTCAGCCAATTCAAGAGGGGCTTAACGCAGAGGAAGACCAAACCTGGCTCCAAGACCTGAGCAGTATCACTGGACTGGCAGTTGCCAGAGGTGGTGGGAAGGCACAGAAACAAAAACAGCTGTGTCTTGTGAGGTCCGCATTAATTCTTTTTCCACATGCCTCGTGCTAAATTCTGGAAAAAGGACTTGTAAGTTGCATTTCAGGTCAGTAGGTTATAGCTTTGTGAATGTCAGTACAATAGGAAACATCATTTCGCCAGAAAGCAGCATTTCCTCTGTGAAACGTGCCCTGTGTTCTGTTTACACTCTGTATTCATCACGCAATGGTATTTCAGTGGGGTGCCTGTACTACTGGGGAGCTGATAATCTCCTATCACAGCTGCTAGTAGCTTTTTTTTTGGAAGATTAATGAAAATTACATATCCTGCAGAATCTTACTATGCAGGGATTTAGCGATATCTGCAGAACTCTGCAGAAACCTGCATTTCAGTGACTCAGTTGCATATTTGCAGACAGAAATAGGTCTCTTGCTGCCCCCTTCACTGGAATGTCTGAGGAAAATATCAGTTATCTGGCTTCTGCCTATCTGTTCTTACTGCCTTCAGTTCGAGTTTCACTGTTGGCCTCCAAAGGGTGACAAGAGGTTCCTCCTCTCCAAGTGCAACCTTGCTGCTGGGTCTGCTCACACCAAACCACATTTCCAGTGTGTTGCCTGGAACACCCTGTTCCCCCTGTGGCACTTTTAAAAGTTTTAAACTTTAAACATGCATTTTAAATCAAAACCATATGATAATGCCTCTTTTTAGAGACATCTTTTCAAACAGAAGTTTAAAAACTTGGAGAAACTGACGAAGGCTTCTCACTAACCCCTTCTGCCTTGCATGGTTCTGAGGATGAAACGAAGTGTCTCAGAAACAAGAACAGAACTGGGAGGAACTTGCACTATTTCTGATGCAAGAGCTGCAGTGTGACAATCTGCAGTGACTTTGACAAAAAGCTTCTTCATTGCAACCCAATTTAATTCTCTTAATGTACTGGAATTAATTGTCCACATAAGTCTGAAATGCGAGATCAAACACAAAAGGTCAGTAAGGCCAGCAACCAACACATTAGTTTGAGATGTGGCACTTATATTTATACTGATTATAATAAGGTATCTGCAGTCTTAGATGCATTGGGACAGCTACAGAATAACCTTTCAATGTATGAAGAGAGCTTGATTACTGTGAGGGTAAGTGCTTAGAAGTATTGCTAAGAAACAACACAGAACACCTGAGGTGCATAGCAGATATTTATTCTCCACTATGAGCAAAACCAGCTTATAAAACTGTCGTAGGTATTTCCTCTTTTCCATAAAATGAGTGGACTGCTAAAAAACTTCTTCCCCTCCTAACTTCTGGCAGTTCATGCTACCTAAAAAATGAAAATAAAGCTGAAACATCACTCATACAAAGAGACTGAGGAACTACTTCCTGAAGTGAAAAGCATTTGAGTATTAAAAAAATCACAAAAACTTGGAAGAAAACTCCTTCTTGTGTTGTGGGATTCACTGGTAGAATGGATGACATACCAAAGTCAGTTTTAAATTACAGTTCAGGTAGCAGTAGCAGTATAGCTGTGATAGTACAGAGCCCAACACTGTTCAGTTTTCCCTGCTTCTTTTCTGTAACTAATGTGAACATCCACTGGATTTTTACAGATCCAAATATGCCTCAGGATAACACCCTACCTGAACTTCTCCCCTCCTGTATGATCTTGTAGAACTTATAATCCTAACAGGAGCTGCATTTAGATTTATAAGAATTATTTTAATCTCCCTTTTAGACAGTAATATATTAAAAAATGTATAGCATGCTTTTTAAACTTGCTATTGGCTTGCATCTAGCTTCTACTTGGATCAGACAGGATGGTTTACATACCCAGGATGTCCTTTCCTAAAGTTTTCTAGCAGCCCATTTCAGAACACCCAGTTACTGCACGTAAGATATGAAATGGCCCAGAGAACCAGGACAGTACTGCCCACGCTTCTTGGCCTGGCAGGATCTAAGCAGCAATTCCATGGAGTCTGGGTATCCATGGTGTTTAATCCCTTGCTCAGAGAAACTGTCCATGGAGAAATTGACTGTAATGTGTTCAAAACTCAGATCTCAGCAACAAACAAAATTTGTATCTCAGACAGAACAACATATGGTTGTTATCTGGCCCTGGGAAGGACTGATTTGTGTTGCAAATAAACAAACTGATGAATGAGTAGCAGGATTAAAACATCTCTGATCTTCACTGTAAAAGCATGCAGATGCTCAGAAGAGAGGAGAAAAAATAACACAGCACAAAACCACCACAATGATGTAATTTCTCTAAGGATCATTTCTCCCCATATATTATTGTTTCAAGCTTATTTTTAGGAGAATGGCTGGAAGTGCCTTAAAGACTAGAGCAGCTCTCTGCCCAACCTTCTCATCCACTTTCCCCTAGGCTGGAGGATGTTTGGATGAAAGTACAAGTTAC
Organism: Prinia subflava; assembly: GCF_021018805.1. Classification (NCBI taxonomy): domain Eukaryota; kingdom Metazoa; phylum Chordata; class Aves; order Passeriformes; family Cisticolidae; genus Prinia; species Prinia subflava. The sequence continues at coordinate 106,168,753 of NC_086247.1, read as the reverse complement.
AGCAATTAATGCTTTCTGTGAGATTTCTGGATTATTCCTTGAAGAAGAGACAGGTGGGAAGCCCTTCTGGTTTTTTAGGCAGGCCCTCTCATTCCTACCTTATCTTAGTCTTTCTGTACTCTTTCATTTCCAGAAAATGTTCCAGGAAGACTTCAGGAACATGACTGAAGGGACCAGGAACAGCAGTGACTCCTCTTCTGCCTTCGTTCACACCAGCACCATGAGTGCCATACTGGTGACTGTCTACTCGGTTGCCTTTGCTGGAGGTGGAATTGGGTCCATCACGATGTCCTTTGTGCTGCTCAAGATGAACACTCTGTCTGTGACCACGACTGCCATCGTTAACCTGGTCGTTGTGCACGGCCTCCTCCTCTTCACGGTGCCCTTCCGCCTCCACTATTACGTCAAAAAGAAGTGGGTATTCGGCATGCCGTTTTGCAAAATGGTGAGCGCCATGGTGCACATCCACATGTACCTGACCTTCGTATTTTATGTGGTCACGCTGGTGATCCGGTGGCTCATCTTCTTCCAGTGGAAGGACAAGGTGGAGTTTTACAGAAAGCTGCATGCCATTGCGGCAAGCGCTGCCGTCTGGGTCTTCGTCACGGTCTTTGGGGTGCCGCTCTTCTACATCGAGTACGGACGCTCAGGCTTATACAATAATACAGCATGCTTCAAGTTCCACAAAGAGCTACAGCAAGAGAGTGTGAAAGCCCTGAACTACACCGTCATTGTAGCTGTTGTCCTCATTTCTTGTGTCCTCTTAGGCTTGCAGATTTTTATCCTGGTAAAAGTGGCAAGAAAATTTTCCAACTCCCTCTGTTCACACCAAGAATTCTGGGCCCAGGTGAAAAACTTGATTTTCATCTGGGTCATCATAATTTGGTTCCTTCCCTATCACCTGTTCAGGGTCTACTACATACAGCATGTGAGTGATTTTGAGCAGTTAGAAAGCTACAATGAGGTTTTTTTGAGCCTGACTGCCCTGAGCTGTCTGGACCTGCTGTCACTCATGCTGAGTGGAAGCAGCTTCTTCAAGCAAAATGTGGGGATGCTGAACAGGAGGTTTGCTTGCTGCTAGCATCAGTCTGCAGCATGTACAGGACCTGGGATAGGATAGTGATGAAAAGAGACAGCAAACTCCCTTCTCAGCAAGTGAGGATGTGCTCTGGAAACAGTACAACACATTGACACAGGGCTTTGCACATCAGCTTCCTGAAGGAATGGAGCAAACTGCCTCAGCTGGTAAACAGGAAGGTGACCTCAAAAATTTCCTCATGATGCTACCCAGTGAGTTGTGGATGGACTTAGAGAAGAAGCAATAAAGGTCATGGGCCCTACTGTCTCACTGTTTTTTACATCAAGATTTGGGGGTCAAAGGCCCCCAGAGGAGGGGGAGACTTAAGAATTGCAATGTAGAAACACAAATAAAGAAGCAAGTTTTTATGGACTAAGGTACAGATTTTTGAAACTCAAAGATATATATCATTTTTCCATACATTTCTTATTTATTTCACTCAAGCTGTAATAAAATATCAGAGAAAATACTGTTCTTCCTGAGTAGGTCTGTTTCTTTACTGTGAAGAGAAGCATAACTTTCTAAGTAAACAAAGAATTAAACCAGCTATTTAAACCAGTGAAAGACAGTTATTTATTTAAATATTTTCTCAAAATCACCTTTTGAGATGGTATCACTGAAGCAGAAAATAATTTTGTTGTCTTTCTCACATTATGAAAATACATCTAAAAAAATTATACACTGTTACTGAAATGGACATTGCAAGTTCAAACAAAAGCCTGTATTATTATTCACAAAATTGTTCAATTAAAAATAATATTTTATTGTCAGGGCAATTTTTTTAGATCATTCAGACAGCATTTGTCTTCTCTTCAAAAGACAAACATTTTAGGTATCCAAGGTAGCAATTTTTTTAATCTTATATTGATTTTGTGCATTTATGAAGTTTATAAGTAGTTACAGTATCTTTAGTTTGAAAGCAATTCTACAAATTTTGTACCCTGCACTGGTAGAAGGAATGAAAATGTTGCTGCTTGGATTGGAGGGATGGAAAAAGCTAATAGACCTATTGTGGCTAAAAATCATATTATAGCTCAGTGAGGCATTGTCAGTTGCTATCTCTGAAGACAGAAATAAATTCTACAAAAAAGGTGAAAAATTTGATAAAATATTTCTGTGAAAGCCATTGAGGCTTTCGTAGCTCAGCTGCTTTAAACCTATCCCTAAAAAAGTATAAATCTCCAACTCCTCTAAGCCAAGACATCAATGGCTAATATATCTTTCTTTTTCTTGCCATCTGCATAAGGTGATATTTTTTCATCTAGAGTTAGTAGGATAATCATTTAATCATTTAACTAATTAGAGGTTATCAGCTGATCAATTTCTATGAGAGTATCTCCTCCTGATGCTGTTGAAATCCACCTTTTCACACTTGTGAATCTTTCCATTCCTTTCTCCTTAATCTTTAACATCTCTTGCACATCAGACAGTAATAAAACAACAACTGGTTGATCCTGTTGTACCTCTGCAATCTCATTGCTATGCTCATTGTTTTTGGTCCCACCAAAATGGTTACTTTATGGGATCCCATCTCTTCTCCAATCTTTCTACCTTGTCTTTCTTCCTTCTTGCTTCAAGGTCCTTCATACCCATCAGGATGTCTGATCATAAGAAGGTATTTTCAGGTCAGAGTGTGAGTTGTGCTATACAACACCAAAAGATGGAAATCACCGACTCTCAGGATTGCTGTTTCCTGGGAGTCTCCTCGGGGTTGCTGTTCCCCAAGGTAATAAGTTTTTTCATTTTCTGTAGCCTTAAGTGTTTCATGCCGGAGCCAGTGACGACAAGCTGAGTCCACCAGTGCATGTTTCCAAGGTTGTTTATTCTTCATTATCTCTCAGTTCTTTCTCAGCTCTGCCAGGCCTCCCTGGCAGGGTACCTTATCTTAGTTCTTTCTCAGTTCTGCAAGGCATCTCCAGCAGAGCAGGACAGGCGGCGGACTGGGGCGGATCAGAGAGTCCCGGGCCTTTTGTACCATTTCTCTGACCCAACCACCATCCACAACGTACTTTTTATTTACAGAATTTTACCAATACTTACTACCTATGTTAACATGTCATTTCTACTCTAAACCAATCCTTGTAATACAACTCAGCAGAAAATGGGGGAAAAGAACAAGAACAAGGAGGACAGGACCACTCCTCAATTCCTCCATCTTGCCTCTTCAAACCCATATACTAAAAATCCTAGAGTCTACATTTACATTCTATGATAAACTACTACTTATTTTGAACTCCCTCAGCTTGTGATTCTTCATACAATGTGGGCATTCACTACCATGAACAGGGGTCAGAGGCAGTGTCCTCCTGGGCTCTGTGCGAGGCTGGCTGACCCCCTTGTACAGATCCCAGACTCCCCTGTCTGGTCTCCAAACCCTCCAGGGTAGCCAGAGGGATGTTCTGGACTCTGACAACTGACCTTCATTACACAGGTGAGGTTTTGGGCAGCCCTTATGGCTCACCCCTGGCAAACAGCCTCGACCACAGCTGTTAAGAAAGAAATGTGAGAGCTTGCAGTGTGAGTGTATCTGAGAAAAATCCGTCCAAGAAGGTGTTTGTTCCCAAAGGATCACTGTAAAAAGGATGACAGCTACCAGCCAGATTCAACAGTAGTTGGGGAACTGCAGAGACCTTCCAAACATGGAAGGAGTCAACTTGAATGTGTAGTTCACTACTAGTGAACTGTGTGTCCTTAAGAAAGCAATAAACTGCTATGATACAGATTTGTTTTAAAGCTACACAAACAAATCATATTCTCCTTCTGGCAGAAGAGGATGGAAATTGGCATAACATGTCTGTTTCCTGCTGCAACAACACGGTTGTTTAAAGAAAATGCCTTGCATGCATTCGTAGGTGATGCATATCTTTGTAACATTATATTATAACCCTTCTCCTATAATAAAGTTATTAACAAACAAAATGACTATGTGCTGAAAAAGTAAAGTCCCTCCTACAAAAATGCACATAAATTAAAAGGATTTTATATCTGAATTTGGAATGAAACATAAAACATGATCTTAAAAATAGTACCTATACAGCCCAACTAATCTTGTTCATCTATGTGTTAAAATCACAAGTAATTTCATTCTTGTAAAAATGCACACCTTCATAGTAGCCTGCACCACAGCATCACAAAAAATAGTAGTGGCTTTTTTTCCCCTGAATAAAAATTGATGCTAATGATGTTAACAATAACTCAGCATGATAATGAGCAAATTAAAGGGTCCAATAATTCCATGATTTAAGTTGGTGATGTTAGCCAGCACCAAGTCATGCTTTTTACATGTCTATGCAAACTTTATGTCTACCAGTTGTCTTGCTTTGTGAGAGTCAGTGTCTGGCAGGGAAAGCCTTCCCCTGCCCTGAGAAGATGAACTCTCTTAGCTCTGCCAGGAATTGACCACTGTACAAGGGGGATTTCCAGTTACCACATCTGCTTGGTCTGAGGCACCACAATCCTGAAGGATACCCTTTTTTTGGTGACTGGATGACAGAGGACAGTACTAGGCTAGCAAAAAATGATGAACACAAACACACTATTACAGAAGGACATAAAGGAGATAGGATCTGGAGAATAGGACTGGGGATGAGGAGAAGAGAGCAGAATATCAGCATACTTCTGCCACACAGCAAAAAGGCCAGGTGGCTGTGTCTCTGGCCTTCATGTCAGATTATTTATTTAATGCTTAAAGTTGCTAAGAAGTGGCTCTCTCACTGAGTGTCAAACTTGCCCTCAGCCACTTCTTCTTCCCACTCCTGCATCCCTCTTTCCATATGGCTGGAATTTGCCTGCTGAACGTCTTTCAGCTGCATCAGTTCCCTCTAGCTCACCAGGGAATCCTGGAGGATCAAGTCAAGGCAAAGACAAATATAGAAAGACTGCATTTTGCAGCAATCCTGATTTGAGTCTTTTATCAGACTGTAATCCTACTTGTCTAATTCCCCTTAGGATACAGATCTTTTCTTTCCAGGCAGTTTTCCACAGTCTATGTCACTTGACTTTTCCATTTCCATGTATTCCAAATAACCAGGGTGCCTTAGACTAAAAGTACCGGTTAAGGAAGAAGCTACTTCAACAGCTGCAGGCCAAGAAAGGGGTTTTGGGGGTTTCAGGCACTTGATGCTTTCTCCAGGGATAGAGAGAGATGGGTATGAAAAACCCTGAAGGTAGCAGAGGCAGCAGTTCCTGAATAATAGCCTCAACTGAGTTGCAGAATTGGACATTTCTGACCCATAAAGTCACCCATTTCTGCTGTTCTCAGAGAAATGGGACTTGGCATGCATTTTCCCTGTAAGTATCCCCTATGGCTAGGACTTGATTGGAAGCAAGGGCTGGTTTCAAAAGTCAAGGGGTCATTAATAAAACACTAGCTTGACTTTCCAGTCAAAATTTTCAGAAAATCAAACTAAACTTTCTGACACTCAGTGAAGTAATTTTCCTCACTTGCAAACAGCTGCTTAATAAACCAAATTTTTTGCTGAATAGAAAAAACCAATAAAGATAATATATAGTGTCCATTCCCCGGAGACTAACTATGAGTAATATAAAGTCCTCTTTTCTCTGGTGAGGCAGCAGACATGCCAGCTGGCTGCTTTCCCCCTCAACCAATAACGTCTCTCTTTCCCAGTAATGCCTGCAGTTTGGGAATGTCAGGCTGGTTTTGCTCAGCAGCTCTTACATGTGTGCCTTCAAGGATTTGTGTGTCATTCACATGTGACTAGGCCTCAAAATCACAAAATCAAAGTCTGGGTGAGGTAGGAAATAGGTGGGATGACCCACCACAGTGGGTCATCTGATCCAACCTCCCTGCTTGAGCAGAGTCATCCTAGAGGACATAACACAGGATTGAATCCAGATGGTTCTTGATGTCTCCAGTACGACAGACTCTACAACCTCTCTGGGTAATCTGTTCCAGTGCACAGTGACAGCACAGTAACAAAGTTCCTCTTCATATTCACCTGGAATTTCCTGTGCACTTTTTTCTGCCCATTGCCTCATGTCCTAGTGCTTGGCACCACTGAGAAGAGTGTGGCTCCACCATCCTGTTGGCACCCTCCCTTCAGATACTGATATTGATAAGGGCCCCTTTCAGACATAACTTTTTGGGGTGAACAGGCCCAGCTCTCTCAGCCTGGCCTCAGAAGGGAGAGGCTTCAGCAGAACTGTGGAGGTGCTTGTCTTCATAGCCCTTCACCGGACCTGCTCCAGGAACTCCATGTCTCCCTTGTCCCAAAGAACCCAGGACTGGACACAGCACTCTGGGTGTGGCCTAGTCAGGGCTGAGTATAGGGGCAGGATCGGCTCCCTCGACCTGGTGGCAAAGCTCATCCCAATGCACCCCAGGATACCACTGTCCATCTTGGCCACAAGGGCACTGCAGCCTCACGGACACCCAGCACCTCCAGGTCCTTTTCTGCAGAGCTGCTTTCCATCAGGCTGACCCCCAGCCTGTGCTGGTGCAGGGGGTTATCTTTCCCCAGGTGCAGGACCCTGTGTTTGCCTTTGTTGAGCTTCAGACAAGTCGGCTCACATGACTCAGGGTAATGCACAACTGTGGAATTGCATTTTATTGAAATGGTATGCTCTGGCTCACCCCTCGAAGTGTATGGTTTATCCCAAGTCTGTAACCTCCCCTGCAGTGTCGTGTATCTCTAAATCCATTGGCCTGAGAATCTATCTGGGCCCATTTCGAAACTCCCTGATAAAGGTGCAAACAGAGAGGGCTCTCTCTCTTTGCCCTGGAGGCCTCCGGAGGCTCTGCTCCTCTCCCCTTCCCTCTCCCCTTCCCCCTCTCCCCCTCTCCCTTAGTAACCATGCTGCCTTCCTGGGGTCGAACTCCAAATAAATCCTCATCTCATCAGCACCTCACCAGCCGTCTAGGGTCTCCTTGCCTGCCTGCATGCAAATACCAACGAACCTAAGGCCCGGGGGGCTCCCGGGGAACCCTCCCCGGGGACCCCCGAAATCTAAACTACAACACACAACCAGCTGGGGGCTGTTACCAAATCCAGAGGCAACCCCACCTGTAGCAGGGTCACAGTCAGGAAGGGGCACATGCCCAATGCTGATGAACAGAGGCAAGAGACACTGTGGCAGAGAAATTTGGTAGCATCCTCAAATGCTTTATCTAAACCTGTAGGAAGCAAGACCCTGACTTGTGCTCAACAGGGAACACATGCCAAGGGAAGGACTCATGGAGAAGAGCTCACAGTCCCTGATTTAGAGATCTGCATAATGGAGAAACACAGCAACCAGCCAATGGTTGAGGGGGGAGTCATACCCTAATGGAGTGGTGGCACCATGATCTCTAATGTAAGAATTGCACATAGGACATTGCAACATATAAGAATTGCACATAGGACTTTGTCTTCCCAATACTTTTCCTCAGTGGAGCAAGACCACACAGAGACTTCGCTAATAAAATAACTACGAAAATGTGAGAGAAGATAAGAAAAGGCAGACTGTGTCTGCATTGATGGGAAAATGTGATGGGCAACCTGCAATCATATCTTTAGAGAGGAGAGTCTCACCTGTTTGAAGGCTGCATGCAGAGAAACACAAATGGATGCAAATTCCACATACATGAAGACAGACCACAGTCCCTGTCCTCTGCTAAAGAAGGAGCAGCTGAATGAATCCTCTCAAGACATTAAATGTGTCTGTACACTAGAAATAAAGTCACAAAGTTTCACATAGGGAAAAGCAATATATAAATTCAGCTTGCAAGAATAAAACTGTCTTTACAGTGAACTGGCCTTCAGAAGTTTAAACTTGAATAGCAGATAATCTGTATATAATATCATGAATCTGTGAAAGTGGCTACTGAAAAAAAAAAGGATTGGCAATTTGTTGTCTTTTCATGAAAGGATGGTTCATCTACATAATATGACTGGGTTTAGGTATTTCAGAAAATAATGGTCATTTTATTACACCCCTGGAGCACATCCTTTTCTTGGTCATCACCTGAAATACCTAATGGTTTCCAGCACTTCACAAAATGTCACCTATTACCACTGCTGTTCTAGTAGGGATGGTCAGGTCCAAATATCCACCCAATTGAAAAAAAAAATTAACAACAACTGTACATTTTACAAACTTGACCTCAGAAGAGTCTTTATTTTAGAAGATGTAATATATAGTGTGCTCTGAAATATACTGGGAGGTATTAAACAATCTAGGAAACAAAATGAAAAGAGCTCTTTCTGTTATCTTTTAAACCAACAAGTTCAAAAGCTAGAGGTGGGATATTTTGCATAATATATGCCTACTATTTTCTGTCATTTTGCAAAATAACTGGAAGTCATTCTGAGAAATGATTGAAAATTTTATTCATTTTGCAAAATGTTTGGTTTCACAATATGGCTGTAATGTATGTCAGAAATTGGTGCAAGAGCAGTTGTACATAAACAGAGGGAGTTGAAGCAGGTTTCTCTCTAATTGCTGAATAATCATTCCTGAAGTTGCCCCAGGACTTTCAACTTAAATTTAGAGAAAAACTGTACAAAAAGAATAAGAAATGCTCTATGTACATGATCCCAAAGAGAGAGTATTGTTCAACTATTGCTGGAATAAAGACAAAAAAGAATCCCAAATCAAAGTTGAGCCATGAACAATATCTGCTTAAAAGTAAATATGGAGAACACATTTTTCTCTGTTTTTTTAAGTCTAAGTGTATATATCAGTTTCCCCATTTATATACACAGATTTATTTCTAATAAACTGCCTAATATTTTCTCCTTTTTGAGATATGAAATTCTACATGTGGACACACTGAGAGGTTGATTGAGAACAGGAAAGCAGAAGAGGAGTGTCCTTAATATGAGCATTGAGGATACACACAATTTAATCATAAAAGCACATATGGCCACGGCAGCCATGACTGTGCCACAAAACACTTGTTGTCTAAGTTTGCAAACATCACCAAAGATGTTGTTGAGCACGTCAAATCCTTCTGTGTAGTGTACCAAGAAAAGAGAAGGCAGTACTTGAAATGGAATGGTTTCCTGACTGGTCTGTCCTGAACGAGGAGAACCTAGCATGGGGTAAATTGACTGTCAACATGCAGTCCATGTGTCTGGGCAGCTTGAACTGGTCAATGACGCATGAGGAGTGCATCACCAAATTTTGTGTTTTCCATTCACTTACAGCAAAAAGAAGCAGCTGAGGTGGTTCTACAGCTCCTTGACACCTCTCTCACTTTTGAAGACCCTTTTATATTGCAGGATCATGATGGAACATAATTCGTTACTCAGGTAAGGCAAGAACTAAAGTGTTTGTGGTCTCAGCTCAGCTTTGAGCATAGAAAACTAGGATACTGTGGAGGGAAAGAACTAGCAGAGCATCCAAACAGCATATTAAGGAGATGCTCAATGAGTGTCAGGCAGATGATAATTTGTAGGACCAGTCAGTGGGAATAGGCTTTGTGAAGTTTGCTAAGAATTCAGCTCACCACTTGGGAAGAAAATTTAAGCTTACAATTTGAGCTTATGTTGCTCTTAATGAATTTACATGGGCAGACTTATGTATCAAGGTTTTTTTCAAAAATTAACTTAAAAACTGAGAAATGATAGTTCACTGATTTACCAGTCTGCATGTGTGTAGGAAGGGAAGGGATGAGGTAAGGAAGCTATTGGGGTTTTTTGTGGAAACAGGAGCAAGCTCAGCCTACCAACAATGCTTACTGTCCCATGCCAATATAAAACCACAATACTGTTTATATCACCCTGCCATAATGCAGGAGTTAGAAACTGATATACTTTGGGCTTGTATTGACTTTATTGTAATAGTCTTTTACAGCATGAATTTAATTTCATTAGGGAGCAGAGTTAATTAGTGGAGCTGTTTCTCATTACTAATGTAACCCATGTATATGCAGGGTCTCATTAGCTCTGCTGTTATCTCCTCTGTATGATCTCTTATATAAATAAAGATGCAATTTACTGTTGCACTGCTCTGATATTCAAGAATATGCTCTTTTCAGGGCTGCTGAATGGATGTTGCACACTTTTGTGCACTTTACTTTGCTTCAACAGTAATCAGACTGGAAACTCAGTCACAAATAACAAAATGAAAAATAACCACACTTGGAAACGGAGTTCTCATTCTGTCTGCCACTGACAGGAGACTGTAAATCTGAGCTGATACCTGTTTCACTGAGCAGTATTAATGTTCAGTCAACTAAGCAGTTTGAAAGGCTGAGCCTTCTCTGATTCTTTTGAAGAGTTAGAGCTTTTTGTAATGCAGCAGTGGACAATAAACACAGATGGCAACCACCACCACCACCACCAAAGTTAACACCCCAATGAATGTGAAGCACAGGAAGCTGCAAAATTAGAAGAACAAATGAAACACATGACAAGGCACTTAATTCACAGAGAAATAAGAAAAGCCAAGTTGTGTCAAAATAGAATCTGCAAAAAATATCTCAGCTGTTTCTTGACTAAATACCCCAAAGTGGTCACTCATGAGCATATTTAACACACAGGGGACACAATTGAGTGGTAGCAGAGACATATGAAGAAATACAGCATGTGAAATGTATCACCATAACAACACCTTTTACAGAAATGTGTAGGAGTGTGAAACCACTGCAGTACTTGGGAAGTAAAAATGACAAAAGTAGTAATTATGTTGGACCAAGGTAGGTTTCATGAAGTTTAATGTCAAAGGGTATTTTTGCTAGAACAGAAAAATCCTGAGATGATAAAATAATAGCAAGGACAAAATCTTTTTCTGGAGGTCAGGATGTGTGTAGGAGCAAACGATAACTAAAATTTATGTTACAAAATGTTCCACTTTAGTAATTGCTGCCAGTTAGTAACTACATTTAGCAACCAAATTTAGTAACTTGAACCTTCACAAACTTGTGAACACAAAGTAAAGATGTGGAAGGAAGATTCACCTCTGTAGTGTTGAGATGAGTTTAAATCATAGCCAAAAATGGATCTCTCGAGATCATACAGTCCTATCCTCTGCTCAAACTAAACTCAATGTTAAATGATGGCTAAACTCAAAGTTAGATGAGCCTGTCCCAGACTGAGTTGTGTTGTGTTTCAACAATCTTTAAGGTTGGAGAATCCAAACACCTTCTCTGGGCCTCCTGACCCACAGCTACACCATTCTCAGTTTGTTATGAATACCACAGAATCACAGATTCAATAGAATATGCTGAGTTGGAAGCGACCCTCAAGAATCATCAAGTCCAACTCCTGTCTCTACAGTGGACACTTGAAGAATCACACCATGTGCCTGGGAGTGTTGTACAAATGTTTTTTTAACTCTGTCAGGCTTGGGGCTCTGACCACTTCCCGATGGATCATGTTCCAGTGCCCAACCACCACCCTCTGATGAAGAACCTTTTCTAATATGCAACTTAAACCTCCCCTACCACAACTCCAGGACAAATCACAGAATACCCTGAACTGGAAAGGACCCACAGAGTACAAAGTTCAACCCCTGGCCCTGCACAGGACAACCCCAAGGATCACACCATGTGCCTGTGAGCATTGTCCAAATGTTTCCTGAGCTCTGGCAAGTTCAGGAATGGCCATTTCCTGGGAAGTCTGTTCCAGTGCTGAACCACTCTTGGTGTGAAGAATCTTCCCCTAACATCCAGCTTGAACCTCCTCTGACAGCTTGAAGCTACTGCCTTTGGCTCTATCGCTGGGCACCAGAGAGAAGAGACTGGTACTGCCCTTCTGCTTCCCCTAAGTGCTCATAATCCAAGCTTTACTTGTTGAATAAAGTGATCTGACAAACAACACACATGGCGTTCCATAATCTTATCTTTCTTCTTATTTACAAAGCATATTTTACCAATAACCACAGAGCTGGCTACCCCAAGACACAATTAACTAAATTACACCAGGGGAGAGACTGACCACCATTCCCCCAGCCTGCTGAGGTCCCTCTGAACAGCAGGCCCAGCTTCCAGCAAGTTACTGCTTCCTCTCACTCAAAGCTATCCACAAAGCTCTGTCCTGTTACACAGCTTGTGGTGAGGATCTGGAGGTTTCCAGATCCAGCACTGAGGAGCTTTGCTTTCATCTGACTGCCAGCTTCTCCTGGCAGACTTCTTTGGAAGTCTCTCAGTGCCAGGTTTAACCCTCACACCCTTGCTCACCTGATATGCCCCATCATCCAGTGACCAAACCCTTTTTAACATACCCCACTCTGCCCCTGTTGTCTTCTACCAAGTGAGAGTTTTGCTACCAGAGAGAAATTTTTTTGCTTTTGGGAAAATATTGAGTTAGTACTGTCCATATTACTGGTTCATTCAAAGGAAGGTTTAACCCAGAAAGAATTTTTCCTGGATTAATCCATATTCCAGACAAGCTTTGTAACTTACTTTTAATTTTTTTTTTCCAAACAAAAGCTTTCTTTTTGAAATTATTAATATTTTGTTACACATCCAGACTATATAAACAGTTTTCTTCACAACTGTATTTTTCTTTTCCTGTACTAGCTCTGGCTGGGATGGAGCAATTTTTCTCCATAGCTGCCCATGTAGTGATGGGTTTTAGATGAATGGCAAAACAGTGTTGATAACACACCAGTGGTGTAGCCCTTGCTGAGCCAGGCTTTCATGGCACCAACACCTTCTCTCTTTTATGACTTTGCTCCTCTAGTCCATAGGTTGAGGGTGGGCTGGAGGCAGGGAGGGGATGCAGCTGGGATAGCTGATCTGAACTCTCCAAAACAGTCTTCCACACCACACAACAACACAGTCAGCAGTAAAACTGGGGAGTTTTGCCAAAGTAGCTGTTGCTCAGAGACTGATTGGGCATCATTTTCTGGTGGTGAGTGATGACTGCTTTTGCATTGCTTCATTTATGTTTCCCTTTATCCCTCTCCACTTATTAAACTGCCTTTATCTTGACCCAAAAGTTTTCTTCTCTCTTTTGCCCTTCCAGTACTCATCCCCATCCCCCTGGGGAAATGAGTGAGGACTTAGCTTAGCTACCAGACAGAATTTAAGCCACATTTTTAAAGAAGGAGTTAAAAGACTGTAAAATTCCTTAAACTTGTGGTTTGAGTTGTACCAAAGAGCTTTAGTTTTGAAAATAAAATTGGATTTTAATACAATCTTATTTTTATTCAAATTGTTAAAATTGAACATGTAAAGCAAAAGAATTCCTAAGGCTCAAATAGGAAAAGCCTGTTATTTATTCATTTTTTAATCAGCAGGATTTTGAAATATCAAGAGGATCTAGAAAACAACTTTTAAATTAATTAATCTTTATCCTCTCATAGGTAGCAACTGGTTTATGCTGGCTAACAATGTTTAGACAGTCTTGCTTAAAGGCATGCTTAGTGAAAAAAAAAGTAAGAAGAAAATTAATTGGCCTTTTCAGTGTCCTCCTTTGAACTGAGAACATAATCCCTGGATTTATTTTTGAGAGTTTACATTTTCTCATGTAAAGGAATCAAATTTTGATTTTTTTTAAAATTTTTTATTATTATTTAGGCCTTTAGGTTTATAGCTAAATATAAAGTGTGTAAAGACGCTTATTTCTACTACAATTATTTCTGCAATTTTGTACATTGAAAATGTACAATTGAAGAACATAGGTCTCTGAAATCTGAAATGTGTAGGTAAACTTCCTCCCTGATTTTCTTCTACACTTTCTATCAAATTATTATTAATCATACCTAAGGCAATTTTTTCTCTCTTTCAGTCTTGAGTTAAATAACTAACTACCTAACTAAATAAATGGCTTCTGCCATCCTTTTTTTCTAGGAACTACTGGTAGTTGAATAAAAAGCAATTAAGTTAATCACTCCATTTTGAACATTCCCCTCCATTCTATTCTTTTGTTCTACAATCTATTTTTGTTTTAATGGAAAGATAAGTTCAACAGGCCTCTGATAAACAGTTCAGTAGGAACCTATCACACATTCCATTTTCACAGAGGTAAAATATGTTAATTAACTGCATGGCCCATCTATGGTCTAGGGTAGAAATATTCTTAAAATTACAGTAATTGCTCAAATCCTTGAACTGAGGAAACAAAGAAATGGTGAAAGCTATTGAATGAATCTATGTAGACAGTTTAATGGCACTTAGGATCATGATCATTTTATCATTTTATTATATTTATTTTTGTTGATTGTATATATTCTCTTTGCCTGTGAGTGCAAAGAGACTATGGTTATAAACAGACGTACACGTGGCATTCATTGCATTTCATTCCTGTAAAGAGTGTGCATAATGAAAGCAGAGAGATTTCCCAACTAGCAAAAAAAGGCAGCAGAAATTACATTGTTCTGCTGGAACCAGGGATGATGGATTTGCCAGCACAGAGGTTCACTCCTGGCTGCTACTGGCATCATTGAAAGAGTCAAGAGAATCTTTTCCAAGGCAGGGATCAGGAGGAAGTACACTTTAAATAGATGGTGAGCATCTCTTTTTAAATCTTTTAAGATTATTCCTGTCTGCACAATGCTTTAAGCCACTTCTGTTGCTGAGTGCTGCAGACCTGCTTTTTTCTCTGCTGTATTTTCTTCTGCAAATGGCAATCATCCTATGAGCAAGGCTCTCTGAAGGTGAGAGCATCAGTTTTTGGAAATACAGGGTTCTTTCCAGCGTCAAATGGCCTCAGCTTTGGAGTTTCCTCTGTTTGTGGGACTAACCCTGTCTTTTCTTCCAGGGGCTTGAAGGAAGCAATTTCTGTGGTGGCACCCTCTAGCCAAAATGTTCAATTTTCAAACTCACTTTTGCTTCTTTAGGCATCTTTGGATATCTCACAGGAAATTAAATCAGAAAAGTCTAATAGCTTGCAGCATGGTCTTTATATTCAGTTGTCTTTTTAGTGATAGGAACTAAAAAACCTTATCCTTTCACAACCAGTTCATTTTATACCACTGAGAACAGAATGAAACATTATCACTATTTTTTGGAGGTGCTGTAGGTGTTCTGTTTTGTACTCATATTTAATATATTTATTTCCTTTTGTATCTTAGAATTCATGCTACTGATATTCATTCCCACTGCCTACCACCCAACACTCACAAGGATAAATGCTAATTCTTTTTTTCTGATTTCCTCACAGGTTTCATTCCTATGGAGCTGATATTGGATGCTTTGAATTCTCAATACTTCAAAATCCTCTTTTTTTCTTATTTTTTCATTAGCTGACTTTTATGGATATGTGTTTTGATGAAATTGGGATGACAGGCCTCTAGATACCAGACTTATCTAAATTATAAACCAATTTACTGACAAATTCAATCATTTTTAGTATGTAGAGTCCTCATCCCTGTCTTTTAGTGCTCTCTCTGCAACTCCATTCAGAACATAAGCACTTGCTTTTCTTCCAGAAAAATGAGAAACTTGTCTCAGTAAAGATAAGGCTCATTTTTTGTCAAATGCAGTCACAAACATACAATTGTGAGATCTTGGAGAGTTTAAGATCAATGTGAATTTGTGAAAATACCCCAAACTCAAAACCCGATCATATAATCATAGAGCGCCTTGGTGTGGAAGGGACCTCACATATCACCAAGTTCCAGCATCCCTGCTGTGAGCAGGAACACATTCCACTAGGCTACGTTACTCAGAGGCTCATCCACCAAAGTCTGGAACACCTCCAGGAATGGGCCATCCACAACTTCTCTGTGCAACCTCAGAGTAAAGGGTGTTGTTCCTCCTGTCTAATCTAAATCTCCCCTCTTTCACTTCAAAGCCGTTACTCTTATCCTGCCCCTACATGTCCTTGTGGAAAGTCCATCTCCATCTTTCCTGTAGGTCCCTTTTATGTACTGGACAGTGCTCTAAGGATCGCAGAGCATTCTCTTCTCTGAGATGAACAACCCTAATTCTCTCAGCCTGTTTTCGTAGGAGACGTGCTCCACCCCTCTCATCTTTTTGTGGCCTCCTCCGAACTTGCTCCAGCATCTTCACATCCTTCTTTTATGTA
Source organism: Prinia subflava (assembly GCF_021018805.1). Classification (NCBI taxonomy): domain Eukaryota; kingdom Metazoa; phylum Chordata; class Aves; order Passeriformes; family Cisticolidae; genus Prinia; species Prinia subflava. The sequence goes on along the minus strand of NC_086247.1, from coordinate 106,152,757 downwards.
TGTATACATGTGGATGCAGTATTGCAGCTGGGTTCTCACCACACAGGAGTAGATGGAGGAAAAAATCCCCAAACCAGCCTCTCCACCCCACCTTGAAAGCACCACCTTTGTGTTTTCGGCACCCTCCATGCTTTCTGTAATACACTGAAAACTGCTATCTTGCTTTCCTGCATGAGTTAATTGGTTTATGTGCTTTCTTTCTAATTGCTTTTTAATTTAATAAACATTAAGCCTTGCTCAGCTCTGTGTCAAGCAAAAATTAGTTTCAAGGATCTAATTCCTGAAGAGGCTTGTTGATTCTGTGTATAAATAACAGGAAAGAATTCAGACTCTGTGGCTGTTACCTTATTTATCGAGCAGAACATGAGAAACCAGGTATAGTAGCATTGTGCAGGGCTACTCCTTGAAACACAGGCTTCTGAGAAAGGCTGTGAGACTGAAATAATGGGAAGTTTGAAAAGGACAGTGAGAAGTAGCATGGTCAAGCAGAAAGGAAAACTTTTGGGATAAGGGAAAATTTATGCTGTTGGTGCCAGATCCTTGACTTACATGCAGTTTTCTGCAGCAAGTGAAACAGCTTTATAGCCAGTAATATCAATTTTCTGGAGTAAATTAAAGAAACAACAACTTTAATTGCCACTACAGATGTTGGAGGGCAATTAGACCAAATAGTGGGACAAAACTATTTCATAAATCTTCTAACTTACTTCTAAACTGATATGCACCAGGACAGGAGAATAATGACAAGTTCCTTAATTTATAATAATAAATCTCTTCCCTTTGCACCAAACCAAATAAATAACAGATTTGTTTTAAAAGGTAAGTCATAGCCTGCCTGTGATATGTTCTGCCAAAGTCCTCCACAGAAATCCATTCTATATTACTTCTATTTATATAAAGCATAATGCCTACTTTTGAGGCATACTAAATAGGTATGACTAAGACAACTATATATTATGACTTCTAGTAAACAGAGAAGCCAGAGAGCCTGTTCCATTCTGACAATGCCTGAGAAATCTCTCAGTAAATCTGCAATCAAGTAATTAGAAGAATGGTCTAAGAATCTGAAAAGTTCTGCTAAACTTGTTGACCATTTACTGGCTGACGTTAGTAAATTATTCATGATGCATGAGTGGGTGGGCTTGGAAAATTAAAGGGATTATCCTGTACGTTCCCTAACTATGGAGTATGATTTTCTTACTATCCAGTACCTGTGACTCGTGTCTGACAAGGTGGGAGGGAGTCAGCAAGAACTGTGATTTCACCTGCAATCCCAGAAAAAGCAGTATGTTAAAGCATAACACAGGTATTCCCTATGTTACCATTCTTTATGACCTATGTGTAGCTCAGTTCTTGTGAGCAGCTACCAATAGAGGATTAATATTAATAAATCATTAAAATTATCAGCAGTTATCACCCCAGTTTGGAAATAGCTAAAACTGAAAATCCATCCAATCACAAAAGACAGGACAGTTTTATGGCTGTTCAAAGACAGGAAGCAGCTCTTGAAACCAAATGTGAAACCTCGGTTCCTGTTATACTGACCAGAAAAGACAGTGTTTTTGTAGACTGATGTGGGAAGCCGAGGAAATCATGCAGACATGAAATGGAGAAGTTAGAGTTTTACTGTGGACCTAGTCCCTGCTTAGAGGAAGTCTGCTACACTCATGCATGGGCACCAGCAGTGACACTTCCACTGAGATTCATCCCATCTCCATACAACAGGCCTTGTTTCTCTTCTCTCAACTGCTGCTTCTTCTGTTTCATTTTTCCATCTCAGTATTGAACCATTCACTCTTTTTCTTTGTCCTCTGTTTACCCCAGTGTTGAACCAGATATGCTCAGTCTCTTCCCTCCTTAAATTTTATTTGGAATTCCAGTCTTGACCTGGATCTCTGCTGTGTATAGATGCATTTCTCTTTCAATCTTTATCCTCACCACTGGTCAAGGCAAGCTATGTGCTGACTCAATTTCCTCTTGTACTTAAATAACAAACTAACCTAAAAACTAAACCTAGATTACAGGTCTGAGTTGGGTGATTTTATTTTTTTTTTTTAATTTAACAGAAGATCACAAAGATAAAAGATTAGCACACTGAGCAGCACTAACATACAAGTTTCAAGGAATGTTTCAAGGAAAAAGAGACTGAGAAGTACGAAAACATCAGCGTAAATTTCAGTTTCTGACCTTCAGCAGTTTTGGTGACACCAACAGCACTGTCCCCAGGGTAACAAGCAAATTATCTATGCAACATCTTTGCTGGGATTTGGCCTGATTTACATCCAAAGAGCTTGGACTAGAGTCAAGAAGGTAACAGAGTGCACCAAGCTCTTGATCTCAGAGTCTGATTCAGCTCTGTCTGGAGTGCTGCCTGTCACAAAACAGCTACTTGAGGAATGCAATTTCTTCATGTCTCTTCTGATTTTATTATGTGATGGTTCAAGGTTTATGGATTCGTTCAAATTCTGTGGGCAAGGCAGCAGCCATTTCCCTGCTTCACCCAGAGGCTGTGGCTGTAGTTTCATGATCATTCTAACCCATGGAAACCATCCATATCTGACATCCATGCTGTTCACTACCTTCCTGTGCATTTCTGCAGACCCAGCTGATCGTTTTGCCATCCAACCACCATCACTACAGTGCCAGGCAGCAGCCTGTCCTTATGTGGGATTAGGTGGTGCTGGAACTACAGCTGGTGAGTACCATTACCCGGGTAGCTGCTCTTTATCAGTGCTCTGACAGAAAAATTACACATTTCTTTTACCACAAGCCCATAAATATCTGAATCCTGGTCTAGATGAAATGGCAACTGCTCTCTCAAAGCTTTCAGGGTTTATCCTGAGAATGTCTCACAGACTGCTGTTCTCACATTCTTGGTCACACTCACAGACTTTCCTGTTTCTCTTTACGTCTTTTTATTTTTTGAGGTTTTGTATTTATATAGTTCTGATAGCTCTCTTTCATATCTTGTTCTTCCTAACCCTCTTCTTAATAGGAGACACGCCTCTCAAGGGGAACCATCCTCTCATCCCACAGCAGAAGGTAGCTGATTGATGGCAGGAGCAATGCTAGTTCAACCCTGCTGCAATATTGGTTTTATGTTATTGTTTGCTCACAAAACCTTATGTGTTGTCTATCATGTTTGAATAGGGATGACTGACTGAAGTCTAGAACTGTAGCTGAAAAATAAACAGGACTGACATTTTTCTGTTTAATTTATGGTCAAGAAACTGCTTTTTAATGTCTCTACAAGAGACATGACTCAAAGTCTTCCTCTTTTTAGTGGCCTTCCATGTATCAATGATATGTTTTTGGGTCTGCATTCATATCTTTGGTTCAGGAATAATTTTCATGGCCCACTGGCTTCTCTATGTCTTTTTTTTAACAGCAGGAACTCTTAAGTTGTTTTTCATATATGTCTACGTCTTGTTTTACATGTAATATTTAAACAGTGAGAAATCTCTGAATACTTGACGATCCAATAACATGTTAGAGTGAAATCCCCTCTTAACTCTGGTAAACACTTTGTTATTCTGGAACATTTATCTTAATTATTAAACATAAGGCAGGTTCAGGGTGAAGGAGGATGTACAAGGAGAAAATCCTTTGCTCAGGTGCACACTTCTTTACTTGACCAGTAGCATGTCTCACTCGTTTAGAAGCAAAACCTGGTGCCTTGTAGTAGCTGTATGGCTCAGGGAATCATTGCCCACCTGAGCTTTAAGACTGAACAAACTGTGGTCACGGGCGGTCCTGACTTGATCTGTCCTACGTGTCCCAGCACAATGATGGTCTCTGACCGCTCAGCAACTTTCTGTGGTTCTCTCTGCCTGATGAAAAGAGCATCAGACGTCTCACATATGAGATTGCTATCGTGGTGAAGCAAAAGGGAGGCTTGTTCCTTCCTGTGTGTGGGCTGAGGAAACCTTCAGTCCTTCTTGGTCAAACAGGTCAAAGGCTGTTTTTCTCACTCTGCTTATGTATGCCATGTGCTACAGCTGCATGAAATGACACATTTCAGGGTGAAGTCACAAATAGAAGAGACTGTAAGGTAAAATTTGAATATTTTATTGCTATAAATAGCAAAAAATCATAATCAATTTCAGAGTGATATAAAATGTTGCCATTAAACTGTCGTTATGCTGTCTAGAACAATTAAAACTTGTACTTTTTCAAAGCCAATTTGAAATATTAACAATATATGTTGGAAAATGGTTTGTAAAACTTTTGGTGTAGCAAAGTTTCTGGGAAATTTCTTGTTCTTGTCTTGGGAATATTAGGGAGGTAAACAATTTTAAACATTTAAATGCTTTAAGGTCATGATTTTTAAAAGGAGGTGAATGGAAATGTTTATACCGATCTTGGCTTTCTAAAGATGTTTTGCGTGATGCTTCATAAATAAGAAGTTTCTCTGAAAATGTTTTGCAGTTGCAGTCGATCACTTTACAGATGAGTGGAAAGAATTAAGAACTGCTGATTAAAACAAGTTTACTGATTTCAAAGTTCAAAGGAACCATTAAGGGAAGACGCTACTTTTTAGAGAGATAATTTCTCAGCTCTTACTTTGCTCTTTCAAAATTCTAAGGTAAGGATAAATTTCATTAGTAAAGTATCTATCCACCCTGTGAGCTATCCCTGTATATATGTACAGAAATCTGTATACAAATCTGCATTTTGAGTTAAGTCTAAATAAGAATGCAGCTTTATGTGGCTGTGTTCAACAAGCGCTGAAAGAATTCTATCTTTCAGAAGATCATTTCTAAATTAATTTTTATGTTTTCATCTCTTTTCATCGTAGAGTAGCTCAGGTGAAATTCTGTAGCAAAAATACTTGCAGATGAAGCAAAAATAAATTGAATTTTCATCTGCAGACCTTTATTTTCAATTTGCTCCATGTATCTAGAAACAAACTGTTGCTACCTTACACATATTTTGTATCCATCCAGCAAGATGCTTAAAAGATGGAGCAGGTGTCATCATAGAGTATCCACACAATAGGTACAACATCTTCATATTTCAGTATTTTCCCACCTTCAGTTTTAGCTTTGTGAGTGCAGATAGAACTTGCACAATTTAGAAACAAACAGTGTCTTCATTATTACAAATGGCTGAATCTAGAGGAAAATAGTTGAAAAAAAAGCTAGAATGCAGTTTAGTAAATCAAAATCTCATTCATAATCATGTAAAATGTAGTTTTAACCCTGAGAGGTATGGTTTATTGCTGTCATATGCAGGATCACAACAGTTAGAAGCCTGTAAACTATGTGGGATAACATAATTTCAGATGCAATTCAGTACTGTCTCTTTAGGAGTCTGTGATACTCCAATTAACGATAAACAAGATAACAAAAAAAATGTTTCACTCCTATTTTCCTTCTCAGTAAGGAAAGAGAGGAGCTTTTGAGGATGCTTAACAGTTGCATAACCCAACAGAACCATTCCTCCAATGGCACAGTGCCAGACTCCTCAGAGAAGCTCCACGCTGTTCTGATAATCCTGTACATCATCAACCTGGCTGGTGGCACCCTCGGGGTCATCATGATGTCCCAACAGCTGTTCCAGAGGAGATCACAGTCTGTGATGACCATGATCATCACCAGCCTCCTGGTGCTGCACAGCTTCATGCTCCTCAGCATCCCCTTCCGCCTCAGCTACTACATTTTGGGGGAGTGGAAATTCGGGAGGTTTGCATGCCGGCTGGCGAGCGCCATCATCTACCTGCACATGTACGCCACCTTCGCCTTCTACGTGGCCATCGTCACAGCCCGCCTGCTCCGCCTGGAGCTCCGGAGGTGCTGCACCGCGGCCTGGGTGGGGGCTGTCTGGCTGCTGGGAGCGCTGGTGATCACCCCTGTTCTCCTCTCCTACTACGGCACCTCCAAGATGTACCGCCCCTCCGAGTGCTTCCAGTTCCACAGGGAGCTGCGGGAGGCTCACATGGTGATCGCCAACTACTGCCTGGCTGGGATCTTGGTGGCAGTGTGTGCCGTGCTCACCGGAATCCAGCTGGCTGTGATCTACAGAGCAGCTCTGAAATACTGGCCTGACATTAACTCTCGCGTGGAATTCAGGGCTCAGGCAAAGAGTTTCTTCTTCATCCTGGTAACATTAGTCTGCTTTATGCCTCATCATGTATTCAGAGTGTATTATATCCAAAACTACAACCTCGATAAAGACCATAAGCTACTCCTATACAATGAGGTTTTTTTAGCTTTAGCAACAATGTGCTGCCTGGATATGTTGTGCTTCATAGCAGGAATAGCCCACAGAACTGTGAACCAGGAAGTCCAGCTGCAGTGTGTCAATACTGGCTTTTGAGAGAAATAAAACTGTTGGGATTTTCCTGAGCTAGGAAGACTGGTGAGTTTATGGATGTCTCTATAGGTCTACAGCATTGTTTGGCTTTTGCAGGCCAGTAAGATTCCTCTTTCACAAGCTACTCTTTTTTATTTTATCTCTACAAGGCAGACCCACTTGAGTCTTACTCAAATCTTGACCTAAGTGCCATGCCCTGAAGCTTCATTGAGATTGTCCTCAGCTGTCCTTCTCTAGAAATTACAGCACAAGTTTGCATTACTTTGTATTTTTTTCCTCAAAGTGTCTCAGTAACCACAACCCATTGTGGCCAATAAGTTGTCTTCCCTGAAGGTCTAACTTCTCCTGGCAATTGTGATACTGAAGGGAAGAGATGGAAGGAAGAAATTCCTTTACAGAATATTTGACTAGTGATTTTAGACAGAAAGGGCATAAATTCTATTCGGATGAGAAGTATTCACAGAATCACAGAATGGGTCAGATTGGAAGAGGCCACAGTGGGTCATCTGGCCCAACCTCCCTTTATATAATTTATAAAAATATATATTAAACTAAACTATGTGAAAAGTAATCATTATCAAAACTTCATCTTTACTTGTGTCATTCCAAATTCACAAGGAGCTCTGAATGGTGATAATTATGTATTTAGTGTGAATGAGAGTGGAACAGGATTCCAGACTTCTGCCTTATGTTACTCTCCCATCAGGACTGGATCTGTGGTTGTTATCTCTTAGATCCATTGCAGCTAAAAAAGTTGCTGTGCTTCCATAACTGGATCTGGAATTCAGTTAAGGGGAAGGATCAGACCCTCTCCAGGACAGGGAAATACTTTATTAGCCTTCAAAAACCTTTGATGTCTGGTCACTTTCAGTTGTCTGTGATTTATTATCAGATGCCATATTTTTTCCATTTACGCAAATAACAAAACAGAACAAGAATAAACTTACTGAACAGTGCTTAATCGGTTCAGCATATGCTTGTGTATATGTATACAAACTTGTTCTGAAGTATATCTTTTCTCCATTAGCTAGATTATATTCTTTGGGAATCACATCCGTTTGGGGAATCTCTGTTTTATCTTCATGATTTCAAAGTTCTTTTTAATGATTCATTCTTCCTGCTCTGCTCAGTGCAGAAGGTCTCTAACCCTTCTGCTGAAGGCCCCACTGTTGTTTGCTGCATTCCAGCAGCTTGAGGCCAGATTTCTCCCACCTCAGACTCCTAGGAGTCACACAAGGCTACACTTCCTCCTTCACAGCCCTGCAAGTTCCCATAATTTTTAGTCTGGCAATCTTTGCTACAGAGTGCTATGATCCCTGGATTCAAACGGATTAAAGCTTGATTTGGGAGGACTATAAAGTACCCTTATAAAGTAATGCTGCTAATACCTCAGATTGATGACATTTCTGTGAATGAAAGAACTTAGACCTACCCAGTCAATCCTGAATAGATGATTTTGTTTTGACATTTCCATAAAAAGACTTTGTTGAAAATTCCTGAAGGTTTCAGGATCCTTTCTAGTTATTTTTAAAAGTGTGAGGTGTCCAGTATCCAGCAGCAAGTCCCGAAATCTGAAAATCCTGGTCTGATGGCTTCCTCTAGAGTTACCACGTCCACTCCTATTAAATAGATTGATCAGTCCATGGTTTTCAAAGGCAGCAGGTAGACCTAGAGTTCAGTATTACAGAGATGAAGTGCAAAGAGACAGCTTTTAAAGTTGGATCTACCAAAGTCTTTAGAAAAACTGACATAGCTGAGGGGGTGCAACAAGCACACTGTTTTTCCCTTATTGTACTCCTGGGGCTAAATAAAATATCTGTTCCTTGAAGAATTGTCCTGTGTCACTGCCTATTCTCACTGACCAATGTTTCCAAGATGACCTGCCTGGTGTAGATAAGAGTCATCCGACCCTGCTTGTGAGTCTGCTGATGATCTATCAGTCCACCATAATGGTGTGCAAGTCTAGGGGAGAAAAAGGGAAATTGCATGCATGTCCTCAGCCATGTGAACCAATCATGTCCTGGTGGCCTTGCTTTTGTACTGCCTAAAATTTTTCACCTTGCTGAAATAACCCTGACCCACTGACTTGACCTCCTGGTGTGATGCTGAAGCTGTGTTGCCCATGGCAGCTGTCTGGTAGCCACTGGCTGCTGGCTGGCACTGGGGCTGCTCTGCTTGCCCTGCCTGGGTGCCATGGGGCTGCTTGCAGCACCAGCTCTGGATGGGATGGAGTGAGCTTGCACAGCATCAAGGCTTTCTCTCTTTCCCACTTTGCCCCACAGTGGGTAGGCTGTGGGCAGACAAGACAATGGCAGATGGGCAGATGTATAGATCTCACTATGGTCCTCCTAATTCAGAAGATAAAGGATTAAGCATTGATCAGAGTGTTGTTACATCTAAGACTCACATTAAAGTGATAAACTCTCTTCAATACCCAGTCCCCAGCTGAGAGCTTTAAAAGCCCTTTAAAAACTGGTTAAAATAAAAAATAATAGGTCTTCAGAAGGATGGTCTGAGAAATAAATTCTGAAAGGACAATAATATTGAGCTCAGATTGTAGGGTACTACTCCTTACTATGAATTATATAATGATACTCTTTGGAAAACAGTTAAAAATGTTGATTTGAATGCCATTTGTAAGACCCAAGTAATTCTGGACATAATTATAGACTTTAATAATTGTTTCACATCAAAGGATCATGAAAAATTGTAAGCCATTTAGTCATCCCATTCATTTTTAATGTTATCCAACGAAGACTGGGAAAATCCTCAGATGTTCTGGAGCAAAGAATATCAAACTGCTAAATGTATCTTCTATTTTTGTTCTCTGCATGAAGTTCTGCATGAACAGAGCAGGCAAGCAGACCAAAACCATGATCCCATTTGTATCCATGACTTCTGAAGTTAGTTTGATGGAAAGCTATGGGTGGTTCTTACCATACAAATGAGTCTGCTCACTGCTGTCACAGCTACAGTGCTGCTACAGGTGGCCTGCTCCCACCTTACTCCAGCATATCCTTTTCAACAGTGCAGAGGGTGATGCACAAGAGACATATCTGGTTTTAATTCATATCTTCCTTCTGATTCATCTGTTTCTTATGCCTGCTCACAAAGAAAGGTCATATTGATGGTGCTGTCAGATTGACATGCCCCTCTCTGCAAACAAGTGGAAGGAACAGATGCATTAGGAGGAAACAAAGACACACTCCCACTCTCTCTTTTTGTTCTTCTTCTTCACTCAAGCAAGGACACTCTTAACACTAACAGATATTGTCATAACTATTCCTTTTTTTTTTTTTTTTTTTTTTTTTTTTTTTTTTTTTTTTTTTTTTTTTTTTTTTTGTGTCAACCCTAAACATAAAAACACACTACAGTCCTTGCCTTTAATCACATACATTCCAGTTTGGGGCCTTGAGTGCTGTTATGAGAGCAGCTATCAGGCATACAGAGCAGAACTACATGCAGGTAAAATTATTAAAAAAAATTGAAAATTGCTTTATCCATAAGCACATGGGTGAAAACATTGCAGAAAAGTTCAGGGGGCCAGCATTTGTTGCAGTGATTGTTGCATGGAGAGTAAATAACAGACAAAACTAAACCCGGAGAAATCATGAAAAAAATAACTTTAAAAAATATCAAAGCTACAAAGGACCAGGGAAAAAAACCACAAACCACAACTACAATTTCTTCATGCCTTCTTTACACACTGTTTTCAGCCACATTTAATGAGGAGCCACTCATTAAATCCACAGTAAGTCAAGACCATGTGTTGTCATATAAAGGGTGTCACATTAATTGTACAGAAACATCTTGTTCATCAGCCAACAATGTTCTGATAAGACTGACAATCAGAGGACAAAAGACATCTCTCAGGAAGAGGATGTTGATCTTATACATCATGAAAGAGTTGCAGCTTCTGACTCTCTTGGGACTGAGATGGCATCCCTGACTGCAGGAGCTCTCCTGCTTCAAGGAGATGTACACAATCATTTATGGAAAACCACACATGAGCACCAAGGTACATGTAGAAACACACAAGCAAACTTGCACACAGCAGAAGAGGGGAAATCTGGGCCCCAGATGAAGTAATTTTCTTTCTGACAAGGAAAGATGTGATGGGGGCTCTCAATGCCTTAGTCCTAGCAAGAGAGTACAGCTGGCAACAGCTCTCTGCTTTTATGTCCTGGCAGGCAACGACAGAGACAAAGAACGTGTCAGAGGAAAGAAGGCTGCAGGAGATAGACTAGAAGACATTGACTTGCATGATGATTCTGTCATTCACGATTTCTCACAAATATTTGGAAACTCTGATCTGTGCTTTCCAAGATACAGTACTGCTGCATAAAACACCTTGTGAGTTCTTAATAAAGAACTTGGAAATAAAATGGCATTAATCTATTGAGCAACAAAATTTTAAAAAACACTATGAAAAAGTAGATTCTATTATATTAAAAACATCATAAAATACTTTATTTCCATACTCTGTTTGGCAGAACCGTCAAACCCAATGATGCATCTTACACCCCTACAGTTTACTCAAATATAAAAAATTGTAAAAAATCCTTCAACAATATTTTTTAATAAATCCACTTCCTGTAGCAATTCGTCCTCTCACTTTCATATCCTCTATCTGTGGAAATCCCCTCTGAAATGTTGCACTATAGAAACCATCAGGTGACAAGTCTTCCTAGAGGAAAAAAGCTGGAAGAAAAGGAGATTTTTCACAAGCTCCTCGTTTTGTTTTTTCATTGGCATTATCATTCCAGCTCCCTTTCCAAAACTTAACCTAAGCAGGTTATATATCCTGGACAGGGCAAATGAAGAAACAAATTCGGAAAGAGGCTTTTCCGCAATGAGGAACACCAAGATGAACACCAAGATGACTCATGGACCCATCTCTTGCTCCTGGTGTCTCTCTTGCTGTCCTTTGACTCTGCTGTGAAAGCACAAAATGTCAGGGTACAGTCTGGTGGTGCCTGTCCCATAAACGAGGCTGTACAGCATAAGCCACCAGGAATTTCCCTGCTTTAGCTCTACTGCTACCTTCTACAGTTACCCTGAAAACATTCCTATCTATAAGAAGGCACTTTCCCCCTAGCCCACAGAACCCTTCAAAGGAGAAATAAATTTTCAGATAAATGCCACATGGAAACTGCCAGTCTTTTTCAACTCAAATTTCCCCCTTCCCTTGACGTTTTACCCACTAACTCCCTGAGAAGCCTAATATGAGTAGAAGTTACCACTGGATTAGTCAAAACTTTTTAAAATTTTAGGCTGATGAACAAAATATGCCTGTGCAACCTATGATCCACCTTTTGCTTTATAACAGATGATCACATCTAATGACTTACCATGTGTGTGTGGTTTAGCCCCAGCTGGCAAACAAGTACCACACAGCCACTTACCTTCCTCCCCTTCCCTCCCCATGGGATGGGGAGGTGAATTAGATAAAAGGGAAGACTTGTGGGTTGGGATAAACACAGTTTGATAATTAATATGAAGTAAAATACAATAATGGTACTAATAATGATTATGATTATAAAAATAATAATTGTGATGAAAAGGAGAGAAAGAGAGAGAGGGAGAGAACCGAAACCCAAGAAAATCTAGCGACGCACAACACAATTGCTCACCACCTGCTGATAAGTGCCCAGCCTGTTCCCTAGCAGCAATCAGAGGGCTTCCAGCCAGCTCTCTCCAGTTTATGTACATACTGAAAATGGTAGTGTATGCTGTGGAATGTCCCTTTGGCCATTACAGGCCAGCTGTCCTGGCCATGCTCCCTCCCAGCTTCTTGTGCACCTGGCAGAGCATGGGAAACTGAGAATTCCTTGACTTAGGGTTAGCACTGCTCAGCAACACCCAAAACATCAGTGTGTAATCAACATTATTTTCATCCCAAATTCAAAACACAGCACTGCATTAGCTAGTAAGAAGGAAATAAACTCCACCTCAGCTGAAAACATGGGTTTAGCATGTGGTTCTTCAGAATACCTGAATTATGAGTCCTTTGTTCTTGAACTAAGAGCCTTTAGTTCTTGCTGCCTTTAAAGATGAGTGGTTTGGTATCATATGGCACATTGTTCATCTCCTCATTTCCTGTTTTCCTTTCCTTCTCATCTATTTGGTGAAATACTGGTTTTCTGTTTGTGGGTGGGAAAATGAACTTATTGAGCACCAGAAACTTCAGTGTAATTTTTCCAGGTTTCTAGCCTTGAGTCTGTTACTGATTACCCTAATGCTTACTTGATTTGTTGCCAGACAAGTTCTGGCAGGAGGAAGCTGGAGAGTATAAAGTTTAAGAACCACTGCCTTAAACCAAAGTTACAGTGTGATTACAATCACCTTCCAGATTTATACAGCTTTAAAGCTTATTTGGTTAACAAAAACTCTTACTCAGCCTGGTGTCTGCCCACAGATGTGTCATCTGCAGTTTAAGAAGGTTTCCACCACGCAACCATCTCAACTCAAAAGCTTTGTTCCAAGATCCATATTGTATACATGGAATGGACAGAACCCTCTGACTCACAAGACAATCTTTGTGCCAAAGCAGGGGCTTTTTGTTGAAATACCTGAACAGCCTTGATGGTGGATTCTTCTGAGACCACAGTCTGCATAAATATGGTAATAATCTACAAAATAATCTCACAACAGCAGTGTTTGCTTGTGAAGAATTAGAGCAAGATTCGAATCACATAGAAGAAGGAACTAACAAGTCTGCAAAACTGAGACAACAAAAACAATGAGATCTTAGGTTTTCCAAAAGAGAAGCAGTTCAATTGCAAAAGTTAGGCCGTTAAAAGTCAAGGTAAATCAATGCAAGGGAGAATGGGAAAAGAAGGAATAGTGTAACTCATAACTATCTACTTGTTTATTATTTAAAATGACAAAGAAGTTATGAGACAGCAAGAGAGAAATAGATAAAAAGACAAAAAAAGAAAAGAGGCAGCTTAAAATATGTCTCTGAAGTATGCTAACAAAATCTGAGGGATCGAAAATAGACAACAATTGCTATCTGACAAACAGAGGTGGCTGAAAGATGAAACGCAAGGGACATATTAAAGACATTTTTAGGAGAGTCTTGACAGAAGAAAACAATGGATTGCCCTTGCAGGTGTGGAATTGCCCTCTGAAATCACCTCTGAAATCAGAATCTTTCTATTATAAGTACAATGATAACGAATTCCATTAGTTCTCTTCTAGAATTTTTCTCCTACTAGTGCTCATGGAGCTTGAAAATGAATTCAATTAAAAAGGAATGCTCTCCTCTCATTATCAAATGGAATAAAATCTTTTTAATCAGATCTTGTCTGATCAGACAGAATAATAATCTAATAAGAAAGCAATACATCCTCCACACCTACTTCTGCAGTGGTGAGCTCCTCATGAAATTGCTCCTGGGAAAAAGCTGTCAGCTCACCTTTGTTCCTGCACACCCACACTGCGTGAGCCAACAGGGATCTGATCAAAGCATCCCAGGTTTTCTGCCAGCAGGTAACAGACCCTGAACAGTCTCCGTGTGCTGATGTTTCGCTGAGCAGTTGCCACCAGATAAGGCTAAGCTGAGGTGGCATGGAGGCACTTCCACCCCAGCAGCATCCCTCTGTAAGCCAGGTATGGAGCTCAGCCCTGTGCCCAGGACACCTCTGCCTCTGGGTGACTGTGGCACAAGAACAACTTGAGAAGGCAGGGAGGAGTAAAGAGGTGGTCTGATTCAAGCACCTAATCTGGTTATGCCAGTCATCCTGCTGTAAAGCCACAATCCTTGGACTTTAGAAACACTCTTCTGGCACATAGCTAGGTAAGCTAGAGCTTGACATGTTTTGCTGAGTTTCTAAGATAGAAGAGAGTCCCACAGGGCTTCCTACCTATAAAATCCACACACACCTGCAATCCAGCAAGTTTTGGATAATCAGCACTACCTGTAAAACCAGAAGAAAATATCCCCCATTCCATCCTGCTAAGGGTAAGCCCCTGCCTTTGTTTTCTGGTGAGCAATATCCTTGCAGTAGGAGCATTTCACGAGATGCTGCCAGCTGGCCAGTGGAACATAGCTGGGCTTGTGTTCCTGGGAAGGAGAGAGTTGGGAATATGGGGGTATAAGCAGCTAGCAGAACCAACAAAACACACTTTCAGAGAATTAAATGAGATGGATTCTAGCCAGCCAGAAAAATATGTGAATGCTTATAAAAAATTATGGTAAGACTTCAAGAAGTTGAAATATACTCCTAATCCATGTGGGAACCTGAGAAACCTTTTCTACAAGGATTTAGAAGAGGCACTGGCAGAATATCTCAAATAGACCTGACAATGATGCAAGCACCCTGTTTGGCAGTCATTAAACCACGACGTTAGCTGCTCTGGGGAATGCTTTCTGAAATCTGTATTAGCTTTCAGAGAAAAGAACTCATCAACCTCCAAACTGAAGTGTAAGTGTGCCACACCACAATACCATGACAGCATCCTGTCCCTCTGATTTATTGCTCTTAAAAGGGCTATGCTACTACATGTCCTCCAATAAGCCAGTGGGCACCATGAAAATGCACAGAAAAAAAAAATTCAGGACTCTTAAAGGAATTAACAGTGCAGACTTTTTTACTGGAATAATTTCATTTATCCTCATCCATCAGAGCTGTAGAGAGCTCCCCCTCTTCCCTTGCAAAACTCTCTTGGTGTTGTGTAACAGCATTAGGAGAGTAGTTTGGTTCCAAATGACATTGGGGAAGACTAACGCTATTAGGTATGGATATGAGCACTGCTGCTATCACAGTGTTCTGCCTTGCACAGCTCCAGAATGGTTCAGTATGAATCACAGCCTGAGCAGTTCTAGCTGTGTGATTGTTCTGTTCCAGCAATGGGAAGAAGGGACAAGGAATGATCCATGTCCTATTCTGATGCACTTAGTCTTTCCTGTCTAATTTTTAAACCTCTTCTTCCTGTCCGTCAAAATGCCAAGATCCACCAGAGATTCTCTACATATGAAGGTGGTGTGTCTCAGAAATGATACATATATCTGGAAAGAAGTAAGAAGAGGGAGATGCCAGTAAATTACTTGCCTGGTGCCTGTACTGAGTCTGGAAGAGCTTTACCCATGGTGTGCTAAAACACCTACCACTCCCCATTGAATCTTCAGGGAAGGCAGACATTTTGCAAGACTTGTTTTTCACTATGCCTAAAACACACGTGCAGGGTGGGTGTATTGGACCTCATGTCCTCTGCATCAGGAAGGAAGTGATCAGCAGGTTGGCATGGTAAGAGTGCTGGTGCCAGCAGAGACTAAATGGCACAAAATATTAACAACACTTGTATCACCAAGACATTGATACAGTTTACTGGCAAGAACAAATCCCCATTTTCCTCACAAAAAAAGAATTATTTCAGAACTTTCTGCGAGCTACAGAGAAACATCTACCATTAAATTCTCAGTGGGAACTGAAATGCCAGAGTTTCACACAGTAGCCCTGTCAGTCTTTGACTTTAGCTTCATGTTTTCATATGCAGCAGCCTGCAGCTACAGACCTACTTGTGGCAGTGATGGTTGATTATTTTCTTACTACAGGGAAAGAAGTAACAGTGGTCAGGATGAATAGAACTGCTGCTCATCCCTGGCAGCATTCTTGGACATCCTAATGTGGTGCAGATTATGTCACCAGCCCCCATCAACATCACCTCCAAAAGCACATTCTGCAGGTGAACCTCTTGCTTTGGACTGATATAATCTCCATGTGCCAAGCAAGAGAGTATTTGCATCAGCCTCAGGTGACTGTGCATTGAAACAACAGGTAGTGGTGACCACAAGAGATGTCAAAAATTTCAAGGCTATTTTTTATAATATTGATGCTCTGAGAATGGAAAACGGAGGAGGTCCTCACAGTTTGTCTAAGGAAAACATGAGCAGTTTGGTAATATTGATGGAAATTTGAAGGTCACAGCTGTGTTTTAAAACATTTCATTTCTCTCAATATAAACTCTGCTGGAAGCAATGCAGAAGTGGTGCTAGCAGTCTAATCCACTGATGATGATGAAAGCTAGCACAAGATCACACAGCATATAACTTCATAGGTGAAGAAATATCTGATGCCCTGAAGCAAATCTGCAGCAGGGTGCGTGTAACATTTCTGGATTTATCTCTAGTCCAGCATGCAGCTGCCTTTCTTTTTAGTACCTAATGACACCTGCTTTTTAATTAAAAGGGTAACAAGCAGTGTAGCAACTGGGAACACAGCCATATAAATATTTCTTTCTTTTGACTTGACTTCTGTTTTATTAAGTAGTTTTTCCTGCAATGCCACAAAGAAAAAAGAAGTCTTCAGTATTTCCATGCTCAGTGGCACACTAGTTTTACTGTGCAGAATGTTGTGTGTGCATAGGCAACAGCTATGACAATATGCAGAGCATCACACTATGAAATTTTAAAACAATGCAATTATTAAGTCACTCAGATATGTTTTCCAATTACTGCTTTGTATGTTTGACACCATAATCATTTATGTTAGATGATTCAAAATGTGACACCATTAAAAGCCTTTCTGACATAATTATTTTCAAACTTGTTTAACAGAACTGTGATACTGGGTGGTATTGTGGTATTTTTCAGGGATTTAGTGCCATGAAAGGATCAAATGACATTACTTATCAGCACTCTCCTCTTTGCTTTCCTCTTCACCATGCTCTGTTGCATCTGCCCACTTGTCAGCTTCTCAGAAAGCATCTTACAAGCTTTCAAATGGGTTTCTTCCTCAGCTGCAGCCTAACCACCAAGTGACATTCTCAAAATTGTCTAGATAGTTTCTATGCTTCCAACATTTTTAGTTTTAAATAGGGGCTGGCAGGTTCTTCACTGTTGCAGCAGCCTTCTTATTAGAAGGTAAAAATGAGGTGAGGCACAGACTTCTCGTTAAACACAGCATAAAAAGGGTCCCGGTTTATTCCTCTTCACAGCTTAGTCATCTTAACTCCAACCATTCACTGACTCTGGCTGCAGCGAGCTCCTCCTATAGGTTTCTCCTGCAGCTTTTAACTGCTGGTTGTTTCCTGCTAAACTACGACTGCAGGGATTAGTTTGCAGACTCTTTTACCTAGCTAGACCGTGACTGCAGGTTCCAACAACAAGCTCTAACTGCAGACCCAGACTGACCTCACAGCAGTGATTGTCTCTCCCTAGGACCCTGCTTCATTATTCTCTCCTCCATACTCCTCAAAGTTGCTCCTCCGTGATGTTCCTTACCAGCTAACTCCCCTCTTATCTCACTTGTTTTTATTGGATATAGCTGTTACTCATCAGGGGCGAGGCTGCACTGGTTAATTAACACAGTTGTTACTTATCAGGGGTGAGGTCACCTGTATTCCCTTCTCCTGCACTTCACCATGAGCTGAGCTTGCCTCTGAACAAATTACGTTTCATTATTCCTCACAGACACCACAAAAACCCCACTCAGAATAGAGAAGATCCCTCATACCAGTGGAGCTACCACAAACCAATTGTGTCAAGTAATCTGCTGGTCAGAAAGCACACTGTGAAAAAGATCACTGATGCATAACATTAACAGAGTGTTTTTAAAGAAGATTAGAGAAGATTAAAAATTAATTTTTCCATCCAGCTGTAATGAGTCACTCTGTGGTTGGTGTTATCTCTCCCTGTTTTTCCACTGTTTAAACTTCCCATCCATCACAAAGTCACTCACTGCTGCTGTGGCCACTCAAAAGATATCTGTGTTGTTTAAGCCAGTTATCTTGAAGAGGTGGATACTTTCAGCAGGCAGTCCAGCCCTCTCAAAAATAGGGGTTTCAGACAAATAGGAGAATTAACATCTGAACTCACCAATCTGTCATTACCACCACTGAGAGAGTCCAGACATTTGCCTTATTCTAACTTCTGGACCCCACCCAATCTCCATCCATTCTTGGCTTTAACAACCAAACTGAGAGGTCAGCCCTCTGACACTCCCAGATCAAACACTCAAGCTTTCTGCCCTTCAAATTACACAAATTATTGTAAATTGCCTAACTGATCTAATTTCCTGTGCTTTACAATTTGCTATTCATGGCCTCATTATACTTTTTTATATTCTTTAAGAATTGTTTATAGTAAGTGAGCTACAGTGGACAGTGGTATCCTGATAAATCCTGAGGTCTTTGAAAGGAGCTATGGAGAATTCCTAAATTATATTATTCACATAACACTGAAGGTGGTGAAGAGAATGGAATTTTGTCTCAGGTTCCACAAGATTGATCCCTGATCACAACAGTCAAGTTGCATAGCAGGTAGAGTCAGAGTATGCCTGAAATCAGTCACTATATTTAAAAACAAAAGTAGTCAGCAAAACCAAGGAGATGAGAATCTGAGATGAGTTGTAATTAAGTTGGTTCATTGAGATGCTTTAAGAATTCATTTTTTCCCTCTCCATCTCTCCTTCTGAATGGTAAGTTAGTCAGCTAGAAAGCTACACAGTGAATTCTCATGTCTGCATCAGTCTTTCTGTCCTTTCTCACAGAAAGGTAGTCCTCCATTCATAGCTTCACATTAGTAAGTGCTGTGTTTAGAGTAATAATCTTCGCTTAACATAATCCTCTCCTTCATATACTCCTGCTTTCAATTGGGAGCAAATGCTAATTTGATCATGCATAAGATACATACATAAATGTCAAGCAGCTCGGCTGTCTTCTTCCTCCGCTTCTCAGTATTGTTGCAATGGATGATGTTGAAGTGCATCAGGGCTGACACTTATCCTATTAAAGCTCTGGAAATGCACATCAGTGCTACTGTAATATTATCATTCTTTGCATTTTTCTCTTCTGGCTGAACAGGCAGTATGATTGATGACAGAAAGCCTGGTTAAGCAGAAAGAAGGTACTAGTTAAAATGAGCATTTGAATGAGTCACGAATAAAGATTTAAAGGCAAGCCAGAACCTGTAGTTAAACATGGGCTATAAATCAATTTTTTTAAAAAAGCAAACCCTTCTTTCAGTTATAACTGAACTTTGACTCAAAAGAAAACTTCAGAAGACAAAAATACACATACATGAATCAAAACTATCCAGCTTGAAATCTAGTGAGGCAGCATGGATTCTAGAACCTGAAAGATATAAAAGAATTATAAAAACACAATCCAAACTCAAAAGATAAAGAGCACCAGAAAGTGAGAAAAGAAAAATTTAACACACACACAGATTGGGAATAAAAGGGAGAAAGGAAGAACATTTCCTCAAAAAAAAAAAAAAAAGACTGTCACTCTGTGGCACCTTTTTTAACAACTTTTGTGAAGAAGTTTCTTCTATGACAGAAAAAGGAAAGATGAGAAATGTATGGGTTTACATGGTAGTTACACTTCATTATTTTATTTCAATTTTACAGTTATTCTCAAAATCATTGTCTTATTATCTGAAAGATACACAGAAAGAGAGATTCCCCTAGCAAACAGAAAAAAAAATAATTTCCTCAAGCCTTACTACTGAGACAACTAAATTTTGAGCCTTGGTGGTTTTTGTCTGAAGGGTAATTTCAAATTTGCCAGAGCAGGGACTTGCATCCACAGGTATTACCAAACTGCTGTTGCACCATTACTCACAACCTGTGTGTTTCTGAGGGATGCCCATTCCAGCTGGCAGAACTGCTGCCTGCTCAGCCTCTTCCAATGCAGTGGATGCCACTTGCTGGTTTGCTGCTGCCAGTACAGGTTTCCATCATGCACTCAACTCTGGAGAATAAGCTCAGGACAACCCAGTCAGTTAAGTAAATTTGGAAATGAAGATGATGATAAAACTGAATCTCAAAGAAACAACAGCAACAAAAAATCCTCCCTCTTCCCCCTCCGCCCCCCCAAAATTATTTCAATATAAAACCTGCCAGTTCTGGAAATAGACAGATTAGCAGGAAATATCAACACCACAGTGTATAGGCAACTTGCAGGCACTCTAGTTTTATTAAATAAAATGAAATAAGTACTGTAAAAGTCTTTTCTTAATTGTTACGGTACAAAATTCCTACTCTTGTAGGAAAATGTGACTATGACAGAGGAAAACCTCACAGAACAAAAAAATTCAAGAGAAACGAGCATTAAGGAGATTATTCCAAAGTGCATGTTAATTAAGTACTAAATAATATTTTTTTAAACAAATTACCTGAGGTGTATCTGAGGAATCCACCTAGATTCTCGAATTAAAGAACTCAACAATTTATTTCTCCTTTTTTCCAGTTGGTTCTTATTTTGAGGACAAAGAATCTCTAAAGAAAGAATCTGCAAGAAGGGAGAAGCACTGCTAGCTGCACTGCTGCTTGGGTGTTTATGTGACATTACATGTCTGTCACTCCAGAACAGTAGGAGAAAGTAAGTGTGAAATTTTAGTACAAACTTGCTACCATTCTGTCAGCTGGCACCATTTCCTCACTCCATTCCTCCACCTTTCATATTTCTCTCCAGAATCTAGTTCTACTGAGGTACTACCATAATTTACAAGCAGCTCAGGATAGATTATATCAATTTTTTAAAACTTCTGAAATGATTCATAACCACAAGATTCTAGCATTAACCACACCATATAACTCCCCTGTTAAACTGTTTTGAACTTTTACAATTTGTGAAAAAAACAAAAGAAACTACGAAGAGAAGCCAGGATGAACTTCACCAGTCAGAGCCAAAACATTTCAGTTTGTTTTTTAATATGTTGTTACATTTTTGTTTAAAAATTTTCAACATTCTGGACAGCATATGTAGAACATCCTCTCACCTTCCTCCCCACAGAAATAAAACTCATAAAGCCAGGTTGGCCAATGCTGGGGAAGCCTCAACAGAATAAAATCTCAGATTGGCTTGAAAGTATTTTGAGGAGCTCAGGTCTGAATATATAGCAGAAACAGAAAGTTACCATTTAAAGGAAAAGACTATCTATCAAGATATTGCTAGGTGCAAAAGCTTTCTTGCTGTGGATGACGCAACTCTGCTTAACCCAGAGACTGCTCAATCAATCTGACATTTCTAGAATTTATACACCACGTTTCAGGACCAAGAAAAAGATACATTTTCTTAGCATGTGCTTATGAGGTTTTAATGGTGATACAGACAAATTTTGTGATGAACTTGCAGGCTAATAAGCACTGTACCCATAAAGCTGGTTCCAAAACTCACCTTTGCACAGGTGAATCGCTGCAAGGTGCTCCAGGTATCTCTAGCAACCCTGGCAGCTGTTGTAGCAATAGTGATCAAAACGTACCTTATTTCTAAGACATTAAAGGCTCATTTAAGTGGTGTAGTTACTTCATCTGTTAAAAATTACGTTGATGAAAATCTTGATTATCCAAAAATGATTGACAGATTCCACACAAAGAAAATTGGCAATTGGCACTATTTATAATTAATCAAATGAAAAAATTCTATTTAATTTATATTAAAAGTTCAAGATAATTACTTTTATCATGTGATATGCTAATAGTTTGAAATATGAAGCTGAGTTTTCCAGGATGTTGTTCTTAAAGGTATGTGCATATTGATGCTACATTATGAAATTCAAAATTATTTCTGTAGTAGGATTTGTAGCATTTGTTGGAAAGTTTATCCTTTTTATTTGGAAGAGACAAGGTTTTAGCAACTACTTCAAAGTGTATACATTTTACTTCCCTACTCATTTCAAAGAACACACTAGTGAAACCTGAAGGGTAAATTATTTCGTTAAAACAGAACAACGAAGGAAAAGATGGAGGGAATGAAATATAAAACTCAAAAATCAGCAATGGGAAGGAAGAACATGACATAAGTGAAAAATGCTGAAATTCAACAGTGATTTTCTGAATTAAGTTTAAATGTTGAAAAATAATATGACACCCTTCCTGTAGGTTTGCATTCTGTTTATGTGTACATGCACACAAATATCATATACAGCCTTTCCCTGTATTAATTGTACTATATTTATATTGCACTACAGGTTTCACGATGAATCTTCACTCAGTTTTAACCAAGGACATGCTGCTTGCCAGTGAAACAGAATAATCTGCCATTTTAAAATGTGCAATACCGGGTGTCACCATGAGATCTTCCTAGTTTGCTGAGCGTTCATACTAAAGTAGAAGGGTGCACCTTCTCACGCTCATTAATGTACACAGAAGATAGTGTTTTGTAAATATTGCCCTTGTTACGGATTCCTTCTCCAAGAGAAGGGGGGGGGGTTGTTGAATGATAGCCTCCTTGACCAATGTGGTGAGAGGTGGGAATGCCCACTCTCCAATCCATGGTCACCTTGTGAGAAGTATAAAATAGGAAGTAATAAACAAGGCGGGGGATTTCCTCCCCTGCTGCTGCTCTGATCAACCCGAACTCCAGACTCCAGTGTGTCTTTCTGGCGAGGCTACCAGCGACAACAGGATTTTCAACATTACCACATCATATGAGGCTCTGGTGTTGGATGTTTCCAGGTCCTCTTTAATTAAGCTGTAGTAGAACTTGCTGACAAATTTAATCAAAAGCAAGCAAAAGATGCTGCTGGTATATGTGCCACAAAAATTATGTTTCCTCTGTATGCAGAGTCATGTAAAAAAGTGGAGACATGAGAAAGCGGTGACTAATCACAGCAGTTCAGGGTGCAGCAGGCCACTTCTTTGGCTGCACAACCGTGAAGGTGCACTTGGTACCAGGCTAGGGCTGGCTCTCACCACAGCACTCAAATAAATCACTGCATCGAACCATCAAAGCTTTGCAACTACTCTGCCTGCACTTGTTGAAAAATATTAAGTTTGCTTATCCCACTTGGGATAAGCACTGTCTTTTACACACAGTCCTTCTCAAGGTGCAGATCTGTGCCTCCATCTCTTGCACCTGGGAGCTGTTCTTCAGCACAGCACATGGCATGTGGGCATTACCTGGGTTTTCTCTACAGATGAAGCCAGGCTGCATTCCTTATTTTGTGATGTCTCAGTCTGTTTATGCCTTTTATGACCAAGGATGTGGTCTGTGGTGGGTGTCACTGTGGAAGCACCACATGCAAACGAAGAAGGGGCAGACAGTGAAAGTTCCTGCCTCAGGGGGAGCATGTACCCACACACATTCCACGTGCCTGCCAAAGTCAACCTCAGCTGGCAGCTGTAACCACTTCAAAGTGCTTGCCATCAGGGTGCTAAGTATGATAGGGAGCAGAGGTCCCAGTGGGGCCCAGGACTGTTTGCCAGCAGGCAAGCTCTGGTTGATGCTATTTTCCCTGCTGCTGTTGCCATAGGAGACTCTCTGTTGAGGGGGAGCTGCTGACTTCCCCCCTTCCCCCCTCCTGTCTGCTACAGCACATTCCCTGCTTCTGCATATCTTGCCTCACATAAAAATGCACCTGTCTCTAAACCTCCTCAGCATTCAGCCTCCCCCTCTCCCATGAGAAAATTTAAGGTTATAAGCCTCAATTTTCCTATATTGAAGGAAGCCCCAGGCCAGAACCTATTGTTGAGCGGGATGGTCTGAGCAGGACATCAGCATGTGAGAGAAAGGCCACTGGGTTGTGCTTGGGGGTTGGTATAATGCTACTGGAGAAGAGTGACACAAAGCAAAAATCAAAAGAGAAGCTTGGAGGCTGTATGCTTGGGATGCTCTCCTCCCAACGCAGGCCTCAGATTTGAAGACCTACTGGGGACCAACACAGTCTGACTTTACACATGCCAAAATACAGGTGACTGTGGTTTCAACTCTGTGCCCTTCTGAACATCACCTTTGTCATTTTCCATGTCTTGAGAAAATAGGACATGATATTCAGAACTCCTGTGGTCCCCAGAGATTCCCAGATGGAGATGAACTCTTCTGACACTTGTTTCAGACCCTCTTTGGCTAGAAGAAAGACTGACATCCTCCTAGCACCATGCCCTTCTTCGACTCAAGGTCAAAACCAGAAAGGTGTTTTCTAGCATGACATTAGTATGTCCAGCAGAACCTAGAGCACAGGCTGAGGCTTGCCAAGACATTGCCAGAGCACCATGTCAAAGCAAGCATGGCCATATCTGTAGGAATAAACAGCAGGGTCCCTAGAGCCCTGTCAACTTTCACATCATGAGCAGATGTTTATGAAAAGCACAGGCTGTCAGGGATAAATGCTTTTCTGAGACCACTCACCACATTTACAGATGATTCTAAGAGCTTACAGATTTAGTAAGCAAGTCTAACACCAGGGAATATTCTTGCACATGGTTCAATTCAGTAGTATAAATGCAGAGTTTAATGATATGGATGCTGGACAGACATTAAAGGAAAACAAGAAAATCTGAGAACTTCCACTTGGCTTGAGCAGACATCTCTCGGTGTTTTCTCTCAGTATGACTGTAACTTGCTGCTATGGCTATGTTTAACTGCCAGGTTTCCTACACACACGCAGACAGAATATTTTAAATGCTGTATGGAACGTTTCAGTATAGCTAAATGGCCAAGTCATGGGGAAGCATCCAACAAAGACAAATTTCTGTAATTCAGAGTATTCCTTAGGAATTTGCTTTTAATATTAAATATTCTCTTTGGAGCAACTTTCTAGGATTAAGGTGTGTTGAACCCATCAGGTGTTGTCACCACTCCTGTCTAATATGGATCACACAGGGAATCAAAACAATTGAAGCTGAGTGATATGGTAGGACAATGGGCCTTGAGATGAAGTTTTGTATGTAACTATTTTAGAATACAGCAATTATATTTTAATTTTAAAATTACAGGTGAGTTTGAGATGTAGAAGAAAAATTTTCTGACTGCATAAAGTATGCTGGTTAAAACTCTAGGTGTGTTGATAACTGCATTGTGCTATACAGAACACTTGACTTGCATTAAAAATAAACAGCTGTCAAAATTTTATGCAAGAGAAAAACGCACTTCTGCCATTTTTAGCTAAAGTAACTGTCTGCCTCTGTGTGTTTCTGATGCTGAACATTTCAGGCAAGTGCTAAAATGAGGAGAATGCAAAAGTTTCAAATTTCTGAGCTTTAGTTAACGAAAGCTTATGAAGTAGTTATGAGATATATTTAACTGGACATAATTGAGAGCACTGAAAGGCGAAAACTGTGTGCAATGAGATTTTAAAACTAATTTTATCTTTGTGTTCAAAGTTGAAAGTGAAGGTTGATTTATAGCTACTCCTGTAAAACAAATAGATTGATTGAGTAGGTATAACATACTGAATGAAAAAATGTGTATAATACTACTGTATTGTTTTACAGAGGCAAGCACTGAAACTAATATCTGAAAGCCCCTTCACTTACTTTTAACAAGATTAATATTTTATAGCCTATCACAATTATTTCCATAACTGAAATAAAGATAATACCTCTCTCATTTAAGGATCAAATAGCTGCTGGCAACATGATAGAGATTTTGTATAAGTAGAAGGGAGAAGGAATAGTTTAAATAAAAAGTATTAGCAAAAGTCTCCCAGATAGGTATGATGACCTTATAATTGCATTTATATATTTACATACTGTGTTACCAGTAACACACAGAGCTCTAGAACTAAAATATACATGGAAAGAGAAAAGATTATAAACTGTCATTTCAGCAGCAGAGTGAAATTGATTAGATTTGGTCTTGAAGTCCATTAAACTTGGTCGTGAGGATAACTCACTGGGATATATAGGTATTTCATAACTGTCTTTGTGTTCAAGACCTGTACAGGGGAGACAAGTTTGTTATACCTCCATCCAACTTCTGTAATGATCCCGTGGAACTAGCAGGGTATTTGGCACTGGAGTTGTGTGCAGCAGGGATCCTTGCAACCAGGAACAGCCCCTATGCACATGAAGTGTACTCATGCACTGCATACAGCAGGGACACAGGAAGGAAACCACGACAGCAGAGGCCAATCTGCTTTTGAGATGACTCAGAGGTGATTTCTGATCCTCTAGCACACACTGTCCTGGAAACCCCGGGAGAAACCCAAGCTTCAGCTCACAAATAGGATGAGTCATCTGGCCACAGGCGTGCTCTGTATCATCCTCTTCCAGTAGGGCCCTTCATCTATAGATTAAAAATACATCAGTAGCAGCATAAAAACTTCCTACTCCTGCTCACAAGTAACTATTACATTCTGTCCCAGTGACCACCCTGTTTGACGTACGAACGCTCACTACACGACCAAACCTCTGATTTTCTTTTCCTATCCACAGGAACCTATGACAGAAATTATTGTTTGTGGTTATCTCATGCTTCTGTCATACATTTGGGAGGTACATGATGTTTATCTCTCAAAATTATCCCCTTAGCAAAAAAGCTGATCTGTGCCAGGTGCAAAGCTTGGCTTTTGCCAGCCTGTGCACCTCTGCTACATGCAGATAAATTTTACACCCATTAAACAAGTTGAACCAGCATAAACCTTTGGATGTGATACTGGCACCTGAAACAAGATCCAACATTTAAAATGTTTCTGAATGTCACACCAGTACTCACCATTTCTAACCAGCACTCTTCTAAGGACTGGGGTTTATTTTTAAAATCTTCTTGTGTAGTTGGCTATATGGTGTGATGACTGAAGACTTTGTATCAAGAACTATTTCCTGGCCCTAATAATTTTACTAACTTTGAACAGCTATACAACAAAATTTTAGAAATTTAAAGTCTTTTTTACTTGCATGAATTGGATCAGAGTCTGAAAGAGTCAATAAAGAGAACTCGTTTTTCTGCAGAAGCTTGAATGAATGCAACTTGAAAAGTTTCAACTCCTTTGACGCGTTCTTTAGGCTCAGAACATTTTAACAAAATTTTGTTAACATTTAGCCTTCTCAGTGTCATCTGTTCAACTGCCTCTGCCTTGTGCATTCTTTTTCTTTATAAACCACTTATTATCCTACTTTTTCTTCTAAATGACCACATAGATCCAATTACTAGGGAATTTAAATACAAAACCAAAACAAACTTACAGAAGCCAAATTGTGCTCAAATTACTTGATTATTTTGTTCATTATGTCCATAAAAACTTACCTCAACTAGCCCCTGGCAAAGTTTTTAGTGGGTCTTTTACTGTGTCTAATTTCTGCTCCTGTCTTAGCAAGGAACAATGCTTCACATGCTACAAAATTTCTTACCCAAAACAGCTGTGCAGATTCTGGCTTGTCCCATGACTGGAATGTAACAGCTTATTCTGCTTGGACTACATCACAATTCAAGTAGTCACATAATTTTCCATCATATTTTCAGGCCTGGTACTCTCTAATCCCCTAAATCTTTCCTCAAGCAAATTTTCATACCCGCCTTCATGTATGAGGATGAATATTTTCCATTTTTTCTGTCCTGGTGGGAATTACTATCATGAATAATATAGTCAAGCTTTTCATATATTTCAGTCACATTTTTCACATGTTCAGATTTTCTCTGCAGATGAAATTCTCCCTGTCAAAACAGGAATATGCAAGAAAATTTTACTAGTTGAAGATCCCTAAAACATAGAGACATCTGAGTTCAGCTGAGCCATCTTAACTATTTTGGTGGTTCTTAAACTGGGGCTCTGGAGATCTTTAGGTTTGGTAAAATAGAAACCATTGCTGTATCTTTACCAGCTAACTTTGGTTAAAAATACTTATGTGAACTCCAATCCACCTTTGTCACCTGATGTCATGGGTTTTGCTTTTCGATATACAAGAAGATATTTTTCTTCATTTTCTTACACTTTCTAGATCCCATTGCAAACACCAGACTTCTTTATCCCTCTTTAAGTAGAAGGCTGACCTTACAGATAACTACTGGAAAACTGTACCTGAATCTGGTGAATCAGTGCATTTGATACTGCCAGAGAGCAAACTACTAGTCTGATTTCAGGTGGCTTAGGTATGATGCAAATCAGAGTTACCGGTTTCTTGAGCTGTTGGAAACCACTCATTATGTCTCACTAAACTCTTGTGTTTGTGGGTTTGCACATACTATAGCTAAAAAGGGTGTTCCCCAAGTTACACTCTATTATTCTATAAATCAGTATGTAAGGTATCAAAAGACGAATCAATATACAGACAAGGAATAACAAAAAATGAATACATGAAAATATTAATACCCAAATTACCAAACTCAAAACTTTAAGAAAGGCTGTAATTAAAATGTGTATCATGTGTACATCCACAACTATTAACCATGCTGTTATTTACATAATTTTGAGATTCTAGGGTAAGGTAAAATAAAAAATACCTGATTTTTCTTGCTCTAGGGAATTAAGTCCCACAGGTAATAGCCATATTACTTGGGAGGATCAATGCCTATATTTCTAAAGACATTTTAATCACTAAATTATCTCAGTTCCTTTTTAGCTGTTCATTTTATATATATTGCACATTCATGAACATCTCTTGTGGTACAAACTCTGCAAAAGTTTATGTGTTAGTAACTTCCTTTAGGGTTACCATTCATGTTGTCCACAGGGCAAATTAGGAGAAAACGTACCTACCACTGACAAAGTTGGATCATTCCTGAAAAAGAAGCTGTCAAATCCTTTGTGTCAGTCACCACTTACCAGCAGAACTAATTGCTTCTCAAACCTCCACAACTGGAACTTGTGGTGGTCTTGGGCTGCTGCTCAGAAGTGAACTGCCTGATTTTGGAGTCACCTGGTCTCTCACCCTGAGAGCACACAAACTGGTGTGTCACAGTAAGTCTTTACAGAAAATTGTTCATTTATTTATTTTATGCTCTTTCTTCGTCTGCAAAAACAGTTCTACTGCACAGAATCATCCCACCAGCAACCATCAGAGATCTGCACTTGCAGCAGCACAGACCACATTCTTCAGTTTTGCACTTTCTAAACCATAACAGCTATCTTTGATTTCAAGAAATTAAATTGTCCACCATTTCACACACTTCCTTTCTGTTTTACAGAAAAATACAAGAAGTCAGAAAGCTGTTCCCCTGCTATGAGATCCATGGTCCGCTTATGGCTGATGCAGAAAAAGCCAATACACACATACAGAACTTTCAAGTTACAGTGGCTGCACACTGCCAGGCTAAGAACAGTTCTGCACAAGAGCTGGGGAGGTCAGATGTTCTCTCATCATGAGCAGTCCTAGAGTGAATCCAGGCAGAGAGGCAGGAGGAACACTAAGACACATGCAAGAAATCTAAAATGCAGAAGACATAAATGGAATATACTGTAGCACAAGCTTGCATGTGGACTATAGAGCCACAGAAGAGACCACAAAAGTTTATAAATTAAGGTGATCAAGGCCTACACTGTGTTTACAAGCAGGTAGTCATCAGAGCTACATATGCATTGGCTTCTGAGCATATACTAGGGCACATAGAAAGACTGACTAGCAGGAAAAACATCTCTAGTTTTGTGTCAAGGGTTACAAGTCTCAGCAGGGTGTACAACTGCCTTCCATTACTTTGTAAAAGAATGTTAGTAATTTGGAACTAGGTCGCTCTGGACATTAACAGTTCATGACAAAGAGCAGACCTGAAATCGAGTGGTATGCACAAAATGGAGGGAAATAGTTTACAAGTTACTCAGAAAAATTATGCAATCATTCATCATGAATACATTGTGGTTTATCCATTGCATATTTTCATTATACTTTTCATATAATTATACAAAACTTGAATAATTTTGATTCAGGGAAAAAGCTCGTAAAATTCTAACCCCTTCTCTCTGGATGCCTTTTAAAATTACCACGAATACTGTTGGTCTAAGTAAGCTAAGTATGTCATCATTAAATTCATTAAAAATTTTATAGAACTATGCTGTCTAACCTAAAGAAGGATAATCTTTTTTTATTTTTCAGCATTTTGAAATACAAAATCCCTTTATATTAACTATTTTTGATATCCAAAGCATACATATAACTCATTCCAATAGGGCAGTTAAAGAACAGGCTGTGTCAGCCTTTTAACATTTGGTACACAAGCATTACCTCATTCTAGTGTTTCTCTTCAAGACTTTTTTTTGGGGGAGGGGGTGTAATATATAAAAAAGAGGCTGTTCGTGAAGAGAGTGGTCTGGATAAAAAAAGGTAGCAGTTTGTGAAGGAAACCCCAAAAGCATAGCCTAGCCTTTGAGTCTTTAACTTACACATGGCGGATGGGTTAAATATCTCATCTTTTGTAGTTGTTCCCAATTTTTTATGTCTATCAAGGTTTCAAAAGTGGTTTTCCTACTTCATGCAGGAAAATAAAGATTATTCAGTGGAATTCACCCACTCCCAAGCAGGCCAATGCAGAGCTTGTACTAGTTCCAAAGTTAGGATTTTCCGGTAATAAATGTAGGAAGTGATTTATTTTTGCCATATAAACACATTATTTCCAATCTGAATACAAAATCTCTCTTGCCACCCAGTTGATCTAATCCAAGATGTTCGGACATAGCACAGTCTCAGCATTGAAAACTTCTGCCACTCTGTGGAAACATTGCCTCGTTCCCACTACTGCAGAATGAACATCCTTCAACTTGGGAAGATTTAAATGTGAGGAAGAATGTCTATTCTAGTGCCTCTAAGAGCTTGTTTTCCCTACTTTTTTCTTCATATTATTTTCATGAAATGAAAGTAACTTTTCCTTTGGGGCCTTCCTTGCAAGTCATGCTTTGGTGAGCAGTACCAGAATGCTCAAGAAAAGCTACAAGAAAGTCACTGAAACTAGATTTTCTTAAGATGTGGTAGACACACATGACAACACATAGTATGCCTGGGCAGGGTTTCAAAAATAAGTTAGATGCACAGACAATTTATAGCGCTGCAACAACATGCCTATGTGAAATGTGTGCAGTTTAGAGACACCAATGTTTGATTTGTGAACGTTCTCAGGCCTTTACCTTCACAAAGAAATTCCCACCAGTTGCAATGCCTGTAAGAGTTTATACATCATAATAGCCCCACTGTACTCTGGACCAATTGTGCTTTCTATGTGTATGAATAAGTTTGCCCTTATCTTCTGTGACTTTTTGGGGGCTTCTGAGATGCAAATGTGCATCTTTAAAATGGTAACTTTGTTCTGCAAAGTGTAATGACAGACCTGCACTGACAGTTTATGAGCATGGGCAGTCGCCACTGTTTGGCTTTTGAGACCCTCTTTTGGTCACCAAGACCACCACTAAAAGCTTCCTCTTTTAGTCTCCATTGTCTCACCATTTGCAGGCAATACCTAGTGAAGGCAGATCACTAATTAGGTGCCAAGACTAATTTTCTCACACGTTAAAAGGATAAGGTTGACTCTCCCTGGGGTAAAGAGAACAGGAAATGGCGACACTTCCTCCCAACCTTTCCCTCCCCAGCTCCCTCCCCATTTCCGTCTCAGCATGCCTGTATCTCAGCTGCCTGTGCAACCCCAGACTGCTAAAATGGTGTTATGGGGGGAAATCACCCATGGAGATGGAGCAGAGGTGGGGCTGGCCCGGATACAGGACAGGGAGGCCATTAGGGCCGTTGAGGGGTGGCCATTGGGTGGCCACTGAGTGTCCCCAGGCCAGCGGCTGCTCCAGGAGAGGGCCCGTGTGCTCCTGGGTGGACTCCCACCTCAGGGCTGAGTGGTACCCCAGCCACTGTGCCGTGGTGTGCTTACTGTGGAGGCTGTGTGTCAAACCACAGGGGCACACGAGTGTCTGGGAGCTCTTCCTGGTTACCTCACCCGTTGTGTAGCACTGTCGGCCCTGAACTGGCCTGTGAGTCTGTGCATTTGTTCACTTACACTTTTCTCTGTGTGTGTGTGGGTGGGGGGGGCAGATGACCCACTAGAGTGCCACCTAGGAACTCACAGAGACCCTGAGCTTATGCTTAGGGTGTTATGTGCCTGTATGCACATACACACGGCAGTATGTCAAAATCTCACAAGCTCTTGGGTGTCCTCGTGTATATGCATGATAAGGGTTCATGCTAAGACGTTGCATGGCTGTCTGCAAAGACTGCATATCAGTTTGACAGTGTATCTGAGTGTGCACCCAGGTCTGTTCTTATGCCTGAGTAGCTCAAAGAAGCAGTTTTGTTGTAAAGAGTGTAGTAAGAGATCCAGAGTTTGCACATCCATGTTGATAGAAAAATCCATCCATATGGATAGAAAAATGCCTTTTGTAAAGGTTAGAGCAGCATGTTGACCGTATCATGGACAAAGGAGAAAACATGCTTGTCTGTTCACGTTTAATCAGTATAGTACTGACTGCATTACTGAGAGAATGTTATGTGAAAATTTTATTTGAAAGTATAGATGGCGAGTGTAGCCTTCACACGTCTGTCACATACAGCTGCTATGCCAGACTAATGTGCACATTTGTATATTTTCATACAGCAGCACGTGTCTGTTCTGTGGTGCTTTGCTTTGCCATCTGAGTGTGTATGACTGCATACTTTTAGTTGGGGATCACGTGTAGAATGACTGGGGTGTATAGACCATTTTCATGTATTGGTTTATGTTTTGCAGAACTGGTCTTGCAAAGAATTGATTGTCATTGCTCAGTGACAGAAGGTAAAAATGAAAGATAGGTTATTTTGGTGAAGATTTCCTAATAATATGACATATTTCCATCTGCCAGTTGCTTCTACTGTCAGTAGTAAAGCATCATCCATCATTTCCTTTGAGTCTTTAAAGGATAAGAATTAATACCACTCTTTGTACCACTACCTGGTTTAAAGGATTTGAAGAAAGGCTGCATCCAAAATTTTATCCTTAACAACACTTCACATGAAATGTAAAACAAGCATGAGGGTAAGAGCTTTCATATTGGCTTCTATGCCTTAGTCCCTGACCTGAAGGGAACAGCTTTGGTGAGTGTATCGGGATAGTTCAAACTCTGGACACATTTGCTGGTTGACTTCTCAAATAACAGTG
The DNA here is from genome assembly GCF_021018805.1 of Prinia subflava. Lineage (NCBI taxonomy): Eukaryota > Metazoa > Chordata > Aves > Passeriformes > Cisticolidae > Prinia > Prinia subflava. Next base: position 106,119,715 of record NC_086247.1, on the reverse strand, counting down.
CCAGAGGAGGTCACATTCATGGGGGCACTATCATTTTCCCTGAGGCAAAGACCACCACCTTAACCAAGAACTCTAGAAAGTCAAGCTGCTCATGCTGAAGTCAAACTCCATTCACACATGTATCTTTACTGAGATTGTTGCTCTGTCCAGTTCACAGTTAATTGTCTATCATAAATATATGAAGAATAGCATTTACCAGTGACAGAATGATGAATGTACCAGGATTCAGTCTGGGAGTTTAGTTATGGGGCACAAATATGTCATTGTTTTTTATGTATCCCAGCAGACAGGAAAGCTGATTTGATGTTATTAGAGTTGAAGTTTTTTAATCAATATTTTTCTGAAATGGTCCAGTGTTACTGCAGCTGTCATCCCATCAAAGTGTCTGGCTATTCTGAGAAGAGTGATTGTAAGCTTGAAAGATTGTTGAGGTCAAAAGTTTTGAACATCCTAACAGATTAAGATACTAAATTTTCTTCTGTTTCTTGTGCCATGTGAGTTTTGCAAACAAATTGTGTGTTTCCCACAAAATTCCAAGGTGGAACTACCACCATTGTAGGGGCTTCAGTTGAGTTAATTGCTGAGGGAATCAGAAAGCAGTGATATTTTGAGAACCATAAAAATCAGTTCTGTGTGTCACATGGTCTTTTAAAAAACCTAAAAAGTGCTTTGGATTTTAATATTTTTCTATAATCACAGGGAAATGGCAGGCAAGAAGAAAGAAGTCCAGCTCCAGGTATAAATCCTAATTACTTAAACAACTTCAGAGAGAAATAGATGCTTTTTCTGCCTTTTTAGAATGTTAAAATGTTAATTAATTTTGTTTCAGACCATAATAAACAATCAAGACCAGTGGGATGAAATGCTGCTGACAAAGGGTATAGTAGGTATTAACAGCTGATATTTTCTTTCTAATCTTTCATGGACATATGTGCAGGTTTTCTTATTTATATATTATCCTTAATAGATACTCTAGAAAACTAGTGCCATATATTTTAAAGAATGGCTATATTAATAAATATTTATAAAGGTGTATCATAGAGGCTTTGAATCATAGAATCCTTTCAGTTGGAAAAGACTTATAGGATCATATATTCCTATTATGAACACATAGTATCTTATATGATAAATACTCATCAAAAGCATATTTATCTAAATTTTATTTTTATATACTGCTATACACCAATATTTAGAAAATGCCTTTCCAACATGGTGTACTCCATGGTAGGGAGCTGGAAGATTTTGTGTGTAAAATCTTGCACAGACTAAATAATTACTGCAGCACTCTAGAGGGTGCACGTTCTATGACATGCATTATTCTAAGTTTTCAGTTCACTTAGTCCAACAACTATGTCTCCTATGTCTCCTAGGAACTGGTTTTTGGTGAAAGGAGCAAATCTGTAGTGGGATCATATCTACAGAGGGATAGTAACAGGCAAAGGCTTAGGGAGGTGGAAATTGTTTAGAATAAAGGTCTAGACAAGCATGAAAACCAAGTGGGAAAAGAAAAAGAGAAAAAAAAAAAAAAAGGAATATGAGAGAAAAGTTGCTATTTGGATTAATTATCTCAAATAGCATTCTGAAGTAGGTTTCCAAAGTCAAAAGTAATTGAAATTAAGGAGTATGTATCCACTAATGTATCCACTGAATCCATTGATGTATTCATGGTACATTCATTGACCAGAAGAGGACTGAGAGATCCATGTGAACAGCCTTCCCAGTGCTGTTTCAACCCAAACATAAACGTCTCATTTTATAAGTTCCTCAAGTCATCTGTTTGTAATTCCAAACTATTACATTTTAGTGATAGATGTATATCAAGCTTGGTGTGGTCCTTGCAAAGCTGTGACGAATTTATTCAGAAAGCTGAGGATCGACTTTAGTGAAGAAAATATTCTACAATTTGTGGCGGTAAGGACACAAATCCTGTGTGGGACTGTATTTACATTTTGATTTAAATATATCTTCTGATCTGCATATGCAGAGCTTTCATTTTACTGTCCTTATACTGAATTGCCATAATTTTGGCCTGGTTGCTTTCCCTGTATATGTCCTCATAAGACTTTGTTTAGAAGTAGATTAGAAATGGTAATAAATATGTAGGAAACTATGATAAAAAAAGAGCTGACATGCCACAACATTTTTTTTCCTTGATGAGATTGTAGAAATATTCAAAAGCCAGACTTTTGAACTTCTACTTTTAGATCTCTGTACTATGAACCATTGCATTTAAAATTCTTATATCCCAGAAAAACTGTTGCACCTTTTTTTGCTAGTAGTACCTTGTATTTCATTTTTAAAAGAACAAAAAGGGGGAGTTAAAAAAAAAAAAACACAAAACTGTAGTAGTAAAAATATTTGTTTACACCAGCAGTATATATATATGAGTGCATTATATCTCACCTTTAAAGTAGATAAATTTGTTTCACAGTCTCAGTTTATCCAAGATGTTGACCAAGTTCATCCTTCTTCACATTAGTGAAAACTTTAAATTCCATGATGAAAGAACTTTTCAGAAAAAAACATGATTGTTTTATCCATAAAAAACGCAGGGAGTTATGTTCCAAAGCTATCTCACGTGCTTTCATACAGTTGACCACATTTCACAAAAAAATTAATACACTGGATAATCTCTTCCATCTAGACTACATGGGCTAATTCTTCATTTAGATATGTTATTATAACCTACTTGAGAAATTGTATCAAGAGAAGACATATTTCCATGATAAACTGCTGTAATACAAAGGGAGGACAATCCCACGTTTCCAAAGTGGTTCTTTCTTCATCATTACAAGGACTGTTAGTTGTGTTTAGGACTGCAGTTTGAGTTTGCAACACCAAAGTATTTAAGAGTGGGGTTCTCCTGTGAGTAAAAAGGTTTCCTTTATATATGCATATGCATACACACTTATGTAAACAAATAATCTTTTTTGTCTGACTTCAGGCAGAGGCTGATAGCGTCGAAACTCTGAAACCATTTAGGAAGAGCTGTGAACCTGTGTTTCTTTTTGGTGTTGTAAGTACATTACATCAGTTTCTTCTGATGTGCTGCCTACTTCTGCCTTTAACTTTCCAATAGATTTTAAAATAGATGTGAAGCTATACAAATGCTATATTTACATTTTACATTAAGTAGGATGGTACTTGTTATGGTTTTCGGACAGCACAGAAATAACAACATGACTCTCCAGGATGGTAAAAATGAGAGCAAACTTTATTCTTCTAAATTCTACTTTTATCGAGTAGTTCGGTACAAAGAACATGATTGGTTATTCAGCATCTACACCCTTTAATAAACATTTCTTTCCAGTAAACACGTTGGAAAAACACCACCTGCGGATGGTTTCTCACTTCCCAAGGTTTGTTTGAATTCCTCCTTTAGATTTCTCAGGCTAACATGAGAAAGTTGCTCGCTTGCCTTTCACACAGATACTGGCAGAGCCTGAAGCCTAAATTCAGACCAGTGTCAGGCCCACAGGTACTATCTACTGTTGTTTGCTCGTGCTGTTTCCCATGCCCGAATCTGGTGGTTCTCAAGCAGATTTTTGTTGTGGCTGTTGCATATACAGCCACAGAAGTATTGTAGTAGTCATTGTTTTGGTAGTTAGTGAGAAATCCAGGTAAGTCTGCCTTACATAAAGTGCCTACATGTGGTTACACTGAAATGATTATTTTGTCCACACTTTTCATCACGGAAAGAGAGCTTACATTTCATGGCATTATAAGATTTTTAAGAAAACAAATAAAATAGTGTTTTCACAGTTGAGGAACTGTAGCAATTAATCACATATTTATTACTATCACTGATGGGACACAGAAAGCTGGTTCTCCTAGGACACAGTTGTAGAGCACTGCTCTCTTAAGAGGAGGTGAGGTTTGCTTTAACTTGAGGATGCCAGGATTTGAATTTCCATAAGCCAGGACCAAGGGTAATGATACTTTCAGGACAATTTCTGGTTTGAATCTGAATGCTGCCTAGACATGTTAGCACTATTTTTGGTCACCGTTAGCTTCATTAGCTACTGTGCTAGAGTGTAGTAGAGAATGCACTGAAAAGTCACACACTCAGAAAAAAGATAGAAAACTCCATGTTACAGAAATTAAGAACAAGTAAAATCCATATTTGTATTTGCTTCCAACTGTATTATTAGTATTGAGCCTAGACACAAATATAGAAAATTTGGTAAAGAAGGAAATGTACAAAAGTTTCATTCTGAAATAACAGAGGCAAGTAGCAGCTTTGGTATTCCCTTCAGTGGGTGGAGGAAATGATCCTGTAGCTGGAAAAAAATAGAAGATAATGCATGTTTCAAAAATTCAAGTGAATGTGTAAATTAGGTGATAAAAACTCACTGAGAACGTTATTTTCTCTTCAACAGCAGGGTAAAATTATTGCAATGGTGAAAGGTGTAAATGCTCCTCTCATAACTAAGATAGTAACAGACTTAGTGCAAGAAGAGAGGAAAATTGCAGCTGGAGAGAAGGAACGTGCTGAGGTACTCACAAGCCAGATATTTATGCATAAATGGGTATTTTTATTACACTTACACTGTTTCTCTAAATGTCTATGATAGTGTTTAGATAACGGGGATTTTTGTATTTTTGTCCTAACAATAAAGTAATATATATGATGCGCATTTTTTTTTTAGAAATCAAGTAAAATTATCTGGGTTCTAAGACTTTTAAAGATCATCTAGTCCAAATGCTCCTGCCACAGGCAGTCTCACCTTTCACTAAATCAGTTTGCTTCAGTACCCAATGAATCCAGTTTGCTGGACAAAAAAAAAACTTCAACAAGTTTATTCTATCACCTTTGACTCCTGACTTCCAGGTAACGTGAGGACATACAGACAGCTCAGTCTGACCTCAATAGCCTGCACTGTGAAAGATCCCACAGTTGGGATCATTCACCATAGTAGCAGATTTAATTCTCCCTTGTTGCTTGTTCTCCCCAGAACCTCCAAATTTCCATTATGGTACCTTATAAAAACTCAACAAATTTAGAAGTTAGCCTAGCAATGTAAGAAATGGAGAGATGGACAAAATGCAACTAGTTCATAAAAGTTTTAGTTATGTTTTTTCTTTCAGGGCTGAGTATTTTTAATATATAACTTAGGAACTGCATCATATGAAACAAAGACATGGGAAATAATCATGTCTCATTGCTTGTTTTGTTATAATGGAGATGAAAGAACTCCACTTAGAGTAAAAAGAGCTTTTTAACAAACTGAAACTCAGTTAAGGAAAATCAGACTGACCAACAGTTCTTAATAGAATTGCTTGTTTTCCAGGGTAGCGAATCCATCCTTACGTTAAGATAAATGTGTTGTAAAGATGTGAAAGCTGTGTTTGGTGACTTTACTTTTGCACTGATGGTGTACTTTTACTCCATTTGCAATTACCTTAGGTACAAGAAATCGTTTTTCCAGAAGAAGGTTCAGAAGGGTCTGCTGAGGAGGTTGTACAGGGTAAATATATTTGATTTATTTTAGAAATGTTAAGGGAAAGAAAGAGAACAAATGTCTTCTGATTAATAATTGTCTATGTCTAGCACTAATAGACCTTCCTTTGGTAGGGTTAATGAAATGCTATGTTTGAGCTTCTTCTGTATGGAATTGATGTATGGGACTGTCATCATCAATATTTTCACCCCCACACTGGGAATCTTCAGACTTTAGGCAGAAGTGATATGTGCCAGGGAATTCTCCTGTGTAAAGTTAAGGTCTGAAAGTCACTTCTACACAGTCTCTGTGTGAGCTGTGCACTCCTGTTGAGGTGGAATACTAAGATGGGGCTAACCTGGGAGGATTGGAAGAGTTAATCTGTGAAGAAATGGCATGCCTTCTATCTCAGACTGCTCTTTCACTTGACTATATAAAATAACAGCTTTATATAAGAACATAAAACCACAGTAGCAGGATAAGCTTCCCAAAAGGTTGAAAAATAAGCACCATCCTGTCTAAAAGTCCTGTCTGTGATTTATCTCAGGTTTGTCATTAGCTGAGGTGTACATCTTTTCTATTTTCATTGTTATCTGTGGCTACAGAATGTTCCTACTGCTTCATCTATGCAGAGAATACCATTCTACAACCCTGAGATGAAACAAACACCTCCATCCTCTCCTTCTTGATCTTGCTTTTTTTTTTTTTTTTTCCCTGTGAGAGGCATTAGGTCACAGTCATGTCATCTCTTTTCCTACCTCTTCATGTTTTGGGGTTTTTTTCTAATTATATGGTTCAACTGATATATTCCTGACCTCAGCTTTAGCCTGTATTTTTTCTCATAAACCCTATGAGACTTAGAAGTACAGTATTATCATTTAGCAACTATCTACAGACTTCACACTAATACCCAAAACCTAAACATGTTAGAAAATCAGAAAACAGAGCTTTAGGTGAGATGCAGCTTCAGGTTAGGGGATCTCTCACACACTGTAATATACTAACATTTGGTGGTAATATTTTCCTTAACACATGCTGAAGTGTTTCTGGTATTAGTAACAAGTAGTAGTTTGCATTATCACTATCTTAAATTCTTCTACAGTTTTTGGGCTCTGACAGAGTTACAGACAAATGCTTAACTGTAATCTTCAGGTCCAGTAAAAATGATTCCCTTTATTTTGATGAATGTATTACTTAGCACATTATTTTTTCCCTTTTTCAGAAGTACTCACTTATTCTGTTGGAATTATAAAACCTGATGATGTCTTAGCTGGACGTGTAGAAGAAATTAAAAAAAAGGTAAAGAGAATTCTAAAATATTAATTAATTGTATTTATTTAAGAGGCATAATAGCAAAGTGTAAGGTCAAGTAGATCCTAATTTATGCCCAGGCTTTGGAATACAATAAAGCTTCTCTGCTAAGGATGATAAAAACACAATAATTTTACCTGAAACAATATGACATTCAATTTTGTATTATTGCTTTAATATTCTATGCCAGCAGAGGTTAGACATTGATTTATATTGCTTCTGTTACTAAAATAAATAAATAAATAAATAAATAAATAAAAATTAAAAAGCTTTATAACAATATATATCAAGCCCAAATTAGAAGAATTTTAAAAAGTGTTGTGACAGGGACAGTGACCTTTGCAGGAAAGGGAATCAGAGTGCTCTGCGTTGTTTCTGCAATTACTCTACCATAGCTGGAAAGGAAGGAAGCTCACTAAAGGGGAAAAAAGAAAAAAAAAAAAAGGAAAGGAAAAAAAAAAAAGGCAATGCTTGAAAACAATTTAGCTGGAGCAGCTGCTACTTGGCTTGTGTTTTCCAGCACTGGTTCCTCCACAGTCAGCCTTGTTGGGCAGGCTGAAAACACTCAGCAGCACCACAGGGGCTTTCAAAGAGCAGAGTGCTGGTACACAGGTTAATATTGGTGTACCATCAGCACTGGGGCTGGATACTGCCTTTGCTGGTAAAATATCAGTGTATATATATGAGGTACAAACCTCATACCAATGGACTGGAAACTTTGATTAAAGTCATATGTGTGCATCATTTACAAATGCTTGCATTTAGTGCAGTAAAACAGAAAATCATAAAGTAGATTTCATTTTTCTTTATTTGCTGTTCCCAAAGCCAAGTAGTTTAGCCTAATATAACAACTGCTAACAAGTGCATATTTATGTGACTACTATGGTTACAATATAATTTATATCTTGCAACTTAAGTTGCATGTTAACAACTCACAGTGATCCAAAGGAGTTTATTCAATGTGAAATAAAAGGGTTTATTAACTACTGAATGAATGCATTACATACATTGAAGTGCACAATATTTTTTCTCAAACATTAACTTCGGGGTACTGTAATCCCAAATTTAGTGAAGTGCTTTGAAAGGCTGGAAGTTCAGTTAAGCCAAAGACAACAGTTATACTTTGTAAATTTCAGAGAATTTTAAATTTAAGATAGCTTCCAAAACCAATCAATCTTTAGATTTACAATAACATTTTTTGTACATGTCCATGTACAAAAAATTTTGTACATGTCCATTTTCAAATGTCTGAGGGTAATAACTGAATAATTGCAGATTAAAGTTGCAGGATTTGGCATTGAAGCAGATGAGGAGAGAATGCTTACTGAAGAGCAAATCAGAGTATTTTATGCCCGGAATGCAAAAGAGGTAAAAACAAATTAAAAACCTATATGAAAGGAACAGGTAAAACATATAATTGTTACCAGATGTGCTTGCAAAACTCTGTATGGTAAAGTTTAAGTATATTGAAGAACTGAATAAATGTAGATTTAGTACATAAAATAGAGATATTGTCTCTCCCTTTTCTTTCACTAACTCATGTAAATATCACTATGTAGCAATCTAATATTCCACCCAATTTAAACTGACCTCCAACTAAATACTAAAAGATTTTGTTCTTCTGTTTGTTATCTAAATCTGCATGGACCTTAGACACAGAGCTAAATTCATAACACTATTTATCAAAATAAAATTATACTGATTATACTGATTTTAAAACATGTTATCACAGGCCCAGTGACCTTCGTAGGAAAGAAAACTAGAGTGCTGTATAGATTATTTCTGCAATTACTCAGTCTTGGCTATTAGGTGCTGAAATGTGGCACAAACCCAAAACCCAATGTCATCTATGTGACAGTATCTATTTGACATATCTTTTTCCAGCCAGAAAATAAATGAGATTACACATTATATTTTTTATTTCTTTCCAGATTTTATCATGGGGTAGTTCTGGGAATAAACATGTGCACAGGCAGAAAGGGAAAGCATCTCAGCCAAAATCTACTTTTTTGAGCCTTGTCCTATATTAGGGGACAAAAATAGCTAAAGACAAATATAAAGTTCAAGAAAATCATAAATTAGGCTGTCCTCCATTAAATGGCAGTGGTCTAGCAAACTAGCACCTGGATATGGTCATATTTTCCAGCAGTGTGATAGCTAAAATTAACTCTTATGAAAGATCTGAGACAAAAAGAAATGAAGCTGCTTAGCAAATATTTATACATTCTGCTATATGTGTAAGATAGACAGAGGCTGGAATTATATGAAGACAAATAGTTTGTTTGATAGTACTAGAGAGAGCAGTGAAAGGGTTTGCCTAATCTGAAGGAGAAAGTGGAAAGGTGTTCCTGTGGCATTCCAAATGAATAAGAATAAGATGTCTCCTACTGTCAGGGAGAAGAAAGAAAACTGATAACAATCACTAGATGGCTGCACTATGGTTTAGAAAGGAAGTAACAGGGACATCTTATAAGAAACCATGAAGAGCTTGATTTTTGCAAAGCTGGGATTGTAGGTTAGACAGAGGCAGTTTTGAAATAGAGGTAAAAGTAACTCGTCTTCATGGGAATGGCAGCCAAATTTGAGATTAGCTAAGTGTAGAGGTAGACATGGGAAGAACAAAGACAGACAAGGCATGCAGAGTTTGATATATCATAGAATCATAGAATCACAAAATGGCTTGGGCTGGAAGGGACCTTAAAGATCATCCGGTTCCAAGAGCAGTGACCCTTTCCACTAGAACATGTTACTCAGAGCCCTCTCCAGCCTGGCCTTGAACATAGCTCCAGGGATCAGACATTCACAACTTCTCTGGGCAACCTATTCCTATTCCTTACCACCTTCACAGTAAAGAGTTTCTTCTGATCTAAATCTACTCTTTCAATGTAAAACCATCCTCTCTTGTCCCGTCACTACGTGCTTTTGTAAATAGTCCCTCTCCATCTTTCTTGTAGACTCCCTTCAGGTACTGGAAAGCTTCAGTTGGTGACCTCAGAGCCTTCTCTTCTGCAGGCCAAACTCAACAATCCAAATTCTCTCAGCCTTTCCTCCTAGGAGACCTGCTCTATCCCTCCAATTTCCTTGGTGGCCTCCTCTGGACTCATTCCAACAGTTCCATGTCCTTCCTGTGCTGGCACCCCAGAGCTGGATGCAGCACTGCAGGTGCTCAGGGGTCTCACCAGAGCAGAGCAGAGGGACAGAATCCCCTCCCTTGCCCTGCTGCCCACACTGCTTTGGATGCAGCCCAGGACACGTTTGGCTTTCTGGGCAGCAAGTGCACATAGCTGGGTCATCTCCAGCCCCTCATCCACCAGCACCCCCATGTCCTTCTTCCCAGGGCTGTTCTCAATCAGTTCATCCCCCAGGCTCTACTGATACCGGGTGTTGTCCTGAGCCAGGTGCAGCACCTTGTGCTTGTTCTTGTTAATGCTCAATGCTCATGGGCCCCATCCTTGTGCAGGTTCCTCTGCATGGCATCCTGTCCTTTGGGTGTGACAGCTTGGTGTCATCTGCAAACTTGCTGCAGGTGCACTCAAGCCTTCACTTATGTCATTAATGAAGATATTAAACAGTCCTGGTGCACAGTATGAACCCCAGAGGACACCACTTGTCATTGATGTCCATTGGGACTCCAAGCCTCTGACCACTACCCTCTGGATGCAACTGTCCAACCAACTCCTTATCTGCTGAACAGCAACCAAAACCATTTCTCTCCACTTTAGAGAGAAGGATGTTGTGGGGTACCATGTCAAGGGCTTTACAGAAGTCCAGACAAATGACATCTGTATCTCCTCCCTTGTCCACGATGAAGTCACGCCATTATAGAGGCCACTGGGTTGGTCAGGCAGGACTTGCCTTTGGTGAAGCCGTGATGGCAATCCCAAATCGCTTCCTTGTCCTCCATAAGCCTTAGCACAGGTTCTAGGAGGATTTGTTCCATGGTCTTCCCAGGCACTGGCTGATAGGCCAGTAGTTCCTGGGTCCTCCTTAATGCCTTTTTAAAAGACGTATACAATGTTTCCCCTTTTTTCAGTCATCTGGGACTTCGCCATGACTTTTTAAATCTTGTGGAGAGCAGGAAACAACACTATTACACCATAGCAGATCTCTGCCAACATTAGGACAGAAGAATAATAAAACTGCTATGAACTATATGGTTCCAGAGAGCCCTATGCATATTGAGGCCAATTATTTGGCATTCTTTAAGTTTAATTTTAAGCTGAAAAATAATTTTGTTAAAACATATTGATTCCTTTGTGCTCAGTGCGCGAAGTTATTCCTGATTTAATACTCCAAAATCTTGCTGAATTCCTGGAGTCTGCCTTTTACAAGGGAATGGATACTCAAGGTAATAGAACTTCAGATTAAACTGGAAGCAAAAATTGTTCCTTTTTAATAATGAAGCTCCAGGACAGCCAAAATTAACAGGCTACAGGTAGTTCTTCTAGCATAAGCAAGAGTAATTTTGAAGCTGCCACAGTACAAAGACACACTTTACGCATCATACTGAATGTTTTTTGTGCTTCATCCTGTTTCTTCCAAGTCTATTCATCTTGGGAAATGGGTTAAGAATACTCAGAGATATGAAGATAATTGAAAGAGAAAAGCAACAAATTGAAAGATATATGTGAATACTTCATCCTCGTATTACTAAAGGAAAAGACTATCATATGCAATGACATAGTGCTGACTGGTATGGATTTAGTCAAATATTTAAAAGCAGAACAGATATCCCCAAGAAAAAGGTGACATACAAAAAAAAATTAGAAACTCATACCACAAGCTTCAAAAGTTATTTTTCTGATGGAAATGTACTTTTACAAGACTGAAAGTTGAAACTGAAGAGAAAAGCACAAGCAAAGCACACGAAGAGAAAGCTTACAAAGTCTTGCAAACAGCTCAGTGTTCTACATTTATAGCAAACTACATGACTTTTTGTTTCAAAAATTATTCATGGAACTTTATTGCAGTTTCTTACATCACACTACATGCTGTACTACAAGTACAGCAAGTGATCACATTGAATTTCTAGATCATTTTCTTCATTCTTGACATTTGCATTTTTACCTGGAAGAACATCTAGTACTTATTTAAAGTAGTTATATGACTCTCTTTATATCAATTTACTTTTTTTAGACATTTGATAATGTCTCAAATGATTGATCAAAATCTTCCCAAACAGTCTATCAGAGTTCTGAGGAATGTATGTGAATGCCAGTTTGGAACAGGAATGCATGAGTTACTTTAAAAGCATAATTGTCTTATTTCTGATGACAAACTCAGAGTTCCTGCAATTCATAGGGTGGAAAATTATGTTTTTTAGCCTGACTTTGATGCATTTGTTCAATTCATGATGACTGGACCGTGCCATGTTTTGATAATCACTAAAAAAGAGGCAACTGGTGCTATTCCTCAGTGGAAAGATCTACACAGAAGAAGTACCTCTGCTGAGCCTGTGGAGGCAGACAAGTAAGTACCAGTGAAAATGTTTCTTGGGAAGCTGTAGGTATGGCCCAGGGCAGACCAGGGCACACTTGAGGCATGCTCTTCTCCCTGGGAACACTGTGAAAGCCAGTGGAGAACGGGATAGTACTGGGGTTTGTGTCCCCACCCTGCTTCAACATACCAAAAAATTTGTAAGGATTAGCTGTTCACAACCATGGTATCCTGAAATATGTTTTTCTTCTATGCCAAGGGTTTGCAGAGAATTTTAAGGATGATAGTTGTATACACAGCCTCAGACAACAGAGTATTTACAAAAATTCAAATGTTGGATCGGGTTTTATATTTAGACATTGACTTAAAGCACTCTGAGCTTAAATACTTTGTCTGAAAATGAATTTGTTACAGTAATTGACATTTTTGTCAATGCTTGCTGCATCCCTTTCTCCATTAATTTAGTACAGCTGGGAAATACTGCCTTTTATACAAGTGGCCAAGAAGGATTTTATTTACACAGCTAAACAAACAGGCAAGCAGAAACAATGAGAAGTGTCTCTGTTATCAACAACTCTGTAGTGCTATCATTTTTAGGATCATGCTGTACATGAATTAAGCACAAGACTTCTATTGATTATTCATTATACACTGTACACTTGTCAATAGTAATTCTGTCTCATGAAACAGAGAAACTATTTTGGATAAGCTAGAGGGAAATTGTTAAAGCAGCATGGCTGAGATTTCTTCTTCAGAGCACATGATCAGGCACTTTTTAAGAAGATTAATAATTCTCTTCTCAGAAATGTTACCATATTCATGAATCTGAATTTAATAAAAACTTAGTTTTGCATTCTATTCTTATGTTTCACTAGATTTTAAGAAAGTACGTCTTCAAAAAGTCAGCTTGTTAACACTAAGCAGTGACGTAAATACTGTATTACTTAATGTTTCATCAGGTTGCCAGGACTCACAAAACCTGAGAGTCTGGAAAATTTATGTGATGTGCAAGACAGTGTTGAAGATGCCAGCAGACAGCTTGCCTTCTTTTTCCCAAATTATCATATAAGTGAGGCAGAGCATCACGTTGAAAGGACTTTGGCCATAATTAGACCTACTCTCTTGAAGGAACGGCGAGGTAAGTGTTAATAACTGTATTTTCTATCAAGGGTATATAAATACTCTCAATTTTGAATTATAAATTCTAACTCAATTAATGATTTTTTTTTTAGGTTATACTGTCTTTCCAGCATTAGGCCAGCAGTAATCTTTGTCTGGAATAAAGTTATGAGGTTACTGGTTTTCATATATTGATAATGCAAATGTCAATGATATTTTGTTCCTTTGGTTAATTTTTCAAGAAATTCTGTAGATGGAATATTTCTAGAAAACCTCTGAGAGAGCTCATATTTTCAAATGTAGTATAGGGGACTAGATTTCTCACCATAATAAAGTAGCAGATATTCTTTAATAGCAGGCTCAAGATAGATCAGTGGTAAGGGGAAAAACATCCAATCCAAGATGTTCCATGCTGCATGAGGCAGTGCTGCTCAAAGGCAGTTCTAAACAGAGAGTGTTTTTACAGATTAAATTTAAAAAACTACCCCCTTACATGAAGTTTCATCCAAACAAGTTTACTTTTCTTCTCAGTCATATATTTACATTTCTTCTTAGATTTCAGATAGTATTTTTATTTCTAACTTGAGAATCCCTGTACTTGAGCAAAGTTCTGTGCAGAGAGCTGAAAGACTATAATTTTGACCTTTCCTTGTGAATTTAGTTTCCTTATGGTTGTCTAGCAAGTTGCTTAGAGCAGCAGTTCTGCAGTTCATGTTTAGATAATTACACATTAATTTTATAGGTAATTTTGACTTATGCCAAATACTGCTTACTTAGCCATGTGGTCTTGTAAGACTTTGTTAAATAAACATTTCACCTATTCAAACTCATTAGACCTTCTTTTGCTGGTACTAACATGTATCATATTTCTCCGCCAGGAATTCCTACTGAGGGTTTTTAAGCAAGAGAATGTCTAAAGACAACGAGGATCAGTTTTTTGAGTGTCCAGGCAATTAGTGATGCCTCCTAGCAGTTGCTTTAAATTAGTTTCCTGTTCTTTAGTTAGGAAACAAATTCACCCGTAAAAGATTTAACATTATTAAAAAATCTATGTAATTTCTCTGCAAGTGCGCAAATGAATGAACGGATGGCAATTCAGCATGATTTCATTATATTTAACAGATTCCATCCTGAAAAGGATAAAGGATGATGGTTTCCAAATAGCAATGCAGAAAGAAATAATTCTATCTGAGGAACAAGTACGTACATTTTACAAAGAGCATGTTGGTCAAGACTACTTCCCGGTCCTTCTAGAGCAAATGACCAGGTACCTCGAATGAAAAAGGAAAATGTAAATCTGTAGAATCTATATAGAATTAGACAAGACTGAAATTGTGACATTAAATAATTATTGAATCATAGACTCACAGAATGGTTTGGGTTGGAAGGGGTCATTATTGCCCATCCAGTTCCAACCCCCTGCCATGGCCAGGGACACCCTCCACCTGAACAGGTGGCTCAGAGTCCCATCCAATCTGGTGTTGAACACTTCCTGGATAATATATGGCTGCAAGACACACATGTGTCTAAAAGTTTAGTAAAAGATAAAACAGGAACAGATAACTGCAGATAATGGAACAATTTCCAAGTACAAGAAATTTAAAAAATCAAAGATTTTAGAAGTTACTAGCTACTCCAGATTGCTGGCCAAGTCCACTGATTTTGGTGAAAACAGTTTAGGTCTGCTCTAAAAAGGCTGCATTTAGGTTGTCTGTAGGAGAATTCTGAAATCTTCAACCAGGCTGTGTGCTGGATACCTTGGGAAGGAGAAATAAATTGTGTTTGGATATTCCCTTCATTTGAAGTCAGGTCATGGTTGGGGCATGATCAGTCTTTCTCTTAGTCTCAGCCATTGTGACAAAACACAGTAACTTTGCATTTTATATTCATATTTAAGCCCCATAAGGTTTCATCAGCCTGTGTCTGTTTAAACAATTGGATCAGTTTTAAGGTCCTCCAATATTGGGCTCATTTTCCTAATCTGGGCTGTATATAACCAAATTACTTCTTAAAAGTTCCAAGAGTTTCGTCTATTTTTTTTAATGCTAGTTTTCCCCTTGTACAGTGGTGCAACTCTTGTATTGGCTCTAACACGAGAAAATGCTGTATCACACTGGAGGGGTTTACTAGGCCCAAAGACTCTTGAAGAGGCTAAGGAAAATCCAGAGAGGTAATAGTCACAGAAGTAAAGCATCATTCACAGCTTCCAACTGACTTTCACATTCCTCATCTCACTCCACATTCCAACTAGTGTAACTATAGTGCCATCATCTGGAAACAGATATGCATTTCTGCAGTTTTTTAAGCTTTCCTTGGAAGTAGTAGTGTATTATACATAGGAACTGCAGCATTTTTTGAGATATAATGGCTGCTGAACAAAATTAAAAACTAATTTTTAAAAAGTGCAATGAAGTGAAAGGGGAACTCTTGAGTCAGAGAAAAAATGTTGGTAATACCCATTCTTAATGGGGGAGTGGGTCTTGAAATACCACCATTATTTTTTCTTGAAATACCACTAAGATTTTCCTATGGAAAGTTGATTGAAAATTTGCATCAGTAGAACATTTACCTTTGTTCTGCCTGCTTATCATATTGCTCTAGGAAACTGCAATGGTATCAGCTTACCTGCTGCTGACAGAAGTGCCATTTCATTAAGAAATAAGTGGTATTTCTTGGAAATATTACAACATGAATGTTGGGATGGATTCGTATTTGAGATTTCCAGATCAACAGTGATTGATATTCCCTGGGTTAAGACTCTGTATAGTTCAGAGCTCAAAATGGCTTTGCTTCTAAGTAACTTCACTCTTTTAACAACTCTTAGTTTGCGTGCACAGTATGCGATTGAAAATGTACCTATCAACCAGCTGCATGGCAGTTCTACGCTCAGTGATGCTCAGAAGGAACTAGAGTTCTTCTTCCCTGAGGAAAAAACCTTTGCATTAATCAAACCTGACGCTGCTAAGACTCATAAAGGTAAAGGCATTTAGAAAGTATGGACTATATATAGTGATGTAATTATTTCTACAAAAGATTAGCAATGCACAATGCAGTAAATCACATCAAATGCATTCTTCTGATTCTGTGAAGTACAATTTCTGTGCAGAGAAATGCTTTTACACAGCTTCCATAATTCAGATCAAGATCTCAAATGTGACATTTCTTTTGCTTAAGCTGCCTGTATGTCTTTCCTCACTAGAATAGTGGTCTGTTGAAGAAATAGAGTTCCTAGCTAAGTTAAACTGTTTAAGGGCCAGGCACTTCGGCAGACTACCTGCCCAGAATCTTTATTAGTCAAAGGAGAGATACTTGCCAAACTTGTATTACTTACTTCAGACAGGTATTTCTACTGACTTAAAAGGGGTCATTGCTCAGTTAAATGCATTCCCATCCTTGGTTTAACTTACTGTTTGTCTAAGGGAATAAGGAGAAAAAAAATCACAAAAAAAAAGAGCACTATGTACAATTTAGGATCTTGCCCTAAGGATGTTTGCTGCCACTCTTTAAAAATCCTCTACCTATACCCCCTACTTAGCACCATTGTGTTCTGGCCTAACAAATTTCAGTAGTCTTTCTAATGCAAATTCATCATTGGATTTTGTGAGTCTGTCTTCCCCTCTTGTGACAATCCACATTTGATTTTGACCAACCAGTTGATGTTTGACACAGCATTACAACTACAGTCCTCATTCTGTTCAATGAGAGAAATAACAGTGAATGCTATTGGCACAGTTTATTAAAATCTGGGTTTGATACATGCATCAAGATGGATAATACAGTGACAATGGTTTCTGCCTATTTTAGAGGAATGCTGAAGTGTTTCTTACGTTGTTCATATTGGGTTTGATATTGTAAGAAGAATTCTAATAGCTATTGGTGATTTTTTTAGAAAAAGGCACCAAGTATTTTCTGAAACTTTTAAAGTTTGGGTGTATGGGATTTGCCTTTTTTGCATCTAAACCATTTCAATCAAAAATGAGCTTGTTTGTTGTTCTCCTAGATGAAATTATGAAAAAAGTTAAAGAGGCTGGATTTAGCATCTCAAAGGTAAAAGAACAGGCTTTAACTCGTGAAATGGCTGCACAGTTTTACAAGCATCACGAAGGAAAACCCTTTTTTGATGAGCTGGTGAATTTTATGACACAGTAAGTGTCTTGGTTTACAGTACTGAGGTATGTAAGTAGACATCACACTTTCTACAGTGCCAACAAAACACGCTACACCATAACTGGTGCAAGGATTTTACAACCTGTCACTCTTTCTGGCAGGTTTAATGGCTTCTAGCACAGAATACTCTTCCTTTAAAAGGAAGATTTACAATTCTTTTCAAACTTATGGGAGGCTCTATTTTGGATTTTATTTTCCCTAAAAAGGAACTGCTTTCCAATGTGATCCTTTTCCTCCTCATGCAGGATAAGCATCTTCCTCTTAATATTGCTAGTATAGCTGATAAAAACAGTATGTATTGTTTTGCTTCAGAAATTACTGCGTGAGAACGTCTTTTGGACAAGAAGTTGAAATCCAAATATCTGATCATCATAATCTCTTTGCCTTTCAAATATGGGATTTTTCGTTAAACAAAACACACAGAAACAAATTTTAATATTTAGGCAGCTTAATAAAATTAAGGTAGTTCGATGGTTATTATAACCCTTCATGGTACTTCTGACACTAAAGTTAAGTCTGCATCTCAAAAATATCAGAATAGTGCAAGAGTTTCTTTATATTGATTTTACAGGGGTCCATCAGTGATAATGGTCTTATCAAAGGAAAATGCTGTGGAAGAGTGGAGGAATCTAATGGGTCCATCTGATCCAGAAGTGGCAAAGAAGACCTGTCCTGAATCAATTCGGGCTCAGTTTGCACATGATATTTTGTCTAATGCTGTTCATGGAGCATCTAATCCAGAACACGCAGAGAGAAACATTCACTTCCTATTTGGAGAGCTGGATGCAGACTAAACAATTAAGATACAGTCTCTGAAAACTGATATTCATATAATTAGATGTATTTGTCTACCCAACCACTACATTTAAGACTACATAAACACATATAGTTTTCTTCATACTCCACCCAATTTTAGTTGGGCAGTTTTTGTTACCAGCTCCTCCATATTGCAAAGCATATCGGTGTAACAAGTAACGCCTGCTAGGAGTTTTACATTAGTAATGGTTTCTTTATGTATGCTTAGTAGATGCTTTTTATTTTATTATTTTAACAGATGTATGCCTTTCCAATAGTTCGGGATTCTAAAGTGTTTTGTGTGTAGCTACCTTAAAAAGAATAAGAAAGGACAAGGGTCAAGGAAGGTGATTAAAACACTATTAACAGCACATCCGCTGTGATGTAGGTCCAGCTCTGCAGTTCCAAATGTGAGCCAAATGGGGGTCCTGGGCCCACTGGCCAACTGGATATGTGTGCATCCCTGCTGAGACTGCTCTGGGCTTTTAAGGTGTATTGGTTCCCTCAGGGTTTTGAAAAACAATTGCATTGTTTATTTATCCTTTTCCTAAATATCTTCTAATGATTACTGTCACAGGTAGGATAATAACCTAAAAGGTCCTTTCCAGTCCATTTGCTTAATTCAAATATATCAGAAGAACTAAAATATAAAGCCAGTTCTTATATAACAGCTATTCTTAACATGTACCTCCTGCCAAACTAGAGAGTTCATATCCTGTCCAGTGTAACTTGGCTGGCCTTCATGAAGAACACAAATATTATTCTAGAGTTGATGTATTTTCACTTTTGCTGTCTGAGTCTGTTGAAGGCCGAGATTTTAAAGAATGGCATTCAAAGTAATTTACTTACATTGTTGATTTTAAGTGTGAAGTCTAGAAAAAATTAAGTCCATCTCATACTTTCTTTATTGTTCCGATTGTATTTAATACAACAAGCTGCAATAAAGAGCTTCCTAAAAAATATTTCTGTTGTGATGGGGCATTTGTTATTATAGACATTCCTCCAGCAGAAGCTGGACTGAGCATTCTCCTCGTGGCCCATTTTCACCTACAGCTGCTTTACTGCCACAAACTCAGCTTGAGGTTCACTAGCCTGTAGGAGGTTGTAATTAGTGCAGAATTTATATGTCACCTCAGTGAGAGGAGTTCTGAGAAACATACTTCAGGATTGCTGTATGTGCTTTGGCTTCTTTTTTAGTTCAAAAACTCATTAAAACTGTTCTTCCTGGCATTATTTAAGCACTCAGGGTCTTTTGGGTCCTGGCATGCTGTATTTCACACCAAAAAGCAACCTCAGAAAAGAGTAGGTTGCTTGAGCAAAGCAATTTCACATACATCAATTCAACTCATTTCCTCAGATCTTTGCTGGAGTTAATGGCTTTTCAATCAGTGGGAGAAATACAAAGTTGAAAGTTTAGGTGGGTTTATTTTTTGACAGGAGCAGAAATGTTGAAAACAGAAAAATGCTTTCATGTTTCATTAGGAGTCCATAACATGTCTGGTGGAAGCTCACAATCAAAGAGCTTGATAAATATCATACAGGGGTTATGAATACTGTGAATCACATATGGCTCTGGTCTGAGAAATTTCAGTTTGCTTTCGGGGTACCATAGCTCTGACTCTGCCTATTTAAGTATGGTAAAATTTTATATACTGAGTTATTGCTCCTGCTTAACCATTATCCTTCATATTGCATCACATCATTCTTAAACAATGTAACATTTTTGTCAGATTGGTTTAATTATTTGTCTATTTGGGTTCCATATTCATGTGTGCCAATTACAATCCCTGCTTTGTGCTTAGTTAAAGTGATCCAGTAGATTCCATTGAAATATTATGCATGGATTTATGACAGTTCTTTCTTCATGTTGCCTAAGTATCCAAACCCAAACTGAAACGTGGGAACATTTCATGTATTAATGCCCATCTTCTTCTCCTCAATATGTTCTTGATTTTAAAGTCTTCTAGCAGCTTTGGCAAGGAGAAATTTAACAGATACATCTTAAAATATCAAACATAACTTTCATTCAGATGATGAAGAGATTCAGATTTGCAAAGCTTTTTTATCTTTGAGAAAGTTTTTGTACAATTATCAAAATATGCATTCAAAAGAATGGCAGTCAAAATACTGTCAGTAACTTAAGAGATTGCTTTGTCTCCTTAAAAGTTTAACTCACCCTGTAGATATTGCACACATTATTTATACTGCCATCCACTCTTCTTTGAAAATTATATTACTATGACATAGATATGTATGAAATTTTTAAGAATTTGAATATTTCTGGTGGGATCAGCAATCATTTGACTTATAGAGTCAGGACTCCGTTCCAATATAAACTCTATGAATCTCACAGATTAAAATCTTCCTGCAATTAAATCTACACAAAACTGGTGCATATAAAACTTACAGAAAGTCTGCCTGTGTCCATTTATCTCATATCTAAATGCCAGTTCAAAAAAAATGTGGCCTTTATGACTGTTTATTTAGAAAACATCTTGTAGTTCATCATAGAATTAAGTGGTACAAAGATTTGATTATAATTCTTCCAAGACTAACAAACGATAACATAATTATTCTTCTGATTTTTTTGTCTCAGTAGGAGAGAAATGGAACCACAGGGCATGTTTATTTGTACCACAGACCACATATTTCCTTGTTTAGGAACTTTAATGAAATCATAACCTGACACTAAAGACTATATTAAAGATCTGTTTCAGTTTAGAATGATAAACAAGAGGGT
The DNA here is from genome assembly GCF_021018805.1 of Prinia subflava. Lineage (NCBI taxonomy): Eukaryota > Metazoa > Chordata > Aves > Passeriformes > Cisticolidae > Prinia > Prinia subflava. Next base: position 106,098,706 of record NC_086247.1, on the reverse strand, counting down.
TGTAAATCTCGAAATACTGTTTTAGAGGAATAAGTATGTCTGATTGTACAGAGTTTTTGTACTGAATTACTACATAAAAAAATAAAACAAATGGAGAAAAAGCTTTTTTTCCTTGCCAAGAAGATGGAGTCAATCAGCTTGTGGCTCTGTACTGCTGCACTGTTTTTCCTTTGCTCTGACTCCTGAACAAACTACACTGACAAGTCAGACCTGGCAAGTATCTATTCAGTTTATCCACAGTTCTTTGTGAGCAAATGATCAGCTTTCTGGTTACCTTACTCAGAGAATACATACCGAAGATCTCTGAGTATCTACAAACTATGAAGTTCTCATCACACTGTAACCACAAGAAATCAAAACACTTGGGGTGTTCTGTTTAGGGCATCTCTTGGTTACTCTGATACAACCATTAACCTTCTATCTGGATGTAGACTGCCTGATATATTTAAGGTACTTTTGGGGCTTGATCTTAATAACCCATCTACAGAAATGGAGTGTTGCCCTCCCCTACTTTAGGCTCATTTCCACAGTGGTTTATCCACAAGCCTTTTGGCAACAGCAGGAACCAATCTAATATTAATACCAGGAAGCCCTCAAATTTACTGTATATCCAACAAGCAAGTTTGAAGTGCTGTTTTACATTCCAATAAGGCTGTTGTTTAATTTCAGAGATGCTAAATGAAATATAGTGTCAGCAGCTTAAATTCACTGCAATTTTTCCAGAAAGCCTTGGCTAGCTCTAATCAGAAGAAATGCACTTCTATAGAAACTAATAAGTTGCAAGTTACTGGAAACATAATTTTAAATGTTTCTTTACCCATATTGATGTATTATATTTATTTAAAAAATTAATTGTAGCTGATATAGTTTAGTACAAAAATCTGGTTGAGGAAAGGTTTTCAGATGTGCATTTACATTCAACTGCTAAGTGCAACCAAAAGGCATGTGTCAGTTCTGCATAATTGGAGTAAATATTTTTTCAGGTTTCATTCATTTGGACTCTAGGTTACAACTCTGGATAAAAGAATTTAAGAGCTGTTTGAGTATTTTGGACAGGAAAATCTTCTTTTTATTTGCTTAGGAAGTATTTCTCAGTCATATGCACTGACTAGACAAAAGTTGCAACACTGAATTGAAATGACCGGGTCATTCAGGTCTTATTGGAGGGGGGTTTATAGGTTTCTTAAAAATGTGTTTCATAAAAGAGTTCTGATTTGTGTTTACAGTGAGCTTCTAAAATGGTGCCAATCATTCACAATTAGAGTAAATATTTTTTCAGGTTTCACTCTTTTGGAACTGAGGTTAGAACATTCAATGAAAATACTGAATGGCACTTCTAACTAAACTGGGCACATGTATGTGGGAGGTAGTAAGAAACTCACTAGAAGCCTATGTTTGGTATTCCAGGCAATTTTTACTTTATATTTTTTAAAAAATTGCCAAGCCTCTCAGTAAGAAGGCAGCTGCAACACTGAGAAAAAACCCATTTAACACTTCAAGAATTTGGCCTGTTTCCATCTTTAAGTAGTGACAGTAATTACATTCAGCCATCAGCAAATTATTTTCCCCCCTTTGCTCAGTCGAAGTTTCATGACTCCAGCGCTACAGTGCACTAGCACAGCATGGCTACACCTGGCCATGGATGAGCACAAGAAGAGGTGAGTCTGACCTTTTGCCACATGCCAGGCAGCAGAGGTGGGGACTGCACCTTCTGGGGAGGAATTTGACTGTTCAAACAGCCCCCAAGTGCTCCAACACCTATTTCATGTGAAGGGAAGGGAAGCTGGAAGGTGTGGATGTTCTGAATCTGGATTCAGCTGGCAAGTTGATGTCACAGAGAGTTAAAATAATTGTAGGGGAGTTTTCAAAATGGAATGACTTGCATTAGTGCTGAATTGGGTTGACCCTTCCTAAAATATAGGAAAAATGGTTTTAGAAAAACACATTATTAATTTATCCCTTGAACATCTGTTCTTTGTATTATGACATCCTCTGCTTTTTGTTGCACCTTTCCTTCTTCCATATTTTTACCGTATCAGATTGAAAGTTAATCAGCATAGAGTATATATAAAAATGTTAAGGAATTTGGAAACACCTGGCTTGGTGCACCCATGTTTTTCCAGTGTACTGGAATGGTCAGTCTAATGACAGCAGCTTGGAGAAGGAATGCTAACAATTCTCTGGAGAAAATAATTTGTACATTTTTTTTCCTCTGAAAAAAGTTTGATTTCAACAGTTGTAAAATAATACATGATGTTGCTGTGGAGTCTAGGTAGCTGTTCCAAAAGTTTCATTTAAAAAACACATTTGACTATGTTCACAATAAAATTTCTTTAAATGATATATCATGAATACAGTATTTGTTATTTCAACTCACATTGATGTGACTGTCGCTCATTCTTTAATGGCTAACCACATATTCGTTTATTGGGGTAGTTTAAATTGGGATCAATAGGTAATCAAAGCTTAAGAACTCCTGCCACAGAGTACATAAAACTATTTTAGAAGTTTTCCAATCACACTGATCTTTTAGATCATGCTTAAAGTCAGCATTTTCAAAATCACCTAAATTAGTCACCTGCAAGTGAAATTCTGTCTCCTTTGATTTCCATTTCAGTTTTTCCATTTCACTGAACATGATTAGGGTTCCACCTATAGGCTGTATTTAAGCACCTAAGTTTCTAGTCTGTTTGTTTAGACATGTCAAACACACATCATTCCTACTAAAATCAGTAGATGCTATATATGCTCGGCATTCCTGGCACCTGGAATGAATTTTAGATCTAATTCTGCAGGTGTTCAGGTTAACAAAATGCTGCACCTGCCCAGCATTACCAGTAGGGCTACACTCAACTGATGAACTTCGTATATTTTAATCAGTTGCTCAAAACTCAACAACGACAATTAAGGTTGTTTTTGTCCCCCATTAACTATTCTATATGCCATTAGTCCATTTTCTTGGAACATATCTGTCCATTTGTTTTAAACATTGTAACTTGGCATCTGTCTCAAATTTGCTTGAGCAAATTACCAAGTATATAACTGCTGCTACCAAAATCACTTCAGCATAATCTATTGTGAATTTCACACTTGAAAATTTCATTGGAATTCTTGTCATAGCAAAGATCAACATATGGACATGACCAATTGTTACTCCTTATGATAATCTACACACAACTCCTATTTTTTTCTGATATAGAACTTCTCTATTATAAAAATCCTCATTTTATCAGAATTCACCAGCCTAGTCCTCAGTCTTCCTGCAGGAAATCTTGAAGGTCTTTCAGGCATTTGTCATGAGCTCTTCTGATCTTAATGTTGGCAATCTTCTTGTGTGTTACATTAAATTGAAATCAGAATGTGTTATCATTGCTGCCTCATCCATGAACACCTTGGAAGGAACAGCATCTTGTAGTTATGTTGATCACATTTGTATCACCTTTGCTGTTCTAATGTCTCACACAGAAAATGTCAAGTCAGTAAACTTACTGCATAAATAAAAGCATCTGCTTTCCTGTCACCCTTTTCATGATAAATGTTACTTTCTGATAAGAAAAACTGCAGATAGCCAGTTGCTTTGAGAAGCTCATTAATAGGGACAAAGCTGATTTATTTATTTATTTGTTTATTTATTTGATCTCAGAGAAAGGTTAGAAATATGGTATCAAATGATAAAAAGTTATCCAAATTATTACTGAGCCATTTGAAGCCCTATCTTCTCCTTAATACTGTACATTAGCTGTCAGTTATGTTTAGAATAAAGCTTCTATTCCATTTTTCATAGCAAAGCTATATTACAGCAAATGTGTTACTTTTAAGAACTCTACAGATCTGTTCACTTTAATCTGTCCTTTCAAAAAAATACAGACTTTTCAATTAGATGTTTAAACATATTTGAAATTAGAACAACAGAAGCCAGCCTGAAGTACAATAAAAAAATTAAATGTCTGCTTCAAATGCATTTTTACTACACAAACCCTCAAATCAAATACTATCACTGTAAGCATATTTTTGCCACACACATAAAAATAATCACATAATGCATACCCAGATGCTTAATGGTAAACTATGCTTTTGAACACTCTGGACAAGGGCTGTGATTCCAAAATAGCACATAGGTTCAGCTCCAGCAGCTGCAGTCATTGCTGCCTGAGATATCTGCCAGAGGTTACCATCCTTCTGCTGCTCCTCAGCTGCTGAGTCTAGTGAGCTTTCAACGAATTCACAGAGTAACTCACAGGCTAATACTACACCAGCTGAGAAGAAGAAGAAACTCCATGCAGTTCTCCAACATCTGGCAGGGAAATAGACCAGGCAACTGGTACAAGGAGTCAAAACCTCCAGCAGCCAAGGCTAGTTCTATCTAGATGGGAAATCAGAGCCCAAAGATAAAGCTCAGTCAGCTGGAATATGCCTACCTCATGTTAGTGCAAACCTACGCTCTATGGCTTGCAGTGACTTGAAAGGATAAGAAAACCTTGTAAAGTGCAGCAAAAAGGTTTATGTAGAAACTGACGTGATTTTTTAAGTCGATGAGTCCCAGATTAATTAAACATGTTGACCAAGCCAGATTGTGACCCTTGTCGTGCAAGGAAAGTCCTTCCTTTTGGGAATTTCACGCTCATACTTTTTTGGGGTTAACTTCTTTTTGGCCATTTCTTATTTTAGTGGTCTTCTTGGTGCCACTGATCACTGGGCTGGTGTTCCTGGTTTGTGGTTTCAGGGCCCCACTCTGACCACTGCGTCCTGAATTCTGGTTCTTACTGCGCGCAGTTCGCCGCTTTTGTTCTTGCAGTCTCTGTTCCCACCTCTGTAGAAATGCAGAAGACAAAGAGGATGAGTTAGGGAACGACATAATTATAAATCTTAATCAAAGCTACCCTGAACCACTGATGCTAGTGCTGCCTTTAACAGTTTCATGCTCTGTATTGCAAGGCCATTGATGTCAGCATGTTATGGCTATTTGCAGGGAGAACCTTTCACATGCTCTAGGTTAGAGGGAATTTCCACAACACCAGTGGATGAAAATGACAATTGCCCATCTCATGTGCATGCTGCATGAGTGCCTTTTCAGAAACAGAGGGAAGCTGACAGCACGCCATCAAAAAGTCTGGACTAGCACATTAGAACTCCTTTGCAAGGCCCTTCTTTGCTGTCTTGCTGAACGTGCTACTTCACTTCCTCAGAAAAGTCTACAGGAATCAAACTATCTTTTCACAATATATATTTAAGCACACAGCTACAAGGGGAGCTGGTATTTACTTTCTGCTTCTGCTTTTCCCTGGGGTAGAGAGGACTGGGCATGAACTAGCTTATATTATGGACAGACAATGGAGATGACCACAGTCAAATCAAAGTGTTGAGAGCTGCAATGGCATGGTTTGAATAATGCACCCACAGCTTTATTCTGCATCATCCCCAAGAAATTTTGAAAAGCAACAAGCCTACCAGAGATAACACCTGTCAGATTTTCAAACCCAATAGTGTAGTAGTTACAAAATAGGTTTTTACAGTAAGTTTAAATGGTCAGCTCTCCAAAATGTGGAGGGATCTAAAAAACAGCGAAAGAGACTGCAGACTTTCACCTCTAGAAACAGAAATACCTATTTTAAGGAAAACAAGGTAGGTAGTAGAACCTGGAAAGGGTCTCTCCTCTCCCCTCTATTATCTTTACCTTCCGAAATTCCTAAAGGCAGGGGATTTACCCAGTGATCAGAGCAAGAGAAATGCTCTCTAGCTTCACTATTCAGTATCTCTGCACTGATTTTGTTGCAGTTCAGACTCTTGTCCTGGCTAGAGAATAGACCAGCCGTGTTGCAGTTATGTTAACAACTGTCTTCTGTGGTTGACAGATAGCTCAAAACACTCATTTTAACTGGTAACTCGAGACAAAATTTGGATGCAAGTCTTCAGAGATGACTGATGGGGATTGAAATGAAGCTACAGCGATACCTAGCTCCATACTGGCTTTGTGTGATCAGAGTCATTTTATGCATCTTTATACATCCAAAACTATCAGCAGACATTTAGTTGCGTCCCACTCAAACATGCTTAAATGAGGATTTAGTTTCTGAAATTATTAATATGAGAGGAGATGACGTGCTTTGAAGGGTATTTTGTCTGGCAGTCATGCATCTATTTGACAATCTGAAAACTAATGCCCAAACATGATTCAAGACACCATTAGAAAAGACAAAACAGTGTGAGGAGGTGACTAAAACACACTGTGTGCCAGTAACAGGCCATTAAGTTGACAGCTAAAGGATTTCAGGAATCTAAGTCATATGTCAATATTCTTCTAAATCCCACACAGCATCCTCTGCAATTGCCATGTATTTCTTTTTTAAAGATTTAAAGCATGCTTTCTTTTCCACACATAGGTTTCACATGAGTAAGTGAAGAGGGTATTTGAGAAGCATTGAATGCAATTTCCTGCAAAAAATTTGTCTGTAGTCTAAAAGTTTCTGCTAATGGATTCCTGTATCTCTTTTCCTCCTCTCTGTGAATTGCCAATCAACTCATAATTAAAACAAACATGTATGTCCTTAAACATACATAGGTCCTTAATGCTCTGAAAACCTTTCTGAATTCCAAAAATAACTTTCTTCCATCTCTAAAAGTGGGAGAAAGAATCAGGCCTTTTCTCAATCCATCCTTTCTTTCCATTAAAAAGAGGAGTTTACAAGTAGAGAGTGGTATCAAGTGCTATCCTGAAGCCCTAAAAAGCAGGGGCATCTGCTGTGCCTGCCACCCATGTCTCTACACTTAAGACTTTTCCTGCCAGTATTTCCTGAATCCAGAGAGACAATTTCCAATCCTTTGGGTGAGTCTTTGCAGGGAGTACCTGGCCAGAAGTGTGTGCCTCCTTTGCTGCAATCTTTATTGCAGCAAAAAACGTCAATCCAGTGCAGAGGATTTTAACTTCCTTTCTTATCTAACATGGGCTACGTACTCATCTGCACATCACCTTCACTTTCATATCATCACTTATTGTAGTAGCAGGGATATGGAAGAAATTCCTGGAGATATTATTGTAAGAAACCAGAGTTCACACAAAGATTATTCCACGGGGTAAAACTAAATAGAAATAAAATTTTAGAGACCCTAAAACACAAGATTAAAGTATTCAAATTTTCACTTATACTTGAAAGGCTGAAAATGTTCAAATGAAAATAATGATACCCAGAGGAGTTACAGATATCTGAAAGTTATCAAAGTTAATACTGAAGTAAAACAAAGGTGTTTAACTTTTTGTCAAGAATATCAGCATTCTTTTCTTTGGTTGCATTTACCTTAAATCTTTTGTTTAGTTGGTCCTTCCATTTTTCAACTAGGCATCCATCAAGAAGCATCAACCTGAATATTAAGAAATACACACAAGTTATAGATATTTATGATTTTAATTCCTGAGATGCCATTTCAGATGATTTAACACAGGTGAAATTGATTTGGGTTGATCAGGTACTGGTACTGGCAGGTTTTATGTATGGGACAATGGGATACCATATGTTTCTCTGTGAGTTTGTGTGAAGAGTAGATTAACCTGATGCATTTTACTTATGACTTTGCAAAAGAAGCTGTTTCATAAGCACCAGCTAACAGAGCTTAGCTGAAAAACAGTAATATAATTATATGATCATTTACAATTGTATCCATTTCTACCTATAAATAGATGAGGATGGCACTATATGTTTCCTACACCTAAATGCTTAATGAGCGCTTTAAAGTGAATTTGGAAGATGTATGGTTAGTGACACATGCCATGCTTGCCCACCACTGAAATCTGGCTAGCTCCTGCACAGAAACATTGAGTCTAGGAGTTATGAAATGAACAAAACAAAAATGTGACTATTATATATACATGCCTTAAACAGCTCTTAAAGCAGCTTACTCTAAAGCAATCTGACCTTCCACATCCCAGCTTGGAGACAACTTTTTTGCGTTTTTTTGTTTGGTTGGTTGAGATACGAGGCCTTAACATGCCCTAATATAAATTTCACTAAAATTCTTGGGGTCTTAGACACCACTGTTGTCTGGAAACATCAAGAGATGGTTATAAATGTACACACCACCACACAGCACTGTTCTGGCTGGTGAAGGTTAAACAGTGTAGCAGGGCCTGACCTTCCGATTCCATGAGTAGTGTTGCTGCTCTTAGCAGCTCAAATGCAGTACAAAATGCTGCCTCTGGTAGTCACTAGCCACTGTGCATCCAGTTCGACCAAACATAACAGGCCTAACGTGAGTGCAAACCCTGGAGAATCAGGACCAATACGTTGCACATTTCTTTTTCTTTCCGAAGAGAAATTAGAGGACTAATGTACAGGATTGTTGCCAAGACCACGCTGCCATGAATGAAACCACAACATGGGGTACATCTGGTACAGCTTTGGTTCAGGTCAACTTATCCAGTGAGGCTCCAACCCTAACAACAGGCAATAGGTATTTTGCCATTGACTGCAGAGGAGGTACAGCTTTCACTCATTCTGCCTCTGTCATTTTAAAAAACTGCTGTAACTCAAAACCTTCTGTTTGCCTGCCACTGAGTTCAACAGGAAGCACATATAATAGTTTATGTTTCTTTTTCAAATCCATTTTAGTACACTATATGAAATTAAAAACCTCAGTGACCTTTAAAAACCATCACAAGATATTTAGTGAATAACATGTTTTTCCATAATAATGGAGATGCCGATTGTGATCTCTGACTTATGAAATCTCCCTTTCCTAACAGCCTCCAGAGGTTCCTCTGCAACCCAGAGCTCCTCCATGGCCATTCTAGTCATAGTTCTTCTACATGAGTCAGAGCTTGTATCCCTAAAATGACTAACACAAATAAAGGGCTCTACATTAGTATTTGTGAAATACTTCCAGACCTGGAGGGGCAAAGAGCTGGGTGGTAATAAAATACTGTGTTTGCTAGCTCACCAAAAAACAAGTTAAAGCAGTAAGATATCAGATGGCAAATTTTAGAAACATCTATAAAATGCTCCCAAAATAGCAACATAAAACTCATTAAAAATATGGACATGGCCCATCACGTCCCATATGTGGATGTTCTGTGGTCCTTAGAACAGCAACATCACAATACGCAAAACCAGCCTGCACATTTTACAGACAGTCCTGCCTCCAAACCACAACACACCAGCCTACACAGAACCTAAAACACCACAACCTGCTCTGCTGGCATCTACTGGTACATTTGGGGTGCTAATGGGGATGGGATGTCCCCTTCTGCCTCAAGGAACCAGGGATGTGATTCATCACTCTTCCCCTCCAGACCAGCATGCTGGATTTCCTTTCATGCTTGGGGCTAGGCTGACTGCCAGATGAAAGGTCTGGTAAAGTTAATTTTGTTTTGTTTTTTGTTTTAATCATACAGCAGGACTGGCAAGCTGCTCTGAGTGTATTTACTTTTCATCTGCCATCCGGGAGCTGGAGCTCCAATGGCTGCAGCTTTGGCAGGTCCCAGTGTGGCTGTGGGATCAGGAACATCTTTTTGAGGGCACTGGTCCAAAGTATGGACAGGCCAGTGGAGAAGGCCTGGCTCTGACTCCAGCAGCTCTGCTGACAGAGCTCCTGCTCACTCCCTTGGTAAGACAGAACGATAACTTCCACGTGGTCCTGCCAACACAGACCATCATCTACAGCCACTGTTGGGCTTGTTGCACACAAAGCAGCTCATCCCTATGGAAAATAGTCCTGGAAAAATACTCCCAAGCTGGAGGTGACTGAATTGCTGCATGATGCCTTATCAATATGCTGTCAGCACATAATGCCACCAGATTTTCTGCTCTTTGCATGCACCAAATTTTGTAAACACCACATCATGGCACAGAGTTGAGGCTAATGAAAGTAGATAAAGTCAGCTGTGAAGGCAATGGAAACACGTACACGCATGAGTTATGAGTTATCCTACGAAAAACTACCAGCAAAACAAGCCTATGATGAGGAAGAGAGCTTTGCTGTTCCTCCTTCCCACCTATCACAGCCAGCTCAAACACTGCTCTGCACCATGTCGTCACGGCTCACCTTGAGCGCCACTCGTAGCACATGATGAGAACATCCTGCTTTGGTTGAAGAGGTGGGCACTGGCAGGAGGAATTTGTAAGAAGAGGCACTTGGGACAGAGGAATTGGCGTTGAAGACTTGAGTATGTCTTTGACTTCAACCACAGTCGTTATCTCATTACAGTTTCCTCTTTCTACGCTTTTTACTTTAGCGTGAATGACTGCAAACAGAAAAATAGAAGAGTGAGAACAATAAACAGTCTTAGAAATTTAAACATACCTCAAAATTAAATAAAATATATTGAATTGGAAGCCGTTTTTTTGGTTGTGAAACTAGAACTACTTCTGCCTGTGTGGGCATGAACATTGGCTTAGAATAACAGAGGCCTGACCTCGATTTGGTTTTCAGTAGGACTGTTGACAGCTGTGAAATTAAACATGTACTTGAATCTTTGCCTGATCAGGCCAACCAGTCTCACCTGGAATCACACACACAAACAGCTCCTTCAACTCAGACTTGAACAACCTTTTGCATAAATCCAACTCATTCCCCAGCCACATCTGGCTATTTCCAATTAAGTAATGGATAATTTACCTCACAGACAGTTGTCATGAGTTCAGTCTTTTCAATAATAAAATCACTTCCTCTAGATTGCAACCAGGAAATATAGTCTTTTCTTAAACACAAGAAACAAAGGAAGGCTAGAAACAATTTAGGCTAGGATTGCCATCATTTACTTGAGTTATACCTTTTGCCTTTGGATTCTCTACCAATAGTGAGATCTTTATATAAATGAGACACTGAAACAGGTTCTTCTGACTCTGAATATACAACCATTTGTATTTTTACCTTTCATTGAGGCAAACTGCATGTCTGCATGGATGCAAGAAGATGAAACACTATAGATTGCTCTGAAATGATCCCCCTGGCTAATTTTGTACCTACAAACCCTGGCATTACCTACCACTCCAGCACGTCATCCCTTCTCTCTTGTAAGAAATACCAGATCTAATCAATTAACAATGATTTTTACATAAAGGATTTTGTCTCTAGAAAATGTCAAAATAGAAAGTGTGGTTCTACTGTCCCAATACTCTTCAGTGAAAGAAGCATGAGAAGTGCTTATGATCACTACAGGGTGATCAGCCTGCCCCTGCCAGCCACCAGATCAAAAGCCTTCACACGAACCTCATAACATTTGGAATAAACTTCACACGTAGAAAACAAGAGACCAGCACTTCTAATGTGGTCTGGGGTTTATGTGCTACCTTTATTAGGACATGTATAACAGACATAAAACATGTGAGCAATTTCAGTTTTGGAGACTCACAATCCATTTTCAAGACTGACTGGTTCTGATAGCTAAAAGTACAATTTGGCTGGATGTCTTATTTTAAAGGTTTTCAGAAAAAAATTGATTGTTCTTCAACTTACTTAATCTTGTCCCTCAATTCATTTTCCATATAAATAGGTCCTTTATCTCAGAGGGTGCTGAATAAAAATTTGCATCTCAGAAACAAAATCTTGATTTCACAAATTCAATGGCATTAAATTTTGGACCCCAACATACAGGTTTTAGTCAAGGAACATTCCTACTGAAATCACCAGAATCAGAACTCACACAGCTAACACCTGACTTTCATTTTGGAACAGTCATTTGATATCACTACTTTTTCATAGGTTTCAGGCAACTGTAGAAGCTCATTGCACCACCTAAATGTATCTCTGTGTTGTACTAATGCAGACCAAGGAATTATATAAATACAACACATTGTATAAATGCACCAAAATGCTAAAATGAACAAAAAATTGTACAATTATCTAAGCTAGAGGTTCAGCTTGATTATTCCCACCAAACATGCTAACAAAGAAGCAAATAGCTACAAACTTTCTTTCTTTTGATATCAAACAAACAGGAATTGAATTATATTATAACTCTACTGCAGAAGAACTGGAAAAACCCTGCCATCTGAGAAAATGCCCACGAAGTGCAAAATGAAGCAATACTGCATATTAAATTCATAGTTAATAGGGGCTTTGTATTGACAAAAGGTTTAATCTGGCATTTATCTAATCTTAACTAGAGTTATTCCTGACTCACACCATCAAAAAACTGCCGCAGGGGGAACCCAAGGGGGAAGAGAGATGCATACTTATTTTTATTGCTAATATGTCACGGAACATAAAATAAAACTATCAGCCATCTCCTTGGCTAAATGGTGCAAATTGTCACTGAATTCAGTTAACCTCCGACAATTCAGCACCAGGCAGAACTCTGGCTAGTAAGTAAAAGCATATATAAATGTCTAAAAACTTTTTACTTCGCTGCAGCTGGTTCCCATTTACAAGTGTTATTTGGGTAGCAAACCCCTGTTCACTCTACCTGCTGGATGGAAACAGGAGCTGGCCAAGTCATCATGCTCACATCAGACATAACTGCCTTTACTAGAGCGACCTTTGCAGCAGCAACCACCCTTTCTGCAGAGCAGAAGGGTGCACATTTCTGACATTTTACTGCTTTTGTCAGAAACACACCATCATCTGTGCAATTACTACTACTGCCTGCACCTGGTGTGTGCTACAGTTGGATTTCGGAAGAGGAACGCTAGGTATCCCCAGGCAAACACCCACTCAGAAAGGCTGTGTTGGAGCAATCTTCTCATGCCAGACTTGCTGAGTGGGGCCTGGTGTGGGTTCAGCATGCACACAGAGCTGCCTAACTTGCAGGGACACAAGGAGGGTGTGGGACGGGCAAAGAGAAGCATTTCCCCCATGCACTTACTGTAGCTGTAGTTCTTGGCCAAGTAGGTTGACAGTGTAGGCTTTGTCTTTTTGCACCTGCACCGCTCTTCAAAGGAAAAGAAGGGGAAAAGGTTTAGGGGTGTCAGAGGGACCCTGTCTCCGGGGAGGTGGAGGGTCGTCCTAGGCTCACCCTGGCCGCGGCTCCTGCAGTCAGGCTCCAGGGGTCTGTCCGGGACCATAAAGCCCTGTGTGAAGTCCGTCCACTTCACATCTGCAAACAGAGGTGCGTCAGGGAGCGAAAGCTGTCGGTAGAGGCTCCAGAACTGGAGCGCGGGGGTCCCGCAGCCTCCCCGTCCCACCCTGGGGCGTCCCGCGGGGTGGAGGGAGTCCCTCCCACCTCTCGCTGGCCCCAGGGTTCTCACCCTCCGGCACGTCGGTGACGATGGCCTCTGGGGAGATGCAGACGCCGCGGTCGTAGACGGGGAGGTCGTCGCAAGCCAGGCTCTCGGGCCAGCTGTGGTTGTAGCGGCGCATGATGGGCTCGCAGCCGTCGCGGGCGCGCTGGCAGACGGAGCGGCACGGCTTGATGGGGTCGTAGAGGAACTCCAGGGTGCAGATGGGGGCGTACATGGCGCAGAGGAAGAAGGGCAGGACCGGGCTGCAGCCGGTGGCCACCAGCTCCTCGTACTGTTCGATGGCGAGGACGGCGTTCTCCTGGGTGCTGTGGTGGAGGTGGTTGGGCATGCGGGTGATATTCCAGGGCATGGAGCGGCACATGGGGATACGCACCGCCTCGCACGGCGCGCCCTGCGCCCGCGGGCTCACCCGCAGCCACAGGGACACCGCCACCAAGGCGCGCAGCATCCTCTTCCTCCTCCTGGTCCTCCTTGTCCGCCGCCGCCCGCCGCCGCCCCGCGGGTCCCGGCGGCCGAAGGGCGCGGAGCGGCGCTGCCTCCCGGAGCCCTGCTGCAGTCAAGTCGCGGGAGCCGCCGCGCCGACAGCCATGGACATCGCGGGACCGCATTTATACCAGTGGCACGAGTGACGTGGGGCCGATCGCGCTCCCTTGGCAGCCCCGCTCCGCCGGAGGTGGGGGGTGTGCGTGTATGTGTGCGTTTTGCCGGGCAGGCACGGTGACATCACCTCACCCCGTTTAATCCCCCGGCGACATCACTGCGTCTCTCGGCCGCCGCTCCAGCTCCGTTTCAGTTTTCATCTGTGTCATAAATTCCTTCAGGTGGAAGGGGGGCGAGTGGGGGGGAAGGAAGCCCAAACCACACGGTTCTGTCGCGGGGCTCTGCGCTCCGGCACGGGGAGAGGGAAGGCGACCGTAGGAACCGCGGCTTCTTCCCGTGGGGCTGAACTTTACACGCCGCCTTTTCGCAAGGGAGAGGAAACTTTTTGCGGGCTTGAGGGAGCTCCGGCGGCTGTTCCCGACGCCTCCAGGAGGTTGCAGAATTCCCTCCATGAGCTCGGCAAGGACGGGGGAAGGCTTGAAGCGGCCGGGCGGACAGACGGGGTGGTGGTTCGTGGCCCGGCTTGCTCGGGACAGGGAAAGCAGCGGCGGCGGCCGAGCCGAGACGGGAGCGCTGGTGGGGCCGGGGCAGCGCGGGGCCGGTGTGGGGCTGCTGTGCGGGCACTCAGCCCGCTCCCCCGCCTCTGTCCCCACCAATCGCATCTGCACACGAGTGGAAGAAGGTGTTTCAGACTTTTCCCAGGCTGTTTTCTATCTTCCTTTCCTTGGTGCTCCACGGCCACGCGCCCTGGTGCGGCGGAGTGGCGTGCCCACATGGGGGCAAAGTGCTCCCTCTCAGCCCACCTCTGTTCCCCCTTGCACGGAAAGACCTACGGGCCCCCTTCTTCCTCGTGGGAAATGCCGCTCCCCAGTCTCTGAGGGACCCGCTGAGATAAGAAGATTAGCTCAACGCCAGGTTACCCCAGTGACCTGAGAGAGCCCCAGCGTGGCTCGGAGGTACTTTGCCCCGGCCAGGTACCGTGGTGCCACCGGTGTTGTCCCCTGCAGATGCAGCAGAGCTGCAGAGACGGAGCATCCGTGGGGCACGGGCCTCCTTTTCCCTTACTGGGTGGGGAAAGCACATCCAGAGCAGGCGGGAAACAACAGCTGATAAGAGGGCAGTGGGAGATGAAGGAATGCATGTGGTGAAGGAATGCTTGGTGACATTGTCTGTCCATGGCGAGGGACTGAAATGCCCCCCTCGAGGGCAACATTAAAGCTATTTGTCCCAGTAGATCACTCCAGCTCGCCCGTCCCCTCCCCAGGCTAACGCAGGGCAGCCAGGACCTGGAGCTCGCAGCTGCCCCTCTGGGCAGCCCTGGCGGAGCAGTGGGCACGGCCAGGGCGCCCAGACCCTCCCGGCTGCGGCGAGGGAGGCGTGGGAAGGCGAGGGTCCCGCTCGCCTGTCGCCGCGCCGCCTCCCTCGTGCCCCGCTGGCGGCCGGGCGCAGTGGCTGCAGCCGCCTCTCGCCGCCGAGCTGATGCGGGTTTGGAGGCGGGCCGCCCCCGCCCCCGGCACAGCCTGCCCGCCCGCCTGCGCGCCGTGCGGGCCGGCCTGCGCCCAGGGAGCGCGGAGGGCACCGGAGCATGGCGCGGCCGGCGGCCGGGCGGCAGCTGCGCCCGGGGCCGGGGCCGCCGCCGCGGCTGCTGCTGCTGCTGGGCGTCCTCCTGCTGCGCGGCGGAGCGGCGGCGGCGGGGGCCGAGCCGTGCCAGGCGCCGCGGCAGTGGGAAGGGCGCACCGTGTTCTACGAGCACGGCTCGGGCCGCAACACGCGGGCCGCCGTCTCCTACGACGGCCCCAACCAGCGCCTCCGCATCCTGGAGGAGAGGAAGGCGCTCATCCCCTGCAAGAAGTAGGTGGCGGCGGGACCTGCTGCGGGGCTGGGCCGGGCGGGGCGGTGAGGGTCAGCACAGAGCCCGGAGGGCCCTCCCAGGGGGTGTGGGGTGATGTGAAGCCGGGAACGGGGGGAGGAATCTCCCTCAGGGCCCGCGTTGCCGGCGGCGCCTCCCCTGCGGAGTCGGGGGAGCGCGGGGACGGTGGAGGTGGGGCAGCGGCGTGCTGGGAGCAGCTGGCGCTAGGAAACCTGTCACCAACGTGGTTTGGATCCATCCTCCGTGTATATATGTGTATATATATATACAGCGAGAGATTTATGATCGACGGTGTCAGCCTTTTACCTTCAGAGATAGTCCCCTCTCCCCACCACTACCTCTTTTGCTGTTTAAATGGAACTAGAAGCTGATCCAAAAATGTGAAGTATAATGGGTATCATGAAGTATAATGAAGAGGTTTTGCCCAAACACGCGAATAACGCTATGGGGTAAGGGAATAGCACTAATTTGCTAACAAGTTTGAGGTACAAGTTTTCTGGGCCTTCTTGATCCTTGTCAACGCTTGGTCCTAAGTCAGTACAGGGCGTCAGGATGCATCCATTACCTGTGGTACAGTGTATTCATTCCCATTGCAAAGCCCTGCAGGACCTTCCTGTTCTTCATTTATACAGAATGTATTTGTTGAGCCCATAACTAATCCCAAAAAGTCCCTGTGTCATTGTCTGTTTCTTGATTTGCTGAAAAACAAACACAGAAAACAGCTGACTAAAGAAGAGCCTCTTTTTCCTTCCTTAGCTTGCCAAGCTCAGGTTGGTGAAAGAACTGTTTGGCCTAGAGAGGCCTCTCTGAGTGAGACATGTCTGGCTGCTGAGAGTCAATCACTTTCACAGAGCATGTCAAAACATACCTGCCAGTGTGAGGGTAGCAGATCTGCCCATACCTCTGCCTCTCCCACCTAAAAATTGTTCAAATAATAGTGCATCCGTCCTGGGCATGTGTGAGACAAAGTAAAGACCAGTCTACAAATGCTGTATCATCCAAACTAATGGTCTCCCCTGTTAAAAAATCAATATTCCTTTTTGTTGCTGTCTTTTTTCCTGACAATCAATTTCATACCAACATTGCATAGTAATTGTTTTAATCCTTCCAAAACATATGCTCTTCTGTGATCCTTTCTCTCCAAATCCCCTGCCACTCTTAGAACTGTTTTGTGTGTTTCATTTACAGCTTAGCTTTCCCTCGTTGTAGGCTTTTTTCATTACTTTTTTTTTTGCATAGGAGCCATACAAAGAATGCTAAGAACAACATACAGGTGTTTGCTGGGGGTCTGCTGGCATAGAGCATGGCATCTGACACTGGTCATGGGGTGCTCATGCTTGCCTTCTGCAATTCCTAGGTTGACTTTCATGTTTGATAAGCATAAAACTGTGCTACAAAGCCTGATGCAAGTCTTTTCTAGCTTCTAAGTTCTACACTCATTTCTCCAAGCTTATGTTTATTTTATTTGAAAACTTTAAGATTGAATAATCATTCTACATTTTAGACCCTGGGCCAGATTTTATTTTTTGCCAAGATCTGATCTTTTTACATTTTTGATAAATACCTGCTCTGGATGCAGTTTTCTTCTGGGTTAATAGGGCTAGAAAGAGGCAGAGTGCAGACAGGTGTGCTTGTTGGTTTTTCCTGCATTAGATTTTTGTTGTAGATAATTTCTGACCTCAGGGGTCTTTAGTGTTTCCAGGTCCATGTTTTCTGCCCAGGTCCATGTCATCCAAAACTGGAGAGGGGTTTTGTTATATGGGCAGTAGAGTCTGCTCAGGGCATGACCCAGCTTCCATCTAAGTGAACAGAAAGTCTCCCATTGGTTTCAGTATGTGTTGGATCAGGTCTAGAATTGTGATCACAACTTCATTTCACTGTGGACACAGTGAGTCGTAAACTGAAGCCTCCAGAAGTTAAAGGCGAAGGGATTTATCCTGTCTTTTGAAAAATAACCTCTCCACCCTGTGTTGACGTTGACAAGAAAGGGGTAATTATGCTGAGGCAGTGAGTACAAAATCAACAAGAGAAATAGTGCTGCCCCAGTCTCTAAGGAAATTTCAGTCTAAATTCTCACATTTTGCTTCTATCAAATGTAACTTATGTGCAGCAATCAGGGTTGGCCAACAACTACATTTTTCTACAAAGCATTTTCTGAAGCTTGCTAATGTGGACCTTAATCAGACACAGCCCTTTCTGAGTTATTGGCTGAGGTTAATCGAGGACACAAAGATTTGCCTGTGTGGAATGGCTTGCAGGCTCATAACCGCAAGAAAACATGAAACTTTCAGGTTTTATTGTAGATAAATGTTTCAACTTCATGTAATTTGCTTTGTGGTATTTTCATACCTACATCAGCCCAGTAAAACATACCTACCTCAACTCCAGAAAAGTAGCCCTAAGGTAAACACCCAATTGCTGCCTCCTTAACATCACTTCTTTGCCCATCAGTTGTTTCGAGATCACCTGAGATGCAGTGACCACAATGGTGAAGACTGCCCCTTCCCCATTGTCCAGCTGTGTCACCTGCCACTGGGGCACACACCTCCCCTGCCAGACAACCAGCAGAGCCAGTGCATTAGAGAAGTCAGTCATAGCTGTGGTTTCAACCAGCTTGTTGGGTGGGTGCTTCTCTAGGTCATACACTTGGCTCCCACACTCTGGCTCAGAGTGTAAAAACTACCAACAGTGATCTTAGCCTGAGATTTTTGGAGAAGACCTATTCCAGTTGAATTCATTTCTAGGCTTTCTTTTTCACTTCTTTTACAGACCCAGCCTGAGTTACACTCTGCTTCTTTTGTTTTCTCCAGCATGCCTTGCCCTACTGCTTCTTTCCCTTCAGGATCAAATTTTAGGGGATAGAAAAAGTGTACAGGGACAATCTTAAAGTTTTGTGTAGTGCTCAGCTGATACTGATAGCAGAGAAAAGAAAACAAACATGGAGTATACTGTGCTGTTTCCCATTTGGACTAGGTCATTCCAGATACAGTGTGAAAGGGGAGCACTTGAAACAGCTCCCTAGAGCTCTTGAGGCAAAGCTGTGTTCATGCTGTTAAAAACAGAACATGTTTTTTAATCCTTTATTCCCTACTATATGAAGTTTCTTCCTTTTGTGCTCTCTGAATGTTAAACCTTCCTCACTCTTGTTCAACCCTCTGTTTGCCTCTGTCTCAGGACACTTCACAAAATAGGTAGCAGTCACTAGCATGGTTTGCAGCTGGGGCAAGAGTTTCTTTTTAAGGTAACTTCAAGTGATGGGAGATTTGAGTATGACATCTCTGCAAATTGGTGAGAAATCCTGGCACAAAAAAGTCCAAACAAAAAATTCTACTGACTGCATTGTGGCCAGAACTTCATGTCATCTATCACCTTCCAGTTTCTCAGAGAAACAGAGCAAGGGGTGTGCTGTTTGGCATTGCTGAAGCCACTTAACAGGTGTTGGTGCTCAGTTATGGAGAAAGGAAAGCGTGAAGTGAGGAGCAGAGCAGAAATACTACAGATGGTGTTGGAGAGCTGGAGTGTTATTTGCCACATGCTGTATTCACAGAGTTTCACACTTACCCTCCATACTACTTTCCACAGAATGATTTTTAGGGAAGGCCCAATAACAGGTTGTCCCACAAGAAGTGTGGTGGTGGGAAGAAAAACATTTCCACGTGGTCAAGAAAGTCAGTTGGAGGAAGTATATGCCTTTTTTGGGTTTTTCTCCTTCTATGGGTGTACTTTAACAGTAACCGTCTTGGCCTATTGTACAGTACTCAGCACATTGAGATGCTTGCGTATTTGAAACTGTTAGGGTTAGTGTTTTAAAAACTGCAGCTGCAGAGCAGAAAAATAATCAAGAGGTACCTTATCAATGTTAAATTAACAACAGAACTGCAGGTTGTTAAATTCCTTTGGTTCACTCATATTTGCAAAAGATAGGCACAGTTGAGGGGAGGATAAACTCCTCACCTGGCAACACAAACTGCTGGTGTGGTAGAGGAGTGACAAAGCTATGTTTAGAGAAATAAGTCTCTTATTCTGGCAGGCTCTTTGCCTGCGAGTGTCAGTCTCTGTCCTTGACTGAAGAGAGGCAGCATAAGGTCAGGTGCAAATATAACAACATTCATCTAGAGAAGAGATGATGACTTTTCAAAATAAACAGAGTGTGGGCACACGTGTCTGATTTATCTCAACAACTTTTTAGTTGTTTTAGGATGTGTGATTGTAAAGGAAAAAACAGCGGTGTCTGACCTATTAAAATCATATAATCCATCCGTTCTGTGGTTGTTGTGGTGAGTCAATAGGCTAAGTATTGAGCTACCCTGAGCAACTGCAGATTTGTTTCCCAGACTTGGTTTTGGGAGTGGTTTCTGCAGTTTAATGTTTTGGGGAATGAAAGACTGTCATGGGTAAAATTTTCAGAATTGGCCAAGTTGCCCAGGAACCCATTTTTTAAGATTATGTAGAGTGTGCGGACTTATGAGACCCTTAATTTGCAGTGAAACACAAATAATTTTCAGCAGTTTCTTTAAATGTAAGCTGAGCTCTTGGGACCTAAAATTGTTCATAAGCTGCAGTGTATGTAACTCACTCACTTTTGAACTTCTAAGAGCAAGAACTGAGGGAAGGTACTTAGACCTCCTGCATTTACTTTCCTGCTATAGGTGTCAAGTTCTTTCAAGTGTCTGCTGCTGCTAATGACTGTGAGTTTGGAAAGGTGGCTTTGGAAAGCTGCTGTGCTGGATGCACACTGACAGTCACAGATGCTTCAGGCAATAGCCTGAAGCAAGCCTCAGTTGTTCTAGTGAGAGTTGTGTGGTGGAGTGTGGAGTTTTGGCTGTGCAAGCCTCATCTCCTGCATTTCCATCATTAGCCCATTTACAAGTCAGTTTACTGAGTCCCTCAGTGATGCTCCCTGCCTTGGCAGCTGGTTCCGTGAAGAGCACTGTACAAGGAGGGAGCTGTGGTCCGTGATGGCTGCATTGAGAGGCATCTTGTCTCACTCCAGCTGTTAAATCTGTTTCTACCCAGGGGCGGCAGCAATCACTCTCTTTTTCCAAGTTCTTGACCTCGTTGGAAGTCAGCTGGGCTATACAGATCAGGAAGGCACTGGAGTAAATTGCTTTTGCTGTTTACAGGTAGGCTGGTTGGGAAGAGATTAAAACACTGCTCGGGGGAGGCAGTTGAAATTCTTCAGCTCCGAGCTTCAGCAGTAACAAACAAGTGGACTCTGTTAGAGGAAGTTGGGAACTTAGCTTAGCAAAGCTTTTTCTGTCTTGTGTGCTATGCTTCCTTGAACAACAGCATCTTTGTTGGCTGTGGAAAAAAAAAAACAGAAAAAAACACCTGAGTATGAATAAAGCAAATCCATTGCTTTGAGATGGCTGTTCTGTTTAGTGTAATGTTCTTGAAACCATTGTTTATGCTAAGTGCTCTGGAGCCATTTCATACAGTACCAAAACACAGCACACATCCAAACTGAACAAAATAAACTGGCTCTTAAATTCAAAATAGCAGGATCCACAAAACCCTTTAAAGCTAGAGAAAATATGTAGATAAAGTGTCCAGTGACCCAAATTGATAATTTGCTAGAGCTCTGGTTGGTGTACTTAAAAAACACTGTCAGACACTCACTGGGGCCATTACTACCACATGAGTTATAGATATTGTTTACTGGATGTTGTTAAAAAACAGAGGTTCTCATTAAGAGGTTTTGTTTTTCTAAAAGACGTTAAATGGTGCTCACTAACACCATGTTGTACTTGATACTAGTGGATATTGGCTTAAACATTTTATCCATCTGAACCCTTTAAATTTAGGGAATTACTTAGTTCTTCCCTCCTATCATCTCTTGCTTGTCTGTTTGAACTTTTTGGAATAATGTGTTTTCGCATTGAAACTTACAGCTCATTTTGCACTGTTGGACATTGTGTCAAAAACTTAAGGAAAAACCAGGACTGCACTGAAAATAAAATATGCCTGTATCTCTATAACTTGGACCAATGTTTTCAAAAGATAAATCACTGTAAATTCTATTCATTTTTTTCTTTTTTTTGGGGTTTGGCTTTTTTTTGGTAGAGATTTAAAGTGGACATGAATAGAAAGAGATTCAGTGTTCTGTGGTGACAGCTGATGGTGACATGACTGCACAGCTAAACAAACACAATGAAAGACATCTTTATATTCATGATCTTAATTTGGGCTCCACTCAGCTTGAGGCCTGACGCAATTCAGATGTCACAACTGACAGCATCACACCTATTCTCACAGGACCAAAGGCCATTCATCTGAAAAAGTATCTCCTCTGAAGGTTCAACCACAATTTCCTAATATAGGGCTTCTGTGAAGTAAAAAAAAAAAAAAATTCTTTTCCAGATAGAGACCTGATTTGTATTGCATATCAACAGGCTTATCCATTTATTACCTGCATGGGACAGGTTTTCAAGTGGATGACATTTTCCAAGACAAGTGAAGTCAGTGAAATGTTACCTTATTATGCTTTTTTTGGTATTCCAAGTCATTAGTTGATTCAAAATTGAAGGATATGGTTCAGGTATCCTATCCTCTCCATTTTGCTATAAACCAACTGGTGGCTAACCTTGGCATGGCATAATAAATAATACTGAGCTACTCAGACTTGAGGCCATCCAGCTGTGAATCTGTGTAGCTGCAGCAGCAACAATCCAACTCCTGAACCTCATCTTGATCAGCTTCATCCCTGTCTTCAGATGATTTTCATTTTGGCCTTACCTGTAGATTTGCAAGGAATCGCATGCTCAGAAACTTGATGAGTTGTCTATCATGAAGTATTTTTTACCTCTTGCTCTTCTTTACTCAAAGGGGAAATTATTTTCTCCTCCAGAGTGTTTTCAAGGCACTATGGTATAGTGTCTGATGTGCTGGGGAGGGATGATGTCTGGGTAAAACAGGGTCACTTTGTGCAATATTTTGGCTCTTCTAGAATAAGGAGCATTATGCTCGGCGTGGCATTGCATAACGTGAAGGTACCAGTGGCCAGTGAAACCTCTCCTCACCTCTGCCAAGCAGCCCTGTTTCCTTCAGTTGTTTTTGTTTACTGCCTCACTTCCATGGCCCCAGGGGAGATGTATGTATGTTGACTAGAGATCTTAGATTCCACAGGGAAATTTTGTGTTGTCCTGAGACTCCAGAGGATGCTTCTTTGCCTGTATCATGATCATTCTGCCATACCTCAGAGTCATGGGCCAAGGACAGGAATTTCTGCCAAGAATATGTTCCCATGTGTGAAAGAACAGATGGTTCAACGTGTGAGACAGTTTTTGTTCTAAGGAGGGTATTGATTTCTGGAGCTGGTACCTCTTATACTTTCATACCCAGGTGTAAATTGGGGGTTTCCAACAGCAGCCTAAAATGTCCTTGTCCAAAACCTAATTTATAACAGGTGGTAGTAAGAAAGAAGGAATCATTTGTTTTCTTGTGAACTCACGCTTTTTTTTCATCTTTCATTAATAAAGATCTTTGGCTAGCACTTATTGAGAATCAGTTTAATCATTGTTTTGAGGATTATGTGCGGACATTTGGCTTTCTGTCCCACTTGGTTATTAAAAAATGCTTCCCATGTATCACAAAAAGTCAAAAAGGTAAGGTAACTTCTGCAATTCTTGTTTTTGCTGTGAGAATTTTATTAGCAACATTCCTACGGTCAATATGGTTGTCCCCATAACTTAGCAATGACCATATTTATGCTTTTACAGATTTTTGTTTATGTGTTTTCATGATTTTAAAAATTTCTGGCATCAGAACATGAATTTGGCAGGCATTTTCTTCTTGTACAGTGCTCACACTGTAGTTACTACAATTTTTCAGTCTTTGGCTACTAAGAGTTCATATGTCTGGGGAGCTACTTAGCTGTTCATTCCATGAAAGCTTATTTTATCCCTTTCATTCCTTATGAAATTTACCCTTCCATTCTGGCATCATCCAGACTGTGTTTTGTGGGCTAAATACAGCCCAGAGGGAACTTCCATCCAGCCTTCTGCCTTTCCCCACTGAATAGCTCCTTGTTTAATGATTGTTTGAAATTTGGATCCCTCTGGGATGCTGGCCTTCTGTCCCTGTGGGAAGAACAGAAGAGACTGGATGCATAGGTTGGAAATTATCTCAGTCAACCAACCCTGTGGCTGAGTGTCAGTGGTATACGCTGCCCTATTGAAGGAGTGATTGAAAATGCGTGGTGATATGTGTGCTAATGTCACACTGCATGTGTATAACCTATTTCTTTTGCATATGAAAGTGAGTGATCCCTGGACATTATTCATTTCTTGTCTGACAAAAATAACCTGTAAGATTCCAGCAATGAAGAAGATTCAGATTATCAGATATCATTGAGAGATACTAAATTATGTTGATTCTGGTGCTCTGTCTGCATTTTTTAAATTTCTTTTTTGTTTTGCCTCTTTTTTTTTTTTTTTTTTTTTTTTTGTAACTAAAAAAAGAACATGTTTCAAAGCTTATTAGAACTACATGTAGGACTGCATAACTGTCTGATTCAACCCAACTGTCCCCAAAGAGTGATCTAATAGCTACAGGTACAAGAGCACAAAAGATTTATGGAGTTCTAAAAGAGTAGTAAAAATCTAGATTGCTGCCTTCTTTTGGATATTAGAAGACTGAAACTTGCTTTGCTCTAGCTTAACTTTCTTTGCTCTAGCTTCTCTTTAAATTATAAACAAAAGCAATCTCTTCATTGCAGTTCAAATTATTTTTTAATATGAAGCATCTAAGAAGTGGCTTATCCTTAAGTTTGTTAAATTAATTTGCCCTTCTCAAATGGAAAGGTATACTGTCTACTTACTAGTTATCTTATTTTCTATATGTATTATTTTTCCTGAGGGCAGTTCATAATGGAATGTGATAATGTGATAGATAGCAAACAATGCAGAAGACCAATATTACCACATGTGTTGCAACATCTCTTACTAAGGTTACTTACTTCTTTACTTAGTTTAAAAAACAACATTGTAATAATAGCCTGCATATTTACC
Organism: Prinia subflava; assembly: GCF_021018805.1. Classification (NCBI taxonomy): domain Eukaryota; kingdom Metazoa; phylum Chordata; class Aves; order Passeriformes; family Cisticolidae; genus Prinia; species Prinia subflava. The sequence continues at coordinate 106,074,059 of NC_086247.1, read as the reverse complement.
TTTTGGTCAGTTGAATAGTTCACAAGTAAATCATTCCAAAAGCAGCTTCACTGACCCTTAATGATTGACTCTAGTGCAGTAATGTGCTCTTCAGAATCTGTTCCTTTATAGCTGTTGCCAAATATTATTTCATACTTTAGAGTGTATATTCAAAACCCACAGTCAACTGCTTTAGCAGGAAGAGTTTTGTGATGTCTATAACTAATTTTTCGTGTTGGTTGTTTGGAACAAACCATTTTCTAATGTACATTTTCTTAAGGCTTTAATGGAGTTAGATGAAAAGGCCCCCAAAACACCTCCACAGAATGTAATCCTTCTTATCAGCAAGATAAAGAACAAAAACCTCTGTCTTTGTTCTACTTTTCTCTTTGTTCTTATTCAGAGGTTGGGACCAACTATAGTAAAAAAAATGGTATAAGATAACAAGGAAGATAAACTACTAATAAGACTTTCCACTGAGGTTTTGATCTCTGATGTTACCCATCTCTTACTCTGTCAGTTCTGGTACTTTCACACTTAGCAAGCCTTAATTTGCTGTGCTTCTGTCAGTTCTTTGTGGGAATTCATGGTTGCTACTTCATCTGGAAGTCAGATGGCTCAGTAGATAAGAGATCTTACAAAAATGTATCATGCTTTGCCATTTATTTTGGTGAAACCCTACACAGAAAAGCTGGTGTGAGACCTGTATAGCTGCAAAACAGCTGGAAATTTCTCCTTAAGTAGGCTGCCTGCATGGCAGCCTCCTGTTTGTATGGATACCTGTCGTTTCAGAAATTGATGTTTCTGAGGGGGAATGGCCAGATTTTCCCCAGAGTTTTCCAAGAGCAGTTTTGTGCATGGCAGTGCTAAAAGTTTTTAAACACTTACATGGAGCCAAGAGTCCACCCAGTGAACACAGTGAAGAAAGATTTCATTTTTCGTTCTTTCAGTATCTCCTAATACGATTTGCAACTGTGGTTTTATCATGGTCAGATACTTTTCTTGCCAGGAAACTTACGATTCTGCCATTCTTTAGGCAGCCAGCACTGGAAAGTTTACTCATGCTGTGCAGTTATGGTAATTCTCAGTGGATGCTTATTTGTACAGCAGAATCCTGTACAGATTGAGGAATTCTTACTAGAATTAGTTTCCAAATTAGTGTACCACAATTTAATTAAATTAGATCCAGATTTGTTAACTAACATCTTCTGTACAAGCAATTAACTTTTTTTTCTTATCTATGAGAATACCTGGGACTTTGAGCAACCTGATCTAGTGGAAGATGTCTTTGCCCATGGCAGGGGGCTGGAACTAGATGATCTTTAAGGTCCCCTCCAACCCAAAGCTTTCTGTGATTCTGTGATTATTTGGACATTTCTGTGTATCGTTTTAAGTACCTGTGCCCAAAACCACACAGGATTTGCAAAGCCAGACTGGTTTCTTACCCTGTCTCTTCCAGAAAACAGAGGAAGGCACAAATTCAGATAAGGTGCTTGATAAAGTGTGAAGGTGGGGTATTTCCTGTACTTTTTTTATAGATGGAAAAAAAAAAAGAATTAGGGAGAGTAAAAGGAGATAAGGGTATGAGAGTAGAGACACCCTTGCTATTGCATGAAGTTTGTCCCCTTGCTATTGAAGAGGGAAGAGTGTAAGAGAACACGTAATTGCTTCAACACAGCAGAAGATAAAAAATTGCTAATTTTTTTAACTTCTGCTCTGCCTATCTCTAAACCAAATGTAAGCATGAAGATACTGATTTTCAATACATTTATGTGTATTCTTTGTTTATTGACATACGTACACTTTCTGTTAGTTTCAGCAGAATGTAAGCATAGGTGACTTCACAAGATACGTACCTCACGGCCAAGTTATTGTAAGTTCCTAAATTCCTAAAGTAAATAATCTAGTCCTCTGAAGAAGAAAACAGTTGGTCACTAGAGATGTCCAGAGTGCCCAGTCTGTCACATAAGTTGTGCTAGCATAGTCAAGCCAAATCAAAGTGATGTACAGTCAGATAATATTCAAGGCACCACCTCAAAAATGTAAGTACTACAACTGCTTAGCTGGAGCGTGGTAGAGGCATCCATGGTGGGTCAAGTGGGATCTCCTGTCTCCTTGTGTTTTGGAAGTGTAACACCTGTCTGAAACACAGTTTCGTTCTTTGGATTTCCTTCTGCTTCAAAGAATGGAAAAAATCAGGCTTACCAGCCTGATTCATGCCCCTGTTATGTGAAGGCAGTTTCAGGCTGTAAAACTCCATAGATTTTTTTTGTAGAAATTTTTTCTACTATCCCTTAAAATATTATGAAAAGTAAAAGAACATATCATTACAGTATGTGTATGATGTTTACCAGGATCTTAGTACAGTGCATGAACAAGCATCAAATATAAGGAATGCAGTCAGCTCAAATCATTAGCCCAAACTGTTTGTACTGAGGTAGCACAAGTGGAAATTAGACTTTGTGAGACCTGATCATAGCATCCCCCAGGTACAATGCCCATGAGATACACCTGCAGTGCAGAGCACTGGGGCAGGCAGTGACAACATGGGGCATGGTTGGTGCAGAAGTTTTTTTCCATCCTCTACACCCGTGGTTGTTTCAGTACCACCTCCCTCCCTAAGAAACCACTTTCCTATTCCCTGGATGAGTTTGACTATGTGGTTAATGCAGTGCAGAGAATGTAGGAAATCAAGTGCCCCGAGCAATACAGCAGCCCAGAAAACAAATGGATAAATGAAAATGCTCCGAAGGTTTCTCATAAGGACATTAATTTTTCTGAGTTTCCATACTCTCAGAGTTGTAGGATTTTTGTCCAGTTAGCTGTAGCAAGAGCCTACATTAAAAAAATCCTGAAAGGAGAGTTTTTATGACAAAAATATGTTTAATATAATTTAGGTGTTTACAGTTAAGGTTATAAAGATGTTAATTACTTTGCCTAAAAACAAGCCCAGAACACTATAAGGGAGAAGAAAAAGAAATACCACAAAGCATAGAATATGTAAAAATTGGCTAAAACTTGTGGAAATACATTTTTGTGTAGTTGAGTTTGCATAAAGTGTTATGTTTGCCTTTCAGCATCTCCTTACGTTACCCATTTGAGATAAGTTGATAGCCATGTTAGGTTTTAAACTTTTTTCAGCTTATTTTTTTCTTCTAAATGGAACACCTGATGTAGCATCTGTAAAAATCAGTGAAATTTTCTGGCTTATTTCACAAGTCTTTGGGTCAGGTTAATGTATAATTTTGGAAAAGGGGTTATAGAGCCATATTTTTCTCTAATTACGTAGCAGATGGAAATTGCAAACAGCAGCAGTTACATGAGGATCTGCTCTTATGATGTGGAAAGAAGAATTGTCTCTTGACAACTGCAAACATGAGAGATGAGAGAGAAAATCTGATGGGCAGAAAGTGATTTCTGCTGATATGCTTCTCTGGGGAGAGAATCCAGGATTTTCCTATGCAGTCTTTGAATACAAAAAAAAAGTGTCTAGTAAGATTGGACACCTCAGTTTTGCAATGATTACTCTGACACATCGAATTCTAGAAAATACTGAATGCTGTCCCGCTGAAAATTTTCCCTTTTTAAGCACCTTCCTGTTGAACACCCAAAATAGGAAGCTGTTAAAAATCACTTGTCAGTTTTGAAAATTTTGCCTGTTAAATATATAAAATAATGCAATTAGAACAGCAAAAAACTGTAATATGCAAATATGAGGCTGTGTAATTTTTAAATAATTATAAAGTCATTTTCTCTTTTTAAAATGAGAGGCATTCATTTCTGTTATGATTATAGGAATGGTAAAGGAAGACTTTTAGCATGCACCAAAGTTCTAAATTCATGTGATTAGGCAAAGCTCAAACAAAACTATGGCTCCCTGTGAGTGTATGTAGGACACTGGGCTCCATGTCAGGAAAACACCCCAAAATTAGGTAAGCATACCAGTTTGCTAAAGACTTGAGTTTGTATTTGTGTCAGATGCTAAATGGTAAAGCTATTTTTGTCATGTTTTAAGCAGCATGGGTAGTCTAAACATGTTCAATAGGTCTAGTGACCTTTTCCTGAGTAATGGAAAACTTTCAGCTGTGCCAATGTAGTATATTTATACCAATATTATTTACAGGTCTTGCCCTCTTTGCTACTGCTTCTTAGAACTGTCCTTGAATGAAAAATAAACGTGTCAGGTTTAATACAATTGAAATAGCTATAAACATTCTTAAAAATAGAAATGTGTGCTTAACCATGCTTCCTTAAGCTGACTGCAGTGTCTTCAGCAACTGTTGTTTCTGTGATGAACTAACACATAACCTGTGAAAGAATTCTGTATCGAACACACTGATGTGTGCCCAATAACTTGAAGATAAAGGTTTTGAAATGAATTTTCATGTAGTAATTATTTATGTATTTTCAGCCCAGCTGACTTTTAGGGACATTCCAGTTTCTTGTGCTGCATCATGGTTATTGCTTACAGAGGATTCCTACAAGCAGCAGGCATGTGGTGACTGCTGAAAGCCACTCCCCCTCCCCAAAAAGTGGAAAAGTTGTTGTTATAACAAAAAGCACAGTAACTCAATAGAGGACCAAAGAAAAACAGTTCTGTGAAGAGCAAGTTTAACAGATAGTTCAATCTTTTAATTATTCCCTGTGAATGCTGGACATGTTTCATTTGACTCCTATCTCACCAGTCCTGATTTTAGCCAGTATTTGTCTTTCATTCATTCAGGAACTGAAACCAGTAAGATGGTGTAATTAGAGTTAATTATGCAGGTAAACAGAGCTGAAGGTCATCAGTGTGCAGGAGATGGCACCATCTCTCAAATTCCCGTGTGAAATAAGATGGAGCCCTCTGCTGAGACTCCTCAGAGAGTGCCACTGTTGCATTTGGGGAGTCTCAGGAAATCATCCCCAAAGGTTCATCATCTTTAGGAAGGTAGCAGTGTCAAGAATCCAGGTCTTATAATATCAGGACTTACTGATTGAGCTAGTCTGTTACAGAAAAAAGACCACCAGCCATCATCAAGTATTCTCCAATTACTTACGTGTAAGTCTGGGAAGGTCTCCAAGTTGCCATATAACCTCTTCCTCCATCCTGGACAAGAAAAGCTTTACATGGGTTGCTTCTGATCTTCTTACCAGTTCTTGTAAAATCTGGAATTTAAGATGACACAGACATTTTCAGAATATCTCCTATGTAAGCTGTTCTTGCTTCGGGTGACATGGAGAGAAGTATTCATTTTTAGGTTTGGTATAGTGACCACCTTATCATCATACCTCAGTCTTGCTGTTGTAGATTAAACATGCTTGGTTTCTTCTTAGGTCTTGTTTCTTAAAGATCCCACTGCCCTTGCTGTTCTCTAGACTATATCCTATCTGTTTATTCCCTTAAGTGAGGCATCCAAAACCAGGAGCAACTTCAGCATTCTGGTCTCATTAGAACTAATCAGAGCAGAATAAATAAACTCCCTAAGGGACTCAGAACTGTAAACTTCTCTTTCTAAATCATTACTGTGCACTGCACCACTTCTCAGTGGATATGCGTTCAAAATGCCGTTTCCTTTACAACCATGTAGCAATTAACATCTTCCCTAATTATATGTTTTCTTTCACACAGACATTCCCTTCTTTTCCGTAATTATTCTGTTTTGTACACTTTTAGTCAGTTCCACGTGGAATTTTAACACACTGACACACTGTATTTGAATTCAGTCATTAATTTATGCACTCGCTTAACAGTATTATTTTTGATTGATAGCTGCAGAAGGAAGAAGAAAAAGACCTGCACAAAGACTTGTGGTTGAAATGAAGTTATTTTTACATTGGAGGTGGAGAGTAAGAATGTAGTTCAGTGCCGTGATTTCAGGTTGCATGGATTTACAGTGAAGTGAATCTCCATCTTTCACAAAGTTTATTTAACAATAAGCTATATTCAGATCTTTGGATGGAGGCTGGAAAGTTGAAGAGTACTTAGCTTTCAAACTGTTGCATCTGATTATCTGGCCTGACTTCCAAACACTTTTGAAAACAGACAGAGTCTTTTTATTTTTTTATATTGGATAGATATCAGAAAGACCTGAGTCATCCCTCTTAAGCAAATCATTGCAGATGGAAGGTGGAAAACATTACATCTTGGGACAGCAATCTGGTGCAAGCGTATATCCTCACAAATTTTTCCAGGGAATATTCCATCATGAAAGAAAAGTTTGCTCTATCAGAATAGGGACCTCCTCCCCATCTGTTCCAAAGGGCATTCTGTTCCTCAGACTGCTTCATGATTACTTTTTGTGGAAGAATGCATACTGAAAGATGACTAACCGGCCAAGTATGTGCATTATGGGATTTACAATCTTGGTGAAGATCATAGGGCTCCTGAAATGCATGTAATCCCTGTTCCTGGTATATGAAAATCTTCCTCTGTTTAAAAACAGAAGTTAAGGTGTGTAAGAAGCTGCAATATCCAGTTCTAGTTGAAAAAAATGTTTTTTATATTCTATTATTATTTTATTCTAAAATACGTGTCTGGAAAAGGGAGAGTATTTTAATTTAATTATTTGTATTTAAGGGATCTCCTTCTACTATGCCTTTCTGATGTGTAAAATAGATACTTTCAGAGGAAGTAGAGCTAACATCCAATTTAAGATCCTGTCTCAGACTGTGGTGAAGAGAAAGGAGTGAAAACTCCATATAAATCTGACAATTGGAATCATTAAATTAATTATGTTGCAAATTACTTTTAGGATCAAAGAGCCCAAGAGTTAAATTAACAATGACAAAGACCACCACTAAACCATGTCCCTATGCACCACATCTTCAGGTCTTTTAAATACCTCCTGGGATTGTGACTCAACCACCCTGCTGAGCCTGTTAAAATGCTTGAAGAAGTTTTTCCAGATATTTAGTCTAAACCTCCACTGGCAAAACTTCAGGCCATTTTCCTCTTGTCTTATCATTTGTTCCTTGAGAGAAGAGACTGGCACCTACCTGGCTACAACCTCGTTTCAGGAAGTTGTAGAGAGCAATAAGGTCACCTCTGAGCCTCCTTTTCTCCAGGCTAAACACCCCCAGCTCCCTCAGCAACTCCTCATCAGCCTTGTGCTCCAGACCCATCACCAGCTCCATTGCCCTTCTGTGGACATGCTTCAGCCCCTCAATGTCCTTCTTGTAGTGAGGGACCCAGAACTGAACACTGTTTTAAGTGCAGCCTCACCAGGGCTGGCTAAAAGGGAACAATCACTGCCCTGGTCACACTTGCTGATACAAGCTAAGATGCCACTGGCCTTCTTGGGCACTTGGGCACACTACTGGCTCATGTTCAGCTGACTGACCCCCAGCAACCCCAGGTCCTTTTCCACTGGGCAGCTCTCTAGCCATTCTTCCCCCAGTCTGAAGTGCTCCCTATGTTTTTTGTGACCCAACTGCAAGACCCAAGTCTTGTCTTACTGACCTCATACCAGTAGCCTCAGCCTGTTGATCCAGCCTGTTCAGATACCTCTGTAGAGAGATTGTACTCTCCAGCAGATCAACAGCACTGCTGCCCAACTTGGTGGCATTTGCAGATTTATTGATCCCTTCATCCAGGTCACGGATAAAGGTATAAAACAGGACTAGCCCCAGTACTGAGCCCTTGAGAACACCACTCATGACTGGGCAACAGCTGGATTTAACTCCATTTACCACCACTCTTTGGTCCCAGTTTTTCAGACAGTGTTTAACCCAGTGAAGAGTGCATCCATACAAACCACGGGCATCCAGTTCCTTCAGGATAATGATGTGGATAATGGTGTCAAAGACTTTACTAAAACCCAGGAATGCATCAACATCCTTCCCCTCATCCACTGAGTGGGTCACCTTGTCATAGGAGATTGGGTTGGCCAAGCCAGAGCTGCCTTTTATAAAGCCCTGTGGGCTGGACCCAGTTCTGCACATACTGCATAATGCTACTCAAGGTGATCTGCTCCGTGACCTTTCACAGCACTGACATCAGGCTGACAGGCCTGTAGTTCTCCATATCCTCCTCCTTGCACTTCTTGCAAATGAACATCACATTTGCTAACTTCAGTCAACTGTGACCTCCTGAGTGAGTCAGGACTGCTGGGAAATGATGGAAAGTGTCTCAGTGAGCAATTCTGTGCACTCCCTCCGTACTCTTGGGTGGATCCCATCCAGCCCATGGACTTCTGTGTGTTGCACACAAATATGACAAGTGGTGTACCGAGTCACTAACTGTTTTCCCTTGGATTATGGGGGCTTCATTCCACTTCCTGTCTTTGTCTTCCAGCTTAAGGTGTTGGGTACCCAGAGAACAACTGGTCTTACCAATAAAGATGGAGGCAAAGAAGGCATTAAGTACTTTGGCCAGTTCCTCACCCTGAACAGGCCGAAGTCTGCCCTCCAGAAGTCAAAGATGTTCTGCTGACATTCCCCTCCTTACTTCTCTGGTGTTTTAAAACTGTCATTTTGTGATCACTGTGCCCGAGATGGCCTCCAACTATCACATCACCAAAGAGTTTGTCACTGCTCATGAACAGCATGTCCAGAGGGATACCTTCCCTAGCTGGCTCCCTCACCAGCTGTGCCGGGAAGTTATCTTCCACACACTCCAGTCACCTCCTAGACTGTTTCCTCACTGCTGCATTATATTTCCAGCAGACATCTGGTAAGTTGAAGTCCTGCATGAGAATACAAGCAAGTGATTGTGAGTCTTCTCCCAGCTGCTTGTAGAATATTTTGTCTGCCCCTTTATCCTGGTTGAGTAGTCTGTAACAATCCATCTGCCTTGCTGGTCTTCCTCTGATTCTTACCCATGAACACTCAACTTGTTGTCACCATCACTAAGCTTCAGACAAACAAAACACTCCCAACACACAGGGCTACTCCACCACCTCTCCTTGCTTTCCTCTCTCTTCTGAGGCATTTACAGTCATCCTTTACAATGCTCCAGCTGTACAAGTCATCCTGCCATCTTTCAAACTCTATCACAGTTTTCCTGCTGCAGAATGGCTTCCAGCTCCTCCTGTTGCAGCTGCCTCTGCTGTGTGCATCAGTGTAGATGGACTTAAGTCGGGCTGTTGATCCTGCCACCTGTTTTGTGAGGGGAGGAAGTCTTGTATGACTGTTCTCAAGCACTCCTGTGGTTTCTAATACATCAGTAACCCTCATGTCTTTTCTGTTGTGTGGATCTCCATACCCTTCCTCCACTGAGAGGGCAGACCAAAGGACCTTGATAGCACACCATCCCTCAAACATTGATGTGCCACCCCAAGGCTTATCTCTAGCAAGCCTAGCTTTATCTCTTTCCCACTTCACATCTAGTTTAAAGGTTTTTGCAATCCCTGATCCTCCTCAGCCTAGTCGCCTGCTCCCGCAGCTCTGTCCCTAAGCAGAGGTGTTCTCTACCTGCCTTCAGCTCGCACAGGATGCTCACTGCCACCATCCAAGCAGGACAAACCCTGCAGGTGACACCTGGATCCAGCAGAGCTCTGGGCAGCTGCCTCAGTTGTAGCAGCTGCAGAGCTTAGGGAGGCCGTGCCTTTCTCTTGGGTGGGTCCCGTTGCTCCCTGGTCGAGCTGGCAGAGGTTTGGTGCCCTTGCTGAACACCCTTGCACGGGAAGAGCTCTCCCACCCTGTTGGCCTGTCCTGGCCTCTACTGCTCCCTGTGGGCTCCATTTATAGGGGGCGCTTGGCCACCAATGCTCCTGGCCCTGCCCAGGTCCTGCCAGCCCTTGTGGCACAGGCTGCATGCTCCTGGCTGGTCTCTAGAGGTAAAATTAAAAACAGGAACACAGGTATGTCTTCTGTGTTTGGATATGGGTTTTTTTTTCCTTTTTGAGATGCTCTCAGTCATTGTAACCAAGTTTTTTCTGGCTCCCTCTACGTGTTAAATTTCTGTTTCCTATTTCTTATGTCTTTACAAGCTTGCAGAGTGCCTTAAAATAATTGCACTCGCAAAACAGCATTTTCATACCACAGTTTTGAGCATTGACTCTTCCAACTGAGTTATTTACTACTCTTCTGCATATAGCACAAAGAGGATGAGAAATATAATAAACAAATTATAATGTACCTCCACCATTTCCCTCTTTATTATTTCATCTTTCCTAAGGTCTTTTGTATATACCGAGAGGTGAGTCTTGAGCTTCCTCACTCTTTTTGGTCTCTTCTAAGCCCTGCTGAGATTTTCCAGTAACCTTTATTATTACTTACTCATGGAAGCGTCATTGTACTAGACTTTTTTACAAACCCATAACAGGAAAATAATCTCTGACCTCAAGTATATTTTGATATCATGTGGTTCTGCTAGTATATACCATATTCCCCAGGAGGTGATTCCGTTGATTCATTGGAAAGCATTATGGTATGCTGGCCACATCTTCCATTCCTTTACTTTTGAGCTGCGTTGTTGTCTGCTGAGGGCTCCAGTTACGAATATACTGTTACTTATGGTAACACACAGATGCTCTCTATTAAGGGCAGCGCATCTTCTAGCCTCTTGCAAAACTCCTTTGAACAAAATGCTTTATTGTTATTCCGAATTTCAACTTCAATTGCATTGTTCTCAGGGGTGTGACTTGCTGGATTATTAAGAAGTGTCAAATAGCCGTAAAGGGACAGCAAGGGAAACAGACTTCTTGCCGAAGAGCTGATTTTCCCTGAGTGTTTGCCAAAATAACTAATTTCATTTATGGGAAAACAATTAAAATAATAAGAAATTGCATCATTTTTTATTGAGTTTCATAATTAAAGTAACAAAAGTGTGTCATCCTTTAGCTGGTGTAGCTTTGACTTTGCAGCTTTTGATTCCTGTATTTAAGGTGTTCTTTCTACACAAACAGCATAATTAACAGGACCTAAATTAGCTAATTCCCTCTGCTTCAGAAACTGGTAGTGTGGTCAAAGTTCCTCATGTATCTTGTTAATTAGATACCTGATGCAGGAGGCCTGATTTCCTTGAAAATTAAAAATAAAATAAAGCCTTTACAATCTGCGAGTGATTTAAGTCAGACTAAAAGATATTACTTTTACACAATATCACATTACATTTGCTGTCACATGTATTTGCACAGTCCTGTATTTGTTCAATATACCATAGTCCTGCACCACTGCCAAACATGTGAGATCAAATATGGTAAATTACTGTTGTTGTTGAGGTCTGATATACCAGAAGAAAAACACAAGTCTGAAATTACCGAAAACTTCATGGGAAAGAGGAAAGGAGTTCCCAGAAATATACTAAAAAACGAATGCTTCTCCCTTTTGAAGTGAGCTTGCCAGATCCTTCCAAAAGCAGATGAATGTTCTTGACCTGATGAGTGTTTATCAACTGTCTGCATGGCTGCTTGGCAGCTTTGCTCCCTTGAATTATTCTTGATCTGAGGACCTGAGAAGATGGGGTTATGTAGTCACTCTTCTAGTAAAGGTTCCCATTCTTCCAGTCCATTTTCAGTAAAAAATGTGTTAAAAAGAGTGGTATCATTATGGAATATTTTATCAAGAGAATACAAGATAGCTCAGGAGTAAAATATATGGATGTACCTATCTACGCAAACTAGAACAGGGAATTTATTTGGGATATTTGTAGTGAAATTTCTTCTGCTTAGATGTGGGGTTAGCTTCTTCCGAAATGTTTAAAAATGTCTTTTTACAAAGAGAACTGGCAAAGAATTAAGTAGTACCACAAAGGCAGACAGATGCTTCAAGCGTTCATTTAATCACAAAAGAGAAAGTGAAGTTAGCTTGGAAATAATTGCAGTGACCTCAGCTTGAGATATTAAATAGAAAATACTGTTTCCTGCTGAGTAAAACACTATCTCAGATACAAATAATACATAAAATTTTGCTTCTGTTTTCCACTAGCTTTATACTACTAGCTAATATAAGTCCTGGCTAACATGAGTGAGAATTTTAAGGTTACAATAGCTACAGCTGGGAGGTCTGAATCAACAGGTTAAAGCCCTAGGTTCACAAAACCCCAGTACACCTTTGCAGTAAGTCTGTTTTACCATTGTTTCAGTGGTTTTTTGGGGCAGGATTTGTGGTTTTGTTCTTTGTTAATATAATGCTTCACACAACTGGTTTGTGATCACAGATTTGTGTCTCACCAGTGCTACAGCAATCAAAGGAAAATAATAAACAGCATTTTAAGGCTCTGGTACGGTAAGTTGATTGTCCAAAGCCACAGAGCAAAATGATGCAGAGCCAGATTTAGCACAGAAAGTTTCTGTTACCCAGTCTCAGTCTCAGACCATTATTTTGCTTCTCTCTAGCAAATGACCTTGTCTGATATTCTTCAATACATCACATGGGTCTTGCCAGGCCACTAACAGCACCTCTGCTCCTTTGAGTCATTACAAAGGCAGTTGGACAGCAAGCAGCTCCTTTTTTCTTGGTTTGGCTCTCACAAGGAAGCCCTTGGAAGTGCAGAAGTAAACCCTGGGAGTCAGGCAGTGTTGGGTGATGGGCAGGCTAGTAGGCTTCAGGACTGGGAAGAACCCAGCCAGGGATGCAAACTGAGCACCTGAAAAGGAGCTGGTAGCATGATCTTAACATTAATGGGGTTTTCTTTCCTGACAAATATTGAAAAATAATTCACTGTTATGAACTGCATTTTTAGCATGCAAAAAAAATCACACATTCAGAAAACAAATTTATTAGTTCAGGCCTTTGTGAGGGTCCAAGAGTGTGTCTTTATGTTATCTAGGCTATGTCCTGAGAGGGTCCTCTAGCTATCTCCCCAGATTTCATGAGGAATCTCAGAGGTAGGACAGTATTTGGATGCACACCCTTGCAGTACATCCTTAACACAAGTATTTCACCTTGTGATTGTGTGGTCATGGTGTTCTGACTTTGCATTTAACTCACTTGGTCCCTTATTCAGAAAAATACGTTCCTTAGCTTAGGAGAAGAAAGTACTGAACCCAGCCTTTATCCCACCTATCTGACATGATTGCTTCCAGCAAAATCAATGGAATTATTTGTGCAGGATATGGTCCAGAGTTAAGAAATTCTTTAAAGCATGGGAGCAAAAACATGCGTGTGTTTATAGTTGGAATTCATCCATTTTCAGGCATAGACAAAGGGAGTATTAAGGATCATGAGAGAGTCCCATACTGTCCAAGGGGGTGAGGCATAGGACAGGGTGGGGTGGAATAGGATAGGAAAGGAAAGGAAAGGAAAGGAAATAATCTCAGGCAAATAGGATAATTGTCCAAGTAACTTCTTCAAATCTGTTTCAAGGTGCCTAATTGAGGCCTAGTTGGGGCACTTGGTTTTAGGTTGGGGCTTTCTTGAAGTTACAGTTTAAGTAATGAAATTATTATAAAAATAATATTAGAGGTGGGTGCAGGCTGCAAATATGTTACATTTTTCTGAAAAAAACCAAACTAATTAAAAATAATTTCCTCTCCTCTTTCTTTGCCAAGGCCTATTTTCAGGACTCTGTGCTTCCCCTCAAGAAGCCAATGAAATCTCAAGCACCTAAAACAAATAGAGGCAGTATACTCAGGACTTGGCTGGTTAAAAACAAAAAGAGGAAAATATTTCTTATTTTAAAATATTTTTTAAATTATCATTTTTATATCTGTGCACATTTTGCTATTAATTTTGTCTGGTAAATACTTCTCTTCATAAAACAACAGCTTAACCATTCACCTTTCATATGCTGTTAAACTCAGATCCTGTGTAATCTTAGGTTTCTGTGCTGGCAATTTCCAGGACACAGAGCAAGTCTCTATGGAACTTGGATGTGGGGCACATCTGGGTTGAAGAAAGACAGTGTGAAGCTTGCCCCTGGTTACCCAGGTCTGTCATGCACAGTGAGCAGAATGGCATTTTCTGCAGATCTCCTCTCGTGTGCCTGCCACCAGAGAGGCAGAGTTCATCCCAGCAGCACATCAAGGTGTAGGACTGGTGTCTCTTTCACACATGTTCAGTCCCCCTCTCCCAGAACCAAAATGTCCATGGTGGAGCCTCTTACTCTGCAGGATGGCTGCCAGAGAGATGATTTGTGTTGAGTTAGATTTGTTTGGATTTTCCTCATTTTTATTTACTTTGGTGTTTCATAGTGCTCATCTTGCTGTCTGCAGGATTGTTAAAAAATGCGAGTAAAATTTCTCAATTAAGTTTTAAGTGAGGATTTAAAATAAAAAAGAAATGTGAGAGTTTAATTTTTATTCCTAATAGTTTGTAATGCTTTTCAAATAGATTGGGGTTTTGTGTTCTTTTGCAAAACCACTGTATTATCAGTTAGATGTCTCAAGCACAGTGATAGATTGCTCTATAAGGCATTTCCCATCCCATTTTATGGGAGCTACTGGGCAGCCAGCTGAAGAGTAGTTGGGTCATTAGACTCTCATTGAAAATAAACAAATGTATTTTAGTGTTCTTGTATGTTCTCTGGACCAAATGTGATATAAAAGTTACATATGTCCATATGTGATCTTAGGTTGGGTTTATGCAAGAAAGGAGTTTAAACAGATACTGAATTCTTCCACAGTAGCAAATCATGACTGTGGAAATCTTGCCTTTGTCTAAGAAAAAGGCAGGCAAGTTTAGGTTGGTCAAAGTCGTGGCAGAAGCAGGAATATTTTAAGATATGGGCAGGAGAATGATTTACAGTGGGGAAGGTCATACGTAGCCTTGCAGTTTGTCAGCCTCTTTGCATGAGTCTTGTCAGTGTGAGGGAAGTTCCCAGTTTCCACTTGGAAAGCAGGACAAGCTACGTCCCATGTTTTGCAAAGTTGTGAGTGAGAGATAAGCCCCAGTTTATATCATGTCATCTTCCTGGTCCCATTTTATATTCTCCATCACTGTTCAATTTGGGTAAGGGCATTTAGCCTGACTGTGTTTACATGCATGCAGGCTAAGTGATGCTCTCAGGAAGTGATGGGGATGTTGCTCAGATGCTTTTAACCATGCTGAGACACTTCTTATTATGCAACCTTTAAATGCCACAATGTCAGTGGTGGGTGAAGTTATTGCTGTCTGGTGCAATTGAGTTGTGCAAAAATTAAAACTGTAAATTGTTTTGGTTTCAACCCTGTTTTATGTAAACTTTGCATCCTTCCCAAGAGTTTGTGAGGACTGCAAAGAGAAATGTGCAGGAGTTGGGAAATAGAGAAGGGTCTGCTCTTGCTTTTGTGCATCATCTCTTCAATTACATGAATTATGCAGTGTTTTCTACTGGCTTCCCTTCTTTCTGATGGCACAGGGTGAATAGTGTTAGAGAACAGCATCAGATTTGTGAAGTAGAAGTTGTCAGTGTCCTAAGACACCCAAGCCATTTTTCTTTGCAGGAAATGGGGGCTGCATTATGAATGAAGCAAGAATTACAGATGGAAAGATGAAGCTGTTCCCATCCTTTTCTCTAGAGTCACTGCATAACCATATTTGGTAGCCTGTAGCCAAATATTTGAGCTGAGATATTCAAGGGAAGCTTCTAATAATGAATGCAGAATTCTGGAGGGTTTAGAAAGTAACTCCTATAAGTCTGTTGCAAAAGATGCAGGGCATGCATGACGATGATTTGAGACATGCTTTGATCAACTTCCCATCTGATTGGTAATGCAAAGTGCCCTGGAGAAGTTAAGTTTCTGCTATTTCCAGCTGAGTATTCAAGATCAGCTGATACTTCTAATAATTTTGATTTTCTCTTCCTCTCTGGTTTTGTGCCCAGTTAAAAGGTAAGGACCATACCACATCCTTTTTGAAGGTATGGAAGCAGTAATGTCACAGTACTGGTGGTAGACCAGATCACTGTAAAAAGAAACTAGATGAAAGTGTCCATATAAATGTTTACCATCTCTCTTCAAAGCATGGCTTGGTCACTTCATACTCACTAGAAGATTGGTTTTAAATCTGTATTAACTATCCATTCAGGTGACTTCACCTTCTAGCCTCAAGCTCATTGAGCTCCACACCTCTCCTTATCTCTGCTGTACTGTTTTGCTCCTCTGCATTTTCTTTTCACTACTTATTGGGTCGAGTGGCTTCCAGAGAGGAAGTGTGCCTTATGGAGGATGACCCTCTCAGTTCTGCACTTGGGGCCGTGTGCTTCCCCCTTCACCACCATGTTCCACTTAAGCTGTGTGTGTTGCCATGGAGAAACATCTGTGAGTAGGGCAGATACCACATCTAACCAGTACAGAGGAAGGCTCTACCACATTCGTGGAGAAGTGAGTCTCTCCAGCCTATGCAAGCAGATTTTTTTCAAAGGCTTACAACTTAGCCAAATCTGGGCAACTTTTAATAAAAACTTTTCCCCTGCCAAAAATTTAAGTCCTTTCTCCAAAACATGGAGGCACTGGAGCTTTTTAATGAAACAGTTATTAAAACAAAACAAAACAAAACTAGGAATAATAACATGTTTTTCTCTCAGTTGTTCTCAGAAAAGTTGTTCTGTTGTTCTCAGAAATGGCTGAACCAGTTCAGCCTGATTTATTTATTTTGGAAAGAATCAGCTGAGAGAAACTTTCAGCATGGGAATTTTTCAGCCCAACTGGTTAGCGCTTCTCAAAGTTTGGCAAAGTTTAATGCAAGTGGAAATGTTCTTATACTGAGAAGTCAAAGGCAAGCTTACGTAGCAGCAATGTTCCTTGCTTAGGATAGGAAAAGACTATATATATATACATATAAATTGCTTTTTCTTAATGTTTCAGGTTCTTTGAGTATATATTACTCTACAAAGATGCAGTGATGTTTCAGATTGAACAAGTTACGAAGCTTTGCTCGAAGATAGCTCTGACAGAGCCATGGGATCCATACGATATTCCTGCCAATTCAACTTATGAAGATCAGTACTACATTGGGGGACCTGGAGATGAAGTTATGGTACAGGAATGGTCTGACAGAAAACCAGCCAGGAAATGTATGTGCATGCTTCTGTTTTATTTTAATAATAATGTCTCTGCTGTACAGGGAAAAATAAAATTATTCATATTTCACCCCAGCTTTCCATATTTCTATAAAGTTCCCTGAAAGAAGTAATGACAATGCCCTGTGCACAGAATATCATTTTAATAACAATGCAGTTTTTTAGGAAAATCTCATATCAGCAGGATTAAATATGTTCAGGGCAGTTGATTGTGTTGTATTTGGTATCATGCAGAGTTTGGCATGAAACAGCATCATTTCCTGACTGTATCTGGCAGCCAGTATCCAAAATTTATCTAGAGAGGAGTTGGTACTACAATTAGGGATACACTCAAGCTAGAGTCTGTGTAACAGAAACAAAACAGGTGTCAGTGTTTGTCTGCACATGGTTCTGCAGCCACTGAAATCCTTAATATGTGCCTAAATTTTGTTGTCCTCTATGCTGGTAAAAAATACCTGCTCACAAGCCTTATTTCTGCACTTGGCAGCTGAACACTTGTATCATAAAAGAAAGGAGGCTGAATTTTCCAAGGTATAGTATGTTAGATTTTGAATGGATAGAAATTTATTAGCACTTTGGCTTCAGTTTCATCTATGGTTTATTAATGAGCCAGACAACTATAAAAAATAATTTTATAACTTCCATGAAATTTATGGGACTATTCAGCTAATTCAATACTAATGGTTATGGACATCTAATATATACACTGGTTACAAACTTGAGCATTTAGGCAGAGGAAAATACTTCTTTCTTGAATAGAAGTAGAACAAATGAAGTAGAGAATGAAGGATAAGATCATTAGACTCTGTAAGTAGGTTGGTATATCCTGTGGTATTCTGCAAGAGGCAAATTATCACTCATTCCATTTTTATTTTTTTTTCAGATCTAATATTTTTGGAATTTTTGTAGCACTTTTTATACAGATACATTCAATTCATGATGTGTGATTTTTATCCTGTATTATTTTGTATCTCCGGTGTTTTTCTGTATGATCATTCATAAAGATAATCTCTGAAAGTTACCTATCTACCTATATACCTTTCAGCTAATACTGGTTTGGATTGTAAAAATTATATTTGTTTTAGAATTACAAAAGTTTTAGGGGAGATACAGGCTACTGTTGTAGCATCATATTTAACCATGATTTTTTATTCTAAATTCTGAGAGAAGACTTGCTCAGTAAAAGGTTGCCTCCATTTCATTGACCATATTCATTGAGGTCAGAATGTTTTTGGTATATTAGCATGCTCAAAAGAGGTATATTCAAATATTGCTTATCTTGCCACCCTTTCTTTGGAAACAGTATATGTGTGTTTGATGTCACCATTTATTTATTTATGATAATATGGTTGTGGTACAGCCTGTGACACAAAACTAAAAGTACTGAAAATGAGTGTGTGTGCTGCTGGGTGGTAAAAAATAAGTGTCCTTGGGACTAGAAAAATTTGTTACAGGTATTCCTCAGAGGAACTGATTTATGATCCCAGTAGGTAATTTTAACATAATGAGTTTCTGGTGTCAAGAGATCTGAAATGCATGAAACAACGGGAGAGAGTATGATTGAAGGGGTAAGGAATGACCAGTAAGGTTAATAAAAAAGAGATAAAAGCAAAGGGTATTCCAGAGGAAACCATTTCAGTGGTATTGTTGCCACTGCTTAAATTGCATAGTGGAGAAGGGTGATGACAGAGAACAAGGGGGAAAGAGAGTGAGGGAACACCTCTGTGGAATTAAACTGAAGCTAAAAAAGGAACAAACTTGCTACATCACATACCTGGAGGAGATCAGCATTGAGTGTAGTCTTGAGATAGTCAACTGCTAAAAGTGTTTGAAAAGGACAGGAATTTAAAAAAATAAAAATATAATGAACATCTGAATAGACAGTGTTAAGCAGTAGCAATGAGTTAAAAGAGACTTACATCACCATGACCCCTTCTTCTTGTCTTGTCACCTAAAGCAGTCACATTTCTGGTTGTTTTCAGTGGAATCGTGGGTCGGCGTTTACACCGTCAAAGACTGTTACCCAGTACAGGAGACCTACACCAGGAACTACA
Organism: Prinia subflava; assembly: GCF_021018805.1. NCBI lineage: Eukaryota > Metazoa > Chordata > Aves > Passeriformes > Cisticolidae > Prinia > Prinia subflava. Next base: position 106,055,162 of record NC_086247.1, on the reverse strand, counting down.
GCGTGACAACCTCCACCCGCTTCTTCGACATCCACCCGGGCATCACAGACCCCTCCGTGTTCACCCCACCCAGCACCTGCCAGGCAGCCCAGCTGATCAGGATGAGAGATGAGTGCTGATCGTGGACACTGGCTGCCCTGGGCAAGCACATATTGGCCAAGAGGATGGTTATTAGTAGTCAGCTGTTGACATCTGGTTTTTCAAGCTAAATGTTGCTCTTTTAGGAATTTGTAAGTTTTCACTTGAGAGCGAATATAAGCGTACAATTGAGTAAAATATATAAAACAAAATACATCTTTTGATCACATTAATCTGCTCAGTGATGCATTTTCAGTATTGTATAGTTACCATTAAGACAATATTTCTAAATACTATCTATTTAAGGTTGATTTTCCTTTTGCAAAGGTTTCATTATTTATTTTTTCAAGAAGACAAAGCATAAGCAGACAGCAGCAATGGTACTGTCTAGAAGAAAAAGCTAAATTTTGTTGTAGTTGTTGTTACTTCTGGAGACTTGAAGGGAAAGATGACCTAAAACCTCATCCCTAAGTGAAAAATACAATTTTAAACTATCTGCATCAAAATTGTGTAAATTTATTATTTTGGTTTTATTTTGCTTTGTGTTCTGTTTTTTTTTCTTTCTTTTTCTTTCTGCTCTTCAGAAAGCTGGTAGTCAATTTTTGAGCTAAGTTCTGTTCTTTCTGAAAAGAAACTGGTGTAGCTTTATTCATGTAATGCTTGCTGGCATGCAAAAAATACTTTTCTGTTTCTTGGGAGAATGGTGTGAAAGGAGGGGAAGGAGAGAGAGGTGCACCTTCAGAAAGAAGTAAGCCGAAGTTTTTATGCGTCATCCTTTTGGAGAGGGCTTCCAGTGGGATGTGATGAAGACAATTTTCAGTCACATTTTACTTAGCACTCGCTTTTCAAGGCAATACTAGTTTTAACCTATGCAAAGGGATTAAATGGTACTGCACTCTAAATGGCTTTAATGTTTTGTAACTACTTCCAACAGTCTTTACTCAGGGTGTGGAAACACCTTAATAATTCCAGGGAGATTTGAAAACAGAAAAGCTGTTCTTGGTGCATAGTTAGTAACGGCTGACTCAGCATTCACACTGTGCCTGGTGGTCGGGATGGAGAAAAAGACAGAGCCTGTTATCTGTGAGGAGAGGCAGGAGAGAGGAATGGGAGGCACAGGTTTTAGGTGTCCTCTGTGCGGTATGGCAGCGAGGCACTGCGGCCTAAGCAGACATGACAATCTTGCCTTCTTTTTCACCCACTCCATTGATGCCTGTTTTATTTGCTCTTTCATCAGCACCTCAAATCTTATTATCTCCACATAACCAAAAAAGCACAGGGAGTGCACATATTTTGCATTAGAAAATTCCAAACCTTCAAAACCAAACCTTCATGCACCTTTGAGGCTCTCAGAAGTGTGATGGGTTTTGCACTTTTTCCAAATGAGATTAATTGGTTTATTCTGTAAGATATGCATTTTATTTAGTACTTGCAGATAAATTTAAAGACAGATTCTTGTCCTCTTACACATGTTGGGTAGTTGTTTGCTCCAGAAGTCATCTGCTGCAAATGAATGTAAACACTGGGAAGTTTGGTGTCTCCAGAGGAGAGATGCTGGGCAGGCTTTTAGTGCTTTATATACTCATAGCTTTTTGTACGTAAGCAAGAGGGACAGTGGTTGTTTTTCTTTCACAGTTGTGGTCAGAATGGCATTTTACTTTGCCTCATGCCTAATGAAAGCACGTATACATACTGGTTAAAATTCAGCTAGTTCATTAAAAATTTCTCTTGCAGAGGGCCATTTCACTGAAACACTCTAGTAGAAAAAAGGATTGGGTTTCCTTGAATTTAGAGTGCATTTATTCTGTACTCGCCTTCTGTATCTTTTGTGTGACACTCTAAATGCTAACTGCATATTGTTCTCATCAGGACAATGATTAACATGCATTTCTTAATATGTGTCTTGTTCAAATCTGGAAAATATAATAAATCTGGCTGGCAAGCATGAAGCTGTGGTGCTGAATTGTTTGGGATGGCTTTGTTGCGGTCGAGCAGATAGCTGGGTAATCAGAGTGTCTGTATTATGTTTTGCTGACAAAATCTGCTGATACAGTTTGTAGCAATAGCATTAAATGTTCCTTTAAATATGAATTTGCAATTTTGCAAAAGTATGGTACACTAAAGTGCTTTACAAATTTTGCCCTGACTTTTGGGGCAATTTTATATGGCTAAATATGTTCCTCTAAAACAATGGTGTTGTCTTCATATTTACGCTCTACAAATCCAATGCAGAGAGTTATCAAAGAGATATCAAGCAGCAAAATTCAGGATTACATATTTTGAATTAGCCACAAACCAAGTATGAAGCACAACATGCGTATGCCTGGTTTGTTATCTTTGTTATGATGTGCTTTGGTTTGTTGAGTACCACAAGAGACTTTTTGCCTTTAGGCAACTATACCAGTGACTCAATGACAAGGAGCATAAAAGAAATATAAAGTAGCTGTATAGTATGCTGTCACAATTGAATAAAAATGGGAGGTTCATATGTCTGATAGTCTGGGAAACTTGTTTATCACAGTTATTTGGTGAAAAATTAATAATAAATTGGTATGTATATGAGTTATATTGTATTCTGTGGGGTTACAGCAACAGAACCTGGTAGCTGGATAGTCTGTGAGGCAAAGCTGATTTTGTGAGATTTCCAGTGTTTCCTGGTTTCAGCTGGGCCAGAAATAGTGCAAACATAATGTGCCTGCCATATTTTTGTGTTTCTGCTTGGAGTCCTCACTGAAAGCAGGATGTGTAGAAACACAACATTGTTTAATTTAAAGTTAGCCAAGCATTCCTGAACTTCAAAGAATGGTTTCATTTGAGTTTGGGGAGGAGATCTGGGCATTTGGTTCAGTTCCTACTTTAACAGTTTGCTTAACTCTATTATTAGGGACAGATTTTGCTACCTCAAGCCATGCTGCACACCATGGAAGTGCTGCCATTTACCAGAGAATGCCAACCTTGATGAAGAACATAGGAAGAAACACATTGTCAAAGTCAGTTTTAGTCAAGAAATCTCTAAACAACGTGATATTCTTGTTTTGGGACATTAACAAAATCTGTGTATTTCTCACCTTGAAGTTTATTTTAGTGCTTACTTTACTCCTTGCAAACTTGCATCTCTTTTCCCACCACCCTTTACTTCGTAATGTCAGTGAAGTCCACTTCCAAACTGTGTTTGTAGCCCTCACTTGCATTTATTTCAGTAGGAGTTGAGTATCTAAATACCTGATGGACCTGAGCTGGACTTGACCTCTTTATTTTGCCAGCAGTTCTGTCTCAAGGGCAAGGGCAGTGCCAGGCATATGTGAGCAACATACACTGAGCTACATGTGGATGTCCAGCAGAGAGACCAAAGCTGGCTCCTGCGCAATTGCTGCTGTCCCAAAATGCCAGTTGATGAGAAGTCTTGGCATGTCTGTTGTATCACATCCTGCATCTTCTGCATTCTTGGCCACAAACTGATGCTGGAGGCAAACTGTAGGATGTTCCCCCATGACAAAAAGGCACATCAAAAGATCATCAGTAGCTTACTCCCTAACTATAAGGAATAAAGATTTCAAAAGGGTACCCATGCAAATAGACAGAGGTGCCTGACTGTAAAGATCTGGAGGTCACAGTCTTTCCAGGAGGCTGCATGTGTAGCATGGACTCAGACACTTAACAGATTTAATCTTTACATCTGCACTCAGGCATAGGAACAAATGTAGCAAGCTTGGAAAGCTTTTAAATAATCTTGAGCACTTACTGCCTTGTAAGGGAAGAGAAAAAAAACTTTATGTTCCAATCAGTAGTCCTGGAAAACTGTCAGAAATGTAGGACAGGATGCTGCTCTGAAGATATTGGTGTAAATTTCCAAACACTACTTGGAGTGCCTACCAATTCAACACGCCCCAGAGTAAAGATCCATGTGTTTTGGCTATTTCAGCATAGAGCCCGAAACTGCATCCTCAGTGAAGTGATGCACATAGCTGCAGTACAATATTGTGTTTGAAACAAAGACAAATAGCCCAGCACTGTGCATTTTGCAGGCGTGAGTGCGTGACTGATGACCTGCTTGTTTATCTACAAGAATGTGTGTGCCTTTAGAAGAGTGCTGCCTGCAGCCTTTGAAGACTGAAGCATTTATCTTCTCACTACTACATCCATAGGAATCTACTTCAGACTCCTTTCTTTCCCACCTTACAAGGTGGGAACATTAATACTGCTTTCCACTTGCTCTTGCCTTCCTGATTGTGATAACTGAGCTAACATCACTGCTTCTGCCAGTGGAGCCCTCCAAGGCCTGGAGGCATTGGGGTGGTAGCACCAATGTCATGGAGGATTCCCAGCCCTGCCTTACAACGTGGAATAAAATTACCTGTGTACGTTACACGTCTGGACTTACCCTTTGTGCCCCTGCACACTTGCTCTGTGCACGGGGGTGTTGCTCATGCCCTCAGCACCCGGCCGTCACTATTAATTGGGCTCAGCTCAGGCTTCCGTGATGCCAGACAAAGGGGCTCGTGAGCAAAAGGGAAGGAGAGGAAATGAAAGGAAAACCTGCTGGGCTCACGCTGCTCCCCGCCAAGGCTTTTCCCACGCTTGCTCAGGGCTGATAAACAGCTTTGACGTTCCTGAAACAGCAGCAGCTGAGTTGCCAGCTCTACGTCACAGCCCATGTCACGCTGAAGGAGAGGGTTGGGTTTCACCCTTTGCACCAAAATTACCCTTCGGGCCAGGCCAGTGACTCAGTTTTGTTTTCCATGGAGAGTGCGTGTCTGCTCCTATCACCTCTGCGACTACTGTCCCAGCCTGTCTGGCAGGAGTTTGTAATCGTGCCTTTATGCCTTCTGCCCCAGTCCGGCAGTCTGTGACAGCCCCTCTGTGGCCAGACAGTGCCCTTCAGCCTGTCCCCACTGTCCCATCTTTATTCTTCAGGTGTGTCAGGGACCTCACTGTAACCACACACAGGGCAGGTAGGTCTTGTCCACTTCCCTATGGGGCTTTTAATGTTGTGGGAAAAGCCCTTCCTCTCTTTCCATTGCCATGCCATTTTGAAATTAATTTTTTATGTGGTTTCTTCACCTGTTTCCTTTCTTTGTGTGAGAGCTGCTTCTGTTAATTTGATGGGGCACTTTTTCATATGGATGTTGAATTTGGGGTTTTTTTACCACAGACTTGGTGCCATGTAGCAACCCTTCTTCATTGCTGCAATACCCCATAATCAGTGACTTGTATAAAGAAGAACATTCTTGATGTTGGCAGCAGTTTGCACTGGCAAGAGCACAGGAGGTGGAAGTGCTGAAAGTAATGATGAGTAGACATACCCTTACTGGTGGCCCAAGTGACTACCAACTATAATTACAGTGTTAAAACTCTGGGCTTTGCAGAGCCTGGAAACACTTAACCCCAGGAAATACACCACATCTCTCCAAAGGAGATGGGGAACTATGATGGGCAGCCCACATTGCTTTTACTTTATTAAAGTAGGATCCTGTACTAAATCCTGTATGCAGGACCATAATTCGTTCTTGAGCAGTTGCTTCATAGAGAGACAGAAAACAAAATGTTTTCTCCCAGGATTCTTCTACAGAAATGATGTAAGAGTTACTTCCAGAAAATGTTGAGTTTTGACTTAAAGAAACAGTATGTAGAAAGCTCCAAAAATTTGTCGTGGAACAAAAACTGTATCTATAAAGCAATATATAGCTTTAATATAAAGTTTTTCGGCCTTACAGCTTCTACTTTAAAGTAAATAAATAACACAGCTTGTCAGAAGGACTAAACTCTGAACAATCCCTTTTAAATGGCATTCAGCTTTGAAAGAAGCTGCTTCTGTTGTAGGCTTGAAGAGGAGCTCTTGCCCAAAGGTGGCTACATTTGCAACGATACCAATTCAGCTAATTAAAGACAGCGCTTCTTCCTGCAGACCCAGCCCTGTCAAATGAATCAGGTTTCTTTAGTTGTGTGTTGGCTCGGTACTCTGCAGATTTCCAAAGAAATACAAAGTTTTATGCCAGCACAGGATCTGTTCTGAATCTTTTGTCAAATGTGCTTGCTTGAACATAGAGGAGGCTATGAGCAACAGTCCCTTACCATGGGAGAAAGCTTACCCAAACTGAAGACATTTTTCCCTGTTTCCATCTGCTGGGACATCCTAGATTGGAAATCTCATTCAGAAATGTGTAAAGTTCATGTTTCATGTAGGTGAGAAGGGGGAAAAACAGCAATAATAGAGCAAGGTGAAAAAAGAAATGAGATAATGCAAAATCAAAATATGCCATCAGAGTGGCACAAAATCAATCAACCACACCCCAAAGAAAAGGTGGGGTGGGAGGGGGAAGAGAAGAAGATGGAGAACCATGTTTGCCTGCCCTTTCTCAGCCTGTTTTATGAACTTATAGAACTGACATTAATTATGGGGACCCAAATTCAAATTCAAAGATTCCTAAACATCTTTTCTTTTTGGGCATTTCTTTTTGGACCACACAAATCCCTGAAAGACCTGACCAGTCTGACAGAGCACTCATGGCTTTTGCTCACACAGATGCTGTTCACTCAGTGCCTGATGGGCCTGCAGGGCCCAGTGCTTGGCTTTTGGGTGCCCTGCAGAAGGAAGGAGGCCTTGGATGGATTTGACCTTTCACACTTGCTCCAGGGAAGTACCAAACATTTGCACCTCCCACTGAAGGGAATAGATTGAGTGAAATAATCTCTAGCCAGTGGAAATAAACAGTCAGCACTTATGACCCTGTTCTTTCAATTCCAAGAAAAGTTTTCTTAACAGAGCTGCTGAATTTGGACATTGAAAGCGCCCAACTCCCTTCCATTTAATTTCCACCTTGTGCTACTTCACACTGCCAAAATGATATTGCAAGGGCAATTTGTTCCAACAGTCTCACTCCTACATATGTGGATGAAAAGGACTGATGGTCCCCCTGGGAAACATTAGGAGTAGTAATCAGAGGGCAAAGTCCAGAATGAAGCAAGGTGGGACGAGTTCCCATACACCTGCTGCCTCTCCCATCACTGAGCTGGACTCATGAAACAGGCAGTCCCAAAATCTGAGCCACAGGAAGCACAGCATTATTGTGCTTCAAAGACTGGGCCTCAATGTTGCCTATATTAGAGCAGCTCTAGCATGATGTCAGATGGGTTGCTCACTGACAAAATCTCTCCGTCTATAGGATATTTTTAACAGCAGAAGGAAATGTTGGATATTGCCTCAACGGTGAAACATGTCCCTGCCAGCCAAAAGCACCAGGCAAGGGCGGCCAAGCACAATACATCACTAAAACTTCCTCCTTTATTTCCACAGCAGCTGCCTGAAACATGGCTGGCAAAGGGCTGTAGAGAAGGGAGACATAGGTGGTGTGTGTTTGGTCAGGTGTCTTGAGCACTGCAGTGAACTTTGGGCCACCTGAATCCGAGGGTGTGAGCAGAACTGCTGCACTCCAGTGCTGTAAACAGCTCTTGCTTTGTACTGAAAACCTTCAAGCTAAAGTGCCCTGCTGCGTAACAGCAGCCCATAGGAAAATGTTTGGGATGAGGCATAAACCTTAGATCAGGCCATCAACAGCCGTAGTTAAAAACTAAAGTAAAAGAAAAAAGCAAAGTCTCACTTGCACTTCCAAAAAAATTCCACCTACAGTGGCCAAAAGATGTGACTATTTCTTTATTTTGATGTGGCCCCAGTGCCAATTATATAGGAAGTTGCTACTTCCAGTCCCGATTATTGCTAAATACAACACAGTATAGGAATGCAAATAGTACAGCCAGAGCTAATTGGTTCAGGATGTGCTAGTCCAGCATCCATTTGAGTGTGCCCACTTTCACAAGGCCCTGAGACAGCTCCAGGCTGAGGGATAACAGATTTTAGACATCTTCTGGAAAGTGTTGACCAGCTTGTGAGATAACAAAACCTGTCTTAGACACATGCCTAGAGAATAGCCTGTACTGGTGCTGAGCTCAGGAAGGAATTTTTCTGTGACACAGATTGGCACGGTTTTCCGTGGCTTTTTGGACTTCCTTTGCAGCATCAAGTGTGACCACTGGTCAGGGCTTCTAGGGTCCCTTTTGGCCAGGTTCCTGCCTGCTGCTCATGCCCCACAGACGTGACCCTCATGCCCCACATCTGGAGAAAGGCAACTTTCTAGGCTCCAAGGGTGGCCCCCAGGGGTTGCTTCTTGTCCTGTGAGTCATAGAGCAAAGCCCCTTGCTGGGGCTTCTCTGGGCCTTTCCAACCCTCTTCCTGCCTGCTGCACTTGTGCTTCCAAGGCACCACATGTGCCCTGGCTCTCTCTGGCCCATTGCAAACCTAGAGCAAGATTGAGCTCTGCTCTCCCCTTGGCTCCATTTCTCCAGGGGTTCTTGCTTGTGCAAAACAGCCTGTGCTTGGAAGGGCTCCAGGCTTGCAGCCCCATGAGGAGCTGCCGCTTTTCAGCAAACCATGTGGGCAACACAAGCAACAGGCAGGCACAGGGGTGCTTTTCATGTATCACTACTCAAGAGCCACAGCAGAGAAAGTTTTGGAAGGCAAAAAGTGTGGTTTGTGTGTTATCAAGGCGTGTCAATAATTTGGAAAATACCAAGCATTACTTCTTTTCTTTGTGAGTGTAACCAATCCTTATCAGGCAACAGAGACTGCTGGACCTGTATTCATAAACCCAAATTGTTTCAACTTTTACATCCAAAGTAATACATGACTTTGGTTATTGTTCATCCTCCTCAAAGGCTAAAAATCAAAATAATTTAAAAATTATTTTATTAGACAAATTATTTATTAGAGAAAAAATTAAAAATAAAGTAGGAATATTTGGGGGTTGGATTTTTTTGAATGCCAAAATACAAATTCATACATAAAAAATGGATTATCAAACAGAGAAAATCACATTCTTAAAACTTTGAGGTTTTGTTGGTTTGTTGTTTTTTTTTCTTTTTCCTGGAAAGAGCCTTCTTTGTGCATCAGTCATTTATCTCCTTTCCTGTTTCTGGTAAAGGTTAATACGTTTTAGATAATTTTCAGAGTTTTTTCAATATCGGTTACATATTTTCAAGACTGTTGTATTATCTGTGCATTGACCCAGTGTCAGCCTCTGATTTGAAGGAGACTGGGTTCCCCTGGCACCCCTTCTTTTGGCTCCAGGCAGTCCCATTGTTTGGGTTATTCTATATGGCAGGCTCCAGGAAGTATGTGTGGTCAAAAGAAATATGTCCTATGAAGGAATGGTGTTTATAGACCATCATGTTCACTCTCTCCAGAGAGAGTCTGGGTGAAGGACACTCACCAAGAAGATAAACAGCCTCTAATTCAGAATATTCCAAGAAATTCTATGGACAAACTTGCCTGGAGAGGTGGAGTTCATAGCAACTGTGTTGGATACAAACTGTGCCATTAACTCCTTGCCACAAGAGACATGTGAATGAGACAGAAATCTGTTTTCCCCATGCAGTCCCACCAGGAAATGGCTCTCCACAAGATGTAGGGGACTTGCAAAATTCTGGCTCTGATTTTGCCACACTTCAAGGGATAATTTTTCAAGCTAAACTGAGGAATGCAACCGCTCCTTGCTACACCTGCACATTGTGATAATCTTGTGAACATCTGCCCTGAAAGAGAGTCAGAATCATAAATTAAAAATCCTGTTGCCAGTTATATCCTTTCTGTTGGAAGCAGGTTTTTAGCCATTCCCATGCATTCTGGCACTGGGTACCCTCTGCATTTCCCCTTCTCATGAAGCTGCAGAGCGCAGTGAGGTTGCCTCAGCCTTCTTCTGTCCAAACTAGATTAAGCCCCTGTCCTCAGCTGCTCCTCAGAGGACATGGCTTCCAACTCTTTCACTATTTTGTTGTCCCCCTCTGGACACATTCAAGGACCTTCACATCCTTGTTAAATTTTGGGACACAATACTCAAGGTGACCTTGCACCAGTGCTAAATACAGCAGGACAACCACTCCTTTTGACCAGCTGCTTGTGGTGTATTTGATGCATCTCGAGATGAGTTTGTCATTCCCAACTTGTACTGAGCCTGCTGTCAGCCTGCAGTCCCAGACCCCTTCCTGTGGGGCTGCTCTCCAGCCATGCCACTCCTAATTCATACTTGTGGAAAATGTTTCTCCATCCCAGCATTTGTTCTTGTTCAGTTTCATGCCACTGGTGATTGCTCAGTGCTGCAATCTATCCAGATGTCTCTGCAAGGCCTCTTGTCCCTTAAGAGAGTCAACAGCACATTCCAGTTTAGCAACATCAGCAAACTTCCAACTCCTATCTCCAGATCATTGATAAATATATTGAACAGAACTGTCCCTAGAGGTGAGCCCTGGGGAACAGTGCTGGTGACTGGCCTCCAGCCAGATTCCCTGCAACCTTTTGAGCCCTGCTCTTCACTCAGTTCTTCACCCACTGAACCGTGTGCCTGCTCACTTCAGTCAGACAGCTTGTCTAGAAGAATGTTGTGAGGGACAGAATCTAAATCCTTAACAAACTGAAATCCAGAACAACATTGTCCACTGCCTTCCCCTCATCCAAAAGGTGGGTGACTTAATGCTAGAAGAATATTAAATAAATTATACAGGACTTCGTTTTTGTGAACTCATGTTACCTGTGCCTGATGATTGCCTTGTCCTCTAAAGGCCTATCAGTAGCCCCCAGTATGATGTTGTTCTCAGTAATTTTCCCAGGCACTGAGGCTGGGCTAAAAGGTCTGTAGGTTCCCAAGGTCTCCTTCATGCCCTTGTACAGTGGAGCAACACTGTCTTCCTTCCAGTCAGCAGGAAGGAAACCACCTGGTTCCATCACCATACTTGCTAAAGTAGCAGAATTGGCCAACTGCACTACAAAAAGGGTGCCAGAGAATGCCTAAAAATTCTTGTTCATTGGTTGTAATGGCAATATTCTTGTAATACAGCCTTCTGTGAAGAACATGTGGACTACTGCATCATCTAGTCCTTTAGAAAGCTGAAAGCCTAAACTTTCTGTGAGTTTATGCAAGTATGGAGTCAAGGACAGTGGGAGATATACTCAGAGAGTCCATTTTTTTATTATTTTGCTGACAGACAATGAAAGATTTGTCTCGCCCTTTGCACAGCATGAGATAACAGAGATAAAGCATTCCACTTCAGATCAGACTTTCAGCCACACTTTTCTGGCAAGTATGACAGGAAAGCAAATATCCCAATAAACAATTCAAGATTGATATTGCAATGCTCAGTAGCAGGGGCATCAATGTTTCTGTAATCAGCAGCCAGGCAAGAAGGAGCATCAAATATCTTTGGTTCCAGATCCAGTATGACAATGATCTGGGGTCCTTATTTGTTCACTGGTCATTGCATTTTTTAATACCTCTTGTCAAATTTCTTAATGAAAGGCTGAAAAACTCTAAGAAGGAATATTAGTATCTGTAAATTATGAAGTTCTCAGAAGAGCACAGGCCAGTTCACTCTATAGCTCCTAGTATTTTATTTCAGGTTATCTGCAGTAGCTGCAGGGCTCAGCTGCCACTCATTGAAGTTTAAGCTTAGACTTTTCTGTCAGAGGTCTTTCCTCCTCTATCTGCCCTATGGCTGGCCTCTGCTCCAAGCTGTCTTGTACCACTTTGTTTTTCCAGTTACTCCTTCCTACTGCTTCCATTTTTTGACCTCAAGGCATATTATAAATATTTCCTCTTCGGTACTAAAATGCTTCATCTCTTTTCAGATGGCAATTGAGAACACCTCATCCCTCACCCTTAATTGAATATTATATTCAGTTGAATGTCATGCATGTATGCACAATAGAAGGATAACATATAAAAACACTGGTTACTATTGCTGTGGTTATTTACTCTTCATTTTACATGCAATGGTTGTAACAACATGTTTGGAAGTTTAATCATTTAATCATTATATTAAGCTTTTTCAGTCTTATTCATCTTCTGCTGTTCCTATACCTCAAACCCTTTATTTCAGTCTAACATTAAAAAGGGTTGACTTGTGCTCATGAAACTCATTTCTATTTTGATATTCCTTTGTGGCAAATCCTGACAAAGTTATCAGACAGTGTCATGCTCTGTACCACTGTACAAACCCTTAAAATACATTTGTTACAAAAAGTTTTTCATTTGAACTCCTGCTACCCTGGTAAGGGTCTTCCTAAGTTAAACATGGCCTCTCCAAGAAAGACGTTTTTCCAGATGGTGTGAGCTCATTTTTGTTCTGCATTTAGCTTTAGTGTTGTTTCCACAGGATCTAAAGGTGGACTGAAGTTATAAAGCAAGTGGATGGCTAAATTGCCAGAGAGATGGAAAAGAGGTTTTCTTGAGATCTATAAATCTTCTTGATATATTGTAAAATTACAGATAGCTGCCTTGGCCAGATTTGATGCTAACAGTCAAGAAACTAAGCACAAGTGTTACATTTTTAAACTGTCTTAAAATAGGTTTACATTTCAGTTGGAATCTGGATGACTCATAGCAATCAGGAGGTCCAAAAGACCTTGCACCTGGTATTTGTGCTGTGCAAAACAGTGTCAGTCCACAGCATCCAGTGGAGCTACTCTGGCTGGCACCGAGCAAGTCGCTGACTCTTACATACAACTTTCTGTCTGTGAAATCCAGGAAAGCAACCTTTCTGGAACTGGGCAGCTCTGAGAGCCATATCAGAGAGCTCCATGGCTCAGCCTGGCTCCATTTCCATTGTCTCCATTTCCACTGACCTCATCAGCGGAGTGATGGTCAACTGTCTCTGAAACAAAATGTGAATCCCATCAACTTGTTGGTCTGTCCTTGCCAATACCCCAGGAGACATGTGACATGATGTAGGGGAGGTGACCTCACAGTTCTGAGCGCTGACATTAGCTCCTCTCTGTCATGATGAAGGCAGGATACTTTCACGTAAGCGAGGAACGAGCACACCCTTGAATTCACTGTCATTTCCTTGTCTCCCTGCAAGGTGCAGCAGACGCCAGCACTGTCTGCTGTCGCATAAACACACACCGTCAAAGACCTGGAAGCCACATGCTGGCACAGCACACAGGCAGAGCTCCTGTTCTTGTAATTAATGAACTCCTGGCAGGAGGCTGCTGGGATCTCAGCAGCCCCTGAGGAGCACATGCCAGACTGCTCAGGGGTGGCACTCAGTGAGATTAAAGACTTGGCTCCAGCGAAAAAGAAAGCGGAAGCAGCCTTCTGCCAGCAAGTGCACTTCATAAGGCCGAGGCTCAGTGTTGGTGCTCAGCACAAATTGGATTTTCTTTACTCAGCTCTGCTTGTCAGCATTGCCCACGGGCTCTGTGATGTTGCCTGGGTGTCCTGTTTGGTGCACAGAACCTGTGGGTCAAACCTCAGTGCACCTGGAGCACCACAAAAGGTCATCTTGACATGATGAACAGAAAAGGTTTGGCCTCCCAGGCTGTAATGCACGTACAGGCATGTGTGCAACTACAAGAGGTCCCTGTTGCTTGAGGTTTCCATACCGTGTAGATTGTGGCATCCTCTGCTAATTAACTCCATAGCCAGTTCCACTTGGATAAAATTCCTTGAGAGGACTCAAATTTAGGCCACAAGGAGTTTTGCAAGCATTCTAAGAGGAGACGTGAACACAACTGGGCAAAACTGAGATAATCTATTCAAAAAATCCAGAATGTAATGCTGTGCTAACTCCATTTTGACACCAAGTTCCTTATCTGTTCAAGGTAAATGACCTCAAAACAAGACCCAGACCCTCAGTGGAGGACTGCAAATAGGCATTTTCAAAGTGAAGCCCAAATGTTAGCCCAAGGCCATCAAGGTAACTCCTTATCAAACTTGACCTTCCCAGGCAATGACTGTCCACTTTTTGCCATTGTGGCACCCAACATCCAACATCTCAGTCTGAACTGGAAATCTGAAATGCTCAGCACCAGACTGCAATGGGGTGAGCAGGAAAATGTCCCACTGTGATGCCTTGCCTTTGTGAAAGCTGCTGGAACACAGACAAGGTACAGTGGATTTCATGGAATGTTTTGTTCAAATGAGAATTTCTCTGGCATAAACTCAGTGAGTCTTGCTCCTAAGCCTTATTTCTTCAGAGCCAGCACAGCTTTGGCCTGCTTTATGACCCAATTTCTAACATCTAAGTTCTGGTTAGTATTCATTACCCTTAATAATTTTCAATTTTCCAGCACATAGTAAGAAGATTCCTTACTACTCATTTTAAAGTCATGGTAAACATTAAGAAACCAAATCACCTTACTATTTATGGCTTGAATGGATTTATAGTGTTAGAAGTTATAGTTAACCTCTTATTTTCTGATCTTCTTTTCTTATATTTTGAACTTAGGAAGAAACTTTGGACAGGAGTGAATCCTATTTTGATGTGAGAAGTGGACATATGAAAGAAGGCAAAGCAGCACGAGGTAATGAACATATATAACCAAGTAGAAATGGTTTTTTTATTTAATTCTGAAAGTAACCCTCACATTGAATAATAACATGTAGCCCAATAACACTTTGGTCTGTCTTTTGGAGATAACATACGCAAGCAAACAGGCACTTATGTCAAAGACTTAGTGACTCATTTCATATCTTTCTAAAGAATACAAACAAAATATTTCAGTTTATCAGGAATTTGTAAGTTCAGTATCTGTAAAACAAAACAAAAAAAACAAACCCCAAAGTCTAAGATTCAGGTTTCTAAATTTTGGTTGTTGTTGCAAGTATTATTGCCTTATACTGCAAATTTTAACAAAAGTTGCTGTGAATTTTCCTTTAGATAGAAATATCATGAAGTGAATGATTTCCTAGATTTTTTTTATCCTCTTTTATCGCATAACTGATTTCTTGGGGTATTATTATTGTATCAACTGATCTGAAATACAGACCTGTTAGTCTGTAGCCGTGCTTTTCATTTGCTTAAATATGGATCAAATACTCCTACAGCTGATGATAAAATGGGACTTCTGTTACTTTGATAAGAAAACAAATGTTTTCTACCAAAATCTGAGGAAGAAAATAACATGTATTTGCTAATCTCTGCAGTCTATTGTCTTTAAGTGAGAAGGGAAAAATACTTCTGTTTGTTCAAACCACTTTATGAAATTAAACCTTGTCAGTCTACAGGTATGCATCTTAATTTACAGGAAACAATCTTTTTAAAAAAACATTAAATTAAACCAACTCATCTTTCACAATTCAGTTTCTTAAATTCACATTTAAGCACTTTAAAGATATTATCAAAGACTGTTTTATTAAATGTTCAACCCCTGAAAAAAAAAACCAAAAAAAAAAAATTTCCATTGCCAGTAAATTCTCTTGAAACATGACTTCTGACATTCACTTTCAAAAATTAGAGTCAAACCTTTGATAATGTTAATCAAAGGAAATAAAATACTTTCTACAGACAATCTGGAGAGATCCAACCTCAATGCTATAATACTCTGTATGTGAAAGTTCCTTGAGAGTATGTTTTAGACCCTTTAAACTTCACTTTTATTATTCTTCAGAAATGTATACAGATAATACTGAGAAAAAAAATCTGAAAGTTCTAACTGCAGATATAAACAATTAGAAAATCATATTAAATGATACACTTACTAAACTTACTCATAGGCTCAGAGAATTGTTTAGCCTGGGAAAAGCCTTTCAGATTACTGCATCCAGCCAGTAGCATATCACCATCAGTGGTTCTGTCTACTATAATATATGCTGAAAATGAAACTTTCAATTCTTTCTTGCATCTTATAAACCTTTATTTCACACTACAATACCATATATTTTAACTTACAAGATGCTGAAAAGAGCTGAAAAGCTAAAAACATGGAGAAAGCTCAAATCAGAGTTGCTTTAAAATGAAGAAAATCAACTTGGAGTTCATGTTCTGTACACTGGGAATGGTCTCACTGAAGTGAATGCTGTAGATAAAGCAAAGAAAGGGGAAGCTGAAGCTAAGGAAATGAGGAACAAAAAAATTAAGAGAAGAAAATGTAGGGGCTCCTGGAAGCAACAGCCAATGCACTGCAGATTCCAGTTTATATCTCCTTGAAATGTTCAATTCCAAAAAAACATATCTCCCAGTGTTGTTGAGAGTTAGCAAGCAATGTATTGACTCCCAAATATGAGTTCTCTCTGTCACACTGCAACTTACTGCTTGTTAAAGGTGATGGAAGGTTTATCTGCCTAAATAATGAACCCCATTTTTTCTGCTGCAGCTAGGCTATGTGCTGAAACCTAATGAAAGCATTGGAAAGGTGCCCATTGATTTTAAAGAGATTTGGATCTGGTCTTGAAGTGCTAAAGAGAAAAAAATGCTATTCCTCTTCTCCCTTCCCAGTTCTAAAATAAATTGTGAATGTGATTGCATGGTCATGCTGGGACACAGATATTGTGGTAACAGAATAACAAATAACAGGCAACTTTATACCTCAGTGCTTTTGGTGTGTGTGTCATACCCCAACAAACACAAACACAGACACACAGTGTACCGTTCTTGCTCACTTAAATGATTTAATTATTCCTATGTCTCTCATAGCTGACTCATGATCCTCCTGCATTAGGGTAAGGGTAGATTTAGATCAGATATTGGGAAAAAAAATCTTTACTGTGAGAGTGGTGGGACAACGGAACCTGTTGCCCAAGAACCTGTGGACATCCCATCACTGGAAATGTTCAAGGCCAGGTTGGATGGGACTTTGAGCCACCTGGTCTAATGGAAGGTGTCCCTGCCCAAGGCAGGGGGCTTGGAATGAGATGATCTTTAATGTCCCCTCCAGCCTAAAGCCATTCTACGATTTTATGATTGCTTGGAATCGGCATCCAACTGCATCTCTCCCTGACAGTTTGGTCTCCTGAGGGTGGCCTGTGGGGCGAGGAGAGTCTGTGGCAGCCCTGTTTAGCAACATCCCACTGACAACATGGCAGAAATAGTCTTTACCACAGATGGATCTGTGTTGCTGTCTGCAATTTGTCTGAAACAAATGACTTCATAGAGGTAAAACTCTTGAACCTCTTTTCCATCCCCTGGTCAGTGCAGGTCACAGACTGGGTTACACGCACACTGCACAGAGACAAAGGAAAATTTTGTCTGGGTGCACAGAACCCTTTTTAATCTCACCCACACTGTAATAACTTGTCCCTGTCCGACAGCAGTGCAGGGGCTGGACAGGCTTCCTGCATTGTGCTCCTGATGTCTCCTGGCTCGGGAAGTGACAACATCTTGAACTAATTTTTTTAAATGGAGGTTGATTTTAAGCAACATATTTTCCAAACTTTTTTTTTTAAGTGTAAGTCTAATTTTTTTTTTTCCTTTTTTCCTTTTTTTTTTTCTTTTTAACCACTTGGCAGAGGAAGGAATTCCATGCAGGACCTTGAATGAGGGACACTCAGGGCAGCCAAAGACATCAGCAACTTCTGCCAACCACCTCTGGAAGGCAGGAACATCTTTAAAGGCTGGATGTAGGCTCCTCCATCAGCGAGCCCTGAGCTGCAGACAGGATCAGTAACCACAACCCAATCTGCTGCTCTTTCCACAGCAGACGGTTGTCCTTTTCCACATGGCCAGGTACAACACTTCTGGGACAAACTGGGGGGTATTCATCACCAGCCCTGAGGGGGTGGAAGCAAAGTTTCATCCAAATTAAGGACCATCACATGCTAGGGCTTCAGTAGAGAGGTCTTGTGTTTATCGTCCTGCACATACAGGGAGAGATTTTCACTGGATTTTCTCCTGCTGGAAAGAGAAGTTATGTGAAATGAGCAGCCAAAGTTTCATCTCCCCCCACTGCCTTCTCACCTTTGAGCTTGTGGAGCTTCCTTGGCACATCATGAGTCTGGACAACAGAGAAGAGGACCTGGCCAGTCCCAGCTGCTTCAGGCTTGTTGGCTTACCTTGCATGGAAAATCCAGGAAGGGCCAAATATCATCCACTGAGGCTGTTTCACCAGCCCCAAACATCCAAATGTCAAGAAAAATGCTCCCAAATATAGTAAGAGTGGGTTAAAGCCCCTAAAATTACAGTGTGTTACATTATCAGTGGATGTGCAATTGTTTCTTTGCAACTCATGGTCAGACACTCCTGCATGCCAAAGAGGACAAGTTTCCCAAAGGGATTTTCCTTTCCTTAGGCTTGCCTAGGGAAGTGGGGTGGTGAAGATGCTGCAAGACTCCCCATGGTCCACACCATTGGGACGAGACGAGGTCCCATGCCATATGCAAGGCTGTCACCCATTGCAGCGCTTGGGAGGGTGAGCCCAGGTTCTTCACAAAGGTTCGAGTTTTTCTCCCTTTATTAAATTTTCCACCTCCTTCACAGACAGGGTTCTCTGGCTTCAGGCTGGTTTCCATGAGGCTGGATGGGAAAGCTTCACAGCAGCAGGATGTTTTATTGCTGCCTTTTGTATTTTGCCCAGACAGCATTCCTCTGACCATGTGGCCAGTGTCAGTGAGTGTAGATTTTTCTTTGGTGCTCTGGGTGCTTTTATCTCCCTGAAAAGCCAGCTCTGAAGAGCATGACTGGCAGGGAACTAATATTTAAGCTGATATTTAAGCCAGGACTCACTGCCAAGGACAGATCTCTACTCAGAGGGGTCTGGATCTTGCCCTGCAGCAGGGGAGCATTTGCCATGTGGCTCCCTCAGGCAACATGATCAGCTGAGAGTAGGTTCTGACACCTAGCCTAATATCTCTGCCTGTGTTCCTGAAGCAAGGAGGAGCTTTCAATCTAGATTTGGAGTTTTATCCAAGGTCAAGAAACTCGTATGAGGTATAAGCCCAGAGAGCATCTTAAGTATGACCAGTTTTCTAGCTCCAGTAAAGTTACAGCCCGTTTTCCACATTAGTCTTGTGTCTGTCTCATGCCTTAACCTCTAGGCTGTAGATGGTTTTCGCACCTCCACCTCTCCAACAGCTAAGCTAGAAAATAGTTGTTTTAAGCAACAGAAATTTAGTTTCAGGCTGCAAATTAGACATTTTTTTTGTATAGGTTGCTTTACACTCACTGACAGTTTTTGACCAGGTCTGCACAAAAGCATTAGTCTGGGCTTTTTAGGATTGGGTAAATTAAGAAACTGGGGAAGGGAAGTTTACCATAAACGTCCTTTTATTGCAGCTGAGATAGCAAGCTCAGTTTTCCTACAGTAAAATGTTAGCTATGATAACAAAACAATAAACCTTAGATTGAGCTAAGAATTGTATTTAATGTTTAGAGCTCATACATAGTCATCAAATGGTACTATACCAAAATTCTGCTCTGAGGGACCCTTGTGCCACTGCACCCCAACACTTGATTTAAACTTTGGAACAGTGTGGCTAGTAATTTTGTATTGAGAAAGAGGGGAGCAGTTTTTGACAGGGGCCAAGTAGCAGCTAGCCCAGCAGCATGTGGCAGGGAGGGCTCAGGCTTTGCTGCACAAATGTTTCTCGTGAAAGAAACAGGATCAGCAGTGGGTTCCCGTGCTTTAGCTAGTCATTTCACAGCAGAGGTTTTCAAAAATTGTTGAACTATATTAAAGCATCTATTACCAAGTCTGTGACCGAATTTTATCTAAATCCCCAGAAATCAATTGGGAAACCATCTCTTTGTTACAGGAGCAGACAGGAGCACAGTCTTAAACTTGCAATTTTGCCATTAAAGATACTCAGCATGGAGTCTGGTAGCCTCCAGTCCTGGAAAAAATACTTAACAATTTAATGCACTTTTCAACACTGTGAGGTTGTAGTGATTAGCAAATGCAGAAGTTTTGGCAGGAGTTGATGCAAATTCTTTACCAAGTTCCGACCCTGCCACCCAAAGCACACTCAACCCTGCTCCACACCGATGTAAAATGCTGTGTAAATACAAAGTGCTGATCAAGAGGTGAGGTTTGCAGTGCCTGGGCTGTGGATGGGGAGGACATCTCCTAAAAGCAGTAAACCCCACTCCTGCCTGCCTTTGCTCCCAGCAACAGCCTGTGGCTTCTCCAGAGCTTCTGTCCTGCTTCCCATTATGCTTTGGGATTTTGCCTGTGGAGAATTGATCTGTGTTGATGCAAAAAGAAAAGAATTGGAAATCTGGCTGGTTGCCCTATGATATCAGTACCTACAAGACAGGTGAGCACCAAAAGTATCTTAATTTCAGGTAGTGTTTTGACTTCAAAGCACATTGCAGGCAGCTGAATGAGATGGAGCTAAGAATGTCATGTTTACTTTAAGGACTATAGTTCTATACTTTAGGGACTTCGAAATATTGGGATCAAAACTAGCAGTGTAAATATGAGCAGCAAAGAGGTGAAACTCAGCACACAGATACCTAGAGGTACCAGTAAGAGAAAGTCAACCCTGGGCACATCACCATTATGTCATACAGATATGTTGATTATGGGAGTGAGGGGGCTGCAGGAGGTTTGGAGCAGACCCAAGAAAAGAGTTTCCCCTTGCAAAGGATTACCCAATGCCTCTGAAAGATCTACAGCCTGAGGTGGTTGTCCACGCTTGTCTGCAGATTTTGTGAGCTTTTGTTTGCCAGAACCCTGAAATGGAATATTTAACAAGTGTCATTACTGCCTCTCAGATACAACACTCAGAAGCTTTTATCCAATTCTTAGTTTCTCCTTTGTTTGCGTATCCTGCATGGGAGTAGAAGGTGATTATAAAGGCAAAAGTGTTTACATAATGTTTTTCTTCCTAGGCCTAAAGTGAATTCACTTGAAAGATTCCAGTTAACTTCAACAGGCTTTGGACCAGGGTCTCAAGGAAAAGATGCAAACTTTGATTTACAATCTCCTGTACCTCCAGTTGATTTAGTTTGGAAAGCTAACTTGTAATTTCGCACTTAAAACATTTTAACCACTGTTTCTGAGGAATTTTAAACCTAAGCAGTATAAAAAATCATTACTCATGGACTCTTTCATAGAGTCAAGTTTTTAATTTGCATCCAAGTCATGGTTTTACCAAGCATAATCTTCCTTTCTAGGTGGGACTTTAAATTCAGAAAACTGATAATTTATGTTTCCATATCTAGTAGAGGACTAGAACGCCTCCACTGATGTTCATAAAGTCTAGCCTTATGCTAGATCTGAAGACTGTGGCAGCTTTGTTTATACTATAGTTTGGGAGAGGATTGCCTGTCTTTTCAAAATATTTTCAGCCTTAAACTGTTCATCACTGGACTTAAAAATAGATTTATGTCTTCCTATTTCACTACAATGACTTTTTTTTTTCTCTGTAAGACAACATGCAAAGTAAAAGTAAAGACAAAGCTACTTCTGGAAAAATTTTTCAGGAGAAAAAAAGGCAGTACATTTTTGAGGATTTTAAAAAATTACACTCATTTAAACTTATTATAGTATCATTGTTACAGACACAGTGAATATTTTCTAACAAGAACTTTCTCTTAAGTAAAAATGAAAACCACAATATCATAATGAACTGGAAGAGGATTACCTTCCAGAATATCCAACAGTTTTCAGCTGCTCAGTACTAACTATTGCCAGCTTGCTGTTGACTTAAGGATTTGAACTAAATCCTTTCAGAAGACAACTGATTTCTCATTGTATGCTGCAAAAAGTGCATCCTTGAGAGAACTTTATAGACTATTTTCTGTAACTGGAGTATGCGAACAAGACTTCTGTTCTAAACCTTGCTACTAAAGCCATTTCTCTTCTTTCACCATATCTCTCTGAAGGGTGTGAAAATGTTTTTTTCAGTCTTTGCACAACTGCTCTACATGGGTGTCTTCCATGAAAGTAATTTTCCCATGGGATAGCTGAGGCTGGATGTGACCGCTGGTGGCCCCCAAGTCAAGCTTTGCTCATTTCAGGGCCAATTCCAAAAGGAATTCAAGTTGTTCAGGGCAATGTCCAGCTGTGTCTTGAGCTTCTCCAAAGAATGCATCTCCAGGGATGAAGCTTTCCCACTCTCAGGGCTGCACCCCTCACCTAGTGGATTTTTCCCCCGCTTAAATCCAGCTAGCATCTGCCTTGCTGCAAACCTCAGCTATTGCTTTCTGACCTTTCCCTGAGCAGAGAACCTCGGAGATCCTGGCTGAATTTAATCTATAACCAAACTTCAGGGGGTGAAAGACTGCAACCATCCTTCTTTGCCTGCTGTATGTGCCAGCTCAGACAGGATCTCACCACTTTGGTCAGTGATGCCAGTTGCCCACACAGGTAGCTCTCTGTCTCAGACACTCAAGGAGACTGCTGGTTCTGGTATGCACCAAAAGCTTCTAAGGTTCAAAATCCTGGGAAGCACTTTCCTCTTCCTGATTCTAAGGGTATTTGGGTGTTGAAATGTTGGTGTCTGCCACCCTTGCTGTCTCACCTGCAGATGTTTACAAAGTCTGAGCTATTGACTCCTACACCTTAGTCCCCTTCTAAGTGTCCCTCAGGTGTGTTTAAAGAGGTAGTAGAAAGAATGAAGAATATGGCAAATTAATTACCAAAAACACCCAACGGATTGAAGACTTTTTTGTATTTTCATCAGTATTTTACAGTATTTGTCATTTTCCCTTTGAAACAAAACTGTCTAATTTTCAAGCGAACTCGGGCATGAAGTGTTGATCTATTACAGAAGGGAACCTTATTTTGTCACATAAAATAATGAAGAGGCATCTGCAATAGATGAAGTCCCCAGACATAGCGTGGTAAACCAGTAGACAGACTTAGTAAAATGAGGAGTAATTTATGGTCTCTTATTGAAGGAGCTTTATGAATAATTCTATCCTGGAAACAACTTTAATAGCACCAGCTACATTTTTAGAAACATTGGTTAAAAGTCAGGTCTTCTAAATTCAAATGACATTTTCAAAATATCATAAAACCCAAATGTGGTCATCAGAGTTGATCACCTTCAGAAGACAGAGGAAAATCATTTCAATTTACTTGATTTGTTTTCACTGTCATTTAGACTGAGCAACATCCTCTAGAACTGAAATTTCAACTTTCTGCAGCAAGTCCTCCAATTTTGGATGCAGCGAGGCAGAAAAGTTTATGGTTTAGACTGGGGAAAGCCTTCTACTTCTATAGTGAGAGACACAGAAACATAACACCAAGGTTGATATACAGGCATGACCTGCTCCACTTCTCAGTGTCTCTACAGATTTTCCTCAATCACCTGAAAGCATTGGCTAAACCAGAGCTGTAAAAGTTGAATTAGTTTTTTAATTAAAGTATTCAAAATTGATGGATAACTTTAAAAAGAAAAAAACCCACTGGTACAAATCCTGGGAGTATAGAAAACAGACTTGGACCAAGTCAGGCAAATTTGACTTTTAAACCTAAATGGCCTCTCCAAGCATAACCTCAGTGGCTGATATAAATTCATGTTTTGAATTCATAACCCATAATTTATTATTGAAATATTTTGCTCTAGCAAAAGTAAAGCTAACTAAAGCACCTGGGTGTATAATTAGAGAAATCAAGAATTCTCTTCAAATTTAATTTTCACTTCCTCCAACAACCTAAGAAGTTTCCAAGTGCAAGTTGCCATACTGTATAATACAAGGCAATAAACTCTAGCCCTAACTTTTCTGGCCGGGATAGATCAGTCATCCTCAGCCAGGCAAGAAACCGAGAGCACTTTTAGTCTCATGCCTGTGAATTTTTGTGTACAAAACAGACATTTTATAATGCACATTTCTAACATTTACTTTTTGAACCCTTGTGCAGCTTTGTGCTATGGCTGCAGATAGCAATAAAAGAATTGCAATGAAGTCTTTGGGTATTTGTCGTTCTAGATTCAGAGAGCCTGTACCAGATGGGAAGAATGATACAGGTCCTTGCAAGAAGTGTCTCCAGTGTCAGCACTGCCACTAATACACCTTTTTAAAATAGAAAGGAAGTGCTGAGCATCCCTGAAAATGTGCACTTTCTAATGACCCTGTGAAGGGTTGCTTTTTCCTCTCCTCTGATGGACTGTAACCTGGCCACAAAGGGCTGGCAATGACATGCATACCCACAGGCTGCTGGGGAGGCCTTCAAGGACTGCACCTGTCAACAGGATTATGAGGAGATTTATGGACTGATAAAATCCTGAATTCAAAGTCCTTTTAATGGCCTCCTTGGATGGAAAAATATTTGCAGGTCAGCTGACAGCAAAAGTTAGGTGTAGCTGAATGTCTTTTCCTAAAATCTATTTCCTTCTGCACTGAAGACAGAGCACTGACTGCAACATTATTGTTGCCCCAGAAGGAACCCTAGATTATACTGCATCCAAAGGAATAATTGGACAAGAACAAAAAAACCTTATTATTTACCAAAAGGCCTCCAACCCAAACCACGACAGAGACAAAGCATTTCACAAGACCAGTCTGAAAGGAAATTCTTGTGCGTCATTTAAAAGGCCATTTATTTTTAAAATATCGGACCCTCTAATGGAATAAGTGTTTCACCTCCATCATTCTTATATAATTTTTGTCATGTTAAAATATTATCTTCTTTCATGAAGACTTACAATCATTCTTCAGAATTATGAGAGAGAAAATCCACCAGGACCGTCCGAGGGGATGGCTAATTACAGGGTATCTTTGTTTGTACTGAAAAGACTCTGCTAAGAAAGATAAAGGGTAAGAATTTTAAATATTGACCTTGCCATCAGCTTCTAAATGTATTTTTTTTGGCAGGAATATTGTTGAATTCCTCTCAAATAACCTCTTGATAATATTTAAACTTTATTTTTACATATTCTTTGAAAACAAACCAGTTCATTGAATCTTTTTGTTCTGCAAATTTAGCGATCCTATGTGGCCTTCTGCATTAACAAAACCAATATTTTAACACTGAGACATCCAAAACTTCCTGCAAATTACTTATCACATAGTACAATCTCAGAGAACAGCAATTACAACACTGGTGGAGTTACCTTAGAAGTTTTCCCATAGTACTAGCTTGGTATGCTCCAATTATTTTCTCTCAAAGTTCTAGAAGAATAGAGAGATGAGAGGCTGGGCTTGAAGAAGTACAAGAATCCCAGACTGCAGTACAGGAACTTTTTTTTTTTAATTTTACCTCAATTTTTCTTGTAAGACCATGCTTACAAGTGGTGAGCAGACAAAAGGGAATTAGTTCTTATACCTATTTTTTAAATAACAATGAATTTGTCATTCTTATAATTTTTTTTGTTTGAGTTGTTGAATGAAAGAGAGTATGACTGTGGGAACTGATGTACTTTTCCCTCACTTTTTAAGACATTATGGAAGTTCAAGGGCAGTGTAAACTCAGGCAGGGCAGGATGTGCTCAATGTCAGCCTTCAAGATTTTAAATTTTGAAGACAATTAAAAAAAAATCCTTTACATAAGCATTTCAAAAACATAGGGGGGTTGTGCTGATTTTTTTAAAAATAAATAATCTGTTCTAGAGACACTGTTTCTGTTCAGTCAATAATAAATCAAAGAAACAGCAGCTAAAGCATTTCTGTATAGCCTGAAGTCAGATGCAGCAGTTACTCTGTACCTTCAGGAAAGCCAGAAAGCCAAATGCCAGTGGATTTTTTCCTGTCTCCACAAGAAAACTGTATCCTTTATCAGTGAACAGAAATGTAGTTCTGAACATGCATGTAAAACGAATGCCACAGGAAGAACCAGAGACCAAGATACATAGTTACAATCCTGTTACAGAGTTTACAAACAGAACCCAATATGACAAAACCTGACAGAACTTTCAGCAGATGAGTGTTTTGGTTCCCAGCAGATGGACATGAAGTACCATGCAAAGATGTTGGCTTCCATACCCATCTGTGACCTGAATCCTGTGCTATCTTCCACTCAGGAAAAGCATCAGGTGTAGATGAAGTGCATCACAGTAAATGAGTCCAAAGTAAACAAAATAAGAAGCAAAACCGTTTACTGCACTAGAAACTTGTGATCACCAACAGCAGTGATTTTATGTGATTTACATGGGTGTTAACTAACCCTTAATTGCTTTTCCAGGTGGTTTCACAGCCAGATATTGCTTACTCAGACCGACTGGCATGGAAAACTACTCACAAGATTTTGCAAAGTGAAAACTTTAGCAGATAATATTTCCTCTGAAGAGCTGTGCCTAGTTCTTTAAGCATCTGCCCAATGTCTCCTAAATACCTTACTCTGTATTCCCAAAGCTGGTCTTACATTAAGTGTCAACTGCTTACAATCACTACCTACAGAGCAAGCACTACAGACATGAGGATTTATTTGAAAACTTTCTTATTTATTATTTCTTTATTTATAATTTCATATTATTCTGGGCTATTCATTAACACCGTCCATCAGTTCACATTAAAATGAGTACTTTGAAGTGAAGTCTGGAGGATGAATCCATACTTGCTTTCACATAAAAACCATGTCTTCTGTTCCAGACCTGTTGCTGATTTGCTGTGCCTGTTGGTAAATCTTGCTTCTATGTATATTGAACTATTTGGTAATATTGTTCTCTAACATCTCTCTCCCAAGAAGAAGACCATATGCCATATATATAAAATTTGTAGGTGGTGGCTGGTACTTAAATCTGAAGAAAAATGGCTCTCAGAAATGATTTTGATTATTTTGTTTTGCAGAGTAGCCAGCAGTACATTCTCTGCAGTATAGATAGGACTGTTTAGTAGGAGGTTCATTAACAGCTCTCACTCCCAAAAAACCCAAAATCAACAAACAACTAGGTGTAGGTATTCAACTGAAAGAATTCATGAGAACTACTGTAAAATTTTCTAATTCTGTATGAATGTAGCCAGCACAACAATCAAATGTGCTTCCAAGTATTCCCATAACCATTTGCTCATGAATTTTTTGTAAAATGGCTCCAGAAGATAGATGCCTCTCCATCAGCCAAAAATTTAAATATGGTAACAGTTGTCTAAGGAGTTGTAGGCCAGTTCCAGATAAAGAGCTGAAGCAGCTCTGAGATTGAGCAATATTGGAACCAAACAAGACAGAGATGTATAAGACGTGACTGTAACATGGCACCATACATCCCTCATTTTCTACTTTGTCAAATCCCCAAATTACATCATATCATTTTAGAAGCAGAATTGTTTTTTAAACTTCAGCACAGAGCACATGAATATTGAAGGAGAATAAAGGAGCCTCCAAGCATGACACAAAAATCCTTCCCATGTTATGACTGCTGGTCATGACAGCTGTCCTTTTTTAGGCTATGTTGACCACTCCAGGTGTTCATCTTCAACATTGGGCCCCAAAGTCCCTATGGGAACATCTGTTGTCTTGGCTATAGAGAGATGATAAACAGTATTGAGGTCCTGGACACAGACAGTAAAGTATAGACTGGTACAGCTGTAATGCAGAGACCATGGGATGTAGTAATAGATCCCTTCTCTTGGTGGAGGCTGGTGGTATTTGATAATGGGTAGGAAAAACTGACACAGGCAATGCTGGGAGCCAGTTTCCAGCCTTGGGTAAAGATCCTACTGCAACAGTCTCAAAACAGGGCAGGCAGAGCACATCCCAAAGAACCTCCGCTGACTCATAGGTGTTAGTGGTGTCAAACTTAACTGGGATCATAGAACAGTTGCAGACATGTGGTGAATCATTCTTCCAGTTTTATTCTAGGCAAAAACTCCCCACTCCCCCAGCCATATTATTAAAGCGTAAAACATTTTCAAAACCTACTCCAAACCGACTTTAAGACAACAAAATATTTCCTCCCTGCACCCTTTTCTTCCCAGTTGCTTAGAGAAGCTTGTCTGGTTCTAACGTTCTGTTTGTTGCGTCTCTGTTTCCGTCCATTACAGGGAAGGGCTTCACCTTCAGATTCCTGTGGAGAAATGTAGCATACCCAAGCAAGGCATTAAAACTCTCCCTCAGAGGTCTATTTATTTATTTTTAAAGTCCCATTTGCATTGGTTAGGAGAAGGGTATTGTTTTAGCTGAAATTATGACAAAGGATTTATTGTCTGATAGTGTTACCGCTCTCCAAATAATTACTAGCATGTTATCTGCAGATGGTTTTATGTGCTAATATAAAAAGATGGGTTTGTAGTTCTTCCATTATCTAGAACACAATTTTTTAAAAGTCTGGAGATTTTATCAAGAAAATTAAGAAAAATTATTTAGGCAGCTGAATTCCTTTTGAGCTCAGCGTGACTTTAGGAAAATAAATGCAATTTGGGACTTCAGAGACCTGGCTGACTCAGACTCTTTTTTGGCTTCCCAAATCTACAGTGGCAGGTTACGTGAATGATTGCTGGTTTAGCATCCCATTTGTAAACCAGACATTACTCTTTGTGAATATTTTTTTATTATTATTCCAAAATAAAAGAAAAGAAACGGAACATAAGCCTTTCATAAATAAGGAGCTCCCCAAAGGAACTGCATTGCAGCAAGTTCAAAAAGTTACATGAAATAGAAGTGCACCAGATGTGCCTGGAAGACTATGCACTTCTGATCATCACTTTTCCAGTTTTTGTTATTCTGAAACTCAGACTAATGACCATCAAATTTCAGGCAGATGAAGCAATTTTCATCACGCCTTGATGTTTGGAGAATAAAGTCAACCAAAATTGTCATGTAATACATGAAAATGTTCTCAGGTTCCAAGCATTGAGTGAGAACAGTCAAGGGATTATTACTGCTAGCAGCAATGTAAACTGGCATAAATGCCCAAGCAAAATTACTCACATCACCTCAAACTTCTTCTTACAGAACCCTGTGAAATACAGACTAATGACCATCAAATTTCAGGCAGATGAAGCAATTTTCATCACGCCTTGATGTTTGGAGAATAAAGTCAACCAAAATTGTCATGTAATACATGAAAATGTTCTCAGGTTCCAAGCATTGAGTGAGAACAGTCAAGGGATTATTACTGCTAGCAGCAATGTAAACTGGCATAAATGCCCAAGCAAAATTACTCACATCACCTCAAACTTCTTCTTACAGAACCCTGTGAAATAAGGTTACTTTCCATTAACAGTTTTAAATACACCAAGCTCGGAGCTGACACTACAGTGAGCATAATTTTCTGGTTTCACTGTTCTGAAAGAACTGGGGGAAAAGGAGGCCACCACATTAAGGTCTAGGAGACAGAGTGCATTATGGAGCTGAAAGACAGACTTATCAGCCTCATTCTGTTAATCATCAAAAAGATGGAAAATTTCAACACTCAAATATAGAAGGTGCTATTCATTAAAGAAACTATTGTTTAGACAAGAAAAACCTCGCTTGATTTTGCTAGGGCAAGAAGTGGATGGATTTTTTCCATCATTATCAACTTCTTTAAACTGAAAATTAAATACTGCCTCAAACAGACTTCTGAATTTCTTCCCACATAGGCTTACGAAACATCCAGATGTTAACCACCTCAATGGCTGATATTTGACCTCCTTCTCTTAATGGTTTCACACTTGATATTTCCCATCTTGTGTACCATCTGGTTGCAATGAAAGCATTCCAGGGACTTGCACATCTTTTCAGTCCAGAAATCTTATTTAAAAACCTGCGTATGCAGCTCTGTAAATCTGTTAGATCTTTAGTATCTTGACCACTTCAGCAATACCTTCCCCTGCAGGATGTGATTTGCTGACTTTGCTGACATTAAAGTTAATACCACTGAGGAAATCTCTTTCATCTGTATTGTAGCAGCCTGCTCTGGTATAATGGATCAGGAAGACCACGAGGCTATGTAATTCTGTGATTAACCTCAATCCTTCCATGTTGCTGTATCTTTGTGCAACTTTTGATAACACTCAGACTGGATTCTGTCTTTTCAGGACTTTTTATAGTCATTATGGAGGTCAAACTTCAAAGATACTCATTGTAAAACCTTGATGAGGAAATATTCATAATAAATTTTCAACAGAGGCACAATTCCAGTCCTCAGAAAAACATCCCATGTAAAACCATCAAAATAGAATAAAAGAATAGTGGGTATATGTAGCATCAGAGTATTATTAACCAAAAGTTATGTGCTATTTTTCACATCAGCTCCCCAGTTTTTTGTCACTGTTTTTTGTCCCAAGTCGTTATCAAAAGCTATTTGATAGAAATAATTTGCACTGTATTACATCATTGTGCACATTTGCTCTTGGGACACTGTTTCACTACGTCATGTATAATTTTTCACATAAACATGGTCCAAAAGATGCGTTTCTGGGGTTTATGAAAATGCCCTCTCTTGGTCCTTTCACAACATTAGACAGCCCTGTCTAACAAAACCTTTGGAAACAGTAGCTCACAAAGAGTTGCTGTGAGCAGCTCTAGCTTTGATTACCCAGGTCAGTGGACGACAGGATCTTGATCCTGAACCTTTTTTCTCTGTAGCCTCCAGTCTTGCAATTTTTATGAGAAACCTGAATGGTACCTGAAAAGAACTCAGGCATACTGAATATACCCAAGGTAGTGGTAATGCTTGATGGCAGCCCCTGAAGTTATTTAAGAAGCATATTTCTGTGCAGTTCACTGCCCTTTTTTGCATATGTACCTCAATTTGCATGTACTCTGCAATATAAACCAATCCAAACTAAACTCATATCTCATTTTCACTGTTTATCTTAAGGTGAAATACTGCAAGCTAAGATTTGTGAAATTAATTCTGTTCTGGTGATGTTGCAATGGTGAAGAGTGACTAAACCAGACAATAAAACTTTTTATTGCCAAACATTAAACCATGCTTTCTGTTAATTGCTCTCAAGTGGCATCATACAGCCTGATCTCCCCAGAGTATAACTGCCCAGAATTTCCAGGCAGCCATGAAAAAGAGCTGTGAAGCTGCAGTTTCTTTGAAGTGGCATGAGCTCATTTTTAAAATAGCTTTGAGCCATCACCCATATTTCCAGCAGTTGTTTTACCAGGTCAGTGATTTCCACCTCAGCGGGCTGTCTAACCCATCTCTGCTGTCCCATGACTGGGTCAGCTCTAGCTGCATCACTTCTGATCAGCATTTAACCAGACTGCTCCTAGAGGTCTCCAAAATATTTTTCCTCCGGTCATTTACCTCATTCTTTGCTTCCCATGCTCCTAGGAGGGTCCTAGCTAATGTTCAACCCATACACATTTTTCTTACCCTATGAGTATGAAAAGTTATTGTTCTCCTCACCTTATCAGTAGTTCTTAGTTTGGAAACCTGTGATGTCCCTGATTAGCCATTCCTTCTTCAGGAAAAACACAAATAAATACAGTGTTTTTTCCAAGACTCTATTTTCCAGGCTCATGCTCTTTGTCATTTCTCTGTACTCTTTCCAAGTAATGTCCTTCTTGATGTGCAAGCCCCCCAGCTAGACACAATTTCAGCTGTGGTTGTGCTGTAGCACAATGCTCGGGCTTTTCCATCCATGTGTCTTATTGGCCATTCTCTATGGAGCCCAGTTTTTGCTTTTCTTGTAGCTCTGCAATTCTCTTGACTCATGTTCAGCCTGTAGGCCCTTTCCTACTGGTGTGCTGCCTACTTTCCACTCAGTGTCTGCACACCTCACACTAGTCCCCGTTGAAAAATGTTTTGTTTCATTTGGTTTCCAAGATGTGTCTCCAATATGGCAAGATTTCTTTGAGGTCCAACCTTGCACTGCTCCCCAGCTTGGTGTCATTTGCACATTTAGTACAATACCTTATTCTGTCCTCGTGTCAGACCTGGAAATACTGCATCGTATCAGACTCAGATTAAATCCCTGTGAAACTCTGCTAACTGCAACCCTTTGACTCCACAGCTACGTGTTTTTCTAGAAGTTTTACCCTGCCCCAGAATCTTCCATTTGTCTTGACCATGCTTCTCTAGCTTACTTATGAGTGTTTTGTTTAAGATATAACACCTACTGCTTTTGCTTTGCCCACAAAATCTACGACTATGGGAATTTAAATTGGTTTGACAGGCAACTGAGAGAAGAGAAAGGTAATTAATAGCTGTGGTGAACAGCAACCAGTTAGACCTGCTGTAGAAGGACCATCCTGACTGGTATTTCATACTGGAAACAAATTGAATTTCCAAAAATGCACCCTGACAGTAAGTAGCATATCACCAAATTTCTGCCCAGCAGCTGCAGACCACCCTCAGGGGAAGGTCCACCAGACATGAAAGAGGTTTGGTTGAACACTCACACCATGTGTGCAATATGGGGAGGTTGTTGCAGCCCTTCTTAAATTGGGCCAGGGCTGGCAATGTGAGAGACAAGGGTAGAGCGCTCTGGTGGTCACATTTTTAACATTTGTGTGTGAGCCAAACTGAAACCTTGTGACCTGTCTTAGACACTGGTAGCTGTCGTGGCACAAGCAGGTCACAAAATCCCAGACCCCCAAATCCAAGACTTGTTTGCCCAACAGTACATAAGTGTAACACATCTGCCTTTGAAAGGTTTTGTTGCTGGGATTTTTTGTAAAAAACAAAAAGCCCAGAAATATGACACTTCTCATCAAACATTTGGTTATAAATGATGCTTAATTAGACAAAGAAAATATTCCCAGGGCTTCACAAACCACAAATCAAATTAAAAAAAAATGGAGCAGCTGCATTCCTTGTTTTGGGAGAGTATTCCACATTTGAAGCTACGAGTGTTTCCTCACTCACTCACATCACATGAATCTGTTATAATCATCTACAAAATAAAGGGAAATCAATTTGTTTTCCTCTGTATGAATAAGCAGCTTTCTTAAATTCACCTTTCCTACCAATCAAGAGAGCACTAGGATTTCTTGGACCACAAAGATTGGGTCCTTGCATTACTACACTTCCCTTTACAAGTACAGGGTTGCTCCATCTTAAAAATAATCATGCCTCCCACTGCTCCTATGAATAAGGTGTTGCAAGATCCCCTTACTCTAACAGTCAGACTGGTCCTACTTTCCAGCTTGAATTTATTCATGCCTAGTTTATAATCTTTTGCTGTACTTTATCAAGGAGCACAAGCTCTGTTGTAGGGGTCCATATTAGTTGCATCAGATGGTGCATGCCTCTCTTCCCCTGTTTCCACTTCAGCCCTACCAGGAATGGATATTCAGTGAAGAAAACCAGTGGGGAAAGCCACAAGGATTGTGCTGGAATCTTGCAAGTACTGAATGTAACATTAACTGGGCAATGTCTGAGTCAGTGAAGCAAAGCATTCACCCTAGCATTGATTATCTTTCCCATCACTGTCAGCCACTTCAGCTCTCTCACAGAAATTCATTCAGCTTGGTTAAAATTTCTGGGAAGGGAAGGTTTCCTCTGTTGTCTGTCCAAGTCCACAGCTCTTAGAGTGGAAAACAAGGACGAGTCACTTTTAGCAGATGGCTAATAGAACTTGTCTTTGTTTCTGGCTCCTTGAAATCTTTTCTTCTCACACACAGGGTTCACATGTGCTATGCTACTATCATGATCGTGGTGCATTAGCACTCTCCAGAGACATTCCAATCTTAAATATAATCCTCCAGGTCAACAGGGAGATGCCAAATGTCTCGCTAGCCTTCCTTGAGATGCCTTTCCCCAGGGCGTTGAGCAGTAACAATGATATGAGACATGGGGAAGGCATGACCCAAAAGTAGAGGAAGTCTGTGAATGTGTTCTAAAGCTGCCTGAGCGTTCAGCTGTACAGCAGTGCTCAGCCAGGCTCCTCAGGCCAAAATAACCCGGCAGAGTGATGTGGGATTGGACCTGAGTGTGGCCTCCTGGGGTGCAGGAGGAGGATACCAAGAAGAGGGCATAGTCCTGGAAGCTTTCAATGCCCAAAAGGACACAGGCTTGTGCAATGTGGTCTGAATTCAGCTCTGAACCTTCTTTGAGCAGAGACCTCCTGAGATCCCTCCCTGCCTGAGCGACTCTGGGAGTCTGTGCACACAGAAGACACAGATGGCTCATCTAATCCATGACCAGCTCATGGCTACCATCCTTCGTGCAAATAGATTCCCAAGTGTTAGCCACTAACAAGCTCTGCAACTGAGAGCTGGAAATCAAGAAAGGTAAATATTCCAACACCACAAACACAGAAAACAAGATGAAACAGTCATGGTTACTTCAAAGTAGATACTGAGTATTGGAAAACCAAATCATGCTGAAGAGCTGTGTAAAATAAGTTGGCCTCTGCTTTCAGTTACAGAGAGTTCATTGCCTCACACTGAGATCCTGGCAAGCATATTTCCTGGATATTATCTGTTGGGAAATGATTGATTCCTCTTTGACACAGCATTGGATCATCTTTGGAATTTAAGTTTCCTTATGTTTGGCAAGCAATTTGAATTATTAACAAATGGAAACATCAGAATACAAGTGCTGAGTAATATATTCTATGACTACGTTATCCAAGTGACAGACCTGTGCAGTATCACCTGTTGAATGCTGGCTATTTTTAAGCCTAGAAAAGCATTTTATTTCCATGCAATACTATTGTTTTCTGTCCAAGTTCTCAGCAGAATGTTTCTAGATTCCACAACTTCTCCAGAAAGGTCTTTGCACCCACAATGTTGCAGGCAGGAGAATTACTAAAACCGGTGCTGCCATTGCTGACCTCACTTGTTACATGGGCAGTTCAGAAGTTGATAAATTCTTTAACCATTTTGGCATGATGGAATTTAAAATAAATTTATCCAGAATTATTCCTTCATTGTATTCTGTCTTGCAGTCGAAAGCAAAATCTAAGAGTGTGTGTAAATTGGCCCTTGCCTAAATACCCAGCGTGCTAGTAAAAACACAAAGCATGGTGCTGCAGCACAGTACATTTGCCACACTTCTTTGTTTTGTTCCAGAACTCTCAGGGTAATCCCTGTTCCAAGCAGAATGGGTGATCCCCTGTTCTGTACTGGTTTCATGAGTATTCACTTGAGTAAATTCACAAGCCATAAATGTTTGATGTGACTAGAACACACTGTGTCTCCGGAACAAAATATAAGTAAAAAAGTACAAAATAACCAGAAAATGTGTACGCTTCCCAAATTAAACATCATACCATTGCATGTCCTGGCTGTCTCAAATAAAGGCCATAGACTATAATATTACAGTGCTATTAAGCCTTTCACATTCCTGTGAATGCACAGATTGCATATCCACTTCTGACTGCAACGGTACCTCAATTTTTTGTATAGGCACTGAAATTGTGTTGAAATATTAATTATGAAGTTCATGTTTTGAGGGAAATTTTCTTTATATTTCAATTTGCTTTCCATTTTCATTTGACAGGTCTCAGTTCCTGCTCTTCCACTTTCACATGTCGTTTGTATCCCTCTGTTCCAACTCAGAAAACTGCTGCTTTCTGCTCAGTTGCTCCAAGTTGGTGTGCTAGAGCATCATTCATCAAATAGGACATGGGGAGTCTTGTATGCAGGATCTGAGACCACATCGTTGGAGGATATTTTTGGGGTTGTTGGCCAAGAAGACCGAATACTGGCAGTCCTTTCCTGGGCATCCAGTCTATACATGACTCCCTAAACCTCAAGGTTGTAACAAGCTCAGACTCAGCCTTCACGCATCACTGTTGTACTGACAGAGGAAGGATTGAGCACGAAAACCAAAGTCAGGGTACAACTGGTGGCACGGTGGGTCTTTTGCAAGCCTTGTTGAAGCTTTTTGAATATTCGATCTGGGAAAACATCAACACTATAAAGGTGTTATTCTGTGAAAAGCAATGGTTTTATTGCAGCTTACTTCACCAGCCCTTAGTCCTTAAATTCACTTTGTTGCCATTCTGTGGCAAATCAGGCTTCTTCAAGAATTACTCCATCAAACACCTGCCAGAAATATCCCTATTCCTCTTACTGAGGCCAAATACTTTATTTCCTCAGTCTCAATTTCATCAGCCACTGCTGAAGTTTACCCCAGGCCTTTTCCAGGGTAAGTCCTGAGCCCCGTTCCTGGGCCAGCACTTAGAGACCTCTCAAAATGTCTCCGTTTTTAATCACAAGCAACTTGCTGGCTTCATTGGATGCTGGAGTGGACACCTCTGTCTCACAGCAACCTTCTGATGCCTCAGCCTCACAGAGCCACCAGTGCAGAGAGGACATGGAGCTCCTCAAGCATGAAGGGTGAGTCCTGGGACAGTTTGGTTCTGAGCTGTGTGTTTAGCTCAGTCAACATCTCAATGTATACATACCACAAACTTCTGGTGCCAGTGGCAACATACCTTTCTGGAGCTTAATTTAGGAAGCACCTATTGACCCTGGTTGTGTCTTCTTTGGGAACACTGCCCAGTTCTGGTCTGCGGCAAGCCAATGGTAATGGGTTCTTTTCTCAACTGCACTTGCCACGTGGCCGCTGCCAGCACGTTCTCTCTTCACTACAGCTGGGTTCCTATTTTGAAAACTCAGCTTTTCATTCTTCAGGAATTTATGACAGAATCAAATTAATCTCTGGTACCTCTTCTTTATCTATAAAAGTCACATCTACGAATTTTAGAGGTGTAATTGGAAATGGAGCGCATTTTCCCACCTGGGAAATTCCCACTAGGGTTTACTTATATACCCAAAGCAGCCTCAGAGATTTTTAGAGAACTTTACTTGTAAGGTAGAAAACTCATCCAAAACTTGGCAGCACATGTATCTAAATGAAATGTTTCAAGGGGGAGTGACAGTGTTGCTGTGCATTTGTTGTTTTCACCTGCAGAATGAAGAAAGGTTCAGCCATAAATAATTTTCAGACTACATATTCTAGTAGAAATATCATCATTTATTCAAATAAAATCAAAAGATTCCATGTAAAAACGATACCTTGCCATTTATTCAGACAATCTGATTTACAGTCACTGCTGTGCTCGCTGCTAGCCATTCTGATTGCACCCTTGTTTGTTCCCTGTGTGTATCTCACTTTGTGGCAATAAAATCTTATTAGGCTTTCCCTCATATTTTGGCTAGAAGTTGGTTATAGCTAGTCATTCAAAGCCACATCCTCTACTTAATAGAAATTTGTTTCAATAAATTAGCCATTAATTTTGACGGAACAGCATATTACCTTTCCTTTCTCTGTATCCACACATCAGTTTGATGAGAAATATACAAAACAGAAACAGAATTTGTACCATTTTTTTATCATCCTTTCATGTTGGGTAAAAGCTTTCACGGATGATAGAGTGTCTTGAAAGATTTAAGAGGGTTGATCCTGTCTCAGGATGAGATTTTATGTATAATACTTCTTGCCAGACAATGTAAGTGTGTATATATACATATATATATAGAGAGAGAGAGAGAGAGTATAAAAGTATAGAGAGTACCAGACTGTACTCAGTTTATGGAAATATTATTTTTCCCACCTCTTTTTCCAAGAAGGTACAGTACCCCTCAGTACACAATAAGAATTTCCACTGAGCTGTATTCCCAGTAGTCTGGAACTCATTCTTGTCATGTGCTCCTGAAGAAGAAATGATCATGTATTTAGTTTGTCTGGGAAGGCAGAGGCTACTAAGCACAGGGCCTGGAAGAGATGGGATGTTTTGGAATTTCTAGAAAAGGACAGTGGTTTGATTTGCATAGTTTTGCTGCTGACTGGTGGCATGAAATTCGGACAGCATCTGTTTCATTGCATCACCATTACTGGACATCACGTGATATGATAAGACTGACCCACCCTGGAATGACTAATCCAGTGGGATGCTTTAAAAGGTTTTTTTCTTTTTTACAACCCTCAATTACAGAAACCACATTTTCCAGGGTGAAAAACAGTAACTTTTAAGCATGTGTGAATGCGTATGTGTGTTGTGCTTTTTGCCTTTTGGACTTTTTTTTTGTTTCTAACAAAAAAGGCTCTCCTGCCCACTAAAGAACTTGGTCAGAGAGACTTTTTGTTTTTAAACCTGTAGTGAATCAACATGAATCATCTAATTTTAGCCATCATCTTTATAGTTTGAAGCAGAAAGTAAGACTTACTCCCAAGGCAAGGCAAAAATGTATTTCCTGGCTCATGCAGCTTGTCGCCCCATTTGTTTGAGATACAAAGCCACGTTACTTTTCCCGCTTTCAGCTATGCCTATTGGAACTGCAGCTACACCATTTCCCAAGAATACGCTTGGTGCGTCAGTTAACCTTTAAATATTAAAAATGGAGAGTGGCTTTGCAAACTTATGCCAAAATGGAAAGGTGTAAGGAAACCGCAGTCTGGAACAAGAGAACTTGACGTTCCTAATGCTGAGGCCTCTCTGCATCTTTCAGCACTGAGGCCATGGGTGGTTTCTAGAAATAATATTGTGTTTGTAGCTGTGCACTGCTAGAAAATGGTTTTCAGACGTACCTGTTTATAACAAAGCCCCAGGCAATAAGCAACCACCTTTTTCCTCTTTTCCTGCTGAAATCGGCATGCTTAACCCCTCAGTGAGGCCTAGGTCACATCCCTGCAGGATGCATGTCCCACTGACCTTGGTAGGGCTTAACTTTAGCATGCAGCAGCAGACTGGGCATGGGACTGACACCATTTCTTTAAGATATTCAGGTCCGTTTAGATCTCTTCACTAGTTTTGTAAGAGTTTGAGAGTAAAAGTTGATCTTTATCACAGCAGATGATCCTGTATGTAAATTTATCATGGGACAGATTGAAAAGACATCCTACTAGACACCACAGGGCAATAATAACTATCCTTCCAGCCTGGTTGTTTAGGCTAAGTAGAGCAGGAAAACAATTGCTGAGCCAGGTTTTGGACTGCTGAATTTGGAGATTACTGTCTAACAGGCAGCCTATGGAAAACCCCCAATCTTCACAGAGATTAAGAGGCCAGACATCAGATGTGGCAGGATCCATGATGTCTGACCATATCCATAAATAAGTTTGGGGCTTTACAGACCATCTTCATATGTGGCACATATGGTTGGGGTTTTTGGTTATTGTTTCTTTGTCTTCAATAAGGCTTGAATTTACTTTAAACTGGGAATGGGAAGAGGGATTTCTTTGTTTACAGCATCTATCCAAGAACAAATCTCCACAGTAGTTGTCTGCCTCTTCTTGGAGATTCAAGACTTTTCCTGCATGTTTTGGAAAAATAAGGTTTTAGCACTAGCATGGTGATGAACCCCATGTTAACAACCTGATCAGTCTTTCTCTGCCTGAAGGTACTGGGATGACAGAACAGACCACTGGGGTCTAATATTTTAGACAGAAAAATGTGAAGAAATGTCCTTATTACACCTCAGTTTTATCTAAAATTCCTTCTAGCCATACTTTTTGGGAAGTGCTCTTGGACATGAAAACAGCACCCTCATAGACAGCTTTAGGGATGAAACATCCCTTCAGTGATTTCCTAATCTGGTTAATGCACATTTTCTTGACAGTTGTAGAGAGGGACAACATATTTTCTTCAGACCTCTTATGCTACCTGAGTTAATTTAAACAATTACAAAAGACTTCCTACCCCTCTGAAAACCTCATCCTTTAAGTGTCCCCAAAGGGGAAGCCTGCAAGGATCTCTAGGGATGCCAAAATACAAGCAAACTCCTTCAGGCCAATCCTGGGTAAATAAACAGCCAGTCAAATGCTATTGGACAGTTGGAAAAGCACAGCCAAGCCCTCCATGGCTTATATTCCTGTCAGGTATACACTCTAAAACAGTGGAGAGGGGTTGTGGTTTGTAGCTTGTAGTCAACTGGTGGATTTGAGCTGCCTTCAGGGCCTCCACAGGCTGTCAAAAGAAAACAAATGGTTGCTGCTGTGGCTGCAGCCCAGGGAATCCCTTGGGCCACTGGTCACAGTCTTTATACCCCAAGCTTCAAACTCACAGTAACAAAACAACTTCCAGCCAGAGAGCTGAAGGGAGACAGGTCCCATAAAACATCCTAACATGTCATGGGAAGGATCCCAGTCTGCCATAAAGGTAACAGTCTGTCCACAAGAAACACTGGTATTTTAGGGAGTTTTCCTGCTCACTACAAAAACTCCTTTGGATCCATAAAGACAGGGCTGACAGGGAGTGGAGCAAGTGCAGGGCAACCTTCACCACCTCCCACTCTGGCTGCTCCATTTTCCCAAGGGATATCTGAAACCACAGAGCTTACATTAATTTGGGGATCTCAAGAAAAGTTATAAATATGTCCCAAGCCTTGCCTAATTAATTGAAAAGGACTGGCCTCTAGGCAAATGGCCAAAGACTACCCCTAAAATAAGCTGCAGACAAAGCCCAGGATGTGTAGCAAAACCTAGATGCTCTCTTCTGTTTCTTCCCTAGAAACCCTTATGTAACTGACAGTATAGCTGGAGAGTTATAAAGAATTCAAGAAGCAGTATGTAGCCCTTCTCCTTGCTGCCTAATCCAGCAAGATGTTCTGGCTTCAGAAACTTTGGAGGATTAGTCAGGGTTTCAGGACAACACAAGTACTCTGCCTTGATGGGCTGAGCAGGTGAGCCCAGGTGCTTCCAGGGCTGTCTCCAGCACATACATCTGCTGCCCTCTCCTTCTGCTCCTGCTGAAGTATCCTGGGATACTGATGCTCTTCCAGTCTCAGCAGGGCTTGAAGAAGGTGCCCCAGGCTGCACTTTCAGGGACCATTTGGTCCCTATTAGCAGCTCTGACAGCAGTTCCCCATCTCCTCTTAGGGTGGGACAATAGGGATAGCATGTTAAGGGCTGCTCACAGACTTACCAGCCAAAGCTTTTGGGTTTCCTATTCTTTAGGACAGCAAAGTGGATTTTTTTAAGGGGGTTTGTAAAAATGAGTTATTTATGCTTTAGTAAAAATATGACACACATTTTGGAGATACTGATGGTGTTTTTGTGCTGGCTTTCCAGTTTGTGCTTTACCACAAATTTCCTATGGCTGTAAAGGCCAATACAAGCATGTAATTAGCATGGTTTTCATCATCTAGCGGCATTAACTGGCTGGTTATGGTGGCTTTTGTACTCCAGTTCCTAGCCACATTCTAACATCCACTCATAAGTTTGGTCCCTGAGTCAGATCCATAGTTCATGTCTTATCGTGGTAATGCTTCCTTTAGCTCTTCTGTACGTTGCCAACCCTGTGTCTGCTTGCAGTTACTGTATACATACCCAAAAAATCCTAAAGGAAAACTTAGGGTAAGCACAGAGAAAACTCAGCATGGATACTGGTGAATGACTGATTCAGAAGAAAGATGTGCTTTGATTGGGACTGTTATTAGATGAGCTTTTAAGGTGTTGGGTAGAGCACAACAAAGCAACCATTTTGCAGGGAAATCACAGGAGGTTAAGTGGAGAGTTTGTTAAATAGCCATGTCTCTGACTGGAAAGGGATCCAGCAGAAAAGGACCTGCGGTTGCTGGTGGATGACTGAACTTGAGCCCATGGAACTGAGTGTGCTCCCAGCTGGTCAAGAAGGCCAGCAACCTCCTGGCCTTTATAAAAAATAGTGTGGCCAGAAGGACCACGGCAGGGACTGTACCCCTGTACTCAGGATTAGTGAGGCTGTGCCTCAAATCCTGTGCTTAGTTCTGGGGCCCTCACTACAAGAAAGATGCTGAGGTACTGGAATGTGTCCAGAGAAAGGCAATAAGGCTTGGGAAGGGTCTAGAGTGTAAATCATATCTGGAGAAGAGGAGGCTCAGGAGGGACCTTATCACTTTACAACTCTCTGAAGGGAGGTTGTAGCACAATGAGGATCAACCTTTTCTCCCAGGCAGCCAGCGATAGGACAAAGGGACAGTCTCAAACAGCATCAGGGCAAGTTCAGGTAGGACATCCTGGACATAGAAAGGATGGTCAAGCACTGGAACAGCCTACATAGAGAGTGGTGGAGTCACTACCCTCGGAAGTGTTCAAGAAAGGACTGAACATGGCACTTAGGGCTTTGGTTTAGTTGAAGTGGTGGTGTTTGGTTGAAGGTTGGGCTCAGTTATCCTGGAGGTCTTTTCCAACCTTAATGTTTCTAAGATTTTTTTCCTAGCAGAAATGGTCTGGCCACGGTTACAGTAGTGGAGCTCCATAGTTGTGCCTCTTCTCTGGGAACAGATGATAGTGACAAATGAAGAGGAAAGCAAAACCTTCCTTGCACTACTGAGCACTTACACATAAATCTGTGCTTTACTACATTCAAAGGAGATTGGGTTACTTTTTCTATCATTCATTTGATATAATTACCATTTTCATTTAAGGAGTAATGACTTGAGATTTTTTTATGGGGATACCTAAATTTTGATCAATGGACAATCTCATAATAAAAAAAATTCAATATCATTCACCAATCCATACACAAGTAAAACATTAATTTTTATTTCTTAAATAATACTAAATTATTATTAAATTAGTAATACTTATTAAATGAGCTGATAAAATCAGTGGAACATGATTTAAAATGCCCTAGAAAAGACATGACTAGAGCTCTTCTGGTTGTAGGTGTAAAACATGAAAGGAACTTGTTATCAGAGCAAGCAAACTTAGCACAGTTGGACCAACCATAATAAAAGCCTTCCTGCCTTTTCATTTGTAGTGTAATGGAAGCCTGTGAGTCAATCTTGACATAAAATTTTAACTGCATAAGTCACAGGCTTTTAAGAGTGCCAGACAGCAGCAAATCTTTTGTGTAAAGGAAGTTTTACTGGGATCTCGATGGGAAAGGAAGGTTCAGCAACTAAAAGCAGAAAGTTAGTCTCATCTTCATAAACAGTTCCTGCTCAGAAACTCTGTGGATCCAAATTGTCTATAATATATAAAGATAATACAGCTGAAGAGATGAGTTTTTGTCAATATATCATTATCTGCAAGAGATAACTTTTCTACAGTTCCCTGACACAGTGAGCTGAGTAACACAACTGGCTCTGTCACACTGCCCACTTTCCTTCCTGAACTGAAATCTGCTCCTTGACCAAGTCTGGAGGCTAGAATTTTACAGACTAAAACATGAAGCACTGTCTGGCTTGATCAAAAGAAACATGAACCAGCAGCATAGCATAAAGGTCTTCACATATTCTGGGATAAGACACAAGGAGCCGTATCCTCCAGACTTTGACGTAGCACTACAGGATGATTCACACCAAACAGAATAAAAATGCCAGGCAATTTATGACTACTGGGTGAGTGATCTTTCCTCTTTCCTCTCCATCCTTGCCTTTCTTCCTTCCCAGGTCCAAGAGGCTGGCTGATTTAGGGACCTGTGGCATCAAGTATATAATTTCCACTACTGCTGCAATAAATATAAAAAGTTTTCCAGACGATGGTGTAAGAAAGCAACTGCAGTTCAGTTTCTCAGCATCATTATTTGCAATGAATTCTAGCTCAGCACCAAGGTCACACAGTTCCTTTTGTCCATAAACCTGTTTAAGCTGAGACATTTGGAACCTTCTTCCCCACCTGAATGTCTTTTAATTTTTACTTTTTTTTAACATGTGAAGGTAATACCTCTGAGGTTCAGTGTGAGGAGTCTTGGAATATTAATAAAAAACAGAATCACAAAGGTTATGGCAAGTACTCAATGCACATGTGAACAACCCCGGTTGTTTTTAAACTCTGCTTTCTGCCCAAGCACTGTACAACACTAGAAAGCTGTATAGTGTGACGTTGACTCAGGTCTGGCAGGTGGAACAGTTATTAAAAGAAAGGCTGCAGTGCCTGGAGGTTTCATTTCCTTGTACAAACATGAGGGTACATTGGAGCATGTGGTGTTGATGATACTGTGGGGACAAAGCACAAACTACTCAGGCCATTAAAAACCCACATCCCAGACTACGCCACATGGCAGCACAGAAGAAAACCCAAGCATTTCTTGCTAACACAAACCAATTAAATTATTTTTAGCTTCTACAAAAACAAAAAACACAGCAAAAAAAGCAGCCACACTGGTCACTAAGACAATAAGCATTTCTAAGATTAGTCCTGAAATGCTCTAAATACATGCAACCCCTCCCCCATCTCCCAAAAGGAAAATCATAGTAACTATTAGGGTGTCTGCATTTATTACTAAAGATCGTAACACAAAGGTTTAGATTTAAGGTTGAAGAGTTTACTTTTCCTTCTGCTGTGCAGAAGGAATGATTTTGCTCTTCTTGACCCTCCATACAATGACCTGTCTGGCCATTTTCTGTGACTGCATATTTAGCAGGGTGATATAAAGGATCTCTGATACTTTTGATTTTCTTGAGAAACAAATTAATGTGTGTGTGTGTGTACACACAGATATGCATATGTATGTAAATATAAGCATATATGTGTTTGCAGATGTGTAGCTAAGAGTCAAAGGTATGGACATCAGGGCCAAAGTATAAGAACAGGGGACCAGGAAAACTTTCTTTGGTAACCTCTGAGTATGCTTAAAAGCAGCCCTGAGATTTTTGGGAGAATTGCAAAGCACAGTGCAAATTCATGCAGTGAAAATGTCCACTAAATATGCTATGGAAATACTCATTAAAGAAAAACAACTCGTGAAAG
Source organism: Prinia subflava (assembly GCF_021018805.1). Lineage (NCBI taxonomy): Eukaryota > Metazoa > Chordata > Aves > Passeriformes > Cisticolidae > Prinia > Prinia subflava. The sequence goes on along the minus strand of NC_086247.1, from coordinate 106,010,994 downwards.
ACTATGGTTGGCTATCATATGGCTCCTAGAAGCAGCAGACAAAAAACCAGCTGTACTTCAGATAGCATGGGTTAGTGTTCTTTGAAAATTTCCCATAACATTATAGAAGGTGAAATTCCTGTTCTATTAACATGCAGTGACACGAGCTGTTACTTCTGCGACCTGAAATTTAGGTTGGTGATAGCTGTTGTAAATTTTGAAAAAATAAAGACACAATTATATATTTTTAAACTCTTTGCATCCATCACCAGCATGTAGTTCTCAAAACTACCACCTTAAGCAATCACCCTTTGCCTTGCAGAGGTCTGGCTGATGGCCTGGGGCAAGAGCAGCCCCCCTCTGAGAGTTCAGGGTGTCTGGCCACTGTCTCCATCTGAGCCCTGGATTGCTCACAGAGGAATCTTTGGAGAGCTGATGCACATGGATCAGTGGGCGGCCCTATATAGACCTAATCCATGTCCCAAGCTACTGTATTTTGGTATATTTCACTTGAAAATAATTTGGTTCCTAAAGGTGGGGAAGCTCGGGTATTTACTACCCTGTGGGGAAAACCAAAGGCAAATCCACTGTGCACAACATGCCCAGAGTGAATGGCCACCCTAATTAGAGGCTAAAGCCATAGATTAGCAAAACATTGGGCAAAGAGGGTTTTTTAAGAAAGGGAAAGACTCCTTTTAGGAAACCTTCATTTTTTATGTGGCAAGGACTCTGTGTGGATCCCACATACCACTGCAGCCTCTTTAAGGAAAACACTGACTGACATAGGTTGCTACAAGGTCCACCCCAACAACCATGACTAGAGGAAATCACTAGCAACAATCAGAGCAAGCAAGCCAGACAGCTGCAAGGATGCTCAACAGAGGAAATGGGCTTTCACGGTGAAAAGCACAATCAGTGGGGAACCTTAGTGCAGTACAGCTCAGGAACAGTAGGTCTCTATGGCCTGTGACAAACTTCTCTCCCCACTACAGTACCCAAGAGGTAGAAAAATAAAATTTTACAGCCATATGTCCTTCACAACCAGCCTTCACTCTATGGGATGATATATGGTGCAGGATGCATTTTTCTGGAGAACAGTTGCTCGGTAGGTCAATTGTCACCAAGACCTTTATTGGAGATAAACACGTGGAACAAAGCGTTATTGTTGGGACATTTATTGACATTTCTCTGGTGGCTTTGGAAGGGCTTGTTCTTCTTCTCCTACTCCTTTCCATGGTTTATGTTGCTTGCCATTAACACAGTCCTGTGTTTTCATGGGCTCAGCAGCATCTGCTCCTCCAACTCTGTTTGAGCACCAAGGAAAAGAAATCACTGCCCTCCTCTTTGCCAGCTCCCCTCATTTCCCACTCCTAGCACAGCAGCACTGCCTGGCACAGTCCATCTCCTTCAGTGATCTCCTTCTGTGCAGGCTGGATGAGCCTTGCACACTCAGTTGATACATCTCAGTAATATTTTCTCTCCATTTTCTGCACCAAGAACTTGACATGGGCTGTTCCTGTGATGATCATAAAGAAACCAAATCCATGTCTATCCATACATTGTGCTGTTTGGTGTTTCAATTTCTGGTGGCTACAGGCTGTGAATCATCTAAATTTGTCTGTTCTTTCAACTTCTTGGTTGTTAGTTCCTTTTCTAACAGTGCTAGTATTCTTTAAATCAGAATTCTTTAAATCAGAATCCTCTTCCTAGCTATCTCTGCAGTAACAGTACTTATTTTTTCAAATTACAAGGGTTTTGTTATTGTGAGAACACTTTGAATAAAAGTGCCTTCTAGAAACAAAGAAAACATGACAAGTTCAGTGCATGAAATAAACACTGTGCATCGTGCCACTGATTACAAGACTATCCAAGCAAGTTCCTGAACACCCTTTTAAAATATTTTTTTAGAAAAGCAGTTTTGTTAGACTGCTGGCTTTGATGTCTGATTTCATGGAATCTATCTGAGCAATCACTTCCTTAGTAAAGGCTGATCAAGGATGGCAAAGCCCAATAGCTAGTCTGTAGAATGTACCTCACAAAGATATTTAATACAGATCTTGAAAAAAAATCATTGTAACTAATCAGCAACATTAATGCTTTTCTTTTTTAAGGATTTTAGATTCACTTGAGTGAGTTTCAAGTCTCCCTTTAGTTTATGCCAGAATATGGTCTAAAATTCTGGCCTGACAATTCATGTTGCTGACTCCAGGGAAAATGGAGCTGCTTATTCTAATTAAAACAAATTATTCTATAGTCTGGGTTAACAATTATTTTTGAAGACCAGCAATTTCATGGATTTTATCTGCCTTTTGCTTCAAATTTAGTGATGACTCTGCTGTCTGTCTTCCGACCTCATCCTTCAACACCCTGCTCTCCCAAGTGAGTCATTGCAGAAAATTCCCCAGCAATTGTCTGGTGTACTGATTTATGTCTAACTAAGGCAGCAGCTGCCTGGGCTGCTGCTGTCAAACATGGCACTTATTTTAATGGGTCAATTGCACAGGTGTCATCAATGAACCCATTTAACTCTTATTTCTGCATATAATTATATTAAAAGCTCTGTTGTAAAACGTTTTCAAAAATATCAGAATATCAGAATAATTCTTACTAGTTTTGTAATGTTAGAGAATAATATTATATTTCATTGCTGGTGTAGATTTTTGTAGAACAAAAGTACTAAAAAGTCATTATATTCCACTGAACAAGAAAAATGGCTTCAAAATCCCCAGTTACATTTAATATTTAAATTTTATGAAACTGAAAAATATTAATGCATTTTAAGCATGAGAATTTTTAATAAGCTTATGGAAAGCTTCTATTGTCTATGCTGTATACGTGAGCCATACCAACCGGGTGAGTACACAGTCTCCCTTTGTGACCAAAAGTTCTCTCCGAAATATTTTTTGGCCACAACCAATATAAAGTTTCCAACCCCACTTTGACCACTGGAAAACAAATAGATTTATTTTATGCCTAATCATTGTAACAAGACCCTATGTCCACATTGTGATATTTTGTTCTGGTTTCCTCCATAGCAAATGATGGGATGAAGCACAGTTAATCTAGACAGGGTTGAAGTCTACAAATTAAGTGCCTGGTTAATTACTCTTCATGGAAGTTATAAGCATATCATTCAGATACATAATGCCAAAACCTGTGAAACCCTGTTGCTCTCAGTCGAACATTTCTCATGTTTATAATCCCTGGCTTCATCACATATTTACATAAATTTGTGTATTACATTTTTCTGAAGTTAAAGAATTTGAGGTTCTGTAGCATATGTCTTTTAAAAAAAGACTAAGAAGAAATTTGCATTTAAAATAGTTTCATATACAAAACTGATTAGGTCCTTTTAGGCTAGGAGAAATCTCAGATGTGTTCCAACAAACTTCAGGTGTGACAGCAGTACTTACTCCAAGTGTTTCTTGAGCGAAGAAGAAAACTCAGTTTCCTTGACCAAACTACAAAGGTGTAAGATATTCAAGAAAGCAAACAAATTGTGGAGGCAGAGGACAGCTTCTGCGCCTTTGGCCTGGAAGGGCATGGAAAGCAACATCTCTAGAACTGGCTTAAAACCTTTAGCAGTTGGGCAGGATTTAGTGACAAAAGTGAAACTTCACATCAGAATTCAGATCCCTCATAACGGCATTCTGCCAAAATTTATTTAGGCATATGAATGAAGCACAGGAGACCCTGGAAAAATATTACATGGTTTGATCAACTTTTATCAAATAGTCAGGTACCAGAGAACTTCCTAAATACAGCCATGCATGAAAATACTGACAAATCTGAATGCAGGTGTTTCAAAAGTCTAGTCAGAAATGTCTGACAGAGATAAGTAATTCAGATTCTTCAGCACCAGAGATGTAACAAGAAAAAGACTTGGAAGTATTTCATTCCCCAGTATTCATCAAAGGCACTCTTTGATCGAGTTGCCTAGGAACAAACATTCTCACACTGGAGTGTAAGGGTCAAAATAAACTCACTGAGCCTGGAACTAGTCATAGGCTTGCTTCATTCAGTCACTGGAGGGGCTTTGAAATCCTCTGAATAATACAACATTCAAGGACAACTGACGCTACTGATCTTGACTGCTGAAATATAGATGCTGATATCCTTGATCTCCTTTTAGACTCCTAAACCTTGTTCTTCCCCTTAAATCTTTCATACAGGAGTTGCCAGACCTCAGACAGATCTGGAAGACCTCAGGACTTGGGGAGCCACAAAATTGTTCTTCCACCTCTGTCCTCTTGCTATGTGACTGAAGAACCTGTCCAGAGAGAGAGAGAGCATAGCCATGGAGCATAGCTCTCTGCTCCACAAAGGGCATGGTCAGCCCCAGAGTATCTTAACTATGTTTGTGAACATAAAACCACTCCAGACTGACTAGACCTTCATCAGATTTACTGGTCTGTACATACAATTTTTCATTGGGGGTTCAATACATCAGCCAAAGCTTTGCAAGTGAGAAACAGCAAATAGTCTGACAAGTGTCCCTTCAGTTAACCCTTCATCATGAATAAACATTGATTTTAGTTACCTAAATGGGTCACTGTAGTAATGTTGATGTGTAAAGGACAGTTGAATTTTGGGATGATAAATAAGATAAAATTGCCCAACAGATTCCATTCAAGCTCAAATACATCAACAGACCCTGCCAAATAGGCTTGCCCATTGCTCATGACACAAAACCAAAGCAAGTACTGCGTTCAATGTGACCTTAATCACTTGGAGTACATCTAATGTGGAATATGCACTACTCATGGGTTTGTGCTTTTTTTGCCTGGCTGGTTCAGCTGTGTGTGTCAGTAGGTCTTCCACAGTGGAAAATACCCCTAACACCTTGCTTTTTGAGTGTTATTGCAGTGATGGCATTAATCTTTGGTTCAGAGTCCTTCAAGACTTAAGTTTGTGACCATGGAGATCATGTCACGGTGGAAGCAAGCTGCAACAAGTTTGAACAGCCTAGTTGACTTCCCGAAATGTCACTTCTTTTTTATTATGGGAGCCATGCCAATTGCCTCACTAGTCATACTCCATTTACTTCTAGACTAGAACACAACAATGCTGTAGGATGGAAGTGTCCACAGATTGTTACTGGGTGCTTTTCCGGTCATTTGACTTTATGTGCAATGTCAAAACTGATGAGTATTTCTCTTCCTACTAAGTGAATCACAAATTATATTTCCTTGTGGTTCTCCATTCATATTTCTCTTCTGAGGCCTAACTGCTTCAATCAGACAGTGAAGTGCTGGCAAAGATGTGGGCCAGGAGAACCTCAGAACTAAAACTTTTGGTGTAGGGAGAGGGGTCAGCAATGTAGGGAACAAAAAGCTCCTTCAAATCATTATCAAAACAAGTTCTGCTGTTGCAACAGGGACTTTGTAACCCCTGAACATCTCTAATGATTACTACTAACAACACTGGTGCCCAGCAAACCTCACATGACTGCAATACCCACTGCCTTCTCAGCCTGTCACTGACCATGCAGACATGGTCACTACTCCTTTGTTACCCAGTACTCCACAACCACCTCGTCACCAACTTATTCATCTGTAGATCCATGTTCCTTGTTTATCCCCCCTCTCATGCAGACTTAGACTGGAGCACTTCAACTCCAGTTTTGGGAGTAGACAAAATTGAGAACTGTCAGTGCTAGAGTTTTATAGATAAAATTTAGTTTTTTGCCTTCTGTTGCAGATATTTCTCTTTTAGCTGTCACAGCCACACCAAGAAACATCTGTTTCAACCCCTTCAGCACCCACAGATATCTCCCTGTCCCTAAATTCTAACAACCACCCTGATGCATGTAACAGAAGGACAAATAAATGATGGTTGGGAAATGCAATAGGAAATTCCACTAGCAAGTTCCAGGCTGACACAAAAAGATGAAAGCCCTTATTTTGATTGTTACATTCTTCAGTAAAGGCAGTTTTATCACCATCAGTTTCAGCAATAAGCAGTTCAAACCAGCAGGAATTTATTAACAACACTCTAAGCACTTCATTTCTTCAGAGAGACTTGTAACAGCAGTGTCTAGTTCTCATCTGTCCCATGGGGCTGCTCTTACAGAGAAGAATGTCTACTTTTCCTCACAGCTCACACATGAGTAAATAAAGCTCTTCATTCCCTTCCCTCCATGTCTGATACTTATTCATAGTGCAGTGGGGTGAACTCAACAGCCCAAGGGCCATTTGCTGCACCTGGGTGCTCCTCCTGGGGAAGAGATGTCACCCTCCTCTCCACATGATGATGCTCTTAATGTCGTGATAAGCATGACTTGTTAACGATGATGGCTACAGATATTTATTTGGAAAATAATGTATTGATAACCATTTGCTTCTCTGTGCTGATAGTCCCACAAACTGCAGTTGGGCTTAATCTTACTTTCCAATTTTATTTTTTTAAGTTTTGTAGTGTGTGCTGAGGCTTGTGTGGGTATAACATAAGTGGAGCTGGAAACACATCTGCCCTTTGGACTCAGCACCTACTCATCCCAAAAAGTCTCTCTTATTATTTCTGTTCAAGAATACATGAATGTCGTGGTTGGGGGGGAGGTGAATTTTTCCAGGGGGATGTGGGCAGTCCAATCAGTGATCAGCTTTTCTGCTGGCACCTGGATTGGTCACTCGGAGGTTTAGACACGCCTCTGAGGACACAAAGAGTTAAAAGCAGGAGTCTGGGGGGCTCGGCCTCTTTAGGGTTCGGTTTCAGCAGTGGAAACATCTCCTCTCCCCTGCTCAGCTCTGGGCTGAGTGGGGGAGGGGAGCCACGTGGCCAGGCTCAGGACAACCACGCGGTGGAACTAAAGTAAGCTGGGCCCCGGGGGGGAAAAGAGAATGGACAGGACTGGAACTGAGCTGCCCCGTCCAGGATGGAGGGGTGGAAAACTGTGGAAGTGCCTTCTGTGTGTGCTCACCCCCCTCCTCCCCCCCAAACTCCGGGAGAAGGTGCCCAGCCACGTGGGAGTTGTAGAGCCTGGGAGTGCCTGAGCCTGCACCCTGCTGAGAAGAAACTGTTAACCCTTGCTTGGCAGAAAGAAACTTTTCTTAGACATTGATTCTCATGACTGGTGGTTTTCGGAGAGAGGGAAGCGGCCTGGGACCGAGATGATAAAGCATGATTGGAAGGAGCCCGATGGAAGAATGAGAGGAGTAGCCTTCTGAGCTGGAATTCTCTTGCATAATGTCAGCCATGGACTGAACTTAAGTCTCTTTTGAACATAAACTGCATTTTTGGGTGGATGCAGCTGCCCTTGCTTTTGCTACAGTGACTGGCACTTGGAAGAGTGGAGCGAGCAGAGAAAAGAGGGGGAGGGTGAGGTGGCGCCCTCTGCCCTCAGGGGAGACCTGCTCCTGGAACCCCGGCCCCTGGGTGAAAAGGGGAGAGCTCGGCATGCAAGTATCCTTAAAAGAGCCCTGTATGTAGTTTTGGCCTATGAGACAGCGGTGAGAGCGCTGGACATAAGAAAAAGAGAGTGTCACCTTAGCAGACTTCTCCGGGCGGTGCTATGGGTGACATGGGAACACATAAGGGGTGGACCCGTGTTTTCTGAAGAACAGTCTGTGGTGCGAGAGAGACTCCTCTCTCCCTTGCTGAATTGAAGATTAGTTTTTTTGAGTGGTGATTGTTTGATCTAAAACCCAAAGGTTGGTCTGTGAAAAGTGATGGGTGGGGAGGTAAAAACTGGGAGAAGAAATGTTCTAAGAAGTTTTTATTTCTGTCTCTGTGTGTGTTTAAGAGTATTTCTGTCCCTGTTCTTGTGTAATTAATAAAGTTTTGGTGGTTTTTTTTTTTGTTTTCAAGATTTAAGCCTGCTCTGCTCTGTTCCTGATCACATCCCACAGGAGTTGTTAGAGAAAAAACATATATTCATGGGTGCACTAACATCTGGCCAGTGCTAACCCATGACAATGAAGTTGGCTGCACGCCTGGATCTGCATCTGGTGTCTAAAAGAAAAACAACAATGTGTTTCAACACTTTATTTGGAAATGACAGACAAGAAGAAGCTGAGGCTGAGCAAGTTTGTCATGGAACTGAGCAACTACACACCTTAGCTTGAAGATTATGGTCCTGGGCCTAAGAGCAGGAGCCAGGGAATACAACTCTTTCCTTGTATACATATCCTTGTAAAAACAAACCATGGTAGACTAGAACACGTTAGGTTTTTTCAAGATCCCACCACCTTCTGATTGTATTTATTGTTTGTTTGGGTTTGTTTGGTGTTTGGTGTTGTTGTTGTTGTTTTGTCACTTTGCTTGCAGAAGTCCTCCAGACAGGTGGAGCAAAGTTCATTCTCCATAAACTAAGGCATATTTGTGCCAACCTGCCACTTCTACTCTGGACATTTCTTGAGGGTATGGAGGTAGTCTCTTGACACCCCACCTCTGGGTATCCCATTTCTACCCTGAAAAGAAGCTGAAGAAAATATCTGGTGTCCCTGACCTCTTGGGTAATCAAGTCAGCATGAGGAAAACATGTACTTAACTAATCCACAGCCATACTTAACTAATCTCACTTACTGTAGTGAGAGTGTTTTGCACAGTGTCAGCATCTTGGCTAGCTAATAACTAATCTGTAATAACTATCCAGTTCTTACCACAGGATGTGCACTCCTAATTTTTGCAGAGGAGATGATCAGTTTTCGCAGGATGGGTATTTCCGTGGATGGGATCCTGTTTTACTCAAGTATGTCTGTGAAGAAAACTCAGTCCTTTCCCAGGCTTGAGATCTGCATTGAAGAGGAAGACCATGTTCAGCCTCCTGTAAATATTGACCAAGTGAATGTTTTTTTCCTCAGACTATTATTTAGCCAGGATTATCCATATAATTCTTCAGTCACTCTTGAGTCCTAGCATTATTTTGGATGCCTGTTTAGGGAAATCAATATTCCTGTGACTTTAAACATAGCTTTAGTAGAAATGCTTATTTCAAATATTAGCTATGTATTGTGCCCAGTATATACTGAGGATGTAGATTTCTAAATTCACTCTAAAATAACCCAGAGAAAGAACGGATGGGAAAGATTTTTAAAGTCTTCATAACAAATCCCAAGCAATTTCCAGAAACTATGTCAATCAGTATAATAAGCAATTGCACTCACAGTTCTTCCTTTTTGAAAGATTTGATATTGTATGTATAGGACTTCTTAATCCTGTATTGCATTTCTATAGCTTTTGAAGTCTCATTTAAACTTTGGAAAGTGAAGTTATTGGAAACTTGGCTATTCTCTTTTATTTGATGGCCAACCAAAATACTGGATTTGTCTTGTCAGATGTAAATGATAGGATAGTATGTTGTGATGTGTGTATTTTAGCAACCAAATCCTTGTTTGTAGAGGTTTTATGTTGACATGGGAATCATGCACCACTTCATCAGTAATTTCACTCCCAAACCAGGGTAATTATAATAAAACACAATAGAGTAGAACCAAGCCACAACTGAAACATTAGCTTTCTATCCTGTCCCATCACTAGTGAATGAGACGTGAAAAGTTCAGGCTTACCGTAACTCTTTCCTAGTGCCCAATACACAGGATTTCACACAATAAAAACAAAAAATTTCAAGTTTTTACTGTTTGGGATTTTTTCCTCAAGCAGAAGAGCCTACAAAAACACTGCCATAATTCAATAGAAATTCATTTTATGGCTTGCCCATCTCTTTTGAAACTTCCTTTCCTGATTATTTTTCTGTATGGTTTGATGTCTGATGAAACATGCTGATCTGAACTCCTCTTTACTAAGGTACCTACTAAGCTAATAGAAAAGTTTCTGTTACATTTCCATTTGCCCATACTATCATTTTTTCTCTACTGCTTTGTTGCTTTATTTGTACTTCTGGCAGCCTTGCCATCCTTAAGCAGTACCTCAGCTGCATCTGTTAGCCTTGTGAATTTAGGGCATAGAAAACAAATTTACTGCACTGCTATGATGCATTCATTTTTATATCAGAATAATCAACATACCTGAGGCAGTCTGGTTCCCCTTTAAAAAGCAACTGCACTGCCATGTCCATGCCAAGGGAGTTGTTCGCATTGATTTTCAGAATTAACTAACATAATTAAAAATACAAGGGAAAGAGTTCATTCTTCACCACCAGTTCAAGAAATAAAAATGTTTTTCTAATTATCCCTAAATGTACCATAAGTTATATCTTCAAAATAAGAAGCAGAAAGGTTTGGGTTACATTTATGGCTTAGTGTGAAGGAAAATTAACTAAGCTTACTTTGGCCTGATACATTGATGTCGTAGTGTCTGTTACTGTTTGATTCATCTGAAATCTCTTTCTAAGGACAAACAGTAGCTTTAACGAGAGCAGAACTGCACCCATTCCCTCTATCATGCCAAAAAAAAAAAAAAAAGGAAAAAGAAAGGAAAAAATCATCTAGGCTTAGATCCCAAAGGCTGGGAAGAAAATAAACAAATCAGCTCTAGTTCTACATGGAGTCAGGCAGATAATACTTTTAAAAACTTTGTCTAAGAATTTCTCCTTTTTAATTTGAGATCTCTTTGAAGGGTGTAGCATGGTGCTCAGAACACCGTCTACTACTGCTGGCTGCAGATTTGAGCTTTTTACCACCTCCTGATGGGAATATGTCTATGGATACTTATGAAGGCATTTACCAGAGGAAGTGTATGCACATTTCTGCAGCTCTCAATTCATAGACCCTTCCATACTCTTGCTATAAAAATCAGTAAGATGCTTAAAGATTCTTAAAAATTAGTTACAGCTGAACACAACTTTTGCATAAAAGGGAATAAAAGAGAGTATCTAAGTATTACTTATTTACTATGCATTTATGGAGCCGTAGTCTATTCATTTGTCTAAACCCCTTTTTGCATTAATCACCTTGAACTGCCTTTCTGCCCCTGCCTCAGTCTCTGTCTCAGAGCTGCATAATGTGTGGCTTATTGACTTTCAGTCTTCATGTGTAGCTATCAGATTTATTTGGTGCAAGAATAAGCTAAGTATTCTTCTCTTCAACTAATGCCTCACTTGTCAAATTATTGTTCCAAGAAAAATCCACCCTTAAGAGTCCCTATTCCAGCTCTCCTGAAATCTAGCTACCACCCTCAAACACAAGTAACTTCTTCTGCATCTTAAACAGCTCAGCACAGTGGTTTTTAATCCTGTCTCTTTGAAGAAGGTCCTAGGAATGTTTTCAGCCAACACAGTGATTTAAAAAACAGAAGAGAGGATGTTCTTCAAAGCTCCCCAAGACCTGAAATGAGCTGAGGATGGATGACCTTCCACACATCTTCAGCAGCCCACGCATCTGCAGAACACTGTAGGCTTGCTAGTAACACGCCCAGTGCCCACCGCTTACAGGCAGCATCTGCTCCCACACGTGGTCAGACCCCAGCTTTTGACAGAGCTCCTGCCTGGTGTGGGAAAAGTTTAGCTTGTCAGGTTTAAGTTGTCAAAGCCATTGTGCAGTGGTAGGTGCCAGCTTGGAGCCAAATAACCACCCATTAATTGCCTGCATGTTTCTTCCCCTCACGGACAAGCACAAAAGAGAACAAGATGGTAATCCCCAACAATGAAGTAAATGTGTACACACTTGGGAAATACATAAACATTTATTTATACGTTATAAATACATTTAAATATAAATATGTATAATGTATACATTATAAATACATTTCCTAACATAAACAAGAGGAAGGAAGCCACTGAACCTGTGATGAAAAAATCGTTTCCATCAGCCCTTGCTCTGTGAGTGTTGTGCCCATCACAGCTTCCCTGGCCTACAGGTGTGTGGCAGGATGTAACTCTGCCCAAGACAAGAGGGTTTCAAGGGAAGTTTAATGAGGTGTTCCTGAGCAAAAGAGGCTGTTGCTAATAAAGCCACAACCCCAGCAACAGCTCCAAGCTTTAATAAGGTACAAGTGCAAAATCAAAGCCTGTCCCCCGAAAAGGGACGCAGTTTTGTGGGCTCAGCACCATGAGACAACAATTCAAGAGTTTCTCCTGTGTACTGGAAAAGGAATCAACTGTGTTTCCTGAATTAACTACCAGTCAAAACACACCTCAAGAAACAAATCCAGCTCCTGCAGTGAATGACAAAGGATGTGGCCCACTGCTGCCTACACTGCTCTATGTTCTTTACCTAACAGATGGGATTTTCCACTACAATGAGGACAGTTTTAGGTTTCCATAACAGGAAAAAACAAGCATTTCCTTTCCCATTTCTGTACAGAGCAGAGTTTGACACAGCATAGAAGAGCAGCCTCTCTTCCTTTCAAAGTAACTCTACCAAGCACATGACTTTGCAACTAAAATAATCAGCTTTAACATAAGGCATCTCAAGCTGTCAACACTTTATGTTTAACAGTCTCTTCAAAGTCAAAGTTCCTTCTAGGAATTTCATTCATCAGCTTTAAGAATTCTTAGTTAAAAATTATTATCAAGATTTTCTTAATCTGTAGAAAAGCTTCATTATCTAAAGCTAAGATTAGATTTTTGAAGCTGATGATTTTGTTCTCTCATTTGCATTCTTTTATCTATGTAGTGGCTATATAAATGTATTCTCTCACTTGTATTACTATAAATATGTGCCAGCAAAAATTATAGAAAAGACATCACTATGAGAGTCCATATGATTTTAAAATTGCAGAACCATTTATTACAAATAAAATGCAGTGGAATGTAACCTAAACATAAAAGGGAATAAAACGTGATTTCTACTATTACATATGAAACATCTTTCTGTAATACATTTGTGAAGAAAGATTATGCTCTCAATGACTGTTTAGTTACTTTCTTTATCCAAATTAATCTACATGGGTAAAAAATTATTTAAAGTCTTCATAACAAATCCCAAGCAATTTCCAGAAACTATGTCAGTCAGTATAATAAGCAATTGCACTCAGAGTTCTTGCTTTTTGAGACTGGATGTTGTATGTATAGGACTTCTTCATCCTGCATTGCATTTCTATAGCTTTTGAAGTCTCAAACTTTGGAAAGTGAAGTGCAATATGAAATGCAATATTTTTTCACTAACTTAAGAATTCTTTAATGTCTGTAATGCATGTAAATTTGACCTATTCCATACAGCCCTGATTTCTGAAAATTGTGGTCCACTGTGACACGAATCATGAAAATGCCTCCTCTAGGAATTTCCCTTGCCATGTGTTATTTCCTGGAAACACTCCTGGACAAAAACCTGGAAATAGTATTTCCTGGTCTTTTTTTAAAGCCTCTACATGAGGTTTTGCTCAAATACATCTGTTGTGGGTCAAACAATATTTTTTGAAATTATCATAGATTTATTTTTCCTTTTTCCTTCTTTTTTTTTTTTTTTTTTTTTTTTTTTTTTTTTTTTTTTTTTTCCTATCTCAGTGATTTGGGACTGCTAGAGTGAACTCTAAGACCAAGAATAGTGCAGTGTTTCGTCTGGGATGACAACCAAACAGACGCTGACAATGTATTGCACACATCTGAAGGCCTTTTGTCTGCACGTGCTGTTCTTACGCAACGGCATCCCACCTCCAGCTTCTGCATAAAGGAATTTCTGACTTCCATCCTTTCCAGGATACCTTTTGCTTGCCTTATACCTGCTTACAAAGCGCATAACCTGGTGGTTTTGGCTGTGATGGAGTTATTTTCCTGTTGGTGAGGGGTGCGGTGCTGCGTGTCTCCGCGTACGGCGAGGATGTTCCGGGGCAGCACGGACACCGCTGGCCGCATCCCTCTGCCGCTCCCGGGATGCGCTGGCCGGAGCGGGCGGCGCAGCACGCCGGGCTGCCCGGGAGAGGGGGCTGGCTGCCCGGGAGAGGGGGCCGGCTGCCCGGGAGAGAGGGGCTGGCTGCCCGGGAGAGAGGGGCCGGCTGCCCGGGAGAGAGGGGCTGGCTGCCCGGGAGAGAGGGGGCCGGCTGCCCGGGAGAGAGGGGCTGGCTGCCCGGGAGAGAGGGGGCCGGCTGCCCGGGAGAGGGGGCTGACTGCCCGGGAGAGGGGGTCCGGCTGCCCGGGAGAGAGGGGCTGGCTGCCCGACCCCCTGGCGCTTCCCGAGCCCTTCCCGGGAGAGGCGGAGCGCCTGGAAGCCGGAGCCGCGCCTCCCCGGCAGCGGCTCCCAGGCGTGAGGCTGTATACTATGGAATGTCCCTCTTCTCCCTGCAGAGCTGAAAAGCTCTTGGCTCCGTGTAAGCTCTACTCAGCAACACCTAAAACACCAGCGCGCTGTCACCATTGCTCTCACACCGAGTCCAAACCCCAGTGCTGTACCAGTTACTAAGATGAAAAAACAGCTCATGTGCTTTATATCCCACTCAAAGGGTCACACTTAAAATCTCTAATCCAGGATGGTAGGGTTTTTTGGGTTTTTTTTCCTAATTTTTACTTTTCCTTCTTCACTTACGCATTTTCATTTCAATAGATTCTGTCACACGAATGGCAAAGATAATGTCTCCCTTTTAAAGATTCATGACACTACCAGATGTTTATTTGGCCCTACAAGTACATAAACATATTCTTAAGGTTAACATTAGTAGATATATTTCCACCATGAAATTTGTTTAGGTGGAAACCACGGATAGTTAAACACAGAAATACATAAAAACAGATAAAAGAAAACAAAGCATACATAGTAGTTCATACACAAAAATATAGCTAAAAATGAGGCAATTATTGACGTATATTAGGTTTGCAAATAGAGGGTTTTCAGGAAAAACATAGTTTTAACTACAGGTAAAGGGTTTATCATCAGTTTCCATCAAAAATAAACTGTATAAAACTTCATTAAATGTTTGAGACTGCTTATTTTCTGCTCTCATTAAACTCACAATCTGTGAGTGAAAGCACTTTTCCTGGGAGAGAGGAACTTGTTATAAAACAAAAAAGAAGCACAATCTGAAAAAGTAATTTTTTCATATGTCAAACAGATCATCTGTTTATGGAATAGTGAGGAACTGATGAGAGGAAACTAATCAAAAATAATAATATTCATTAGAAAGATAAGGCAGTAGAGGTGGAAAAGAAAGAGTTTGCAGAGAGATAAAAGTGAGTGTGAATGGCCAAAAAATAAGAAATTGGCTCATAAATGAAATGAACACAGCTTATGCCTTTATTAATATTCAGCTCTTTATTAAAGTGATCAGCTGGGTGGTAGAGTCCAACAGGAGTTTTTCACGCTGCTGTAGTAATCCAAAGGAACAGGTGCTGTTTCAGTTCATCACTCCACCACAAACAGTAGATGCCGAGTCCTTGTTCCCATAGGAACAGCTAGAAGCTCTCTCTGGTCAGCCCTCAGAAGGCAGAACAGTGGAGGAGTCTGTCACTGAAGTGCAAAGAGGCAGACGTCAGTTCTTTACCCTCATGGAAAAACCTCGAGAGTTTCTCACTTTCTGAATCAGTCACTTGAGCTGGCCCAGTCCCATTCCAGTCAGACTCCTAATTGGTCATGGTGAGTCTTCAAACCAGGCCAGGGGGTGAGTCCACTCCTTCCTTGGCCAGGGCACCATTTAGTTCTCCTTTGATGCATCTAGCTTCTTATCTTGAGGTGCTGGTCCTCTCAAAGAACTCTCCCAGGATGCACAGGGTCAGTTTTATTTGCATATACAAATGCATATGCATTTGTCCTGGTCGAAGCAGAGGGTATCCCTGCTGAAAAAGGTAGTTACAGTGAACAATGACAGGGCTATCTAGACAGTAGCCTCTCCTTTTCACATTCTAATGAGGTAGGAGAATGCCACAGGGCAGCTTCCCCTCATCCTCAAACTTGCTGGGGTGCCTGGGCTACCTCTAGCCAAGCCAGGAGGGGGCCAGTGGCTCCCTAGGGGCAGCAGCATCACCCCAGTTATGGGGTTCCCTGCTGTAATAAATGACAATCACTCGCTTTGGGGATTTTTGGAAATCTAATAAAAATAAAAATGGTTATAAAAAAATGGTAATACAAATACAATAATAAAAGTTAAACAATTTAGAGTAGGACAATTTATGAGACAATAATAACAAAGAGACCAGCCCGGGCTGGGTCCTCTCTCCCTAGACCAAAGTCAGCAGGAGAAGGACCCTGTTAAGAGAAAATTCACTCCTTAAGAGGAGTAATCTATTGCATATACAAAACACTTAATGATTATGCATATTTTTTGTTTAAAACAAGAAATCCGTCTGGTACTTGTCAAAAAATTTTCTGTTAATCCCCAGGCGCCTCTGAGTCTAAATCAGGCTTGAAGAGGTTCTTTTCTGTAGATAAGGAACGCCATAAATCCTTCTCCTCTGGAAATTTAGGGGTTTCTGTAATTATTATCTCTGTGCGAAGAACCTCCTGATTATCTTCTCCTTCTCCCGAGCTAATAAAAAGAATATCTCACACACATAGCTTCTATTTTAACTACTAGAGCTTAATGTTGATTACAAAACTACATTCACTATACTATTCAAAAGTTAATACAGCATAACTTTTCAACCTAGCATAATACATATAGTAAATATCTGCATAGAGCCATATAATATGCATTCCTCACACCTGCAAAAAACCCCATTTTTCTAAAAGGCTGGGTGACGGCACAAATTAATGGAACGAGGGGGTTGCATTCTGAGCAATTGGTAACACTTTTAATATGCTAATATGTGCTCTGCATTCTTCTCTGTGGGGATGGGGTGGCTGTCTCTCTATGGGGTCCAGGACAGGGATGACACAACCCTTCCTGACCGGGGTTTGCCCATCCCTGGGAAATGCTGGGGGTTCCAGTGCCCCCCATTTACTCTGTTCAGAGCCCGGCTGTTGTTCTCGTCAGCAGCGGCTGCGCCTGTCAGGGCTGCACGGCGCGGCTGTGGCTGCCCGACCGCTGGTGTTCTGCAGACATAACCCCCCCACATCTCAGGGCCACAGCCGTGAACAGGGGAGCCTTTAGAGCACTCATACCCACTGAGAATTTGTTCATAACAATAAACAGCCCCAAAGCATTCTCTACGCTCAAAGCACTTTCCAAAAGCCAACAGAAATTCAAAATTGTCTTTTGTTTAAAAGTAAAGTACAAGAATTTCTTTGTTCTTTCCAAGTGAATAAACTCTTTAAGAAAGAATTTGTCTTATGTTGATGACAGGCAAGAGCTCAGAGAAGAACATTTCTGTCACTGAGCTGACTAGTGAACTGCTGTGGGTTACTGTCTAATAAAGTTCCCATTAACATCAGAGACAACAGGATTTTTGGACTGTTTCCTTTCCAGGGAAGAAGTTCTCTTTTTGTCTCTCCTCTTTATCACAGGATCATAAAATAGTGGTTCACGTGCATGTTAGAAATTTAGACTCTTTTATCATTTGATAAAACATGAGTAGGAGGTAGTTAGCTAATTTCATGGAACAAAAATAATGCCTTCAAAAGCAGCACATCAGGGTGTTAATATGGTTACCAGGAAATATGGTTGTTATGAAATATGTTGAACAGCAATTACTGCTTGCACTAAAACCATCACATTATCCTGGGAAAAAAGCCAACTCTAAAAAATAATGTGTTTTATTTTAATACCTGATAAATGTTTGTAGCTTAGCTGCTGATTTCACTTTGTCACTTTCTTGTTGCAGGGTGAACTTAAATTTCCTCCACTGGGGGTTCATCCGCTTAAACTGAACCATGTCATGGAAGAAAGAATTAAACAGCAGCTTTAACGTTGGAGTGGGGTAGCCAAGTTATGTGACAAACCTAATTGTATGTTTGCCTTGTAATTTCTTAGTCAAGTGATTTTTTTTCCTCCTGTCCTACTGTTGAAATACTTAATCACATCTTATCCCTATTATCTATTTTGGAAGCAACCTGATCACCTGCAGTGCAACCTATTTCATTCTTCTTGAAGGAGAAACAGGCATTAGGAGCTTACAAACAAGAGAAGCTGAGGTATTAGCTCAGCTAGCCAAGAATGTCTTTGGCTGTGGGTTTGCAGCTTGAGGTTTGAGAATCACTCATGCACTGGAATATGAACCTCCATATGCTGGAGTGACAAATTCCATTCCATCATGATCCTGCAATATAAAATTATAAACTATAAATTACCTTACATTTCCAAACTGCTTGTCGTACACCACAAGAGAAAGAGGAGAGGTGCAAGGTTCTTACCTTCCATTTCCAGACTGCTTATCATACTCCACAAGAGAAAGAGAAGAGGCGCAAATTTCTTACGTTCCATTTCCAAACTGCTCTTCTTACTCCATAAAAGAAAAGAGAAAAGGGACAGGAGTTCTCAACCCCAACCCTTCTATCCCACTTACCTTTATTACTCACAGCTGTGAGCCATTAAGGGCAAGGCTGTTTCTGGTCTTTGGTAATTGGTGCACCTGTACCTTATCAGAGGCCAGGTCGCCTGTTAAGATAATTAGAGCTCATTGAGTATTTTCTGTTTTCTTCTTCTAAACAGATTCTTAGCCAGTTTCCATGAACAAGGGGCAAGTCTGTGGAAAAGTATTTTTTTATTTAGGGAAGGTTTTCTTAGGTATATCTTACCATTCAGCCAAAGAAAAAGGGGAAGCGTCAAAGTCATTTTATACTTGTGTAGTATGCATAACCTTGTTCAATGTGACACCATCTGATTTACTGGGATCGATGCCAGAGAGCAATGTAGGTTTGACATATTTTGCCATTAAAAATCCAAGATTGTCTGACAAAGATGTTATTTTTGTCTGAAAACCAGTATTTGCCTGCAGATCCCTGAGGTGCAGCAGAACAGTCTGGTACTACATCAGTGTATGTTTGTGTCTAAGCATGTGTCAGCAATGTCCTGGCATATGGGGATTTGTTAACTAAATTGCAGCCAATTGAGAAAGGAAAATGGTTACTCACCTTTATCTGATATTTATTAGATCATATTTTGGATAATTCCATTTTTTGTTCCCAGTGCAAGACATTGGTAAGCTGGAATGGGTTGAATGAAGGCCAACAGAATGGTCAGGTCTGGCACACCTGCCCTGTGAGCAGAAGCTGCAAGAGCGAGGTTGTTCAGCCTACAGACAAGATGGTTTTGGGAACACCTTACAGCAATCTGTCCATACCCACAGGGAAGTTAGCAAGAATGCAAATTCCTCCTATGTAGGGGCATGGTACATGAATGAGAAACAGCAGTCCCAGACTAAAAGAGGGGAAGTTCCTGGAACTGGAACAAATTGTCCAAGGATCTCTATGAGGACAGCAAAGCACTGGGACAGGCTGCCCAGGAAGCTGTGGAGTTTTGTCATGGAGGTTTTAAAACCTGACTCAACAAAGCCCTGAGCAACCTGGTCTAAATGCTGAATTCACTCTTAACTCTGAGCAGGATGTTAGAGCAGATCCCTATCTGAGATCACTTCCAACCTGAGAGATCCCATGGAAGGCCACCTTCCAAATTCTCTCATGATCACCTTTGGGTAATACAAGCCACTGAATATATTCCCGTTTTCTTACGGAAGATCTAAATGCAGAACAAATCCATGAAAAGTATACAAATTATAATGTGGGAATAAATGCAACAATTCTGACTGCAAAATGATAATCGTGAATGGAATTGGTAACAGGTTGTCTTGATTGCTAGCAGGAACACTTAAGACTGACTTTTAGAACATCTCTAGCTCTTTTGACAGTTCACATTTTTTAGGAGCCAGTGTTGATTAAGATTCAAACAGGAAGGGTCCAAGTCTTACAGTTTTGGTCTTCAGTTCACACAGTCCATATTTTCGTTTTAAAGGGCTGTATCTGATTTTCCCATTATGCATTTTTCTGTATTCTCGAATGTTTAATTGTAAGTGATGGAGGAAGCTGCAGGTCAGATTAATTAGCCTTTTTGACTCTGTGTGTGTGCATTAACCTTACTGAATGGTCTGTTACTGCTTAATTAAGCCCACAACATAGTTCTTTGCATTGATTAGGTACCATACAGCTGCCCCAAGTTTTGCTATTCAAAGTTATGGCAGACATCTAAGTCAGATGTTGCTGCTACTGCTCCTATATGTTAGCAAACGCCCCAACTAAAACAGGCCAGGATTTTTCCAATTAAATAGAATAAGCATGAGAGGTTTTGCTGGAAAAGTGTCATATACTTGACGAAATTCATCAGGTTAATATTCTTTTTTATTTCCCCTGAAACATAGCAGGAAGCCTTTCTGCATGTGGCATTGGTTGGTACACAACACACCTATTGAAGAGACAAAAGTCACGACTGTAGGCAAGGTGATTATGTGGGCTTCCTGACTGGAGGACAGACCTCTGCCAGAAGGTTGTGCACCCATAGCTTCCATTTCACCCAGAAGCCAGCTAGTGTTGATGGATTGTGTACATTTTCCACAAACACTGGAAGTGGGTTTCATCTCAAGTAGCTTGAGACATACAACGTGTATGGGATATATCAGAGGTTAGTTAGATTCAGTTAGATTCAGTTTTATTGTCAGCAGCGAGAAGTAGGTACCAAGAAAAATTATTCATCTGACCTGCCTTAGAAATCTGCTGAAGGACAAGACAATTCATACTTCAGCAAATTGTTTTACCTTCCAATGACAGGAAAAGAAGTTCAGACAAGCAGCCTGACTGCAAGTTAATCCCACACAAGAAAACAACACTGGTCCATAAATCTGGAACTAAGAAAAGTCTTATAATAAAAGGGACAAAAAGCCTCATTCCTACAGAAGAGCCGCATTTTCAGTGTACCCTCTTCAGACATTATTAAAACAAACCCAGATAAAGAATTATTACGGTACTTTGATCAAAACTGCAAGTCACACAATTTTGAAAATCAACCTTTTTCATATATTGAAGGTTTTTTACATTGATAAAGCCATGGGAGATAAGAATGATAGTTTCTTTTTCAGAATATTTATAAATCTAAACCATATTACATTAGCTTTGTGTATCTGAACCTTCATTTGGCCACCAACCAGTACAGTTCCTTCTGAGTATCATCAAGAATAACCTGCAGCAAGTAGCAAAAAAGAAGAAAAACTTCTTTGGAACTCCCCTTGTTTCTCTCTTAGAGGGTAAAGTTCCTTCAAATCTGAAATTTATAGGATACCGCTTTAGCCAACAGAGCTCACAATCAGCTCATCACAAGCCTTACTGTTCCTATTATTTCATCATTGCAGATAACTATTTCCCAGACCCTTATTTGAGGAATTTTGATGAATTATGTAATTTGGTGAAATCTGCCTAAATCTACCTCCTTTTGTCTTTGTCCTTGTTTGTTTGATTGTTTTGTTGGTTTGGTTTTTTTCTTTTTTTTTTTCCCAAATGAAAAAAACTCATGTTTTTCTCTGATCACTGCAGAAGAAAGTCTAAAAATTTGACTGTGAGAAAGTGCTCAGCTAGAATCAAAAGAAACAGACACAGAAGTTCCAGAGCTGCCCTGGCGGCCTGTAAGGCTGCCAGGCAGTCTCCCAACCCCAGAGCTCAGCATCACACCTTGCCTGAGCCCTCTGTCCTCCTCCTCCCTCTGTCCTGCTCAGCTCTGCTGCAATTCCAGCTGCCCAGAGTGACTCTCTGAGCCATCGCAGTTTCAGCACCACAAATCCTGAGAGGGACATGAAAAGAGTGAGTTGAGGCTGCAGGGGGAAATGCACACACACCAGAAGGAAGGGGAAGTTAAAATGGTAGGGACACGGTGAGTGTGGTCACTGAACAAAAACATGACACAGCCAGAAATTTAAGGAAAGGAAAAATTGTCCTGGGTGCCTCCACAGCAGCAATGCACAGCCTGTTTGTTTTACTTTTTTTCCTTTTTGCTTCACTTCCATAAGTTCCAGCTCCTAAGGAGTACATGCATGAAAAGAAACTGACTTCCTCATAGGTCATGACCTTTCATACATAATATAAAACCACATATTGTGATTATAGTGTAGCTATAGTCATTCAGAAGTACTGCAGAGAGCTGTTTGACATTATTGTATATAGAGTGAGGGCAAAGGGAGTTGAGCTGCAAAGAGAACCAACTGTTTTTATTAATGAAAAATTTCATAACTAATTTTGTTGAAGCATAACACACATCTTGGGAAGTGAAGTATTTGTATTAGACACTTGTAAATCTAACTAAGCATAAACACTTCAAAGCATTCCTGTGAGGGAATGATTGTATTTTAACGTTATGCCCAAAAAGGCTTGTCTTGTTGTTCAAAATAGTTACACCTGGAGAAAGAAGTGTATTCTGAGGTATACTCCTGAATATTGGTCTATATGAACATAGCTCACTCTGGCTAGCTAAAAATCATGAAATTAGATAAACACAGTCTAGTGATGAATACTTTGGGGATCTGAATTTTATTATCAAGCATCACTAGAAAACCTGTTTTGCACATAAAACAGGAAAATACCCAAAGTTTCAGCTTTTGTAGTCTCACTAGATATTTAAATTGACAACAGCAGCTTCAAGACCAAGGTGCATTATCTTGTGCATTGTCGATTGCCACAGTAAATGATGCATACACATATAGCCCATGGGAAAAGGAGAAAGTCAAGCCTGGATACTTTTTGAGTCATCCTGCACTGAACGTGACAAATGTTACCTACTCATTTTGGTGAAGCCTGTACATGGAGTTAGTTAGTATGGCTCAATTGATAGACAGAAATTTAATAATCCTCATGGCCTAAGATTTCATGGCAGTGTCTGTGACCTTTGATAATGATGTCTGCAAAAAGTTCATAAATTCCTGGAGCTGTTTTTCGGGATCTGAAAGATAAAAATATCCATTCTAAAATATGCAGTTTATCTTCCCAATCATCATTCCATTGACACAATATCCCAATGGTATTTCATGATCTTTTAAAATAAATAGTTACATGCCAACAGAAGTATCTATCCTGTTAACAAATTTGCATGTCAAAGCTAATTCAACTTTTTCTATGGCCTTTTTTGCTAGAGCAGTCAAATATCTCTCATCAGTAGAGGAAGTAATCCTTGACAACAACTCATACAAAGGTTGCATTTGATGATTAGCTATCCCTAAGTATGACCTAAACCAACCTGTTGCACCAACCAGTTTCTGTACGTCAGAATGGTGTTGCATCCAGCTGGGGGCCAGGCACCAGTGGTGTCCCTCAGTGGTCTGTGCTGGGGCCAGCTCTGTTCAATATTTTTACTGATGACATGGATGAGGGGATTGAGTCTTTCATTAGTAAATTTGCAGACAACACTAAGCTGGGAGCATGTGTTGATCTGTTGGAAAGTAGGAGGGCTCTGCAGAGAGACCTGGAATGGTTGGATGGATGGGCAGAGTCCAGTAAGATGAAGTTTAATAAGTCCCAGTGCTGAGTCCTGCATTTTGGCCACAAGAACTCCCTGAGCACTCTAGGCTGGGAACAGTGTGGTTGGAAAATGCCCAGGCAGAAAGAGACCTGGGGGTTCTGGTGACAGCAGCTGAACATGAGCCAGCAGTGTGCCCTGGTGGCCAAGAAGACCAAGGGCATCCTGGCCTGGATCAGGAATGGTGTGTCCAGCAGGAGCAGGGAGGTCATTCTTCCCCTGTACTCGGCATTGGTGAGGCCACACCTCGAGTGCTGTGTCCAGCTCTGGCCCCTCAGTTTAAGAAGGACATTGAGTGCTGTGTCCAGCTCTGGCCCCTCCATTCAGGAAGGACATTGAGACACTTGAGCATGTCCAGAGGAGACAGCGAGGCTGGTGAGGGGCTTGGATCAGAAGCCCTGTGAGGAACGACTGAGGGAGCTGAGGTTGTTTAGCCTGGAGAAGAGAAGACCAGAGGTGACCTTATCACTCTCTACAACTCCCTGAAAGGTGGTTTGAGTCAGGTGGGGGCAGCAACTGACAGAACAAGAGGACAGTCTCAAGCTGCATCAAGGGAAATATAGGCTGGATATTAGGAAAAAGGTTTTCATGGCAAGAGTGATAAAGTACTGGAATAGCCTGCCCAGGGAGGTGGTGGAGTCACCATCCCTGGATGAGTTTAGAAAAAGACTGGATATGTCACTCTGTGCCATGGTTTAGTTGAGATGTTAGGGCATGGGTTGGACTCGATGATCTTGAAGGTCTCTTCCAGCCTTGTCATTCTGTGAATTATGTGAATTGGTAACAGTTTTAACTTCAAAGTTTAATTTTACAGGTTGAGGCACAATCTGAGTATTGGTTATTATCAACCCCAAATATTTCCAAGGCCTCTGTACTTTCTCTGAGGCAATAACTAAACCAAAAGTTTTCAAATTTGTTACAGCACATGGTTCAAGAGCTGATAATGGTTTATTTTGGACACCAACAAGATATCATCCATATAATGATAGCAATAAAAATTACTAAATTGCTCTCGTGTCTTTGATAAGGCCTGTGCCACAATCCGTTGGCAAATAGTTGG
Source organism: Prinia subflava (assembly GCF_021018805.1). Classification (NCBI taxonomy): domain Eukaryota; kingdom Metazoa; phylum Chordata; class Aves; order Passeriformes; family Cisticolidae; genus Prinia; species Prinia subflava. The sequence continues at coordinate 105,986,768 of NC_086247.1, read as the reverse complement.
AGAATTTCTTATTTCTTGAGGAAGAACCTCCCATTGATATCTTTTATTAGGTTCAGCAAGATTTAAAGAGGGTACAGTAACAGCAAATTTTTCCTTATCTTGTTCAGCCAACTGAATAGTAAAAAAGCAATCTTTTAAATCAATGATAATTATTTCCCATCTCTGTGAGATCGTTGTGGATGTTGGAAGGCCTGGTTGTAAAGCTCCCATTATCTGCCATAAATCATGCAAAAATCTCCATTTTCCTGATATCTTTTTTATCACAAAAACAGGGGTATTCCATAAGCTGAATTATTCTTTGATATCTCCAACTTGCAGCTAGTCTGCTACTAATTCTTGCAGGGCTGTAAGCTTTTCAGTAGGGAGGGACCACTGGTCAATCCAGACAGGTTTATCTGTCAACCATGTCAAGGTTGCAACTGATATTTAAGGCCCCGCATCACAGCGGCCCCTGTTAAAAATCTGTAGTGATTTTGACACCCCATTGGGATAAACAATCTTGTCCCTATAAATTATGTGGGGCATTGGTAACATAAGGCCTGATGTTAGCTTGTTGGCCTTCAGGATGTTTTACATTAATCACAATAGCAGACAAACCACCTATAGTTGAACCACCCAACCCAATTATTCCAAAACCTGTTTGAGTGAAGAGCCATGATTGAGGCAAAAAAAGTTGTGAAATTATAGTTACATGTGCTCCTGTGTCAATCAAATCTCTTATTGTTATGGTCTCTGGATGATGTCCCTTGGCTGTGACAATGCATTGTTTTTTCTGGGCATTGATCTGTCGCTTTTTGAGTCCAAAATACTTGGGGTGCTCCTACAGATCCACAACCTCCTGTGCTATGACTCCAGTTCACTGCATTTGGAACACAACTGACAAAGGGGACAAGTTGAGCAGTACAAGTTCCTTTTTGAATAATTACAGGGGGTTCACTAACCGATACCACAGCATGAATTTGTCCCAAGTAATCGGAATCAATAATGCCTAAATGTACACCAATACTTTGACTAGTACTACTAGATCTCCCTACTAACAAAGCATTCAAACCCTTTCCTATAGGACCGTAGGCAGCAAGAGGCACTTCACATATTTGTCTTGTCAAAATGATCACTGTGTCAGAGAAGTGGCCCTGCAGAGCCACTTGTGGCCCCTGAGTATTGTTTGCAAATGGACAGCTTTGCAGTGCTGAGAGGGCTTGTGTTTGTTGGTAGGGTTTTTGTGTCCTCACACACCCCTTCGCGTTCTTCTTCCCATTTCCCTGCAATTGCTATCCATTTGCATGATATTTTGATCTGCATTGTCTGACACATTGTCCAAATTTACCACAACAGTTGCAAAAATTCACTTTGTTGCCTAGATTTATCTTGGGTTTTACTATTCGTTCATTATTTTGTAGGCACTGTGACTTTTAAATGCCCCTGCTCTCCACAAGTGAAACATTTTCGTGGAGGCCTTAGGAGTGCTGCCAAAGCAGCCATTTTATGCTCAACTGTGCCAACTTTTGAGCAAGCAGTTACAGTATCAGCTAACGAGGGATCTCCTGCCAAAGACTCAATGATTTTTTGGCAGTCCTCATTCACATTGTCTCTAGCCCATTTTTTGCATAGAATTTGTCTCAAATTTCCATCATCTACTTGTTTCTCAATAGCTGCAGCAACCTTTTCCACAAATTGCAAAAAAGATTCCTTTGTCCTTTGTTGTATAGTAACGTATCTCTGTTTGGGATCTGCCATTTCCATTGTTTTAATTAATGCACTCATACCTAATTGTTGAGCCTGTGCCAAAGTTAGAGGATCCCACCTTGCCTGTAAATCTGGGTTAGAAAAACATCCATTTCCTAATAAGGCATCAACTCCTACAGTGTGACAAGGGTCCTGCTGAGGTAATTACAAGTTATTCAAAGCTGTTTGTTCACCTAATTGTCTCCAGGTCATTTGAAATGCACCAATTGTATTGGCTGAAACAAAATTGCAGCAAGATGCATAATATCTTAAGGAGCAAGCAGATCAGCATTAATAACACAAATTAATTGCACTACTACTGGAGAATTAATACCATATTTAGCCACCTTTGCCTGGAGGTCTTGCATGACTTTCCATGCAAATATGCAATGGCTATCATTTTGTTCTGAATTAGGAGCTGCTTTAAAAACAGGAAAAGCCATAGGCTCATTACAAGCAACATTCATATCAGCACTCTGCATCTCCAACATTTTTGGTGAATCTATTTTTGCTAATAAATCCCAATCCCTCACTTCTGCTGCTTTCTTTTTAATGTGCTCCCAAAAATTACCCCCTTGCCAAGCAGTCACAGTTGCTTGGCAAGGGGGTAAAGTCCAGGGAGCAGCAGGCTTAGATCTATTCTGGGGTTTGCTACAAACAGAACCATGCACCAGATTTTCTTGTCACCAGCATTTCATCATCCTCACTACCACTATTAGGCAACAGTTGATATAGTGTTAATGATTTTATTTGTTTGAGCAGTTCTGGAGGAAGTGGAGGGGCAGACGGCTCACTGGTTCGTCAATTTGTTTCTCCTGTAAAGTCATTTTAGCTAACTGCAGCATGGGAGTAACATATTTTGACTTGGCACTCAATTCAGCTAACTGCTGAGCAGGGGAGGGGTACACAGGAGGCTTAACACAGTTTTTTGGGGGACAGATACCAAGAAGCGTTATGAGTTTGTCGTTTTTTTCCCACAACAGTAGACCCTGGTGAAACGTCCACAGAAGCAGCTCCAGCAATCTCCACTTCAGGGACAGGCACATTCTCAGGTTGAACCTCATTTTTCTGTTGTTCCACATTAACTTAAATTCCTTGCTCTGATTCTTCTTCCACCTCCTGCTCCCTCTTGTCCTGCTCTATTTTCCATTATTTTAAAGTCTCACAGAGCAATCTCCAGGTGGTAGCCAAATCTGCAGCCACCTTGTCCCCTTTAGATACCACATCCCATAGTCCCTCCCCAACTTCCTTTCATGCTCTAACATTAAAGGCAGTACTTGCATCAGTCTCAAAAGTCTTGTGACTTTGAATTTTGATCCAATGATACAAAAGTTAATGATGTTTTAGTATAGCTACCTCTTACAAATCTTCCTCAAACTTAGTTTGTCTTAACATCTTGCAGGTGGGGCAGGTCACTTGTGTACCTACTGTAATTTTGTACCTTCCTCTGCAGAAGTTGGTTGAAAATCCAGATAAAATGGCCTTTTGAGAGTTCCCTGGGCAGAAGATCGAGTCTTAAACATATCTATTTTGCTGTTAACACCTAGAAGAACTGCCCATAGGCTCGGATTCCTGAAGCTGAATCTGACACATCTGTGAGAGACATAAAATCAGATTGGTGTTTTGTGAGGAAAACTCTGCTTGTTTTACCAGAAGATGAAACTCTCTGACTCTCTGCGCTCAGCTTGACTGGAACCTGCCTTTTTTTTTTCCCCTCGGTATTTTAAAAGGTGTTTTTACACTGGTGTTTATACTTACAGAAGAATCTCTTTCAGCTACGATGGTTTGCATTTTTCCATGGTGCCTGTGAATTGTTTGAGAAAACTTAGTAAGTGAAGAATCATTAATTCCTGAGTGCTAAAACATGATACAGCAGAAATCTTAGGTTTAGATTTCATTTTAATTTAGGAGGAAAATGCACTGACAGCTTGCACAGGGTTCCTGATGGATGAAATAACATGATGTTCTGTACATTTTGTTAAGCACTGAATTATGTACAGATTCTTTTTCATACAGATATGAAGCCTTATTGTTAAACTACAACTACTTTGGAATGAGGGTAAAAGTCAAGCATTTGATTTCAGACAGTTACATGGAGCAGGTGTTTCTAATCAAGAGAATACTTTGATATATGTAAATGTGAAGATAGTTTTTGTTATTAGAAAATTGTATTGCTTCCTCATGAACTGAGACCAATTCACAAGACGGCCATTCATATGTAAAATTACTAAGTTAGAAATTAATCATTTTGTTTCTATTTGATAAACTTTGTTCATTTACGGCAACAGGTTCTCACTCTTTTCACTGTGTCCAAAGGATGGAAAATGCTACAGCATTATGATACAACCCATTGTTGACTGATGAAGGATGAAGCTGGTACAGGACTTTCTTAGTGATATTGAGGGTGAAATACATCCTTGGAAAATGGATACATTTTTCATGATTTCAGTTTGTCTCCTCTGATTAGAGTTAGTGATTTCTCTACTTTTAGCAGCCTTCTATCTTTGACTCATTAATAGCAATGAGTCTTGCTTTTGCTAATGCAGCTGTGTTTCTTCAATGTGCCTGTCTCCAGTCTGAGGGGATGCCCAGTGGATATTACAAATGGGGAAAATGCACTGATTGTATTACTGCTGTGTGCTTCGGGTTGAGCTTGTGATCTTAAACCAGCATTGCTTTATTCTGTTCTCTATTCATCATCCAGGGATAATTGCTTTGCTTCTAATTGATTTATGATAAAGTCCTGTGTTTCTCTAAATAACCAATATTTTCATGTCCTGTTACTTGAGTTCTTTCTCCAGATTTTCTCTACAATATGAAGAGAATCATGATTGCTAGGCTGTGCTCCCTTGTAATAGCTTTTGTAGTGCTCACACTAATCTCTAAAGCAACTGGATTCCTGAAGCATCCTAATTGCCATCTCTGGAGGTGAAGTAGAGCTTGTTGTTCTGTTATGCCGTGCTAACATTTGAGTGTGTTAACATGACACTCCTGTGGGTCCTGAGAAATGTCCTTCTCCAACGTTCAGCCGCACATTCCAGCGCTGGCCAGAAGTCACCTCACGCTGTGTGCTCAGCCCCCTCTGCCTCCACCGTTCACACTGCCCACGCTCTGCCCTTCACACACTGCTTCTGTGTGTTCTGAGAGGGCTACCTAGCCTCACACACTGTTTTGGCGCTGTGGTTCTTCATATGTGGAAAAGGGAACACAGCCACAACTGAGCCTTGCCTTGCTTCTGCTGAGCTGCTCTGGGAGTTCAGAATGGTGTCTGGTCTAGCTGGTCCGTCTGTCTGTCTCTCGCAATGTGTTGAACAGTTTTCTACTGTGGTACTAAAATGTGGCTTAACCAGGGAATGGCTCAGAGGGTTGGGTAGGAGGGTTGGTAGGCGGGGAGGGAGCTGCACATGGTTTTTATCGTGCATGTCTTTTGAGCACTGCTAAGTTTGGTTACTGAATAGGAGAACCTATGCAATCATGATATCTTTGGTGTAATATTTAACTCTGGGTGTTTTCCAACCAGCTTTTCAGATGCAAGGCTCTTAAATTCTGTAGTTATTTTGCAGTGATCACAGCTGCATTGTACAACAGGTTAATACAGCCACAGAAGTATTTCTACTAAGAAGAGAGAAGTTTGCCTAAGTCCTTCATTTTTAAGACTGAGCTATATTGCTTCTTTCCCAAGTCACTGATCTATCACCAGAGTGGCAGTTTTACAGCCATATTTGTTAGGAAATTTGCTTACTGCACTGTCTACAAATATTCAAAAACTGCTATGCTATGCAGCTGAGGACATACATTTTTAAAGAACCTAATCACATGCACAAGATAAATGTCACAGATGTACAGTAGTGGATCCAATAAACTACCACTTTCCATACTGTGGATATCAAAAGTCAGAGAAACAGTAATTAACGTGTCCCTCCCCTTCCCACCCCAACAATCTGTATTCCTGTAGCATTAGCCAGATGGACCCATTACTGAGAAGTAATGGGGACACCTTTTTGTGGATCGATCTAAAAGCTGAAAGGCACAAGCATTAAGAAAATCCTGGTGCTCCAGAGCTGGTACTAGAAGATTTTGCTTGTAATTTCCCACTGATGCAAGTTGCTAATTTAGGCAAGGGCTAGCATTTCAAGCACTGCCTGGCCTAAATTTGATTTGAACAAGATTTAATCGGCAGTGTTTGTGATTGTGGGCAAGTTTCAGCAGACCTTTTTAGCACTGGCCTTGAAGTCCTAGAGGTGTTTCTTTTGGAGAACAAGTGTCTGTTCAACACTGTAGTACTTGAGCATTTCACTTTTCTTGCACTGATCCCATAAAGGTGCCTCATCACTTTTTGCATCTGTCTTATGAACACACAGAAGTTTGGTTTTCCCCTTTTCTGTGTAAAATGCAAAAAATTTGCTTTTTTTTTGGTTTAGTACCTCATCCTGGGAAGTGCATGTCACAAACCAACTCCACCTTCACCTTCACCACCTGCCGCATTCTGCACCCCTCCGATGAGCTCACACGAGTCACACCAAGGTAAGGGATCCTCATGATGGCAAAGCCTTCAGCTCTGTCACAGTTTTCCCTCTAAGCAAATGCTAAATAATAGCATAAGCAGAGGCATTGACTGCATTCGTGAATTATCCACCCACCAGTTACTCCTCCCATTTTGAGTAACAGCCAGAATTTGGGAGGCATGTGTGATGTTTTAAAAAAACAATCAAAGTTTCTTAAATTTTGATGTCTCTAGTTAAGATATTGCAAGATCAGACATAACTATATTGGCTTCGATATCCAAACCTGGCTACTCCTTAGACTAGTTATAACGCTCATAGGTGAATGCACAGGACAATCTCTTGAGAAAAAGATGAGAAGGGAGGAAGTCTAAATATTTCCTTTCAGAAGAAAAAGGGACATGCAGATAAAGAAATCCAGGAACTACATGAGGAATGAAGGAGGACATATGCTTTAATGGGAAACAGGGAGGTATCTAGTTTGTTTCTTGATGTAATTTTTGGAAATTAATTCATAGTTGCCAGACTGAAAGCAATGAGCTGGTGATGCAATAGCAATTGGTATAGACACTGCAGGCCAACAGAAGGCAGTCCTGTGGCCTTATGGAAGGTGAGAACCAGAGTGGGGATATGAATTTCATACCTAAAGAGAGAGCTTTCCTCCCTTAGCAAATCAGGATTTACAGAATGTTCTTTTCTGATTATAAGGACAATGTCTCATTGCTTTCTCTGCCCCTTCCAGCTCCTTTGTGGGAGTGTACCACTGTGTAGGTCCCCATACAAAGGTGTTGTATCTACACTTGTTTAGACGTGAGAAAGGCACTGACTACCTCTGACAAAGTAAGAAAATGAAAAGTAAGATACTGAATATGAAAATCTGTCAAGCAGAAATTAAATACATGATGTTTAAATGTAACTTTTTTGCTTCCCTTTCTGAACTAAGTTAGTTTTTAGTGGCCTGGCTGGTTTTTCTTTACTCTTTTCTGTCTTTCCTCTCAACACAATTACTGAAGAGATGCTCTTATATGGCTGCAGTTCTATTTTAATTTTCTTGTTATTGTCGAATTGCCATCAGTTGTGATCATAATAAACTCTCTGGGTACTAAATCTAACAAATCAGTCAGAAAAGAGCTAAATTCAGTGCACTTTCAACTGCCTTAGTTAAATGCAAGTTCATCATTCGTTCAGGAGAGCAAAATAAATAAAACAGTGTTTCCAGCAGATGTTTAAGGAGCTCCTCCTTACCAACTACCAATGATTCTTCACAGGTCATGTGAGGAGGACGAGAAACTGCGTTATGTGTCGTTGTGATGGGAGGAGGTGTAGGGCAGACACTGACCCAGCGTGGTCGGGGGTGAGCAGCACTGCCAGCAGCCTCTGTGTTGGCAGGGTGGTGTACAAGGAATGCTCGTGTGTGCGGCACCAGCTAACCCAAAGAGGTTTGGTGTTTACCTGCCTGGCTGCATTTTAACCTGTGCTGCCCCAGGTGTTGCTCTAACCTGACTAAATTTCCTCCAGCTAAATGAAGTGCTCCTTTATTTGTTTCCTTTCTCAGTCTAACTCTGAGACTGTCACTGGGCTGAGTTGCTGAGGCCACTTTGAGTCTGTTTCTGCGGTTGTGTCCAGGGTGCCCTGTGGTGTTGATCAGTTTGATGGGAAAAATATTTCCCAGTAAAAGCAATGCCAAAATGATCAAATGGAAAAAACTGCAACACCTGCAACTGCTTTCTTGCAGGGATGGCTTGTTTTTTTAATTGCACTGTAATGTATAACTGTGCTGAAAAATTAGTAGAAATACTAATCTACATGTCTGTGCATCTGAAATCCATACCTGGGAAGAGTGAAGGTGTTGGAGTTAATGAACCATTGGAGTGCTGTAGTTTTCATCTTGTGCCTAGGATATCTTGGAAGCCTGACAACTAACACCATATGTCTGCATTTCTGAAATGTATATGGTCATACCTTGCAAAAAGTCAGTTCATGCAGTAACTTCTTTTTCTCTTCTCTCCCTCATGCTTTTCAAGACTTCTGTATTCTGTATTTAGCTGTATGGGAAATGCACCACAGTGGCTGTCACTGCTCTTTAGTTCCACTGGAATCAGAACTATGAGGGTCCAGCTTTAATCAGTGCTTAAGAGAAGAATTGTGAACTAACTTCTTTCCACCCAGCCTTGCCTTCAGACTGTGTGTGCTGCTGCAGTGGGTGTGCATCACCTCCTTAGCTCTGCTGGGAGAGATCCCTCTGCCCTGCTGCTGCCTCAGCCCAGGCAGGAGGGACAGGACACGAGGATGTGCCTGAGCACATCTGCCACATGCACTGACAGCCACAGCACACACGGGGGTGCAAGGAGACTGAGTCCAGAGCCACTGAGCAAGGCTGTGTTTCTAATTACATCTGCCAGTTTCCTCAAAGACGTGTTTCACTACGGTATACCAGGAGGAACAGATGGGATTCCTCTTGTCAAATTGCAGCTGCAATTCAGCTTCCTCAGTTTCACCTGCTTATGGTAGAGGTTGGTACAGTTCCAAATCACTGTTAGAGATCAAGTCGGTCAGATCCTATTTAGCCTTGGAAAAAATACATGACTTGAGATTTCATAGCATCAGGCTAATATTTTCTTAATTAAGAAGTGCCTTAAAAATATGATTTTTAGACCACGGCACTAGAGTTTGCAGTGTTACATGAATTCACATCACCTGCTCACTGTAAAGCAAGGATCTAGATGATGTTCTAAGCTCATCAGAAGCTGCAGCTCAAAGCACTCCAGGATGTCCAACCGGATATGCACAGTAGTGTTGGCCACGTGGAGTTCATTAATGTAAGGTGAAATGAGACAGAAAATTTCAGACAAGACACCATCTCAGCCCTTTTTGTCCAGATGGGCAAAAAAGATGCAGTTCAGTCATTGGCCAGAGTCTTGTCTTGGAAATCCAACCAGATTGTCTCAAAGGGGCTCTTTGAGATACTTTTCTTGGTGCAGAGAACCCCACTTAAGTTAAAGTCGCACGTTATGGCTGAACCAATCCAGCAGCATGGCTCTGCTGGAAAGGGAAGATCCCACTCTCTCTCCTGTTCCTTCCCTTCCCAGCTGCTTAGTTTTCCCACTGTCTTGCACTGGCTTTACTTTCTGTCTGACTCTTTGCTGAGTGTCTTCTACTTGCTAAGCTGGCAAGGTGAGGGAGTAGATTTCCTTGTTTGAACAGTGGTGAGCTCACGTCAGTGAATCCTTTGTTAGCATCAAGTGCTGCATTGCTCAAGACCCTGTAAATGCCATTAGAGGCCATGAACCCATGCTTAGGAGACATTACTCTGGTTGTTTTTTTTTTTTTTTTTTAAATTTATCTTTGTACCTGTGGCAAAGACCATAATTTGTGCAAGGTTAGAAAAAGTTCAAACTTTTTTTTTTTTTTCTGAAGGTGCATGGAGCTCTTGGGATTCTTTCAAACAGACTTGAACTTTGAGTGTCATAGATATCCCACATGCCTTGTTTCTGGAATAACTAAGTACACCATGCCTCAGTAAATGAGTGTTCAGTTCTGTGCGCTCAGAAGTGACACTAAAAAGTAAATGTCTTGCTTATACCATTGGTCCAGTCTCCCACATTTTCTTGTCTCTTAGAAGCAACTGGGAGTTGTGGCAGCCAGTAGATCAGGAAGAAAAAGTGAAGGTGTTGATCAGAGAGCTGTCAGTGGTTTATCAGGAGAAATGTGGTGCTGGATGTTGGCAGTGGCATTAATCCTGTGAGACTGGGCTCTGAAGTGTGCAAAGTGGAGATGTGTTTTGTAAGATCTGGTGGTTTTGCACTTGTAATCACATTTATGGGGAGCTGGGAACTGTCAGTGTCCTGTGCACTCTCCAAACAGATAAAAGGCCCTGCACAGGGTTAAAAATCTTGCCTGTAGTAAATTTTAATTTTCTAGTGGAGAGAATAATTTGACTACTCCTTTGCTTTCAGCCTTAACGCAGCACCTACTCCAGCTTGTGGCAGCATAAGCAATTTAAAAGGCACGCCGGTGGCAGAATGATGAAATTTAACTTTTCCTTCATTAATATCAATACATTAACAGAAAAGTTGCACTGTTGCGTGTTATTCAACTTTTTCCTGTTCTTTTAAGGTGATAAATCTTCCACCTTGATCCCTTGCTCTCATCTCTTAGCTAAAGCAAAGTAAGAGGCCATCCTTTGTTTTTTAAAAATTCTTAGACACAGAACTGGTTGAAAAGTTTTCAGATTTTAAGTTTGCTGAAATCAGTGAAACTTGAATCAGAAGGAAAAAAGAGAAGTAAATGTGCTTTTCAATTTTTTGTTTGAATTGTGAGAATGCAGAATTGGATGTTGTATGGTTTCTGTATTTTGTGGAGTTTGCACTCTCCTGCTTCATACAGTGCAAAACCTGTAGTAACAAAATGTGAAAGTACAGAATAAGGAGGAAACATCCTGTGTTTTTTAAAAGAGCTAGGACTGAGGTCTGCTGTTAGCCAATGTCTTCGTTACTGAGGGAGGGAATATTACAGTGATGAAACATCAGGTAGTGAGGAGCTCAAAAATCCTTCACATGTGGCGAAAGCTAAGAAATGGAAAAAGGTCCCTGGAGGAGGGAATCATCAGGCAGTAACTCATAGAAAGATTAGACAGCCTCATTGAGGATAAGGGTGTGTGGGTGTGTATATGAGGTGGAGTGGGAAATAATAGCATTTGTATCACATACGTGCTACAGAGAGAAAATGGGGCAGCAGTAATGCCAAAATAAACTCATGGAGGGCTTGCGTTAGTGTGACGCAGTGCCCTGTGCCAGCTGCAAGAGAGGCTTATGCCATGGGCAGAGCCAGGGACTGTCAATGAGTACAGACACTCATCCTTCCTCTCTGCACAGCTCTGAGCCTGAGGGAAGCTCGTGGTTGGAAAGTTAATGATTAATGGGGGGGATCCTGTGCATCCCGCCCTCCTTGCCTGGGAACAGGATGAGTTAAACAAGTGCCAAGCCAGGGAAGGTGAGAGCAGATTCTGAGATCCGCAGAAGAGAGGGCATTGAAATTGTTCTCCACCCTTGCAATATTCAAGTATGTCAAACTTTTCTGGATGCATCTTTGCTTCTGGAAGTCCTCCTCTGAAAGCTGTGTTGGAGGGGAGAGGAAGATGAGGTGCTGAGGATTGTGTCTAAGACTGGGCTGTAGATGGGTCCTGGAACACAGGATGTTCTTTGGAGAGCTGATACTGCCTAAAAATGCCTTTTGAGACTCTTCCCCTCTTCCTTTTACCTGTATCCTAAGCACTGGATGGCACCACAACATACTGCTATTGTGCACAGAGGTCTGAGAGTTCCTCCCACTCCCTGAACACATTTACTGGCAGCTCTCTACACTGAATTGAAAGTCCAGCAGTGCCAGTGAGATGTGTCCTGCCTGCCTGTGGCTTGTATCCATGGTGAAGAATTAGCCTCGTTCAGCTGTGCCTACCACATCCCACTGGGTGCTCTTCAGACCTGCTTTAATTCATTTAACAAGCCAACTGAACCACAGAATGGTAAGGAAAAGAAAAGGCCTGGAAGTTACTGGTGCTAAGCAATATCCTTGGCTATAATGTAGGCAGTGGGCTTTCATGTGAGAACTGCATACACTTGAGAAGCCAGTAATGTTTGTATTTAAGAGATGACAGAGATTTTTGTCCTGCTGAAATAGGTTTCAAGCTGTGCTGAATCCAATTGCTGTTCAATTGACACAGGTATTTAGAAATGATTAAAGCTTTAACAAGCACAAAGCCAGTTTTTCCTTTCTTTAAGGGAATTTTAATGAACTTAAGGGAAACAAAAATTGAACACACAGAGAAGCCTTTCACTGCTCTGCTGGGACATTGAAACATTCATCTTGTTTGACTTGCAAATTCCTCTGCTCAGGCCTCGGAGAGGGGAGTGCCTGGTCTGCTGTCAGGCTTGCTGAAATGTGCACAGCTGGGCTGCAGCTGGGAACATCTGGCTGGGGCATGTTGCCAGCCCACACGCAGCAAGGATGGAGCAGCTGGGGATGCATCAAAGCCGGGGAGAGGAGAGCAGGATCCACAGGCGTTCCTGTATGAAGTACCAGGGGAGATGAGGCTGTGCAGGGTCAGGGGCACTGGTGCAGCTGAGGCTTCCCTCACACTGCCCAGCTCCCAGGGAGAGCTGCACCCTCGCCAGGCATGGGTGCTCCCTCTCTTGCCTGGGTTTCCCTTCATTCCCACAAGGAGCACTTGCTGTTTGCACCCTTTCCACAGCTGTTGTACACACAACTCTTGAAAAGGATAACCACAAGCTTTTCCCAAATAATTTATGTGGAGTTTGCAGCAAGCTACTCCATTCATGGAGATTTGCCCAGCACCTGTTTTGAAACAAAGCTAGTAAATGTGGCACAGAACTAATTGAATCAAGCTCAGGGGGAAAATACACTGCAATTAAACACAAAAAGGTATTGATTTGCTATTTCGCCAATGTAAATTTAGCATCTATGCACATGCTTTCATAAAGATAAATTTGGATAAAGCTAAATTAAATGTCAAGAGATTTGGCAGTGCCAGAAATCTCACGTCCCAGACAGCACCAGGAGGTTGTGTCAATGCACTGCTGTGTGTGCTGGAATCTGTGGACACTTCTCAGCCCAAAGCCCTCGCTGGATGCAAGGGGCTCTTACTGCAGAACCTCCACCCCTGGGGCTGCTGTTTCCCTTGGGCTAAAACAGGGCAGCCTGGAGAGCAGCTGCACTAATGGCATGGGAGAAGGGTTGCAGGTACCAGGGCTGTGTGACCTTCCCAGGTTTGCTGGCTCCCCTGTTGAGCTCAAATTAGCACCTCCAGGTCACCTGGGAGCTGCATGGTGTCTCAGCAGCTTTGACAACTGCTATAAATGTCAATACGATATTCCAATTAAAATAATAATTTGGTTTATTAATAACAGATCAAATCACAGAATTTCGATAATCCACCAACAGCGGAGAAACTTGACAGAGATTTCCCAGGAAGTGTCAAGGGTGAACCGTGAGATACAGGGTCTGGCAGCCTGCTATCTCCCCCAATGGTTCACAAATTTGCCCGGTTCGGGGCTTGGTTCTTATACACTTTATTCTGCCCTCGGCAATATTTCCCCAAATTTCCCATTGTTTCCCGACTAACTATACAAATCCAGGAGTTTCCCCGACCAAGCAGAAAAGATTTCCTTTCTCAGTTCAAATGTTAATGTCCAATTTCTATGGATCTTTATGGCTGATAAATGATCGAGATATGGATGATGTTGTTTGATGGTCTGTGAAGGTGACAACTAAGGTGTGAGTTGCTGGTGCCGGCTTGTCTCGGGAGGTCCCCTCTCAGTACTTGAGAAGGCTGCAAGTTTTCCTGGAAAAGTCCTTTGTTCCTCTCTGAATGGAGGCGTCTGCTTTTTTGGGGTTGATTGTTTTCACCATCTGCTGCAAGGTCTCCTAAAATATAGACTTATACCTAATATAACTTTATACAGTTTTATAATTTTCCAATTTACTATAAGAACATGAATTAATCATTTCACGTTTATAACAACAACCCTTTCCCGTCTGGGGAATCTCTTCTGCTCCCAGAGGAGCAGGTGATGGATATTTTTATGATAATGAGGATAATGTTGCTGAACTGCCAGTAGCCAGCTGCTAGCAGCCTTGCCCCAAGGAACAGCACTGTGTCCTACAGTCACAGTCCCTCTCCATAACTACTACAGTTGCCCCTCTAATCCTTTATTCTTAATGCTCACTTGCGCCAGTCGGGTGCTGAAACCATCTTTGTGTGTCAGGCAGAGATGCCCCTGTCCTGGGGGAGCGACATGTGAAAGCTGCCAAATCCATCACCTGGCTGCACTGAGGGCTGTGCACTGTCACAGACACCTTCAGAGGCCTCCAGAGGAGAGGAATGGGACAGAATAGTCTTTGTCTCTCCATCCATCTGCCTGTAGGAGATGAAACGAAGGAGAAAAAGAAAATGTTTGTATTTTTCCTACGGACAACATTCTGCAGTAGTAAGGTGTTATAAATGCCAGGACAAATTTATTGCCAAATTCAATAATTTGGTTTATTAAAATTCAAATCACAAAATTTGGAATCAAATTATAACAATTTTAAGCAATAAAAACAAAATAATACGAACCCCACAAACAGCGAAACTTACTTGACTGAAGTTCTCCCGGGAAAAGTTGAGCCAAGGGTGACCCCAGATACACAGGACCTGGCAGTTGGTGTATCTAACCGGGTTCACAAATTTGCTCACCTAAAGGCCCAACTTAAATACCCTTAACTTCCCCCTCGGCAACCTTCCTCCCATTGTTTCTCTAATCATCGGCCATTAACTTTGTTTACACTAAATCCCGAAAGGGTCCCCGGGCACATTCAAATGTTAATGTCCAGAGTTAGTCCTTGCTTTGAGTAACTGTCGTAGAGGTGTGTGATGATCCTGTTGGCACGTCCTTGCTGGCATGTAACATTTGATCATTGCAAGTCTTTGCTGGCACGTAGCATTTGATCGTTGCAAGTCCCGATGAGTTTAGCTGCACTTAGGCAGGGGTAAGTCATCAGTGCCTCTTGTTCTCACCTTCTATTTTTGGAACCCGGAAGATCAAGAGAGGTGCTTTACAGAAGTTCGTGAAACATGCGGGTTGAGCAGACACACATACCTTTATACAATATATATTACAGTAATATAATTATTTATAGAACATGAATTAAATGACCATATTTCCCACAAAGGCTTGATTTGTAACATCACCCACTCCCAGCCCCCCTGAAATATTACAGTATTACATCCTTCATCAATATAAGCCAGGAATGCAAACATCTAAAAATATTGCTTGAATGTTCCTGACATTAATTTAAAAGATAGCAAAGCAGAAACTGAGTTTTCTCCCAAGTTGCTTTTAAAGAAACATCATTTCAGTGGCAAATGTATAAATATATGCATTTTTAGATTTATTTGTATTTTCCTCAGTTAAAAAATAGATTAATTGGTTTTAATCTCTTGTTTGAAAGTTTTGGAAAAAACGGACACTTTGCATTATTTTGCTGTGAGCAATAACCAAAACTAAGAAGAGAATTCAGGTGGTTTAGGACTCATTGTGCTTGGGAAGAAACCTAAAAAAGCCAGGCTAGGTGGCTTGGAAACTGGTTGACTGGGAGGAGCTTGAGAGGAAGAAACACAGAAAAGCATTTCCATGTTTACAGGATGAGATCCACAAAATAATTAAAAAGGTATTTAGTGTTACTAGAGAAGAGAACTCCCTGTTAATGTTTGCTGAACTCTCCCTTTCACTGCAGATTCTGCAGCACTGTTTGCTCTCCCAGCTGCTGCTGGGAACAGCTCCTCAAAGTGTTTTTGCGCTCCTTGGCACAACCATTTTGGTTTCCCAATGTTGGCTTTAGTAGAATTTGGTTTAGTGCAAGTACTTTCTATGTATTGTTTTCTACACTTTGTGTTTGCCTATCAACTGCTGCAGAAATTGCTGCCTCTTTCCTTTGGCAAGCACCTGCTTTCCTGTGTGTGACAAATATTTTCCTTTTTTATTAGATGTGAGATCCAGCTGCTGAAGGAGACCCAGGAGCTGCAGGGAGGTTGGTTACCTGTAGTGAAGGAGGAGTGTGCAGGTAAAACACTTGTTTTGCAGCCTGCCCACAGGCAGATGGGAGTGACTGCAGGAACTGCAGGGTTCTGGTTTTGCACAAGCTAGGATCACAGCCCAGCTCTGAACTTGGGGCCCTCTGCTCTTCTCTGAACCACGTAAGAGCTGGGCAGAACATCCCTCTTCCTCTCCACATCAGAGGGCAGTAGCCAGCTCAGCCTCTGTGATACTTGGGAGCCACCTCTTTCCTGTAAGGATACTGGGACTGGACTGCTCCAGCACCTCTCCCTCTCTGGATCACCTGCTCTGCTCAGGAGCCTGTCTTCTCCCCCTCCCAAATGAATGCTTGGCTCACCACACAGCAGGGAATGCTGTTTATTCTGTGATTTGCAGCCATCAGCAGAACTTTCACATTGAATCCACAACATAAAACAAATAAACCAGGACGATGAAACACGTTGGTGTCATTCCTCTTTTTCACTGTTTTAGCACTGTTGGCTGTTCACTGCAAACGTGTGGGCTCAGTCTATAACTCAGTCCTTTGCAAACAGGGTCACCATGAAAATAGCTGGTCTTTTCTGGCAGTGTTGTGCTGCTGTGTTTATATTTGGACCAGCTCCCTAGAGTTCAAAGCTATTGGGACTGACACAAGATTTCTCTGAAAAGTGGATAATCTGACTATTCAACCCATGGAATATATTTACAGTGCCAAATGAAGGCATTATGCTGCCTCTTTATAGTAAGACACCCAGCAACATGTAGTGACAGAACAAGGAGGAATAAGTGAAATATTTTAATATAGTATCAATGTATGAGAAACCACAAAAGAAAGAAAATGTTTTCTGGAAAACTCTGGATATGTATATATTGCATTGTATAGTCTTACAGATAAACATATGTCAAATGTATGATTTTAAATATTTTAAAACACTGACTTAAAGAGGACAACAAATTGATTTATCTCTTTTTGTACAGACATGGGAGTGTGATTTTTTTCTCGTTGCTATAGTTTGGTGTTCTTCAGGAAGAATACTTGTACTCTTCAGCACTGCGGCGTCCAAAATCCATCCAGCCCATGTAGTCTCTGTCATTTATCCTGTGAGTAGGATCAATGCTCTGTACCCTGTTTCCCATTACTGAGAATCTTCCAGTGGAACCTAAGGAAAAGCATTTGGGAGAGCACAGAGTAAGAGGACACATTTTCCAGGTTCACCTGCATTCTGATCTGGCTTTCTGATTCTGATTTGGAACAGCCAACAGTGCTCATTGGCAGATGTCTGCAACAGTTGAAATGGACCTCATACAGGCCATGTAACACCCCTGTCATGTCACTGGGGAAAACATCAGTAGAAACCTTACAGGCAGTGTCCTGGAAGTGGCTTGGATTTTTTCAGTGCAAAATAAACAGATCCTTTTCTACCTCCAGCTGCAGGGACATGGTGCTCCTGTCTGACAGGAAGGAATATAGACAGATTTTTCCTTTTCCCTTCCTAATTTACTAGAGAGACAGTGTCCAAACTATTTCTCTCTATTCCTATAAAGCCCCACTTTGCTTCCTCATATTGGGAGAGCTGCTCTACATGCCAAATAACTCTTCTTGAGAACAGGCTCAAGCCTGAGACACCACAGCCCTGTGCTGCTTAAAAAGACATAAACCTCAGTACAGGAGCTCTAACAGTGCAAATTTGGTAACAAGCAGGGTAGAGTTATGAATCCTAGGTTTTGTGGAAAAGTGGGAATAGTCCTGAAATGGAGAAAGCTGTGCCTGGATTTCACAGTAAGAGATATATATTGCTGGAATTAGACAGGACTTTTTACAATGTCAGGATTTTTTTCAATGCTTATCCAAAGGCTTCATAATTCTTTTAACAGCAGGGCTGGATGCTGGTTTCTGATCTTGTCTTATCCTTTCTGTATGCCTTGCTTAAGGCATCAAAGAGACACAAACTATTTGCAAGAAGAATTTCTGCTTTAAAAAAATGGGCTGCAATCCTCTGTTTTCACAGCATCACATGATGTAACTAAAAATTACAGGGAAAGGTAAATTGCTTTTCTCAGTACTGCCTGAAAACAGATAAAATTGATATATAACAATAATTAGATGGACTTAGGCTTTGAGTGATGAAGGGACAGATTTAATATATTAGTATTCAATGCAGACTGAGGCTTGAGGAATACTTGAATTGATCAAAAAGGAAAAGAAGCCCAAATTAAATCCCATATATCCAAATCTACACAATTGCTTTGCTTTCATGTGTTTTGAAGAAACCTCTGTTGACTCTGTGCTTTTATGTTTCAAGGTCTGCCTTATATAATGCTTTATAATGAACATGACCCAGTAAAACAAAAAGCAACTGCATTGCTTTGTTAGTGGCTGCAGGGAATTGAAGATACACACACATAAAAAAAGCCATATTTAGGACATTTACCTAGACCAAAATGACAAAAAAAAAAATCAATTTTCCCTAGAATAGAATGTCTATCATTAAATGTTCAAACCCCATGAAGTTCACATTCATAATTCAAAAAGTGTAGTTAAGGTGATGACAATGGCTCCTTAGCTCAATGACCAGGCAGGGCTCAGGCAGCACAGAACCATCACTCAGACTTTGGTGCCTAGGAGACCTCTGAGCCTGCCCTGGCCTGAGGGCTGCAAAGGCTCCCCTGGTGCCACTTCCCTCTGGCCAGTCAAGGGCTCCTTAGAGGACATTAAATGTGCCTGTCACTGGCTGGAGAGCTACATCTCCTCTACACGGTGCCAGATTCAAGCTGAAAGTCTGCAGATGAACACAATTGAAAGCCTGGATCACAAATTTCCTAACAGCACCTTAATTACCTTTCCTCAGCCCACTAGAGATTGTCATGTGGGTATCATAGAATCAGTGTATGACAAATGTTATAAACGCCAGGACAAATTTATTGCCAAATTCAATAATTTGGTTTATTAAAATTCAAATCACAAAATTTGGAATCAAACTATAACAATTTTAAACAATAAAAACAAAACAATACGAACCCCACAAAGAGCGACACTTACTTGACAGAATTTCTCCCGGGAAAAGTTGAGCCAAGGGTGACCCCAGAGACACAGAACCTGGCAGTCGGTGTCTCTAGCTGGGATCACGAATTTGCCATGTTCGAGGCTTGGTTTTTATACTCTTTATTCTGCCTCTGGCAATATTTCCCCATACTTCCCTTTGTTTCTTGGTTAGCTATTCAAACCCAAATTCGTCTCCGGTCGGATTGAAAAAGAGCTCCCCTCCCAAGTCCATGTGTTAATATTCAGTTTTTATGGATCCTTATAGTTGATGAATGTTCGAGATATGGGTGATATTGCTTGATGGTCTGTGAAGGTGGCTCCCGAGGTGTGAGTTGCTGATACCGGCTCATCTCAACATGTCCCCTCCCAATACTTGAGAATGCTGCAAAGTCTTTTGTTCCCTTCTGAATGGAGACGCCTGATTTTCAGGGTGGTCAGTTTCACTATCTGCTGCAGAAACCTCCTGAAACATAGACTTCTACCTGATATAAATTTATACAGCTTTATAATTTTCCAGTTTATCATAAGAACATGAATTAATCATCTCACGTTTTTCACACAAACATATTCAAAATTGTAGCAGTTCAGCTTCATGCCATCAACCCCTAAGCCCTTGAGGGAACTTGGCTCTCTCACTTTTTAAACTAGAAATTCTTTACAAAACCAGCCTTTCTATTAATCATGAGGGCTAGAGCCACTACTGGTGACTGCTAACACTAAAAAAAGCCCAGACTCTCTTTCCCCTTAGATGGAATTTTCTAGTGATTTTTATAGACACGTGATAGTGTCTATAGATAGATAGATATAGACAAGTGACTAATACAGTAGATGTGAGTAGATGTGAGTGTTCTGCAGAGATTTCTGAAGTACTACCCAGAGTTTTCACATTAAATGAGAATAGAATGTTTTGACAGGAACACTGTATGTATAAACTAAGTAAATACTGTCTTTCCTGTGAATTTTCTCTCCTGTAGCCAGCAGCTACATCTACAAACTACAGTCCAACTAGCCTGGTCACATCACAAGAATCTCATCATCTGCTTCCAGACCCTTTTTAGAGTTAATTATATATGTCAATAACACATATGAAAGAAATTATCCCTCATATTAATATTTAAAGAAAAAGACTTTTTTCTTTAATCCAAATCTTTTTTTCTTTTGAATCCAAAGGGGTTTTTGCTTTGTCTGGCTAATCTATTTGGAAATGTCAGCCACATATTTCAGAGAATATAATGGATACATAAACTAGCATGAGGAGTTCAGTTTCCATGTGGGTGGGCAACAGTGACTATGCTGGGGAAAGGTAATGAGGATTCTGCTTTGCAGACTCCTGCAGTAACATTCTTATTCAATAAGAGCCTTAAGTGTAGCACTGAATAGTGGAATTTTATAACTGAATTATCTTTCCATTAAATTCCATGAACAGTTAGCAGAATTTCCATAATGGATATTGCGCAAATTGCTAACATGAGATGAAATCTTTCAGGCACTACTGAAAGTGATTCATTTTTTTGTTGTTTCTAATTTGGCTGTGTTCTGAGTACACAGAGGAGTGTGTATGGCTGCATGCACAAAACCAGATGTGGCATCTCCTAATTGCAGACCACCATCACAGATAAGGAGTTTGCCTAGCACAGAGGTCAGTAGGGAAGTTGTCAAGAGGGGAGGGTTAAACAATCTGCATTACGTGGAGAAAGCTCTTACTTATATGAAGTGAACTTTATCCTAAGGACAGTCTGGGGCTGGGTGTGAATTAATTTTTCAATGCCTGTATGTCCAGGTAATCCTACTTACAGGCTTTTCTTGAAACTCTTTTTCCTTCTTAGATGTCTTTTCTGTGTGGAACAGGGCAAAGGCTTGACTGAAGTTTTCATGAGTGAACAAAATTTCTCTAGTGTCTCTTGCAGAGGTTGGCAGCCAAAAGGGCACAGCAATTAGGCTGCCCATGATGTTACTCTATTGAGACACAGAGCAGGACAGAGATGAGACAGCTCAAAAGGAAAAATGTTTTCTTGGAGAGGTTTCAGTGGTCAATGATTTTGCACCATCATTTTTACTGGTAGCACTGACAGCATGCTTTTCTGCCTATGTAAAATATATTCTGTAAGGTGTCAAGAGGGATAGCTTTCCTCTTTCTCTTATGCAATACAATTGTTTCCTCAAGTGACTAATAAAACTCATTGTAAGAATGCCCTGTAATCCCATTGCTCTACTGAGTCTTCATGTCTTTGTTACACAGTGCCATGGAGGTTTTAGATAAGTGCATGA
Organism: Prinia subflava; assembly: GCF_021018805.1. Taxonomy (NCBI): domain Eukaryota; kingdom Metazoa; phylum Chordata; class Aves; order Passeriformes; family Cisticolidae; genus Prinia; species Prinia subflava. Next base: position 105,965,637 of record NC_086247.1, on the reverse strand, counting down.
TTGTGTTCTCAGGCTGCCTGAGACCAAAAACCTACCAGGAATCAACATGTGTTGAAGCAAATATGCTTTTACTTCTCATTGCTTTTAATTATTGCACTAATAAACATAAATTCTGTGTTTTGAAAGCTTTCATGCTATTGTAATTTCCTCTGGGAACAAATATATGAAAAATCCAATACTTAGAATATTTCTCTCGTACAGGCGTTTCTGACTGAGGTGAGGCTAGCCACTAGGTTTGCATTTATCCTCAGAAAAGTTTTCCTGTTCTTCTAACATTAAAAGAGAGAGGGAAGGAGAGGGGATTTTAACTAAATTAAATCCTTTAGAGAAAATGTAGTTGCTTTATCTGGGATACAATATACTGAAAATATCACCAAAATAATATGGCAATGAAAACTGCTAAAAATAAAAGCTGGACTATAACCTAAGAGGTGGGTGACGTTTTCTCCAGTTATCTTTACATAACTGTCAGCCAGAGGCTGCTACAAAGAAACCCTTTTTTGGGGGAGAGAGCATTTGGGATGCTGTCTACTTCAGGGATAACCAGACAAGATCTAAATCCTCTCTTCTCTAGGGATTCCTGTTAGATGATGACAGGGTTCCCTCAGCTCCTGTGGATCCCTGCAGCAATCCCAGCGGCACGGAAGCAGGCTGTACGCAGTACCTTTTCTGGCTTGCTGGAGATACCTGGCCAGCAGGGCGCCGATGTTGGCTCTTTGGTCGCTGCCGGCCTCCAGCCGCGGCAGGGGTTTCAGGGGCCCGGCAGAGGGAGCGCGGGAGTGCCGCTGCTGCTGCGCCGGGCTCCGCTCCAGCTCGGCGGGCAGAGCGCACCCATCGTGCGAGCCCCGAGCCTGCTGCCCGAAGGAGCTCACCGAGAGCACGGCAAGCAGCACGCAGATGCACAGCCCGCTGTACATGGCTGGGGAGAGAAGGACAGCGGGCTGTTACACGACCAGATTGGCTACATTGTGCAGCCCCTAACCCCATCTTCCACTGGGGATGCTGGCTTCTGAGCAAACCAGGCTTGTGCTGGGGTTTTTAAATGTAGGTAACTGCGGGATCTGTCTTAAGTTGGAAAACGTGTATGTGGAATAGCTAAATATCCTTGCTAAAGAGGAAGATACAGGTAACTAATTTTGTTTCTTCCAGCCTAGAATGTGCTGCATCTCCCTGATCTACTCAATTTTTATTTGTTTTTCTTTCTTTGGAAGCTGCATTTCATAAAAAAGGCACTTGAATCCATCTCTGTGAAAAAACTCATGATTCAAACATTTCAGTATTTTGCTATTGCATTAAAACCTGGCTGTTATTACAGATACTCAGTTTTGACAAGTTCTATGAAGAGCCCTTATTCTACCAACCTTCATTGATTGAAAATTAGTGTTCAAGAGGTTTCATATCATCATACATAAAAAGAAATAAACAAAACCTTGCCCCAGTGAAAGAAAAACCAAAATCTAATACTCCTGTCCCGAAGCATTTGCTCTAATAGCTGGAGTGGTAAAAGTTGTATAGTTAAAAGCTGTAAGAAGTAAAGTGCAATTTAATAATCTTCTCCACATTAAACAGGGAATTTAGATTTCTACTTCTTCCTTAAATGTGTACTAAGCAAAACACTGTTGGTTTACTAAATCGTTTTATCACATAAGCTGAAATGGTATTTTTTCCTGGAAAAGGAGAAACTGGTCTCTGTGAGACACTCTGCCTTTAGACCTCCTCTCTGCCAAGGGTAAGGGATCGTGCTGAAACAACCACCCACATTTCAGTGCTAGCACAGTTTAGGAAGCTCTATAACACAACCCATCCACCGGAAAAGACAAGTGACAAGAATGTCTTCTTGCTCCTTCCCAAACTCTCCTCCACAGGTACTGCAGACTGACACATCCTCTTCCTAAAGAACAGCATTAATTAGTTTTCAGGCACATTTGCCTCCACTTGACATCTGTCTTGCCCTACTCCTGCCACAGTAGGAGGCTGAAGAGTCTTTAGAAAGTAATTTACATCATGTTGCTTTACAAGATTTTACTTATTATCTGTCGAGTACCAATAGCGTTTTTGAATAGGAAATTACATTTCCTTCAGTCTCAAAGACGTATTCATCTTCAAGATGAACCCTGATGGTCTGTCTCCAGAAAGAAAGAATATAAACTTGACAATAAGCATATTCAGAACAACGTTGAAGTATCAACCTGTACTGGTTGCTAGTTACTTGTTCTGCCAAAGAACTATTATTGACACACAGTTTTACAGAGGCATCTGAGCTAAAGGCTGAAAAATACTGACTTAAATATAAGCAGAGGAAAACCAAATGAGGAAGGCTTTAGGATGTAAATTATGAGTACAGTTACTGTGCTTCTTTTTACATTTTTCTTGCTCCAGAAGATTACAGGCAGTCTTTCCTTAATGCCCTGTAATAGGCACACGTGAACACAGTCCAAGGTAACAATTTAAGCGGAATGTTGTCCGAAACCTAGGCACAACCTGCTCCACTCCTTTAGAAGGTGGAGCAAGCACTCCACTACCTGCACATGAAACTCAGTTGCTCACATTCAAACTTCAGCATCAGGACAGAGACATGCCTGTGCTGGGAAAGCAGTTGTGTTGGTTTTGGCTGGGATAAATATTTTCTTAGGAGCTGTGGTTTGGATTCAGTATGACAATAATTTGACAACAGACTGATGTTTTGGTTGTTGCCAAGCAGTACTTACCCTGAGTCAAGGACTTTTCAGTATCTCATGTGCACAAGAAATTAAGGGGGGAGCATGGCCAAGACAGATGACCTGAACTGGCCAAAGGAATATTCCATTCTTTAGAAAATCATGGTCAATATTTAAACTCAGGGGAGTTGGCTGGGAGCTGCCAGCTGTCGGAGTCCAGAACATCCCTCTGGCCCCCTGGAGGGTTTGGAGACCGGACAGAGGGGTCTGGGATCTGTACAAGGGGGTCAGCCAGCCTCACACAGAGCCCAGGAGGACACTGCCTCTGATCCCTGGCCATGGGAGTGAATGCCCACATTGCATGAAGAATCACAAGCTGGGAGAATTCAAAATAAGTAGTATTTAGTTTATCATAGAATGTAAATGTAGAATCTAGGATTTTTAGTATATGGGGCTGAAGAGACAAGATGGAGGAATTGGGGAGTGGCCCCTGTGCTCCTTGTTCTTGTTCTCGTCCCCCATCTTTTGCTGAGTTGGATTTTAGAGATTGGTTTAGAGTAGAAATGACATGTTAGCATAGGTAGTAGGTATTGGTACAATTTTGTAAATAAAAAGTACGTTGTGGATGGTGGTTGGGTCAGGGGTACTGTACATAAAGTGCGGGGCTCTCTGATCCGCCCAGTCCGCCGCGTGTCCTGCTCTGCTGGGGATGCCTTGGAGAGCTGAGAAAGAACTAAGATAAGGTACCCTGCCAGGGAGGCCTGGCAGAGCCGAGAAAGAACTGAGAGATAATGAAGAATAAACAACCTTGGAAACGTGCACTGGTGGACTCAGCTTGTCGTCTCTACCTCTGGTGTGAAACACTTAGGGCAAAGAGAAGACGGAAAACCTTATTACCTTGGGGAACAGCAACCCCAAGGAGAATCTCAGGGAAAGTTAACCTTGAGAGCCAGCTGCTGCTTGATGATGGGCTGGGCATTGGTCAGCAGCTGGTGAGTAATTGAATTGAGCATCAGTTTTTTCTCTAGTTTTTTCCTTTTCCTTTTTCCTTTTTCCTTTTATTATTGAACTGTCCTTATCTCAGCCCATAGGTTTTGCATTTTTCCAGTTCTCCCCCCCATCCCACTGGTTTGGAGGGGCTAGTGAAGAAGCAGCTGTGTGGTACACAGTTGCCAGCTGGAGCTAAATCACAAAAGCAGTATTGAAGAAATTGCAGAGTCCTTCTTTACATGACCTAACCTGTCTGGCCTTCCCTGTGTTCAGATCCACTGACAGTTAGGGAAATAAGAAATACTTCTGCACATTCTGGAAAAGATAGTCCATTCGTCCATGCTCAGCTCATTTTTTTCAAGTCTGCACTGCTAAATGTCCTCTCTATGGACAGCACAGCAAACACAAGTTCATCTGTGCAAATTTCTTCAGAAGTGCTTTCAAAGACAACTTCTACATAATTTAATCTGTCTGAAGTCATGTCCTGAGTTGTTACTGAATGTCAATCCCAAATATCTCAATTCTCTGTCCAAAGCAGAAGATTATCAGCTCCCAAAATTAAGTTGTTCTTTAAGTCACTAATATGATCTGAAATTAGGGCATCCAGCAATAATACTCTGTGTAACACACAATGATACATTTTGACTCTCAAAGTTCTCATTAGATTAGAAAACATAGCCTTAGCATATTGTGCTAAGCACTTTAATTACTGACTGGGTTTAGTACAGTTTAATAAAGCCTTCTCAGCAAACCCTGCTTGAATTTCCTTGATTAATGCAAGATGTGATACCGTTGCAGTAGGAACTGAAACAGATCTTCACCCATCAGGATCCCCTCCATACACCCTGTAGAACAGGAAAAGCAGAACAAACACTTTTGTTTTCTACCCAGTGAGATTCTGTCAGGCAGTATTTTGAAAAAGCTAGTAGAGGAGAGGAGATAGATCACCCAGAAGGAGTCAGGGACTCAAACATTAATCTGATAGGTCTTAAAATATCAGTTCTTTATCTGAAGACAGATATTTCTCATCTCTGTTAGATTTGATCCAGGATCCCTTTTCCCTACCCTTCCATAGTTTTGTCATGCCTTTCCCTTAAAGCCGATGGCTCCTTTCCCTAACTTTCTACCTCTCAGTAGCTTAAACTCTCCCAGATCTCACCAGTATTCCAGAAAGGCTGTCAAGAGGTCAAGAAGATTGAGGAGAGAGTCAAGTTGCTCTAGCAGACACAAATTATTTTAAAAGGTGTTTTTTCTATTGATTTCAGTGGTACTTTACTTCTGATGTTGAAAATCTTATACTATTTGAAAGTAGCAAAGTACTTGCTTGACATAAGTAGCTAGAATTGTTATGCTTGAATAGAACTTTAGCTAAACCCTATGGCTATGTTGTATATGTCACAGATGTACTATAGTGAAACCTGGAGCTAACAATCTGAATATTAATAATAGTTAGAACAGACAAAGCTGGCAGCTTAATTATTATTTAAAAATTAGTAGCCAAAATGGACAGCCCCTAAATTGTGGCACATGAACTGCAACAACACTCTTACAACATGAACTACAGAGCTGGCTGGAACCCCTACCGAAACCAACCTAAGAGGATGTAAAAACGACCACATAGCAATCACTCTGTAAAAAACAATGAAGGGTGAAAATACTACAGCCCCTAACACGGCTCCTGCCCCAGACTGGCACATGATGGATGGGGAGATTACATTGTAAGGGTATATTTGCCCAGAGATTTCTTTTTCCATGGTCCCTCTTTTTCAGCACTTGGCTGAAAAAGAGCTACCAGGTATCATAACTGATTGGTGCCAATAAACCTATTTAATGGACATGAGAGCCCGATGTCAATTTTTTTTATAACACTCACATTTTAAGGAAATTAGGTTTGGGGATTTTTTGCTCTTCTTGTGTCTATTGTAGCATAACTACAAAATGGAAGAGCTACAATCTAATTGCCTTTTCTTATAATCAGATCTGCCTTTTCCCACTAACCAGCAAGCTGACTAGTTCTGTCAGAATATATGGCTATCACATCTGATAGCCACATTTTATTGAGATCTGAGCCTCAGCTAGTTATAACTATCAAATATGTAATATTTTTAAATTGGATTATAACAAATCAGTCAGGAATATGCAGGAATACTGAGGGTTCTGATTTTGTCTTGATGTTAATGGTTACACACAACCTGAACAGGCTTTAGTTATTGGAAATCCAGCCTCTATTTATTGGCTGTATTTTCAAGACATAAAACTCATCTTTTCATATAATTTCAGAACTACAGATGAGGCCTGAATAACAGTGGCTGTTCACGTGTTATCACAAATTATGCTCCTAATCTGTTCAGCTAAATTTCAGCCACATTTACCAAGCTATATTTATTTCAAAACATGCTGTGACAAAGGATTGCTGCCTTTGGTTTGCAATGTGTTAAACATCTAGTATCCAACCTATTTGGTGACAGGTAATTAAAATACAGACTGAGATCCAAGACTTTCTCTTTGCATTTGCATGAAAAATAACAGTAATTCATAAAAACAGCTACCTCACTGAAAGCCTGAGGTGATCTTTAGTACAACTGCAAAAAGCACAACAAAACAAACATAGATAATCAAAATAAACAAACATGAGTAAAAGTATCAAGGTGCATAAAGTGCACATTTGTATTTACAAAATTAGATTAAGAAAAAATTATTATCAAAAAAAAAAATAAAAGAGATCTTGCAGCTTGCAAGGTATTCCTCACACCTACAGAATGCCTCTTCCTTCCCATTAATGAGAGGTAATGTTGAAGAGGACATTTTATTGTGAGTTCTGAGTTTATGGAACAAATATTAAGCAATTCACCTCAGCTATCATTTACCATAATGTCTTTTATAATAATAAATTCTTAGAGTACTTGTTTCCAGCAATGTTCTAACTCCAGGCTGATCACCCCAGCACCACCTTGCTGCAGCTGCTCTGCACGGATATCCCTGAAGACGCTGGGCGCTAGTAGAGTGAGCAAGGCAGGGTGGAGCGAGTGACTTTTGATATTTCCTGGATCTGTCTTTTCACCTTTTTTCCTCTATTTTCCTGCTACACCCATTTCTTGTTAAAAGAGGTGGATGTAGCCTGCAGCACTGAACTGCAGACAAACCTTAGGACGTATGTAAGCGTTTGACAACCTCTGGGCTTCAGTAAGGTTGGAGACCATGACTCCCAAAGGAATGGATGGCGTCCTACAGTGGCTGGTTGACTGATTTTCTGTTGTATTTTCACAATGACAGCAATCCTGCCTAGATCCCTTCTGTGTGGTGACCACTGGCAAGACCCACGGGAATGACCTGAAGTTGTTACAGGAGGTTTAGGTTGGATATAAGAAAAAGGCTCATTATCCAGAGTGTGGGGTTTGGGCACTGGAACAGGCTCCCCAGGGCAGTGGTCACAGCACCAGCCTGGCAGAGTTCAAGATGCATTTGGCAATGCTCCTGGGTACACGGTGTGACTCTTGGGGTATCCTGTGCAGGGCCAGGAGCTGGACTCGATCCTTGAGGGTCCCTTCCAATTTATAATTCTCGGTGATTTTGTGGTTTTCTGGTGCTGATCCCTGCATAGATAAGGACTGTGCTATGAAAAGATACACGTGGAATCCGGGCGAACGACAGCCATCCAGTCCCTCTGCTCGTTCGACGGCTCCACTACAGCTTGTGGCTGGTGACGCCCAAAGATAAGAGCCTTATCTATGGGCCGGCCCCGCTGCCTCCGCCGGGGCTCACCCCCAGCGCCGCCTGTCCCCCGAGCCCTGGCACCGGGGGCGGGCAGGGTGGCGGTGCCGGCGGCTCCCGCCGCATCCCGCGCTCCGTGAGGGAGCGGAGGCCGCGCCGGGCCCGCCCCCGCCGCCGCGCCCCGCCCCGCCCGTCCCCGCGGCCTGCGGCGCTGCCCGGTGCGGCGGGGCCGTCTCTGCGGGCCGGAGCGGCGCGCCGGGGTGAGCTCGCTGCGCCCTGGCCCGGAGCGGGGGCAGAGGGAACGCGGGGGGGAATAGGCTGAGAGGGATGCGGGGCGTGTTGCTGGCAGAGGGGCGGCGGGGCCGCCAGTGCGGCCCAGCCCGGCCCTCCCTCCCTTCCTTCCTTTCCCTTCCCTCCCTTCCCTTTCCCCACTTCCTCCCGTGCCGATGCCGTCGCTTTCTCCGGGGAGGGCGCGGGTCTGTCCCCCTCGGTACGCAGCCCCCTGCCCTGCTGGAGCGGGGAGGGGGGAGGGCAGGGAGAGGAAGAGGAAGAGGAAGAGGAAGAGGAAGAGGAAGAGGAGGAAGGAGGAGGAAGGCGATCATGTGCCGGGAGGCGGGCGGAGCGGGGCGGGGGCCGGTTCTGGGAAGGGGATCTGTCTCCGGGAAGGGGATCTCTCTCAGGAAGGGAGTGCCTGCGGCGCTCGGGGGATGCTCAGCGGGCAGGCCCGCCTTTCCCGCATGCCCGGCACCTCTTCTGCTTGCGGGCCCGGAGGAGGTTTGCTTTTCCTCTCTCCTTGCGATCCTAGCCCAGAAAATCCCTCCTCATGAAGGTACGGCGACCTGTTTGTCGTGCTGGTAACAGTGAGAGAGAGCCGGGCCCTGCAAGCCCCCGGCTTCCACCGCGGGAAAATGCCCTGCGGGTTGATTTTAGCGTCGGGCTGAATTTAGGCAGCTTCGGAGAGGCACTGCCTGCGTTCAGCATCCGAGTTTAAAGTGGGTCATTCATTGCTGAGGTGCAGCGTTTTTAATCTCTGTTGAGGGTGACGCTGTCTGCAGAGAGCTGGTGAAACCCTCGGCGTTTGGTGTCCAGCAGCAGTTCGGGTTACTCATTGATGGAGCGCTGACACTCAGCACTTCCCAATTCGCTGTAGTCGGGTGTGAGTAGACACAGTGGTCGACTTTAACCTGGAAAATGTTCACCCCAAATACTAAACTTGTTTAAAGAGGTTGTTTGTGTGTTTTTAAATCGTGTTAGTGTGCTTAAAGGCGTAAGATCATCACTGTATTTGTGCACAAGGTTGTCAATACTTTTTACTGTGCGCATTTGTCATCTTGGTTTATATAATATCTACAGATGTATATTGTATTGAATTTTAATTGCTATGAAAGTTGTCATTTTGTGCTGGAAATCGTAGTGGTTTGGGACATTGTTAGTGAACCCAACATTGTGAGAAGGCTCATTTCTATTTATAAGTCCGTAGTGGTGCTACTATTTTTAGTAGATGTTTTTCGTCAGCTTTGCAGTTTTAAGTAGGCCAGATGCAGAGCGATTTGATGTTTGTTTGTTTGTTTATGGTGTTCATGGCCAGCTGCTTTGCATAAAATGCACCAGTGATCCTCTTGTTGTGGCACAAATCCGTAATTTTAAGGGTTTTTTTGTTAATGTTTTTTCGTTATTCATGTGTTAGACTTTTTCAGGATGAATGTTGCTTTCTATAGACTTGGTATGTTGAGAAAGAAATATATGATCTTTTAACAGCGCTGAAATTTGTACACTCAGTTCAGATGGATTAGGCATTCTTTTTGGTACATTTGGGCTTGAGTGTGGTTGTCTTGATGTAATGTGGTCTGATTTTCATAAATTCTCAAATGTTTAGCCATGATTCTTTTCAAAGTGAGTTTAGCACAATTGTTCTAGGCCTTCATTCATGAGAAAGAATTTATTTAAACTTTAACATTTTTAACTTTATCAGAGCATCATAGCTAAACATACAGGTATTAAAACATCTTAAACATGTTAAAATGTTTTGCAGGGCCAAATCTAGTTTCTAGTAAGCACGACTAATGGATTTCACTCAGTGAATTAAGTCAGCATGCACAATATTATCAGTGATTTTGCAGAAGGTATTGATGACATGGTAATGGTAAATCACACTTGTGACAGCAGGGACTGTGATTTCTCATGATTAGGCAACAGCATCCAGCAACTCAGATGAGTCATTTTGAAAGATCACAGATTTGTTGCATGTTAAACATTCTGTATTTAATTTAACTGTATCTGCCAAATATCTGTTCTCAATTTGGCATCATTAGCAACTGTGTTAAAAGACAACTTGTACATTACCTCTAAGCCTCGCTGTCTTAAATTCAGCTAGAAGTAGAGCAAAAAAGGAAAAGTTGAAAAAACTAATCTTAGAACCAAAAAGAGCCAACTGAATATTTTCTAATGATGCTATGCTTTTTTTATTAAGTTCAGCTACTCAGTTATCAGCTGAAGTCCTAAAATAGCATCACTTCAGACATCAGGAGTTAATTTCTATTTTGCACTGACAGAAAAAATAGATAAATGATGTGGAGGTGTGTTAAAATAAGTATTTTCTTCTGAAGGTTCATATCTAGGTCTTTGCTAGAACTTGTTGCTGCTTGGACTACATAATTTCCTTGCAGTGTCCTCGAAGAAGAAAAATAGAGCTAGAATGTAAAACCTGAAACTTCCTTTTGTTTTGAAGCACCTTCAAGAGCTGTAAAAGAGGAGTTAAGGGTGAAAAAAATCTTAGAAAAGATTTATCCCATTTAGAAATGTTTATCCCATTCTGAAATGGATGTCAGTTTCTTGAAATGCTGTTTTCCTTAAGAACTCTGAAGAATTTTCAGGGGTTGTTTGCCTGGAATAAACCTCTGCACCATTTTGTGGAATAGTTTGTGAGGAAGTGACAGAATTCTGAATGTTCGCACTAATACATAAAATGCCTGAGCTATTTCAGGAAGAGTCCCACAATTCTGTGCTAGCAAAAGAATAGCTTTTCTTGTCCAAGCAGGATCTGGCTAGCAGCCTTTGGACATAGTTTTGTTGTTGATTTGGGAAAAAAACCCCAAATAAATGTGTAGGAGTAGTCAGTGTTATAAACCAGTGTCATGCTTGATGTTTGAGGCAATCAGGGAGGTGTTTGGCATCTTTAAAATATTGTGTTTTGTACTTAGGGAAATGCAGATGTGATAAAATGGATATGCTTTTGATATCTAAATGGGTTTTTTTGGCCCAGAGTTAACTTTGAGAAACTGAATGGATATTAAGCCCTTATTGCTTATTTGGTGTTTAATGGAGAAAGTTTGCCATGAAATCTTAATTTCTGTGAGCTGATGTTGGGTGGGCTACAAAATCAGTTTCAGAGAGCAAGTAAGAGATGTGAAGAAGAGATAATACCAGATTCGTTGGAGGTTTTTAAATTGTCTTTCCCTTATTTTTGTATCACTTCCCCTTTATGCCCACCTTCCCTCCCTGCTTTTGCAAGAAATCATTAGCATTTTTTCTTTATATTTTTTATTGTATGCAGGCATTGCTCGTGAATGGAATATGTACATAAAACATACAAAAATACCATATACATGTGTTAATATAATGTGGGGACCTGACTGTATTAAACCTTAAAATCCTGATGTAGTTTCAGGTCTTTGGCAAGATTAGTCCAGAACATTTAAACCAAAAGAAAGGGTTGTGTTATTTTTAAGACATCTATAGTTTTGGTTTGATAATTAATTAAATAAGAGTTGGGACTGGATAGTCTTCAAGGTCCATTCCAATCCATAGCATTTTCTGGTTCTATGAGGTGATTACTATCAGTTGGAATGTGTGGGTTGTAAATGGGATATGTTCTATAACTGGGATACTTTCTCTGTGTTCTAAGGACCTGACAGTGATAACACACACAGAATCCAGTTTTGTGGTTTGCAATGCTTAAGTATGTTGAGTGCAACTGAGATCTGAGGCAGACCTTTGGAACATGTTATGGTGTATCCTTTTTGTTAGTTTTTAGTATTTTCTTAAAATAGAATATAGTTGCATATTAGCTCGGTTGTTTAGGGCATGGTACTAATAATGCCAGGGCTCAGGTTTGATCCCTGTATGGGCCATTCATTCTGGTTTGAGCTCATTTTAAAAGTAAAGGTCTGGAATATGCTGTTAAGGAAGAGTCCAGAGGGGAAGAGATGGTGGAGATGAAAGGAAGGACAATGCTGATGCCAAATTCACAAGCTGTTTCCTCTGCCATTTTTCTCAACTCTTGTAGAATAAGAAATTAGGTGTGTGGAAAAGAACGATAGTGTTTTGCTGGCCATGGCTCAGTGATTCTTCTGCTGCAGGGAAAACTAGTCCAAGGTTGGAGCACTTTGATTTGACTTTCTGAATCTATGAGTCTCACTCTTGGGATGGAGAAAGGTGATACTGCTGTTTCCTCAGATGCTCTACTAATACTAAAAATTGTATTTCCTATTTTTTTTTATTTCAGTGGTCTGAGAAAAATATTATTCAGTATAAATGTGTGCAATTGCCCTGGTACTTTTGCTAGGTCACTTTCCTAGGAGCATAGGAAATTGGGGAAACATTTTTCTCAAGGAAACTGGTGGTTTGTTGTTTCGGTTTTGCTTTTACAGGGCCAAGTTTCCTATGGTAAGAGCTGCTACTTCAGGATGAAGCAGAGCAACTCTAGTTGTCACTAGAACACTCAGATAGAGCCAAACTCTTTGTAAGGAACTCTCTCCTATATGCTGGTAAATCTTGCCCTTCCCCTCCAGTGGGAAACTTTCCCAGTCTTTAAATGTGTTACATACTTGTAACTTGTAATTCCTGCTGTGTTGCCTAATTGAAAATCTCGAGTATTGCCAAAGCACTCTACAGTATCTTCTGCTTATATTTGGGGAATTTTGTGGGTGTGCATCAGTTTGAATTTTTCGGTCTTAGTTTGATTAAAGTGTCTGGCCCAGGTTTGGGGTTGTTTTGTTGGTGGTGTTTTGTTGGGGTTTGTTTGTTTGTTTTAATATCCCTTCATGTTCACCAAGGAACATTTGTTTTGAACAGAACAGTGCTGCAGACGGTGTTTTTAAAGGCATTGAAACATTAAAATGTTTCTGAGGCAATGATGTGTTACAGCTAGAGACAGAATGAGTGCAGCTTGGAAGGGATTTCAGTGCCCTTCAGGAACAGGAGCAGTGACTATCAGGAGGTCGCTAGTAATGGATCCGCTGCAAGCGGATTTCAGGAAAATTAGTTCTTCTAGTTATATAAACAGAAGAGAGGCAGAGTATGTCAGCACAGTGGGTTTTGTTCATTTATAGTGAAAAACTGAAAAAAATGTGTCCAGGTAAGCTTTGGAGGCAATCTCCAGCTCTTTGGGATTTTTTCCCCCCCCTCAATTTATAATTAGCATTACATCATCTTCATTAGAATTGGTTTTATCTGTATTGACTCCTAATCAGGGTATGTGCTGGTACTGTCAGAGAACACATTGAGAGAATTCTGCTAACACTCCTGCAGGTTAAAACAGCTTCATACCAGAAACTCTCAGTTTCTTGGACTTCCTGTATGGAGTCTTTACAGATAATTGTATATTCTGTCCAAGGTGTTTTTACTTATGCCTAGGTAAAAAATGAAGTTGGGCTTCATGATAGTGAGAGACCAAACAATGGTTCAAGGCCATTTTCTTTAGGTATGTTAAAATTGTCTGAAATTGTCTTTAAGTATAACTTAAATATTTGAATGTTAGTGTTACAATACCAGTTACTGTGTTAAGCTCTTTTCTTGTGAGAACAGTTGTGTGCTCTTACAAAACAGCAGGTAGTGTAAGTAGCAATGTGTGCCCTTTTATCAGAAAATAACTCCTTTGGTAAAGAACTGTAATGTTTTATTTGTCTTCCTATGAGGAAAGTTTTTAGCAAGGAAATGCTTTTGTTTTGTTTTTTATTATGAGTGAAAATCGCTGTTCTTTCAGTGTCAGCTTTTCTACTACCTTGTAGTTTGCACAGTCTTTGAGCATCTTGGCTGCTATATTGGCCATGTCATCCAATTTTACTCATTGGAAAGAAGAAATATTTTCAGATGATTTTTTTAACATTCACAGAAAAGCTGTTTGTGGTGGGAATTTTTGGGCCATATTTAGTGTTGTCAGGACACATATAATAAGTACTTTAGGTGTTCAGTATGTTGTGATACAATGTTATATCGTGTATGTAGTTACTTTATGCAGAGGTGACTTCTCTGATACTTTAACCTAAGTTAGCATTGCCTTTTCCAAATTCCCTCCATGTGACACTTTAAGTTTTGATTTTGCTGAGCTGCTGTTAGCCTTTGAATAAGATTTTTTTTTCTTTTTTAATCGCGTCTCTATCTCTTCTCATTCTAATGTGTGATATTTTTTCTTGGAAAGAAAAGCGTATCATGTATGGTGCTGTTGCTCATGTATGATACAGTAATATAGTAAACAAGGACAATAAACTGTAAGAATAGGGATAGAATAATGAGAAAAAAAAGAAGTAATGTTCTGATGCTGCATCTCTAAGATATGTGTAAAATTGACACATGCAGTGTGTGCCGTCTGCTTCTGTCAGTATGAATGAAAATAATGATGTTAATTGTAAATGTAGCTTGAAACCATGGGCAAGCTCTCATCATGTATTGCTGAAGTCTTTATTAGACTTGAGGGCAGGGGAGGACTGCAGTCCTAAGCTTGATATAATTTTAATTCCTTTACTTTTCACTTATTATACTAGTTAATACTATTAATAAATGTAAAATCTTTATTTCACTAGAAACTTTAAGAATTTAATTCTCTTTTTGGAAGCTTGAGTTATGGCTATAATGATTAAGTGTTTAAAAAAAACAAAAACAAAAACAAAAACCAAACCAAAACAAAACCCAAAAAAAACCCCACACCTTTAATTTAAATAAATACAAACACTGGGGGCTTTCTTTCTTTTCAGGAAGAGTATGCTGCCTTTGTCTATGACTTTGCATAGGTCAGCATAGAAAACATAAATAGCTAAATATTTTAGTGGTAGTTGAGTGAATATATGCAGTTATGAAGAAAACTAAAAAAAAAAACCCATTAAAATCTTACATCTTTTGAAATGAGGGGAAGTGAGAAGAAGGTCTGTCACAAATATACTAATGTGGATTCTTATTTCAGAAGTTTTATTTCCCTCTTAAATGTTTTGACACTTCAATAAGCTTGTGGATTCTGTCATTTCACCTGCCTAGCAGATGAAGGGAAGGTGGTGAATGTTGTTTTCCTGGGTTTTATGAAGGTGTTTGATACTGGGAGGTTCCCAGCATCCTTCTGGACTTGTCTGACGGCGAAGTGAGCAGGCAGATGGTGTGCTGGAAGAACTGGCTGAAGGGCAGGGCTCAAAGGGCTGTTGAGAATGGGGCTGCATCTGGCTGGAGACCAGGCACCAGTGGGGTTCCTCAGGCCTGTTCTGTTTAAAGCTTTTACCAGTGGTCTGGAGGCAGGAGTCAAATGCACTGTTAGCAAGTTTGCTGATGGTGCCTAAGTGGGAAGTGCTGTTGACACTCTCAAGGATCAAGAGGCCTTGCAGAGGGATGTGGATGGATTGGAGAGCGGAACAATCGTCAGTAGCATGAAACTGAACAAGAACAAATGTCGGACTCTGTATCTGGGATAGAGCAGTACCTTCCACAAGTACAAACTTCAGGAGGAGTAGCTGGGGAGCAGCACCACAGAAGTGGGTCTGGGGATGCTGGCTGACAGCTCAAAGTCAGCACTGCCAAGCCTGCAAATACAGCACAACCAGCTGGTCAAAAGGAGTGATCATCCCACTCCATTTAGCACTATTGCAACTTCATTTTGAGTACTCTGTGAACTTCTGGGTGCCAAAATTTAAAAGGGACATGAAGAGCCTTCAATGTATGCAAGAGGAGGGCACTGAAGCTGGTTGAAGAGCTAGAAGTAATGCCCTGTGAGAAGCAGCTGAAGACACAGGGTTCATCAGTTTGGGGAGATGGAGGCTGAGGGGTGACCGCACTGTTCTTTGCAGCTTCCTGAGGTGGTGGAGAGGGAGGTTGCTGATCTCTTCTCAGGAATGCCCAGTACCAGGGCATGTGGGAATGGCTAAAAGCTGCATCCATCAGGGCAGGTTCAGACTTGACATGAGAAAACTTTTCTTTACCATGAGTGTTGTCAAAGAATTTTCTTTGAGAAGGGGTCGATGCCCTAAGACTGTCAGTGTTTAAGAGGCATTTGGGCATTGCCCTAATGCCATACTTAAACTTTTGGTCAGCTCTGAAGTGGTCAGGCAGCTGGATAAGGTGACTGTTTTCTGTCCCTTTCAACTGAATACTCCATTCTATTCTGCACTCAGAATGAATCAAATAACAATAAGACTGTTATTTGCCTGAAATGCCAGGGATTTTTTTTTTTTAGTTTTCAAAACACTTTCAAAAACACGTAACACGAGAGATATGCTGGAAACAAGATTTTATTTTTCTGACTTTTTCAGAACAAATGTTCACAAGCATTATCACAATGTGCAGGTGTAGGCAGGAGCAGGTTAATGGAATCCTCGGTTTAGCTTGAGAAACCATCACTTGAAGTCTGGCAAAGGGAAGTCAGAGAGTTTACCCATAGAGTTTCTTGGGATATTCTGAATTATGGGCTTTTTATCTTTCTGATGTGTGTCCTGCATCCAGGCTCTGCAGAAAATGAACATGCTGGTCTCTAAACATCACTTCTTGATTGGATGTGTTTGTTTTGACCACACATCCTTCCTGAACCCTGCCATGTAGAATAACCCAAACAATGGGACTGCCTGGAGCCAAAAGAGGGGGTGCCAAGTGAACCCAGTCTCCTTCAAATCAGAGGCTGTCTGACTGTGGGTCAAGACAGAGATGGTACAGCAGTCTTGAAAATACGTTACTGATACTATAAAAACACCCTGAAAATTATCTAAAAAGTATTAACCTTTTCCAGAAACAGGAAATTTGATAATTGACTGATTAATTGACAAAGAAGGCTTTTTCTGGAAAAAACCTCAGAAGTTGTAAGAATGTGACTTTCTCTCTTTATTTGATAATGAATTTTTTTCCTGGCTGAATTTGCATTTTGGTTTTCAAAAACCTAAACCCCAAACATTCTCACATCTGGTTTATAATTATTTTTTCTCTCATTCTGAGTTATTTTGGTTTTTAGAAAGAACAATAACTATGTCAATAGAACATATTGACAAATAACAATGTCACTTTGGATGCAAAAACTCGAGTAATGTGGCAGCATGAGTTCAGGCCAAGCAGTCCCTGCTTCCTGAATAGCGAGAATAAGGATCAGTAACAGTCACATGCAAAAGAATTTCGTGGTATTTTCAGAAGTGTGACACATACCAATGACAAACACACCTGTTTTGCCTTCCTAAACTTGTTCCACTACTGAGTTTCTTGCCCAGAGATGCATGAAAAGCACCCCTGTGCCTGCCTGTTGCTTGTGTTGCCCACATGGTTTGCTGAAAAGCGGCAGCTCCTCATGGGGCTGCAAGCCTGGAGCCCTTCCAAGCACAGGCTGTTTTGCACAAGCAAGAACCCCTGGAGAAATGGAGCCAAGGGGAGAGCAGAGCTCAATCCCGTTGCAAACTTGTAATAGACGAGATAGCCAGGGCATGATCAGTGCTTTGGAAGTGCAAGGGAGGAGAAATGTTGCTGGTAATGCTAAGATGGATATGAAAATGTCTGGCCAAGTCACCATCCAACACTAAAAGGGAAGTGCTGCTTTTTGGTAGTCCCCATGTGCCTGTAAGACAGCTGCCAGAAGGATTTAAGATTTTTTTGTGCAGCCACCTGAAACCATCTGAGAATGTTGGTATGATGAAATGGCTGATAATGTCATTCAGGTATGAAGGAACTTTTTATTTTAATTAATGAAAGAAACTTTGGGAAACAATCCTCTGGCACACACTTGGTGATTAATTCAGTTTGCAAAGCTGTTGCAATGAGTGCAGAAAGCTGCCAAGCTGTGTCTGTTCAGTTGAAGAATCACAATATTTTGATGCTAGCGTAGTGTGACAAGAGAGGCCCTGCCATGTGTCCAAACATGGATCTGATGGTCATCAGGCAGAGCAAGACCAGGGACAAATTCCCTTACTGTAAGTATCCCCTATCTAGGGGGCCTTGAGGCATGAAACAGTCTGGCAGTAGCAAGGATTGCAGAGTACATGGAATTTATAAGCTGGATCTGATGTTTTGAGCCATACTTGAAAACAACCTGGCAGCCAGTGCATTTTAATACCATGCTTTTCTCTTTGCATAGGGCTCCATAATGCAAGTGGATGCTGAACTAGCACATTCTGAAACAATTCACTCTGGCTGTAGTAATTGTATTCCCATACTGAGCGGTATCTAGCAATAATCCAGAATGGAAGTAGCAACTTCCTGTATAATTGGCACTGTGGCCACATCAAAATAAAATAAATATTTCAACCAATGTAGATGGAAATTCCTTTGGAGGTTCACGTGTTGTCTTTTTTGTTTGTTTTTAACTATGGCTGTTGATGGCCTGATCTAAGGTTTATGGCTCATCCCAAACATTTTCCTATGGGCTGCTGTTACGCAGCAGGGCACTTTAGCTTGAAGGTTTTCAGTACAAAGCAAGAGCTGTTTACAGCACTGGAGTGCAGCAGTTCTGCTCACGCCCTCGGATTCAGGTGGCCCAAAGTTCACTGCAGTGCTCAAGACACCTGACCAAACACACACCACCTATGTCTCCCTTCTCTACAGCCCTTTGCCAGCCATGTTTCAGGCAGCTGCTGTGGAAATAAAGGAGGAAGATTTAAGGATGCATTATGCTTGTCCATCCTTGTCTGGTGCTTTGAATTTCCCAATGGCTGTTCTGTGTGACTTGATCTAGACATTGATTATCCCTGGCTGGCCTGTGTCTTCCTCAGCTGTGATGTGTGTGCTCTGGCAGCTCCCAGCACCACCTTTACTTTTCCCCTGTGTCTTTGTATCCTCCCTTGTGTTGGCTTAGTGGTGTGTTACAGATCCCCTGTTGGGCTTTGACTGACTGTGTTCTTCCAGCCTTGGAGTTGAAATGCTGTTGAAAGGCAGGACTGGGAAGAATTTCTCTAGCTCTTGCCATTTACTCAAAGACAATCCACGCAGGAGGAGGCAAAGTTTTGTTCTTGAATTTCAAAAAGCTGTTCCCCTAGTGTTACAAAAACTTACCTGATGTGGTTTGTACTGCAAGATGTATAGCTTAATCATCTGAGCATTTGCATAAAATTAAATTTTCTGTGTGTTTCCATGAAACTTTTGTGACCTCCTAAGTCCACCTCTTCTAGAACCTTTAATTGGACAAATGTTCTCATGGAGGATTTGAGTGAATCATGCATCAAACTGCTACAGTTTTATAGGAAATTCAGCCTGAAAATTCTTTTAAAAGCCTTGTAGTCAGAAGAGACTTAGGGTAATTGCGTTACCTTTAACCACTAGTTACACACACATTTTTCATGGAGAAACTGCCTGGCAATGTAAGTTCCTATAGCACATGAATTTACAGAGCAAATAGCAGTGTATATGCTTTATGGAATGACTACTACACTATTCAGGGATTTTAATGGGCTTTTAATCTTTTGCTTGTGTTAGCTCTGGATGTGCTATTATCTAACACTGCTATTTTTCAGGAATTTTATGTGGAAGTTCCTTTACGTTGTCTTCCTATTTATTGAGAGCATTTAAATCAGTATTGAAAACCTTAAAGGATGCACAGCATCATGCTTTTTATTCATTCTATTCAATGATCTCACTCCAACAGCATGGAGAAATGACCCTTCTAAATCTAGACAGTGCTCCCTTATTTCAAATGGCCTAATTTAACATTAATTCTCTTGCTTCACAAATCCTCTGAGAAATGAAGAACTCGATACTGTGTTAGAAACAATTTCTAGGGCCTACTTGTCTAATTCTCTTAATTATCAGTTTAGCAAAAAGAGAACTGACACTGTAAGATGAAAACTTCTCTTGGAATTATGGGGGTTTGGTGACTAATGTGGTTTGGTTTTGTTTGTTTGTTTAGAAATTCTTCCTGTATGGATCAGCCTTCTAGTGATGGTGAAACTGGCAGAAGAGCACTCTAAGCAAACGCAGGATGAATCGCATCCCCGCTGATGCAGAAAATGCTCACAGTAGCAGTGTGGAATCTTGTCCTTCCTTGCGGGATGTCCACTCCATCAACCCAACACAGCTGATGGCAAGGATTGAGTCATATGAAGGCAGGGAGAAGAAGGGCATATCAGACGTCAGAAGGACTTTCTGTTTGTTTGTTACATTTGATCTCTTATTCATAACCTTACTGTGGATAATAGAATTAAATGTGAGTTGTCTTTTCAGTACCTACCCTTAGATGTTAATATTAAGTATTTATTCACTTCAGACATGGTTAATAAGTTGCTCCTTTCTATCCAATATGATAAGCAGTTTATTACTTTAAGCTTCTATGAACACAGTGCCTACTCAACTGCATCTACTTTTATTCATTAGGATATGCGTTTATCCTCTTATGAAACCTTTGAATGTTCCTGTGAACCATGCTAAAAAAACATTGGAAATCCAGTGTAGTCTTCAGGCATCAAATAAACAAAAATGTTACTGTATGTCTTTGAATTTGGCAAGAGATGTGAGTTTTAAGAGGATTCAAGACTTTGCCTTCCAAGTAACTTTAAGTCAGTGATATTTCACTGAGGTGTTAGTCCCTGAAAAGACTTCTAATGGCCAAAACTTTTCTTTTGCTGTGATGTATTTTCTTTGATGTAAACTTGGTGTGTTATGCATTATGGGTAGCACAGTGCATTTAAACAATATAAACTCCCACAGTTGCCACCTTTTAACTCCAGCATTTGTAATCTGGAAAATGAGGCTGTTCTAAAATTTACAGAAACCAACAGGGTAGCTCATTTGTTGTTAATTCATTAGTAGCATCCTAGTTTTTGAGCTGGGTTTTAAACTATAATCTAGTTTGCATTTAAGAAAGGACACACTAGGGTGGAATTCCTTTTCTGGAAAGAAGGATCTTGAGTAAATATTTCTTATCAGCATTTCTTTACTAGATAAATAACCTTGGTTATTAATTTACATTTTGAAGCTTCAGGAGCTGACTGTTCAGTGGTTCATTGGTACAGTGAAAAGGACTCATTCTGATTTAGTTTGAGAAAGCAGATTTTGCTTGCCTGAATGATGTAATTTTGGGACTAGACTTTCTGTTTTCTCTCTGGGTGGAAAAATGGTTGTAGCATAGTGTTCTTACGCAGTTCTTTTTTTAGGCCAATGTCTCAACAGCTTGCACGGCTAAGAGGAACAGAGTGGGTTTTTATCTCTTTTTGAGGTTTCAGAATACAGGTTTTTATATGAGTGCTCTCAGAATATTGAAGACTCTGGAGAGAAAATCCTACCAACTCATGTCATCATGATGTTTCATTTTGAATGCTACAGCATCAAGGGACCTCAAGATCACAGCAGTTTTCTTTGTAAAAACCCTGTATTTTCAGGACAACATACTACAAACCGGTGTCGTATACTGCCACATCAGCAAGAATAAAAATCAGGTTTTTGTCATTAGAAGTCAATGATATTAGAAGCTAAAATTTGGTATCTGGGATCTGACATGTACTTATGTTTTTTGTTCTGTTTTTCTTTGAATTGCTTTGTTTGCTGGGAAGTCAAATAGCATTGTGTTAGAACTGTGTGTTATTGGTGCTGACATAATGGGTCAGAATTGCTATGAAAGTTCCTGTAAACATTGTTTTCACTTTGTTGCCATTATCCAGTTTCCTTAGGTGTAGTGTAGTTTATTATTAAATGCTTCAGGGAGTAGCTCCATGGCATTTTGAGCAAAAATCAAGGCTTCCATGGTTCCCTGTTTATCCTTATGTTAACATGGTGCTCACACAGCCACACAGTGATGAACAGCTTGGAGTGGGGGAAGCTGGTCTTCCTTATTTATGCTGGAAACAGATAATCACACTTGATGCAGTAGAGCAACCAAGGAAAACTGTATTTACAAAGTAGTTTGTTAGGTACCCATAGAGGGAAGGGAGAGGAGAAGAAATAGAAGAAATTCAGAGTTGGAGTGACTAGTTTCAGGAAAACACTGTCCAGCAGTATAGTTGGAAAAGTGTGGATGTGTGTAGACTGCTCTGCTTTGAGATAATAAGCATATGTTGTTGGTGTGCTTTGGTAGCCCCTGTCCTTAAAAAGATGTCAGTAACTGAACTCAATATTAAAGCCTTCTGTTGGTATTGTTTTACATAACTATTTCATGTAGTACTTAATTATGGAATTACATATGAAAAACAATAGGACATGGACACTGAAGTTTTTCATTTTCAACTGAGATAGATACTCCTCTCATTCTCTGAGCCAATACGCCCTAAATTATTTTCTTACAAGGCCAGTTTGAACAGTAGAAACCTTCCACTGGAAAGAAACATGGTGGCTAAGGAAGATGTAATTTTGAATCTCATCAGCAAATGGAAGAATTAAACTTGAATGTTAGTTTAATTGTGTGAGATTAGTCTAATAGTTGCAGCTTCTGCTTTTTGACTGTGGATTTTTTGGCTTAGCTTTCTTAACAAATTGTGTGAAGGCTGATAAGGAAGAGATCTGAAATATGAATTCAGTTTCTGTTCTGTTTGCTATTTGGTAGCATGTGACTAACTAGAACTGGGTTGTGGTTGGCTTTGATCAGCTGTTTTGATCCTCCTTATAAGAGGTAAAATGTTTTGTGAGTTTGTGTAATAGACTTTAACATATAATCATTTATTCCTCCCTCAATAACTTGTTTGCTTTTATTTTGGGACAGCCAGCCTAAAATGTAGCTTGCCTAGGCCAGATAATAATCCTAAATGTTTTCGCTTTGAAAAGTCTATGTAATCTTGAAAAACAGATAACAACACTAGTCTTTATCAACATTATCATTCATGGCAGATAGCTCTTCTGTATTTAGTTCAATAATCTTTTTGTATATCAGCAGGGAATTATTAGTTTTACTCTTCATATTTGTGTGTACTTTGTCTTCTGAAGCTGTATGTGTTGTTATTCCTTTGTAGGTAAAAGGAGGCATTGAGACTACCTTAGAGAAAGAAGTCCTACATTATGACTACTCTTCTTCATATTTTGATATATTTGTAAGTGTTCTTAAAAAAAGAAAAAGGAGCAGCAAAAGAATAGTTTTCCCATTCCTCCTTCCACAGATGTTTCCTAGTTTGAGTTTTGTGAAAGGCTTGATCTTTTCTTGCTAATTTAAACCAGAGGGGCCAAGTTTCACCCATTTGGGGATTGCCCAGTGCTGCTCTGGCAGCAGGCTCATGGAGGCTGTGGATAGAAATGCTTAGGGCAAATTGATTTGCATCATTAGCTTTGGGGTTCATAGAAAAGCAGATGGAAAACCCAGTCAAGAATATGACTTGGATGTGACAAAAGGTAATTCATTAAGAGGACAAGACCTATAGCTTTCCAGCTCTAAAATCATTTTGCTTAAAATTCTATTTTTGTCCTTTCTTGGGCATAAAGTGGCTGCAGTGAGGAAAGACTTGTTCCCAGGGTGGCCTGCACAGGGCAGGTTTTTCAGAGTTCTGTGTTTTAACTCAAACAGTAAAAAAAACTGATGTGAAGTATGGTTCTCCTTTGCTATGTGTAAGTACCTTAGCCATATAAGAGGAATTCTATTGCATTAGAAAATTTCTTTAAACAAAGCTATAGCTCTGTAGTTGCAATGCATTTTGCACTGCATGGTCCAAAAGCTGTTTCTTTGCAGTTCTTCTAAAGGTCAAGACTGTTAATTCTACCAGATCTTGTTTGCCTTGCAGAGATGACTTGGTTTGGTATCAGTCACTTTATACTGATGACCATATCCAGAATCTCTCTTTGAAACTGGTGTAAAAACCCATCCTTACTTCTGCATTGGACATTTGCTGTGTCAAATGAACTTACGTGCTAGATTCAAAAATCTTGTAAGCTAGCAAACCATGGTCCTTTTCCCTTTCTCATTGTTTTACTGGCAGGTTCTCCATGATACCATACTGTAGAAGGCAAAAAATGTTATCTGTAAATGTTGATGCTCTGGAAATTACTTCATTCTGTAGGTGAACCAAGGGTTAAGAATATGTAATGCAAAATAATAGACTTTTTACCCTGGGAAGGGACTAGAACTTTAAATTCTGCAAAATTATTTGTGGGTTTTTACAGGATTTCCTGTGTTTCAACTACACATTTGCATAAGATTAAATGGGTTTATCATACCTCTGGCCATGGCTGTCTTTGATTTCTCTTAATTTTTAAGCATTTTTTTCACAATTTTTAGATTCTAAACAATCTTTTAAAACTAATTGGAGGCAATCTACTATCGAAACATAAACAGGGAAATTGAAGCTCGGGGTCCCTGGTTCAGAGATCTCATCTGTCTGCTACTGATTTATTTTTCTGGCCTACACATACCATAACTTACCTTTCTCTACTACCAAATAGAATGACTTGCTATTGTGGGCAGCAACATAATAATTGATTGTTGCAATGTTAACATTTCACAAAATATTAGAAGTAGCACACTGCTAAGATCAGTGAGATGCACAGTGATGCGCACAGTGTTTGCTGGATTAACTGCGTTCAGATTTAACTGTTTAGATTCCAGTCAGGTAAAATGATCATGAACACACTTTGTATAGCTTTCTTATGTTTCTAACTTATTTGTGGAATGGCACATGCTTGCATATTTGAGCCTGTGTAGGTGTGTGGATGTTACCATTTGCTTTACAAATGGAAAATTACCTTCTCTTTCTGTTTCATAAAGACACATTCAAATTTGTTTCAAGGTAACAGAACTTAGACTGTCCTGTTTTAAGTTTCTTTGTAAGTAGCTAGTATTTTCAGTGAGCTGAGAATGTCGTGGTTCTTCTGTGTTCTGAATTAACCAACCAATATTTTTTCCTCTCTCTATAGCTACTGGCAGTCTTTCGGTTTAAGGTGTTAATACTTGCATATGCAATGTGCAGACTGCGCCATTGGTGGGCAATAGCTGTGAGTAGTAGCCAAGCATAATGGAGTTTTTCCTAGAATGGATCAAGCAGACAAAATTTTAGATGCCTCTTAACGCTTGCATGTTAAGGATCATCTTGATGGTGTACATATAAAAATTTGTTGTACAGTAACAAATTGGAAACTTGTTTTCTGAAAGATTTTCAGCCTAAAGGCAAGAATTTAATAGCACGGTGGGTGTGGTTCTTATTAGGTATCATGCTAAACCGAATTGAAGATAGATTTTTCCAGTACGGATGGCTAATCATAACTGCTTGTTACCTCTGAGACTTGTTAATTAATGTTGGAAATATATTTGCATTTGTAATAGTGAACCTTCTTCAGAAACAAGAATTGGCATTATTGTGCCAGAGATCCAGGTGTCCATTAAGTCCCACATTCTTACTTTAAACAGTTTTAAGTGTCACTCATTGAACACTAGCAGCTTTATTGCTTCATGCTCCAATACAAAAGGTTGAATATGCATCCCTTCTTTAAAAGGAAGTTCTTAGTAACTTTAGGCAACCACAGTGAATTGGAGCCAATATCTTTAATGCAGCTGTACGGTGTGGATGACAAAGAATGCAAAATTTGGTGAAAAATTCATGCTTCCACCAGTTAGTACTATAGGCTGTAATACAAGGTGTCTTGCTGGCTTAGTGCTTTGTAAATCAGACTTTTTCTTTTTTTCCTTACACTGTGGTAGGTGCATGTAGAACATGTTCATGTGTAACTTTCTTCAAGCGAGTAGCATGCAGATTGCTCAGTACTGAGACAAAATGCCTTGATTTTTACAGATTGTGTTACTAGCATGGCACAAACCTAATGGTAGCCACTGCTCTGATTGTGCCTACATTTAAATGCATGCCTCTTAAAAGTCCTTGCTCTTAGTTGTGTAGCTTTAGAGTATTTCTTAATCCTCCAACTTGATGCCTTTGTTTATGAGGTGGTGAGAGTGAACCCATCATGGTAGCAAGTAATTAGATACATAAAGCTTTACTGAAGGCTTTGCCAAAGCCTTGAATCTTAACATCCTACCTGTGATTGACAGAAGTTGGTTCTGCTGTTATTTAAAGAATTTCTGGACCCAAATGCACTAGAAGATATAGAGGCCTTGCTTATGTGAGCAGTACTTGTTCACTGCTTTTTCAGATTTTGGGATATTTTGGATATTTTATCCAGCATGCCAATCCTTTAAAATATATCAAGGAGTATCAAGTCTTCAAAAAAATCAATTTTTCAAAATACCACTTCATGAATTAAAATATTTATTCCAGTTTCCTTCCACAAAGATGTTTTGTTGTTTGAAATGGATATTTTGATTTGGATGGTAGTGAAAAGCATTTGGAACAACTGTTGTTTGCTTTTCTCCCAAATACATAAATAGTTGGGGTTTTTTTAAGGGACTTGATGAATAAAGTATGCTCAAGTTCATTATACAGTCAGATCACAGTTTACATAAATCAGGGAGTTTAGATTCTACACAAATGCTATCTGATATGTGTAAATCAATGTTTGGAGGTGTTTGTATTAAAAATTATCTTTTATAAAGTTAGTTTAATAACACTTTAAGTTAATTGTATCATGCGTGCTGCATATTATTAATCTATGTGATCTTGCTGTTGTCAGTAAATATTTAAAGTTGCAACTAATAGATAGTGGCAGAAATAAAAAACTAAATCCATTTATTGGTTTATCTGTTCTGTCTCTTTCAGTTTACAACAGCAGTGACCAGTGCCTTTTTATTAGCAAAAGTAATTATTTCACAGGTATATATTCTAATCAAATGTTTGTTTTACTTTGTTTTCTTAAAAGCAAGATTCTTCAGACTAATTTTGGTAATGTTTTCTTTTTTTCTAGCTGTTCTCACAGGGTGCTTTTGGCTATGTGCTGCCCATCATATCCTTCATACTTGCCTGGATTGAAACTTGGTTCCTGGACTTCAAAGTGTTACCACAAGAAGCTGAAGAAGAAAATAGTAAGCTTGTGATATTTCCTGTCAATCACTGCAGTTGGCAACATTTGATCCCATGTTAACTGGCAGAAGAATGCTTCTTTCAGTTTCTCAAAATTTGAAGAGCTGTGGAAAAAATTAAATCAAATGGCATGATTTTTCCTCTTTGGGAAAGGAACATATGCCTTCAAAGAAGTGAGGTTTTAATTAATTTAGGGAGGCAAAGTTAAAAGTTAGAAGGGCCAGATCAGCAATTTGTCAAGCACTTGGGAACGTGTTTAATTTTGTATGCATGAGATATGAAAATTTAACTGGCTTGGGCTTGTAAAACTTTATTTTGTGAATAGTGCATAAAGTGTCTGGCTCCTCTTTTACAATGAGTAGACACAATAACTAATTCAGTGTCACTAACTCTTCTTTTGAGGTGGAAAGGGGAAAGCAAAGAATTGTTGTGGAGAGTGTTTCATGCACAGGGAGAATGAGACCAGAACAAGTATGAATTTCAACCTTTGAGATGAGGCACCAGGTCATCTGACACTCAATATATTCAACTAAATGGAGGAAACCCACTGTTTCAGTTGAAAGAGAATACTGCTTGAGTGGTGAGGGAAAGAAAATTTACAGATGCTTGTAATTTCAACAGCAGGAGAGTAATTATACAGCCAACCTGTTATTTATGCATTATTACCTGGAGTACAGTCTGAAACTCTGTTGGAAGGGCATGTTTATCTGTTAGATAAATCAAAAAAAGTTTACATGGGCATGTATGCCTCCATTTTTATGTACTCTGAATGTGGTCTTTCTACTTTGATCCCTTCCCTCTTCTTTTTCAGTGGTCTGAGAAAGAATTTGGTTAAATGAGAGCAGTGGGGTTTCCTAGAGAAAAGGAAACTTAGAGTAACTTTTTTATCTTATGAAGGGGTGAGGAAATACATCTGCATCACAGTGTTATCTAAGTAGATGAGAAATCTAACCAGTTCAGAGACTTCTGCGTTTTTTCACATTGAATATTCATAGACAAAATATTCTATACATACACATGCAAATAATTTAAGAAAGTTGCAGAAACTGAGTATGTTGAGATAGATAGGTAAAAGCCAGCCATTAGTGCAGGGTCTTAGTGGCAAAGGGAGAAAATAATTTATTTGGTTATGCATCGCACCATACTGATCATTAAAAATATGTTTCAGAAGTTTTAGTTAACCAGTGAATATTGATGAATCTACATATGGCAAGCTCGCATATGATCACACACAGTAGAAGGAAAGATTCCTTAACTCATATGTGCAATATCTCTGTTTTGCTAGTGTGTGTCACCTTAGCTGCCAGCATTTAAATAGAAGACATAAGTGTTACATTAATTGTTGATGCTTTTTAAAAAGATTTATTTAAAGAAGTAACTGGTTAGGAATGCTAATATAATACATCAGTCTTCAAGAGTCTTCATCAGTATTTGATTGTTAAGATTTTATGTGTTAGCATTGAGGAATTATTTTCTGGTATTTTTTTTTCTTTTAGGATTTTTGATAGCACAGGATGCTTCAGAACGAGCAGCTCTTCTTCACCCAGGAGTCCTCTCTGACGGGCAGTTCTATTCTCCTCCTGAATCTGTAGCAGGTAATTAAGTTTGCTTAGTGAAAGATTCTTCATATTCACTTTACACTCCTGCATATTTCACGCCCTTCAGGAGGGGAAGGGGGAAGGGAAAAAATATACTTTTGTTTTTTAAATGAAAACTGTATTTATCATCCTAAAATGCAAGGTTCTTTTTTGTTCAGTAGTTCCGTTTACTTACTACCTACCAGATGAGTTACCATACATGTGATTGGTGTATTTTAAGTCATGTTCTGACTAAAAGCAGGGTAAATCTGAAATAAAATGGCACCACAACTGAAAGGTGGCAGTTATGGTTTCCTTCTGCCATCAGTGATCCTTACCCCTCCCTTCCAACTTGAGATGCTCTGTGATCTCTTATCTCCCAGCAATAGCTTTCATGCAGCAATGCAATATTTAATCCAGCCTAAACCTGGAGCTTTATACTGTCTTAGGATAGACAATGAGCCTGAAACTGCTATAATGCAATCTGAAATTTCAGTCAGAGCTTCTTTTCTTTTCTCAATACAAAAAGAAAAAGCTTGCTCTCTATAAAAAGGCTGTCACCTGTCTGGGTAGATAAATCAGTGGGTAATGTTAAGCGCATCTTAACTCTGCGTATCATATGCTTTGCTCTAGTTGAGATATGAGCTGATTAAAACAAAATTAAATGTAAATACTGAAAGATTTAAGAACGTGTCTCAAGTATTTCAAGAAAATAAGTGATTTCTTAATGGATTGAATCAATTTGAGTTACCTGAGAATGCAGTGGAAGTCCCCAAATCCTGTATCAGTCTTTTTCCCCTAAAATGTAAACCTCCTCTGCAAAGCTGTGCTGTGTACTGCAATATAATTAAAATAATATCTGCTAATTGCTACAGGTAAGTTTGCCTATCTTGCCTATCTATTATAGAGTTGTACATGTTGGGGGTATTTTTCATTTTAATGTCTCTGGTTTCTCTATGCTGAGTATCCTGGCTTAGTGAATGACTTGGAGCTCCATCTAGGGGTCACAGAGCATTAGTGTCGAGTGTAACCAATGATTCAAAGGGAAATGGCTTTTAGCTAAAATTGTGGGTCTGCTTTGAGGAATAATGGAAGTATTGTACTGGACTCAGCTGTTCAGCCTGGG
This sequence comes from Prinia subflava, assembly GCF_021018805.1. Taxonomy (NCBI): domain Eukaryota; kingdom Metazoa; phylum Chordata; class Aves; order Passeriformes; family Cisticolidae; genus Prinia; species Prinia subflava. The sequence goes on along the minus strand of NC_086247.1, from coordinate 105,936,542 downwards.
TTTTGTGGGGGTTTTTTAGCAACAGAATACAGAATGTGAGAGGAAGTGTAAGTGGAGCTAACATGTTTTTCTAGACATTGTGGCTGGGTCAGTGTTGCCTGTGGGGTGAGGTGTTGTGTCTCAGCATGCATGTGTTGACTATAGGTGTGCCATTACTTTCAGCTTGTCCAATGGGATTCACTAATAGCTCAGGTGCTTTCTCCAGGTCTGCCTGGACTGCCAAATACATTTTAAGCACGTTTTATGGATATGAGATGCAAAAGAACAGTCAGATTAATATATTTGAACTAACACATGTTGGTAGTCAGTCACAAAGTGAAACTTCTGGATAATGTAGGGTAAAAATAGCTCATAATTAAAATTTTTCTTTAAAAATCTGCATTTCTTTCTGAGAAGACAAACTATGGATTGTTCTAAAAGAGCGATTTTTGGTCACTTTTCCATACATACTGATTTGACAAATATTTAGAGATTAACTACCCCTGTGATCATGCAGCAGGGAATAAACCTCTCTGCTGATATGGCAACATTTCTTAAAACAAATATTTGCTTTTAGGAGGTGATGTTTAAAACGAACTGTGTTGGAATTTTCTGCGTATTTGTCTCTTTTTGTCTTTCCTACATGAAGCTACATGTGTCCAGGGACATACCCTGGAGCCACTTCTTTATATGGGGTGATCCTTCATCTTCAGCATTGGTTCCTTGGTAACCAAGTCTATTCTGGAGGTAGCAAGTGGAAAATCAGCCTGGAAAGAGTAAATTTGTTCAGTTTCTGTACAATTTAGGTTTCAAAACGCAGCAGATATGCTATTCCTAGAAATGAAAGCCATTCAGACTAATTTGTCCCAAAAAAAAAGCTTAACACTTTTGTGTCTTTTAACTTCTCTCGACTGATCTACAGCATTCTGGTCTTCCATTTCAGGTTCTGATGAAGACTCTGAAGAAAAACAAGACAGTGAAAAACCAATTGTATAGCAAATAAGAAAAAGCAGGTAAGTTCCTTTGTGTAGAACCTGAATATTGTTTTTTCTTCCTCGTTCCTTTCCAAACAAATTAAATGGTGTATTAACTCTTACAAATTCACAAGTTTTGAACTCAGTCTGTCTCTCATAGCAGCCTTCAAGAAGGAAATCCTGCCAAGCCTTGTTGAGAGCCTGGAGTTGGGCTCCTCTGCATTTATTTTTTGGCTCTCCTGGAAGGGACAGTGGTGGACCAGATGTGTAAAAGCTCCTCTTTTTTGCCAGCAAAGAGATGTACTTCTCTGGACATGAAAGCACAAGAATGCTAGGAAGAGATTTTCTTTGTTTTAAATCTAGGACAAGTATGCCTGAAGATTTCATGGACAAATCTTTGGTATTTCCCCTCCTCAGTCTGTTTAATACTACAAATGGGTTGTGCTGGAGCAGCCTCATCTTAGGATTTTTGTAGTGTATTTTGTTTAAATATGAGATTGCTTCCTTATTTTGGAAATGACTTAATTTACTTCTGGAATTATTGTGCCTCATGCTTTCACTTCACCATTCACAGCAAAGCTCAAGCTAGGGGGAGGTATTAGATGTTCTTGAGAAGCTGAAACTTCTGATTTGAAGCCTTCTAGTGCTCACTTGGAAGAGTGGATGACCTTTTATTTTCAGCCTCCCTGTTTACAATATATGTCTTCTTCACTCCCATCTTCATTCATGCTGACTTGTGTGATTTGTTGCAGAAAGAAAATCTCTGCAGGAAGTTGTTGGGGTTTGGAAACTGGCAACAGAGTCCGTGGCTGACTTGCTGGTGGAGCTGCTGACAGAAGAATTTACTCATTAGAAAGAAAAGGGAATGGTTCCCATGTACTGTAATACCTCATGAAGATGTACCTTGTTGACATATGTATATTAGGTTGCCTCCCAGGTGGTATGAAAGTATTTGTCCACAATGTATTTTATTATTCAGTGATTCCTGAAGTTGATCTTCTAATGACTAGGTAATTACTGGAAAGTGTTGTCCTGTGTACCTAATCAAGAGACTGGTAATATAATGAAGTAAAACTTCTCTGTGGTGGAAGTATATTTAATAATTGTTGGGTCTCGCTAGATAAAATTATTTTATGTTATTGCAATTTGTCATTAGTTTATGTTTACTTTTTTTTAACTCCATGCATTTCCTTTTTTTTAATGGATATGTTCACTTTCTAAAATAAAAACATTAAAACATGAGTAATGCATTATGATATTTCTTTGCTTTGTCACTAGAAAAATCTGCATTTACCACTCCTTTATATATGGGGCAATAAGGACTCCTGTTTGCATAGATTCTGTGCAAAATGTGTTACAGTACTGTTTGTCTGTAGGGAGGCCATGTAGTAGTGGCACGTGACTTCTTCATTGCATTTGCTTCAGTATGCTCTTCCTAAAGTTCTCTTCTGTAACTGTTGAATGAAAATATAAGCCAGGACCAAGTTTATCCCTGACGTTGCTTCAGAATAGCCAAGATCTGTTTCAGAGGACGCAGGTAAGAATAAATGATTAGAAAAAAGAGTAATTCAAACCCTGTCACTTAACAATGTTGGAACATTCCTAACCAAGGATCTGGAGTATCTCTTATGAGGGAAGACTGCAGGAGCTGGGCGTGTTTAGGGAGAAGAGGACTGAGAGGGGCTCTCATGAATGCAGATAAATATCTCTCAGGCAGAAGAGGATGGTGCCAGACTCTTTTTGGTGGTGCCCAGTGACAGGACAAGGAGCACTGACTGTAAACTAAAACACGAGAAGTTTCACCTCAACAGGAGGAAGAACTTCTTTCCATTGAGGGTGGCAGAGCACTGAACAGGCTGCCCAGGGAGTTCATGGAGTCTCCCTCTCTGGAGATATTCCAGCCCCAGCTGGGTGTGTTCCTGGATCACTTGCTGTAGGTGACCCTGCCTTGGTAGGGAGGTTGGACCAGAAGATCTCCAGATGTCCAATCCAACCCTTATGATTCTTCTGTGATTAAATTCAGTGAGAAAAACACATCTGGGATAGGAGGTCAAAAGTTCCATTAGACCTATGGACTTCATCTAGGTGCACAACTCATGACTTTATTTGAACATCTTCAATCTGCAAAATGAAATTCCTCTGCGTATCTAAGAAATTCAACCTATTCTCAGTGCCTGCAGTTCAGTACTTGGAAAAAAGGGAATTGATACAAAAACTGCAAAGCAGAACAAGCCATATGCACTGGTGACAGAAAATCCTTGGGGTGGGGGGTATTTTGCTACATCAGACATGAATAGTTATATTTGGCAGATGTCAAAATATTTGGTAAAGATTTTGCAAGCCTCTCCTAAACAAGCATCTTTCTTCCTGTGGGGTATGGCTTGGATGCTCTGCACAGTGAGTTAATTGAGGTGCCATGTTTTCGTACATGGGTAGTTTGCCAAGGAAGTTACTCCCTTTGCTGCATCCCCAAACAGTTTTGGTTGCTGCCATGGAGAAGCTGTATCTCCTGTAAATCTGAAATGCATGTTATAGTACAGAAAGGAAATAAAACACTCAATCTTCAATCTGGAACAATTTTGTACACTCCTCTCAAATCTACCTGTAAAACCTGCAAAGTTGTGACAAAAACCAGTGTTCAATCCTGCCTTCCCCTGGGATATTTCTGCTCTCCTTGGGTACCTGAAGGAGAGTTTCCGTCAGGGTAGAACCGGCGACAAAGTATCTCTATAAGCAATGTGCAGGGGTATCACGTGGTTTATTGTGAAGGCTTTGCTTGTAGCTGCTGGGCACAGCTAAAGCAGGCCAGGAGAGCAGGAACAGCGAACCGAGCCGAGAGAGAGCTACAAATCCCGTACATTAAATATCTTTCTAAGCTGAAGAGTATGAGTTGGACCAACCAATCTAATACAAGATGACAACATATACAGCCAATAGAAATGTCCCACCACCCAAGGCAAGCAGAAGGGGATTGTTTAATCAAACGATCTGGCCCTCAGCTTAGCAGAAGTATATTGTTTAATCAAGGGGGCTGGCCCTCAGCTTAGCAGGTCATTGTTCACAAGCTGATGGCCCTGCACCCCACACCCTAAATCTCAAAGCATGCTTTCATTTCTATCTCGCTTGTTGAACTCAGACTCCCAGAATCTAAACCACCATATTTGCAAGGTCTTTCTACTTCATCTTTCCCAACAGGTACCCCCAGCTACATCTCCAGAATGTTCCACCAGCCTTTCCCTAAAGAAGCTGTTTGCTTTTGATTCTAATAGAGGTGAGACGATGGTTCATGTGAAGGCCTGTGGTAATGGACTGGATTGCTTGGCATGACTGTGACAGCAGTGTGGCTTTGTGCTCTTTGTAATGTGTTGGGTTTTCTTTTTGTTGGGCTTGAAAATGAGATTTAAGAAGTTTTATTTCAAGAAGCTGATTTGAATCAAGGATTTAAAAGAAAAAATAACCCAAGCAAGCTGTTAACCAAAGTAATACCATTACCTCCTTGTCATGTATCTCTGACAGAAATGTTTTGATTGATGGTTTATTGCAATCTTAACTTCAGAATATACTTTGCAAGAAAGACTTCCTGCATTTTTATTCAAAGGAAGTCAGTTAAGCAGTAGCAGATTGCTTAAAGCTCTGACATATATACAGATTAGAAGAAAAAACTATTTGCCCTTTATTATGAGTGTTTTTCATTTTGTGACAGAAACTTGGCACTATGTAATCAGGTTTCCATTAAATACCAAAAGGAGAAAAAAACAGCAAAACCAGAAACAAATGGGCATAACTTAGAATATACTTATGATTTTGAGAGTTACTTGTTTTGTGGGGGTTCAGGAACTCACACAGCAGTGTGATGAGGAGCTGATATTTGTTACTTGGAATGAGAGTGCACATCAGACTGCTGGCACACAACATATAATGTAAGTATGCCTGTGGTGATTTAGAGACATTTCTCACATGTATGTGTCAGAGTCCAGTTCTTTTGGATGTTCCACAGAGGGAGCTTTTCATGTTCAATATCAAATTTACTTACTTGATATATTAGGCTTTACATGTGAAGAGTGATACAGCACTATGCTGAAATCACAAGACAAGCATGCTAGCAAGGGCAAGATACAATGGAATCACAATACAATTTCCATTCGTGGTTCCTACATTCTCCACAATTTCCATGCCCCCTCATTGCCAGAAATAATATGTAGGCTGAGACCAGCTGAAGCCAGTTGCACACTTCGTATTTCATTTGCTCAGGAACACGATTCTCCAATAGTTACCCATTGCCAGGATTGTCATCAAAGAGGGGGACAGAAAGAAGATGATGCTTTCTGGAACTGTGTGGTTTTCTACTATTGAGAGCTCTCACTCTTTTGAAGCTGGCACATCACAGGTGAGAAATTCAGCATCTGCACTTGGCACCCCTGAAATATATGAAGTTACACAGCACCCTGTGTTATACTTTACTTGAGGCCAGCAAATGCCCATCTGAGAGGACTTGTCTTTTTGGACTGGTATCAAACTGCTGCCCTTCATGAGTATTTCTCAACATAAGGCAGGGTTTGGGACATCAGCAATCCAAGATTAATGCTTCTGCTTGTACCAGTTGCTTTCAAACGGAACAGAAATCTTTACAGTGCAAAAATGAAGCTTGCTTTCCTTTTTGGTTTGGATGCTAGATGCCTCTTGGACTTGGAAAATTTTTTTCCTTGTTGGGACACAGCCTTGAAAGTAGCAGATCTCCCAAGCCCTACTCATTAAATTGGAGACAATTAATATTATGTGTGCATCTCAATTTACTATCTGCCAGAACATTCCCATTTCTTTTTTCTGACTCTTTGATTAAAAGGGAAGGGATTTGCCTCATTTCAGCAAGGGCCCTGAAATATTACAAACACTAACTCCTGAAGTAGCAGATGATTTTAAGTGCTTTGCATGTACACTCACATTGCAGGTACTGTCAGAAAACCGTTAGGCTTAAAACAAAAGAATGCAGGTAACCTAGTTTGATTTCCAGAGGCAAGCGAAGCTAAAACATTCACATTTCAACTAAACTAAGCTCTATCTTCTTCCACAATCACTTAACCCAGTGCATTTTCTTCAGCAGAAGTGTATTCTGTTAGCAGATTGGTTAATAGGGAAACTCAGATTGTAAGGGGAGATTTTATTTTAGGGATTTTTGTTGGGTTTAGACACAGCAAAAATGATTTCTTTTTACACTTTGATCAACAGAAGGAAAAGAGACATTTTACTGTCGTATTAGCAGTTTAGCAGGGTACTACATCCCCTCTTTCCTCCATCAAGATTCCAGCTTTACCTTCTACTAGATAAAACTGCAGGTAACATGGTGTCTATCTAAAAAAAACAGTCTTTAATAACTACTTGCTCAACATCTTTCAAAAACTTTATACAGGTCAGGCAGGTTAGCAAGCTGCAAAATGTTGCCATCCTCTGCAAAGTGTTTAGGAGGTAAAAGATGAGTCCTAAAAGCTTTGTAAAGCACATGTTCCACAGTCCATTTCCATGTTGTAGAACCAGAATCAGAATCTTCATTCTGAAATACAGGAAAACAAGGACAAACAAACTGAGGTTCTGTTTAACTTGAGGAAAGCACACCTTAAAAACTTTACTATGTAAGACTACAGCATTTATAAAATTCTGCTGGTATTATAAAAGTTCATTCTATAAAGTCAATTCTAAGCTCTGTGAAGTCACTTGCAGAATGGGTGAGCTTAACTGATTGATTAGGCAGATATTTAGACACAATCAAGTTGTACTTTTACTTTATATACAATCTTATTCTTCTATAGAAATACAGTATAAAAAAATACAGTCCCAACTCAGTGGCCAAGGAGGCTTGTAATAATATCAAATACACTGCAATGCCCAAAGTTATAAGGTTTCCTCAATACCTATAATACTTCAGAACATTTAAGCCACATTCCTTCAGAATTTTGCCACACTGCTACTGGATTCAGTTCACTGAAAGATCTGGGATTAGAAGTCTATATTTGAAAGAGTAGAAGTTTCCTGTATATTGTTAGTTATTTGCTCAAAGGACTAGTTACAGTATTCTGGTACCTCAGAGTTTGTTGGGTTGGATTCTTCTGTTATGTATTGCTTTCTGATGGAGTAGAACATGGCTAGTTCTTTACTCAGGCTTTCGAAACACTCCTTTTCTTCATCCCAATTTACCTGTTACCAAAAAAAAAAAAGTTATTTTATAGAATCTGGGTAGCAGTCAGAGACTTGATAGAGATTCTTAATATAGAAAATTTATATTAATGTATTGGCCATTTTTGTCCTGGTAAGGCAAAGGTATAGAATGAAAAAAGAGGGTAGGAATGCAGGCTTTTAGATCAAAATAGAAGCTCAGTCAGTCAGTAGTTATGAATACAGAGGCAAAGCATAACTAATCAGTAACCACAGAACAGCATCTGGAACACGTGACAGTACATTTAAGCTGCACCAGAAACTGCAAAGGCAGCCTGGAATTGCTTGAAGTAAAAAAAGTAATTGTGCATTAATAAAATCATTGAGAGAATATACCTCTGTGGCCAAGCGCAGGATAAACATAGGCAGTCCTTCCAATGGTGGGACATAGTTGTCTATCAGAAGTGGTAACCCAGTAAGATTTCCTTCCTGCAAGACAACACTGCTGGTTCAGTAATAAAAAATAAAAAATGTTCTTTCTTGCAGTAAATGCAAGACTCTTACCAAACTCAGTGAGCCTTACAAGTTTTCAAAGCCCGATACCAGGCAGACACTGCATGAAGAGAGTTATTGGTGATGGTTAATTTCACAAAGCATGGATTAAGCCACTTGGCTCAGGGAGTGGCTGAATTCAACCCTCTCCTCTAGCTCTAGGTTACACAAATACCACTTCCCAGGCAAATATCCAAATGAAGTGCCTGGGCTTGATGAAGCTGTTCACTTTTGTATAAAGTAAGGGATGCCCTAAAGACACAAAAAAGACACACTGAGAGCCACAGTGGTTCTGCAGCCCTGTCTGATTTGAGCTGGTTAAGATGCACACCTTGTTGGTTAAGAGATCTGCATTCTAGTTACAGAAGCAATGACTAAATTATGGACTGCCCAGAGAGGCTGTGGAGTCTCCCTCACTGGAGATACTCAAGAACCATCCGGACACAATCCTGTGCCATGTGCTCCAGGGTGACCCTGCCTGAACAAGCAGGCTGGAACAGATGAACCACTGTGGTCCCTGATTACCCAACCCATTCTGTGACGTGGTAACTAATCAAACAGAAACTTTGTGTACCACCCTTCTTAAAGGCAGCATAAGTCCGGAGCATTTTAAATGAAATAGTTATGCCACCTAAAATCTTACTGGATCTAGTTCTTAGTGATGGTAAGCACTGCAAGCAAACTACTGCAGTTATCTGTCACCAAATGTACAATTATGGAATCATTTAGGTTGGAAGAGACCTTTAAGATCTAATCCAACCATAAACCTAAGTGCCAAGTCCACCATTCATTTACTGTCAGAAGTAATAGCTGCAGTCACCTCATCAATTTCAAGAGAGAAATAATCTTTCAACATTTCAGTCTTCTGTTTCAAAAACTCTACAATGTACTCAGCAAGCCCTTCTTTTGGGCCATCTTCTTCTGTCCAGCCACTTTCAGGATCCTCTAAAGCAAGCATTGAAAGCTCATATAAAGGAGCTGGCTCCTAAAAATGAAGAAGGCAAAACTTTGGTTAATGATCAGCACACGCTATTGGAAATCTGTAACTCCTTTCTTCACATACCAATTAATTGTAATACATCATTTCTGGCCTGCAGAACGAACAGTTCTGTTTATCATAACCAGGATAAAAAGGTATGAATTTCTTTCTTCTTTCTCTGCAGTCCACAATCCCACTGAGCACTCTGATATTTTACAGGATAAACAGTGGCAACCAACACTGTATTTCTGCAGACTGCAAATTCAAATTTATTATTTGTCCCAAGGTAATGTGCAACAGCAAAACTTGGTGCATAAGTACAACTGACAATAACAACAACCAGCCAGGATGACAATTTAACAGTAGCAGCTACAAATTACTATGTTTTTTACAGACTTTTCTTACTGAAAAACAAAACAACATTCCTGTAGTGGACAGAAGCCAACCTGACTGTGCAAGCAAAACTATGCATATGTCTGAAAGGACAGCCACATTGTAAATACATTTTTTAAAAATTCTTTTCTATAGGATATAATGTAAAATTATACTTACAGACAACCTTAAGACTCCAAAGTTTGCAAAGTCATAAATAAGTATCTGGTAGAAGAGTTCTTGGCTAAATTGAAACACAAATGTTAATTATATGGACAGGATTGCATTATCTCCAAATCAGTATAATGAAGAAGGGAAAGTAAGGATCATGCTGGAAACATCAGATACACATATACAGTCCTATTAATAAAGATCTTATTTTACAGGATAAACAGTGAAGCGTTTAAGGGTTCACCTGCATTATCTAGATGTTTATAATTAAATCTGTTTCTTGGTTTCTGACATCATCAGCCACAATAGTGCAGAAAGGTTACATACTCAAGTACCCAACTGCTATCAATTCCCTGATAATTTATATTTCAACTTCTTTACTCCTTTACTGCACTGTAAGAAATGCAAAGGAACTGGGAAATGAATAAACATATCTATCTCAAGTCCATTCTCTGATTTTTTGCAAAAATTTATGCAGCTGGCCCTGTAAGGCTGCACAGGCAAAATTACAAATTTGGTGTTACAATCATGTCCTGCAGATACTCTTAACCCAACTGGATACAATGTTTTCAAGGACTTTTTTGAAGCCTCTGCTTTATACAGTGTGCTGCAGATGATCCTGAGTGAATCATGATGATCATCTAGATCATCATGAAGCAGGAAGAAGTCTTTCCCTTCCCACTGTCTGTGAGCACACAGTACAGCAGTTGGCATTTTAATAACACTGATTCCCTGCAACTTTTCCCAAGAGTGCCAGACTTCTTCCCAGTGTTCTGAATGGACTGCTTAATCTTTAGCCAGCAACAAGAGAACAATGCTATTTTCCCTATAATTTCCTTCCTTCTTCTAATTAGCTTCACAATTGGTACTTATTTCAGCTGCCAACAGGTCTATCAACCCTTTTACCTGAGTTTTGTTGTATTGAGGAGGTAGAGTTTTGTCTGGTACTGGGCCAGAGCCCACTGAGGACTGACACAACCAACAAATGAGTGCTCGTGTAGCATCTCCTGAAGTTCTGAAACAACAGAGAGGTGGGAAAGAAACAAAAGAATGTCATTTAATAGTTGCAACCCTGCCCTCATGTATTTAGTTGAGTGGTTTGTGTCCTTCTGGCATAAAAGTCTCAGATTACTGTTCAGTCACTCCTAACACCTCCGCTTCTTCTTATATCCTTGTACGACCAATTATTCACAAGTTTTGAAATATTAATAACTTTTGTGCACAAACTATTAAAGCGTAACAGAGAATAGTTATTTAACATTTCAACTACAAATGCAAATCAGAAAAAATAAAACTAAAGTCCCTGTGTTTGAAAAGCCTTCCAAAATTAATTTCCAGCCACAGGAGATTGGTGAGGAGCACATACATACTTCAAAAACTGCAGCTGTAAACAGCTGTGCAACACAATCTAGGGATTATCAAACTAAATTGTAGACGTGTAATAGAAGAGGTCCGTAATTTTATTTTCATAATTTATTTTTCTCTCACAAAGTAACTTTTAAAAAAAATATATAGATGAGTGAGAAGGCTGGGAAAGGTATGAGAAGTCAGATTTCATAGGAGAGTTCACTTTAGTTCACAAAAAAACTTCACTAGTTGCCATGCCTGGGAGCTGCAGTCACAGCATGTACAAAGCACTATGCTAATTCCACTTTTAATGTTTTCTAAAGGAATGTATCAGACTGAGAAAAGATTTCTCTTTCCAAAGTCTCTTTTAGGTACCTCTAGAGATGTGAAGATGAGACTCAACCTCAGGCAGCTTCGCAAGTATTATCATGCATTTTGAGACATTTTTGGGTATTTTAAGGTTCAGGGACAACTCCTTGATTTCAGTATTTAAACAGTGACAGTCAGATACGGAATTACTGGGTCAGAACTACCAGTCATCTGCAAAACATTTACCGAAGCACAAGTCGAGTAAAAGTTCATGCTTTCTAAAGTTTGAGATTCTTATCAATTTATAGAAAAGTTATTTATTACAGGTATCTTTGTGGAGTGTCTCCAATTCTTACAACCAAAAAAGTCAAAACAAATCCAACAAAACCCTCAGCACGTGAGATTCCTAGCATTTAGACATATGAATAATAAGGGTGTGAGTCAGTGTAAGTTGCCTTCAGAGGCAACTGAGATAAGAGGGAAACACCCCAGAAAGAATTGCAAACCTGTTCCCTTTGTCTAAAACAACTCTTAACAAAAGAGAGTATTTTACAAGCCTCATCAATTCATATAAGTGGGACAGATACAAATAAAAACGAAAAGCAAAAGCTTTTGTTAAAAACTTGCTTAGCAGCACATTAAGTTCATTTGGGCTCCTTTTAAATACCTTTTCCATTTCAAGCAGTCATATTTACTTGGTGGAATAACAGTAATTTTGAGAGCAAGGTCTTGCTTACTTGCATGTGCCTGGTCACTGATTTCCTCCTGGAGAGTCAAGACACTGGTCAAGTTGATAATTCTCCTTCTAGGGGTGCAGGCAGCAGTCATGTCCTTTCTGGTGTCATCTTTCTCCAATTCTTCCAATTCCATGTCTTCCCGTGGTCTCTTCCTGCAATACCAAAACTAAAGGAATTATGTTCAATTCTCCTATCGCTTAGGCCAAACACTGCAACAGATGAGATGCTCAATTCACCTGCTCTATATTAACACAGGAAACGCAGACAGTTTCCCAGAAAGATAGTTTTATTTTGCTTCTGAGGAATAACTTGTAGGAAAAGGCAGTTCAGAATTTTAAGAGAATTTGTGACACTCCAATACCAATCACATCAGGCAACTGTTACTTAAGCACCAAGCAAATTGGGCTCTAAAGGGCACATCAAAAACGCTGATATTTCTAACGATTTTCTTTTTCATGTCCATTTTTCTGCAATACTGGGGAGAGAGCATCAGATTCCCTCAGAAGACTTTGGCTTTTTACAGTAGCTCCTGTAGGATCTATAAAGTTTATAGCACTGTAGCCATTACTAGGGTAATGCCTGTCAAATTCAGTGATGTAATTTCTATCCCTCACAAAAGGGAGGCTTCCAGAAAGAGACAGATCAATATGATCTCCCTAAACTAATGCCATTGTTTGTACTACTTCCTGCCTTTCAGTATGAATAGAAACCCTATTCCAGTCACAAAATTTACGAAATTTACACAGATTAGGTTTAATTTCTCAATAAAATGTCACGAAAAGTTATTTAGAGAATTTTTCCCTTCTAGAAAAGCAGAAGTCCAAAGAGATCACAAAAATCTATGGTTTCAGGGCTGTGCCATGAAATAAATAGGTAGCCTTGCACCAGTTCAGAAAAGGTGGGACTTACCGAGAAGTCTCAGGAGACAAATGTCCACTCTTGCTCAGGCCCCCAGGCTTCACTGTATGCTCCTGAACATCAGCCATCTCAACCAGGTCACTGACTTCTTCCATTTCAGCATCCTGGGGCCTGTCTGCACCCTCTGGAGGTCCTGCATTAACCTCTGTTGTCACTTCAGTGGGGCCTGCACTTCGGGGGTTGTTCACTGGCTGAAGAAAAGCATCCAATTTCTGCTCTCGGGAATCAGTGCGGACCATCTGATGTGCATAAACTTTATCACCGGTTCCCTTGGTAACCACAGAAGAGTTTGCTGCTGATTTTACAACCTCACTGGAAGTGCAGTCAGCCCCTGGAAGCAATGTCTTAATTCAGACATGAGGAAGCAAAGAGAAGAGATAGAACAAGGAGAAAAAAAGAAAGATTAGTCACTCTTCTCACAGTATCTGACTGCTCAGAGGCAATTTGAAACCCCAAGCAACACGACCTCCACTGCTTAAAAGGCCACCAGCTTTGCACTTGCTATCCACCTAGAGTGAATGTCATCATCTTGGCATTAAAATCATTAGTTACCATTCCTTTGTCTTTAGGAAAAGATCTTTAAGGTAAAAAAAAAACCACAAGGTAAAATTATACTAATTCTTATGCAATGTTTTACATAAAGAGAGAGTAGAGTGTCTTCCTGACTTTTTTTCTGGTAAGATTAAATCCAAAGTGTTATCAAATACACAAAACAGTTACTTCAATCACATCTTCTTCACATAAACCAGGGCAGAATAAAAAAACAATATAGCACATGTGAAGGCTAACATAAAATCAAGACAACTAATCAGGTACTTGACAGAAACGTACTTTAAAATGTTCTCATACTTTTTTTTCTCTCTTTTGCCTTATTGTTAATACTGGTGTATTAAAGTAACTTGAAAACAGTGCAAAGATCTAAAGATACCAGTACAACACTGGTAAGTGCCATATTTGCAAAGATTTTACTACTGAACAGAGTAAATCATTCCTAACCATTAAAATAATGCAGAACTTCCATCACTCCACAGATGTTCTCACCTGTGTGAAGTACATCCTTGAGGAATTAGAGCCCAGTAACTTGCTCTCTACATGTTGTTGCACACGCTCCAGAATACTGTCTTCATGAAGAAAATGGACCTCGTGTTTTGTAGGATGCACATTCACATCTACATTCTGGGGGGCTATTTCCAGGCTGGAAAACATTTTAAAAGAAGTTAACCTAAAATATCCCATGGATGGCAGAGAAAGCAAAAACTGGTTCAAATTTGACAAAATTTGTCAAGCTTGATGACATTATTCCATACAAAGAAGTCAAAAAGATCCTGAACTCTGCTGAAGTTATATTACAGTCAGACTTGTTTAGATAATTAAAAAAATCACTCACCAAAATAGCTTACACAGGTCAGCTTAAACCAACCTCTCCATTGTACAGCTACAAAATCCCACTTTTAGAAATATCTTTTACTTGCAGTGTCTCAAGAATTAATAGGAAAGGACTTCAGCTGAAATAACAGAGATTCACTACTTCTAAAAACAAGGTCTGTCTTCCTAAGATTTCCTTAATGTTATGTAATTATCTCCTGCCTGGCGATTAATTACCTCAGTGCAATGCTTAACACCATTATGAGGAACAGAAATATCCTTCTAAACTACTCAGCCTAGTTATATCCTACAAGACAGTACTAAAAGGCTACTTCTTCCTATTACTTTACCTTAAGTATAGGAATGGGTGTGTGCTTTTTGGCAAATAAGCAGCGTACACCGTTTCTATGGCTTTGCGCATAGCGGCTGACTCTACCAACCGATCTGAAACACAGAACACAGCGCTGTTTCCACAGAGCCCAGATGGAACACACTGCACAGTGCCCAGCTGCTCCCTCAGACAAACATCTCCATGCTTTGTGTCTTCAAAGGGAATCTGTTACACCCATTTCCCCCAAGACCTAGTTATTCTTCATATAAAACCAGGAATAGACAGTATTTTCTCAGCATGTTTTACACTTGGAAATATTTTTTCCCACAAATACTGAAATAAGACGACTACCTTTTCATTATTGCATACAGTCAAGGTTTGTTGCAACCCATGCCAGTGTTGCTACAGAATGGCGAGCTCAATCTGTGTAAGCTGGCAGGACACAGCCATAACCTTGATACTCCAAAGTTTCTTTAGGTCCAGTCTTAGCTATTTTCCACTAAATAAACTGCCAAGTGTGATGCACATTACAAATCGAAAAAAATTTTTAGGATTTACAATTCATTATATTTATTCTTAAAAATGTTTTTAAGAACACTCATGCACTTTGTAGGTCTTCAAAAAGTTTTGTTCTTCTGATTATGTAGGCAACATATGACTGCACAAAATGTTGCCTTTTTTTAAACTTACGGTTTATGAAGAGTAAAAATATACACTTCTTCACAGAGTAGTTTGCATTCGTGATGTAACCTTTCATTTTAAAGGCCAGATTTGCATCTTCACAGCCCACTTCTATGAGTTCCCTATTAAGTTTGACAGAAACACAAACAAAACATTAATTCTTCTGTCCATGTAAATTTTGAGCAGTACTCACAAGCAGTGATATTCTGTTTTGCCAACTGGCAGGGTCAGCACAAAAGACACAGACACCAACTTTAAGGGTGGAGTGTAATTAACTACAGTTCAAAACAGCAAAGAATTACAAAAGGGTAATATAAGTAATGCACCTAATCATTACAACAAAACATTGCCTACAGTGATTAAGAAAATACATCACCAGTCACCCTAACACTTTACAACCATCCAGATCCACACATCAGCTGGGGTGCCCCTGTCACAGCAAAGGACTGGAGAACCACTCCTGGTAACTGGGAAATCCTACACAGTGTGTCCACACATAGGTGAAGACTCCACCTTCACTGGGAGAGGGTCCAGCTTTTATATTGTTGAATAATAAAGCTCATCTAACTCTAATGAGGAAACATCTGGTTTCATTCTCCTCTTGGGTTCCACCCAAAGCCTGGCCAGGGCTCAAGGAGGAACCAAGGGAGTTAGCTTTGACCATATACCTCCAAACAAGGTCAGATGTCTGATATCACAGCCTCGTCCATCCTCTAAATATGGAAAGATAAGTATGTTCTTATCATACCACATACTTTGCTAATGATCATGTGTATTTTGCTAATGAGCAGATACAAATATCATATAACATATGGTTGGAAGGTTCATCTAAAGGTCAACTTTGGCTCAGGCCCTATTGCTCAAGTCTCACTACTTCACATACTGATCTATCAGTTAATGAAAACACTAGAATTATTTGAGAGCTCAAACACTGATTGTTGGGACACAGTAATTATTTAACCAGAACTGCATCATTTCCTCTTCTTAAGCGTAAACTGGTAATGTTGTATGGTTGGAATCTGTAAAATTACCCCCATTATCTTTTTAATACTGCAACATATCACAGCATCCGCAGCATTGTAATCTATTGATAATTCTAATATGCATTTAAGTCATTGATGGTGATTGACAAGAACACTTCAAAATTGTCTGCAGCCAGGAAAGAGCAAATAAATTTTTTCTTGGACTACTTTGTCCATTTTTGTCAGTCGAATATGGTCAGTCTTGGTGGTCTGTTAAGAAGTCACTAAAATGTCAAAACATCTCTCTTGCTCATGTACATAGATCCTAATGTTAACTATTTTCGTAAGAGTTTTAATTATTTTCATAACTCATTAGTCAAGAAAAATCCACTTTGGTAGTTTGTGAACACAGCTCTCTAGGAAGGTGTTATGCCAACTTATGAAGTTAACACAGAACAGACTTAAAGGATACTTATTTCCAATTCAACCTCAATATATACCAATATATATTGCCATTTTTATTTGTTTTCAGTTTTTAACACCATCTTGAACTAGGTAAATTTTTGTTTGAAAAGAAATTATCAAAACATTTACTTTAAAATGGACAATTTCTCCTGAACTGTACAAAGGAAAAACTCTTATCAAACAAGCATCCATAGTAGGAATAAACGAATGCACAGCAAGGAAAAACATAGAACACTACTCAATACGTAGTAGCCTCTCTATTTTGCTGTGCTTCCTAAAGGTGTTTACATGAATTAGAAGTTAGATTCATTAAATGTGAAGCTTGACTTCAGTCAGTAACAGAACAGAATCAAAGTGACACCCAGCTATTCATGGGACAAATTCATACAATTAATTCTTCACCGCTAAAAGTCTCATAAAGAGAATTTTTCCTAAAATAGCAGATACATCTTCAAATATGATATTTTGGTTTTTTAATTTTTTATCTGATTTACACTGATTCAGCTAATGTAGCTTTTGTCAAAATAAGAAACCATAATATTTTAGAAAAAAACACTATGAGTAGCTTCAAAATTTAGCAGGTAGCAGACAGAAGAGGCAAGATTTTCATGGTATAGGAAGAGGCTAGACACTTGTAGAGAACAAAGGTTCAGCTTGCTGTTTTTATATGAGCACAAAGAAAGTTACAAGCAGATGGTTCCTTTTCAGTGCATTAATGAAACAACTTTGTAACTTTCCTCTTCACTTTGGTGCACAAAAAAAGTCACACATTCTGAAAAAAAGAGAGAGCTCTCTAATTGCAGCAGTGCCTCTTCTCCAAAATTAACTGTGAAGGAAGGAAGAAAAGTTATCGCAGCCCACAGTCTTTAAAGAGAAAAGGGAGAGTGATCCACTGGAACGCTTCATATCAAAAGGAAATTTGACATCAATGGTACCTGCTAACAGCATTTCCAAAGATGGCCCTAATGTTGTCCACTGTTGAGGCGTTGGATAAGGTTCTAACATCTGACACGGTATCACCTTGCTAAAGAGAGCAGGAAGGAGCATCAATCAATTCACCTTTCAGGAGGAAGTTTTAGAAATACTTTAAATTAAACAATAACATTTCTAAAAAAATACTCAGAGAATAACATAACATCATTATATTGTTTTGTATCCTTATTTACTTATTTATGCTCAAAAAAAGCAATGGATGGTAAATGGCACACGTTTACAGGATCAGCTAGAGCACATTCGAACCACTGAGGCTAGTAAGGAACACCCTCAGTTCAGTAAATAATTATCAAAAATGGCACAGAACAAAGATAATCTACCCTAGCTTCTTTCATACAGCACTTAGTAACCAGGCTCTCCAGAGAAGTTGAAACAACACATAAAGCTAAACCAAATACAGCACTGACACACAGAAACCTCAAAGTTCCTGAAAAATGTATTTTTGTCTTGTTCACTTCTAACTGGTGTGCTTTCTACCCAAACTGCACCAACATACCCTTCAACATTTCAGTATAAGGGAAGGCTCTCTGTGCTGTTCCAGTTGCAAAAGATGAAGCGCAAATTTTCTGGCATTTTCAGATATGCACATTATGTATATATACACAGGCACATACAGACACACAGCGAAATTACAGAGACTTTATCTACACACCTTTTTAACTGAAAAGCTGATGCCTGAGTTGTGGATGGCATACCTGAAAAATAGATAAATAAAAGTCTGCAGTATGCAGTGAAAAGGTAATTGTTTCCCTTGATTGCTGAAAAGCAGGTAGGAATGGGGGAAAGCAGTTCCTGTTAGACAGTAGTGCAATTTGAGCCAAGCTGAGCATTTGCAGTCTGAATAGCTAAAAAAAAAAAAGTGTGTCCTATTTATAACTCAACTGTAACCAAAAGAAATTCAAGGATCAGCTTAGCTTTTTTCACAGAAAAAAGGATCAGCTTCTACAGACTTGTTTTTTCAGTTTCACTGTACAGGTTTAACAAAAAACCTACCAAAACATCCTCAGTATACGAGAATCAAGTTTCAACTACTATGGAATAGCATCCAGATAATGACTGGCCCACCCTTCTAACTTCCCTCACCCAGATAGTTCAGGTATCTGTGATCCCACAGCTGAGATCTGATATGCTACAGCTGCATAATCTTGGCTCAAAATGCTAGGGAAATCACTGCATTGAGAGAAAAAGCACACCATAGAACCTTGCAAGATGAGAAATATAAAAATGCAGACAAAGATTAGACTACTGTGACTGTGAACTCAAAAATTCAAGGGGAAAAAAACCCAAAATCAAGTACCAGAAAAGTCCTAATGAAAAAGAACAGCCAGTGAACTGGAGGGCTGTAACTCAGCAAGACTTCAGATCATCCTGTTCAACAGAGCAGCAGGATCTGACCCTCCACATCCTGACTGAAGTCTGCCCAACACAGTAAAGACTCAAACAGTTTATTTGGGGAATAGGGTAAACCTTGGTATACAGTCTAGCTATACTTTGCAACCTTTTGTGTCTTCTGAAACTGTAAAGCAATTATTTTGCTTAAATTGTTCAGATCCTGCTTGCAAAACCTCTGCACACTATGTAAGACTACAGCAGTGGCAAAAGATGCAACCATGTGGCCCAAGAAGGGAACACCCAATAGCTAAAGTGATATTACTCCTTTTTGGAGATGTTAAGTTGCCATTCAACTTTTATATATTCAGCCAAATTTCAATACTCCTGAGCAATTTTTACGTGAATTCTATTCAGCCCAGGTACATTTAAAAGATCACTCGTACAAGTCCATCACCATTTCTCTGCTGGTGCTCTTACAAATAATTAACAGTCACAGACAGAACACACTACTTCCTATCTGGATTTTTCACACTAAAGTGGACGGACTGTTATCTGACACTACACACTAACAAATAGTTTAAAAAAATGCAACAAACAAAATCACCACCACCACAACCAAAATGATACCACCACACAGTTGTCAATTCCTCTGAAAAACCCCAGTACTCCCCATGGCAGTATAAAAAATTAGGAGCCTCCTATTTTAGTTTACCTGCTAACAACTTCTAGTATTTTTGCATATTCTTCATTTGGATTCTTTAAAGCCTTCCTCCTTGTACTTACATTGTAGAAGAGATCTTCAACCTACAGAGAAAAAGTTCACAATTAAAAATAATTTTTAAATTCTCTCTTACTATAGGATTAATCGAAATCCATCTTGTTAATTTTTATTTTAAGTATAAATTTTCTGAGAATACTTTGATTTATGGAAAATCAACATTCAATTTATTCCTTAACTCCCAGGTTCACCTAATAATCTGCAGCTTCAGAGGTGATACTGTAATGTACCTTACAATGTAACTGGTGCAAGGGGAACAAAAAAATAATGAGAGAGAACAGGCACAAAAACCTACTGTGATCTGAGTTCCTTGGTTTCCAGCACACGGCTTCGGAGGAGCTTTGATTTTTCCATCACTGTAAGTAGCTCTAGGCAGAAAATACAAAGTTGTCAGACATCCAGATTTACAGGAGGGCAGACATGGACAGATGAAAACAAGGGATGAAATCAAAGAAATCCCATCATTGTCACTCCTCCCAGCAAAGAATTTGGGACACTGAGAATTAGCTTCCTCCACCTTTCTGCTAGAGTAAAACTCTTCACTGACTGTAAGAGCCAGAAGGGCAATAGAGGAAAGGGAATAGTACCAGAGGAAAGGAGGCAGATTATGGCATATGTGTTTAGAAATTGTATTACTGAGACTTTTCCTCTAAGGCAGGATTACTGCATCTTTTTCTTTCTTTAATAGCTAGACACAGCCTAATGACAATTCTCCCATTAGAGTTTACGCTTCAGTTATGCTAACAATAAATTCTTTAGTGTAAGATCTGTTTCCTTTGACACTAACAGGATTTCGAGCATAAGAGATTTCTGACCCACACAGGTATTTCAGCAAGTTATAGAGATGCTTAAATTCAAAGGACAGACATTCTCTTTCTCTCTAACATACCCTGTGTATTTAATGCAAGTCACATAATCTTTTGAAAAACCAAGATTCAGAACATCTCTTTTTTCCCCACTCTCTTTTCTTAAAAGTAGTTAAGGAATTGATGGAAAAGCTTATAATTTAGATAAAGTTTTCAAAAGAATATTCAAAACTCTTTTTGGATATGATAAAGCACCTATTGTACCATAAAGATATGATAACAAACTAAGTTGTAAGTTCCTGTGTTGAGACTTGTGAAATTTGCTAGATATGATGCCCATAATATATATACAACTTTTTACCCTGAAATGGAGAAAAAGACAAATGTTTAACCTACATTAGCTACGGAAATAGAAGCTCTTTCCAGATTTCCTGACTCCCCACCCCACTTCCACAAATTTTAAAATACATTATTAAGATAAAGCTTACTTTTACAATTTGAAAAAATATATTTTCTCACATTCCAAGTCTTTTTGATACCTGCCCTAACCACACCTTCCTCTGCAATAAGAGCTCTGAAATTGATATATCTGTTTGTTATTGCATGCAGCAGAAGTCACCTGGATAATAGGTAGCATACCTGAATGCACACTTTGCATCAGCTGTTTTAGTTGTTACTGTAACATGGGCAACATGACTGATGCTAGCCAAGGCCTAGGAAAAGAGAAAGCTTATTTATAAACCTTGATCTGGAGAACGCTGAGGCATGTCCATACTTTAAACACCATCACTAAATTTCAATATACCACTTGGAAGTAATAAATAAAAATCCTTACAAGGAAATTGCAGGTCAGTAAAGCTTAAACAATTTTTAGTATCTATAATACTAAACTTCCAGTAATTTTATCCAGGAGATCCTTCTGGCTTCCCTAATATTTTATTATCTCTGATGATACACGTGGTTAACCATGTAGCATAACTAGAAGAAATTTGCAAAATTATTACAGTTGTGCGTTTTTCTTTTTTGTGTTAACTAGAAAGCAGCTGGAAGTTTTAGCTGTTACTCTCTAACTCTTGCCAAAGTCTTTCTCTTGACTATAAGTAATATTACAAAGTTAGGTTTTCCTGGAAAACTCAATGGACCTGCCTACACAGATGAAACCAGCTTTAGGACCAGACTCTGCTGGCTGTGGAGATGATTATGTTGAAAGTGTGTGAGGAGAGGACCCACACAGTGTACTCTCTGGAGCATGTGAGGATCTACGTATCTGAGCACAGGACACACACTCATATATCTTGTTCATCCAGAGGGGAAAGCTAAACTCATCCTTGACTGTTCTTCCAGAGTTTAGATACAGCCTATGAGAGTATGAAGAATCAGTGTATCTGAGGGGTCAGAGGTGCTAACTTTGTCTAACAGCAAAAACAAAGGAAGACCACTGTACATTTTGCACATTTAGTTTCAAGTGTGGTATTTAGACAAATGTCTGACATTGAAGATTTGCCTTCCACTCAAATCTTCCACTGTCTTTTTTACCTGTAGGTTCCTGGACCATCATTTGAGATGACAGGCTTTGCTTCAATTAAAAAAAAAAAAAATCTTATTCCAGAACGCAAAAAGAATGTATACCTCACTATAGGCATCCACCTAATCCTGAAAGACACTGGAACGTATTTTGAACTATATTTACACAGCAGACTTTCTCAGAAAACAAAAGCTTCTGTAAAGAGTACTGGGAATGTGACAACCCATTACAGCAATGAACAACAATGAACTGTTTCAAAACCTTGATGAAGAGCTTACCTCGCCCCTAAATCCATATGTAGAAATACTAGCCAAGTCTTCAAATTTTTGCAGTTTACTCGTAGTAAATCTCTCACACACAATGTCTAAATCTTCTTTCTATGTGAAAGGGACAAGCAACAGTTACTTTCTGAGTTTTTTCAAGATCAGAAACACTTATAAATTGAAATAATGTTTAGTACTAAACAGCAGCATACACCTGTCAACTTTGTTTACTTACTCTGATACCACAGCCATTATCTTGAACCTGGATGAACTTCAGACCACCTTCTTTAACTACTACCTGGATACTCGTAGATTTAGCATCCAAACTGCAGAAACCAAAAAAGCAAGAAAGCAATTTCAATCCCAGAGTTCTGTTTAATATCTTTATCCATGACCTGGATGAGGGGATTGAGTGTAGCCTTTTTCAGTTTGCAGATGACACCAAGTTGGGCAGAAGCATTGATCTGCTGGAGGGCAGGAAGGCTCCACAGAAGGATCTGGACAGTTATATTGATGGGCTGAGGTCAGTGGTATGAGGGTCAACAAGATGAAGAGCCAGGTCCTGCCCTTGGGTGACAACAACCCCATGCAGAGCTACAGGCTGAGGGAAGAGTGGCTGGAAAGCTGCCATGTGGGAAAGGATCTGGTGTGCCGCTCTAACAGCTGTCTAAACATGAGCCAGCGTGTGCCCAGGTGGCCAAAAAGGCCAATGGCATCCTGGCCTGTATCAGCAATGGTGTGACCAGCAGGACCAGGGCAGTGACTGCTCCCCTGCACTCTGCACTGGTGAGGCCACACCTCGAATCCTGTGCTCAGTTTTGGGCCCCTCTACAAGAGAGACATTGAGGGGCTGGAGCGTGTCCAGAGAAGGGCAAAGGAGCTGGTGAAGGGTCTGGAGCACAAGGCTGATCAGGAGTGGCTGAGGGAGCTGGGGAAAAGGAGGCTCAGGAGTGACCTTATTGCTCTCACCTCCCTGAAAGGAGGTTGTACCAAGGTGGGGGTCAGCCTCCTCTCCCAAGGAACAAGTGATGGGGCAAGAGGAAATGGCCTCGACTTGTGCCAGGAGAGCTCTCGGTTGCATATGAGGATATATATCTTCACAGAAAGGGCGG
The DNA here is from genome assembly GCF_021018805.1 of Prinia subflava. NCBI lineage: Eukaryota > Metazoa > Chordata > Aves > Passeriformes > Cisticolidae > Prinia > Prinia subflava. The sequence goes on along the minus strand of NC_086247.1, from coordinate 105,913,444 downwards.
TGAAGCATAGAACAGACTGCCCAAGGAAGTGGTTAAATCGCTGACCCTGGAAGTATTTAAAATACCGGAAGGTGTGGTGCTTAGAGACATGGTTTAGCGGTAAATTTGGAGCGGTGGGTTAATGGTTGGACTTGACGATCATGGACGTCTTTTCCAACCTAAATGATTCTATGAATTATTAACCTGGCACCGAAAGCAAACAATTCATCAGTTTCTCAAACAACAACAAGGCAAGCCGGAGTACAAAGGCCAACAGGAACGCGGCTTTCCAGGCGGCGCTGCCTCCCGTGCGGTCCGCGCGAGCGCACGGCGGTACCGCCCCTCCTCGGGGCCCGGGCCGCGCTCGCCCCTCGCTGCTCGCCGGGGCCGGGACGCGGGGCCAGGACGCGCTGTCAGCCCCGGCAGAGCTCCCCCGCCCCACGCAGCGCGGCCGGGTCGCGGGAGGGGCGGGCCGCGCGTTACCAGTTCTCGATCATCTCCTTGATGGCGTTGGCCGGCCTCTGGATGACCTCGCCGGCGGCGATGCGGTTCACCACGGCCTCGTCCAGCCGCCGGATCACGCCGGCCATGGGCGCCGCTCGGCACGGGGCCCCCGCGCGCCGCGGCCGCGCGCGCGCGCGGCCGGGGACGGGCGCCCCCTGGCGGCGGGAGGCCGCGCTGCGGAGGTGCTGAGGGAGGGCGGGCCCGGAGCCGCCGGGGCCGCGGCACGAAAGGGGCCGTGTGTGCCCGGCCCGGGCGTCCCCGGCCTCAACAGGCTGTGCCTGAGCCGGCAGGGACCTTGAGGCCTAGAAGCCCAGTGATATCCTGGGGCACAATGCCAGCAGGTCGAGGGAGGTGACCCTGCCCCTCTACTCAGCCCTGGTAAGGCCACATGGGGAGTGCTGTGTTCTGAGCTCCTCAGTATGAGAGAGACTCGGAGCTCGTGGGGCAGATCCAGCAGAGGGCAGCAAGGATCACCGGGGGACTGGAGCATCTCTCTTATGAGGACAGGCTGAACAAGGTGAGCCTTGAGATATGATGACTGAGATTGGACCTCATTAGTGTATATAAATACCTAAAGGGTGGGTGCCAAGGAGATGGAGCCAGGCTCTTCTTGGTGGAGCCAAGCAATAGGATGAGAAAGGCAATGGGCAGAAATTGATGCGCAGGAAATTCCACATGAATATGAGGAAGAACTTCTTTACTGTGTGGGTGACTGAGCACTGAAACAGATTTCCTGAAGAGCTAGTGGAAGTCTCCCTCGCTGGACATATTCAAAAACCATCTGGATGCAGCCCTGTGCCATGTGCTCCAGGCTGACCATGTCTGAGCAGGGAGGCTGGATCAGATGACCCAGTGTGGTCCCTTCCAACCTAACCCACTCTGTGATTCTGTGAACTGCTGTGAGCACTGTGGCATCCATCAAGGCTGAGCTCTGTGCCTATGACAGCAGGACTGCACTGGCTGTGTGACTGCTGCTACGTGTCCCTGTATCCATTGTGATATATGTCTCTGCAGTCGCAGGTTGTTACTCAGTAATTACTCAAAAATATAAAGCAGATCCTTATTTGTGCAACGGCTAAAACTTGGCAGCAACTCCCAAGCTTTGGGGTCTCTTGAAGTTTGGAGACACTTGTCGAGCAGAGCTCGTGCTTTCTCTGCCAGTGCAAATAGAAAGGGTGATTAAGTACTGGAATGGACTGCCGAGGGAGGTGGAAGAGTCAACATCCCTGGTGGTGTTCAAGGAATTACTGGTTGTGGCACTTGGTGCCATGGTCTAGTTGACAAGGTGGTGATCAGTCAAAGGTTCAGCTAGATGATCTCAAATGTCTTTTCAGCCCTGACTGATTCTGTGATTCTGTACAAGCTCATGCATTGTTCTGGGACTTGTGGTTGGAGCATGACCAGTGTTCAGGCGATGGGAAGCTGTTCCCATCCTTGCAGCAGAGGAAGAGATCCTAGCCATGGATGCAACGAAACCTGTTGGTCTCACAGTGGTCCTGACCAGAAGGGTTTCACACAAAGGAGTCAGTGGAACACCACACGAATTAAACGGCTGCATACCCAGCATGGCATCGGGCCTGTGTTGTGCTGCACAAACCCCTTCTCCTCACAGAAGAGCCTCAGCCTATTGTAAAGGAGGAAGCTGCTGGCAGCTCCCCCTCCATACCAGAAACTACAGCACCTGTGAGGCCTTTCCCTTCTCTACATATGTAGCAAGGAGCTCTCATGTGAAAATACTTTCTGTTTGACAGCAGAAATGATGAATGGATTTCCTTTCATGCAAGAAAACCCTACAACAGTTTGAATGACCAAAATGAGGTAACCCTTTCTGCAGACAGGGTCTGTATGGTACAGTGCACTTGCACTGGAGGCCCATTCAAGGCTTCACAACTTAAGGCGCCTAGTATCAAAAGGGATGTAAGATTGTCTGTACTATTGTCTCTTATTTTTCCATCTCAAATAAGAGATGGTACTGGGATGGCACCAACTCAGCATCTCCTGGTGCAAAACAGCTCTTTGCTGCATTTCCCTAAGCACAGTAACCACTGCTGCTTTCAGGCAAGCTGTACAAGGGGCCCCAGAGAAGCAAAAGCTGCTCCAGGATGGCAGTGTCACTGCAGTGCCTTGTCAGGGTGATGTAGCAAGTGTATTGCTGTGTAAAATACCAGAGTATATTCATGTTTTTTATGTCTTGCTTGTAGCTGCAGCACCAAGAAATGGACATCATTCCACTTGAAGATGCTCTACAACTGGCATCTCTTAATCTAGTGTAATGTAACTTCAGCTTCTTCTCATCTTCTTCATGAACATGTCTTCATGTTTGAAATTGTACATTAATTGTAAAATGCTGATTGTAACAGGAATAAGCTAAGCAGTTTTCATTTTGCAGAAGGGAAAAGAAAAAAAAAAAACTGTCCTGAGAATTATCCCTTCACGGGTGTCACTTTAAACAGGACGATCCTGGCCAAGAGCATGAAGAAGGTACAGTCCATCTGAGGAACATGTAGAGGAAAAAGCAAAACCACTTCTATGAGTGCCAAGGACTAAGTATGTGAAATCTGGACTGGTGGAACCTTGCAATAAGGTGTTTTTCCTTCCAAGGACATTTTGTCCTCAGCATTGTCTGGGATGGTTGCTGCGAAGTTTCACTCTGTCCAATTCCCGTCCACATGTACGGGTGCCTGCCGTGCCCCCAGGCATGACAGATCTCCACAAGAGCCCCTTTTGAGGCTGACTTCAGGTAACTCCGTCTCTTACCTTGGCAAAAATACCTGGGTGGAAGACAGCAGTCCTGCCCCACCACCTTCCTGCCTGTGGCTTCCTGAACCTCCAGGCTGCAGTGACAGCTATCTTGGCCATGGTGCACTTTTGTTTTGACTTGCAGGAAAAGATTTAGGAGCTGTTAGGATGAGTGGGGCAGGGGATTAAGGGTTAATACAAAGGGTTAATAGGGACAAAGAGAGGGTGGCCTACTGTACACTCACCTTGACTGTGTGCTGACCTGGGAAGCACCAGGAGTGTGGGAGGACTGAAATTCAGATCAAATTAACCTGGCTCTGCTCCAGGATATGAACTTAGAGGAGGAATCTGTCTTCAGTGGCCTTGGAAAGCCACAAGCATCACCCAGAGCAGCTGGAAATGGGACTAGGAATCTGCTGGATCTCAGCATTTGATCTGGGGGAGAGGACATTTTCTCCAACTCCTCTTTGTCCATGCTGTTGCTGACAGCTATTTGCACTGTAAGTATCTCCCCTGGACCAGCCAGTAGGAAAATCTTCACATTTTTTCCTTATACTTGTGTTAGAGTTTGTATCACAAAGATGCAACTCATTTTGCTGGATGTCACTTGCACAAAGCTTTGAAAATTTTGTGTTGTCTGTGCAAAAACCCTCATTTCTGTGTGGAAGCAGGTGAGAAAATGTCTATTTCTCTGGCTGCAAGAAGCCACTTCATATTTGCATTGGAACTGCTCCAACTGGAGGTCAGCCCTGCCTGCTCATACCTTGCAACCCTTGCTCTGACCCATTCCAGTTTGGATTGTTTTCTGTGACAGCGTGTTAAAAATGAATTTGTTTTCATTAAAGCAAATAAAAACCAAAGTATCTAGATTTCATTTTAAATAATTTAGGAACTTATAACCAGTGTATTTTGGTGCCAGAGGTCAGAAGTGGTGTTAGGGCAAAAGAAGTGGTGAAGAATGAATGGAAAGAGCCTGTTGGAATCTTAATTTTAACTTTTTAAGGTGCCAGAGAGGAAAGCTGATATGTTTAGCAATCAATGCTATGAAATTTCAGAAGGCAAGAATTAGTTTCTTAGAAAAACATGAAACTGAAACAGTCCCACAGCCATCAGAGAAGTGTAGTGAGTTTTTTCCTTTGAGACACGGAGGATCATTTAATTAAAAAAGAAAATTAAATAATGCAATCGAAGACCTGCAATCTTACCAAAATCTTTTGTGTGCTGGGGAGAGGTGGCCTAAGTGTCAGTAAACAACATGGATTTTGAATGCTTTCGTTTTTGTTAGAAAATCTATTTTCTTAAATTCAAAGATCCATCTAGTTTTTGATAAGATAATATTAATCTAATGCATTTGTTTAGACATAAGAAAGAAGTTTTTTATAATGAGAGTGGTAAAACACTGGAACACGTTGTGCAGGGAGGTGGTGGCAGCCCCATCCCTGTAAACATTCCAGATCGGGTTGGGTGGGGCTCTGAGGAACCTGGCCTAGTTGAAGATGTCTCTGCTCATTGCAGGGAGGGGTTGGGCTAAATGATTTTTAAAGGTCCTTTCCAATCCAAACTGTTCTGATTCTATGATACTTGATACCATTTTGAAGTCCCAGCTACTCATTACCTGCAGCATGTACTTACTATTCCAACTCAAATATGTTAGGAACCTCAGAAAATATATTTGAAACTTATTTGTAAGTTGTTACTGACCCCTTCAAAGTCAACATTGCTTTATTTGCCTTCAGCAGTTAAAAGAGAGTATTAAGAAATAGTAAATAAGGTTTAAGAAAGAATTGGAGCATGGGATTGTAGCACAGGAGAAGCAAATAAAACCTGGCTGGACCAACACTGTCTACTGTGCAAAACTAGAACTGAAGACTACATCCTGTAACATGAGACATGGCTGAAAAAAAGGCAGAGATCTGCTACCCTGAAGTAAGGACTGAAGATTGATTAAATCAGTTTGAAAGCTTAGGATTACTAGGATTTTAGACTGCAGCTCAAGCAGAATAGGAGGTTAAAAGATGAGGATTGTTTGAACAGCAAAAGCCTGAATTTTTTGTTTTTTTTTAAAGAGAAGCAGGTTGAGCAGCATTTCAGTACATGACTACTTTAATAGAATTCCTTGTAAAAAACAGCTGCTTTTTTTTTTTTGGTGACTTGCCTGTATCTGGAAATGTCTTCTCATTTGTCCTTAAATAATTTCCCATGATGTGCATGTTAGTGGAAAATAGCATCTTTCACTCTTACAGTTTTTAATGCCAAACTGCAGCATATTTATGACAGTTTCTCAAAAATGGCTCCAGTTGCCAAGGAAGAGATAACTGAAAGAATGCAAACAAATAACCTTGATCCACAGACCTCTGCTTCTTCTCAGCTTGCCTTGACAGGCACCCAGAGTGTCCAGGCAGTTCTTTTAACCCTTATTGTTGCAGAATGCAGACCACTCTTCTTGCAGTGAATTTCTTGCATCTTTAGGATGTAGAATAAAACATTAACACAAAATTTGTGCGACAAAGGTTGGCTATATATCAACAGCAGAAGAAATAGTGCTGGCAGTACTGATACTCAGCCTATTTACAGAGAAGGAGCTGCTTTGAGTTAATGCAATGCCCACCTAACCTCCCTCACACAAACACCCCCCCCCAACCCATGACAGAAAAAAAGGTCTCAGACTCATGTTCCACTGAAATCAGATTATCACATATATAATTCTGGACAGTACCTGACACAGGATCACTTGTTTAGCCACAGGAGTTTTATTCTGGGTTGGTCACTCATGGTCCAGGGTTTGGTGAAAACGTGCTTCTATGAGAACAGCTGCTCAAGACTATGTGTCACGTGCCATTGTACAAAGCCTCAGGCATTTGCATGAGGCAAGAGGAGTTTCTGCTGCACAATATTGTCCCAATAAAGATTTTTTTTCACCCTACAGTGCATTTTTATGAGTTCTGAAAGAAAGCACATTTGGGAAGCTCGTGATGAGATAATAACTGAAGTATTTACATCCCCTCATCACACCCTGTGTATGCAGTCCTGTCAGATAAAGAGTTATTATTAAGTCCACTTGAAATGGCTCTGGAGCACTCAGATGAACAGCATGATTACTGCAAAATCCTACAGGATATGCCTGATAGAATTTGGAATAATTCTTTTTTGTCAGTATGGTAACCATAACATCACTTCTCCACCTATGATATGGGCATTTATTTCTATGGACCTTAAAGTACTCATAGTTGCATTTCCCAGGGAAAAAGAAATACTGTGCTGTACAAGTTGAAGTTTTGTTATACTTAAAATCTTACAGGAAAAAAATGGTGAGCACTACATACGTGGAGTTCCCTTAATGCAGAGTGTATGGGAACTTGCTGTCCATTGGTTCTCAACTGTTCAAATTTCTATTCTTGCTTTTATATCTGAACGGATTAAACGAGATTATCTTCCGGTAATGACTACTGTGGTTTGTCCTCACAGCCTGGGACCGCTGGTACCATCCCATTTTTGGTTCCTTTACCTTCAATTTTGTTCTAGGATAACAGATAACACAGTCAGCAGAAAATAACTTCCTGTTGTCACAATCACCTAAAGGGAACCTAAACCAAACCTGACCACTGCGTGGTTGCCATCACCTCTAAAATCAACCAGAATCAGCTTGGGCTGAGATAACCCAGACATGCACTGAGACCCTGCCCTGTCAAGCTGATGCAAGTCCTTCGGGCTTTCATTTGAAATAGCAGAAATGGTGTTTACTTGAGTGCAGATGAAGCACTGATTCTTAGAGATGACATTGCTGTAGGAAAAGCAGCTTGTATTTGTCTTTGCAACTGTACCAGAACATTACCTATTATCTCTTCGCCTGGCATTAAAAATTGCCACAAGCAGAATGCTTATGCAAATTAATCACATCACTATGAAGACAGCATTTTCCATGGTCCTAAAATGGTATAAAGATGAAATTTTTGAGACCAAATTTATGCCAAATATTCTTTTTCTCCCATTACAGTAACAGCATCATTCCACAGTATTTAGACTTTTCCAAACTACTGTTCACGATGATGGTAGTTTTTTTGATAGCCTACTTATATTTTCCTTTGAAACTAAACGTCTTCTGGACCATCAATTAGGAAGTATGAAACAAAAGCACTCTTTTATTGCTTCATTTTTGTAACTTACTTCCTGTGAGACTATGTATTCTTCAGCATGTAATAGTTACTTTTATGAAGTATTTTGTGAGTTCTGGATGGTGTAATACTTCTGCATAATGTTGTATGTATTCTGTTACTGGTTTTTTCTCAGGAGTTTTGTACATTCTGGAAGATCAGACTTTTTGGCATAGTGTCAGAGGAAGCTTAAGATAAACTTTAAAGTGCTATACTGACTATACAGTATTATTGTATATTACTGGAAAAATTAGAGAAAAATATTTAAATTATATACAGGTCTCTTCATCTTGAGATGTAAGAAAGAATTTTTTTACAGTCAGAACAATCAATCAGTGGAAAAACCTCAAGCTTGCCGAAGACCTCTCCATCACTGGGGGTTCCCGACGTGCAACTGTTGGAAACAGTTGGAAACAGTGCTAGACAATGTCATAAAGGCTCCCTTTCCCACCAAAAATTGGACTGGATGAACTTTGGAGGCCCCTTCCAACCTGAGCTCTTCTATGGTTCTGTGTTTATTGTATGACTGCTTATTTGCAGGAAAAAAAAAATTGTTTTCTAATATTTTCATTACCAGTAAATACTGGCAATGTTTTAACCTAATTTTTATTGTGATTGAAGTCCCATTTTGATTTTGCTATTTCACTTCAATACATTGCAAGGATGGACAAAGTACATGTGCAGAAGTTTCAATACCTTGGCCTTTCCTGTAACAGATGAACTAGCTCTTGAGGGACATCTGAGTCTTGGGCTAAGAAATCTCTGAAGACCTCCATTTTACTGAACTTCTGAGGCAAAACAAATGGGGGTAAAAGGGAAAAAAACCCCCTATTTCCAGAAGGAAGTGCAGTGGGGGATAAGCCATACATTTTCACAGACAGTCAGTGATCTGCATGCTCTAAAATGTACAAGTCACATTTTAGGACATAAGTGATTCAGATACTGTGCAAAATCTGGAAAAATTTTACCACCACTGTTCTCAAGGTATTTAGTGTCTTGTCAATCAACATCAAGGGTAGCAAAAGCACCGCGGACTTCAGTCAGCTCTGCTAGATTTTCACTTTTGCATTTCTCTTGTGTGGAGACGCCACACTCCAATAACATGAAAGCCTAAAGCAAATAGCTTCAAACCCAAACAGAGGGAGATCCCTTACTGCTGTATGGGCTGTATTCCATAACTGTAAGAACACCATGACCTCCAGATTCACATAAAAATTATGTCATATTCTGAAGAAATTTCTGGGGATTTTAGATAATATTACCCGCTGCATGTTATTCAGAATTGGTTGCCTGCTTGTGCTATAATGAAAAATATAATGAAACAATTTTGTAAGCCTGTAGGAGTTGAAAGAGCTGTGAAAATCTTTCTGAGACCTTTGAATAAGTACTATTCAGATGCTAAATTAAAGAGATCTCTGCTATTTTTGAAGGTAATCACAGTATATCACAGCTATATTGTCTTCCTCTAGTGGAATGACAGTAACTGTGTAAAACAGATGTGCCTTTTTTCAGAAAAGGGTCCTTTTTTAACAAACTGAAACAGACACATAAGCAATGTTTTTCAGCACTTTTTTATGTGAGAGGGTTGGGTGTATGCTTGGTAAAAAGTACATAATTCAGGAACAGTAAATCCTGTCAGCATCTCCAGAACAAGACAAAAGTCTAGATACAGACCAAACAAGCAGTCCTACAGCTGGAGGAAACATCCTGCACAGATGTGCATTTGTGCAGGAATGGCCATGTCAGCTGAGCTGTACCCCTGGGCTGGAGGGGATCACGTTGGCTCCCTGGGAAGGTCCTGAAGGATGGGTGGCAGAAGGTGTCCTTTTTAGTGGTATCTGTCATGGGTTGATTTTGAGAGCTTGAATCATAAAAGGGGACGAGAAAATTTTTTTAAAACTTTGTACTTCTGAACCCATGATGGCAGTGCCCACTGTAGTCGCTAAAAACAAATACCTCCTGCTTAAAACTTGGCACAGACTCATCACAAAAACAAACACAGAAAATCCTGCCAATCTCTCCTGGTGTGCTGCCAGAAGTATGCTAGTACTGAGATCTGGATTGGAACATATTTGAATTTGTTGTCCTAGTAAACTTGCACAGATTCATGACTAGTTTTGTGATACACTAACACCTCCTAACCTTTGGGCATCTCTTCCTAGGAGCGATCATCTTCCTTTGTGTCACCAAGACTGTCACCTCTGTTTCTCATGAAGTAAGGTTCAATGCTAAAATGCAGTCCAGTCCTTGGTGTTGTAGATGGACATGTTATTTTCTGGTTCAAACTTGGTCTTCATGCTCCAAAGCACCTGCTAACCCTCTGCTACTGTTATTTTCACAGTTGGCTTAATACAGTCTTAGTGATCTCAAGGAGGTGTCATTTGCATATGACACCATTGTGGGAGACTGAACTGTTAAGGGATAATGACTCCAAACATTCCCCCATTTGTGGAGAAACCAGGGTGCTTGCTGAAATGGAGGAGGTGAGCTTTCGGGTGTGTAATGGCTAATCTGTGGTCTGAAAATAGAGTGAATGGTGGGCTATGAGAGAGTTAGGAGATAATCCCTGGAGACTGGATGGTACCTCTTGTCATGCTAAGTTGTCCTCTCTTGCACAAACCACTGGGTTCCAGGGCTCCTTCTTCTCCTCCTTGGATTTTCCTGGGGATTTTTCCCCACCATTTCTTTGGGACTTCCACTTTCACACAATGGATCTGCAACCACCACTTTCATCCAAGACTGTCCAGCAATAAAGTCTGGTCCCTGGGCCTACAGATGGTGAGATCTTTACCCTCTTGTCCTTTCTCTCTCTTTCTTTCTCTTCACTTGTGCATGTCCTTGGGTGATGTTGTTGCACATTCATATTGCAATGCTTCCATGCTGCTATATAACTATGAAAAGAACAGGGCATATGCCTTTATTAATATTCAGCTCTTTATTAAAGTGATTAGCTCATTATTAAAATCATCAGCAGGATTGCAAAGTCCGATCGGAGTTTTCCACACTACTGCAGCCATCTGAAGGAGCAGGTGCTGTCCCAGTGGATGCTGAGTCCTTGTTCCCATAGAAACAGCTGGCAGTTCTCTCTGGTCAACTATCAGAAGGCAGAGCACTGGCAGTCAGCTCTTTGCCCTCAGGGAAAAGTTTCAAGAGTTTCCCATTCTCTCCATCAGTCAGCTCAGCTGGCCAGTTCCCATTCCATTCAGGCTCCTCACAGGTCATGGCTAATCTTCAAACCAGGCCAGGAGGTGCATCCACTCCCCGCTCAGCCAGGGCACTATCCCATTCTCTTCTGACGAATCCAGCTTCCTGTCCCGGGGTGCAGTATCCCCCAAAAAAACTTCCCAGGATCCACGGGGGCGGCCCTGCCCTATCTGCATATCCAAATGCATATGCATTTGTCCTGGTCATAGCCGAAGTTACTCTTGCTAAATGAGGTAGTTACAAAGGACAATAGGGCTATCTAGGTGTGGGCAGCTTCTTTTCACATTTCAATTAGGTAGGGAAAAGTTGCCAGGCAACTTTCCTTCAGGGCAGCTCTCCCTGCTCAGATTGTCTGGGGTGTGGGGGGTGTTACTCTAGCCAGGAGAGGGTCAGTTGTGGGGTGGTTTTTTTTGTTTGTTTGTTTTTTGTTTTTTGTTTTTTGTGTTTTTTTTCCTCGTTCATAACAAATCCCTCCTCTATTTCTTTGATCGGGCTGTAGCCCGCATCAACTTGCAGCTTCCTACTGTGTATCCTCTCAGTAGACACTGCTCAAAGAAATTTAGGAGTTCTCTAGGGGAATTGCCCAGCGGGAGACTGAGCAGATGTGGGAGGGGTGCCTTTAAACTTGGGTTTTTTATCAGGAATTAAGACACTGGATAACAATTTAACTAGGGATAGGTCTCTTGGTCTCTCAATTGTTATCTACGTAGAAGAGGTGGCAGGTGGTCCTGTTGGGTCTGGTTCGGCATCAGGGGCGGTACTGGTCCTGTGACTCCGGTAACGTGGGTCTGACTTCTCTCTGGAGTTCGCACTGCGGTATGTGTGGTGAGCAGCACCTGGAAGAGACTTTCATAATTTTCCTCTTTTTAGTTACAGAATTACAGAATCACTAGGCTGGAAGAGACTTCTAGGATTAAGTCTAACTCTAATTACACGATGTCACTAAGTGCTACATCTACTCTCTTCTTACACACATCTAGGAATGGTGACTTTACTACTTCTCAAGGCAGAATTTTTTTTTTTTTTTTTTTTTTTTCTCGTTCATAACAACTACAGATAATAATAACCCAAATTGCTACATACCTGTTTTTCTTGCAACCAAACTGCGTTATAATAAACCCTACATATGTATATTTACAAAAAACAGCCATTTAGTGTTTTTTCAGTCCATTCCACTCCAAGGGATCTATGAACAAGAACTTGGGTTACCCTTGCCTTCTGTGGCAGACTGTAACAATCACTCATAGGTGTCTGCACCTCATTAGAACATACTGGGATGGAAGCCACAAGGACATGAGTCTGAAGTTATTGACCCAAAATTCTCTGAACAAGAATTGGGGAAAATTTATTTATTTAATTCAAAACAAAAGAGTACAAACCCATGTATCTTTATTTTATTATTATTTTGGGTTTCTTCGAGGATGACTCATCTCTGACCACAAGCCTCTCGTTTTTGTTTGTTCTGGTACTGCCAGCTGTTGGTTGCGCATTCTCCAGACTTCTTCAGGCACCACTACTGGGGACACTTGCCAGTCCCAGCCCACACCAATGAGCATCAAAAAATACCTTTCCTTAAACCTTCATCATCCCCTCTTGTCTCCACTTTTCTCTTTCTTCTTTTGCCCCTACTCCTCCCTGCTCAGTTCTTTTGCCTTCAAAACAAACAGGTTGACGTGACAGGTACAGAAGTTTCTTTGCCCTGGTCACACTTACTGCTCTCCCTGCCCATTCTTTGTCCCTTGCTTGGCTCTGTATTATTTGAACTGCTCCCACAGGAGTGACTACACTTTATATCAGCAGTCTTGAACTGGCTGGGTTATTCCAAATTGTTTAGCAGCCAGAAATAAAAGTAGCAAAGGAAGGTAACTATTTTTGTGATACTAAGTTGTTAGCGTTCAGAAACACATAATCACAGAATATGATTATATGCATGTGCTTTTATTGAAGAGCTCTGGGAATCAGGGTTCAGACCCAAATCTGGCTCTCACATGGATTTGAGATGGACACATTTTTATACTCTTTTCATTATATAACTACATATTAATTATTAAACCTATGTTGTTCTATTGTATATATTGTTCTTACCCAAGCATGAATTCTTGTAATTTTCATCAGGACCCCAAAACATCGTTTCTCATGATTCTTGTTATGCTTAAACAATAATCATATTCAATTACCAAAAAATCATCACATTTAACAATCATATCATTTATCGTATAATGATTATGCAGGTGCAGTTTCACATGATCCAGTAAAGACAAAGCACAACATTCGTTCCCTGGCTCCCTTTCCCAGGGCCTACCAGCCCCAACCTCTCTTTCAACCCCCCCTGAATCTATTGTATACAATTCCCATGATTTTAGAAACATTTTAACCCTATGCTATCAAAGTGACTCCTGTGCTTGTACAGTTCTAATGCTGCTATCAGTAGCTGGGTTAAAACCTAGCTAAGAGACATTGCTAGAGCAGTTTTGCCATGCACAACAGATTATATTGCTTTCCTAACAGGATACACAGTGCTTGGTGTCACAGGACTCCAGTCCCCACTCAGGACATACTGTGCCACAACTTTTTTAAGTGTGTAAAGAATCATGTTGGAGAATGGCTGTGTTGGTAGCAGACATGAGAGGAACAAAAAGCTTTGTCTTGGAAAGAGCACCGGAGATTGTGTGTGCATCACTGACAACTGTACAATCATACAGACTTCTTCATGGGGGACAAGAAGTCCTTCAGGTGGTTTACGAGCGCACTGGCCTGTATGGTGCTGGGAAAGGCATGGTTAAGCAGCCAGGCTTTAATGAAAAGGAGTAACAGAAAAGGATAATATGCAAGAAGCATTAGACAGGAGAGATGTAAAGGGACTTTTCAGCATTAGGGCAACTAGCGGTGAAATAACAAATTGGGCATGTATTTGCCATTGGTTGCACTGTCCTTTTAATTATTATGTGCTTAATTAAAAGTTCTTTTAAAGCTATTATTCTGAAGTACCTGATTTCCCTGAAACCTGTTTCTTGATCTCAGAAATAAGGGCAAACAGAAGGCTGTCACCAGTATTACTACGTCAGTTGGGGATAGGCTTTTAAAGTCAATTAAACATCCTGAAATAATCATGCTGATGGAAGCTGAAGCTTTCCACAAAACCACACCTACACCACAAACTTTTGCCCTCACAGCTGTAATAGCTGGAGATATTGTTTATGGCCAGCATATTTTTGTTGCCTAGGTGTCTTGTGTGGGGCAGTTCCACCAGGAAATACATATTTTTCCATGTATGATATCAGGGAGCAGCAGGGGCCAGTTCCTTCCCAAGGGCTGGGGACACATGGAGATCCCTGGGAGAAAGGCCAAGCAGAGGCTTCCCCAGCCAGGGTCCATTCCACTGCCTTCAGTGAGGGAGCTGGCAGGATGGGAGGAAGCCGGGCACAGCCTGGGATGCTCAGGGCAGGCAGGCAGTCCCATGGGGATGGGGATGGGGATGGGCTGAGGCCAGACTGGGATGTGTGCTTGCTGGTATGGATCAGAAATCGGCTTGGTGAGGGGAACTAGGGTTAGATTCAGCCCTGTGATTGCCAGGCCCATATGTCACCTAATCTCTGAAAAACAGAATAAGATTCCTTAGCACCAATTTTTCTGTGTTAAGAAGGGTATCATTTATTTAAGCGCCTGCAAGGCATGGGGGATCACTCCTCCTAACATCCCCGTGATTGTTACAAGTGAGTTGCTAATATACAGCCACTACATGCATATTATGATTTGCCTATTACCATAAAAATCCTCCCCATGTCCCCCAAGTTCCCAGAGTTAGTCCTTGTTTTGGCTGTAGCTGTATTCCTCAGCCAGATGTCCCCTCTTTATCTTCTAACGTCCTTGCATGGGGAATAGTTTCTGCATGTCTTGCTTCTCTGCTAAAGGTCTGCAGACACAGTGTCTGCTCTGCTAAAAGTTCACGTGACAGTGCCTTTCTACTAAAAGCTTACAGTTACAGTAGAAATTGGATTAATGTTTTTTGTATCACATGGGCTGAAGGGTGCCCCAGGTGAGGTTGGTCAGAGTTCTTGAGGATGGTGTCCTCAGGCCCTGATGTAGGGTGTAGTCTGTCCTCAGGGGAGAGGGAGTCATGTTTGTTCCCCAGTTCCTGTTGTGGTGGTGTCAGGCACATGTTGCCACTGCAATAGATGCAGTGCCTTCAGTTCAGAGCTGAGTCTGCCTTGCACCAAGTGCAGGTCTGTGATACGATGCAGCAATATCTGACAAAGGCTTGGCACTGTACTCTCAGGAGCCAGGAGATGCTGACTGCACAGGAGAGTGAGAGATGATGGTGGAGTAGCTCTCTCAAGCTCAACATGACCCAAGGCCTGTGACATTCACTGCAATTCTCTTCCCTGAATGTGTTATGAAGGGTGTTCTTCCCCTCAAAGAGAGGGGAAGATTGAAAAAGAAGCAGAGACAAAAAGAAGGATTGCTAGCACTATGCCAAGACCCATCGCTTCCATGCAATGGAGGTACCTGCATCATGAGCTCTGATGTATAGGTACATGTGAGTGACAAGGAATTTGAGGGATCTGTTACTCAATCTCCCATGCAAAAGAAACATTTGCCCTTGGAAATGTACCCACACAGACACCTCTACTCTATAGTCACAACAGAAGGGATTTAGGAGCTATGTATAAATGGCTTTAGCCGTCATTTTCTGCTGCTTTACTGGGCTTTATGAGCACCTCCTCCCAGTGCTCGTTGTCATTTATGAGCACCCCATATCAACCGATACCCCCAACTCCTTACTGCTTACAGTACTGCCTCCCCAAGTGGGTCCACCCAGTTTCCAGTTTCTGCTGCTTCTCCTCTCATACAAATCAGGAAATGAAATAATTTGCAGACTCAATCATTCACTGGCAATATATGTGACACGCTGCATGAGAAGGAAACGCCCTGCTGCACACCAGAGAGAGGCTTGCAAGCTGCCAAGTTTCATTTTCACAGCTGAGTTATTAAAAAAAAAAAAAGTTTAGTTTTCTGTCTCATGACTGTTTTGATAAACACACCCGTAGCATGCCAACAGATGTAGCAAAGATTGCTGTGCCAGTGTTTAGGTCAAAGTCCCTTCTGAATCAAAAAGAAGTGATTTCCGCTTTCTGCATCAGTATTAAAGTGAGTTGGTCGTTGGTTTCTGGGTGCTGCACTGAAACATCCCTGAATAACAATGATGGGGAGTTTGGACTTCTCAGAGACTGGAAAGATTGATGTCTTGAGACATTTTGGGGTGCATGTGTATGGGGGAAGGGGCAGGTCAGGCCTTATCCTGGTGAGGCAGTGCACTGTCCTGTATACTCCCCCTGTCCTAGAGCCTGTATCCTTGGCACACCACCTCTGGAGACTCTAACCCAGCTCCTGAGTGGCCAAATGACCAGAAGTCCCACTTGGGGGAATGCCCCAGGAAGGCCAAGGTATACTGAAGGCTGAAAATGAGACAAGCACATGTCTTGACCCTATCTCCTCTTGGAACTTCTACCTGAACACTGCTGGAACCCAGTAGTAGGTAGCTATACGTGTCCTTTTCTGTATCTTTTCTGTCTTTCTCCTTCGTCTAATTTCCTCTTCTTGGAACTTTTGAATAACTTAAAACTGAATGGGCTTAGAGTTTGCCAAGTTGAATGGACCAAGTTAATGCTTTGGGAAGTGTTTCACTTTGACTGTATGTTGCTCTAAACATTTTGCTAAAGTTCTCCGATTTTTGAAAGATGCCAATAAAGTATTTTTTGTTGTTTTGACCTTTTGGGCATATCTTGTCAGTATTTCTCTCATGTGCCTAAGTCAAGAGTACATGAACAACTGTAAGCCCTTCTAAAAGTCTCATCAAGCAAGTTTTTTTGGGGCCTTACAGGAGGTCACATGAAATTCCAGATATATTAGTATCCATCAGCCACTTATTCCTCTCAACATTTATATCAAGTTGATTCACTCAGACAGTTTTGCCTGAATAAGAACTCCAAAATCCCACCCATGTACTTTGATTTCTTTAAGTCACTCAGGAAACAAGATTACACTGTACTTTCTCACCTCATGTGGATGCAGCTACAAAAAATTGTGGCTGTATTTTGATGGCTTTATTTAAAAGTGGTTTTGTCTATTATTTTGATGCACTCCAAAGTAATACTAACCTTAGCACATACAAAAATCGTATGTGCTTAGGTTAGTATTACTTTGTTTCTCTAGCCCCTAAATGGGTAGCGGGATAACTTATGTGAAAATATTCTTCTTCAGCACAGAAGACGGATGATTAGCAGAAATCCAATTTTTTATGAGAATGGGATGGGTTGACACCAGGAGACCATCAAAGCCACTCTATCAGTTCTCAGCAGGATTGGGGGGGCGGGGAATAAAGTGGGAAACAACCCTCAGGGATCAAGGCAAAGGCAGTTTAATAAAGCAAAAACAAAGGCTGAGTGCAGAAGCAAAGGAAAACAAAAGATTTGTTGTCTATGCCCCAGCAGGCAATACCCAGACACTTCCTCGGAAGTAGGGTTTTACCATGTACAGTGGTTGCTCTGCCTCCAATACAGACAAATCTTGTCACCTCTTTGTCACTGAAGAGATCCAGATGTGTTCTGTGCCCCTGCAGCCTGATGGCACCAGAGTACACTGTACACCAGTGCCTTGGTGTACTTGCGTGAGTCTGATGCGCCAAGGCAATCGAATCCATTTGGTCCAGTAATCCTGGCCATTCCTTTTCTCCTCCTGGTCACACAAAAAAAATCAGAGTGTGCTATGCAGCACATGCCTGGGCCTCCCTTTCCGTCCGACAGAGCAGGAGAAGACTAATTTCTTGGGGCATGTCTAACTACCAAAGCACTGACCCTTAAGGATGAAGATGTACAAAGATGACAGTCCTCAAAGTTTTGGAGAAGACTTGACTCCAAAAATTAAGGTGTTGATAACTGGGCAATACATTACAGTCAAAATGTTAGAATATGAAGCTGAAGCACTTCCTCCACATGTTCTGTGTGCACAGGACATCCTTTGGATCTTTGGAGACCTCATGATTGTTTAGATCAATGTAGATGACTTTCATCACCACTAATTCTCTCAGAAGGGATGCCTTTGTCTGTGGTAGGTACACATTCCTGGCAAGTTCACAAGATCTTCTTTGAATGGGTACCTTGCTCTCACACATCTCCAGAGACTGTAAATTGCTAACTCTAGTCCACTCTCTCAGCTCTCTGGTTTCCAGGAAAGGATCCCAGCTGTTGGATTTCCTTACTCTCCAGCTGCTGACTGCTGCTCTGTTATCCCAGCACTGGAGCAGCCAGGCAGAAATCCACTCACTTGTCTGGTGGCTATGATCTTCCCAGATATCTTGAAATTCTGATGAAGTCAAGGACTGGGTAGTTTCTGCTTCCTTTATGAATTCTCTGACTCCTTTCTCCAATTTGTGTGCAGAGAAGGCATGCTGTAAAAAGCCAGTGTCCACAAAGGACACAGAGGAGTCCCGCAACTGTATTTGAATAAAGGGAGACAATCCACCATGCCTATTCTCTGGGATCTCTTTTGAGGTACTGAAGCCTCCTTTAATCCTAAAATCCCAACCACATGTTGCCCTCTTCTTTTACCCATTGGCTGAAGTACAGCCTTCCTGAACCATCACTACCACATTCCCCCCTTGAACTCTTATCATCATTTTCCCTTAAAGTTCGGAAGTTCAGATTGTCTGGGTTCTGTGAACCCATTAGAAGCTCAGACTGTCTGGGATCTGCAATAGACTTGTTGCAGACCCATTTCTCCTATAACCCTAAAGTTTAAAAGTTCACGCTGGATCAAACTGCCTGGGTTCTGTAATAAACTCGCAGGGCTTGATGTTTCTGGAGACATTAAGCCAATTTCAAAGACATTAACACCCACTTCTCCTAAAGACTCCTACAGCCGTTCTTCCAACACCTGATTGGTTCTTTCAGATCTAGACACTAGTGAAGACATTAAGACCCGTGTCTCCTACCATTAGTGAAGAGCACAGACCCCATCTTCCCATTTAGAAGACATTAGCACTCATTTCTTTATTAATTTGTAAAAGGACCAGCTTCTGGATCACACCTTTCCTCTTCTTGTTCCTCTTTACTAACTGACAATATGGATCCATTGTTTTCTTCATCCACTCTTTCTTTCTCAGTACTGGGACAATCGCTGGGTTTCCACTGGTTTTCACCAGGATAGGCAAGGCACCTTCCTATTAGTTTGTGGCACGTCAGTGTGCCAGGGCAACCTGCCTCTTCAGGTGTGAACTTCCAGGATTAGGTAGGTGATAACTGCCCCAGGACCCTGCCCAAATCCTTCCACACACCCTGCCACCCCAGGACCAGCTGTCCCAGGGCACATTTCAGTATCACCTCATCTAAAATTGTCTTCTCCTAGATCAGGATGACACTGTATTCCACAAACTCTATAATATGCTAACAGTGTTAATAAATAGTATTAAACAGCTCATGTAAGGATTAACAAGGATCTCCGAGGCCTGCATAGTAAAACCATCTGCATTATTTCTGGGTATGGAGAGGGATATGTATTTCTTCATGCTCACCAAAAGATACTTCCTCCAGAAGAGTAAGGTCAGAAATGCCAGGGCAAAGGACAGAGCCACTGTTTTTATTAATGTGTTCTCAAGTTCAACTAAATCAGGAGATAAGCAGTGCAGCCAGCAGTCTCTGTGACTTGCATAGGAGCTTGACACTGAACAGCCACTATAGCTATAGCACACTTCATACAAAACTCTTGTTATCTCATGACCCACCCTGGGCATCAAAAGAACTGTGGTGGGCTCACCTTGTCTAGAAATCAAGAGGCCATCAAGCTGCTCTGTCACTCCCCTCCTCAGCAGGATCGAGGGGGAGGAACTAAGATGGAAAAAACCCCTCACGGGTCAACATAAAGGCAGTTTAATAAAAGGAAGCTCAAGAAAGGTAAGAAACTCCAAACGACTGTTCTCTACTTCCCATCAGCAAGCAACATCCGCTGATGTCCTGGGAAGCAGGGCTTCACCGTGTGTAGTGGTTGCACTGAAAGGCAAATGTAAATAATGAATGTCCCCCTTTCCTACTCCTTTCTATTAGCTTTTATATTTGGATAGCTGTCATATGTTCTAGCCAGTTTAGGCCAGCTGTCCCGGCTGTGTCCTGTCCCAAGATCTTGCCCACCCTCGGCCTACTGCTGAAAGAGGAACGTTGGAGAGGTGAGTGGCCGAAGCACTGGTGTGTTATCAACACTTTTCAGCTCCCAAAGCAAAGCACGGCACGGTGGGGACTGCCGGCAGTGAAATTAACTCCATCCCAGCCAGCCCGGATATGGAGGAAGACGTGCAGGCTAATACTCAATACCAGAGAAAAACTCCATTAGCAACCTATTTCACAGAGGGGTGAATTATAGAACGATCTGCTGTGAAGTATTCATCTTTGACTTATTGATCCACTTTTCACGGTGTGAAAACAACACGGGAAACGGTAAAATTAGCAAACAATTGCATGGCAGGAGGAGAAGCCTTCATTCCGCAGGTGATCCTTGCACAGTGGAAGACCAAAGGAACCACAGCTCCCCCTGAGTGGGGGCTGTGGTGAGAAGCCGGAGGGACAGCACGGCGCCTCAGGACGCGGGGGTGCCCCTGGCGAGGATGAACGCTGGTTTTCCAAGTATCCCGAAGGCACGGCTACGCCGTTTAAAAAAATGGCACTCCATACACTTCCCGCGGCGGAGGGAGCCCGCCCACATCCCACAGCCATTCCCGAACGTTCCGCCGGGAGATGGACGCCCGCTACCTCCCACCCCGCCACACTCCCTGCGGCGGGTCGGGACCGGGGGGCACAACCCCCACGGGCGGGGCGGTCCCGTTTCGATTCCCGAGCGCCGTGGATGCGTTTCGATTCCCCCACTCCCCCTCCCACGGTGACGCGGGCGGCGGGGGCGGGACGCGGGGCGGAGAGTTAAAGGGCGACAAGCGGAACGCGCCTCGGCGGCGGCGGCGGGGACGGGCAGGCAGGTGGGTAGGTGCGCTGCCTCGGGCACCCCTGCAGCCCCCCACCCTCCCCGCTGAGGGCGGCGCGTCGGGCCCCGGGCGGCGTGCGGGGCTGCGGCGGCGGGAGCTGCCCGCGCCCCCTGCGCTGCTCCAGCGATGCTTGGCGGGGGCAGCCACGGCCTCTTGGGGGATGGCTTTTCCCATCTCGGTGGAGCTTCCTGTGTGTTCTCTCGGGAGCAGTTCCGCAGAGGGGACGTGCTGCCCCGGCGACGAGCGTGGGTGCGGGGTTTGGCGTGCGGGCAGCGGAGGTGGCTTGTGCTGGTTGGGAAGCGTGCCAGGGAATGTGTGGGGTGGTTGAAGGAAAAGGAGAAGAGTGCATTCTTGCTCCGGCCAGGCATCTGGGAGTGTGTGTTTGGCCTGGTGTGGTTTGCGCGGAGGAACTGGGGGAGATAGGATGCCATGTCCGTGCTCGAAAAGAAGAGGGAGAAGTCTTGCAGCATAGCCCGGAGCAAAGCATTGTCTTCAGTGGTTTTGGACCCCTTCCCTGAAAAGCAAACCTCTTGTTACAAGGTCGTGGAGTGGTCACTAAACAAAACAGACTTTCTCAACTGGAAAGGAGTTTGAACACAGTGTGCGCTGCAGAAGAATAAATGCAGAAGGATCTCTCACCAGCTTTTGTATTTTTTTAGCGATTTACAGAGAGTTAACTTCTGATATGTTGCGAATGGAAAGAGGCTTTGCTTTCCCATGAAAACATGCCTGAGGGAGTATTTCCTATCAGTATTTTTTTACCGACATGCAATTAAATTTGTCAGGCACTGGCTGTGAACTGTGCAAGCTTGAAAACCTTGATGTTAGGGCAGTCTTGGTGTCTTGGGGTGTTTTTCGTTTGTTTTTTCCTCGTTCCAGAGTCAATACCCTCTGGAATGAATCTATACAAAGGAAATATGCAGGCTGTTTGTTGCCATTTCTCTTACCCAATCATAGAACCATAGGAAATGCTGAGTTGGAAGAGACTTATCAGGGTCATTGAGTCCAAGTCCCGGCCCCGCACAGGACACCCACTCTAATAATCACACTTTGTGCCTGATAGTGTTGTCCAAATGCTTCTTAACTCAGACAGGCTTGGTGCTGTGACCACTTCCCTAGGGAGCCTCTTTCTAAATATCCAATCTAAACTTTCCCTGATTCAGTTTCAGTCCGTTTTGTCAAGCTTTGTCGCTGGTCACGAGAGTGAAGAGATCAGTGCCTGCCCCTCCTCTTTCCCTCATCAGGAAGTTGGAGAGCGCAGAGATCTCCTCTCAGTCTCCTGAACAAAGCTAGCGACCTCAGCTGCTCCCCGTGCAGGCTCCTCTTCAGACCCTTCACCATCCTCGTGGTCTCCTTTGGATGCTCTCTAACACCTTAATGTGTTTTTTATTTCGAGGTGCTTAAAACTGGGCAGTAGTATTCAAGGTGAGGCCACACCAGTGCAAAGAAGAGCAGGACGATGAGAGGGACATTGGCAGGCTGAGCAAACAACTGCAGCAGTGTAAACAACTCCCTCTTGGACTGAGTTAGGTTTGTATGGCTGAGCTAGACCAGGGATTTCAAGATGTTATTTCAGAGAGAAACAGAAAAATTTTCTACTGTTGTGAGGTTTTGGTGGTTGTGCTGACACTGTGCAAGCAGAATATTGAACATTCTTTTGCATATTTTTTTTGTACATAAAATGGGAAATGCAAGTCTTTTCTTAATTTACTGGAAGTCATAGGTATTTGTATGTATAAACAGATGTGTTTCTTGAAAAAGCAACTCCAGACATGGCTCAACTGTACGTTTTCTTGGGTATGACTTGTTACTGGTAAGTTCCAAACAGGGAAGAATCATTGGAAGCTGAAGGCAAAGAAGCCTGTTTTGTTTCTCTTAACAAAACAGGATGTGCTGCGGAGCAAGGCCAGACCTGTTGCTGCTGCAAGCTGTGAAACAGTCTTCAAGGAAGGCTAGTCACATATGCTTGGCCTGAGTTCAGCTTGCAAGCAACGGGGGAAGGATGTTCTGGGGTGTCATCTGGTTTTGGCTGGGATAGAGTTAATTTTCTTCCTAGTAGCTGGTAGGGTGCTGTGCTTTGCATTTAGGATGAGAATAATGTTGATAAAACACTGATGTTTCTGTTGTTACTAAGCAGTGCATACCCTAAGTCAAGCATTTTTTGGCTTGTCCCACCAGCGGGGAGGCTGGGTGAGGGCACATAAAGCAGGGAGGGGATGCAGCTGGGACAGCTACCCAGAGCTGTCCAAGGGGATATTCCATACCATAGAATGTCCCGTTGGTCTGTCAGGTGTCTGTTGCCTTGTCCATGGGTGTGAAACTCTTGTTTCCCAGGATGTAAAGTGGGTACAGAGCTGGTGTCCTGGGGTGTGTGCACCCATGTCTTTTTGTGAAAGGTATCTTGTTCCTGGTGATGTGCTTCTAATGTCCATTTCCTTGCTATGTCAGTTCCTATGTCACTAGGCACTGCCTAGTACCTGTCCTGTGTGCAAGTGAACCACAAATCCCTGACCTAAAGATTGGTAACATTTCAGCGTCTGCTTCTTGAGGTTTTGCATGGATTTCTGCTTGTCAGCAGGGTTTGCCCAACTTCTGCCTGGGTTTGGGTCCCGTTGCTGTTTGTTGGTTGTGTATCTGAAGAAGAACTGAGCTGCCAAGCTGTGTCAGCTGTGGGTTTGATTGGAGACATCAGGTGGCTGGGCTTTGTTATTAATGACAATTCCTGTCTGTCAGTTTACGCAAACAGAAAGCAACATACAGTGGTAATCTGGAAAAGGAGGACTTTGGGAGGTCATTCAGGCCAGCTCTGCCCTGAACAGGGCGCTAGCCCAGAGTCTTGTGTGTGTGTTCTGCTTGTACCCCTTGTTTCATTCAGACCTTGCACAAATCCTCCCTGTCTGGTTTGTCTGTGATATTTGAGGTGTTAACAGGCCTTTGAGACACCTATGCTGATTGCATCCTGGGCTGCATTTGCCGAATGTTGATAAGGATGTTTGCCTTTATTTCTGACAATGTCTGTGCCCTACTATCATCAGTTTACCCCAGAGCACATTTCCAGGGAAAAGTTTGGTATAAAATGAAGAGCAGCCAGGGATGTTCTGTCTCACTCTGTGCTCTCTCAGCCCAACCATTTAACATCTTTTGAAAGCAAAGCCAGAGTTTAGAAGTCTCACAGCTGACTTCCAAAATATGGAAATAGTGCCTGCCCACTAGACCCGTTTCAGGTGAGAATTCCTTCTCAGTAGTGAGAGATGCTTTGTGCTGTCAAGGTGTGCTGATTCAGTATGGCACTGCATCAGTGAAGCTACAGAACAGTAGCCTGATTTGCCCTAGTGCTCCTTCTGCCTGAACACTTAGGAAGGAAGAGCATCTAGAGAAGCGAAATTCTGTGAGTGGTGTTGAGGGTTGCTTGTGTCCAGTGATGGAGGTTGTGTACCAGTCTCCAGTTCAGACTGAAACAACTTGATAAAATGTTCTCTCTTATTCACTTTCTATTCCCTGAGGAATGGGGGTCTTTTGGAGGCAAACAGCTCCAGAGATGCATGCTGTCTTTATCTTTGGAGTACCGTGATGGATAGGATGCTGACTGGCCATATAGAGCCCGTACATAGTAAGGAAACTTCATTTGGTCCAATTTGTGCTGAGTCCAAGTTGAAACAACATTCTGATAAGAAGCTATCACTATGCTGCTCTGCTTGCCCTTATGTAATTTAAATCTGCTCTAGAATCTCATTCATTATTTTCCATGTGGTGCTGGCTTTTACTGGGGGCAAATGGTCTTTGGCACTTCCAAGATCTGGTACAAATCTGTCAAGGTGACTTCTTACAGAATTTTTTGTTGTTGTTTTGTAGGGCTGAGTGAGAATCTATCTATAGATAAGGCTTTCTCTTTCTATCTATCTGAACATATCCCTAATGATAGGGATGTCTGATAACAAGCTGCCTAAATTAGAGAGAGGCTCTTGATTTGAGTTGACCAGTTTCTCCAACATGAGGTGACATTTTACAAGGACTGAGGATGAAATCTTCATGTTCATCATCATCTTCTTCAATATATCTCTTTATGAGATACTGGCTGAATTCAATTAAAATATTGTTCAAATAGTCATAAATGCCACTATGACCTTTTTCAGACTAAACAGAGCCATGAGGATGTCCATGTCTAAATCCCAGCTTCTTCCTCTCTTCTGTGTGAGATTTCCAAATGTGTCCACTTGTAGCCTGGTCAGTTATAAGCTGTTCATTTTTGTCTCAGCTGTTTCTTCAGGGCTTCCTCTGAAAGTACAGGTGATTTCCATATTTTTCATTTGACTTTTCAGCATGCAGTGGAAAACTGAGAGAAGTAAAATTTTCCCTGCTTTTCACTGTCAAGGTTAGGCTTCTACACATTGAAAGGAGATTGTGTTCTCTAAATATGTCTTTGGTAGCTGTTGTTGTCAGGAAAACAGGTAAAACTGGCTAGCAGGCAGAGCACTGCCATAGTTACGGCCACTTACAGCCTTCCTAGGCTGCACTTTTCCTTTTTTTATTGGCTCTGTCCTGACATTCATATATGTCTATATCAGGTCACGAGCAAAGTGTCATTTGGAAGACCTGAATGCAGTGTCCTTTTGCTGGGTGACCGCAGGGCTGCCTGCACGGATCGTGCCAGTGGTGGGCATGCACCTGCAGGGGTCCCTCTGCTGTGGCAGAAGGGGTGACAGTTCTTTCTTGGTGACATCGTGCTCTTGGATGCTTTCTTTGAACAAGAGCTAATGGAGCCCCGAGGTCTCCTGTTGAGAAAGCATGAATTGTTTGAATGCTGATGAAATGTATTTAGTTGTAACTCAGCCACAGCGTAGATGCATTGTTGGGCTTTTTCTCTCCCTACCCAGTCTGCCTTTTGGATTAATGAGGAAGAAGGAATGATTTGTCTGCTTAATAGGTCTGAGGAAAGCACAGTCTTTAGAAGTCAGATTTCCTGAAAATAGGATTCTTATTTGTCGCCATTCTTTTAATTCAGATGCAGAGCTCCTAAAATTGCCATACTTCATTTGTTCTTTACATTATGGAAATCTACTGTGCTTGGAGAATAAAAACATTATTGCACTGAGTAATGCCATAGGGATGGATCCTTAAAGCTTAGCTTTCAGGATAGAAAATAATTAAAAGCAAGGCTATAAAGACCTCTTTTTTTTTTCTCTGTGAATTAAAGAGTGTCATGCAGTTTCTCTTTTTAAAATGTGTAAAGCAGATGCAGACGGAAAAACCAGCGGCTTGGGTTCGCTCTCGGATTTCTAAAGTTTTTAACACTGCCAGCTTCAGATGTTCAGAAAGCACAAGCTGGCCTCTTGAGACCCATAGCTGGCATAAGGAACACAACATTTTTCAATAGTGACAAATGGCTTTTCTGGGCAGTCTCCATTTGTGTTTTCAAAATTATCTTCTGAAGCTAGAGGAATCAAAACTTAGCATTGTGACCCCTCTAAAGCTGCCCTGCTTCTGACTGCAGTCTGACTGAAGCAGTTCAGTGGGACACTGACCAGCACAGGAACATAAGAGTAGATGACACAAAGTAAATGGGAATTTTGACCACTGGCAGCAGTAGGGTTTGGTAGTAGATAGTTTCTGAGTTAACTATAATCTTTTGTTTTAATTGTGTGAGTGAAAATTAATGTGCTTCATTTTGCTGTCACGTTTTTGCTGGTGGTCTCAGGAATCATAAAAACAGTAAACACAGTAGACCATGTATCTGTTTGATCTGTTTTGTTTTGTTTCTGTGAATGATAAGGTCTCAACAATGCACGGGGAAGGGATTTTACAGACCTTAGGGTGTCCTCACATCTTTATGTGTTTCATAGACTCCATAGCTTAGGAGAAATCCCTGCTTCTTGAGAGGAACATGTATCTGGCTGGGATGGAGTTAATTTTCTTCATAATCGCTGGTATGGTGCTTTAAATTTGTGAGCAAAAGAATGCTGATAGCACAGTAATATTTTAGCTGCTGCTGAGCACTGTTTGCACAGTTCCTCACTCGGCCTCCCAGTGAAAGGGGTTTGGGGTGCACAAGAGCTTGGGAGGGGGCACAGCCAAGCAGATGACCCAGACTGGCTGAAGGGATAATCCATGCCCTGTGGCATCCTGCTCAGCAATGATAATGGAGAGGAGGGGACTTAAAAGGATAAACCTTCCCTATCTTGGGACCTGGATGGACATTATTCCATGTCAGAGGGGTGGTTAATGATTGCCTTTGCATCACTTTTGTTATCTTTCTCTCTTCTTCCAGGTCTGTTTTGGTTACTGAGCAGTTTTTATCGTGACTCACAAATTTTTTTGGTTTTACTTCTCGCTTTTCTCTTTCCCCATCCCACTGAGAGTGGGGGGTATGCAAGCACTTAGCTGCCCATTGGGGTTAACCCACAGCACTCACCCCCCCAAAAATCTTTCTGTAGTTATTTCCAGATACAGCTGTGGCTTTTACCTGTGCCAGTTAAGGCAGAGTAATAGCCAACAGTTTTGTTTGATGCTCCTCACGCTCGATAGACTTTACATAATAGGCCCTCAGTTAGCCCATTGGTTTTGAGTTAAAATTGTTTATGCTGCAGGAAGATGTTGGGCAATAGCAAGACGTGCTGTGCTGGTCTGCACAGCAATTCTTTTGGATCATTAACTTAGATGTCAGATCTGCATGCCCGTGGTATCTCTTGGGTCTACAAACTTGGATATAGTTGCTAAAACCCACAGCAACTAGTCCCACTTATTTAAATGATCCACAGTTTGATGTTTTGGCTGGGAAACTCCTGTTCTGGAAAAGGATGTGAACTTGTGTTCTGGTCAAAATTCCTGCTGGCTGGAAAGGGGAGGGCATGCTGCCTTCTGATCTGAAACAGGGAGTTCACTTCCAAAATTTCTCAGCGCAGAACAGTTGGAAAGTCCTTTTAAAATGCTTGTTGCTGCTTCTGCTGTACTGTGGAAAAAACAATCTTTTAAATATCTTGTAAATGCTTCTTATTTGTACTTGTACTTTTAGTATATTCCAAAGAAAAGTAAGATTAAAATAGAATTCTGGAGAAAAATATCACACTGAGTAGAAGCATAGCTTTCTTAAAAAAAACACACTGAAGTTCAGCTACTATTTGGAAAACCACCAGTTCATGTATATTCCTACTTGAAAAAAACTCCTGTGTAGCTGACCTGTTTTGGTATTTTTCTTGACAAAATAATTTGTCAAGCTTTTTGATGATAAAGAATTGAAATCTGAAAGAATTGCACAGAAGGTGAGGTAGAACCATCTTTTAGCACTTGTTTTATTCCTTTGTTCTGTTGCTTTATTTTTTTTTCCCTTTTTTTCACCTTAATAATGCTCATGTAAAAGCAGTGCAAAAGTATGCAGTGTAAAAGCAGTCCTGAATATGTTATGAGTACACTTGATTTGCTGTCTGGAGAAGTAGTATTTTTCAAGTATATACTGTATTCACATTGCTCAATAAAGTAATGATTTAATTTGCCTGGGATAAATGTAAAAATCAGCCCTCTAGCATGACTGGTTGTCATATTTCCATATTTACAAGTAGATGGGACCTCTTTTTCTTGAGTTTAGTTTTTATCCAGGATTTCGTCTGTTCTTGGTGCTTCCCTGGAATTAGCAAGCTGATGACTGGATTACCGACATCATCACAGAGTGTTTATTTGTTTAATTAAGACATAACGTCTGACAGGTCATTTCCCAGTCAGTCTGAAGCAGTGTGGACCTGAGCTTTATGATTTCACCTGATCTTTTTGATGCCTCCTTTGAGTTGTGAGCTGCTGCTCTCCCATCTGCTTAGTGCATTTGTGAGCCTGACAAGTGCTTTTTGTGCTTGGATAAATGTGAAGGCACAGTGCCATCCGTAGGTGCCTCATCATACCTCTGTGCTCACAAGACAGCACTGATTATTGATGCTTCAGCCTTATCATGAGGAATACTACAGAGAAAATTCATCAAGAATGTTTCTTGCTTTGCCTGTAAATTCATATACTTAAAAATATCTAGTTTGCTCTGCTGTCAAGAGATCTTGGAGATATTTTAGTCCTGCTCTCAGCTGGGATAATTTTCCACTCATTGCTGGTATGGTGCTGTGTGTTTGATTTAGTATGAGGATAATGTTGATAACATACTGATGTTTTAGTAGTTGCTGACCCGTGTTTGCCCTTAGTCAAGGACTTACCAGCTTCTGATGCTGCCCTGTCAGCTGCAGGGGGGCACAGGAAACTGGGAGGAGACAGCTGACCTGAAGTGGCCAAATGGATATTCTGTACCATAGAATGTTACGTATATAAAATTAGGAGGGAAAACTGGCCAGGGGCTGCTCCTCAGGAACTGGCTGGATATTGGCCAGCAGGCAGTGAGCAATTGCACTGTGCATTAATTGTTTTTTATATTCTAAGTTTATTAGTAGTATCAGTACTAGTATTTTCCCCTTTTTCTGTCCTGTTAAACTGTCTTTATGTCAATGCGCAAATTTTATTTTTTTCCCTAATTCTCTCCCCCATCCGCTTGGGGAGTGGGAGAGTGAGATGAGGTCTGTGTGGTGTTTAGCTGCCTGCCAGACTAAATCTTGACATTGTATTAGCAAGTTGCGAGGGTTGCAGATTTTATGTGTTTTATTACGGGCCTGTTAATACCTGGATAATAAGTAAATCTATGCATTCCTATTTGGTGAATTAATCTTACTTAATTGCACTGAGATTTGTGAGATTCATACAGGTTTTTACAGGTAATGGAAACAGCTTTTAATCATAAAATCAATCTATGAAGAATGATTCTGCACAGCACTTCAGCACTGGATACTTGTGTGTTTCTTGTGTGCTGTTTCTCATACATGTAGCTGGTTTTCCTCTTGCATTTGTTTCTTTCATCTGGCTGCTTGACCATGTGATTAGTTTTGTTTGATGACCCTGATTTTAGTATTTTAGTGATGTAACAGTTTTTCAGTAAGTTACAGTTGATGCTAGTTTTAACTTTTGTTTTCTTTGGCCACTTCCTGTATTCATTTCAATAACTGCAGTCTGATTCAAGGTCGTCAAGCACTATAACCATACTATGTTACAATATTTACTTGCAATAAGTTATTTTCTAAGCTGTTCTGCATACATTAGATTGTTGAGTATCTAGACAGAGGACCTGGACAAAAATTTTATGAAAAATGTGCAAGTAAATGAGTTTTATGTTTAATTAATTGAAATGTATAGCTTCATGTATTTCTTAAGCATATAAATGCTGTTTGTTTTCTCAGATATTTCCTCCTGCATTGAGTGTGTGCTCACACATGGAAATCATTTGGAATCTTAATTTAAGATACAGTTTAAGACCTGAGGATAAAAACTGAAATAAAAAATGCATACCAGTGGTAAGATCTGGTTAGTTGAAGTTTATTAAAAAGTAGATGAAAACTTGAGGAGGCATCAACAGCAGAGATGAGGCTGTCACCAGAACTCTTAATTTACTAGTCCAACTGCAGGAAACAAAGAAGATGTGCTCTTTTGTCTTCCTTTTCAAATATGCAAAAACTAAGATGAAAATTGAAGTCAATTTTAGGGAAAGAAGTGTCTCATAAGTCACTGCTTTTGTTGGATTTTTTTTTCCTTAGCATGGATCCCATGTCATATGCACAGTTGAAGAGGCAAGCTGGAAACCAGGATTTTAAAAATGGAAATTACTCTTTGGCCATAAAAAACTATGATGAAGCTCTACAAACTCTTGGTTATTTAATGCAATGGGTCCCGTAAGTATTCTTGAATTATGAGATGTAAACCATAAGACAAGCTTGAAATATGTAAATATGTTTAGTTGCACAGTTAATTCAAAACTCTGTTTTTTTGACCTAACACTTGATTTTCTTGTATCTTTTTTCACACTCTTTAGTGTACCAGTTCTATAGTTATTCTGTTCCTTACATATATGTGAGAGATTAATTAGTGACTTAAATATGAATATTTTTACATAAACATCAATTATAAATTAGTGCAATTAAAGCTCAAATTTATTTTCCATGAACTGCACTAGTTTCTGTTAAATTACTTCTGTTTCTTAGCTGACATGTTGTGGATTAATCCTGCTGTGATTTTGCCACGTCCTGGCCTGTTGTTACATGAATCATCTGATTATCTGTAAAATGATTCATGCAGGTTACTTTGTTCATGTTATTTGGTCCTTCTCAGTATTCTGAGACTTGTTAAAAATAATTTTTCATCAGAAGATTCCTTTGGGTATTTCATTCCAGATGTTAAGTGCTTTTCACCAGTTAACATAAGTTGGTAATGTTATTAATGATTAAATGATTGAGTATTACGTTAACTATTAAATATTCATTACTACTGTATATTAACACTGCTGTTAACCTAATTTAACACTGGCCACTCATTTATTTTAAATGTATATTTTTCAGTTGACTTCACCAAGTGGTGATACACTAAAATGCACTGAGGTTGTTTTTGGGGGACCAAAATGTGTTTAGTATTCTTTCCATCCCACAGCTTCCATTGTTTGTTTCTGTTTTCCCCTGTTCCTGGCTGCTGGCTTTCACTGAGCCATATACAGGTGTATCGAGGTGGTCTGAACTCTTCCTAAATCCTCATACTTTGTTATTCCAGTGGCTTGGCTTTCTGCTTCAGAAGAGACCAGGTTATCACTGTGGGTATCACTAAGGTATCATTAGGATCTCTCTAAGACATTTTGTAGCCGATATTCAGATGATCTTTGTTATCTAGAACTACATTTTTTACCTCTAATTTTGTCAGGTGTGTGATAGGTGTGGTTTTTTCATTTATTCATATTGCTAACTATAAAGTATGATCCTTTTTCAGGTGAATAAACAGTAATGCTAAAACCATATCTTTAGGTGTTCCCGGGACATAGCTGTGTTGTTGTGCAACAAATCAACCGCCTTGTACTGCCTGGGCAAATGGAAGGATTCAGTGGTTTTAGCCCACCAAAGCTTACAGTGGGATACGAACTATGTTAAGGTATTCAGATGCTTAAGCTGGCAGTTTTTGCTTCCCTTGCTTGCCCCTTGCCTTGCTTGCCCCTTGCCTTGCTTGCCCCTTGCCTTGCTTGCCCCTTGCCTTGCTTGCCCCTTGCCTTGCTTGCCCCTTGCCTTGCTTGCCCCTTGCCTTGCTTGCCCCTTGCCTTGCTTGCCCCTTGCCTTGCTTGCCCCTTGCCTTGCCTCTTTTTATTGTGTTTTTGTTTTGTTGCGCAATGAGTAAATATGGCATAAAATTTCAGAATCAGTGTTTGGTTCTATACGTAAGCATCAGATTCACGGTTGTAATAGTATTTTTAATGAAATAACACAGCTCTGTTTTGCACCAGGAGATTCTGGTTCTCTCTGGGTCCTGATGAGAGAGGTACCAATGCTTTCAAGAAATGTGACTCTCAATATTCCAAACAAGGGTTACATGTTAATAAGTATTCAGTTCCTGGGAGAGGTACTTGGTGATCAAGGTCATATTGTATTTTCAGTGGACAGAACAATATGCTACACTTGGCTTGTGATTAAGTACACATTGATTAAGCACACCTTGACTCCAATAGCCATCTGTTAGGAATAAGTAGGAGTATTTATGATTTGGAGTCATACTCTTGGATTGGCTTTTATGTGCAGTAAAGAGTCTTCTGCTCTAACCACTGAAGACTCTCGGAGCCTTTAGTAGAACTTTTTTTATTTAGATGCAATTTAAAATTGCATCCAAATGCCCATTTAACTTGTGCTGTGTTGCAACATGCCAGTTAACTGATTTGAACTAATTAACTCCACTGTGACTCGGAGCTGGTACAATCTAATTCGGGGGAATATAAACACATTCAGGTGCTGTTGGCCAAAGAATATATGGATTGTGGGAAATACTGCAAAATATAGAGACATAAATGTATATTTTTGACACAAAAAAACCTGTCTTGTCCAGAGGAGGTTAACATACAGCTGCTGAAAGTGTATCTTTCATCCTATAGTTATTTTCCAAGCTTTGAATTTCAGGATTTCACTTTCAGTATCTGTGATAATATCAGTAACATATTGGGAATTTCAAGGGATTGGAATACAATAGTTTATTTCACTTTTTTTTTGGATCTGTGTATAAGAAGTTGTAGAAATAGTACTACATGTAATTTTTAGAACATAATGAGAGAATTTTAAAAAATACTTTTTTTTTTGATAGTAAATATCTCTGAATATTTTTCCAACACCTTTTTTTCTCTTTTTTTTCAGGCTTATTATAGAGCTGGCTACTCATTCATCATGTTATCAAAGTCTAATGAGGCAGTTTCTACCTTCCACAAAGGTCTCGAGGTTCTCCTGAATTCTTCTGCAGATCAAACTCAGATTGCTGAGTTTGTAGCAGGAATCTTCATAAGTGTCAATGGTAAGGTCAAATTAAGACCTGAATTTTTTTAGGAGCCTTTCAGTAACGATGACGGCACTTAGTAGCACGTCCTTTTGTGAGGTCATTCCTTTGATCCTTTAGTGCATCAGGCCTGTTTGAGGATTGTGAATATATTGAGGATGTGGTGATCTTGGTCCAGTTTGTGTACAGCAGATGCCATCAATCTCAAAACACTGCAGGGGAGTGAGTCGTCTCACGGGAACATGTCAATTATGGCACAGGTAGAAAAGGTCAAAATTTAGAGTCAGGAAGACAAGGTTGGAGATGTGGAGCTCCAGATCCCAGAGGCTTTAAGTGGGTTTTACCCAAAAAACCCTGCTTTTCTTTTAGCCAAGTAGATTTGAAAATAATTAGAAGATATGCAGTTTAAACTTTTTTACAGTGCAGTGCATTTCAGTGTGGAGGACTTTCCTCAGCTAGTAATGGACAGCAATGAAAAGATGAAGTGTGGCCTTCCTGTGGCATTGGGTTTTTTCAGCAATGTGGTAGGGATTTTTTCAGCAATGTTCATCATCTGTCTCCCTGCCGTCTCCTGAGTCTCTCCTCCTCTGCTTGCTTTTTAGTCTGTTTAATATGTTTTGTCTGATGGGGCTACAGGCATGCCAGGAGGTTTCAGGTTGTGCCTCTGCTGCCTTTTCTTGAGCCTGTAGCCCCATGTTAATGTCCTTGATTAGTTGTTGCAGAGTCAGTAGCAGGTTGACCCGTAAGTGGAGGAATTCCCAAGAGATTCACAATGCCCTTGGGGCTTTGAGGTGTTCCTTGAGAGCAGGGATTAATTTTTTTCCCCCTTGTCTAATGAAGTCTGGCCACTGATAAGTCAGGGTGCTGAATCGGTTGGGTGACCAGTGTTTCTTAAGCCCCCACTGGGCATCCCTTGGGTATTAACCAGTGCTACAATTGTCACTGTGCAATGAAGTAATTTAGTTGGGCACTCCAACCTCTGGAGTGCTGTGTATACCAAATAGTTTTCTCTCTTGCTCGTTCTTGCAGACGAACGAATCTTGCCACCATCTTTCCACTCTGCATATGATTATATTTTCCGTGCACATTTCGATGCAGTGATTTGGCAGGCAGTGATAGAAAGGCTGGCCCAGAAAGGGAAGTGGCGGGTAAGTATGTCACCGTGTCACCGTGTCACCTCCCACTGCATGTTGGGCACTCATGTCTTACCACCTAAGCATAAGCTCATGTTACCTTTAAAAGCCAAAACTGTGAATATATATTGCTGTGATTTTTAAGACTTGGAAAAACACTTTTAGTGGTAAATAATTTCTGAAACTCATTTCTGGAAGGGATATGATGGACTTGAAATCCTTCTTCTCTCTTGTTGCTTTCTGTTGTATCTCTTATAGCACCACCTAGAGTCACTGTTCAATAATATTCAAATTAGAGGGGAAAAAATACAAATTTGTTTGTGGTCCCTTTTACTTTTCCTTCTGCATGACAGGCTGGATTTTTGAAACTGTCTGTGAAAGACCCACAATAAAGGAGCATCTCAGTGGAAGTACACGGTTGTTGAGCAAAAACAGATAATTTAGAAAAAAATCAGAAGTTGGATCATCTGAAATTATTTAAATCCTCTCTCAAGTAACTGTGGAAAAAAATGATCATTGTCACAGTTACACCTGCATGGGGTGTTGGTGGTGAGCTGCTGGCAGTAGGGGCAGCAGGGCACCTGTGAGGACCTGCATCACTTCCAGCTGGCTCTGACGGCCCTGTTCCAGGGCATGGCTCAGCCAAGGGGGTGGTGCCTCAGAGAAACTGTGTTTTAAAAAGGGCCAAACCCTGCCTGGGAGAGTGAGGGGGAAAGAGTGAGAGAAATAGCCCTGTGAGCCCCAGGGGTGGAGAAGGAGGAGGTGCTCCAGGCTCAGAGCAAGGGGCTCCTTTGCAGCCTGTCACAGGCAGAATGGAAGCTTCAGTTGAGGTTTATCAGGGAAGTCCTCCTGTTGAGTCAAAAGGTTCAAAAAGGACCCATTTGCTTTCCAAACTTCTCAGAGAGGTGCCTATATGTGGCTGGATGGGATCCTCCTCCTGGATTTCGTGAGTGGTTTACTTTTGAAGGATAATAGATGTGTAATTGAGCCTTTATATGAGTTTGTCCCACAGGATTAAGGATGGCAAACCAAATATATCTATATGAATAAAATAAATAACTTATTTAATTTTATGATAATGATCCAACTAAAATGCTTTAATCAGAATTATTTACTACATGGTACAGATAGCTATAAAAGTTAACAAATATTATATAGTAATATGTAAATTATATAATAGTGTACCATTTATTGAAGCAATATTGAAGCATTGGTATTAAAGATAGCAAAATAGTTATTAAGTAGAGATTGATGTTACTCACCCATGCCAGTGGCCATGAGCAAACCTCTTCTGCTCAGCCTCCATGAGCAACCTTGAGAGGAATCTCCACTCAAGGGAGGAATCTCTGCACACATACAGGAAGGAGTATGTTAGAAGACACTGCTTCTAAAAGGTGTGACTGTGCTTTTATAGTATAAAGTGGCTGTCAGTCGTATGTTTCTAGGTTGGCCTAGCAGCTTTAGATAAGTTATCAGTGGTATCACCTGTTGGTTCCTTTATCCAAAAGGAGCTCTGCTGCGTTGTCACTGGTACCAGTTTCTGTCAGGAAACATTGTTTTTCACATCCTCGGAACATGTAACTTTGGGGTTGATGAGTCAGGCTGGTCTCAGCATTCTTCAAGACCATAGGCTGTGTGACCCTCGTTTCTCTATCCATCATGATAACTTTTACAAATAAGGTGAAGTTCAAGCTGTTTTACCACCACTTAGGGCAGAGTATTCTACTACACTCTGCTTACACAGAGTAGCTTGTGGGGACAGCATGAAGGAACAGGCTTCTGACAGTAACCGCAACCTGTGGAGGACCCACACTGGAGCTATGGGCTCCCTGGAGCCCCACATTCCCCATCCAAGCCCCTGCTCTGGGCAGGGACATCTTTCACTAGATCAGATTGCTTAAAAGCCGCCCAAACCTGACTTACCAAACTTTTAAGGATGAGGCATTTAGAGTTTTGCTGGGTAGCCTGTTCCAGTGCCTCACCACCTGTATCATAAAAAATTTTTCCTTATGTCCAATGAGAACAGGTTACTCTCAGGTTAAAACTGTTTCTTCTTGTCCTGTCACAAAGGCCTTGTTAAAAAGTCCTTTTTCTAAGCTCCCTTTTTATATTGACCTTATTGCAGTAAGTTTTCTCTGAAACCTTCTCCAGGCTGAATAACCCCAACTTTCTCAGCCTTTCATCACAGGAGAGTTGCTCCATCCTGCTAATGATTTTTGTGGCCCTCCTCTGGACTCATTTCAACAGGTCCATGTCTTTTCTGTACTGGAGACTTCAGAGCTAGATGGAACATTCCAGGCTGGTCTCAACAGAAACCTGCTGACCATGATATGTTTCCTGCAGCTCAGGATACTGTTTGTTTTCTGGGCTGCAAGTGCACATTGCTGGCTTGTATCCTGTTTTTCATCCACCGTTATCCCACAGGTCCTTCTTCCTCAGTCTGTATTGATACTGGGGATTGTCCTGACCCAGGTGAAGGACCTTGCACTTGGCTTTGTTGAGCTCCTGGGGCTCCCATGGTCCTGCTCCTCAAGCCCATCAGAGTCCCTCTGGATGTCATCCCTTGCCTTGAGTATTATCACATCACTCAGCTTGGTGCCATTTGCAAACTTCCTGACCGACTGAGGGCACCCTACAATCCCCCTGGCAGTGTCATTGATGTGTGTGTACTGGTCCCAGTACAGGCACTTGAGGGTCACCACTCCTTACTGGTTTCCACTTGGACACTAAGCCATTGACTAGAGCTCTGTGGATGCCACCATTCTGCCAATTCCTCATTCATCGAACAGTCCATTCATTAAACTGATAGCTCTTCAGTTTAGAGCTAAGACTGTTGTGGGGCACTGTATCCAAAGGCCTTACAGAAGTCCAGGTAGATGGCATCCATAGTCCTTCCCTTGTCTTCTGGTGAAGCTGGGTGGGTTTCCAAAGAGAAAGGCCAAGTTTTTTAGAGAAACTGAGAAAATGGAAGAAGGCAGAAGAAGATACAGTATTCATTTCCTGTTTTCTGCTTGGGATGTTGTTGTTGCTGGGCAGTCTTGTCCCCAGTGTAAAGGTCCATTTGTAATGCAAAGGGTTACTTCCAAGAACTGGAAGTATTCCAAGTATTAGAGAATCTTTTAGGGCCTAACCTTTTAAACATGTTTTTTATTTCTGAGGAAACTTTCATCACTTGTAGCTTCCTGCACTCCATTGTATATCACATTAATTCAGTTGAAAATTAGAGACGGAGATTCAGCTGTGATATTACAAAAAGGTCTGAAATACTGTAAGCCTGTGCTGGCTTTCTGACAAGATCTGACAAGGCAGTGAAAAGGAAAGTTTTAAGTGTGCTTATGAGAGCAGTAATATCTGGGGTTTTTTTCAGTCTTGTCTGTTGTTGTTGTCTGAGAAGCAAGAGTTGCCCCATGATCTCAGAGTTACCCAGGTGTCTCTGAAGAATCTCTTTGAGGTAAGTTCATGTTTTCTATTTTTACCTTGTATTGATTTCTTCCTGATAACTTCAATGAGAGATTTTCCATCTTGAACCAAGAAGAATAAAATGAAATAAAATACATGGACGTTATATGATCATACTTTACCATCTATTTGTTTGAAAATCTAACTTCATGTTATGTTATATTTCTGAATGAAATTTATTGTTTTCCAGGGTGTGTTAGAATTATGAAGGTATAGTTGGAGGCTGTCTGTGAGCCAGGAGCTGATGAGAGTTCAGCAGCTGTGCAGCTCAGGAGCAGCCAGTTACTGGCATAGCAGTGACATACCAGCTTCCTAAAGGCATCTCACAGTGTTTGTGAGAAATTGAGAAATTCCACTGGGCTTTATCATAGAGTCCTAGAATGATTCAGGTTGGAAGGGATGTTAAAGATCATCCAGTTCCAACCCCCTGCCATGGGCAGGGACACCTACCACCAGAGCAAGTTGCTCAGAGCTCCGTCCAGCCTGGCTTCGAGCACTGCCAGGGATGGGGCACACGCAGCTTCTCTGGGCAACATGTTCCAGTGCCTTACCACCCTCACAGCAAAGGATTTCTATATTTCTTACAGTTTATTTCCTGACAACAACTTTAGAAGATGTAGGCTACATGGTACCTCTGCTTTGCATTAACTGGCTGGCAAGTTCAGCTTTATTTGCCTGTGAATGTGGGACTCACAAGCTGAGGGCAAGATGAATCTGTTTATTGCAGAGTTAAGACAGTACTTACACACTTAGTGTGGGAATCTCGGTTCAGTCCTTCGCACGCAATCCAGTTGCAGGCCTGTAATAAATCTGTGGGCCTGACAGTTTGTTAGTTTCCTCAAGATTTTCAGGCTTCCAAGAAAAAAGACACCTTTCCTGTTCTCAGATGGCGTATACTTTCTCTTGTGCTTCCCAGCAATTTTCTTCAGTGTCAAGCTTTGCTGTTTCTCAAAAGGTTTAAGTCATATTGGTGGAATATACTAGAATTTGCCATTTGGCTGTTACAGTCCTTGTGGTACTTTGGTCATAACAATTTCAGACTGGTGTTGTTTCCATAGTTGTATTTTGGTTAGGTGCCTGACAGAGTGAGCAAGAGTAATTCTGAGGGTAATGCAAGGGAAATAATTTCACATCTCCTCACACGCTTGTTTTTAGAGATAGCAGAAGAAATAGTGAATGGATATATGAAAGCAAGTCTGGGTAGGGTATCTTTAGGCAGGTGTGCTGTACCACTGCTGGCACAGTAACTCCACCAAGCATGGCAACACAGCAGAAGACACATGCGGAGTGTCTTAGCAAAGTATCTTCCAGCAAAGCAAATTGCCTCATTGAGACAGGAAAAATGGGTGGGCTTTACAAAATAGTATGCCCTTTTTTTGTTGAATTGGCCCAACCAATCTTACTTGTTCTAGTGGGATTGTTGTATGCATGGAAGGCTGACAGAATCAAGATGAAAAATCCCTAAGTAGTGATTCTCCTTTGCAAGAATTAGAAAATGTGACTTTTTGACAACTCAAACTTCCCCTGCTGCTGCTACATTCTCCCAGTAATCTGTTGTATTTTGATTTGATAACTGTACTCAAAGAGTAATTCTTGCCAGTCAAAATTTGGCACGAGGTATTAGAATAAAAGATTTATTTGTAAATGTTGGAAGCATGTGTGAAGAGTGCTATTTAAAAAGATGACTGACACAAGTGGAGAAGTTTTGTCTGAACACTGTTTCTGACCACCTCCTCATGTCCTGATCCTTCTGGCATATTGTCTCAATTTCCATCTGAGCTTCCGCTGCACACCTCCAGAGTATCCTATATCGCTATATCCCTTGGAGACTGTGGTTCATGTTCATTAAGTCCTTGCCAGAACATACCTTTTAAGTTTAGCCGGCTTCTGTTCAGGCTGTGTGCTTTCTCACAATCCCAGAATCATTGAGGTTGGAAGAGATCTTCACGATCAACCCAGTACCACCATAATCACCCCTAAACCCCAAGTGCCCTGTCCAGATGCCTCTTGAACACTTCCAGAGGTGGTGACTCCACCACCTCCTTGGGCAACTTATTCTGGTGCCTAACCACTCTTTCAGTCAATTTTTTTTTCCTAGTATCTGATCCTCTGCTGACACAACTTAAAGCCATTTCCTCTCCTCCTTTTGCTGTGGAGGTGCTGAAAGAGACCAACCCCCAACTGGCTACAGCCTCCTTTCAGGAAACTTTAAAGAGCAGTGAGGTCTCTCCTCAGTTTCCTTTTCTCCAGGCTAAACAATCCCAGTTCCTTCAGCCTCTCCTCCATCAGACTTGTGCTCCGGAACCTTTCACTGGTTCCATTGCCTTTTTCTGGATATCATCCAGCACCACAGTGTTTTTCCTGTAGTGAGTGGCCCAGAACTGGACACAGAACTTGTGGTGTGGCCTCACCAGGGCCAAGTACAGAGGGACGATTGCCACCCTGGTGCTGCAGGCCACACTGTTCCTGACATGAGCTTCTTGGGAGTGAGTCCACCAGAGGAGGCCACCAAGATCATTAGAGGAATGGAGCACCTCTGCTATGAGGAAAGGCTGAGAGAATTGCAATTGTTCAGATTGGAAAAGAGAACTTTGAGGTGACCTAATTGCGTCCTTCCAGTAGCTGGAGGGAGCCCACAAGAAAGATGGTGAGAGACTTCTTACAAGGGCACATGGTGACAGGACGGGGGAATGGATTCAGATTAAAAGACAGTAGGTTTAGATTAGCTATCAGGAAGAAATTCCTTACTCAGAGGGTGCTGAAGCACTGGAACGGGCTACCCAGAGAAGTTGTGGATACCCCATCCCTGGAAGCGTTTGAGGTTGAATGGAGTTCTGAGCAGCCTGGTTTAGTGAAAAGTGTTCCTACCTGTGTCAGGGGGTTGAAACTATTTATTTAATTTATATTTAAGGTCCCTTCCAACCCAAGCCATTCTGTGAAAGTCTATGAAATAAATAGTTCCATTTTACAGTGGCTATGGCTTGGTTGTTGTTCTACTGATTCCTGTCACGATAATACAGGAAATACTGAAAAACAAATGCTTTTTGTGTATGTAAAAATAATGTGTTGTGATTGTTCTCCTTGCTGCCAGACTTCTGAGCTGTATGGTCGCGGTGAGAAGCTGCAGGAAGTGGCAGAGTTAGTGAAGTGGCTGATTTCCATTGGGGCGAAGGCCGAGTCCATCGGGCTGTATCCGCTGCACGCTGTTATCAGACTGTGTATCAAAGCAAGTGAGTGACATCTGCAGCTGAAATAAAACAGTGCTGGCTTTCATCAGAGAACTAACACCTAGACCTTTTCTAAATCAAAAAAAAGTCACGATATCTCAGGTCAGATCACCTAGGTATGACCTTGCACACTCTTTTAGAGCACTCTTTTAGAAATGTTGGAAACACTCTTTGATCAGCCATGCCTGATAGTGGTGGAAACCTAATATAATTGTTCTTTTCTGTGTTTTGAAGCAGAAGTGTGATTGGTATGGTGTTGCTCTGGTTTTTCTGAGTTTTTTTAAAGCCTTCTACTTGTTCATAAGATGGAGTCAGTTCTTTAGTTTCTGTACAACATTAAGGGTCAGTTTTTCACTTTCTCACACTTTGGAACATAAACAACCTTTCTTGTTTTTGTTCACTGTCCTTTGTTTACATATTTCTAGTCTGAAAATAATGTTAGCTGACAGCTGGTCTGGCCAGTGGGGTGAAGGGGTAGTAACCCCAGAAGCCAATCATAACCAGACCCACAAACGTATAAAAATGAAAGAAATAAACAGGCTGGCCCTCTTTTTGGGGAGCAGCTTTTCACTGCAGACCTCCTGCCTCCACGTTGTTGTCTTGCATGCCACATTCACAGTATGGTGGTCTTTTGGGTCTTTTGTGTCTTTTGTAACCTGAATATATCAGCTTTAAAAAAGGTACAGTGTTTGTTTCTGCCATCTCAGTGTGGAGCAAGGTTCTTTGTGTGTAACAGAGTCATGAGTCAATGTTAGATTTGCACCTTACCACTCCAAAGGGGAAAAAACCCGATGATCTGTTTCTGTAAGTGTGCTTTTTTATCGTTTCAGCAAAGAACAATCTCTTCAGGTGGTTGGTGACTTGGAGGCCAGAGCTGAAGGATAGGATCAACCAGAAAGACAGAGATGGACAGACCCTGCTGCACATTGTGGCCTCTTCCAGTGAATATTCACAGAAGCGCAGTAAATACTTTTTTTTTAGTGCATGTATTGTTTTATTTTCATATGGAAAAATCTGTAATGGACAAAAGTTTCAGACCCTGGTGTTAATTATTTCGTGGTAAGGAAGAAAATGAGAAAGTATCTGAATGTAGACTTGTAGCGGCAACTGATATTTAAACATTCCAAGAATTCCTTTCTAACTTGTGACCATTTTCTTTGCTCTTTGGTTTGTCTGGTTAGGATTTTCTCACAAGTGTGCTTCAGTTTTTTAGAATCATAGAAGTTACCTTTCAAATTTTCATGTGTTCTTAAAATCACATTAGACCACCTGGAGGCCTGAAACAAAAAGTTTTAAATCTAACAGCAAAAAGCTGTGAGGTGAACGTTCCTAATAATAATTTTGAGTCAAAATTGGGAACATATTGGGAATTCATTTGCCGTAGACATGTTCAAGGAAACAAGAATTTTCAGTCATTTATATACACTATAGCATCCAACATTTTTTTTATAGACACACCCAAAAGCCCACCCAGTTGATTGCATTATGGTATAGGTGTTTTGTTCCTCATAATTACCAGCAGAACGTCTCATTTATCTTTTTTTTTAAATGGGTAACCCAAGTTTTATCCAGCTAAACAGTGCTTTATTACATTTTCTGTCCTGGTTAGACAGTTACTATTGATTAAGTTTTCTGAGGTGTATAAGCCTATAAAGTGGCTCCTGTACTGCACCTGCAATGTATTAATCAAGTCTTCTGGGTGTACAGGCCTTTGATTCTCCCTCTCTTTCTTGTTCTATGGCATTTAATTCATTTCTAGTTACATGACAGCGTTAAACAATCCTTTATTGGATTTTGTTCTTCAGCTATTAAGTTCTCTAAGGGATATGGGATCATTGAGTTCATTGAGCTCCTTTCTGCAGGTCAGTGAGGTAATTTCTCAGAGTCTTCTACTGATTCTCAGCCAGTACGGACCTAAACTAAAACTAGGCAAAGTAACAGTCGAACATTCTTTAGCTAAGTAAACATAGTTACAAAATTTTTAAAGGACCACAGAATTCCTGGCCAACTAAGAAGTAACTCGCTGTCAGGCCTCCCTGTTCTTTTAAAGAGGTGAAAATTTAAGGCCTAGATGGCAGTATGCCTTGTCAGAGGAGGAAAACTAAATGCTTTCCTTCACAGTTTCTGTGGGATTTCATTTTACATTACCCTGGCATTTTTCCTTGTATTTCTTACTCTGACCACGAGGGGGCAACAGGAAGCAAACATCAATGCCAAGGCAACACCAGACATTTGGATGCTTAAAGTTTATTTGGTAATATTCATATGGTATTTATTACCTGGAGAGCACATATTTTTAATATGTATTTGTCTATTAACGTGTATGTCTATATATATTATATATATAACATTAGAAAATGTGTATCTTTATATGTATCAAAGTTTATTTGCTTATAGCTACATATTATAAATATTATAAAGCATAAAATCACAGAATCATTAAGTTTGGAAAAGGCGTGAGATTTTCAAGTTCAACCTTTGACTGATTTCCACCTTGTCAGCTTAATGACACTGGAAGGATTTAGATTTTTTTAAAGTTAAGATAATGCTAGAAATTGTGCCAGGTAATTAAAAATAAGAAGGAAAACAGAGCAACACTCCTGAACAATGTGAATTATTCTTCCTCTAATTTTTTTTTCATTTATTGCTTTAGGACAAACAGAAGATGTTATCATGCTCCTGAGTTTTGGGGTTGATCCCACTGTTCCAGATGCACGGTCAAGATGTGTCATAGATATCTTGAAAAAGAACAAAAACTTTGATGCTGTAAAAGAAATCAGCAAGCACATTGAGAAACACACTTCATCTGGGAAACAGACAGGTACTACATGCAGTGTGTGCTTTTCATGTTTAAAACTTATAACCTTTAGATACAAAATAATTTTATTTCAAATGAGTAATTGTGTGTCTGTTTTATGTAACTCTCCCTGTGAGTTTTCACCCTGATCTCCTGCTAGTCAGTAGTGAACATTTTGTCCTTGCTTGAAAGGAGCTGCTGTCCAAGTGATGTTCAGATCAAGCTTGGCATAAAGCAAAGTTTTTCATCTGCATCTCAGTTTTCGTGTATGTATTGCTTATAAGTGTATTAGAAAACACTGGGTTTCATTGTGCTTGCATCTTACGGCTCCTGGCAAAGAAATTCCCACAGGTTTGTTTTCTTTACGACAGAGATCTCTGGTCTGGAGAAGGTTTTAGGACAGTGGTTCTCCACAGGAGGTCAACACAATACCTCTCTGGTAATAATAGCTTTGGTTGGCATTTCAGGTTGCACTGTCTTTTGTGGCCAGGGTTTTTGTTTGTTTGTTTGTTTTTAAGGGTTTTTTTTGGCAATGTACAGCCCACAAGTTTTCTAAGCTTAGTAGAAATGAGAGGCTGGAGAATAAGCCTCAGCTTTACAGGTAAAAATCTAAGGTTAGTCCTTCTTACTAAAAAGATGACCAACCTTGTCTCTTTCTTTGTCTTAAGAGGTAAAGCTACTGTTTTGTTTGGTCTTTCATACACCTGAATTCCTTAAAGCATTTAGGAAATCCAAGCCAAGTTTTTTTGCTGTTTGTTTGAGGGCATTTATTGGGACATTGTTTAAAATCTGCTATTTGCCATTACATAAATAGCTCTTAAACTTGGAGATAACATTTTGGTGTGGTGTACATATTTGACTTTGGTATTTAATTTTAAGAGGACAAATTCTTTTATGGCTGTATTTTTTAAATGGCACTGGGGAATCAGACAAGCTCATTAAAAGTGTACAATGCAAACATTACTGGGTTTAGTCATCTACTTCAAAAATTCTGAACAGTGATATAATTGCAGTATATTACTGCCTGCATACAGAAGCTATTACAGTTTTCAGCCGAGTGAATTATGGTAAATAGAGTTGTGGTTT
Organism: Prinia subflava; assembly: GCF_021018805.1. Lineage (NCBI taxonomy): Eukaryota > Metazoa > Chordata > Aves > Passeriformes > Cisticolidae > Prinia > Prinia subflava. Next base: position 105,868,781 of record NC_086247.1, on the reverse strand, counting down.
TACCTCAGCTGCCAACTAAATACCAAGCAGCAGCTTACTCACTTCCCCCTCCCTCCCATGGTGGTTTGAGATAAGAGGAGTTTAAAAACTGAGATAAAGTAAATTACTACCATTCCTATTATTATTATTATTGTTATTATTATTATTGTTATGAAAAGGAGAAAGAGAGAGGAATAAAACCCAAGAAACACAAGTGATGCACAGTACAATTGCTCACACCACGCTAACTGGTGCCCAACCCATCCCCAAGCAGCAATGGTCCCTTCATGGCCAGTGCCCCATAGTTTATATAATGAACATGACATTCTGTGGTATGGAATATCCCTTTGGCCAGTTCAGGCCCCTCAGCTTCTTGTGCACTGCTCACTGGCAGAGCATGGGACATGCTTGTCTCAGGGTAAGCACTGCTCAGCAACAACCAAAACATCCCTGTGCTTTCAACAGTATCCTCATCCTACATCCAGATCATGGCACCGTGCCATTTACCAAGAAGAAAAATAACTCTGCCCCAGGCAAAACCACAACAAGAGTGTATTTGATGAAAGTATCAAATTTCCTTTGGGGTCAGAAATCCATCACAGGACTGGCATTGGCCGTAAGAGTTTCAGTCATCTGTTTTTAATCTGCCACTACACATTTCTTAGAGCTCTGGGATGTAATGCATTACAGTCTTGCCCTGAAAACATGCTGGCAAGGAAGTGGATTTTCAATTTTTGTAATGTTTTGCAGGAGAGAATGAAAGTGCCACAGCTGATACAGATTCTCTCCAGGATGTTCTGGAACAGTTTGTCCAGTTCTACAGGTGTGAAAATGGAGCACATAATAAAAATGTATTGAAGGAAGATGCAGTTAAGCGATTTTTGAAATGGCTGTCCTCTGTGAAAGGTGCAGTGAGTTCCCATTTCTCCCTTTCACAAAACTTAATTGCTGTGAAGAATGTGTTTGGTGCTAGCATAAACTTAATGCCCTTTTACCCTTCCTTCTCTTACCTCTTTCTGTAACTTTCATGACTGGAATAAAAACGCTTTTAATTATATTTAATGTTGTGTTTTGCACTTAGAACCAATGGAATATGCACAGAAATTCATGATGCATCAAAATGTTCAAACTTACTTGGCTGACAGCATAAGGATGGAAAGATATATTTTGCTGTTCCTTACTTTCAATTTAACAAGTTAATTATTCTGAAATTACTTTACAATGAGGTGGATTTCATTATATGGCTTTGAGTAAGTTATGTTTTCTTGACTGTCTTGCAGAAATCCCTGAAGAAATGTCATGCAACATCTCCAATGTCTGTGCTAACAGCTTCATAAAACAGTTACTGGGGAAGCAAATGTGGCATAAAGTTTTGCTGCTCCTAACAGGGAAAGCCAATGGGGAAAATCCATCGGGCAAAGGACTCTTCAAAACCTGCAGTCTTTCAGATGTTGACATTGGCAACATTATCCAGCACTGTGAAAGACTGGATACACAAGCGCACCTCATCAGATGCTTGCTTGAACAAGGAGGTGAAAAGCTGCAATATTAATGTGCTATAACAGATGCAGTGTGTTATTTGATGTGTTGGGAGCAAGGTAGTCTCAGAAATACCAACAATGGGGAGGGGTTTGTGGCTCTGTCTAAGTGCAGCAGCTTGTTGGAATGCAGTGCATTGGCTGCATCTGCTGTGTGGCGCATGGCGAAGCTGGTAAGGCTACATGGGTGGAAGGTGTTTATCAAATGAAATTTGTCTGCTAGGGTTACTAAAAGGGCAAGGACTGTCGTTGCTCCTGCACCTGTAGTTTTCTTGTGGGCCTTAGTTTCTCTGTCTTCAGCCACAATATTGTCCTGGTAGAAAGTGTAAGCCACAGTCCTTGAGTTCAGTGTGCTGTTATGCTACGAGTAACTGACTACTTCATTGATTTCAAAGGCATGACCAGATGTCTTCCTTTTTTTAGCTAGTGCAGACATCATCATGCTTCTTGTTTTGCATGAGCTTATTCCTAGGATCCCTCTGGCATATTTCATTTAATTGTACAGCTTGATGTTAGCTGTGTTACAGACACACGGTCCTGTTGAAGCCTTTTGAATGCCAGAGGAGTAAGGAGGCATTTTGTTTTAGTCAGTGACTGACTTGGAGAAGATATGTTCTGGAAGATACGTGTCTTCCTATCACAACAGAAGGACTTGCTCAGCTTAATGGGAGACAAGGGGAAATGATGAAAAATGTTCTTAGTCAAAAAGTGTTTTAACAGACACATGTAAAAAGCTAGCAAAAATCACCCCTGTCACCTTCCTGGAAATCAGCATCTTACTGCATCTGTTCAGAGCTTTCTGTAGGTTGGTATATTAGCTTTAAACCCTAATATTTTCCTGTCCTTCACACTAGCTCTGCCTGATGGTGTTGGAACCAGCTCTGAAATACCACTGAAAGTATGCCTCAGAAAGAATTATTTTGAACTGGCATATTTGCTGCTGACCAAAGGTGCAGACCCTCGAAACCTCTCTGTTACACAAGGAGATACTCCTTTGCATGCTGCAGTTTTCATCTATTTAAATAATAAAGGTGAGGCTTTTGCTGTTGAAAACACCCCCATTCCTTGCCTGCCCGTGCTGCTGCTGCAGGGACAGGGGGTCAGGATGTCTGACTGTCTCACTCAGCCCCCAAAGTCTGCAGGCCAGAGGATACACACCAGTCTGATAAGCTGACTGGTGTGCTGCCTTGTGGCTGTGCTGGCTGGGACTGCGAGCAGAGGTGATGGCAGCTCAGGTGACAAGGGGGAATCATGAAAGCTCCTCTCTGAAACCCTGTAAAATGAGTGCTAGGTTGGGACTAAGGTAAACTGGATGTTTGTGGGAGGTAACAAAGGTAAAGTTAGAGCAATGGCAGCAGACTTTGAAGGAAATCCTGCAGTGGCATCTGAAATCTGTTTATCAGTTTTCCTTCAGTCATAAATCAATAAAGTTTTGTTCAGGGGAGAAGTGAGTGAAAGAACTGTAGAGCTTATATAAAAAGTTAGGATAAACTGTGAAATTAAGCCCCAAATCAGATTTGAATTTAAGTTAAGAAAAAATGTATTTTTGAGTTGAAAGACTAAAATTATAAAATATTGAATGTATTAATTTTTAAAGCACAACATTTCATTGAATGGCTTTAGAGAGATTAAAAGCATAGGTAATGCCAGTTGTCATTTTTAAATCAAAAGATTAAGAAGTCCCATGACAATATGTTCTCTGAAGTATTTTTCACTGTGTAAAGTTTTTAATGTGCAATTTCTTTACCGTGATTTTGGCGTGTCACTATTTTACGCCTAGAAAAGAAATGTTTCACATATATTGTCTCATTTAAATCACATCTATTATTTGGATGAAATCCAGAAAGCTGTAGAGTATATATATATATTTTTCCCCCCAGGGAAGTAACTAATCTGATTTTGTAGGAAGTTGCTCCAGGGACCTCAAATATCAGGAAATAATTGGGATTTCCTGCAGGTTATTTTAGTAAAGCAAAGTTATCTGCAGCAGATTACTTCTGAGTGCCTTCTTAAAGTGAACCAAATGACCCCAGAGCACTACCTTGAGCTGCTGCTTGTCTGGATGACAAGTCACCAGTGTCCCTTGGGTAGCAGTCAGGGCTGATGTTGGAAAATGAACAAATCTGTCTGTACCCCAAGGTTAAAAAAAGGAATGAAATTGACTGATGCTAGGGGAATAATTGCAGCACTAGGAATTTCTAAAGCTTTGCTGCCTTTGTATTGTTTTCCCTGAAACTTGGGTAAGCTCAGTTTTTTGAACTGTTTCACGCAAGTATGTTTTATAAACATGAAATGTAGATTTTGTTTCTCTTTTTAAAAGCAACCGATTTTAATTTACTGGCAGCAGAAAAAAAAAGTATTGAAACTGTTGGCATACAGTGCAGACTTGTAAAGCAAGTTAGTTTATTTTTTGTTTGCTCTCCTGCTTTCAGATGTGGCTGGTTTAAACATTCTGAACTATCTACTTGACCTCTTTGCTTCAAGACCATCTGACTTTCCATATCTCAATCCAAACATACAAGATGATGATGGAAACACAGTGATGCATGTTGTTTTCCAAAGAGGATTTTCAAAGCAGACTAAGAGAATAACGGAGTTATTGGCAAAATTTGACATTAACTTTAGCATAAAAAACAAATCAGGAAAAGATGTGATGCACAGAATTAAAAAGAGAGATCCACTGCTAGAAGCCTGGAATAACGCTGCACAGGAGAAGAAGAGGCATCGCCAAGATAGAGCAGGGCAGTTGGTTAAAATACCTAAACCCATTCCAGTCTCTGAGATTTCACAGTCAAAGAGCATGGGATGTTCTTCATCTGGGTTCTCATTAAAGGCACCATCTGGCAACGCAGTGCATAATGACTTAAAAACCCCATGTTCCATAAAAACAAAAAAAGGTCAGTTGGCAAAGCAGGAAACAGAAGGAATAAACAGCCCCTTAACACTGCAGGAAAGTCTAGTGCAGGCAATCACAGCCTTAATTCAGCAATTGAAAGTGAGCGACAGTCTGAAAAAAGATCATCCTCTGGTGCAAAAGCCATCTTCAGCCCAGACTAAATCGGAAGATGAAAGGAGTTCCTTGCAACCTTGTGGAAGCATAGGTCATCCTGAAAGAAAAGGAGATGATTGGGAGAAAAAGAAGGGATCACGGGAATTTAGTATGGCCCTGCCTAATGGAGAGAAGGAAGAACTAGAGGAAGAAAAGGGGAAGAGTCTGGATATTGAGGCGCATGTGCAGGAGTTTGATAACATGACTTGGGAAATAGAGTGCACTCCTGAAATGCTAAAGACTTTGAGCAGTAAAGCTGTGCCTCATTATCTGAAAGTTAAAACCATAATGACAATTAAGCAGCTTGGCAACGGGGAATGGTCTAGGGGCCTCCAGAAGCCACTGAAACACTTGAAAGCTGATATCCAGCTGTATGAAGCCAAACTGGGCAAAGGTGCAAGAATGCTATGGGAACTTGCCATTGACTTTTCTCCTCGTTGCAGTGAGAGTCCAGAAAAGATCATGGAGACAGAACAGACAAAAAGTCGTCTAGAAAAATCAGGTAGAGTTTACACAGAAATAATTAGAATCTGGGCCATTGTTCTTGACCACTGCAAGCTGAACCGTGCCTTAGAAAATATATGCATTTCATATAACCGTGGCTTATCCTGCATTTTGAGGAAAAAGCTCAAGGGTATAATCAAAGGACATCAGAACCACAGTGGGACAGCACAGAAGCGTGTTCCACGTTGTTATGTTGAAGACGTGGAGGCAGAAAAATCAAAAGAGCTTATCATGCCTGAGTATTTCCCTCCAGCTAGTGCAGCAGAACTGGAATACAATATAATGAAATTTCACAGCTTCAGTACTAACATGGCACTGAACATTATAAATGATGTGCAGTCCTCTGTTGATTACCCTTTCCGAGTTGGGGAGTTGGAGTACGCAGTGATTGGTCTCAATCCAAAGCCTATGGAACCAATCATTTTAATTGGGCGAAGTGGGACAGGGAAGACAACTTGCTGCTTGTATAGGCTTTGGAAGAAATTCTATTCATACTGGGAAAAATCCACCTTGGCAGATGGACCTCTGTTGGAGAGGCAGACATGGCAGCAGAGACAGTGCAGTGAGGTTGAAAAAGCCAGTTCTGGGAAGGAGGAGAATGAACTAAAACATGAGAGCGATGATTCGAGTGAGGAGCAGGTGAGTGATGAGCAAAACCAGGAGGGCGAGGATGAAAGGGTTCCTGTGGGCACAGCTGGTGCAGAAGTGAATTCATGTGGTGACCATGGAGAAGACCAAACGTGTAGTGCAGAAGCACCAAACAAGCTGGAGCACCTGCACCAGATCTTCGTAACAAAAAATCCTGTCTTGTGCCGAGAAGTTCAGAAGAATTTCATTGAACTTAGCAAGTCGTCCAAGTTGACCAGTCACTTCAAGCCTCTGGACCCAAATATTCACAGGCTACAAGACATTAAAGATGAAAATTTTCCACTGTTTATCACCTCCAAGCAGTTGTTACTGTTACTAGATGCATCCATGCCCGACCCATTTTTTCCAAGAAATGAGGATGGAAGTCTTAAAAGAGTAATTGTTGGTTGGAGTCCTCAGGAAGACTTAGTTGTACCAAATTGGCAGGATGAGGATGAAGAAGGTAATCTTGAAGGAGAACATGGTGATGATGGAGGAGCTGCAGATGCGTGCTCTAAGGAAAGTGATCCTTGGACTTTTGTGACTTACAATGTGTTTGCAAATGAAATATGGCCAAAAATGATAAAAGGTAAAAGCGTGTACAATCCAGCACTGGTTTGGAAAGAAATAAAATCATTTCTGAAAGGCTCTTTTGAGGCACTGAGTTGCTTTGGGGGCAAGCTTACTGAGGAGCAGTACAAAAAGCTAGGCCGAAAAAGATCACCAAACTTCACAGAAGACAGGAGTGAGATCTATCACCTCTTCTGTCTTTATCAGCAGATACGGTCACAGAGAGGGTACTTTGATGAAGAAGATTTGCTGTATAATTTATCTCAAAGACTTTCAAGGCTCAGGGAGCTGCCGTGGTCCATCCATGAGTTTTATGGCGATGAGATACAGGATTTCACGCAAGCTGAGCTAGCTCTGTTAATGAAATGCATCAATGACCCTAATGCCATGTTTCTAACGGGTGACACTGCCCAGAGCATAATGAAAGGAGTTGCTTTTCGTTTTAGTGACCTGAGGTCACTGTTTCATTACGCAAGCAAGAGCTCTGTGAACAAGAAGCAGCGTGTTAGGAAACCAAAAAGGATATATCAGTTGTACCAGAACTACAGGTCCCATTCAGGTAGAGTAACAAATTTATTTATGATCTGAGCCTGTGCTCTTTAGATGTCACTAATAATTGAAGTTTTCTCCTGGCCAGTTCAAAGTCAGTCTCTATGTGGCCTGTTTTTTAAAAAGATCAGATAAACAGCTTTTTCTGGTATATCTATTCTGTTTTTTGACATCTCAAACGGAAAACCAAAAACAAATGTTTTTAAAATTGTCATTTTATGAACCCTCATTCTTACTGCATGCTTTGGCTGCGTTTGTGTGGGAGAAAATTTAAGAAATGACCATTCCCACTTCTGTTCCCTCTCCCCAAAGTGCTAGATTTTGCAGCATTGGTGTGCTGCTTCTGTTTTTTGTACTTGTTTCTCATTTGTGATCTTTATTTTGTGAGAATGCTGCCAAACCATTGTATCATGCATGTTTTCTGATCTTCAGAGGCCAAAGAATGACATCCACTCAAATTGGCAAAAACATAAATTGAAGCTTACAGCTTTAACGTTCTCTGATTAGTGTTTTTGTCATTACATTTCTTGATTCCAAACTTCTAACAGAATCTTTTAAAAGTGTGTTTGCAAGGACTTAAGGCTGAAGTTTAAAACCTGTATTCTGCTTTTTGCAGGTATTCTCCATTTAGCATCTGGAGTGGTTGATTTGCTCCAGCATTATTTTCCAGAATCTTTTGATCGCCTTCCTCAGGACCGTGGTCTCTTTGATGGGCCAAAACCTACAGTCTTGGAGTCCTGCAGTGTTAGTGACCTAGCGATTTTGCTGAGGGGCAACAAAAGGAAAACACAGCCCATAGAATTTGGAGCACATCAGGTTTGCTTTTCTTAGGCTTTTTGCAGATTCTACCAGCTCTGTTGCTAAATAATAGTCTTCTATGAACTACCCACAATTTTCTTTTTTAAGTCCTTGTCTCCCTGATAAATTAGGCATTTCAAACTTAGAAAGTTTTATTGTGTTGGTTTCTGTTTCTTTTTGATATGTCTGGTTCTTTCTGTTCTTTTTTTGGTGTGAGGTATTGTGTGAGGTATTGTCTGACCTGTTCCTTTCTAGCTCCAAATTTTCTTACACCAGATCTAAAACTGTCTGCACATACCACGCATTTGTCAGTCTTCTAGTGGCAGCTTTTGTGACCTTTTTTGTGGAGTGTGCTGAAATGTCTCTGTGAAATGCTGTCTAGTTTTTAGAAGGCGCTTGTATTATCATCATGTTTGTCTTTCTCTATGCAACTGTTATCTTTTTTTTCCTTCTTTGCTTTCTAATGTGGTTTTTAAATGTATTTTATGGCAGGTGGTATTAGTGGCAAATGAAACTGCAAAGGAAAAGATACCTGAGGAGCTTAGTTTGGCACTTGTACTGACAATATATGAAGCAAAGGGCTTGGAATTTGATGATGTCCTCCTTTACAACTTTTTTACAGATTCAGAGGTATTTAATTCTTATCCATTTTTGGGGTTTTTTTGTAAAGTCAATCTTACTTGTGGTCTAATTGGTGTTGCAGCTGGTATAAGGATTCCCTCTTTTCGCTGAAGATGAGTGATTTCATCACAGCAGAAAACAGAGAGGCGATAGGTTTATGGACTGAGAACTTGTTTCCTTAAGTGCTGCATTTTCCTTCAGTTTTGCTGTTAAAATTTAAGGAAGAGCCTTGGAGTACACACACACACATGCACACTCTTATGCTGCGCACCAAGACTACTCCCCTGACCCCAGCCAGCCAAATATTCCAAGTATTCCTTGCTGAACATGCCTGCAGACACTTCATGTACCCATGACTGAGTTACTCTGCGATTAATCATTCAGTGTGAACAGCCCCTGTTGCAGATATCCTCTGCCTCTACCCCTCAAAGCAGTGTCTCATGCAGTTTTCAGCAGATGAAAACCACAAGAAAACTGAGGGCAGGTTACTGGTGGTGCTTCACAGAGGTTAGTGAATGTTATGTGATAGGGGCAGAAGGAGGGAGCGTGAGGTAAATACTGGCTGTCGTGGTAGATTTCTCAAAGTTGATTTGTTTCTGGTGATGCAAGTTGCAATCAGAAAAAAAACAAGCCATTTATAAAAATTTAGCAGAATCAGTTTAGCAGAGTTGAGTTGTGTAGAGCATTTTAGCTTAGACTAATGTATGTCAGGCCTGGAGAACTGTTTTCATACAATTCTTCCGTGTTCCTGTGAGTCACGAGTAATTGAGTTGATCTGAGCAGCCAAATAAGCAGGCAAGAAGGCAGTTCACCCTGAGGTTTTCTAATTTAGAAAAGCTGAATCTGTGAACTGTTGTAAACACAGCAGTGTGGCCGTGTGCACTTTGTAAAGTGTTGGATTTTCTTATTATTTGTCTTGAAAATGAGATTTTAGAATAGTCTTGTTTCAGGGAGCAGACGTGATTGAAAAATCTAGAAGGCAAAAAAACCAAGCCCACAAAACCCAGCAAGCTCTTGACCAAACTGATACCTTTAGCTGGTTGTCATGTTACAATCTATGACAGGCTTAGGAATGTCTTCATTTGAAATTTTAACTTCAAAATACATTTTGCAGGAAAGGTTTCCTGCTTTTTTCCCCCTGTGGGAAGACAGCTAACTTGTTTTGTGTTGCTCAAAGCTCAGAAATACATAGACTGTAAAAATGTTGTTTCAGCCTTATTGTGAGTATTTTTTGTTTTGTTCCTGAAACTTGGCAATATTTAATCACATTTCAATTAAATACCAAAAGGGAAAAATGAACATAACTTAGAATATATTCATAATTTTAAAGTAACCAGTTTTGCAGGGGGATCAGGAATCTGCAGAGTGATGTGGTCAGGAGCTGGCATTTCATGGCATGAGAGTGCACAGCACTGATCTGCTGCCACACTTAACTTACAGTTAGGAGTGTCTTTGCATATTTATAGACATCTTTCACATGTCTCTGTGTTGGAGTCCAATATTTTCTGACCATGCTTTTTTTAGACTTTCCCCATGAGTGGGTTTTTTTGCTCACCTCTGAGTGTTCTTACAAGAGGAGGTGTTGGCAGGTGCCATTCCACCCCCTGGCTGAGACCAGCACTAGCAGTTACTGGTGTTCAACACGAAGCTTAATACATTCATCACATGAATGACCAGCTAGATCTTTTCTGGGAACCCTGAGGATGAGAATATATGCCAGCATGGGATATGTGTGGGTCCAGCTCAGTGATCTTGTCAGTCTTGTAGAGACAAGGAGACTTAGTGGCTGCCCATCCTAACCTGCAGGCCAAGATCTCTCCAACGTGCCTGAGGTAGTAGATTTTAGTATGACAAATTGCAGCTTGTGAGTGTTACCCCACCACCATTTACCTTTGATTCTGCCCCAAGCTGGCAGGGAGCTGCCTGGTCCAGCAATCAGCACACTCCCCCCTCAGTGAGTTTGCCTGTTGTGGTGTTGGTGGTTTGTAGGAAAATCCTCATCCCTAGGACTAAACCTTGACCCTCCTCCATGGTGAAGGTAACCTGATTTCCTCCACAGAGGGATCACTGTAAGGGCGTTTACGTGAAAATGTATTGTCCACCCAAGGAAGTTTTCATGTTTAATATCAAAATACTTATTTGCTATATTGAGCATTGCATATGATTTGTATCTAGAAGAATGATACAGAAGGATCCTGAAATCCCAAGGCAAGCATAATATAACAGTGGCAATATACATTGGAATCACGATACAGGTGTGATTCCCATTAGTGCTCCCTGCATATATATATATATATATATATATATATATATATATATATATGAAAAAATAAAATGTATGTATGTATGTATTCCCGTTAGCTTCTCCATCATGATGCTAGCCACCCTCAGTCCCTGGGAAGTATTATGCAGCTTGTAGCCAGCTCAAGCTGGTTGCACTCTTAAAGGTTTGGTTTGTTTGCTCCTCAGATTTTCCTGGGTCTGTTGGGCTGTGGCACATCTTTGCTTTTGCCTGGGCAGCTCAGGAAGGTGTAACTCTGTACTAGCTGTTTTAGGGAAAGTTGTTTATATGCTTTGATGACCACCTGGTACAGACAAATATCTCAAGCAAAGGCTGTGTTGACATGAAGTTCAGCTTTCTCATTGAAAATTGCTGATTATTCTTTACATTCTTGCCTGAGATAATTTCCTACCACAGTCCTCTCCTCTGAGCCTTCTTCACTTGTAGGAATGAACAGGCCACACCATACAACCTTATCTTGTGCATATGTAGGCAGTAGTGGTTAGTACATACACATAAACCTTATTCTCTTGATCTTTCAGGCTAGCAAAGAATGGAAGATAATTTCTTCTTATAGTCCTGATCTGAATGTGCAAGTGGGAAGCAACTTGCTAATTGAAGTGCCATTAGAGGATGCCACTGGTATGCAGGAAAAGACTCCATTTAATGTAGAAATGTACAAGGTGAGTTTTTTGTAACATTGGGAATAAGAAGGACAAATTAAATTCTTAAAAGTAAGGAAACTTCTTAAATCCTTTCATCCTGTTAGTTCCATGTTTATGAAGGTTGCTTTACCTTTTATAGTTGTTTACATTTGTATAATATAATATAAATATAATGCAATATAATACTGATTTTAAAAGATAAGAGATTGTTTGCAAATGTAATTTGACTAGAGAACAAAACCCATGTCATAGACTTTTGGGTATATTTACAGAACAACTGTGGTTAGAGCAAACAGCAATTGAGCTTTCCAATATACATTATTCCTGTCTGGTTTCTGGTTGGTGTCACTACCTGGAAATTAAGGAAGTTGCTTAGAATCTGGTGAGTCAGATATTTTCAGGACTGTATAGTAAGTTAATAATTATATGTGCAAGTGATTAGCAGGAAAATAGCCTGTCATACCCGCAGCTGATTGGTAGTAGTAGTGTCTTGTAAGTTAGCTGGACAATGGCTTACATAATTAAAATCACATATTTAATATTTAGACTGGCTTACTTAAAAGCACTTCCTTACTTGTTATTCATTCTGTATAAATTCTCTGTTTTCTTACAACTGCAGAGTCAGTTTCTTTTTAACAATTTAGCTCATCTGCCATTTCATTTATTTAATTCAATTTTTTTGTTCTGCTTCAGATGCTGAATGGAGAACTCAAGCAATTGTACACTGCAATTACAAGAGCCAGAGTCAATCTTTGGATCTTTGATGAAGACCGTGATAAACGGGCTCCAGCTTTTAAGTATTTCATCAAAAGAAAATTGGTTAAAGTTGTCAAAACAGATGAAAAGAAAGGTACTGTGGTCCTAAAACTTTCTTAAAAGACTGTCAAACAGTCAAAACTCGTGTTTTCTTGCTTTTAGGCTGTGTAATAAAGAAGGTGAAATGCCTTGGTCCTTCTAACACTATGCATTGATAACTGCCCTGCAAATTTCCACTTATTTCAGTGGGTCTTAATTCTTTTGTCTCTAAAGATGAGTTGTATATGTTAAAGTTTAATGCTAGTTCACTAGTTCAGGTTTTCTTGCTGTCACAGGAGAAGAGTCAGTGATCCCTCAGACAGATCTGATCTTGTAATTAGTTTATTGAGTTCTAACCAGTGAATTCAGATATGTAAAATGGTTCATTAAGTATGGATGGATTGGTGGTCAATACTCTACTTTTTACATAGACTTGCTATACCTGTCTTAAATATTACACACATGCAAAAATATCATCTACCAGCCCATTGATGTCTGGTGTTGAGTAAGGGATCCCTCAGCCTTGAGGAGTGACCTTAAGAGGTGTTCCTACATAAAGGGAGATCAGGTCACTGCCACTCAGCCAGTTACCATGGAGAGAGCTCAATGGACCCTGATGGCTGCAGATATTTATGGCTTAAAGTGGTCGATTTTTAGTCAGATTTTCTGCTGTGTTAATGCAGTTTCAGCCACTTACCAGCCCAGTCTCCAGCCAAACTTTGTGGATTTTTGTATTCTCACTGGTAGCTTCACATAACAGTATTACCACACTTGACTCATAGTTACTATTGCTGGAGTAAGCACAGATATAGAGCTTGGAACATTGTGAGATAATGCTTAGTTTTGGTACGTGATAAGTGGTTTCTGTGGTTTATCCATTCTAACATAAAATGGTCACCCCTGCCCTTATAGACTTAGATGACAGCATGTTTGCTAAAACTTCAACTCCAGAAGAATGGATTGCACAGGGAGACTACTATGCCAAACACCAGTTCTGGGAGGTAGGAACATCTGTTTATTTGAAATAAGGATTCTTGCTTATTCTGAAACCTTTTCTTTTCTCTGTATCTGTAAAACCATCTGTAAACCTTCAGTTGCTCTGTAGCAGTCTGCCTTAGTTTGTGGTTTGTAGCTGTGTGTCTACTTGTAAATGACTTACAAGAAGTGAGCAGGGAGAGCCAGCCTTTTGTTTGTAATCTTAAATTCACTGCCCAGAAATTTGCAGTCCCATGAGGGAAATTACATTTTAATGCACACAAATGAAAGACAGTTGGAAAAACAATTATTAGCATCAATTAGAGTTGATTGATATGTGTGAATCTAAACCATGTTCTTGACAGTATCATTGCACATACTGTAGAGAAATAAAAGCATTTCTTGGAAGTGCATTAATTTGGATAGGAAAATGGTGGTTTCATTCCCTTTCTTTTAAAGAACATAGAGATTTTTATAGTCTTGTTTCCTAGCTTCCTAGTTAATACAGTCCAGATATGGGATAACAGTTAAAGGGATCGAAGCAAAGCTCAGCCAGGATGAAATATCATCAATGAAATAATCTACAGGGAGATAAGGGATATCTCTAAGTCAAATGCTCTTGTCCTTATGGGCGATTTTAACTTCCCAGACATCAGCTGAGAAAATCATACAGTGAACACAAACCAGGAAATTTCTGGAGCAAGTTGAAGATAACTTCTGGATGCAAGTACTAGGGGAGCTGACTAATGAGAGGTGACCTCCTAAATGTGTTTGTAAACAGAGAGGTGTTTGTGAGTAAAGTGGGGATTCATGTCTTGGTCACAGTGACCACAAAGTAACCGAGTTTCAAGTGGTTGGCCGTAGAAGAAAAAGTCATGCAAACCTTTGGATATGGGGAGAGCAGACATGTGCTGTGGAAGGAGCTAATTAGTAAGGGCCCTTGGGAATTCATGAATGATATTCTGAAAAATGCAGAAGCAGGAATTTCCAAAAGATCAGAAGTCAAGCATCTGGGGCAAAGTCTGGCTTGGCTGAACAGGCATCTTCTTCTTGAACTTAGGGGAAAAGGGAAAGTGTGTGGACATTGTGACCAAGGGGAGGTGATGCAGGAGGAGGAGAACAGAGATGCTGTTTGTCACTGTAGGGAGAAAATTCATGTGGCCAAAGCTCTAGCAGAGTTCAAACTATCCAGCACCGTGAAGGACAACAAAAAGGTCATTTTAAAACACATTAACAGCAAAAGAAGGATTGGACATAACATTGGTCCATTACTTGATGAGATCATTTGCCTCACAAATAGGGACATAGGCAAAGGAGAGTTTAATGCTTTCTTCATCTCTGTCTTAAACACTGATGATTTGCTGGAAGATTGTGACTTGGGGGATGATAAACTCCCAGCTGACGCTGCACTGGTTTGAGACTTGCTGCTGCAGCTGGATGCACATAAATCTATTGGGTTTGGTGAGATTCATTCCAGATACTGAATGAGCTGGCCCATTTTACTGGGAGGTCCCTTTCCATTATTTTTCAGAGGTCTTGGGTGTCTGGAAAGGTCCCAGTCAATTGGAAGCTGGCAAATGTCCCAGTTTTCAAGAAGGGTAAAAAGGAAGACCCTGGTAATTACAAGCCTTTCAGTCTCACTTTGGTGCCTGGTAAAATTATGGAGAAGATTGTTCTGGGAGTTACTGAAAATAACATTTGAGCAGCAATACAGTCATTAGTCATAGGCAGCATGGGTTCACTGTGGGAAACTCCTACTTAAACAGCTCAATTACCTTTTATGACAAGGTCACTCTGCTGACCAAGAGAAGTCAATAGATGTGGTATATTTCAGTTTTAGCAAAGATTTTAATAGTTTCTCTCACAGTCGCTCTTTATTCTGGATGGAATGTTGAGCACACAGCTAGACAAGTCCATAATACATCAGGGGAGAAACTGCTTGGCAAGTCAGGCTCAAAGAGTTATAGTAAATGGGGTTATATCGAGCTGATGTTCTGTCACTGGCTGGATTCCCCAGTGGTCAATTTAAGACCGAGTGCGCTTTAATGTTTTTATAAATAATTTGGACACAGGAATAGAGTGTACATCAAATATGTTTGCCAATAATACTAAACTAGGAGGGCACTAGATTGGGAGGAGCTGTTGATTCCCTCGAGGGCAGAGAGACCCTGCAGAGAGACCTTGACAACCTAGTGGGTTATCACCAACTGTAGGAAGTTTAACAAGGCCGAGTGCCAGATTCTGCACCCAGGATGGAGCACTCCTGGCTATACATTAAAATTAGGGAATGAGAGGCTGGAGTGCAGCCCCATAAAAAGGGATCTGGGGGTTGGGTTGGTGGCAAGTTGAATATGAGCCAGCAGTGTGCCCCAACAATCAAAAAGGCAAACGGTGTCCTGAGTGCATCAAATACAGCATTGTGAGCCAGTCAAGGGAGGTGATTGTCCTGCTCTGCTCTGTGCTGGTGCAGACTCACCTGGAGTACTTTGTGCAGTTTTGGGCACCACAACATAAGAAGGGCATCAGACTATTAGATAGTGTGTCTAGAGGAAGGTGACCAAGATGATGAAAAGTCGTAGAATCATAGAATGGTTTGATTTTGAAGAGACCCCAAGAATCGTCCAGTCCCAACCCCCCTGCCACTGCCACGGACAGCTCTAGAGGACACTTCTTCAGAAAAGCAGCTGAAGTCGCTTGTCTTGTTCAGCTTCGAGGAGAGATGGCTGAGGGGTAACCTCATCACAGTCTACAATTTCCTCAAGGGGAGGTCCTGATCTCTTCTCTCTGGTTACCAGTGATAGGACATGGGGAAATGGAATGAAGTTGGATCAGAAGATCAGATTTGACAGAGAAAAGGGCTCCTCACTGAGAAGGTGGTCTGCCACAGGCCCCCCTGGAAAGTGGTCATGGCATTCAGGCATGAGTTCAGAGTTCAAGAAGTGTCTGGATGACATTCTTAGTTGTGTGGGTTTGTTTTAGGTAGTCCTGCAGGGAGCAGTAAGCTGGCCTCTCTTAACTGAATAAGTCCCTTTCAATTTGAGATGTTCTGTGATTCTATGAAGTAAAACTTTAGGTACTTTTTGGATCATGGCAGAGGGAAAGCTTCTGTGCTTTGCAGGTAACAACATAAAATTCTTTGAATGGAAAATAAATATTTATAACAAGGCAAAACCCCAAAATCATGAGCTGCCACTGTACCGATAGTCCTAATCTTCCCTTGCAAATAAAAGGCAATATTCTAAATGGACAGAAAACAGTTTAAGTAAAAAACCCACACAGCTAAAAAAACCGTCTTAAAATCTGAAATATATTAGCTACATTATCTGCAAATCTGTTTTCTTTATAACCCTGATCTTTGCTAATCAATGCTACCTTAAGATGTCATTGTCTGGTGACTTTGGCAGTTCTAAGAGTGGCTTGCCATGTGCAATTTCCAAACAGAAGCAACATTAAATTAATGGATAAAGTAAAGAAATCAAGGTTTTGCAGAATAAACAGGGTGACAACGAAGCAGACCTTGCTAGGAGCATGGTAACTCCCAGTGTTTCTGTTTAGTTTTCACAGAAAGAGCCCAGTATGATAAAAGTGTTGAGTAAATGTTCCTTGCTTTTTGATTTCATTTTGCACACATGGGTCTTCCTCACTTCTAGTAATATGTTGTGGATGCCCAGTCACTTACCAGTTAATGGTTTAGGCTATCATTCAAATTGCATATGCCGTTTGTTCTATCAGCTTACCAGGAATTCTCTTTCACTGCTTCCATGTACAGTGTTGTAATTAATATTCTAATTTAGGTAGTCACACATGGACTGACTTAAAAGCTTTTGTTTTTGTCCTAAAAATACACCACAATGTTCTACCTTTTCATTTCTCCAGGCACCCTGCCAGTCTTTCTGCTTTCCATTCCAGTGACTGTAAAATTAAGTACTGCTTTAATGTGATAAGCCACGGGCTGGATGCACATCTGTGAATACTGTGTGTGATTTCACCCCAGGTGGCTGCCAAATGTTACCAAAAGGGAGGAGCAGCTGAGAAGTCAAAACTGGCCCTGACACACGACGCTGTTCTCAAAGTGCACGCGAAGAAAAGCAGCCCAAGGTAGGTGTCAGTGCAGCTGAGCAAGTGTCACTCTGTGGTGACACTCCAGACCCCTCGGGGCTGTGCAGGGTGAGATTCACACCGCACCTGTGGGACCAGACCAGACACACCCGAGAGCAGTGCAGGAGAGGGGTCTTTGTGTTTGTGGTTGGCAAAAGAGATTTAACAGATCAGAAGGTCTAGCACTAGAGGATCCAGAGCATTGCTCCCTCTGGGCAGTGGTGGAAGGGGTGTCCAAGTGAAAAGCCCTTGCAAGGGCTCACTGGTTGTGTGAGAGAAAAGCAACAGGATTTGCATTACGTCAAGAGGCTTTAAAATCCTGAGATACAGATCGGAGAACATACGCCATCAGCAGTGCTCACCTTCAGTTAATCCCACTGCATATTTACTCAACAAAGGAGAAGGAATGGTGGTGTGCAATGGGGAAGAAAAGCTGCTAGCAAAAAGTGAGCTTCAGGGTAAAATTAGTGTTACAGTCAATTTAAACTAAACAAGCAGAACCAGATCTGAACCAACGGATAGTTTTAAAGGAACAGATTTTGAGATGAATCATTTAGTTCATGACTTCAGCTGTGTAAAATAGCTTTCGAATTTGACAGGGGAGAGAGTTTGCAGTTTCCTGAAGAGGCTTAGAAACTCTTTGGGACTCATCTCAAATAAGACAAGAAAAATATTAATGGAGAAGGAACTAGAACAAAGTGAATCAGTTCCTGTTCATGGTGGGGAGACCAGAAGCTAGCAATGACAGCAGAATGGGAAAGGAATGACTAGATCAGAGGAAGCTCAAGGCATGCAAGGGAGATGAGAGAAGATCTGAAGAAATGCTGTTACTGGAGTTAGTTGAGATTTTATCTTTTTTAATTACCAGCTTTACATTAGCAGCTCTAGTTAGAAGTATAAGGATGCTCATAAAATTTCATGATTATAGAGAAATGGTTGATGAGACTGATAAAAGTTTTTCTCAGTTTACTGTGTTTGTCAACAGCATAAAATTTGAGGAGAAGGAATTTGGTGTATTAGGATATTTTAAGTTGACAGAACATATGTAATAATAAATCTGCCTAAGTGGAAATATTTTTTTTAATAGAAGTATTAATGCAGGTGTAAAAAGCTTAAGTAAGATTTTCTATATGAAATGCTCTGTACAGTTTTGATTCTCCAGGCTTGAGTATTGTGAATTCAATCTAGATCGTTCTGTGGTGATACCAGGAGAGCTGGGATTGTTCAGTCATACAAAGCAAGGGCTGAGAACATGTTTGCTTGTATCTCTAATGACACTGGCATTAAACAGCAGAAAGGAGAGAACAAGCCAAGAAAACAGAAGCAGTACAAAATCACAGTACTGTACATTAGTTAAAAAAAAACCCTCAAAAGAATCTTTTGACTGCCAGAGCTATCAGATTTTGGAACAGACTTCTGGACAGAGCAGTGTCAGCCCAAAATATAATTAATTGTAAGATTATAACTCATCAGGTAATGTATAAAGAGTAATGTGTGATGTCAGTGTTGGTTGGATTCAGTGACAGCTCACATGATCCTAAACTTAATTTGGATATTAGTGGTAATTTTCTCTTACTTTCCACAGGGAAAAACAGATGGAATATATGACATTGGCTAAAACTTACTTGGAATGTGGAGAACCAAAACTATCACTAAAATGTCTGATTCAATCAAAGGAGTTCCGTCTTTGTGCAGAATTGTGTAAAAAATTAGGAAAGGTATTAAATACTCACCTTAAGACTTTCCTTTTCCTACAGCTTTTTTTCCTCTCATATTACTCAGAAATTAATAGTATCTTTTTGTGTTATGGTAATAGCTAAACTTTTGAACAGCCCAGTTTATAGAGCTAAACAAGCTCTTTAAGATGGGCTGTTCAAAAGGAATAATTTGTCAGAGATAAGGCAGAAGAGGAATGAAGTGGAGAATGATGCAATTATGCAGGCTGGCTTTATTTCTTTGGCTTTCTTCAAATGTCATTATCAGTCATTTGCAGTCAAAAATTAGTGAATGACTGATGTCATGAAAATTAAGCTGTTGCTTCATTCAGTACTCTGATGAAACTTCATTGATGACAGCCATCTAAATGGAACCGTAAAACTTGAAAGGGTTAAAGTAGTGTGCTAACAATGTGTAATATTTTTTTTCAGTGAATTTCCACCAAAAGAATGGAATGTAAAGTGATGGTTTCTGAATATTTGAAGTTTAAGATACAACATTAGGGTTCTCATTCTGCATCTATAACTGTTTTAATTTAGTACTATTCATTCTGAGAAATCTGTAAATCAGCAGAAGCATGTGTAGTGTTTTCTAACAACAGGCAGAGCTTGGTGGATAAATTATTTTGAAAATCCTATATAATACTTCTCATTTTATACTCCAGTTTTTCAGACATAAATATTTTGACTTTTTTAAAACAATCTCTTCAGTTTTAGTGATGGTTGCTTTAATATGTATTTGATTTTATTCAGATACTTTAATTACATTTTATTAAAGTGTACTTCTTTATGAGACACATGATGGAACTACAGGATTTATTCCATTCATGTATTTTGACTGTTTACAGCACTTCAGTTTCATTATTGACTTCTGCATTGCAGATGAAAGATGCTGCAGTTTACTATCAGAAAAGCCAGTGCTACAAAGAAGCATCTGAATGTTATGAACTAATTGAGGAGTTTGATCTGGCCATTAAAATGTATTGTCAGGAAGAACTCTATGAAGAAGCAGCAAAGGCGGTTGAAAGGTATGTCTTGCAAGATGGTATTGGAATATATTTCTCTTGCATTTCTAAACTCCATATAATGCAGCTGGCTCACTGAAAAATTTTCAGAAATCCTTTGTGATGTACCTTTAGTAACAGCAACTGCTTTTCTGAATGATTAAAGCTTCTTTATTGTGTAGAGATTGTGCGATTAAAAAGTTCGAGCATTAAAGTGACTTTACCAACAAACAAGTTTTTAAATCATCTCTCCCAAAACATCCATGGAAATTTGTCAGCATAGACTCAAAAAATCTGGACTGCTACGTTTATCATGAGAAAGATGATAACAAAAAGCTAATGATAATTTACTCATCCCACAGGAAAAAGTTACTCATTCTCAGCATGCAGGAGAGAATATTTCACAAAACTGGCATAGGGGATACCTCAATCATTTTACATCAGCCATTAATAATTAATTACTGAACATTCTAAAGTGCATGTTATGAAAGATGCAACCAGGCATTTTGCTCACTCAATAAGCTACAAAGCATATGCAGATACATACAGCAGGCTTGAAAGAATTCTCTCTACACTGACAAGTTAATGTAAATTTTACAGAATATTGTATATATTGACCCGTGGAGAATTCACTGAAATTAATATATTTTTATAAATAGAACATTTATGCTGATAAAGTGCATTTAAGTTATTTGTACATTGATTTGACAGTGTGGAGAATGCTTCACTAATGCTGTAAACCTTGTGATCTTGTTTGTACCAAAAGTTTTAATAATCTTGATTCCGACAGCCTCATGTTGTGTAATTAGTTTCTTTCTGTAGATCTTTTAAGATGGTGTGATTCTCTTTTGCCTGACAGGTATATCACCTGAAACCGTCAGCCTTCTTGAAGGAAAGGCTTCTAGGAGAAACTATGTGTTAAATGTTTTCGTTTATATTGCAGTGCTTTTTTTGTCTGGATTTGTCATCTGTGGCAGTAAATTGATGTCTCTATTATTTCAGATATGAAGATATGTTGAATGCAAAAGGACAAATGGCATCCAAACTCTCCTGTACAGCTAATCAGTTGTATTTGGAAGCAGCTGCAAAGTACCTGAGTATGAACAGGACTGAGGAAATGATGCAAGTCCTCTCAAAACTCGATGTAGAGGATCAGCTTGAATTTCTGAAGTCTCGTGGATGTTTGCACCAAACAGCAGACTTACTGAAAAGGAAGGATCGCCAGGAGGAGGCTGCAAAGTTAATGAAGCAACACGGGTTTGCTCTGGAAGCAGCCAACCTCACGGCTGTGAAAGAGTTTCGCGCGTCGTGTCTGCTTGCTGAAGCACGTGCCAGGCTGAGTCGTGGTTCAGAATTACACCTGGGGAACGTGGAGAGCATCCTAAGAGAAGCCCTTGAGCTTTGTGAACAAACTGGGCAGAAGTCTGGCGTTGCTGAGGCTGTGTTTTTGCAGGGAGCTCTGAAAGGAGACTACATGAAGCTGAGCAATGCGTACTGTCAGTTCCTATCTCTGAATCATTCTGCTGGTGCAGTCGAAGCTCTCTTTGCATTATGTCACTGCAGCACTCCTAGCCAGAACATCCTCTTCATGGCAACACGTGGCTTGATGGCTCTTCTGAGTCTTGTTAGCGGTCTGAAGAAAGCAGCCACCAATGTGGAGAAAGACATGGTGAAGTTATGCTTTGCTTATTTTGGGATTGTCCCAATGGGTGACAGTTGCCAGGTGTCTCAAAATGAAGCTGAACCCATTATCAAGTTTTTGTTGGACAAGCCAAGTCTGAAAGAGAGGAAGGCAAAAGGTGATTTCTCAGTAAGCACAGAGAAAGTAAAATCAGCTTTGAAGCAGCACTTGTTAAGCAGGTTGTGCTTTATCACCCATGAGTTACTGAGCAGGAAGTACCCTGATGTTTGTATGAAGTTCATTGCTGGATTGAACTGTGAAGATAAAACCTGTGAGGGTTACCACAGGCCCTTGTTGCGTCATGAAGCAAAGACAATATTTCAGTGTAAAATGCACGTGGTGGCAATAAATGGACTGTTGTTGGAAGCAACATGCACTTTCCCTAAAGAGCTACTGAATCAGTGCAAAAGCTTTGAGGACATTTTGACTTCAGACAAATATGCATCATGTAAAGACCTCCTAGGAATGTTTTTTCCTAATCATTTTCATTTGAGAATACTGTCTGAGAACCCAAAGGCATGCAAAGAAATATTGCAATTCAGTAGTGTTATTTCCAAACCTTGTAGAGAGATGTTGAAGAAGTACATCACATTTAAGTTTAATAATGAAAACATTGCAGCCAGAAGAGAATCAACTGACTTGTGGTTATGTGCCATGAAGGTCCTTATCTTATCTTCAGGATATCCTGAAGAATTTGAGAAACTCCTTCTTAAAGAAGAGGATAATTATAACAAAGAGCTAATGTTTGCTTTGGCAAAGGCAAAAAGTTCCTCAAAGAGTACAGGCCAGGGAGAAAAGACCAAAGGAATAGAGGGCAGACATGGTATGTTGCTACCTGACAAAAATGCCGAAAATGCAGGAAGAACACACTTGTGCTTCATTCGACTTCTTGAAAATTCGCTTGAGCAATTCTATGTTCATAAGAACCCGGAAAACTGTAAAAGATTTTTTTTCCGTTTCATGAATGTCCTGATCAAGAAATGCACAAGATACCTGATTCCAAGCATAGGGAATACGGTGATGTTGCTGGAATTCCAGTATATTCTGTGTTGTGCTGTCCTGATGCGTCTCTCCAAGAGCATTACTCTCTGCCTTCCAAAGAGTTACATTGCTCTCCTTCATTACTGGGAGTTTTTGTTCAGACACAAGGACCATTACAAAGAACTTAAGGACACATTTTCTATTATACAGGAGTATAGACCAAAGGACACAAATGTGGCTGTATACCGTTTCAGATCTCATCTCTCTTACCTGGCAGAGGTCTTGTGTGGTGTTCATGGAAGGTTCAATGTCCTCCTGGATGCATTTGAGGATCCTGACTGCATAACCTCAGGGGAGGCTGAGCGGACAGTGGTGCTGTGCTTAGTGATGTTACTGAATGCTGACCAGGTGCAGAGTTCTAAAGACAAATCCCTCTTACGCCACCTATTCCCTGGAATCAAGGTGATGCTGGAATCCATGAGGAAAGACACTCCCTCTAAAGTGCCTGAAAGATTGCTGAGGGTCGTGGGGCAAGTGGGTGATGCTACACATGTAAGAGAAGTGGCTGCAGGCCTGCAAGAGCTGCTGACAGAGCGTGATGAAGAGCACTTGGTTGACTGCCACTGGAAGTGGGACACTGCCTACACTCAGGGCCATCCACCCATACGGGGCATCCAGTATGAGCGTGTAAACCTTGACAGATTTGTAACCTCTTTAGATCAAACAGGGTATGATTATGAGCTGGAAGAGGAGTTTGAAGAGGCTCATTTCTTAGAGGACCAGAAGGATCCCCTGGAAGTCATTGCACTCAGCAAGCAACAGAAGCAAGAGCAGAAAGCATCTGCTCTACGCCAGCTGTATCGTGTGTTCCATTTCATTTCCCTATATGTGAAGTGGAAAAGGAAGGCCCGCTCTGGAGTTCATCCTGTTGCAATGAAAGAAGAGGAATTTTTATCAGAGATATTCAAAAGAGCAGATATTGACCAAACCCAGTGTGACCTCTGTGGAGTCAGATTCATCCAAAGCTCTGAGAACTATTTCAGCCGGTCAGAAAGCATGGAGGCAGACACCTCTGAACCTCTGACACCAACAGAGAACAGTGGGGAAGAAAAGTTGCATGCAGAAGGAAATGCAATTTCTGTGGCCAGTGAGGCCTGTATGGAGCACAGAAACACAGAAGAGCACACAAACAACCATGCTGCCTACAGATGCTATGCTGAGTTTTTCAGAAGAAGGATAGATCCGATAATACATGATGGACTGGAAGTAGTGGAGGCCATTACAGGAAGGGATTACACCCGAGACCATTTAGCATATAAGGAAGGTTCCAACTTACGCCAGGGGAAAATCAAAGAGAATATTAAAAAAATTTCACATGCAGTAGAGGAAATCTATGAGAAAAAAGCCTGGGCTAAAGGTAGGACCTTTCCAGTTTTCTTAAAACAATTTAATATGTCATTTTTTGGCCAAACCGCTAGAACTGGCAAAAGCTTAGTGTGGTCAAGAGAAAGGTATTTTAGGTAGCTGAGGAAAAGAAGAATGAGAGAGCTGGAAATACTGAAAATGTATTCTAAATACTTCCAACTCAATGAATTACATAGTAGAGGTAAAGTGAATAGTAGTGAAATTTTGTAGATAGTAAAGTGAATTTTAATCACATGGTCAGATGAACTGTGTTCTTTGAACTTACAGTTTTAGACAGTTTTAAAGCAACTTTGCAGTTTTACTGACAGGTCATCTTTACTAATTTTTCTATTATTCCTACTGTTTCCTTTTTACTTCTGCTAGCCACAGTAATGTAGGGGTAGCCTGGTAGGAGTACTTGGAGTCCTTGACTAAGGATATTTCTGATTATTCTGCCCTTGAACTTGTAATTTTGCTAGGGCTGAGTAAAAGTGGATACTTAACCACAAATCTGTGGTGTGTCAGGTACTCAAAGGCAACACTGGTATTAAAAAGTTTAGTAAATTATGGTGCTTGAGATACATATTTTGATATTAGATTTTTTTCCCCCTTGTATGCTTCTGGTATTATTCTATGCTGATTTTTTCAAGCAAAATTGAATTAGAGAATGAGTGGTCTAGAAGCAAAATTGTTTAGTATACTTGCTTTGGGAAAGTGACAACTTAAATCTTAACATTGTTACTGGCTTCAGTCTTTAGAAATCCACCAATCCTGTCAAGTTGTCATTTTGGCTTTGATGTCTGACAGTAGTGAATAACTGTAGTATTTGATATGTTCATCAGCTCTGATCAGTGAAGCACGTTAAATTTGTTACTAAATTCAGTGAAATATGTTAAATTTGTAACTAAAACTGTAACACAATTCAGGTTGTGCTCTTCACCTGTAAGCCTGATCCTTACTTCTGGTGGAAAGTTTTGCATATAGATGAGGTCCATGAAGTTTAGCTTATTGTTTACTTGGCTTCATGCTCAGTGAACCACAATAGTGATGAATAGGATGGATATAGTAGGCTTAATTAGGTAATAGTGGATTTTTTAATGACACTTGCTTGGTGAATGTTACCTTGTTCTTCTACTCAGTGAAAATATATAGAGAAATTCTTTGTCTCTGAGATTACTTTTCCCTCTCTTTATAACAGGCATTTTTCAAGTTCTTGATGGTGCAGTTCAGCAAAGGCTGCAGCATTTTCGGTCCATGTTTTGCTTTGATTTATATCATTTCAGAGAGATAATTAAAGTCAGGAAGTTTATAACCCAGAAATAAAGTAGAATGTTTTCAGGATTCAGGTGTAACTCAGAAAGGGCAGCACAAGGATGGAGAACTTCTGCTCTGATAGTGCTGGTAATGTTGATTAGAATGTTGATTAGATGATGTAATACATCATCTTCATCTACTATAGTAATTACCTCCCACATGAGATCACTGGTGACCACGACTTCTGGGTTTGCAGCATTGTTGTCCCACATGTGTAACTTCATTTTGTGCTTGACTTTTAGCTTCTGTCCATTTCTCGGCTAGGTGTTCTCACAGAGTGTTAATTGTGCTCCATTTCAGCTGAAGAAGTAATAACCACACATGCCAACAAATTGGTTTGCACCATTGATGATGCTCGAAAGTGGCTGAAGCAAATGGACTCTCACAGGATAACAGAAGAAGGTATGTTTTAGAGTTGCACAGCTTTCTGTACCCTCTGCTGTTCAGCAGTGGTCTCTAAGCATCACTTCAGTCTCCCACTCAGCAGCGTTGTGAATGTTCACTGACCTTTGAGAGGCACTCCCATAGTAGGGGCACTTTGGAAAACATGAGATGAGCAGGCTTTCCTCAGTGGCTCTTCAAAGCAGAGCAGCTGGTTGCAGGGTGGCCAGAGTGGAGCCAGCCTTCTCCCTGGCCCTCCGGGATCCCAGCCTGGTAAAGGATGCTTGTGTTTGTTTCTTTTATTTTCACTTCCATTTCTCTTGGTTTCCTACAAGAAGTAGCACACAGTGATACAGGGTATTGCTCCACAGATCTCTGAGGGCAAGTTTAAGACTTCATTGTGACTCCCTGAATGTTCATGTTTATTTAGGTGGTGGGATTGCAACAGTTGCAGAAATAGGCAGCAATTAAGTGATTAGATTTACAAAATGGACTATATATAAAGCATTCAAGTAGCTCAATTTTAGAAAAATAGGTTGTGGTAAAACCTTGTGTTGCCTCTTCCTGTTCCAGCAGATACAGTTAATAGGAGTGGGGGTGTTCTTGTA
The DNA here is from genome assembly GCF_021018805.1 of Prinia subflava. Classification (NCBI taxonomy): domain Eukaryota; kingdom Metazoa; phylum Chordata; class Aves; order Passeriformes; family Cisticolidae; genus Prinia; species Prinia subflava. The sequence continues at coordinate 105,842,644 of NC_086247.1, read as the reverse complement.
GTCTCAAAAGCAACCTTATAGTCTGTCTTGGAAGTCAGCAGGGAAATGTAGTGTCTGCTGAAACTGAATCTTGAGAGAGAGATGAGACAGACTTCTTAGAAAAGTCAAAGGAAGGAACAATAGAAAGAGATTTTCAGTGTGAAAATTAATTACTAGTGCTTAGCGGTTGCTGCATTGTTGCAGAGCTCTTAAGCACGTTGTCATATTAAGCTAAATACTTCTTAAACATGATTATGCACATATGAAGGTATATCGCTGACATATAAAATAGCAATGACATAGCTTGTCATGCTGTTAGGAGAAAAAGGTGTTGGGGTTTTCCATTCTTCATTAATTTATTGTTTTTAATATAGGCTTGGTGCACGATAAAGACTTGGAAAATGAAGAAGAAGATGCAATTATGGCTTTTGAAGAACTTGTCCATAAAAAACGCTCAAGGAAAAAAGGAAGACATGGGAAACTATAATTTGAAAAATTACTTCAGATGGCTATTTTATCTTCTTAACAATCTATGTTTAGAATCAAATATTTTTAAAATAAATAGACAAGTGGGGTGAGAAATCAGAAGAGTCTGAAAAAAAAGAGCAACTTATGCTGTGTTTTGTTTTTTTTTTTTTTTTTATGCTTATATTGTGTCAGAGTAATTACCTATGTTATGATAATGTAATTGTTAAAACCTATGACTGGACCAATTTCCTTTCAAACCTATGTGATGGCTTAAAAGTAACAAAAGCCAAAGAAATAAGCAAGTAGAAAAAAATATTAATGTTCGGACTTATCTCAGGGGTATTTTTCTACTCAGTCTTTTTTTCTTCTTCCTTTTAAACTTGCATCATCATTCTTCTGAGGTGGAATCCTCAGAAAAATAGATTGATAATTTCTCTGATTGTAAGAGTCTTGGTATGTTTAGAACTTTTTTAGTCTTCAAGTGAGATATTTACAGTATCCCTCTTTTCTATTTTTATAGACAAGAAATCTCTAAACATATTCATATGTCTGACAGTATATATTCTTCTGATTAGATGGGTATGAAAGTTAGAGATTGTTTTTTATTTGATAAAGTTTTGATATAAACTTCTACCTGTATCTATTGAAAAATGGATAATCTTAATTTTAAAGAATGTTACACATTTTAAGTGCTTTGTAAGGTTTAATTGATACATTTTTGTAATGCATAATGTTTTTATAAAACCGTAAAAATTTTAAAAATCACTTGATCTTGTCTTATTTTTTGAATGCTTTCTGTAAGCTGTATTTGACTGCATGAGTGAGATTTGTAAATTGGGTCTAGAGTATCAGCTCGTTCTGATGGGATCTCAGTGTGTCCAGCATACTGTAGTGTCCTGGTTTTGGCTGGGATAGAGTTAATTTCTTCTTAGTAGGTGGTATAGTGCTGTTTATTTGAGTTCAGGATCAGAATAATGTTGACACTGATGTTTTTGGTTGTTGCTGAGCAGTGCTTATGGTATTGTCAAGGACTTTTTGGTTTCCCATGCTGTGCTAGAAAGCAGGTGCACAAGAAGCTGAGAGGGAGTATGGCCAGGACAGCTGACCCCAGCTGGCCAAAGGGACATCCCATAGCATAAAACATCTTCTCAGCACATAAACTGGGAGGAGGTGGACAGGAGGAGGGGCAGATCACTGCTGGGGAGAGGCTGATCATCGGTCAGGAGAGAGCAGTTGTGTTGTGCATCACTGTTCTTCTTGGGTTTTATTCCACCCTCTCTTTTTTAATCTACTTTTTCGTTAAAATTATTATTATTATTATTGTCATTATTAGTGCATTTGACTTAATTTCAGTTATTAAACTGTTCTTATCTCAGCCCACAGGTTTTACCTTTCCTTCCGATTCTCCTCCCCATCCCACAGGGAGGGTTGGAGGGTGAGTGAGCATCTGTGTGGTAATTAGTTGCTGGCTGAGGTTAAAACACAACATTTAGCCTCCTTTAGTAACCTTTTAAATTAAAGCATTTGTGTGCTAAACATAATTAGAGTATTATTTAGTTGTTGAAATATTTTGCCTTTAAAAGGGTTCCTCTTTGTATACATAACAAATTGCTTCCATAATTACCTTTAGTCAAATACTTTAACACTTATTATTATGCTCAGTGTTGTGGAAATGGGACATTTTACTTGGGTAAAAATGAAGTGCTGCTGGAGAGTGGAGCTATGTGGGTAGCAGTAATAATTTTCTATTGCATTGTAAAAGTCTCTTTCCAAGTGTTCATTCTAAAAGAAATTTTATTCCTAAGCAAGCATTTCTTGATAGTTTGGACACATACACTGATGAAATGTAATGCAAGTCATTTGCACTGTATAGAAGTCAAGAATTAAGGAAGCTGGATCATTAATGTAAATTATTTGGCTTTGTTTTCTCTAATGATGGGTATTTTGCAGCAACTTTCCTGATTAGTTTCCCAGCTTCACTATTTACATTTGTAGCAGTAAACACTACCTAAACTTTTTAAGGACAATTACAATCTCAGAATCCATGCTGGCCCATTTTAAAGATTGAATTGCTATACTTTTTCTTTCTTTTTATGAAAAAAAAACCCAACATAAACATTAACACAAAATACCAAGCAAAGGGGAAACAAAGAAAAAGAAATAACAACAGAAGTTACCAAGAACTTAATCTCAGGTACCTTTCCTTGCAGCAGAGACCTGTGATTCTTGATGTGGTTCCATGCAACCCACTGGTTTTTCTCTGATTTTGAATCAGCACTCCCAGATGGAACTTATTTCAATAACATATGAAATACTGACTGCTAGACAAAAATAATTGCAATTCAAATCTCAGAGCTTACAGTTTCAGAGGTATATTAGGTCAAGATTTCAGTGATGTTCAAGCAGAGATGGGAAATCCAGCTGGATTTTAAGACCTATATCGCTGCTTTAAGGTATTTTTCCCCTATGCTGGTCTGGATAAATAAACATAAATATTCCTTTTCCATGGCAATCTCTTCAGATAATAGCACTGTCAGTGCAGTGATCCTATTTACGTATTACATTAGCAAAATGAGTTTGTCCAGATAGACCCTTGGGTTGTGGGATTTTTTTGTTCTGGTTTTTTTTTTCCTTATTTTTTAAAAAACCTTTGTCACCTCTGGTGGAAGTCCCAGTGTTCTGGCACCAGCTAACACCTATGACTCAAAGGCCTTGAGACCCACGGCAGGTGCCTTGGTATGTGTGAGATGCATATTGCACTGAAACCCTGGAACTAAGCAGTGGATACAGGCTGTCGAGCTAATCCACCCACTTCTGCCTGTCTGAGCCATGATGAAAAGAATTTTGAAAAGGTCTCAAAAGCTCAGAAACTGGTGACATAAAATGCCTCTCCCTGGTGATACAGAATGATACCTAAATTTTTGTTTAGTTTAGAACTATTTGCTGCCGTTGGAAGGTGGTCCTAAAGGTCCTAAGGATGATAAGTCTCCAAATTTCAGACTCCCCAAGAAAAGAAATCTCTTGTGTTGTTGAACCTCACATTAATACAAAGGACTGTGTGGTAAATGATGTGTACTTTTCACCTTTTTCCTTTATTTCTCTTAAAAGCATTTTTTTATTATACTGCCCACAGTTTTATTCCAAAACACTTTCCTAACAGTCAGCTGCTACAAACTCTGACTCAGCAAATCATTTAAACACCTGCCATTTTAAGCATTTGCTTTGATTCTTAAAGGGAAGCCTTTTACCTCTGTACTTACTGAAAACATAGGAGGAAAGTAGTTGTCTTATCTCTGTAAATTAAAAGGTTTTCCTGCCAGAAATCCTTGTGACATTATTTGCTGAAAACCGATTAGGAAGCACCCTTCCTTACATGAAAGGGACTGCAGCTGTTGCTATTGAGCTTCAACCTTTTTTGTTGAAGTATTGGGAAAGTTAAATACAGAAAAGATGAGCTAAAAATATGTATATATAACCAAGAATAACAAAATGGCAACTAAAATAATGATAGACAGGGACACTGCTATATCTGTACTCACTGTAATGGTTATTGTTGATCAGCATAGGAAGGGTGTAGACCTGCTAGAATGAGTCCAGAGGAGTGACATGAAGGTGATGGGAAGGCTGGAGCATCTCCCATGTGAAAACAAGTATAAGAGTTGAAGTTGTTCAGCATGGAGTAGAGAAGGCTCTGGGGACACCTTAGAATATCTTCTACTACCTGAAAGTGTCTTGCAAGAGAGCTAGAGAGAGGCTTTTTACAATGACATGTGATAGGGCAAGAGGGGAATTCTTTTAACTGACAGAGGATAGGTTTAGATTAGAGGTTAGGAAGAAATTCTTTGCTGTGAGGGTGATTAAGGCATTGGAACAGGTTGCCCGGAGAAGCTGTAGATGCTCCAGCCCTGGCAGTGTTCAGGGCCAGGTTGGATGGGGCTGTGAGCAAGCTGGTCTAGTGTGAGGTGTCCCTGTCCATGGCAGGGGGGGTGGAACTACATGATCTTTGAGGTCTCTTCTAGTCCAAACTGTTCTATAATTCAGTTTTCATTAAAACCTTCACACCTACATTTACTCAGCAAGACCCAGAGACACATTGGTATTAGATTTAGGGAACAGGAGATCCAGGCTTAACTCCACAGGGCGTGTCTGTCTGTTAGCTCGTAACTCTGAAATGTATTGGCAAAGTACCAGGCAGCAGCCCTACTCTTTATCTTGATGTGGTAGATGGCAGAAATTTTGAGTATCTTCCCTAATGCTCTCTCTAAGAGCTGGTTTGGTGGGGAGTGTGGGGAGTTTGCATACTTTATTTTGTAATTTTCATAACTACATTTGAACACCAGGATATCTGACTGTACACATACTCAACATCAGTGTGAAATACCTCAATAGTCAGATACCTAAACACCAAAGCAGTTGAACTGTCAGATTAATAACCATTACAAATAAGTGTTCCGGAGGATTAGAGCATTTATTTCAGTTTTCTGGCATGGATTTCTATAACTTTTCAGCCTGTCATCTGAGCATGGTACATGCATGTGCACAGGTAGTGTGTATTTATGGTTTATGCTGTGTTCATCCTGCCTTGTTGCAAGAGGATAGGTTGCAGTGTTTTGGAAGCCTGTTATGGTCATTCTGTGCTGCTTGATCTATGGAAATAGTTCCAGTTTCTTTGGAAAGAAACTGGTAGGAGATTCTTACCTCCCTACAGCCCTTCTTCTGCTTAGGGCACACACAAAGTTTCATGGTTTAAAGGTGTAGTTGCTAGTGATTAAAATAAGGTTCATATGTAGATATTTAGAAGTTACTTCCAATGGTCTTTTGATCAACTGGTTTCTCAACTGTCCTGTGTAAACCCATGCTGAAACTTTGGCAAACAATTGACAGAATTCGGTTGCCTCTTCAGCATTCTGCAGGCAAATAAATAGTAGTGATTCCAGAAAGTAGTTTTCATTAGGTCCTGTAGAAGTAAATCCTTGGAATTCTCTTTTGTGAAGGGGTGAGTAGATTTTTACTGAAGCTACATTACACAAGTTTAGTGCTACCTCTCTCTCAGTACTATTCATTGTAGAATTAGCTGGTCTGGTACTGCATTAACAGTAGTTATGGACAGGGTCTGCAAAACTAGAAGAGCCCTCGAACACAGAGTAGCTTGATGCTGAAGCAGAATAATTCAGGTGCCTAATTTCTGTGGAGAAAGTTGGGTACCTTATTATGATTTATGGAGCAGAAGAGCACTGAGCTGAAAGGTGCTGGTGATCTAAAATGGTGTTTCAGAAGACATGCAGAAAGGAAACTGCTGAGTACAGGTGAGTTACAGACCCTTGGTATCACTGGAGTTTTGACTGGGGGAGTCTGGGTGAAGGAGTGTCTGAAGTGTGGAGCATGGAAAGCTTCAGGCATCTCCCTGTCAAAAGAATAGAGTTCTTCACTTCCACCAGGAGACAGACAGGAAAAGTTTGCTTGGAGGAATGTGTGATGATGAATACTTATGTAACAGCTAAGTGGCTGGAATACTTTCTAGGCTGCTGAGACAGCCAGGTTTCAAACTCAGCCCTCCCAGGAAGATGCTCTGAGCCACTGGATGCCAATTTGCCTAGAAAACATTCACTGCAGCTGCTGCTGAAGGTGTCTAATTCAGGATATTTTGAAGCCAGAGAGAGGGTGGAAGTGGGACCCATTCAGGAAGTGAGTACATACATTCAAGTTGTGGGTGTCAACACAATAGTCCTACACATGAAAAAGATCCACCAGATCTTGGAAGGGGACCTGCACCTCTAGTGCTGGTGGTGCCTGGTTTCCTTTCTTTGATAAATGCTGACTTCATTGTGCAGTGAAACAGTTTCAGTAGGAGAGGTGGGATTACCAGCAGCCCCCCAGCCAGGCTCATCCCTGTTAAGTGATAGGTGGATGTGGAGTTAAGCCTGGATCTCCTGTTCCCTGGGAGAACACTCTGATCACTCTGGTTCAGGAGCTAGTGAACAGTAACTGCTTTATGAAGATTCCCATGGTATGCAAAAACATCAGGGAGTGCTTTACTGAACTAAAGCAGATGATAAGGAGCTGCTTATTTTCTGGATCCTGGTTGGACTTGTGGGGTAGGTGACATGCTGAGCTACTGTGTTTGTCAGAATATGGGAGTTCTGGGCATATAATAGAGGTTCAAGATTTCATGGAGGCTGGTAATGACTCACAAGTGTCATAGATATTTTTTTTTTTTTTAGCGGAACCCACTTTCATTATCTTCTTTCTGACATTTTAAGGGTAGAAAATTAATTACGTTAATTAACAATGTTGTCCCAAGTGTGATGCAGACCAGTATCTTGCGTTTGACACTGGCTGGTTGCTAATCCTACTCATTTTCTTCTGAAGCCCTTTCCTTCCTGTCTTGGTTTGGAAAGACAGATATCTGTCAGGGAAAGTTGGAGCTCTCCTTGGAATGGAGAATGTAAACCTCCTCCCTCCAAATTATTATAATTTTGAAAGTAGGGGCTTTCAGGCTAAAAGATGGGAATAGGAATAACAGTTCTTTACTAGGAATATTAAAAATACAAATGCAGTAGTACAAAAAAACAAGCAAGCAAGCAAACAAAAGTCCTGGAAAATCCTGACAGAATCAGAGATATGACCTGACACCCTGTTGGTCAGGGTGTTGGAAGCAGTCCAGATAAATTCTCCTGGAGTAACAGATGTTGTTCTGTGGAGTAGAGATGATCCAGTAGAAAGGTGGTGGTGAGATGGATCCAGTCTTCCTCTGGGAATCCAGTGGAAAACAGGCTGCCTGATGTTCCTACATCTCAGTTTTTATCTTGATAGAAATGGTTGGCTGCTCCCCCACTGGGTGGAGCATCTCACAATGGGATGATGTAATGTGTCACATCACTGGTGAGCCTTAATGGCCCATTAACAGAAGATATCCCCCCTGGAGGGTGGACAGTGGTGGAAGAGATAAGAAACACTGCCCCACCTGGTTTTAACAGCTGGCCTATTATCAGAAGGCCACCCCCCTCCCCCCTGGAGTTACAAGAGATAAAGAAAAACATCTCCCAACTGCTTTCAACAGATGAAATAGAATACACCTTTTTTTTGGTTACATAACCCAAGACACTTCCCCCAGTCAGTCTGCTGCTGTGTAGCATACAAGTTCCAAGTGACATTACCTTCAAGGTAAGGAATGCTGCCTCATTCCCATACTGGTGGCCATCCCCATACTGATGATGCTGCTCCTGCCCTTGTGTCCTTTAAATGCAGATACTAACATCGCTCACATAACTCCATCAGTTTTGGAATTGGGAGATCTTAGGGCAACTGGTGCTTTGCAATCTTGTATGATAATCTTTCACTGGAGTAAGTTAGTAGTGCTATTGAGTGTATTTGAACCACGATTACTGGGCAGATATAAAGCAATTGAACACTTTGTTTTAACAAGTAATGCAGAACCATGTTTTTCACAGTTGCTAGATAAAACATGGTCAAGTTTCCCTAAAAGATGCACTTTGAGCAGTTAACAAGGAACTCTTGGCTAGAGACGTGCATAAAGAACAGAAAGATCAAGCTGAAATAAATAAGCAAGTGCCAAAAAACAGTTTTCAAGTTGCTTTGCTTGTCTCTGTAAATAACGTGCCTGGATAACTCTCACTTTTTTTTGACCCTATCACTTTGAATGTCTCTGCTGTTCAAGCCAATCTTACTCAGGCAAGATTAAACACCAGCTAATAGGAAGGAATTTCCTGATGTAACATTCACAGTTTGTCACCATTCTTTACTTTTGCTGGAGGAGTCTGATGTTTAAAAAAGGAATAAACTTGTAGTACAATGAACTGTACCTGTGAGCTGGGGTATTTATAGCTCTGTGCAGCAGCCTGATTGCAGGGGCGAAGAAAAGGCTTTGGTTGTTGTGTGGAGTATGTTTTGCATTGTGAATTAAAATTAGGTTACTTGTTTTTACTGATCAGTGAATATTGATATGGAGAGGGATTTTTTTTCCTATTTCCACCATATGCCTAAACACATAAGTCCTTTTTCATGGCCTCAACTTGCCTACTTTGTTGTCTAGTTCATAAATTGTTAATTCTGCCTGGTTTCTGCTGGAGGATCTTTCTGAAGTTCTTGTGGTTTGTGAATAGGCAATAAAAACATGCTGAACTTCTTCTCCCCTTTTGAGGACCTAGGTTAGACAATCCCCTTTGTCTGGCAGGAGCTATAGCTCTCTTGAGCAGCTGTCAGGATTGACTGAATCTTGTCCAAGGCTGGGGTCATCACTTGGGACCAGTCATTATTCCCCAAATGAAAAACATTTTCTTCAGGTGTAATGAGTTTTTAATAGGAACTGTAATCACCTAGTAATTTAGCCTGGGCCTCTAATTGGAAACAGTGATGCATGTACTTGTCTGACTGAAGCCTTTTGATTGAAATTGCTAGAGTACAATCTGAAGAAGCTGTGTTGTTATGGAAAAAGGGACACGATCTTTCCAGGTTCAAAGTTGTAGTATGGACCTACATCCCCATGTTTCTTCTAACTAAATTGGGACGAGAAAGAAGAGAAAATGGCGTGTCTTGTCTGATGCTTATCTTCTGAATGTTATCCCAAATTATGGTTCTTTAACCCAGCATGCATGAGGTCATTCCACACATGTTCCAGAGTTGAGATATTTATAGTACTGCACAAAAGCGGGTGCTGGCTGGCAAATCCACGAAGCTATCACGATGGCTATCAAAACTTTTTGCTATTTATACATTTTAGCAAACAAAGGCATTAATGTTCACTTGCTTCAAGTTACACAGTTCTCTTATTAATTAGTATTCTCTCTTTTATTGGTTGAGTCCCTCAGTTCTTATACTGATTAGTCCACATGCTCAATTTTTCTCCTCAGTGGTTTTCTTGCATCAGTGGTCATGAACTCCCTCTGCCAGAATCACCTTTTCCCACTCAGAGCTGATTTCAGCACAGTTGCTTGAGTTGGCTTCTTAGTTTCTTCGTTATATTGGGAGCTTTTCCAAATGTCCCTATGGCCTGTAAATCTGCATTCTTTGTATGTCCTATAGTAGTACATCCTTCTCCTCTAAGTCTGAGATCACTGAAATGTTCAAGCCCTAAATCTTAACAAGGCAATTCCACCAAAAAGTAACTTACCTTTCTAATGCCTGAACATCACAGCCATCCCCATTTTGTAACTTGTTCTGCAAAGTTTGCTTAAAAAATTACCTGAAAATGTGGAATAAAATTATCTGTCTACCTAGTTTGATTGATTGATAGACCATTGCAGGTACTTGCGGGAAAAATAGTTCCTTTGACCATAAAAACCAAAAAAGTCCCAAATCATACAAACCTTTTTCTTTATGAAAGCCACAATATACAGAGTAAGAATGAAGCTAGAAAGTTTTTGAAGTTAAGACGTTTCACCTCAGTGGTAAATGAGACGACATCTCTCTTTTTTGTCTAATTTATCTTGTGTTTTCTTTTGTGTTTTCTCTTACAGCACCATTGCAAGTCCAGACATTGACATCTGGACCAAAATACTATCTGAACACAGGTTTTGATATTCTGCTTAATTATACATGGTGGGCAATTTTGTATTCCATGACCACAAACTTTCCCCCACTCCTCATACTGCCAGATGCACAATTTAGAATTGTTGCACACTGTGGGCTTAAAGCCATAGGATTGCATAGTGTGCTTATTGAAATATGATGTTTTCTTATATACCTTTATTTCCTGAGTCTTTTCAACTGTCTTCAGCCAAACCTAGTTTTTCTCCCTATCCTGGAATACTTGACTTACTGCTTTCTTTAAAAGAAACAGAAAATCTGGAGTGAGCACTTCCTTCCAGGAGCTAGGTATTAAAGATAAATACCAATTTGCATTAAGATTCAGGATTAAACCTCAAAATTTGGAAATAATGAGGCATATGACTGAATTGGACTGTTTGTGACAGGGAAAAGTGGAAGAAAAATAGTTTATTGTTGGATATCCTCTGTTTCTTCCCGTTCCTAATAGATAGGGTGGAGGTGATCAGCAGTGAACACCATGTGGGATTCTACAGCAGCTTTTTAGTCATCACCTAATAAAATGGGCTGTAGAAACCTCTTCTTACACAGGGGATTAGCTAAGAAGAAATGTCATATTTCAAAATGAAGCACTTGGGCAGTGGGTGTGTGTGGAGGAGAGAGTGGGATCATACTGTAAAAAGTGCTCACATTTTTAGCCAGACAGCAGTTCTGCAGCAAATAAAATCTCTCTCTCCAACAGATGGAGGAGAGGTGAGTGGGAGGGAGGTTTGGAAGCGCACTTTGTCATTTCTGTTCGCTCACTGCTTCGTCTGCAAGGGAGAGTGCATAAAATGCCAGTTGATAAAAGGGTGGATTCAAAAGTGTAGCAGGCTCAAGGAGGTAGAGGCAACTGTCCATGGAGCAGCTCCCATCTGGGACTGTCAAAATGCTTTACAAACAGTGGACAGCTGAGCTTTGTGATATCCCAGTGGACAGGTATTGATAATTCCTATTTAGGGATTTAGAAATTCAGGAACAGAGAGTACTGACAAGATTTAGGTGTGAAAGGATAATGATTTGTAGGGCTGGACTTTTTGCTACTGTCATCTCCTGCTTCCAGTGCAGGACCTCACTCCCTGTATGTTGTTCAGACTTTGACTAGCTGCCTGGACTAGCATGGACAATTCTGCCTGACCCAGCCTCTCCGTGAAATACACTGCCATTTGCTTTCCATGATCAGGCTTAATCTACCTGTCATTTTCATTAGAGCTGATGACTTTAAATCTCTCCTGGAAAGCAAATGTTCTCATCTGAAAATGGCAGGGATGGAATCACGAAGCAAGAGTATCTGTACTGTTTCTACCTGCAAAGATTTTACTTATTCCTCCCTCAACATTTGTTTTAAATAGGGGGGAGGGGTAGTGAAAAATCATCTCTGATAATTTGTTGCAATAAAAATTAATTAGCTTTCCACATTCCCTCAAAAAAGGGCTGCCGTTTTAAAACAAGGGGAAAACCGTGGTTGCATGAAGATATATGTATTTGGGTGAAATGTTTAAACATGAGCTCAAAGAGAGCTGTAAGTTCTGCTGCCCCTGCACTGGAAGGAACTTTATTTGCACCCAGCATAGATGCTTCCAAACACATCTTAATCTTATTTATACTTATGGAAAAGTGGAATCAACCTGGTAAAAATCAGATTACTTTCATTGCCATAAAAGGAAAACAAAGAAAACCAGAGTCAGATTCTTCAGGTCTTAGTGCAAGGGCAGTCAGGTCTCTATGTACAAGCTGAGATGTACTTTCTGAACTACTCTGAGTTTCTGACCTGTTCATCTAGTCAGAAATCAAAACTGGGATGTTCTCTTGCCAATTGGACTGGACGTCGATACTATTGAGTAGAAGGCTGCAGGACAATTAACCTCTCGTTTGCTTTCTCAGGTTCTAGAAAGTGTTTATTGCTGTGGCTGGGAGAGTGTGTCTCTGTATACAGGAGGATTTCCTAAGCTGATGTTCTCAAATGTAAAGACTGCTGTTTTTCAGCCTTTGTGACGTTATTCTGCCTGTGTTGCATAAGGGCCTGGTGTTCTGGCTGATTGATTAGGTAACAAAAACACGGACTCATCCCCTGGGTTTATGCTTTTGAACTGTGATATCTCAGATCAATCAGTCCTGTTTGTTGCTGCCTTCCTAAATTGAGGTAACAAAATATATTCTGACAACGTCTGACATTCATCATCTGACTATATTTATAATTGGAAACTATTTATATCTTTGCTAACTATTTATATCTTCAGTGCTGACTCATAAAGCAAGGTATTTCACTGAGGCTGAAAGGGAAATGACCCTGCATCTTTTTCAGCTTATTTGTCATTTCATTTTTTCATCCCTCTTTGGGGATCTCTGTCCTACTTTGTGTCACACATATTAGCCTTGGCTGATTGATATGACAAGATAAAAAGCCTTGAGCAAAACCAGCCTTATAAACATTGAAAGAGAATTATTTTGCTTCATGTATCAGAAAAATATCTTAAGCAGAATGAAAGAGCATTAACTGACCCCTTTCCAGACTAAGTTATGAGTAGATTAACAAAGAAATTAAAATGTATGTTTGCTGGTTTATTTTTCTGCCTTGGTATGAAAAGACAGACTAAAACAACAGTGGCTTCAAAACAGGCATGCAACTGGGCCCACTGTCACGAATATTTTCTACTAAAATGTGTTTACTGCTTATGTCCCGAATATTGCCATGAAAATGTATATTGCAGATTAGAGTTATTTACAAAATCCTTGTAAATTACGCTGAGGACAATGTCTGTATTTGCTGTCAGTCACAGAAGTCCAGTCAGTGTAATGGGTGAAATCACCTCCTGTGATTTGGTGTGTAGGATTTGCTGAAGGAATAAATTATATGCTTTTTTCCGCATGAAAAGCTAAATACAATACAAGGACCATTAGAACTTGACAAGTTGATTGGGTATTGAAACCTGGGTTGAAGAGAATTTACAAACTAATGACAAACCTTTAAGGGGAGGAGTTAACCTCCTCTGATTCTAGATGTCTTGAAGGACATATGACCACACAGAAATGCTTGTTTGAATAGTTTTAACTTCAAAATATAATTCAATAAATGTGTTGCTATTATTCGTAGTATTCCATGTAATTATATTTATTTGCTTAAAGTAATCAAGTTTTTGCCTATTATATATAATTGATATTTTCGTCCAAATTAGCTTAACCCAAATCACGAATAGAAAGGAATCCCCATAGAAACGAAAAGCATTATCTGCCTTTTTCTAATAGAATACAGTGTAACAATTAAGTTGTCCTGGGGTGACTTTATGATGCTTGTATCTTGTATCCCCAGTTGTCTGTTCTGTTTATGCTGGACATTAAGTCCTGCACCTTTGTGACTGGCTCTGAGAGTGAAGCAGGAGAGAAGACACACGCAGTTTGTTTTCAGAAGGTGCTCTTGCTCCCTGCGTCCTCCTCCTGGGCTGTGTTGTCTGCAGCATGGACAGACGGAAGGAGAGAGCTCTCCTCCACTTTTAGTTAGGTTTTTTTTTAACTAGCTGAGGCAGAGAAGTACCCCAGACTGTGGCTTTTCCTTTTCTTGAAACTGTTCAAGTTTCAAACCTGCTCTGGACTGAAAATCCAGAAAAACACTGGGAGCTCACACCTGTGGCCCAACGTGGCCTGGGATGCTGCATTCCAGCACTGGAGGGACTGATAAGAGACTGAGCGAGCTGAGCTACCCCCAACAACAAGGACTTTCTGAATCTGCCAGCTCTTCAGAACAGCAAGAGGTTTTATTGTTTAATATTATTCATTCTTTATGCTTGTGAATACTTTGCTTGGTAAATAAACAAGGTTTTTCCCACTTTTCTCGAAGGAGATTTTTGTGTCCCGAACTGGGTGGGGGAGGGGCCACTTGAATTTGCTTTCCAAAGTGACCCCTTCAGAAATTTCCTCCCTAAATTTCCCCTAAACCAGAACACTAATATACATTCTTCTAGTTACCAGAGAAAAGGTACCAAATTTAGTAGAAACTCCTCACTTGCAAAACAGCATGCCTTAATAATTGCTAAAAGTGAGAATTAGTCTTCAGAAAAATAACTAAGTATAACCAATGTGAGATAAGAATAAAACCACATTTTAAATCAGGATGTGTTCTTTGCTGAACTAAATCATGTTAAAATTAGCTTTTCCAGCCTTACCCATATGTTACCTTTCTCTTTGAGCTCTTGTAGGATTTCTGTGCATTTGATGTTAGCTGCATTTGTGAGTTTCTTTTTTTTTTAGGTTTTCTTTTTGGTACCAGTTGAGTAATGAACAATTAATAGATGACCTCAAATGATGTGCTGATCTCAAATGTACATCTTTCTTTTCTGTTTTGTGAAAGCACATTAAGGCAAATGTGTTCAGTGAATGTGTTAGGCACTCAAATGCCTGGTGCTTGGCTCCACAATGAAATCCAAAATCTTCTGTTCAGAAATGTATACAATTCATGTAGAGAATAAAACTCTTCAGGATGCAATCCAGTGCAGCCATTACACTTATTTTATGAGATCAGCTAAAGCATAGAGCTGCCTCAAGCTAGGCATGTGGAAATAATGGAGAGGAGAATGAATCTCTGCCTGAGGTGCTCTGGTGTCTACGTGGGATCCATCTCCCTGAGACAGTTCCTAGAGCTCCATCTTGAAGACAACAGTGAAAAGGTGGGACCATTTGTACACAAAATGGTAGCACAGAGAGCCTTTTCTCACCCAGAATATTCAGACCATCAATATCTCCCAATCTGAGACCATAACACAAAGCCAAACAGGAAGCAAGGCTCCCTCTTAAGCCTGCTCCTTTCATGTAAAGAGTCATTAAGAGAGTTCCTTGGTGAGGAAGTCAGGGGGTCCAAGGGACCAAGATCTTGTTGCCCAGTGCTGGGGTGGTAAAGCCTGATCACTTCTCTGTGGTTATGAATTCTGCACTAAACAGCTTCTGAATAGAACAAAGGTGCTGACAGAACTTAGACACAGCTGAGGGAGAGGGGTGGTGCTTAAGAGTGTGATTTTGGTTTGGTGAACTTAAGCCTCATTTCTGTGACTTTCAGCTCTTTCTTAAATCTAGTTCTTGGTCAGTCCTCTGAGAATTCAGAAATAAAAGAACCAGCTCCCCTTTGTTTCTCAGCACTTGAATACTAATTGTTTCCCTTTGGATTTATGCCATGTCATCTAATATTCAGTGAATAAACAAAGCTGTAAGTCATGTGCAATCATCCCCAACCTACTGGAGTTATTAACAGCACCCACTCATGGACTTTTTAACAGAGATTCAGCTTTCCTTTAAATTCTGTCTTGGAAAAGTGGCCATAAAACTTCCCAGGCTCAGATAGGCTCTATTCTGAAAGAATTCTTATTGAAAACTTTCAGTATTTACCACAGCACGATTCTCTCTAAATTGTCCTCCTTTGGAGTGCTTGCTGAACATTCAAAACTAATAAGCTGATATATTGCCTCCAGAAATTTTCTATTCCCTTGCAATATAGTTGTTTTTTTTACTGTAACACAGAAATATGATTGAAACCTTAATCTTTTATAAGTCTAAAATAAATTAATTCATAAAACTGCCTTACCCACCCCCCAAATTTAAAATATAAAGCAATAATTTGTTGACATGGTGCTGCTCTCTTGCTTATCAGCTCACTGGGGAGGTAATTTTTTGTTACAATCTTGATTTTCAAGCACAGTTCACGCTCACCACATGAAGCACTGAGTAGAAAGAAATAATGGGTGTAGCTTCCTTAAATCTTCCAGTGGAAAGGGCAAGGGAACAGCCAGTCTGCACTCTTTTCAAAACATAATATTAAAAATGGGTCTGAACAGACTGAATTCAGTTCCTCATCTCCAAATCTTGGGAGTTTGCCACACACTGGGCAGTACTGATGTATGACCAATGTGTGCATTGGCACATGTATGATCTATGTATGTAGATCTGTATTTAAAAACACCTGAAACTCCAGATATTCTCAACCAGTTATGTGAAGTAGGTGAAATTTATACATGGAATACCCATTTTCTCTCTAAAGAGTAGAGTCCCTACATTTGTCCCTAAAATGAGGAAAATGATCCATAAAAGATTCTCATCTGCTTGGTTTAAGCAGACAGACTAGGAGTTTTTACATCTTTAGTTAAGGCTGACTCTTTCTTTTGTTCATATTTGATGGAAAACTCAGTAGATAATTCTAATTACTCAGATACAAAGTAGGAATATTGATCTACATCTGCAGTTTCACACAAGTGTCTCATGTATGCCACATGTATTTCAGCACCTGCTTCTTGCAAGGGAAATGCATCCTTGGAGTGTGTTTCACAGTCTTATGGTGGTCTTCAGCACAGGCATGGGAGGATAAAGCCTGACTAACAACTCTGATCAAGATTTTGTTGTAAACTTCACTCTTTTCTCTGCAAAACCCATAAAGACACATGCTGTATTTGTATCTTGTTAAGTAAATAAAATATATAGCTAGTGACATGTAGAATTTCTCATTCAGATTAGCTGGCACATACTATCCACAGGGCTTTACTGGTAATGAGAAGAATTTGCCTGAATAGCAGAATATTGTCCCCAGGCTCCCAGGCTGAGGGTAAGTAAAACAGTGCAGGCCTGTTTCTAATAAACATAGAGGAATTAGAAAGTGATTGCTTACTTTGAACTGCTTCACTTCTGCTTCCTTGCTTGAGACAGATTTATGGATCATTTAAGGGAGGGATAGGGGACAATTTAGAAGTGAACTTCAATTTTTGGAGACTTTGTATATTTTTTTTAGACAAACTACTGCTTAACTAGATGAAGTGATGCAGACAACATGTGCTTACTGCATTGTTGTGCCTTTGCTTGAAGCGAGGTGCCACATGGGCTTTTGTGAAGTGATCTGCAGTGGATCTAAGATGGCTTTAGAGAGACTGAATTTTCTCAGATGGAAATTGCAACCTGTTTTTCTTTTCTCACCTTTTCACCATTAAACTGTCAAGTCTAATTGGTTTAGACAGAGAGTGTCAGAAACACTGGAAAATGAGAGAAGTATAAATTAAAGGTTGTAGCCATCTGTAACCATAACAGTAAATATCATTGCCTGTACAGTTAACACTTCATCTATGTCTGCTGCCTGAGAAGACTGAAAAGCATTTATGCCAATGCATTATTCCTCATTATTCTGCATGTACAGCAGAATTTCATCCCTTTCAGCAGGAGGAAAATTGTCTAGTCTCAGGTCTTTGAGTTCAAAGCAGTTTAAAATCTTGGCATAGCTGTTAAGGAATGAAATTTGAGCAGAGGTCTGGTAGAAAGATGGTTTTCATCTCTTACAAAATGGCTAATTTAACACTGTAACAGGTCATTTCTGCAACAGAGCATATACATTAACTGCTTTGGTTTGAATTTCCCATCAAAGCAGGACATCAAAAATAGCATTGGGCAGAGCAGTAGAGAATGGGCTGGAACCACAAATCTATGTCAGGGAAGGAGGGACAGAAAACTTTGACAGAACATCTTATGCCAAGTTCTATTCCAACAAAATGTCTCTGAGATAGGGGCAGCTCTGATCTGCCTGATCTGGGAGGTAGAATGATGGATTGTGCCCACACCACCTGATGTGTGAACTCATTATGTGTCTGAAGGACAAGTGGCAGGGGAAAGGCTGTACTAGGCAGAGTCCTCTTGTCTAAGTAAGCATGGTTTGGGATGCCTCTCAGATTTTCTCCACTTTCTTTTACCACATCATGAGGAGAGAGACAAAAACCAGAAAAAAAAATCTTTCTGCAATGCTAAAGCACCATATCAAAAATCCTAATAAAGCTCTTAACTGGCTGTTCTTGCCTTTTATGTCTTTCTCCTTTACTTGGGTATATACTGGCACCTACATAGAAGCACTTTTAGTACTTCTGCTTACTCTGGGTTTCATTAAGGCCAGTGGAAAACCACACACTTTCTCATGAATTTTCACCTTGTCCAGTTATGTGTATCTCTTACACTCTTGTTTTGTAGGCTAAGTCAAGAAAGTGATGAAATTATTGCACAAAGAGCTCAGAAGCTTATAAATAATGTATTGCATCATATTGGCCTAGGAAGCAAAGAAAGTGCTATCAAAAAAGGTGACAAGGCTTTTAAGATGTTTTTCTGAGGAGTCAAAATGAATGCCATGTGTTCATTTTACTGTGTTTACTGTCCTAAGATTGACAGTGTGTCTGTGCTGTGGTCCCTATGCAAACGCCAGAGAGATTTAAGTGAGTTTTTCTGTGAGCAGGGGGACTAATCAATCCTGGTTTCCTATGAATTGTCCTTTGCCTCCAGTCTGTTATCTCTTCCATTATGCTTTCCTCCAATTTGGATAATGTCAGCCCTCCACTATGTGCTGTTGATGCAGCAGCTGTCGATGGTATCCCGGAAAAACAGGGCTGGGGCTAATGTGAGGCTGCCCATGGATGATTACACATGTTTTACTGCCAGTTGGCTGTCAGCAGTTGCATATGTGAAGAGCAGCTACATCCTGGTTGCTTTGCTCTCGTGAGGCAAAATAATGTGGCTCGCTGTGTGCTAGCCAGCTTGAAGTTTTCACAAAATGTATACAAGGCAGTTATATTTCAAAGATCTACTCTCTTGTCAGTTTTAGTAGAAATTAGTCAGTGCTGTCAAAATTATTGGGCAAAAAGAGGGAAGGAGACAAATGAGAAACTGAAGAGAAACACGTAGCCTCAAAATTCTTTCTTTCTTGGGAATTCAGGCCTGAAACTGTTAATGCCCATATTGCATATTTGTCTGCTGCTTCTTTAAGTGGTAATACTGGTATTTTCAAGATACTCTTTCTCAATCAGGAGGGTCAAGCATTTTTTTATGGTAATGTAAATTCTCACAGAACTGTAGCTGAGATTTAAAAAAAAAAATTAGTTGTTAGATTGTGTGATTAATGGAATATAAAAAGTAGCCAGAACAACTTCTCCTATTTTGGTTCTCTTGCTGATTTGATATCTTGTTCATCAAAGTCCAGAATAAATAGCTAATTCTAACTGGGGCTCCCAAAAGTTATGGCACCAGTGGCACCAGTTGTCCTAAGCATGCAGAGAAGGAACAGCTGGTGACTGTTTTTACACATAGTCGTCCTCTAAATATCAGAGGGAGCTTTGCAATATGATATTATTATTTTTACCTCAGTAATACCAAGATGTCCTAGCTGAAAGTGGAGCCTGAAGGTACGGTTTTTTGGATCTACAATGCTGTAGGAGACAGTCATGTCCTCAGTTTCCCTCTATCCCTTTCCTCCAAAATATCACAGCTGATTAGGAAGAGGAAAGGAAGGTGCCACGAAACGAGGTGCCTTGTGCCAGGCTCCAGAGCAGATCAGTGTTGTGTGTGCTGAGAATAGAGCTCAGTCTCCTGCTGCCCAGAGTCTCTTCCCTGGATTCCCCAGCTGCATCTCAAGGTCCCAACTAAAGTGTTGCATTTCTAATACGGTGTTACAAAACTCAAAAGTTTTAAGGAAACCTTATTAAGAGTTCATAAATATGGACAAGTCTTGAAAACACAAAATATCTGTGTACAGCTGAGCAGTATTCATTCACTTCAATGCAAGGTTGTTAAAATCTTCATTGAGACAAGGAAGGGAGGGAAGTAATTTGTTTTCAAGGATTCTGCATTCTTGCATGCTTTTCTGACACTCATGATTTGTCATTCGCCTGTGATTTCTCATGAGAATTACATTCCTAATAAATACATTTGTATTTACATTGTCATTAGCATAAATGTGTGAACACTCCGTGCACTTACCATGCACAGGCTTGTCTTGTCTCTTGGCCTTGTCAAAACAACACGTTTTCTTTTCCCCAACATATTCTATTCTTTAATACACTCTTCTATTCTGTAGAATGCTTCTTCCTTTGTTACTGACCTGAATCACAAATGGTCTTCATTTCCCTATTCTTCTCAATTAAATAGCTAAATGCAAGTTTCTGTGGATGTGAAAAGGGTTATGAATCATACAAAAAAAATATGTTAATTTCTTGTGCATGCTGTAATCCATTAGAAACATTCTTATTCCATTTGGCCTAACCTTGTACTTTCTTCCTATTATAAGTGACAATCATCAATTAATTGAAGCTTAAACTTGGACCCAGCTCAGGCTGTAAGAACCCTGTGTTGCAATGTATTCATATAATTCCAGGTGCCACTTTACATTGTCACCTCTTAATATTCCTGTACTATGACAATAACGGATTGAATAACTGGGATTTCAAGGCAGCCTTTTGGGGGTTAGTGTAATAAAAGTGAAGGTAAGTTACATGCTCTAAATTCTCCTACCTATTGAGTACAAAGCCCTTTTGCAGGGACTTTTTATTTCCATATGGAGAGAGATCTGGCTCTCTTCAGCTCCCAGTAAGAGCAGGCTGGTCCTATCTTTCCAGATGGTTTGACCTGACTGGTGTGATTGCTTGGGAGACCCACTGAGGTCTCTATCTATGAATATCTATGAAAAACCTGTGTAGGCTTTCCTCATGAATCCTCCTTGGGGAGAAGTTTCAAAATGCTGAATCCCTGTGTGCCTGAGTTCCTTCCAAGTCATATGTGCTTTTTATGGTGAGATGGGGAAGGCCATCAGGAACACCACTGTGGCCGACTCTGCAAAAGCATGGGCAAGAAACAAGTTCTGTCCTGGGTAAGAAATGTAAAAGCGATGCTGCAAGCAAGCAGAAAGTAGAGGTGATAGTGCCCTGTTTGCTGTCTGAATTTTAATTACAGCGGAATGTATTCAAAAGTGATAAGGGAAAATATGGATTCTTTATCCATTTTTCCTAAGAATCATAATCACTATTAATCAGACTAGAGCTTGCATACAGGACAATTTTCAAGTATTCTTAATGGAAGCACAGAAGACGATGTTTTTTATAACAATGCTAAAGTCCACATTTTGTATTACTTGGGAAGTTTCTCAGATAAAATCTGAGTTTTCAAATTCTTTCTTTTCCCACCAACCACACACATTGTTTGCATGACAAGTCTTTATTTCAAAAGAGAAGTGAGAGAATTTAATGAAGATCTACAGTTATATTACACAGAAGATTGACTGCAGTATCTTGGCCCCTCCCTTCTGCATGTATGAACACGACAGGTTGTGGCCACATTTCCCAAAAATGCAGCAGAGGCTGGGCAGCTTGAGTCCTCAGCACTCCTGAAAGCAGAAACACCTTCCTTGTTTTGGCTTTTTCATTCAGTGCAGAAGTGAGGAATTTATTTATTCATTGATCCCAGCTGCTGAACATGGAGAGAGAAATGTATATTGCTCTTCAGTTTACCTGAAGAGGTACCCTGAAAATCAGTGATGCCTCTCTTGCCTTCCCAGTACAGCCCCTTTGCTCTGGTGTCACTCACAAGCCCAGCCTGTTTATCAGTACTGACCAGTGTTAGATTAAATGACCTTGGGGTAAAAGATGATGTCAGACTGATATTGCTATTTCTGGTTTACTGCTCTGTTTTTCCCATCCATCTCTATTTTTCTGGTAGTGTTCCATTTCTACAGTAACAATATGGATGTGATTAGTAAGTATGAACTGCCTGCTTCCAAACACTACAAATTGTGTCATTTAAAAATGTATCTGTACAAACACCGTCTCACACTGTTAGCAGCCAAATTTTCTGTTCCCTGAGCCATCAGTGGCAGTGAAAACCAGTGTCTCCAAGAAGCTAAGGTTCCTCTTCACTTTACATGAGGCATGAAATAAGTTGATATGTAGCAAATAGAAGTATTCACAGCAGGAACCATGTTCAAAACTTCAAAGCAAGGAAGGGAGAGTAAATTCTGAGCAAGGAGTGTATTTTTAAAGCTATACTGTAGCCAGGGGATATAGCTTCTAAAAAGTCCACAAAGAGCTTACATGGATATGTGAATACCTAGAGTACTTTCAAAAAAACCACATCAAATATTTTAATGACAATGGCAAATATTGAGGTACACAAAGTCAGGCAGTTGGGGTTTGGATTCTATTTCTGTGACTTGATATGTGACCCTCATTGAGTGTCCCCATGTTTGAAACTAGTTACTTTTAGTATTCACTGTTTTTCTCCAGCTCCAGGTTTTGATCAGGTCATCTATTAATGAAGTACCTAGGTGCCTTATATTATTGTGCAGGGTTTCACTGAATGTTGATGACCTTAGCGATACTTGAGTGAAAGACACTATTAAATGCAAAATATAAATATAATAAAAATAAATAAAATGTAAAATGTCCCCTTAGAGAAGTGTCCTAATGATAAGTATGGCATTCTGTGAGTCTTACTAGAAGTTGTAATTCTGTATATATTGTTTATCACAGGTAAAGCTGAAATCTGATGTGTCAGGGGATGCCAGGCGGTCACAATTTCTACTCATTTGATACCAATGAGTGTCTCTTTAATACATGAACACTTTCTAAAACAAGTCATGGAGAATTATCCCACATCATCAAAACATTGCCATTTATAATACACCTATTATCAATGCCCTTTTCCACTGCAGTTTCTAATTATCTGAATTTGACACTGATTAAGTATTTTCTTGACTTAGAAGCTGAAAAAAGGCAGTATGTTAAAGGAAGATAACAGACCTTACTTTGGTGAGAATACAATGCTCTTTTTTAAATATGCCCTTTGAATAAAACGTTAATTCTGGAAAGAAGTAGTCAATTACGTTCATTATCTTCTTTCTCGGTAGGTAATAACTTGCCAAAGTCTGGTTTTCACCTTGGATATCTGCTGGCCTGCTGACTGTAGCTGAGGAGGTTTTGGACCCTGACTTTTTTTATCTGATCTTGTGAATTTGTTCAGTGCTGGTTTTATGTAAATGCCCATAATATCACTGTTCTGGCAAAATTATACATTGTCTTGATTCCACTCTAGTATTAGAATTTGGTTTCTATTGGGAACTCTTTCCTTCATGACATTTAAGGAGTAGCATGGATGTAAATGCTTTGATTTTTTTTAAAATTTATTTTTGAGGGTGGAGGGGAAATCCTGTGTTTTTCACATAGAGCTTGGCATTTGTTTTTTGTTGTTTGAATAATGCCTGTCATTTTTGGTATTTTACTGATGACTTTTGATTTCTTATTGAAGAGGTCTGAAATATTAGCTTATGGAGTTCAAACAGCAGCAGACAGTTAGCTACCATCACCTTCATTCAGATTAATTCCTTCATCTTTTGCCCCTTGTATTTCATATACTCAAGTCATAGAAGATGAGATAGAAATGTGGTTTAGAGAGAACTCAGTCTTATTTTTAATCCTCTGCAAAGGTCAGGGGTTTCTTTTTGTCTTTCGTTCTTATATTAAATGCACTGGGTTTCTTTTTTTTTTTTTCTTTAAAGGGAGCCATATTAACTGCTGTCTTATTTATAATATAGGTATTTTTGCAAATAAGAAATAATCCCTGGAAATTCTGCCAGAAGTGTCAAGGTGCCTGTCACACATTTGTATTTCCACCTGTGTGTCAGTGGAAGCAACTTTACACCCCATGATGTGACACAGCTTAATGTGCCCCAAGCAACTGTTGGCTCCTGGGTGTTTGGAATATCCCAGCGACATGGGATATTCATATTCCTCTGAAAAAGATACACACACTTTTCTTTGTAGACTACAAAAAAATTACATTATAGCACTGGGCTCTGAGACTTCAAGCCTAATTTGCCACCTCAGGGGCTATTAGCAAGTTGGAAAACCACCGTATGAATGACTTCCACATAAAAATGACAGACTAACATTTTTGAAACCACATTATGAAACTGCTATTTCTATGCTGATTTAATCAATATCCTAGATTAGATTTCTAGACATTAGGAAGACAACACTCATCAGACTTTGTGAATAAACTGATTAAGTTTAAAGTAGCTGGTTTTTTTTATTGTCACAAAGCAATTTTAATTTCTTTTAAATTATGCAAAACAGAGGCAAATGAATATACATAGTAGCTCTTGCTACTTTTTCCTCACTTGGTATGGTGTGTATAGGTGATTTATCATTTTCAAAGCAATGATAGTTTTGTGATAACAGAAGGGATGATCCTATCTAGGGTGTAAGTTAATAGGTCTACCATGAAAAAATGTGGATTTATTTTTAGTGGTATATTTTAAGAATAAAACAAGAAACAAACAAAATGCAATTTCCAAGCATGATCATCTAGGGACACGAATTCTTCAGTCAGATCAGGTAGAAATTTTGGTTTACCTATCTCCTTTAATTTAAGTACAGCCCTTGAAACAGAACAGGGGCCCACAGAATCCTGGTCTCAAGGGAGAAGAAAAGAGAAATGAAGGGGCGGTTTCTAAGGCAGAAGAAAATTGCTGATTTTAGGACAAGGCCAAAAGAGAGTAGGATTTCTTACTGAAAGAGACTGAATATCCCATTTCCAAGGGTGTACCAACACATCTGTTGTCATTCATACCTCTGTTGGTACTATGTATGAGCTTAAGGTTAAGTTAAGCATACTATGTATGAGGTGTGCAAAACACAGAGATGTGTATTTGACAACTTCCTGCTGATTCATCTGTGAAATTCAGCTTTCTTACAGGTTAAAAGGGTATCATTTAGAAGCAAATCTAGTGGTTCTTGTTTCTATTTACTAAGAAATGGCAAGGAAGTAGCATATGGTTTAGTGGAGGAATGGAGTGGTTGAGGTCACTGGCTGGTTAAAAAGTGGATTAAAGGAAAAAACACTTCACTGATTGATGAAGGCAGAGGTGACAATTTTCCAGAGGGAAGTAGAAATGAGGTGTCTTCAGAAGTCTGTATTCACTCCTCTTTTTTTTTTTTCATTTCAAGAAGAAATGAGAGTTCCACTGATCTAGTGTTTACTTTTGGGTCATGTTGCATCCTTATTTTGGAAGCCAACTGCAGATAATTAAGAGTGATACTTAGCTATTCTAAAGGATTTTGCATCTATCAACAGCAAATCCCTTTAACTGATGTTGTTATTGACATTTCACATTGAAAAGGTCATACACAGAAAAGTAGAATGACCTGGTGGAGGAGTCCCAGAGACAGGAACTGAACATGGTCCCTGATTTCTTAAGACAAGGTTAATAACTGAGATGCCAACAAATGCAGAAATCAGTCATTGTTTAAAGGACTGGGTGAAAGATGTGGAATAGCAGAAGGCTATTCCTGCCACTGCCTTTACTCCAAGATGTCACATGGACATTGGGTGTGTCAGAAGACGCAACCTGTTACACAACACAAACCGCACGTGTGAAAATGACTAAAAAGCAACACCTTAGTTACGCTCCTTCAGGCAGTCCTGAAAATCTGTTGTTTGGAACTAACTTTGATACACAGGGCAAACAGATAATGAAGACTGCAGGACTGGAGCAAGCAACAAGCTCTAGATAACGGAGTAAAGCAGAAAAAAGAAAATAAATATGGAATTTGAAAGTTTCTGAGATTTTAAACAAACATGAAGATTTCAAAAGATGGTGAAATTATGTTACCTTTTCTGGTACTATAATGTATTTGACATTAGGGTCAAATCAGGGTTTTGACAACCTGAGTTTTGACTAGTTTATAAGACAGCTTTTGTCTATGTTTTTAATTTTAAATAGTTTCATTCACCACATAGTCTAGCCAAATACTAATTCTCCACATCAAAGAGTGAGTAAAGCTATTTAAGCTTTATACCCATTTCTTTATAAGCACAGTGAAATACATTTCAGGGAAAATATTGTTCAAGATCTACTTTTACAAAAGTTGTTTGTGTGAGACTCTGTTGCCCCCAAAATGATGAAATACCCTGAAAGTAAAATCATAGAAGACTAGCTATTAAACAGGGCAGCTTGACAATACTTCCAGTAAATGACAAAAATCAGAGTATAAGATAAATGTTTAGCATGTTCTGCTTTGTTCTGTTCATACAGTTTGAGGCCAGAATGATGTAACACTGCATTTTTTAGTCTGACTGGATATCTCTGGCCACTAAATTTTGCATTTAAATCCAACTTCTTTGTTGGGGTACTGTATTTATCAGTTATTCGTACAGTATTTACATACTATTTTCCACAGAGAAATCTTGTGTTATTAAGAGATTTCCAAAGAATAAAATACAGCTTCCCTCCACAATTTGTGCCAGTGATTATTCACTCCCATCAATAACATTTCTCATTTGAATTTACTCACATTCAGCTTCCAGACATTGACTTTCTTACCCATTTCAGCTACAAAGTAGAAGGGCCTTTTAGTTTGTGGTATTTCCCCCTATGTATGTGCTGTTATCAAGGAGCTGCATCTCCTTTTGCAGCATGGTATGGGGATCGATCTCTATCCAAGCCTTAAATCAGCTTTGTGGCTCATCACTTCACTCGCATATTTTTCAGATGTGCTGGCCATGTATCCAGCATCCCATGAGCAGTCTGGATGAAATAAACTCCTTTCTCCTATTTTACTTAGATGTTGGGCAACCAGTGGTTCATGCATCCAGCATGCACCTTATTTACATCGTTCAGTGCTTGTCTTTTTTAATCCAATTGAAGTTGTGTCAGGAGAGGTTTAGGTTAGGTGTCATGAAGAGGTTCTTCCCACAGAGGGTGGCTGGGCACTAGAACAGGCTCCCCAGGGAAGTGGTGACAGCACCAGCCTGACAGAGTTCAAAAAACATTTGGACAATGCTCTCAGGCAGATGATGTGACTCTTGCGGTGTCCTGTGCAGGGCCAGGAGTTGGACTGGTGATCCTTGGACGTCCCTTCCAACTCAGCATATTCTGTGATTCTGTGAATGCTTCACCAAGCCTACTTGGCGTCTACAAGGCGACAACAAAAGCGTTTTCACTCATGAGCGGGCTGGCAGCAGTGTCCCACATCCCGCCACCTGGGGACACCCGCGGGGACGCACGGAGCCCCTCGGGCACGTAACAAACACCCGCGCCCGGTGAGGGGCAAACGAGGACAGCGCGGCGGCTGGGGCCGAGCTGGGGAAAGGCGGGAGTCAGGCGGGAGGCAGCGGGCCGGGGGCGGGCGGGCGCTGAGGCGGCGGGGCGGGGCGGTGCCGCCGGCGGGGCAGCCCCGGGGAGGGGTGCGGGGGTGTGACCGCCGGTGTGGCCGGTGTGCGGCGCCGCCTCCCCGCCGCGTCCCCTCCCTCCCAGCCGCTCCCTGCTGCCCTCGCAGGCGGGAGGCGGCGCGCAGGGACCGCGCGGTGCTGCGCGGGTAGCCCCTGGCCGGAGCCGAGCCGAGCCGAGCCCCCGCGCCATGCCGGCCGCCGCGCCGCCCCCGCTGCACCCCGCGGCGGGCGCCTGCTGCCACTGCCAGGGTGAGTGCCCCTTCCCCCGGCCCTTTCCCCGCGGGCAGCCCCTGCCCCGCCGCCCCAGCACCCTGCTCCGGCAGGTCTTCGGCTGAGGGCTCATTCCGGGAGGAGGGGGCGGGCTGGCGGCGCGGCGCCCCGGCTGAGGGGGACGTGGGGCGGCGGCGGCGGCGAAAGTTCCTGCCCGGGTCCTTGCGTGTCCGCGGGGAGCGGGGGAAGCTTTCGGGGGCGTTTGGGCTGGAAAATGAGGGCTGGAGACTGACGGAGGAAGGTGCAATGCCTCTTGGCGGTGGGATTGAGGCGAGGGCTTTGGGAGGGGAGAGAGGACCCCGAAGCTCCGGAGTTGGGGGTGGTTATTTCACCGTGCTCCTTTAATCACCTGTATTTTGGATTAAAAGGGAGCCCCTTCGCCCCCACAATTTTGCGTTGTAGAGGAGGCTGGTGAGGTGGATTCGCTGGGGAGTGGGCTGCTTTGGGAAGCGGAACGAGGGGCGGCCGCAGCACGGAGAGCCGGTCCCTCCCTGCTGCCGGCTGCGGTCCCGCCGCCCGTGGCCCTTGGCGGGGCTGAGCGAGCACCGCGCCGGTGGCGGGGCAGGTGCGGAGTCTGGGTGTGAAGGCAGAAGGTTTGCCGCTGGGAAAGGCACGCACGGTGTCATCTGTGCTGCCGTAAAAATTGAAGATTTGGAGTAACTTGCACTCTTAATAGTCGGCACGAGAGTATTTCACTCGGAGCGCGAATGCCTGTGGGCTGCTCAGCGCACACCGATGCTCTGAAAAAAAAAAAAAAAGAAAAAAAAAAAAGAAGTAAATAGAATACAGTGAAAAGTTTTTAAACCATTGCACAACTGTGTGTTAAAACACACTTGAGCTGATGAATCTTCCATCATCTGGGTAATCACAACTGCTGGAGGTACGCGAGTTCCAGGCAGGGGCTTAAAAGGGTGGGGAGGGCTCCTGTGTCAGACGGAGATGCTTTGACATGTGGTAGCCAGACCTCTCTCGGGAAGAATGCTGGCTGTGCCCTTGCATCCCCTGGCTTCTGTCGTTATATCGCTTGTGTTTGCTCCTGTTTAATATATGAACAGATATTTATAGGGGAACTACTCCATAACTTTTCCCCGTGCAGCATTATTTTCTGCCTTCTTCAGGGTACATTCAGTATGCAATGTCAGCAGGACTGGACGGGCCACTGGTTTGAGCTAATGGAGCAGTTTTCAGGTTGTGAGACACAGTATTTGGGAACAACCCCATAAACTGAAACTTTAGCTACACCAAGTACTGAAAGGTTTCATTTTTCAAAAAAGAATAAGCTCAAAACCAACAAAAACCCCCAACACCTTGCAATAGTGTAAAAACTTTCTAGTTCCTTCCTCTGAGCATTTAGATTGAAACCCATCCTGTGTGAAAGTATAAACTAAGAATTTATCCTTGAACCTGATAATTTGTTATGCATGCTTTGGATACTAACTTTATAGAGACATGAAAATGTGCACATATGCAAGTTTGCAAGCAAGTTTGTCTTCCCACCTTCTTGTTTCCTTTTCCTTTAGGTCCCCTTTTTTTTCTCTTGATGCTTCCTGTTTTTTTTTTTTTTAATATGATCTGAATGCAGTTTTGACACTTTGAAATGTTGAGAACTCAGCAGACTCCCAAAACAGTGAGCAAGTGAAATGAAGCTTACAAAACATATTACAGCTGCTTTATGTAGTAGAAGTGCGGTTATTATAGCAACTCATGCTCTTCTCAAGAGGTGACTGAATTTTATATCTCAGGAAGCCACCGTTCAGCTCTCCAGATAAAACTGATCCTGCTGAGTTAGTCCCTTTCTTCTAGTATAATGGGTGTGGATCTTCTTAAATAGCATGACCTTTTCCATGAAAATTTTTGTAGGATGTTCAGACACATCAGCTGAGAGTTAGCTTCTGATAAATCTCCATCTGTGGCTTATTAACTTGAATTGGCTAATTGGTCTTAAACTGTCAGCAAAGATAAGATGACTTGGCTTAATTCAAGTTAGTGGCAGCTGTTCAAAACTCTGAATTTGAGCAGTGGTTAAGTTACCTTGTTTATACTGGTTTCTTTTATGCTCAAGTTAATTACCTGGGCATGCTAGCCTGACTTTTGAATGTATCTTTATCTGGTAGTGTCACTACAAGCTTTGTATCTGTTTTCACTGCTGCTTTTTCTGGTCATGTTCCGCAAAGCGTCACGATTTTGGCACCGGCTGGACTTCAAGCGTGTGGTGACTAAGGGAAGTTGTGTGGGATTCATTTCCCCATTTCTAAGATTACCTAGCTTGGTTTGTTTTCTGCAGAAACATCTACAGTTTTGTAGAAATAAGGGAAGTTTGTGATCCTTCCTTCTCTTCTAACAGCTCTAGGGTGAATTGAGTTGGTTTCTGTCACTGATTTTCTTATTTCCTTAAACTTAATGATTCCTTGACATTTAACAACGTTTGAAAATAGTGTTACATAGATTTTCTTGTAAATAAAATTAGAATCTTTCTTGTAAATATAATTAGAATCAGAACAGTATGGTGATTTTAGCTGCCTCATCTGATCCAGATCTCAGTGAAGCTAATGTGAGTCTTTTAATTAGCTTCAGTGCAACTTAGATGAGAGCTGAAAATGTGATAGTTGAAGAGGTGAATGTGACATTTTTCTTCATAACAGTGTACTGTTTTCCATGTTCTTCTCAATTTCAGGTATGAAATTTGTCCTTCTGGAGTGTTCATTAGGTTCTGGAAACAATGAGAAAAGAGTGGGAGCTAATGCCTTGACTGACTCCAAGTAAATTTGGAGTTTTGGTGATGCTTGCACATTGTCCATCTTACCTAGCAGTAGTTGGCTTTCACTGCAAATGAAAGTTGGGCATGTTTACCATCTCCTCTCTGTTGCTAGCATTGTTTACGCACTCTAATTATTGTAAGAATGCAAAACAACTATGCCACATATTTGTGGAGGAAACTCTCAGTAGACATTCTGAAAACACAGTCTCCCACTCCATCAGTAGTGCTAGCCTGAACGTATTTTTCAGGTTCTAGTTTTCTCATCTCCCCAAATAATGTAGTTAATGGAAATGCTGGGAAATGTCTGGTGATGTGAAAATCACGATCTTTCTGCTTGTCATCATTCTTTTGAGTCTAATTAGCACTGGCTTTCAGTTTTCCCTGAGAAACCCATCTTCCTTTATAAGTCCTGTGAAACAATTTGTTTTGCAATGTTGACTTTAATATACGAGTCTCTTCTGAAAAAGTGCTTCTGTAATGATGGGGTTGGGAATTCTACTTTTGTTATGTGAGTTAACATCTCTTAAATGTGCTATATTTACAAAGAAAACTTCTGTGTGATTTCCCCTTTTGCAAACCAGATGGAGAATCAGACTCTGGCGGGTCTTTCCTTTAGTTATGCAACAAGGTTATTGGTAATAAAGGATCTGGAAGCTTAATTAAACTCTCAGTGACACCTCTGCAGGCTCTTTTATTTTCACTGGGTTTGCTCAGTTGCAACGATTAGTCATCAAGTTGAGATTTAGGAAGCAATGCAAATAAAGTCTCCCACAAGAAGAAACAGAATCCTGCTCCTTTGACTTGAGGCATTGTTGGCTAACAGGATTAAAAAGCAGTTGAAAGCCTACTTTGTAATGAAACATGAATAATTAATTTGAAATATATGGTACTTCAGGAGTCAAGAGCATCAACATGAGAGTGAAACTGCCTGTACAGTGAGCCTTGAGAAGCACATGGAGGCTTTGCCAGATGGATTCTGGCAAATGCTACAGTTGTGTAAGATGTTTTTGTTCCCCTCTGTCAGTTCTGTCCCTCTCCTGAATGATCCCTGATGGAAGGTCCTGGACTGCAAGGCTGACTTCCCTGGTTACTGGGACAGACCCTAAAGCAAGCAAACTACAGAAAGCAGCCATGGCTGTTCCCAATGAAATACACAGCCTGTCATCTTTGAAAGAAATTAAATAAATGAGCAGTTTCATAATATTCTTTTTTTGGTTTTATGCAGCCTAAACCAAGCCTCACACCTCCAAAGGCACTGATTCATTTCACGTGCAGTCTTACATTTCACATAGTTCTTTACAGATTATGCATCTGTATACTTCTCTGTAAGACTTTCCTTTATGCTCGGTTTTTAATTTGCTACCCTTAAAATGTCAGAAAGAAGATAATGAAAGTGGGGTTCTGCTCCAAAAAAAAAAAAAGTAAAAATTGTGGCACTTGTGAGTCATTACCAGTCTCCATGAAATCTTTACCTTCATCTGCTGCTCTGGGTGTGATTCAGCTCAGTTTAACACTAACACATGGCAGTAACCATCTGTGTTTGCTGTAAATATTTTATTTTTTAATTACAAATGGCTTGATTTAGAAAAGCTGCAGTGGTACAGTGGGGTGGTTGTGGGCCTGCAGAGGAAGAAGATAAGCACCTGGGAAGGTAATTTTTGCCCAAGCACTGTTGCCAGGTTGGAAAGGGGAGTGTAACACAGAGAGCAACCCAGGCTCCCCTACAGCAGTCCAGACCCTGCTGCTCCCGTCTTGGAAGAGCTGGACAGGAGAACACCAGCACAGACTGCAAAGGGGCTCTGAACATTTAGTGAAGGAGAAGGGGGTGGGGGGAATAAGGCAAAGAAAACTCTAAGTTTATCTTTGAGGAGAAAGAAGGAAAGGTGGTTGCTAAATGTCACCCATCGTGATTCTCATACAGTAAATATGGTCACATGTTGTGGCATGCTGAGCCTCCTACAAGCGTTTTGCTGTGGGATGACACTCACACTGGGGCTGAGGGTGTCACAGAGGCACCATCCATCCTCAAAATGGAAAAAGTCCAGAGCTCCCTTAGCCACAAGGGAGGGTTTTCCAATGTGGGCATCCCTCAGGCTCCCTTCCTCTGCTGAAGTCCAGCCAGCTGCAAAGTTTTTCCATCAGACTGTCATTCTAGACAGTCTCATCCTAGGAACTCCTTTGCTGCAGCATCTGCCTGACCTTAGCTGCACTGATGCTCTTTGTCCTCTATGAGCTCCCATTAACTCCGAGGTCTGTGTCCCAAAACAGGAGGTGAAAATGGAGTGAGATAAGTGGCAAGGGGGAGGAGAGGAGACTCACTTCTTTCTTTCTAGGGTGAGAGGCTGTGGAAGAATGAGAATGGACACTTAATGGGACTGAAAGCTTTGGGGAACTCTAGTTTGCAGTTTGCATGACACAATGTATGTTTGTTCTTAAAATAAAAAGCAGATGTGCTGAAGATAAGGTGTACAATGCAAAGTTTTGAAGTCTTCTTGCTTGCCCTCATGAAGCCAGAGAGTGGGTTCAGAGGTGCGTGTCTCCCATAGTCCTGCAATCCAGGTGTAGCCACTAAGGACATTTTCTTTCCTTGCAGCTGACACTTTGGAAACTCACCTAATGGGACCAGACACATTTGGCCGGGAGAAACTTTAGTTCTGTTGGTGACGTGTGGGACAGAAGGAACCCAACTTGACACATAGCTGAGCTTGCAGGACTGACAATTAAAGGAAAAATAATATTGCATGTGAATTTAAGCATGCTTTATGTGAAATTGTGAAAGAGAAGGAACTTGGAATCCCATCATACTAATTTTATATGATCTTTTAGGGCTAAGACTGTATATTTATGAGATAGAGATATTATTCTGATTTTTTTTTCTTTTTCTATGTGAGCCCAAATTAGTTTTTCTTCACTGAACTTAGAACACTGTCTGAACTGCTGAATGATTTTAATTTTCTACAAATTGGGTTAGACTGGGTCAGCAATTGATCTCCCCTACACTGGTGAATATCAGTCATGGAAGTGCTGGCATGAGTATGACTAGAAATGCCCACTAGGGTAGCAGAAAGGATGATATAGAAATTAAACTGATAACTGATCCCCCTCCCCTTTTTTTTTTTTCATTGTGACAGTATAAAAACTGTTTTTGAAAGAATCCAGCTGAAAAATTCTATCGAACATGGTTTTGTTTTCCTTCTGCTCCAGTAGCTAATGCAGATAAGAATTCATGTAAATACCATGATAAGTTGTTTTTTTTTTCTTTTTTTCTAGTTCAGTTAATCTAATTGAATAAAAAAACACTTCAGCCTTCTAAAAAGACTGAGATTCTTTTAGTTGGTTTTGTAAACCGTGATTATAATACCATATACTTTACAATAATATTTTATTGCATAGTGTAGTTTATAACTGCCTTACCATCAAATGTATTCTGAGCACATAAGGCTTGTTCAGTGTATTTCTTCAATGTATTAAAATGTGTTTCTACAATGCCAGGTGGTTAAAATCTAATATTATTCAGGTTACAAAGTCAAGCTTTTATGACTATTGATTAGCACCGCTATTCACTCAACCCATGTTCCTGTGCATTAAGATATACACATTAATTATATTATCAGATGCTGCTTTTTTTATCCCCAGGGGCTCTGTCTCCATCAGTGATGGAGATTATGTGATGGACAAAGATTTCCTAATAAGCCTCTCCTCTGCTGTTTACCCTGGCTCTTCATGCCTCCTGCTGTGTGTTTTTTGAACCCTGCTGTTAAAACAGCCTTATTAACTTCTGGGCTTTTCTGTCATGGTTATTTCTACAGTAACAAATACGAATTAGCCTATCTGTGGTACCTGCAAAGGGAGGGCTTGTGGCAGCAGAAAATGAAGTCAAAAGTACTTTAATTGGGCAAGAAAGCAACTTGAGATGCCCAGGTCCTGAATTTTGGGATGACTTAACGTTATCTATGTGTTGTGTTATATTACCTTGTGGTCTGAAGTACCTCTCTTCCAGTGTATGCTCTTGCAGCTGTGAGCACTGAGTAGGTTTGTGGATCAGGTCTCAGAATGTTGTTTTGGCTACCAGACTCTTATCCTCTCTGAAAAGTATAGATTAAATTGATTGCTTTGAAACTCAGTGGAACTGGTTGAGATGAAATCCAGTTTTTCAGGGCTGCCATGCCTTAAGCAGAGAAACTGATCTTCCTATAGTTTTTTTTCCACACATTTTTCAGCTCTTCTAGTTACATATATTTCTCTACAACACAGTCCTTAATCCAGTTTACCTGAAAAAGAAGGTCCGGTGTACTGTGGAGTAGGTGTAAGAAAAATTGTATTTATGTCTAAACTGTCTTGTATACATGGAGGAATTGAATTCACAAAAGAAATTCTTTAGGTTGGAAGTGATCTCGAAGATCATCTAGTTTCAAGCCCTCTGCCACAGGCTGGGGAACCTTATACTATCCCAGCTTGCTCAGAGCCCCATCTTGAACAATGCTAGTGATGGGGCATCCAAAGCTTCTTTGACAACCTGTACAGTAAATACCGTCACAGAAAAAATTTCTTTGTCATATCTAATCTAAGTCTCTCCTCAGTTTAAAGCCATTCCTCCTTGTCCTATGACTCCATGTCCTTGTAAAAATCCCTCTACAGCTCTCTCTTAGGTCCCTTTAGGTGGTGAAAGGCCACTCTAAGGTATCCCCAGAGGGCTGGTTGCTTTCTCCCTTAGGGTTGCCTTCTCCAGGCTGGACATCCCCAACTGTGTCTTCATAAGAAAGGTGCTCCAGCCCTTTGATCACAGTCATGCCCTCCACTGGAGCTGCTCCAACAGGTCCACATCCATATGTCAAGAGCCCCAGAGCTGGGTGCAGCACTCCAGGTCTCATGAAAATGGAGAAGTGGGGAAGAGCTACGTCCCTTCTCTTGCTGGCCACGCTGCTTTTGAGGCAATGCAGGATGTGGGCAATAACTAATTTTCTCCTGTCTCACTGAAGACCTTGCAAATGTTCTCTTAATGTATTCCCCTCTTTGTGTGCATTTAGTTCTTCCTGTTATTTAAAAAGATATAAATCAACGTAAGCGAATACAGCAAGTGACAACAAAAGCAGGTAGATGTTCTGTATGGAGAATTGCAAAGGAGCAGACCATGTGAGGATAGTTCTATTGCTGACTTCCAGTCCCATCTCTTTGTCTAAGTTTGGCATTCTACCTGACTTCTTGCTACACTCTCATTCTCATGTTTTGCCGCTTCCCTGTTGCAGTTTCCATCTGCTTCCACTGTGTCAGTAAAGTTCAGGGAAATGGCTATCAGCCGGTATAAAAGTTCGTAGGAACTGCTGTGTATCAGACAGTGTCTGACTATGGTACTATTTGCTTCCTTCTCTGCAGTCTGTTGCAATTCCTCTTTTCTCTTATCCTCACTGTCCAGTTCTTCACTGTGTTTCCTTTTCCATTTTCAATTCCATACGTCTGAGCTGAGTGAGCATTTGGAACGTGCTCAGGCTGGAACTAACAGCAACTGTCCTGCTACATTTGACACTGTCTTGATCCAATCCTTGTGAAATTTGACTTTCTTTTTCTACTCAGGATTAGATGTGGTCAAAACTGATAAAGTGTGTCTGCCTCATGTTGAGGCTGAAGTAACCACCAGTCCTGACTCAAACAAATTCTCTGCCCTAAAATGATGTAAAACATGGCAGGGGAGGCAGAAGAGGGTATGACTCCCCAGAAAAAAATTCACTAGTAGTGTTTCCAACAGTGGGCTGTAGATAATGTAAAATTTACTTGCTGTAAAAGGATGCCTGTGATCATGTTTTGTTTCTGTGCATCTAATCTAGTGAAGTGGGACTTGCCATGTTTCTGCTTCAGTCTTGGGCACTAACAGTGTATACTAGCCCTGGAAGTTGCAACTTTAAATAGTTTATAGCAGGGAGAGGAGAATAAGATGGCACATTTCTAGAGGACTCAGACTGCATCCTGGAGCCAACTGCTGATGCACACTGGTAACCTGTGTGAGCTACGTACTTGGCTGCTCCGAGTTCAGTGCCAGAGGCATTCTTCATACTCAAGTACTTGAAGATACTTGTTAGTACTGTGAAATGAATCAAATGTTTTCTGTTCCAAGTAGGATTATCCTTTTTTCCCCCCCCATGGTCTTTGTTTTACATGCCCTCAGCAGGAATTTTCTTAAGAAAAAACAGACATCTGTGCTGCTGTCCTTTCTCTGCCCACTTAAATAGTGTTTTTTTATCCTATATTGTGATCTTTAGCCTATATTGGGTATATCAAAACAATTCCCAGATATACACGATTTCTGTCATGTGCAAGTTTAGTTGCTGCTAATGTTTTGGGGTGTTTTCATGGTTGCTTTTGTAAGTGGAAGCCTTCTAAAGAAATTGGAGGGCTTAAATAACACTATCTTATTCACAGCAATGCCATACCTATATCTTATTTCACTGCTGCCTTCTGTTTTAAATTGTGTTGTAAAACCCCTTGTAAAAATTTAATTCCCCTTCAACCTGTGACTTGATAGCAGAATGGTGAACCATTCAG
This sequence comes from Prinia subflava, assembly GCF_021018805.1. NCBI lineage: Eukaryota > Metazoa > Chordata > Aves > Passeriformes > Cisticolidae > Prinia > Prinia subflava. The sequence goes on along the minus strand of NC_086247.1, from coordinate 105,806,094 downwards.
TTAATTACTGAAACTGTGATCTCCAGCAGGAGAGCCAAGAAGAATGCAAGCTGAGTGGCAATATTTTAATTAATGAACAAAATCTTATGGACTGGCCAGGGGAAAGGATAAGTTTTGAAAGACAAATGGAAGCAATACATTTTTAGTTGCAATGGGTGATCTCTGGCAAACCCTGTTACTCTGCTGTTTTAGCTGGTGTAGGCAGGCAGTTCCTTAAGATATAGATGTTAATGCTCTGTGTACACAACTTCAAAGCTTAAGTCTCCAGAATTCATTTAATTTTACTCCGTGATCCAAAACACTGCAAGGAAATGTCTTCTAGAGGAATTTTTGTGATTTCTCCCCATGCTTTCCCACCCTCCCCACCCCCACAGTGGGATGGACTGTGATGATCACAGATAATTTTGTAAACTTTAGAAATGAATCACAGAAGCTGTGCCTGCAGGGGAGTACATTTTCTCCCTAGGGAGCACTTTGTGCTTTGGTCATAGGTGCTAAATTTCTTGTTTCTGCTACCTGTTTGAGTCCCCAGATCCCAGCTTGTTCCATCCTCCATGCTTCTTTAGAGCTGCTGTCAGTGTTTGCCCTACGAGACCATCATGTCTTCATCGTGTGGAGCTCTGTTTTCCTCCGTGGGTTCTAGTTTTCATTGCCCTTTGCCCATGTGCACAGTTTAGGTGGCGTGCAGGGTGCCCTTGATCAGCTGTGTTGCCTCACCCCTGCCTGTCCACAGCAGCAGCCTCAGCATCCTCCTTGGCCTTGCTGCACCATTGATAATCCATAACACACTAGAATATATGGATAGGTGTGTGTACAGATAAAACCAGACACACTCATCAATCCATCTTAACATTTCTAAGGAATATTTATATTTAAGGATCATTAGCTCTCAGGAGGACAGCAAAAGAAAGAGCACATTTTATTCTCAGATGTATAATTTGCCAGTGCTTGAACTCATTGAAGTGTGTTTCTCATACCACCTCCCTCTTCCTCCTTCTCCCACTTGTATATAAATATGGAAACAAGATTTTGAGGCAATATAAATTGTAGCTTTAGGATTTGGGTATGTGTGTGACCTTTGAAGGCTTTCTAGAAATGCTTGTTACTGCTTTAAGCACATGCACTTTCATGACAGACTGAGACTTGCTTCTTGTGTATCAGTTAAATATAGCATAACTGGAAAATAACAGAAATTATGACTGAAACAGTTGTAACAGGCAACTGAAATGAATTTTTAATTGTATATAATATATAGTCATTGTGACCACCACTTTGACAAAATTTGACATTTCCCCTTTTCTTGGAAAATATTAGAAGATTCTTTCATGCAATGATTTAAGCATTAAATTAAATGATTAAAGTAATTTCCTTTCTCATCATAGAAGAATATGCAATTCTGCTCTTGTAGTGAACATTGTTACATATCAACTTGCAGCTTTTGTCAAAGTGGTTGTGGCTAGGAATCGAGTCAGTTTAAAAAGAACAAAGCATCCCTGTGTTCTTCTTAATAATGACATAAAACTGTTCTTATTCCATTTGTTACAGAATTAAAAAATAAGCTTGTCTTCTCCTTAAGGCTTAGCCAATTTAGTGAAGAAAGGAAACATAATTGATGCCTGGGTAATTGAAACAATCAACAGTACAACCAAGCACTTAAAATCAATGGTTTATAGAAAGATATGATAATAGCAGCATAGCCAGGAGGAACATAATCTGTGGGAAAAGTCATTATTAGTGCACCATTGTTTTTATTGTTGTACCAAGATTATAAGCAGTAAAAATGTCACTCAGTTCCCATAAGCATGATAAAGCTTTGATGACAGTGGGTATGTAAGAACCTGGACATGTTCATTAAATTCAGAGTTTCCTCAGTTCCTGGTAACTAACATGTTGTGGAGTTGATTTAGATTTCAGAGAACTGTTGTTACAGCTGATTTTTTTATCCCTTCATTCACAGTAAGCTTTATTCTGGGTGGAATGTAAATACGTGAATGTTGAAGAATCACTAGCACGTATGTAGTCATCTTTTGATAACAAGAGATCATCCTTAAAAAGCAGAATGAAGACAGAAATAACTTGTACAACCACCAAGCATTAGTCACATGTAGCTCTTATATAATGCTTACGTCTTCAATCAGCATGCTGGCAGCTGGGCTTCTTTGTAATATTTGTTTGGAGAAGAAGCATCTATCTCATTTGGCAGGGGAAGAAAATGAAGCCAAGAGTTAAGGGACATGCTGGGGGGCACACAGTGCTTAGCTCTTGGGAGTATTACAACTAAGAAGTGTCCATCATCCTGCATCAAGCAGAGCCAGCAGCAGAGTGGATTCTATAGCGGTGTCTCCTAGTGTGCTTTCCGTGCTCAAGCCCTGGCCTATTGGGTATTTTTTGAGGCAGAGCAAGTGAATGCTCTGCTGCAGCACTTCTGCCATTTTCCCTTTTGTTTGTTGTTCTAGGTGAGGAGGTGTATTTCTTCTTCACTCTACTATGCTGCGATGGAAAGGGCAAATAATAGGTAGCATGAAATACCGAAAATGGCTTCTCTGGCACTTGAAACCTAAAATATAGTAGGCATGAGCCTTACACCAAGAGAAAGGCTGATGTATGCAGATTTTCCTTTGAGGATTTGGCCACTGCACCATGACTACGGAATCACAGTAATGTATGAAAATGGACCTGATTGTCTGGGAGATAAGCCATTGGTGTACAGAAATTTCCTTGTAGTGATTTGTTAACCATTCTGACTGTTCTCTTTCATCCTGGTCCTTCATATATATTGAGTGTTTGTTCCCAACTGAAGAGAAAGGCTATTAAATGGAGTTGGAAACACTCTGTGATCTCATTCTGAAAGTTTATTTCTTGAGGCTGAAAATAAATGCGTTGTAAGCAGGTTTTAATCCTAGCAAATACAACAGCTCAGAATACTTTTGGGGAACATTTTTATTCTTAGCTTATTGCTGATAGACAGGGAATTATGTTATAGCTTGGTTTGTCCATAACCATATGTTATGTTTTCAGTTCTTCCTTTTTACAGTGTGTAACAAATGGTGCCATTTTCTTTGATGGTGTTCTAAGATGAAATGTCAATGCCCCCAGAGAATACTCAGAACTTTGTGTGATTTTACATAATATTTAGAATTAAAAAGTCAACCCAAAGTATTGAAAATCGTGACTCCAATTATCAAACCAAACTAAGATGGCCTTTCTTTAAGGCAAAAGATTAAACTAAACTACTATTAGATGACCTATAAAATTACTGTAAAAATTATAGCAAAAAGTAATGCTTTTTAAAATAATTTATTTAATTTGTTATAGAAGGTCCAGGCAAAATGAAGAGGAGATAATTATTTATAAAAATGTAAGATTGCACACAGAGTACCATCTGGTAATTTTAAACCACAAATAATTAGTTTATTTTACTTCATGCAGTTAATTGTGGAACTTGTCACCACAGGGTTTGCAGAGGCCAAAATTGCAATTGGGTTCAGAAAGGAACTGAGTGAGTTTATGGGAGATATATTAATAAGAGAATACTAAACAATCTGGATGCAATTCTGCTATCCTTTGAGGATTTCTGAAAGATGTGGCGATGTAGAAGAAAGATCTGTTTGTGTTCAATATTATTATTTTTTTAGAGACATTCCTCTGTCACAAAATGAATTTTGATTTTCTCACAAACTTGACAATGATTGTAGTTGCAACTATGTGGAGATACTCCTTAGTGGTAGTTAAAAGTTCTTTATAAGCCTTGAAGTCACCTACCCTTTCTCTCTGAGGTCACATGCACTGTAGAAACATGCTGCTGAAAGAGGTCTGATGATTAATGGTCAAAATGATTAATATTCCTGCTTTTTGTTTGCCTTAGGACGCCAAGGTGTGTTGGACCATTCACCACACAATGCGACCTCAAAAGTAAAAGAGAGGAAACTACATGGGACTTGTCCTCCTGTTGGTCGTGGAAACTATGGAAAACCATGTTTGAGTGAAAGCAGCCACAGGTCCTCATTTTTCAGTCCCCAAAATGGTTTTCACACGATACATTCAGAGCACAGTCCTGTGAAGCCAAGGATAATTACAGTGGTGAAACCCGGGGGACGCACGCTCAGGAGGATAACCTTGCTTCTCAACAGGAGATCTGTCCAGACCTTTGAGCAGCTGATGGCTGACATATCAGAAGCTCTGGGATTTCCTCGTTGGAAGAATGACCGTGTGAGAAAGCTGTACAATCTGAGAGGCAGAGAAATCCGAAGTGTTCCTGAATTCTTCAGGGAAGGTGATGCGTTCATAGCTATGGGGAAGGAGCCCCTCACTTTGAAGGACCTGGAGGTGGTATTACAAGAACTTTATCCTGAAAATCCTTATGCTGCCAGTGCTGCCATTCAGCAGGATGAGGAGCAGTCCCAAAAACTGAAGAGCAGGCTGTATGACAAGGCCTCGAAAATAGACAGTGGCTTTGATGAGACAGAAATGACCAAGAACTGCAGTGATGGCTTGTCTTCCCAGCTGGTAGCTGGACATGAAGGAAAAAGTCAAGCCAAGACAAAGCAAGAGGAAAAGATGAGAACCAAAAAAAAGTGGACTAGAGAGAGCTGGGGTGGTGAGCATGGAGTGAAGCCTTCTAGAAAAACACAAGAAACTGAAAGGTACCTTAACCATGAGAGGAGTTCTGAGGAAGGCTTAGAAGAGAGTTCGGAGGAGGTGCTGAGGTGTGAGAAATGCGAACAGGAAAGGCAGGCCAGGGAAAAGATAAGGAGGGAAAGGCAGGCTGAGGCCTCATTTGAGAATAGAGACTTGAACACAGGTGCATGTCAGAGGTACCATGTTGAAAGAAATACAAAAGTCAAGAACTGTCGAAAATCTCCTGAAACTTGCCTGGAAGGTGAGGTTGTCTGGAAAGATAGTAGCAGTAGGAGGATGTGGAAACCACTACATAGGATTGTTAATGAAGGCCTGGAGAAGCAAAAAAGGAGCATTGAGAAAGAAAGGGTTGTGGAGAAGCATGAAAACCATGGGAAGGAACAAGTCAAAATCAGGAAGAATACTGTAGAAGGGCTCCAGCTATCTCATGAAGTGAAGGAAGATAAGGGAAGTAGCTGTGTAATGAGCCAAAGTGGTTGGCTAAAGAAGGAGATTCTGAGGGATGCCGAGAAATTGTCTAAAACACATAGGGAGGGCAGAGAGGGACAAAGGGCTAAAGAGGAAGCTGCCAGAAGAGAGGGGAATGCCACATGTAGAGAGAGTGACATGAGTCGACGAGAAAAAACAGGGGAGCGCAGAGTGAATAAAGAAGACAACAAAGCTCAGGGATTGGAAAGCACAAGCCGGAGGTATGCCATTAAAAGCAGAACTGATGTGGAAAAACACTATGAGATTGGCAGAACTATTGGGGATGGGAACTTTGCAGTGGTGAAGGAGTGTCGCCATTGTGATTCCAATCAGATCTATGCAATGAAAATTGTTGATAAATCCAAGCTGAAGGGGAAGGAGGACATGATGGAAAGTGAAATCCTGATTATCCGGAGTCTTTCTCATCCCAATATAGTAAGCTTAATTGAGGTGTATGAGACAGAAGCTGAGATCTACTTAATCTTAGAGTATGTCCCAGGAGGAGACTTATTTGATGCAATCATAGAAAGCGTGAAGTTCACGGAGCATGATGCTGCTGTCATGATCACTGACCTGTGTGAAGCACTGGTTTATATTCACAGCAAGAACATTGTCCACAGGGACCTCAAACCAGAGAATCTTTTGGTAAGTATTGTCAAACATTTGCATTTGTGCAGGAATTCAATTTATTTTCCTTTCAGTTACGGTTCTTTGAATTGTTTTAAGCAAATCCCATGCAGAAAATGTGCTGTGGCAGGACTGTTTGAAAAAATGGGTACAATTTTGAAGTGAAATTACAATTGCAGTTTGCTTTACACAGATCTCCTGTGCATTGCAGATAGCAGTGGTTGCAGAAAGGAATTCAAGTAAAAATTATCAGACTTTCAGGGATAGTGAGCATTTGTATTCATCAAAAATCAGACCTGTTACTTAGCATCTGACTTTCAGGTGTCCAAGGATGAATCATAAAGCATCTTCCTTGCAGACTGAAGTTTATTAAAATTGCTAATTTATCTTATTTATTTGTTGGACTTTTTGTCCACTGCATTTGTATATCTTGAATACTACTGTGCTGGTCCTCTACTATAGTGATTTCTATCTTGTGACAATTTCTTTGCTTAGAAGCAGAAGTATTGTGCAGTTGACTGAAATAATCTGACAGTAAAATGTTTTGGTGAATACAGCATTTAAGTCAGCTCAAATAGTAACTTCGTGCCAAAGAGAAAAATTCTTGTTTCCATCACATTTCTGAGGCTGCATTCTTTGCATCCAGCACTGAAGTCAATAGAGTTACTGACATGTGTGAATATGCATAGAAATGTTTGTAGTATTGACACTTCACAAGATACCCATTGTAGAACTGTGGCGGTAAACAACTCTCCCTTACTAAGTGTGTGTTATACTCTTGTATTAGCATTCCAAATTTCTTAATGAATAGATAAATAGCAAGTATTTGCCAGTCTCTAACCAATTGGATTTTATCAGCTTTTGTGGAAGTTCATGGTGAGCCAAACAAAAAAAGTAATAGATTATGTAGTCCTATGGGCCATTCAGTGCTTTTAAGAGAATTACTTTTGCACAGAGGTCAGTGTGAATTTCTGGAGAAAAGCAGCAGTGTAGCTTCAAGGGTAATGCAGAGGTTGTACAAGGCTGGGCTGGAACAGTTTGCACCCAAACCTTTAAACTAAGCAATAGCATCTTTATTAGGTCCTGCTATGAATCCTGCTTAGTTTCATGAAAATCTTTGGTATGGGATCTCTGTATAAATAAAAGAATGGATGCAACTGTGAATGCAGTGAGTGCAACTGGTTGGTTTGCAGGAAAAAGTGGGCTTGTAGATCCTGCCTTTGTGCTTTATTTGCACAAAGTTTGAACAAAACTTCACTTAGAACTGCATGGCTTTTTCCAGAAGCTGATTTTCCATTATGAACCAGGTCCTCCTCCTTCCTATTTGCTGAAAATAAGCTAGTGCATGTGAAACACCTGAGATGTGATGCTTCATTTCCCTCTATAATACATAATCATCACAGTGATGTAGATAAGCAAAGAAGGGCAAGATAAAGGTCTGTTCTGGCTGTTTTCACATTTAGTTCACAGAACTGCAAAACAGAATGCTGGGCAGTGGCAGCATTGTGTAGCTCTGAAATAATCATGTTGCCCGTTCTGAAAGTCAGAATACATTTTCAAGGACACAGCAGCTCCCAGACTGTAGGTATTTTGTCATACAAGAACAGCATTACCTAAATACTGCAGGAAATAAAATTTTACCTGTTCTAGTTTCAACTTACTGTTAATTGTGCACCAGTATTAGATAGCATGCACACGAAGTATCCTTCTGTGAAGCAAGTCTATTCAACCATGCAACTAAGTTTATAAGGTCCTGATAATACTGGATAGGTCACCTGCTCTCTAATAAGTATCCGTATAAATAAAGGCCATTTGAGCAAGATTTTGTCTTTTTAGTGTGCTGCCTCTGTCTCTTTAGAGTGACTGAGGGAACAAAGTAGGAAGAAGACCTGCCACTAATCTTACCATCAGCCAGTGCTGAACAGTAACAAACAGTATTGAAGCAAATTTCATGGGTTAGTGGCTGTTGGTGGAGCAGGAGCATCAGGTGATGAAGCAAAGTGCCTCAAGTTCCAGCATTCTGCAGAGATGTCCCTGTTTGTGGGATACCTCTTGTTACACTGAGGATGTTTAAATCTGAATTAGTCTACCTAGACTTTGTACACAGAGGTCAAAATGTAGGTATATACTTTTAGGCTGTTGACTTGGTTTTCCTGTTTTGGGTCTTCTTTTGGTCCGGTGAACCTTGAATCTTTATCTAATGTTTGTCCCCTTCAAGAATATGGGAAATGGAAGAGAAAGGATCATTGGACTGTTTTACTAAGGAAGTGTGTAAGTCTGCTCTGAACCTGTTTTGTGTGAGAATCTAACCCTGCTCCTAGTGACTTTTAAACATATTGGCTAATATAAGAGATGTCAAAGAAGCAGCAATCTGGGAAAAAATATTTCCCCAAGTTTTATGAAAATAAGCAACTGGGGAAAGAAGGAAAATAGTTTCTGTCCCCACAGAAGAAAAGGTAGAAATATACTTTGATGTCTAGTAGATTGTAAAATTATTGACACAGGAGAAAGTTGGAAACCTGATTTAGCTATTAGTTCACTGCACTTCAGTTTCTCTTATGTTACTGTCCTCTAGTCAAAAACTTCTGTGCCAGGCCACCATCATCCTTTCTGCTTTTTCCCCTCCTTCTTTCACTACTGTGTCTGCCCACATTGATCAGGCTCCTTGCAGCATAGCTATGAGGCAGAAGGGTGGTGACTTGCGCTACAAAAACAAAATCTGTTTGACAGCTGGTGTGAAGACAGCTGCTACGACTCCCTCCCATCTGCTAACAGAATCACCTCATTTAGGACTAGGTGTTCAGCAAGAAAACCTTTGCTGCCAAGGGTGGGCAATGTGATGTGTTTGGTCTCACAAATGAAACCAGTCACTTCTTTCATGCTACCTCACGGAGCAAGATTTGCTGGCAAGGTTTTTAGGTAAGGGACTGTTTAATTCTACAGCAGCTGGCATTTCTTCACTTGTGAGTGAGAAATTAATGCCCAAAATGTGGTGTTGTTTTTCCAGATTGTAGCTGTAAAAGACATAAAGTCACCCTTTTTTAGGGGGAAGGGAGAGGGCTGTATTTGTGATTGTGTACTCATCTCCTTGTACATTTCCCTCACATGCTAATGTGGTAATTCTTCAACACTCAACTTTATAAATGTTGTAGCTTTTTATGCATGTGAGATTATCCCCTGCCCCTTTTTCTGTCTCTCAAGTTTTCGTGTGTGTGTGAGAACTTCAAGTATAACCTTTCTTAAGTTAAGTTCACTTAAGTTTTGTGACACTGTTTACATAAATACAAAGGATTGTCCATTTTCTGACACTATTTACATATATACAAAGCACTGCCAGTTTCCTGAGTGCATGTGAGTCCAACTCCTGTTTAACCACGTACCTGTCATAACTTTCAGAATTTTCTGTAAGATTTTTCATAGAGATTCTTCTAGTTAGCAGCAGGGGATGTCTGAAACTCAAATGTGTAAGCAGTAATTTTTTCTTAAGCTCTATCTATTGCCCATGTACAAAATGTCACATGAGGTAACTGGCTTTCATGATGTCCATAAAAAGAATCTGTGCAACCATATACACGTGCATACAGAGAAATATTAGTGTTGTAAATCATCATCTTAAACACACTGATGGATTCCACAAGCTAGATATGAAATCAAACAAGAGCATTAAGTACTGGGAGTCATCCACAGACAGGACAGAAGGAGGAAGATCTTTTTTATTTCCCTTTGGAGATGAATTTGTCCTTGTATTATAATCTTCTGGTTGTATGGCTAGGATAGCTAGAAATCCACAGACAATATTCTAATATTCTGATGTGTCATCTGTATTTGAGTAAGTAGTGTGCAATTGACTGCCTTTAGTCCAAGGCCACCAGATGCTGGCAGTTGAAGGACATGAGTATTTGTATGGCCTGAGCTGGCTGTCTGTAGAAAGTGTATTGAAGTGTTCTGGTCTTTCTTACCTCAGTTAAGTCTATAGGCAGGCAGCACTACTTTTGCTTCATTCTCACCATTGCATGGAATACATACTGTGGATATCAGAGGTTAGATTTCTCTCGAGCAGGTTGTGCATTTCTGTAATACTGCTCTGAGGAAGTAGTCTGGCCTCAGGAATGATTAACAAGAGAAGCCTGAGAAGCTTTTGTTTCTACAGTGAATTTATTCTTTATTATAGTGAATATTTGCATGCTCAAGGTGATGCCAGGTGATGGAAAGATAGACAGAACAGTAGGAAGCTGGAGACAAAGACAATTCTCTGAGCTGACTGAGTTGTTCTGAGCACAGTGTTAGTGAAGCTGCTGAGAAGTTCTGGGCTGAGGTTTTCAGGCTTGCTGACAGGTTACATGCTGTCTCAGAAGTGATTGTCACAAAGCTGTGAAAGTATACCCACTGTGCCTGCTGTTCCTACCTGCTCCGTTGTTAAGTAAAGTGGAAGCTCAGTGGTTTTGTCCTGAAAGAACAGATGGTGCTGTGTTGCCACCTTGTGCTGTAATGGGAGATTAGGAGTCTGGCATCCAGAGAAAATAAAAAGTTTTTTACAAGGCGAGAAATCTGAAGATTTTGGGACTGGGATTAAGACCATTGCATTCTCCACCCTTCCCACCACCCTGCTGTTTTCTAAAAATGTGTATAAACGTTTCAGTATTGTTTGTCTTAGTACAGTAGCATGCAGGGTAGTTGAAATTCCATGTGACATGCTTTTCTTATATAATTAAAAAAAAAAAATAGAATAGGAAAATACATTCATATTTTCATATTGCATATAGAGTTGAACATTTCAGTTGTAAATTTTTGTAACATCTTACCACTATTACCCCTATTGTTAGAATATAAATTCTATAGGTAGATGTTATTCTACAAAGCAAGTGTTACTTTTATAATTTTTTGTCATTTTTTGTCAGTTTGTGTCAACAGCGCATGATGGCAAAAGATTGTCACATAGTTGCCTGATATAATAGAGAAAATGACTGTGGCATTTTAGCTTCTTGCAGAGGTTTTGACTGCATGGTTGTAGTAAACTCTGTTTTCATACTCAAAAATATTTTTCACGGAAGAGCAGCAAAAAAAAAAAACCCAAAATATTTTGCTTAATCAAAACTGGGACTGGAACTGCTGGTTCATGGACAACTTGTTGTCCCCTGGGGCCCCCCAGCTTCTTCTCTGCAGAGCTGCTTTTCAACTGGTTAGCTCCCAGCCTGTACTGATGCATGGGTTATTCCTGCCTGGGTTTTGGCTCTGCACTTGTCTTTGTTAAATTTAAAAAAGTTCTGCCCTGCCTATCTCTCAGGTCTGTTGAGATCCTTCTAAATGGCCACGTAGCATTCTGGGGCATCAGTCACTCCTCCCAGTTTTGTGCATTTTTTATAAAGAAGGTAAAAAAGGATTAGTAGGCTTTACTGTGTTATTTTGTAATGCAATGCTTTTTGTTTCTGAAAAAGAAAAAGAAAAAAAAAAAGAAAAGAAAAAAAAACCCAAAAAAACCAAACAAAAAACAAAACCAAAACAAACAAACAAACAAAAAGTCCAAACCCATTTTGCTTAATCAAAATTAATGCATGTTTACAGTTTCTATAAAGATGATTAATGGGGATTAGTCAACTGTAATGTACAAGAGCAAATTTTGTCACATCTTGCCTTTAGTTATCTCGTAACAGAGACCATCCTCAAGTTTTCACTTTCTTAAGCAATGTCTGATGGCAAAGTATGAGGTGTTAAGCATGGAGTATACCTGTCACATTATATTCCAGTTTGTCCATTCAAAACCGAGTCCAGGTTTACTTGGCTTTTTTGTAGACATTTTAGCTGCTGATCTGTTCCCCGTAGTTCCAGGGACAAACAATTTTTCATTTAAAGGAAATCAGTGACTTTTCTTACCTCTCAAAGAATATTTGAATGTCATCACTAGTATTAGCCATGCTGATTTATTTAATTATACTGCTGTTTTGTTTGTGACTTGGCCTTTGAATATGGAATCCTAGAATGGTTTGGGTTGGAAGGGACCTTTAAAGGTCATCTGGCCCAAACTCTTGTAATGTGCAGGGACATCTTAACTAGACCAGAGCCTTGTCCAATCTGACTTTGAATGTTTCCAGGGATAGAGTATCTACCACCTCTGTGGGCAACCTGTTCCAGTGTGTTGCTACCCTCATCTTAAAACATTTCTTTTTAGTATCTAGTCCAAATCTACTCTCCTTCAGTTTAAAGTTATTGCCCCTTCTCCTATTGCTGCAGACCCTGAGCCTGCCCCATCTTACTTTTAAGCACCCTTTAATTGTTGAAAGGCCACAATAAGATCTGTCTGGAGCCTTCTTTTCTTCAGGCTGAATAACTACAACTCTCGCAGCCTTTCCTCACAGGAGAAGTGCTCCATCTCCCTTTCCCGGCCCTCCTGACTCCAATAGGTCCTTCCTGTTCTGGGACCCCAGAGCTGGACACAGCATTCCAGGTGGGGTGTCACTAGAGCAGAGGGGTAGAATCATCTCCCTTGTCCTACTGGCCATGTTGCTTTGGATGCACCCTAGGATATGTTTGGCTTTCTGGACTGCAGCTGCACATTGCCCTCTCATTTCAGTTTTTCATCCACCAGCTACCCCAAACTGCTCTTCACAGAGCTGCTCTCAATCCATACCCAGCCTATATTGATACCAGGGATTGCCCCAGCTCAAGTGTAGGACCCTGCACTTGTCCTTGTAGAACCTCTTGAGGCTCAACCTTCTTGAGCTTGTTCAGGTGCCTCTGGGTGACATCCCATTGTTCAGGCATGTCAAACTCATCATTCAGCCTGGAGTTGCCTGCCAGCTTGCTGGGGGTGTGCTCGATCCCACTGCCTATGTCGTTAACATATTTAATTTCTTAAAATAACCCTTCAGTAACTGCATTATAAAATACTGCTTAAGACTCATGCATACAAAATTAGAATTGAAGAAAATATTTTGACTACTTGCCAGGTGGATGTAGGAGATGAGAATTGCTGAAAAGGCACAATTAGGAGGTCATTCTGCATGGACCTATTTCTACAACTCTTGCTGTGTGGTGACAATTACTAATCTAGTTTCAGGGCAGCAGGTAGAGTAGCAGAGTAATTTGGAAAGAACGTAAAGCTTTTGTTGGTTTGCATTTTGTTGTTAGACCAGTATGATGGAGATGCACTTTCCACGTGTCTTGGTTTTAGCTGGTATAGTGGCCTACTGTGGATTTAGTGTGAGAATAACTTTGATAACACATTGATGTTTTCGTTGTTGATGAGCAGTGCTTATCCTAAGTCAAGGAATTCTCAGTGTCCCATGCTCTGCCAGGCAGCAGGTGTACCAAAAGCTGGGAGGGAGCATGGCCAGGGCAGCTGACCTAGAAGGATATTCCATGCCATGGAACCTTATGCGCAGTAAATAAACTGAGGAGAGTTGGCCAGGAGTTGCTGGTCAGTGCTGGGGTCAGGCTGGGCTGTGGGTCAGTAGACAGTGAGCAATTGTATTGTGCAGCACTTGTTTCTCTTGGGTTTTATTCCTTTCTCTTGCTCTTGCTCTCTCTCCCTGTCCCCCTTTTCATTGTAGTTGTTACCATCCTACTGTTATGATTATTATACTTTTATTTCAATTATTAAATTATTCTTATCTCAACCCACTGTTTTTTGGGTTCTCCTTCCCATCCCACTGCAGGCAGATGAGGGATGAGTGACTGAGCAGTTGTGTGGTACTTAGTTGCTATCTGGGGCTAAAACACAAAGTCAGTGGCTTACCTGGGCTCATTGCATTTAAGCATAAAGACATCCACAGCATTCTTTGCTTTCCCAGGGAAAAAGAACATTTTTTTTTCCTCAAGAGGAAGTAATAGTATTTAATTGACTCTTGGTTATTTTTTGTGTTCCTTCTATTAATTTCTTGGAAATTGCTATCTGCCAGAGTTTGTAGAGCAAAGTTTTCTTTTTTTCATAATTGCTTATCCTCTTAAATAAATGAGCCCTCCTAGTGTATGAGGGAAAAGGACCACATTCTGAATACTGTTTCCATTATTAGCACTGTTATTAGAACTCCCTCCTGTTTAATTTCCTACTTCTTTTATATTTTGTTGTTTTAAAATGCATCTGGACTAAACATAAATATATTTTGTTTGGATATAGGTTCAGCACAATGCAGATAAATCTACTACACTGAAACTGGCAGATTTCGGCCTTGCTAAGCAGGTTACAAAACCCATATTTACTGTCTGTGGAACACCAACGTATGTTGCTCCTGAAATACTTGCTGAGAAGGGTGAGTGTATATTTTTTTAATTTGTCATAAATCTTTCAATTATGCTGAACTTTCTAATAATGGAAATAGTCCAGAATGTTTCAACCTACTGAGATTTTTTTTCAGTGTAGGAGGGTGGCTAGCAGTGTAATTTGGGAAAGGAAACCTCTTAGCTTTTAACAAACAAAAGCATGACATCAGTATATTTGCATTATTAGTGTCTGTGCTAATATTTCACTCACTTCTAAGCAGATAAGCTGTAAAATATCTTAGATAATAGCTGAAGGGGGGAAGTGACCAAAAGTTTATGTTGCAACCTACGAGTAGCCAGGCCCATTTCATTACTGTAATCCAAACAACTTTCCAGAGCCCCCGATGATGCAAAGTTGTTGTGAAACATGTATGTTAGATTTATGTAACAATTCAGAACGTGTTTTGCATCTCAAGTAATTTTGAAGATTTCATCTCCAAAAAGATTCAGACCTGGAAAAAAGTCAGTTTTGTTGGTGACTCAAGCAAATCTATTTCTGGTTTTTGTTCTGTGGAGCTGGGTTGCACATCTCCAGTTCTATCCAATTTCAATGGAAACTTGGCACTCTTAGTTCTTTTTTGAAGGGAATCTGAGGACGACTATTTTAGAAATATGTACTCTGTTTTCTCAATTAGTCTCCAGCTGACACTGGCCTTGTGAGACAGTGTTTATGAAACATGTGGACAAGAGAGACTGTGGGAGCTGTGGCTAATAATGGGAAGCTTGTAAGCGTGGTGTACCAGCCCCTCATTCTTTTGCTCACCTCATCTTTTTGAGGAACTGAGCAGAGATTCTGTGTTTTTTTCATTCTATTTCCAAGAAACAGTCCCCTTGCAGTTGTGAGTTTTCTTTCTGAAACAAGGCTTATGGTTTGTCCCTTCTTCCTTAGGCTATGGCCTCGAGGTAGACATGTGGGCATCTGGTGTGATCCTTTACATCCTGCTCTGCGGTTTTCCCCCTTTCCGCAGTCAGGACCGTGATCAAGAGGAGCTCTTTCAGATCATACAGCTGGGTCACTACGAGTTCCTATCCCCTTACTGGGACAATATTTCTGCAGGTAAGATTGTGCACTTATAGCAGATCTGAGAAGTGGCAGTCTTCTTCCCTGAATTGGGAAAAACTCTTTTTTCAGGGCAGTGAGCTTGATCAACTTGGGGTGTTTTATAGGTCTCTCCTGTGGGAATCTGTGCTTTAAGGGTGAATTTAGTCCTCTGGTACTATCAATGGCTATGTTTCTGCATATTAGTTCTGAATGCTTTAATGGAGTCCTCAATTCCTCCCTTTTTAAGCAAAAGCAAGGATTTTCCTCATCTTGTTTATGTGTCTCTGCAGAAAAAGGTGTCAAAATAATCTCAAGGGTTATGTTAGATTGTAAAGATGTTATCAAAAATCTCAAAAGCTGAGAATGAAATCCTTGCCCTGCAGAGCACAGTGTCAATTTCCTATTCACAATGGGGCCTGCATGTAGTAGTTTTTTATTTCTCACAGGCTAGTACAGTGTCTCTCGTGCACTCTTCAAAATTAGAAACCTTAAAACTCCTCCACTCCCTGTACAGTCTTCTAAAGAACATGTTCCACAGCATTTAACAACATTTATGCCTCTTAAAGGATGACCCCGTGTTCATTCCTGTGAATGTGAACACTTAGCCTGATGCCTTCAGAACACTTTTGAGATTAAATTCCCTTCACTTTCTCCTCTGTTTCTGAAGGGGAGAAGAACATCAGTCATGGAGATTTAATATTTTCTGTCACTAACTCTAACTGCAGTTGTTGAAATAGCTTCTGGGGATAGTTACAAAAACCATGGTAAAACTAATAAAAAAAATAAGAAGGACATTTTGTGTGGTTATAACTGTCACCATGACAGGATGGGTAAGATTGGAAGTGACTGTGGTGGGTGATGTGTTTCAAACACCCTGCTCGAGCAGGGTCATCCTAGGGCATGTTGCACACCACTGTGCTTCACCCCTCTCTCCTTTGCTTTCTTCCTTAATAGCAGCAAAAGACCTCATCACCAGGCTGTTGATAGTGGATCCCCAGAAGCGCTACACAGCACGGCAAGTACTTCAGCACCCCTGGATCAGAACAGCTGGCAAAACTAACAGCAGGAATTTGCAGAGGGAAGTGACAATAAATATAGAGCGCCATTTCCGGGCCCAGCGCCGAAAGGAAGTTGTTGACGAGGACACATGAAATCTTTCAAGCTCATTTTGTCTTCTGTTTACTGATTAACAAATCATTTATGTTTTCTTTTCTAAATGAATTGGGAATTTAATGTGTAGCTGTTGGTGGCTATTGCCATGCCTTTTTTTTGATTCTGAGATTCTGAAGGACAGAGATCAAATTCACATCCACCTCTCCTGATGTTACTTGGCAGTCTCTCTGTTGAAAGCAGTGGGGACTAGATAAATTCTGGAGAGTGTCTATTATTTTTCTTTAAGTACTAATTTGGGCTTTTACATCTTTTACAAGTGTTTGCTTCTGCAATTGAAGCTAGTGGTGAGGCTTCTCTCATCCGTTTTGTATGATATCCTCCAGGAGTTTTTTGTTTGTAATGTTTTCAAAATAGCTGTCTGCATACACATCTTGCACTAATTCTTTAAACAGTCTTTTCACTAGTTCCTTCTAGCCACAGAGAGGGAAGAATAAAAAGTAAATATATACTTTAGCTGTAGGATGTATTAAACAAGCAGCCAGATACTATATTGTGTGGGAATACAAGCCCTTATTGACTAAATCTGATGTTTTATGATATCCCCCTTGTCAACATCTTTCATTGGGTGTTTAGGGTAATAGATGGTACAATGTTCCTGTTACAAGAAGGTGTTTCTGTGTACTATGGAGTTTTCATTTGTTTTTGGAAGGGGGAAGATATGGTTGATACCTTTTCAAGATTCAAATAGTAAAAACTTTCAGAGAGGTTTTCTTCCTACTCTGGGCAGTAGGAAGTCAAGCAGTTCTAAGGGCACTTTGCTTCTTTTCACAAAACCATAATTATGGAATGGTAACTCAGTTATTTTTTTGTATTGAGTTTTTTCCCTCTTGGAGACATCCATGTGCATCTGTGACTTTTCCATGCTGATAGAGAAGAAAAAACTGGGAAATTGTGACTAAAGTTAACCCTTGCCTTCACAGTTTCCCTTTCATCAACACATTTCATAGCTGAATTGCTTTTTTATACTTTTCCAGTGTAGTTCAGCAATTTTTTTGTTTGGTTGGTTGGGTTTTTTCTGTCTCTTACCCTCGCTGTGACCTTTTTCTCCTTGCTTCCATGAGAATAGGCAATGGGATGAAATTAGACTAAAATCCAGCTTGGGGAAAAACAACTTGTTGGCTGTGGAAAGGTCTCTCAGGGGAAGCAGCAGATGCTCTATTGCGTGTGTTTTTTAATATTTATATTGGATGCAGTTTCAAAGAAATCCTATAGGGGAAAATTCAGCCCAGAGAGGGGCCATGACCTAGACCGGCTTTTGAATCTCAGAACTTTTGATTAAGTAATTAAATTCAAAAGTTGAGTTTTCCATTTCATAATTCTTTGTCCTTGAGTTCCATGTGCTAGCAAATAATATT
This sequence comes from Prinia subflava, assembly GCF_021018805.1. NCBI lineage: Eukaryota > Metazoa > Chordata > Aves > Passeriformes > Cisticolidae > Prinia > Prinia subflava. The sequence continues at coordinate 105,788,535 of NC_086247.1, read as the reverse complement.
GATTTAGAATATCAGTGTTGTTGGCATTGAATACACAGCCTGTAGAAATGAAGGAGGGTGTTTTACACTTGAAGAGCTGCTGCTCTGCCTATGTATTTCATAATGAGAAATGTCAGAACCATTTCAGAATCAGTGAAACATTTTCACATCTATATGAACCAGAATATTATTTTTTGGTGAGTGCTAATACTTTGTGTGAACTTGCTGAATAACCAAAAAATGTAGGGTGCTGTCATCATGTTTGTTTCATCTTGTGACTGTTTTACTGCAAGAATTATGTATAAAAGTAGAGATCACTTGATTCTTACATGAAAATTGCACTTTAAATTGATTTAGCTTATTTCTAATACTTACTGGAATAAGACTTGCTGTGGAGTTTAAGAACTGGTGAAACAAACCAATCAAATCTTTACTGTATGCCCAAGTAGTAGCTATATGATATGTCATACTTCTGCTTTGGAGTCCCTGAGTCAGGAAGACTTTTCCTTTTCCTGAAAACAAGAATGGATTTAAGTGCTTCCCTGAGTTAAGGGAACCTAATGTAACCTAATATTATATAAGCATTACATTGTATTTGAGTATTAGTAATAATGTATCCTCTGTTAATTTAAGTCTATTTTGGATAGGAAACTGTGGAAAAATAGCTTCTGATGTGCAATACTATATTTTGTAATTATCTTATTTTTTGATATAGTTGTTTAGGAATAAAGTCTGAAGTGACAAAAAATATTTAATCAACAATGAATCTGAAAGTTTGGAGATTGTGCTACAAGTTGCCTTTTTTCACCCTTAGGAACCTGTCTGCAGCCTTATTCATAGTGCAAAAGATAGAGAATTTGCTTGCAATGATTATAAAAGTAATTATTTTTTCAATGATTTTGTTTTTCTTTCAAGTTCTCTGTATTCCAGACAGGCTAAACATGGACTGTGCCAGGTGGTCACTGCATGGCACCTGTAAGTACAGATGCTGCTCTGGCAGTGCTGAGGCACAGGTTTGTCACTGTTGCTAAAAGATGTGTGGCATTAGGCCCTCCTCCTTCAGGTTGGATGCTGAAAAAGCTTCCAGGTGCTTCTCAGGGTTTTTACCTCTTTCTTTCTCTCCTACTTTGTTATTTCTTCTTTTCTCTTGTTCCTTCCAGTGTTCTTGCTCTGCCTCTGTGCTGTCTGAGGGAGTCCAGGTCCCCAAATATTATGGTTTAAGTTACTTGTAGCAATGAAAACCTGTATGACTTTGGAGAGCTCAGCCTCAAGCTTTGCTTGCTGATGTTGAAAGTAATATTAGACAGGACTAAGACAAAAACTGGTGAAAATCCCCTCTCATCTCCTACTGCCTTTTCCCTCTGTGTGACATTCCAGTGCAGACCTGATCTTTTTGCTCTGTGAGAGGGGTTTCTAATATATGAACCATGGTCATGCTCTGTGATTGAGGATTATCAATGTTCATCCTTTCCTGAGGTTATTCTAATGTATGCTGTCTCCTTGGGTTTTGGAGTCAACTTCTCCTGAACGTTTTCATTTCTTGATTGGTTTCTTTCTCTACAGTAAGTCTGAGGAAGCTCAAAGCTGGGGGAGATTATAGACGCAGAGCAAATTCTTGCTGATTTGTTAGGAAGAAGAAATATCCCTTCTTGCCCTTCCTTAAGTCTTCTGGATTAGACTCTCATATGGCTTTATATTCCACTGAAAATAAAACAAGTTATGGTGTCCCCATCTCTTTAAATACTAACAATGAGGAGAGTCTGAATATATCACCAAGAAGAACAACCCTCCCCCTAAGAGCTAAGTGCAAAGTATTAATTAATATTGCAGACCTCAACAGGAAAGTTCCACCTTCAGAAGATTTGCTGGGTCTAAGGCAATAGAAGGCCTTAGACCTTCTAGAAACAGGCCAGAAACCTGTTTGTTTGCTTTAAGCTTTAGCAAATCAGCTGAGTGGGAATCTTTTCATGCCTCTTAAAAGGTGTTGTTTGGTTCCTAACTCATAATGGAGATCCTGATCAAGTTCTAGTTATTCCAGGGTTATGTCTTTACTAGCTGGAATTGACTATTCAAAGAATATTCTCCTTCTACAAACCAGAGGCTGTCCATCATCTTTAACCATCAACTTGGCTCTTCTTTAGTTGGTTGCAGCATTTAAGCATGCTTGCCTATTTTCATACCCTAACTGTAATATTTTTCAGGTTTGAAGCAAGCACAAAGATCCAAGCATACAGAATTGAGTTATCAATATTTAATTTTATAGTAAAACAGATGTATAATAGACAGAGTTGCTTTTTTAGGTTTTCAACTGCCTGAAGATAAAATGGTCCCTGGATATCCTCTCCCATTTGCCACCAAGGTCAACTTCTTCACTTTCCCATATGCTATTACATTTCATTGGTCCTAGACCTCACCTACATATCTTCTATCACCTGTCATCTGCCTACTGCAATTGGCCTCTTATCCCCTTGGATCACTCCCATTATTGAAACATGGTGAAATCTTCACATATTAATGTTTTTCTTCAGGAAATTCTGGCCTTAGAAATGGGAACGATCAAAAAATTTTGGAAGTGTTTAGGCACGCAAAACTGTGCTAAAGACTGGTGCTTCACATTGCATGGTGCATACCTGCCTGAAAAATGAACAATGGAAATTTGGTCATAGCTCGTATCTTTAGTGTCCTAATATTTGAAAATATGTGCCCAGGAGATTCGTGATTGAAGCTTGGCAGTACAGCAGAGACTGTTTCCTCTGAGACACTGACACTTTAACTTCTTTCATTCAGGGACCATCTTAATCTAAGATTGTTTAGCAGTTGTGTGGAATAACTGAACTCAACCACCATCAAATCTGCCACCTTGCCTCTGACTGGAATTCTAGGTGAATTTTCCTAGATCTCTGTTACTGCAGTTTTTGGCTGTAGGGTGATGGAGGAATAGTGGGATGTTATCCCCTGAGCTTAGGCCTCCCGAGTCTTGGTCCTCTTGTTAAAGTGAACTTTCAGAAGTCAACTGCTTGCTTTTTGTCAAATACACAGATTTGGGGAGGTATTCAGTCTGTTTGCAAATATAGTAGATTTGCTGTGCTTATAAAGTGATCTTCCCAAAGACACAAAAGTATCACACTTAAATATTTTTCCTACAATTTCTTCTGTCACCTGAATTTCTTTTCATTTAAGCAATGTAAGGTAAATGCTTTTTATGTTTCTGGGCATGGTTTTTTTTGTCTTTTCTAAGTCCACAAGTAATGCTTTACTGTTGACATTCTTGCTCCTGGAAGGAATTATGGGCACTTTAACTGGGCTGACAGTGTATAATGGCACTGTTTGTTCTACAACATGGTTTATTTGTAACTAAGCTGAAGGTGTAATTTTCTAAATTAAAATACATTGTAGACTAAAGCAGAAAAGTTGTTTTTCCTCACCCTGTACCTCCAATAAAGGTAAATTATACCATAGATGTTGTGTTTCAGTTCTTTCCAATACATTGGGAAACCAATGGATGGCCAAGTATTTTGAATTTTGTTTTGTAGGGTGTTTTATTTGTTTTGTTTTTGTTTGTTTGAATTTTTTTCTTCTAGCAATGTATCTCTTTGGGAAATTTTTGGTTTAAAAGGTTTCCAATTTCAGTAAGTATGGTCTGTTCCTTCATTTATGAGTAGCGGAACCCGTTCTAATGTTGCAGTCCTTTGAATACTTATAGATGTGTTTTTCTTTGCTGCTGCATGTAATCCCATTAAAACTAGCACAAGTCTTTGCAGAACGGGAGCTGAGATTTATTCTGCCACTGTTTTTTGGCCTGTATTGTGTTAGTCACATATGCTGTGATGTTAGAGCGATCATGACAGGTACACTTAGCTTCACATATGCTTAATGCACACAGGACTGATTTCTCCCATCATTAAATCTTTTTCTGTAAAAGACAAGGTTCTTTAGAAAAAGGTTTGCTTTCTTTGTGGAAACAGGCATTCTATTTGAAATTGAGTTGCTTGCAAAAAGTGGCTTTTTCAAAGGAGACTGTTTCTTAGTAGCCTGTGTATATCTCCCTTCTGTTATTAAAAATGGTGTTTTCCCTCAGGCCTGCAGTACCGTCTGAAGCAGTGGAAATAAAATTGTGTCTAGGATATTGATAGTGTTTTTGAAGAAGCTACCTTCTCTGCATGTGAGCATGTGTGATAAAGTGGCTGCCAGTGAGAAAAGTTTATTGCATATTGGTCCTTAAAGACATCACAGCCTCCTCATTACTCTAAGAATAACTGTAAGCTCTTTGGAATGACTGACTTTTATGATAATCTCGCAAATTTATTGCACTTCATTTTAACAATTTGTATAGGCAGCTAATTAAATCTGATTTAATGCTTTGCTTTTAGGAGTGGGATTCAGATGTGTTTCCTGTGTCAGAAGCAGTTGAAGGCAGAGTCCAGCAGTGCAGTAAATTTGTGTGATTATCATAAAAGTCAGATGCTGTATTCTTGCAGAATTTTTTCTTTTTAAATTAGAACTGTTTTGACAAAGTAGCAATTGGAAAATCAGACAGTTACGGCTAATAACCGTAAACTGTCATTGGAAATACATTTTGTTTTCTGAATTCAGAAACTGATATGAGGAGCTGGAAGCATATTAAAAACCAGGGAAATACAGGAATTATTCCCAGAGTGTTTCAGCAGTTAAGACAATAAGAATATTTGGTGCAGTGAGAACATGAAGTACCTTGGTAGGGCTGAGCAGGTGCTGCAGCAGGAGCTGTGTGAGATTGCTAGATTGGATAAGAAGTGGAGGTCTGAAAAGGGGGTGCTCCTTATAACCTCTGGAAATATGTATTGAATCATAAAAGGTTAATCCTGCATTGTCATTGCTGTCTTTATAAAGCTTTCTAAATTTCAGCCACAACCACTGTGCCGTAAGAAGGCATTTCCCGTGAAGAATTGCAGCACAAAACATTTTAGATACTGTTTAACATAAAGGATTTCAGCAATAAAGATGATTTTCCTAGAAAAGGGAAGTGTATGATTGTTAACCCCTATGGTGAGTTGTCAAGAAAACATTATTGCTGGATTTTCAAAAAGAGTGCAATTTTGTGATCTTAAGCATTTGCAACTACCCAGCTTGCAGTGTTGAGAGCTTCAATGACATTGCACTGCTACAGCATAAAAAACTTATTACTTAACAGCTCAGAAGAAACATTTGTGCCTAGTGTAAGGCTGGAACTAAATGGGCCGAATATGTCTCATTAATTTCGGCTTGCCTGGAAACCTACTGGCCAGAATATTGTTCACATGGTGAGTGATGGATGAAAAATGTGTTATTGACCAGTGTTTCCAATGGAAGCATAAAATTGTTCTTGAAAATGGAGCATGTTGGCTGTTCAGCTAAAAGTCACCATGTGTCCTGGTAAGGTATTATTTCTTCAAATAAAGAAAGGGAGAGACACCATATTAAATAGCCCCTTGTGATTTGAAACAAACAAATAAAAAAGATTCCAAAAGAAAAAAAGGGAGAAATAAAACAAGAAAAGAAAGAGCTGAAGGAAAACATAACTTTTTTTCCCCAAATGTTTTATTTTCCTAAGTAAATCAATGCTGTAGACAAATTTATCAGAGCTTTATGAGTGAAATAAAAAATGTCTTTGCCTTTGCTGGTGTGTAGCATTCCTGTGGTGGTTCCCCAGTTACTTCTGTGTGTCTAGAAATAGTTGATTCCAAGCAGGTACTATGGCAACCACTAGATTATCTCACCTGGATCATAACTTTCTAGTGATGGGACAGAAGAAGAATCCCTTAAAAGAAATAAAAGCAAAACTGCTCCACCATGTAAGTAACTTTGAGCAATTATTCATCCACAGGAGAATGTTATGGAAGTTTATTTTTACATGTTTTCATAACTCACACAGTTAATGTTCAAGGGACAGAAGTTAGAGCTGGATGTTAGAATGTGACAGTAATAAACTCCTCCTAACAGCGGAAGCCTTACATAAATTATTGGCTAACAACTGGTAAGGTTATAAAATCAGAATATTCCAAAACCTCTTTTTACTTACAGAGTTACCTAGGGAAATGCAGCAGAATACATGAGGAAAATAAACAAGGATGTGCAGATAAATCCCTTAATGACTGGGGAAAAAAAATGGTTCTCTAAATTCCGAAGGAGACCACTGAGTGTGATGGTCATTGAAAATGAATCCGCATTTCTTTTATGATGAAATATTTCTTTTACTATTATTTTAGGCTTTGATGGTAGGACTCTTAAAACACCCAAACATGGATTTTAGATTTTCACTTTCTGTGAAACAACAATACAATTTATGCTTTTGCCTTGAAAATTCCACCCTTGTCTAGAATATTTTCTGCTGCTCACTAATCCAAGTTTTAAGGAAAACAAAAACATTTAGTGTTGTATTTCTGGGACACTAAACTTATTTCCTATATACTTGCCAGTAGCAAAGATTCCTTCATTAACATCTTCCAAAATATATGTTTTGAAATTAAAAGATCTGCCGGTATTTCCAAGGGCATTCCTGTGTTTCAATGGGTTAGAGCTGGTCATGGAGACTTTTTTCTCTTAGCTGGAAATAACAATTGCTTGAGGCTTTTCAGGTTTGCAGTTTGTGTGTGTGCATGAGTGTTTTAATGGTATAAATGCTGAATTCTGCGCATGCCCTCTGCTGTGTTGGTTCTTGGGTCTGTCTGCCAGCGTTACTACTTCTCCACACAGCAGAAAAACTCCCCAACCTTATTTAAAGTGCTCTGGCAAAAATAGTGTCAAAAGGTCATTTTTTTAATGAATCAGTGATGGGACTCCTCTAAATTGTACCAAAAACTAAACAGCCTTTATCAGGAGGATACTTTGGATGAACTTTTGGACAGATCCTATACAAGGGATTCTGGGAGGTGAACAAAGAATTCAGCAACTTCATTCTGGCAAGGTAAATGACCAGGACTGACTGTTGCTCAATTTGTTTTCAATGTCATATGGGCTGGGAGAGGAAGGGTAAGTATGGGACAGCTTTGTTTTTTAGTTGGAAACCTTACTGGCAGGCTACAATGGTTTGGATTCTGAGGAATTTTTTTTAATGCCAGTCCAAACTATATTTTGTGAGTTCCAGACTTAAAGTTTTTCAGTTCATATGTGCATACATGTTTGCAATTTGAGTAAGACAGTTCTGTGTGGGCTGAAAAAAATCCTACTTATTTTCATTGGTGTATTAGTTAATATACTTAGTTATTTTACTGATTTTCAGGTGTAGTCTTTTTTTGGTGACGCATACAACTTGCAAAGCTGAATCGGTATTTAACCCCATATAACCAGAGAAATTTAGGTTTTCAGGATGATGCTTTATTTATGCTTCCTTGAAAAAAGATCCTTTGTATCGCTGAGGTGTGTGGACACTTTCCGTTCATGTGAAGTTTTCCTAGGTGTGTGTTAGCTGTTAATAATACCAAAGGCCTTCAAGAACTTGAGCTCGTGTTCATGAGGAGCGAGTGCCTTGATGCCTTAGGGAATGGCACTTCTTTAAAAGCACAAACAACCTAAATTCCTTCCTGGGAAGAATGCTGGAGAACAGGGTGCAGAACAACTGGGATCCAGAATTCACTCATGCTCTGCCTGCTGATCTGATGCTGGTGTGGTTCCGGTGTGGGGAAACATCCTGGTGTGAGATCTGTAGGTCAGGGGCTGTTGCGATCCTGCAGAGGAATGAGAGAGGCTTTGTGTGCACAGAGCAGCAAGGATGTTTAGTTAGAGCAAAGCCTGCCACACATCACTGTCCTCTCCAGCAGCCCTCTGTGGTCCCCAGTAGCCTTGGGTCAAGGTCTGTCCTCCTTGTTTTTGCCATGCCCAAATTTGAAGTCTCCATTACTAGGAACAGAGAGAATAACAATGTAGGTACAGCACTTCATGTGTTCAAAGCTCTTCACAAACACTGAGTAATTAAGCCTCAGCAAGTCCTTATGAGGCAAGTATTTATTCCAGCTGAGTGTTTGTGTCTGCAATCAAGAATATGCTAGACTTCATCCACCTGTCAATCAGCCTAATTGATTTAAATGTCTAATTGGGTAGATTCCCTCAAGTAAATTCTGTTTTAGAAAGGTTAGCCCAGGGAAAAGAATTATACAGGGGAGAAAAACATTGCAAGAGGAAATCCTCAGCCAAGGAAAGGCAAGGACAACTGTCAGTGGTGGTTTTAAAAGCAGCTGGGTAGACAGGAGCTATTTTTTCATTGCTGCAAAGTATCTTCAAAGAGTCTCAAATAACCTAGAATTAAACAGTCAGTCTTTGTAAATGGATTGGTTTCAAAAGGAAAAATTCAAAGAGAAAATCCCTAGTAGTGGCAATGAGTAGTAGTATTAAGGAGTGCAGTGAGGAACTGAGGGAAGCTGCTCTGTGTATGAGTTCCGACTGTCTCATCTGCACTTGGTCTAGAGCTTCCCTTTGCATCTTGCAGGAAGCTGGCATTTTGAAACTAGATGATTTTTAGAGGTCCCTTCTGACCCAAACCATTCTATGATTCTGACACTTCTTCTGCCGTGTTGAATGGTAGTTAGTGTCTAAGTGTGCTGCAGGCTCACATTGCCATGGGGATGTGGAGAAGGGGAAAAAGTTACAAATGGGAGACCTGAGCTGGCAGGTGTTGCAAAGGGAGACCACCAGGCTCAAAGAGATGTTGTGCTATGGTCTCCTCCAGACGTTTTCTGTGACATTTCAGGGAACTAGAAAATGTTTCAGGAAGTCACAGCCCTATCTTCTACCAAGGTATGATTCCCGGGGCCTTCCATATGGCCGCTGGCAAGCCTGGCCTTTAAAAGCTTAAGGAAAAGGATCCTGTCCTTTTCTCAGTCATCAACTGTGGCTTGTGTTGATCAAGGCTACAGTGGGACTGCTGTCTATGCTGGAGTACATTTTGCATCCTCCTTCACTGTCTGTGCCTCATTGCAGAGCTGCGTGTAAGCTACAAACACTTTCCATTGGGTCTTTCCTCCTATTCCACACCAGTCTCATTCCTTTCTGTGTGGCTTCAGCAAAAACAAACCTTTATAGCTTGGGACATTGCTGCTGGAGAAATATTTTTGAGAAATAGTTTTAGTGGGACTTTATATGAATATTTTAGCTACTTTTCTTAGATAAGTGCTATGAGGATTAAGAAGAAGGAGGTCTACAAAGACTGTTTAAAATACCTCCCGTGGAGCAGCATCCAGAGACCCTTCTTCATTGTGGTAGGGGATGTATAAGTAGAGTCTAAAGAGCAGCTTAGAAACAAACAAGCAAAAAAATCCAGTGCCATTCTTCAAAATTTCACTACTGAAGGCAATGCTTATAAAAATCCACAGTGAAAGTAAACAGCAGGTAATTGTTTTGCAGTTGCTACAGAGAATCCATCTTCTTGCCTGCATCCCTTTCTACAATCTGCAAACAGCTTTGAAAAAAGATATGGTTGTAGTTTCAAGCTGACAAGGATTGCAATATGAAATTCATTTCAGATGGAAAAAGAATGAAAATTTGAAAAAGGATGTCTGCAAAAGCACATGACTCAGGAAGCTGTATTAACCAGTGAAAAATATTGCTTTGCGTATTGTAACATCAAGAACCTTTATGTCGAAGTAAAATCCAGTAATGTTACCGTGTTTTAAACACAGATGTTACTTTTGTGTTCACCCATTTCTTATAAACAAAAAGAAGAGTGTTTAAAAACAAAAGTAACTGAATACATTTCCAAAGTGCTTTAAGCATAAGACAGATAATTTAGATGATGTTCATCAAACATCTGGTAAGCCTGGAGAAAAGTATGTTCACAGGTAATATCACTCTAGATTTCTAATAAGCGTGGGCTTCAATTTCCAGTGTCTCTCAATAAAATTGGGCCCTTGTAATTTTAGGAAATGAAAGTTACACTACACTTTGTTACACAACACCTTCGTGCACATGTACTTATTTTTTCCAGTGTTGCTGACTTGTCACAGAAACTATACCGCTCACAGTACAAAGCACTTGAGAGAGGATTTTTCTATTAACCAAAATGATAAAGGTTTACAGTGCTGTGGTGTCTTGAAGTGTCTCTTGACTTGAAGAGCCTTTTCAGTAATTCTGTCTTTACTAAAGCAGCTTTGGTAGTTTAGCAAGAAAACATCTCTCATGGTGCAGCTGCATTTAGGTGAAGTGACATCCGGAAGATAAACAGGACAAGTATGTGCTGGGTATATTCATCCCACATTTGTAGTATTTGTCATGGCTACGGCTGTGTGACCTGCCAGCTGGTCTGTCTGCAGAGGAGAGAAGGTGCTCTTCCTAAACTTGTAAGGAAAATGAAAGTGGAAAGGACAGGAAAGCAAAAAGAAATGAGAGGAGGAAGAGAGGCGAAGGATTGTCTTAGCTGACAGGAGGCTTTTGCCATGGTTCCTGTGACCTATGAGCTAAAGGTGCCTTGGGTGACGTACACATGGGGCTGTGCTGCCAGGCTGGGCCCACAGGCTCCCAGATTAGCCCTGTCTGACCCTTGCCTCCTTCCTGCTCATGCTGTTGTGAGCTCTTTTTATTTGGTGATACTTCAGGTAGCTGGTGAGTTCACTTGCCTGCTTGGTAAGGTCTGTAGTGCCAGGCAGAGCATGACTTTCTTTAACCCTCTTCAATCTTCCCTCTGATCCATTCAGCTCTTATATAAAACCTTCAGAACAGAGTACTAAAAGCAGTGGACCTTTCTTATCCTTTGCACATGGGCCTTGAGGCATAGCTACTGGGAATTATTTGTTATATGGACACTCTCCTTTTTCATCTTAATAGAAGTGTACGTTTTCTTTTTCTTCCCAATGATTTCCATTAACAGCCAATAATGCTTGTATAAATTGTTTCCCACAGGACTGTCTTCCTTGGCAAGACTGAATTATTTAATATATTCCTGCTTCAGGCAGCAGGAGGATGTACACAGAAATCCCACGGTGCTCAGGGAGGTCTTCTCTGGTGAGTCTGCCCCAGGGAACCCAATGAGTGCTCAACTCCAGCCAAGGCCTGTGAGCAGGATATGGAAAACTACTCATGAACATTTGTTAAAACCATACTTTTAAGGCCTCAGGATCATCAGGTCTTCAGAAAAAGAAGTCAAACTTCACTTGACCCCGTGAAACATACTGGGTGTAAGTAAAGTGATGGTGAAAGGAGGGTAGAAAAGGGGAGGTGGTGGCCCATCACTGCCCAGGTCAGCAGTACCAGACCTGTCTCGGCTTGCTGAGGGTGCAGGGAGCTGTGCAGGGACCAGGGGCAGCTGCTGTGCAATGCAGCACCTTTGATATTCTGGTACCTGCCCCCCACGAGCAGCAGAGCTGCTGTCCTGGAAAGCGAGGTGCTGGAGGAGGAGGAGGCGAGTGCCAGCCAGAGTAGGACCGTGGTTTCCTCTCCCAAAGCCTCCAAGCCTCTGCAGCCCTGCACATTCACCTGGTCCCAGAAAAACCCACCCCGTGACTCTTTCCTCTTCAAGACACCTGTAATGCAGGATTTTTAAAATTTGCTCTTGGACTGCCTTGTTTTCATTCAAAAAACACACCCAGGCTATCCATACAGCTCTGTACACAGCTATAGGTTTCTGATGTTTCCTTCCGCTTCAAATGTTTCAGTTTTATTACGGTTTCTGAGGGAGAGAGCCCTGGCTGGGAGGCCACCGGGTGGTGCTCTTGGCACAGCAATGGGGGCTTCAGACGCTGCTCTGCACTCGGGATCGAGCTCCGTGTGAGAGTCTGGGCTTGGCTGCAGCAATAATTTACAAATGAACTTTGACACCAGCAGCTGTTCCTCTCAGGATGCACAAAAATTTGCAGATTTTGAAATTAGTCCAGAAAAACACACATTTTAAATATGGACATCTTCTCACGATGTCTCCCATAAGGAAAAAAAGACCAGTTTTGAAATGGGAATCTTCTTGACAACCCCTCAGCAAAGAGTGTGGTCCGGTGGATGGCTCTGATGATGCTTCGACTTGTGCATAAGGGAGGTGTGTGGGATCACTTGTGCTAGCACAGCTTTTGCTACGTGTACCATAGCTGCCATGGGCAGTGAATGTGGAAATTTGGTGGTTTTGTTTTAAATGTCTCCAGGGGAAAAATGCAAAGATGTCTTCCTTCCGCCTGTTTCCCTGGATAAAATCTCCAGTGTTTTGGTCCCAAGGATTTGCCCCCGTGGAGCTCACATAGTGCCTGTCCTTGTGGGGAATTCCCAGCAGGGATGGTCCCAGCAGCCTGTGCCACTGCTCAGAGCCCTTGGCTGCCTCTGTGGGAGCCAGGCTCACACCTGGAATGTGCTTCCAAAGATACTCTTCTCTCCTTCTCCTACTGAGAATCCTTTAAGGCTTCCCTGCTGGAAACCTCTACAGCCCTTTTATTTCTGGAATGGTTTTCTGTTGCTATCTGTGCCTGTAGAAGTCACCCTTTGGCAACAAATGGCACCCTGTGTTTCTCACCATTTGAAAGCTTGACTGTTTTGGCCACTATTTCGCCCTCACCTCCCATTCAGCTTGTCTGTTTTAGAGATGAAATCCAAGATCGTGCCTGTTGCTGAGATGATTAGAACTGTTGTCAGTGATGTGCCATCTGACACTGTCAGGTCGAAGGAAGGATCCAAACAGAGAAGAACAGGGGACAGTCTTGTAAGTCATGTCCCCAAGTGATAAGCAGATTGGGAGTGGATGGAGATGTTGGAGATAAAATGTGTTATTTTGTTCTCTGTCTTACTGACTAACGTGGGCTGTTTTCTGTCCTTTGAGTCAGAGCTGAGGAACTTTGTTCCTATGCAAAACTAAGGCTGACCTGTGCTGCTGTAGCTTCAGCACTGGTCCTGGACCAGGCATTCCCTATAAGCTGAAATTGCTGGGATAGGCAGGAGTCAGCTGAAATGGGGGCTTGTTGCCAGGCAGAGTGTCAGAGGAGGACTTGGGACCTCAACAAATTCCCTTTCCTCAGCCTCTTTTTCTGATGTTTTACTTCTGCTGGGGGAGACACTGAATTTTTATAGCACTTTGATTCTTCAAGTTCCTCTCAAGTTACGCAGCTTCTTCCCACAGCCTCCAGCATCCTCCTGAGAAGGTGAGGCACCTGGCAGAACAAAGGCTTTTGAGGTGCTGGTGAGCAGTTCTCTTCCTGCTGGCAGCCCAGTACATGGTCACTGCCTTTCATTTTGGGTATGGCACAGGTGCTGCAACAGCACTGGCCTCTCCAAATTACTGCAGGAAGCAGCTGCCCCTATATATAAAAGAAAAGATCACTGGTGCTACTGTTGTAACAGCTGACACTCAAAAACCAAACAAGACACCAGAATGGAACACTGGTTTTTCTGTGTGCAGCCATCCTTTAATGGCTCATGACTGCTCTTAACTGATGATGTCAGAGCCTGACAACAAATTTATTTTTTTATTTCCAGAATGTATTTGGGGAACCTCAGGCATTTATATTTCCCTTGCAATGTCCAGTAAAAGAATTGCAGCCACATCTGGTTCCTGATTCTTTGGGCCATGTCAGAATTCTGCTGGGTTATTTTCGCCCAAATTTTGAGACCCGGTCACCCAAGTCATGGATTCCAGCTGTTCCACTGCTGCTGCAGGGCAGCACTGAGGGACAGACTGCAGGTCCTGTCCCACGCTGAGAGCAGGACTCGTGCCCTTGAATCCAGGGTTTTAGCCTGTGTCAGAAATGGCCATCACTGCGCTTGGTGGAGTGCACTGTGCAAATGCACATGGATCTAATTTTAAGTCTGCTGAAATAAATCTAAATGTTTATGATGGATGAAAATTCATTCTCCTTCTTGAGTTAAACTGACCTTTCTATAGGGATGTCCTAACAAACAGGCAGGACAGGGAGAAGCAGGAGGTTGTTATTTGAGGACAAGTCTGTGGTAGGGTTGTTCACTTAAAGAGCCCACTAGTATGAAAAGAGGGAAAAGACAAGGAAGTTGCCTGGAAGGTGTTGTGGTGTGTGCTTGCAGTACATCCTTCTTTCACAAGAGGTCTCTCTGTTGTCTTCCAAAGCTCGGAAGAGATGAATTTGCAAATAAAACGTCAGCTATGAGGGAGCTCCTCTTCAGATTATTATTATTATTTATAAAAAATGTTTGGGATACATAAAATGGTGCCAGACTTGGACAGGGAAAATGAGTTTCATACATGACTCTGATTTTTTTTCCTTTTCATGGACCATCTCTTTTAGCAACATAAACCATTAGAATTGTTGGATTTCAAAATCAAATGGAATTGAAGTGATCATGCTTGTAAAGAAAATAAGTTATGGGGTCTAATAGACCCTATCCTTCTTATAGTAGATCAAAACTTTCCACTTGGGGTTAAGTGTACTGTTCTGTTGCAACAACAATAATAACACCACCATCAGCAGCAACAACAATTTAAAATTATTGTCTTATTCCCAGAAACCTGAACTAGCAAAATGTCAGTGTTGATGGCTATGCAGCAGCTGAAACTTGTCTGGGTTGTAAACAGTTCCAAATACACTGCTTCCTTTTTCAGTGCCTCTCTGCCGTGTGCTTTGCTGCTAATTGTAGCCTGTGCCCAAAAGCAGAACCCAAGACCCTGAACAATCAGCATTTCTGGTGGAAACCTTCTTCTGCACCAGAAGGGGGTCTGATGTGGGAGTGAAGAAGTCTGAGGCGGGGGTTTGTGACCTGAGGTGGACCATGGGCTGTAAGCCTCATTATGGGCAGTTTTTTATCTTGTGAACATGCTTGTCTCAAAAACAGGGGGTAAGCAAGGGGAGACAAAGGTCTATGAAGGCATCAAGTAAAATGGAAATTCATTTTCTTTATGTTTTCTCTTCTCATGTGTGGGTGGAAGTTGGAGCCCTTGCTGTACAGGCATTGTGTGAAGGACAGAGTCCTGTGGGCACTGTCTGACACTGGCAAGTGCTCATGCCCCAGGCGCTGGGGGTCACCTGCTTCCCCTGCTGGAGGTGGTCACTGAGCTGGCAGGGAGGTTTGCTCTGGGCTAACATTGCTTTCTCTCCCCTGATGTCTCTCCCCTGGTGTGAGTTCTACAGCATTTGCTCTGTTTCCTTGGTGCTGCTGGCTGTTTTTCAGTAAAAGGCACAAGATCCTGGTATTTCTAGACAGGGTGTTGTCTGGGAAATGCTGTGGTGGGCGTTAATGGCTGCCTATGTGTGTGCACAGGTGAGGGATGACAACAGTGGAGTAGTGGCATAAGTAAAAGGACACTTGGGTACTGAAAAGGGTCATATTTTCTCTAATTTGGTGTCCTGGACGCTAAATGGCCTGACTTGAATTGTTGGTAAGCAGTTTGCTTTAAAATACATTTCATTTCTAAAACATACTTTTAACAAGAAATTATGCTCTGAAGATGCTCTTGAAAGAGTTGCAGAAGATGTTCACATGCACTGCTTGAAGGAAAAAAGCTACACATAAAATGTAATATGCTTTGAACATCTTGAGGAAAAGGCCAGAACTCTTTGCAGCCATGAAGAAAATATGTGTTTGTGCTTTAAGTGGTGGCTGAATGTTCAGACCATGAGAATAAGGGAGAATTTTCTAGATAGGCTATGCAGATTTTATTCAAAAGGAAGTCACTGTGACCCCATAAAGTTTGTTAGTAGCTGACAGGTGTCAGGCATGACCCTGTGGCTTGACCCTCCTCTGTTCCTTTTGTTTGCCACTGAAAGGTGGGTCTGATATCCAGCTTTATAGACCCTCCATAGCATTCAGTTGTGTACAAGGAACACACTTGGGAGGGAAGCCTTTTGGAAAGACACTTTTTTTTTTTTTTTTTTAATGGAAGTGCATCCAAGCTTTAGGTCTTAGCTTAATAAAGAATTGTGGGAATAAACAAATTTTGGTTATGAGGGTTGAGGTCAGCCATACTCACGAGTTCACAAGAATAAAACTTTGGGATTGGGTCATTTATGTGTGTTACAAAAGGCTGCCAAGTAGTTTCTGTTATAGAAACAGCTGATTGCACGAGTGCAGAAAATGTCTGAATGAGAGCAGTCTGTATTATCCAGGCATATTTGGGTTTGGGACTGCATCTGTCTTGCCATGAATGGAGCATAAATGGCAAAATGGTTCTATTTGAAGCTCCAGAAACTCCTTAGGTTTATGTACATTTTAAAATTTGAGCTCTGAATTTATCTGCTCTCATTTGAATTGTCATCTGAGTTTACACATCTATTCTACACATCATATTCTTTCAGCTGTTAAAAAAATAAAAAATAGGTTTGAAAGGGAATTAAATATAACATTTTTAAAAAAACAAACATTCTGGGTTGTTTCTTGTTTTGCTCTGTCCTATTTGCTAGATAAGCACCTAAATTCTGATTGGGTTGACTCATAAGATAAAATCATTATATGTTACCCTGTATACCACTTTGATTATCCTTTATGAGATGGAATGTCACACCTGCCCAAGTGTTAAATGTAAAATATTTTTATATGGCATCCTTTATCTCAAAGCACTCCATGAAGCAGTGAAATGGTGCTCTAAACTTCCAGATGATGGGGACAATTACTGCTGGGTGAGTCATGTTTTCAGAAATGATTAAGGATTGGGATTTGGATCCAGGAGCCTGTTCCTCCTCTTATGTTGTCCCCTGCAGTGAGGAATATTTCTGGTGTGTTGTAGGGTACAACTGCTTGGCTCACATGGTTTAAATCAAATCAGAATCAAAGCTCTTATGGTTATCTAGTAAACCAACAATTGGTGGACATCAGTATTAGCAGCACAACAGGTAAATCATGAGACTAGATACTTTCAAGATGCAAATTAGAGTCTACACGTGCCTAAACTTCCTCTTATAAATAACCCTACTAATGCTCTGGCAATGCTGAACTGATGTTTACCTGCTTCTTTTATCACTTCTCAGTCCTGTAAATTTTCATGCATCTTTCTCAGTTGATTCCAAGCTGATGCCTTTCCTCAAGCCTCTACAGAATTCCCCATCCATTTCTGTTTGATCCATCTGATCTTTGTCTTGGGTAAACTCTGTGAACTCCTGTTCATTTTCTCCTGGCAGTGTGAATTTTGAGGCAGGGACTGTCTCAGTACAGGGTTCTCAGGACTTTATTTGCAAGCACTGTTTACTCCTGCATCCCTTTCACATCATCCCTTGTTATTAGGGGGCAGGTGCCCCATGCTGCTGTAATTTCTGCTTCTTCCTAGAATTGGAAGTAACAAAATTAATCTCTTGATAGAGAATTTTAAAGCACCTGAGCGGCCTAAACACACCAAATCGTGTCACTTTGTGAAACTGGGACTCAGAGTCCCAAGATGCAATTGAGAAAGCTGCTCACTGTGATTTTTTCCTAAGGACTCTTTCAGCAAAGAGCACCTTCAGTGAAAAATGCTGTGAGCTCTTCAGCATACAAGTAGAATGTGCAGTTCTAGGTCTTGTAAACTCAGCTGGAGGCCCATCTGCCCGCTGCACATGTTGGATCCTAGAGCATTTTACAAAGGAGTGTAAAGAGGTTGCCCTCAGAAGACAAGCAGCTCAGCCTGGCCAGAGCTGTGCATCGTCCTGTGGCTGGAGCTGGACAAGGAGCTTCCTCACTGCCAACAATGATTCATGGAAACCACTGATGACTCATGGAAACCACTGTTTCAGGTGGCAGAATGACCACTCATGCACACAGGAGCCTTGACCCATGTTCCAGCAGGGATAAATTCCTCATGCTGGTTCCCAGTTAGTGGGTTAAATGTCCTTGCAATCTTCCTCAGGGCAGCAAGGAGCTGTGAGTGAGATGGCTTCCTTACAAAACCACTCAGGCTCAAGCACAGAGTGTTACTGAAGCCTGAGGAACAATCAGGTCCCCAGGCAGCAGCACTGTTCTTACAATTACTGTCTCCAGCTGTATTTTTGAGAGAGAAGTTAGTGTTTGAAGACTGTCTGTGCAGGTGTTCTTGTCTGCATTTTCCTTTCTAGACAGCATGAAGGACACTTTCCCTGCTCTGGGCTAAGGATGCCCTGCCAGAAAAAGCACTGAGCTTTGCAACTTCTTGAGAATATCGAAACAAACAAAATGAGGAGCATAAAAGATGAATTTCCTTTGAAATTCAAACATCAGGGAAAAAAGCACATCTGATATGTGTCAACTTGCCACACAGAATTGTTTTCCGACAGGATCCATTTGTCCTTGCCTGGAAATTTAATCATAAAAGATATCCATTAAATACACCCAGTATTGATAAAGCTATTTAGACACTAGTTCAATAAAAATTAGGCTGCTCTTTCAGGAGTATACGTTCCATTAATGCCTCAAACTCTTTAATTCTAGTGGTACAGGTCAGATCTTCTAAGTTATCTATTTTCCTTGAATATACTTAGAATTTTATTTGAGCTTGAGTGAATCTTTCATTGAATTCAATGCCTGAGATGATGGTAACAGTTCTTAATACCTTTACAAAGAAATTATAATCACCCAGTTACTGTGGTTCAGAGAGCCAAGGCTGTATTTATCCTGCAACAAACTACTCAGGAGTTACATAGTTGTGATAAGGCTCTTTCTTGGTGGATTTTCCTAATGTCTGTTCCGAGCTTAGGGGGAAGCTGCAGGGAATGAGGCACCTCCCTGGTGTATGTCTTCCATCATCCTGCCTTGGACATGTGCCTCTCCCATGTGTTGTCTTCCACCAATTCTTCTAATTCACAGCTTTGCTTCTTTCTTGGAAAAAATGAAGTTGAGATCCTGGAGAATGGCAAAGGGGCTGTTTTCCTCCAGACACAGCAACACAGCTGTGCAAAGTTTTCCATGACCACCTCTTTGCCGCACGTCTTGCTCTCCCTCCGCCGTGGGGTTTGTGGCGCTTGACCTGCTTGTGCAGCCTTCTGGGACACACTGTAATCACAGGCTGCAGGCAGGGATGTCACACACTGTTGAGGCTGCTTCAACCACTCACTGGCTAACTCTCTTGTACAGCAAAACCCCAGGAAAACTGTGCATGCATGTGGAAAGGAATACTGGTTTCTGAGTTACACAACAGAGCTGGAAAGCAGACAACCTGTTTTCTACTGGCTAAGTAGGTGATAAACCTGTATGTTTGCCCCAAACTTGAACTGAGCCTAAACATGAAGGAACAGAGCAGTTTGAGTATTTGCCAGCCTTTTTGCTCCTAAGCTGTTTTACTAAGTTGCTTTGCAATCCCCAGCCAAAGTTAAAAATAATTAAGGGCCTAATCTAGAAGGTGATGGAAATCAGTGAACACTTTCTGTGACTAACAGAGAAGTCCTTTTAGAAGACTATTTACTTTTTCCCTCACCAGGAGCCCAGCAGAAGTAGGATGTGCGTTTGCAGTGGATGGAGATATTGCCTCTGGGATTCCTCGTATCATCCTGACCCAAGCAAAAGCCATCTCTGCCCATCTTTCTGCTCTCAGGACCTAACCAAACTGGCCTTGTGGCTTTGTTCCTTCAACATAGGCTGGGGCATTTTGAGAGCAGTGATAATGTGCTTTCCCTGAGGCTGAAGTCGGGATGTGCTTTCATCCCAGACTCGCTGTATCCTTCTGGGGGCTCCTAAAAGATTTTAAGCAGAAAAGCCTAGTTTTGGGGTTTTTTCTAAGCCTAGAAAAAACCCCAAAACTAAAAGGTCCCATTGTATCTATGCTGTGAGATGAAAATTGGGTCTGAGGTCTGGTTGGAGAAGATGATTTGCTGGCTGTATCTCCAGCTCAAAGCATGCACTCTGTAAGGAGGAAGAGCCATACCCGGGGTTAGGCTACTCCTGTACCTGTAAGGTTTAGTCACTTTGACCAGTTTTCCCCCTCTCTGGGACTGTTTCACAGGTGGGTGACAGCCCTACAATCCCCTTGTCTCACCAGGACGGAGGTGAGCAGAGCCAAAAATCCTCAGCAAAGGGAGTGGCAGAGCTGGAGATAAAACCCAAGAGTCAGACCTGCAGGATCAGAGAAGCATCCCTGCAGATGGAGATTCCCATAAATCTGTCTCTTAGGATGTTCAACCATCACTAACAGATTGTGAGGGCTTCTGTCTGCAGAGGCCAGTGTCCTGTCCATTGACAGAGCAATTTAACTTAGGGAAATTAGAGAAATCTGTATTTGATGGGTAGCTTACTTGATCTACTCGATCTAAGATCTTACTTGATCTTACTTGCAGTACATACAATGATTTGAATTTTGACCTTGATGTAAATGACAATTTGTTACAATAACTGTGTCATGCTGGAGAGTATATCTGAACTGGGAAGGCTCCTTCACAACCACTTCTCCTGGGATACAGGGATTTTCAACATATTCCTTTCATGGCAGTCAATACCCTATTTAGGTGATAGCAAACCTTAGTGACTGTAATTTAGCATCCAGTCTGAAGTGAGGTAACCAATTTGCTTTCCTAATGATATAATCAATGGTGCAAGGGCAAGTCTGTGTTTTTCTGCTTGCTGCTGGCAAGACAAGCAGCAGTGTAACTTAATGAATTACATGAACTGCCTGTTGAGTATCTTGAGAGTCATTAAAGATTAAAAAAAAAAATCACACCTCTCTTGAGAAAGCCACCAAAGTGTTTTGGAGGGCAGAGTAATATCTCCAATCAATTACCATTGGCAGACTACTATGTTGAATTTCTTATGATATTTTTGTAAGATAGATATAGATATATACATTTTTTTTTTTCTACAACCTACCAGTTCTGTTGTCAGTGAGAAACCTGCAGGAAGCTCTCATCTGGCTTTCTCAATGTCAAGAATCTTCTCTGTAGTAGCTGAGCTAGGAGTCAGGGCTTTTACTTTACTCCCATCATTTTATCACCCACTTCATCAATTTTATTTACCAACCTTGCCAATTGATAAGTGCCTCCACTTTCCATTGGTGCCACTTCTATGCCCAGGGAAGTGGGTGAGCTCACAATTCCCACAATATTACACCACAATAGCTGCAGTGCCTCTAACCCATGAAGGATAAAATCCAGTCTGCTGCATTTGTCCTTGTCCAAATTAAATCACTGGAGAGGCAGATGAGATTTTTTTAGAACACCAGGAAATGCCCAGACCTTTGACACTGAGTTCCCCTGTCCTCCCACGAATGTCTCTCTCAGTGAGAATGGTTTTGATGTGTTGGTACAAAGCCAGGCTGATTTGACTATTCTGAGTTCTTGCACTGTTTTGAAACATCTGCTGAGCAAACTTAAATTAAAACAGCTTAAGCAGGTGCAGCTGTTTATCCTGGGAGTTACAATAGTGCAATTAGCCTGATCTGAGCTGTATTTGGGTACATTGCAAACTCTGTGGTGGATCATGCCTGAGTTTCACTCTCTATGTCTCAGTTCAAAGCAGAAATATGCTGGTGAAATATTGCCATCCCCAATCTTCTCCAGGGGCATTGTAAGACTGCAATTAACTTTTTGG
Source organism: Prinia subflava (assembly GCF_021018805.1). NCBI lineage: Eukaryota > Metazoa > Chordata > Aves > Passeriformes > Cisticolidae > Prinia > Prinia subflava. The sequence goes on along the minus strand of NC_086247.1, from coordinate 105,767,217 downwards.
AGGCATCAGTTACAATTGCCTTTACCCCACCAGAGTGGAAGGTTGGCTGTAGCATCAGTCGTGCTGGTGCTCCTGTCTTCCAGAAGCCAACAGGTGTCTATCTGACTGCTCCTCCTGAGATACTCACTACTGAACTGGAGTCTGTCTGGAAACTAACAGCAGGGGAAGAGTAATGTCTCTGAAAAAACCACATGTGGGTATTAGAAAAAAGAAGTAATATTGCTTTAGTATCAGATCTTCACAAAAGAGGTGATGAAAATAGTTGGAAGATTCCACATTGTGTTCCTTTCATACTAAGTTGGGGGACAAAGCAATGAATGGGGGGCTTAACAATGAATGGAGAAAATATTTGTCTGGGGTGCAGGCAACCACCAGCAGTCTGCATTGCACATCTTCCTAATCTCCTTTGTGGCTCCCTGTTAGCCATTGTGTTAGCCTTCACTCCTGTCTGAATAAACTGGATCGAGCCTGCAGCTATTTTTATAACACTGCCTCAAGGTACCCAGGCTGCCTGTTTGCCTCCTGTTAATGGAAGTCAGGCCCAATTATATGCATGTTGGGGATAAGCTGTTTCCTCTTGCTCATAATGAATTCTGACCTTTCCCAGGATCTGTCTTGTCTGTTTATTCAATAACACACTAAGTGTTTTATTTATTCAATACCCATCACACTAAGGAGAGAAATGGAAAAACCCCCAGCACAATGGCAGCCATCTGCCTTCTGTTTTAGCAGCTAATGATGATAAAGCACAGGTATGAAGCAAGCAAATGTGACTGTGTAGGTGGGCAGCTTTGACCCTTTGACAGGAGGAGCATTTCAGCTGCAGTACTGGATTGAAATTCTCTCACATGTCAGCCTGGAGAAGCAGCTGTGGGCATGGGGTGCTTTTGTGCTGGTCACAGTGGTCTTTCTCTGTAGGGACCAGTCTCTGAGAGGAGCCCATACTCCTGGGCCAGTGCAGTGTGGTTGTGGGTGGGGATGTCCCTGAATCCTTTGTGCCTTGGGGCTGCAGTGCCAACAGGGGAACTGGATTTTTGTGTGATAATTTTGGAGGAAAAGTGTCATGAAAATTCAGAGGTTGTGCTCTTGGGTAGGTTGGGAATGTGTAAACCTCAGAGTCTTTTGAAAATTTTCACCCTAGCCTTTGTCCATGGTACCTCCAAGCCCATTTTTCCTCTTGATGTTTTCATCCCTCTGTGTGTGTGTGTGTGTGTGTGTGTATGAAGATGAGGCAGCTGCCAGCTGCTAAATTACTGGAACAAAGGCAAGTTTTCTAAAGCATTTTATATAACACTTGTTCCCTTCCTTTTGATGAATGATTCATTAATGCCTCTGTTTGAGATAATTATTAAAAAAAGCACAATTTTAATTATTTGAATGAACACAAAACATTTAAAAGAAAAATTCTGGAAGGACCTAATTCGTGACCATCAAAAGAGGTGTGGTTCTCAACAAGCTGTCTATGTATGCATTAAACAGCAAACTCATATTTGCCACAAGGGCTGCAGAGAAACAAAATTTCCCTAAATGTTCATTTAAGAAGCTGATGCATTTTTATTGATGTTTAGGAAAAGCCTCCATTGTTTTCCCTTGGCTGCTCCTGGATCTGCCAGGCACAGCTCTGAACAAACCAACCAGGGAAGCTCCGAGGCCTCTTCCAGTGTGTGACTATCAGAGACTGTGTTTTGTTTCTGTACTTTCCCCCTTCCTTGCTCTTCAACCCCAGGAGTAAAAATTTGCCCTGTGGAAGGCAGTGATGATATGTTATCCCAAAAAAACCTGTGAGTGGGAAGGGGCTGGCACAGCCCTGCAGTCTGTAGCAGGGAGTGAAAAGGAACTGACAAGACACAGAAAAAGGAGAGGGGGAGAAGAAATGGGTCAAGAAGGAAGAGTAAGGTAGCTTTGGTCATCAAGAGTGTGCTGCAGCCTTCTTCCACTGCCCTGGGTGGAGTATGGTGCATGCAAAGTTCTTGAGGTGCAAGATTGGCTAAAAAAACCATGGCCTTCTAAAAGAGGATAATTTGTTCTACTTGTAGTATCTGCAGTCAGCAAGAATATAATCTCTGCACTGTTAAATCTGGGCTGGACCACTTTATTCTTTTTCTTTGTTTTGTGTAGTGGCTTTTCTGCCCTCACAGGAATTTCAGGGAGAGCACAGCAACTTGCTTTAAACACAGTTTTCCCCACGATGTCCTAGATATTTCATGACACTTCAGTCTTAATTTTGCTGTAGATCTTAATGGTTAGAAATGTTTTGAAACGTTCATGCCCTAGCCAGTTGGGAAAATGTGAGATGGAGGCATTACTTTTTAAAACCTTATTTGAGGACAGTGCTTTCTAAACTGCTCAAAATTTTGCTCATTTGAGGTATTTCCTCTTCCTTTCCAATAAATTTCTCAGTTAGCTCTGATTGAATATATTGGAAGGACAGAAGGGCCATTGAATTGCCTAAAATAAGCCCAATTTCAATTTAATATTCTTTGAATTAATTATTTTTAAATACAGAGGCCTGAGGATGACAAGATCATTTTTTCCAAAACTCGAATTTCAAGAATTCTCACAGGTAAACCTTGTGTCCATCAAGTGTTTTTATCACTTCATAGAAAGTGCTGTTACCAAAGTGTCACTAACTAATAGCTCAATAAGAATTTGGCATGAAAGCTAGTAATTTGATGGATTGCTTGTAAGCTTTCCTCATAACTGTGCAGTAAATCAGATAGATGTGTAACTGGTACCACATCCCTCTGGAGGATCAGTAGGGGAGTTTAGCAGTGCGTGGAGGGCAGTGTGATGGCCCTGCCCCTCCAGCTGCAGGGACAGGGCACCCAACAGCAAATCTCTGGGTAAAACTCCACAGGCAGGATTAGTGTTCCCAGGGATTGGCTGTGGGAGCACTGGGTGCTTGCTCAGGCAGTAGCTCTGAAGGGATCAGGCTCAGGAAAACACCTTCCTCTTCTGCCTTCTTAAGCCTGACAGTTGTGTCACTCTACCTGGAGGCAGCTGAAGTTCCCTGATGCAACAGGATGCAATGAGAAGGAGAAGGGACACAAGCCACTTTGTCAAAGTGTTCTGTAAAGAACTCCTAGCCTGCATCCCCTTTTTCTTTTTTTCTTTTTTTTTTTTTTTTTTTCTTTTTTTTTTTCTTTTTTTTTGAAAGGACATTATTAAAAATAGTGACCTGTTGCACATTTTTGTCTCCGTTGGATCAAAACCTTCCATGTATGCCTTTCAGCACCTTTTATTTACTCAAAAAATGGGAGCATCCCAAAGTTAAAATCAAGCACATGCAAGTCTCATTTCCAAACCAAACTCAAAGCATTTCTGGAATGCCACTCATCACTACATTACAGCCATCATAGCTCCTCCAAACCCCTCTCCAGTGCCACAGTTATTCTCTGGCTCCCAAAGCTGCTGTGTAATTGCTGTCATCTCAAGTCCCTTTAGAGCAGCAAGAGATATTGTAGGGAACCTTGGGACCTGCAGCTTGATCCAGCCAGAATAGGCTCTGGGAAAAAAAAGGGTGCAAAACATCCGAAACACAGTTTCTCCTAGGCATCACTTGGTATTTCAGTTGGTGGTTTAAAAAAGTAAAAAGGGATTTTTAATTTTTTTCTTTGTTTTTTGTTTTTTGCTTGAGGTTTGATTTTTTTTTTAGCTAGTGGGTTTGTTAATTTATCTCATCTCCATGAATGTGTTTTTTTATGGAGATACTTGTGGAGAATTACCTAAATTAAGATATAAAAATATACATGTAGAACTTTGCATGTGCCAAAAGATGACAAAGATACTGGGGAAAAATGGGCATTGATTATCTTCCACCTTGATTTAATACAACTTTCCTCTAATGAAAGCTCCAGCAAGCTCCACAGAAAGAAGGAAGATCCCTATACACCTGTCAAAAGGGAAGGTTTGGAGACATCTTAGTGTTTTTGCAGTCTGTACTTTTTTATATTTTTCAGCATTGCATTTTTAATTGAAAAATTAATTATTAAAACAGTTTGAGGGCAAGGAAACAAACTGATTGTTTTTAAATGAGAAACTATGTATAATTTTTATATTTTTACAACTGTTCAAGCATAAAATGGAAGGAGAGCATGTAGGCTGTAATCTGCCAGCTGATATTTTGATTCCTCCTTTGCATTGATTGGAAGTTAGCACATTCTGCCACTGCTAGTCCATAAGACAGCATTAGAAATGGATGAACCACCATGCCTACACTGAGAACCAGTGTAGGCTGAGAATTATGAACTGTATTCTAAAATTTTCAAGTCACAGCAAGAAGATGTTTTTTGTTTTTTGGTTGTTGGTTTTTTTTTTTTTTTTTTTTTTTTTTAACAGTTTTTTGCCCTTTCTGCTTCTGTAGGTAACATGTGAATGGATAAGAACAAAACTGGGGAAATATAAGAAATATCTTGGATGTAGAGAGTTTTTTGGTTCCACTTCTGTCTGAGCATGGTTGAGCCTGAGAAACTGGAACAATTTCCTAGAGGTTAGACAGAGCAATTTCTATCCTTCCTTCATCTCTTCATGTGAGGTAGACAAGAAGGGACAAAGGAATCTCCCACCCTGCTCCACACATGCAGGGAAGGACTAATTTTAATCTTGTGTAATATAGAGGAGTAGACCCTGTATCATACTCTGGTTAAAAAATATTTCCATGTGGCCCAAGGAAGGGATTGAGAACTGGGATAGTCCAAGTTTGTTCCTAGCTTTTCCAGAAGGGGAACTCAGACAAACTCATCTGATGTTTTTATGCCTCTGCAAAATGGGGAGAGATACATTATTTAGGATTAATAAAGATAATTTGTTAACATCTGAAAGGAGTTTAAGTTTAAATAAGTTCCCTAGAAGGAAACTGTTGTAGGAAATGTAGGAAAAGTAGAAAAGAAACACTATTGTGCTTCAGTCCAATCTTTCGTTCACCCCTTCTTTCTGCTTTCTTTGCTCTAAAATGCCAGTAAAACAGAGTACTCCAACATCTTTAAGCCTGAGTGAAATTTTTAACTGGGCTAAGTCACCCTTGCAAATTGACCTGTGTTCTTTGGAACAGAATGGCCAGTGACAGACAGTGATGTATGGTGTGGAGTAATGGGTGGTTGATGCCCTTGGGAAAAGGAAAGTTTCTTAGAATAGTCAAAAAGTTTTCTCTCATTATTTCTCAGCTGGAAAGAATGGAAGTGAAATGTTAGTGACAGGACTAACACACCACATCCCTGCACACATTTCTCCTTCCTAGCATTATTCCCTGTCAGTTTTCACACTAAACACTGGAAGCTCCTGAGGAAGAAAGGGAAATGAATAGAAGTCTAATTTCCCTCGCGTGCTCACTGCAAATGCTGTGGGGCAATGCTCTGTGCCTTGCAGAGGGGTGACAGACACAGCTCCCCATAGCAGCTCTGCACGGACAAGTGCAGTGTGTGTGCTTGGATACTCCCTGTCCACAGCTCCGTAAATCATCGCTGGGAGCATCACAGGGGGCTGAGAACTGACTTGCTGCTACTGCAGGAAACAAGCTGAAACAGCATATAGACAGTGCCCTGATTTACAAACATTTCCTCCCTAGGCCAAGGATGCCTCTACCTCTGCCTCTACTTCTACAAGGAGCTGATTTATCTTCTGTCTACTCTCTTGTCTGCAAAAGTGCCGGTCATTAGTAGCTCTCATTGTTCAGCTTCTGAAATTTTTTGCCATTGCTGTGATGCAGCAAACCCTGTGGACTTTTTCTACATACTTATGTCCTGAGCAATGACAGAATGCACTGATACTTCCAGGTCAAGTTGTTTCTGCATCTGTACATGCTCACAGAGTTTTCTCTGACTCCTCACTCACACCTGTTCCAAAGCTAACAGGAGTCACTGTGAAGTTATTCTTCATTGAAGGGAAAGATTGACTCAGTTTTCTCCATCTTGTCTTACATAGCAGTGCAAGAAGTTGAGCCCCAAACCTGCAAAATTATGATATTAAAGGCACATCTCTACTAGAAGTGGCAGGTCCAGTGAAGGCAGGAGTTTCAAAACAAAAGGTTATTCCTGATGGCACAAACCTGTCTCTTCTCTGTGTCTTATGGTCACATTTTTTTCTCCATTTTCTCTAACGTGAGCCTTTCTGACACACTGGCACACAGTGAACATCTTTGCTCTTGAGTACATTTGCTCCGAACCAAGGCCCACAGAAAGACAGTTGCGTTTTTGAGTGCTTTGTATCAGGAATAGTTCCCCATTTTCACACTGCTGGTTATGTTGCATGTATGGACTACAACCCTGTAGTCTGGTATACAGGGAGTCCTTTAAATCTTTGCTTTGTGTCAGAAATGCAGATGAATGAAGTCATCTTCCATAAGAAAAGACTTTTAGAAAATCCTCCCACCATTTATATCTACCTGAAAGTGTAAATGCACTGATGATCTGGAGCACGTTGCCTGTATAGACAAGAAATTGTTCTGTTGATGAACTAGATATCGAGAGAATCTGCACGTACTCTGAGTAAAATGTCACTGATTTAATTCTGGTGAAACAAAGGGTACATAAAGAGGTTAGATTGTGCTGAGGATAAATGGATGCTAGATGGTGGCTAGATAAATCAGTGAAATATCAAACTATATGAACCTGTGTTTTTTTAAAATATGTGTCCCTGACCATCTCCTGGGGGAATTGTTAGATTCAGGATATTGTGTTAGCTAGACTTTTGGTCTTGCCCAGTATCCTCGTTCTTCTGTATTTAATAGGTTCAGCACAATTCTTTGCACTTCTTGTTTGAAGAAGACTTGCAGAGTGTGAGCAGTCCCAGGCAAACAAAATGTGTCTGGTGCTCAACAGCACTGTTGCATTGTTATGTTAAATCATCTCAAACAAAGTGGGTGAATTTTTTTCCTTTCCAAAGGTAAAAGGGAGGCACTTTTGAAGAACACTCTGGCAGAAATGCATAAAAGGAGTGGCTTGAGCTGCATTATGGAGATGATTCCTTGTCAGCTATGGAGGGCAACCAAACAGCTGCCTAAATATAGCTGTCTAAATTTTAAATCATAAAACTTGGGAGAGATGATTCTTTTTTTTGCAGTGACATTTGTCAGCTACTCTCTTTTAATGGGCGGGACAGATCCAGCACTGGTCCAAGGTCTAAGCTGTACCATGTTACAGGTACAAGATGAAGACTATGCCACTCAAATCATGCTTATCCTGTGAGTATCTGGGAAGTATTTCTGATTAGTTTTTGCATTATGTCAAGTGTTGCTCTTGCCCCAACATTGAAACTTGCTGAACCGAAGGAAAGTGTCCTTCGATGTATCTTATCTGTAATGCCATCCAGTGAATGTCAGAGAGAGGCTGATGGTTGTTTATTACCTCCTGGGAAATTGCTCGGCCTAATTTATGTGTGGAGCTTTGCTAGATGGGTGAGAATGCAATCCCATCAGTCTCGGTGTGGAGGGGGAGGATTAAAAGACAGCCTCATCTGCAATGAGAAAACTTCTCTCTGACATCTGGGCCATTAAAGTAAATGACAGGTTTTACTGCAGTGTCCATCTCTTGGAGGGACATGGACAATTTGCTGCTTAAAACACAAGCCACAACAGAGCAGTTAGGTGACAACTGAGACCTTGGCATCAACAGCCAATATTGATAATATATAGCACAAACTCAACAGGAAAGGTGGAAAATGGCACAAAGACATGCCTCGTTGGAGTAGGTAAGAAAAAAATGCTTCCTCCTCAGTTGTGCTCCAGGGAGAGAACCTTTTTGCTCAGTGCGTGCTAAAGACAAGGAGCTTTCGTTCTTTTTTTTTTTATTTATTCCTGACAAACATGATTTATGAATTAGAATACTTGCTTCATTACTGAAAGGATCTATCTGCTCAGTGCCCTGACACAATGATTTCCTTCTAAGATTTTCTGCTCATGCATTTCCTAGCCCCATTTTTACACTGTCTTGTCAGTTCAATAAATCATTACAGATAAGTAAATCCTTCTCTTAACCTTATGGATTGATAGCATTGCTAACATTTTCTGAACATATTAGTCCCAACCTTTCTAAAAGTAAAGACATGTTGCTTTGTTGTGCAGCACAATAAACACAAAAGCATACTGGTTCCCCTTTTGGGTAAAATTAGTAGTTTTTAACCCTTTGCATTGCTTGCACACAAAGTCTTTTAAGTTCTCCACCAAAGCTGTGAAACTACTTTTGAAATGCATGTGTGCATCATCATATTTGAGTATTTTATCATTGGCTACACATATTGAACAGTGCATTAAGCTTCTTAGCAATTTCACAAACTGTAAAAAAAAAAAAAAAAAAAAAAAAAAAAAAAAAAAAAAAAAGGAGTCTGTATTTTTAAAGAACTTCTTACTTTGAACTTCTCTCTCTACTAGGAGAGTAATTTGGTATACAGTAGCATGGCATTCAATTTGCTTTAGTTTTGTTATAGTTCTTTTGCCAGAAAGATACAGGTCTGCAACATGATTAAATTAATTCGACTTAGAATAAGAAAATAAAGCCTGGAGGTTAATGGAAATTCATATGCAATGAAAATGGAAATCAAACTGGACTGCAGAAAAATTGCAGCAGAGACAAAAACATTCTGTTTGGGAAAAAAAAAACAACCACAAAACCCAAGAAACATCTCATTGCCTAAATAACCTTTTCAATATTTCTCAAAGAAAAATTATACTTTGTGATGTCAGAGGATTTTTTCTTCCATAATTCTCAAGTGCTCAAACAGTGTTGTGATAGGATTCTATTTTCCTAGCTCACTGAAAGGTAGCCACTACTTTCCTCCTCTGTCCAGAGGAAAGATAACTCGTTTTAATTTCTTCTGTGTGACCATTTAACAAATATGCAAGACAAATCTCTCTTGCCCACCTTTCACAGTGATGTCTCAGCCCCTCCCTTCAAAGTTTCGTGTCCCTTTGATGTCTGTGAGTAGCCAGCTCACCACGCTGTGACATGAATTTATTCATGGAGACAGGAACAAGTCAGGAATACAGATGTTCCCTTAAGCATTAGCTCTTTATCAGAAAGCCAGCCATGAGTTTATCCCTGACAGTAAGTTGAAATAAGGCCTTAGGTGTGTTGATTACCTCTTCCTTTTTGTTAGGGATTCTTTTGCAGCTCTGTAGGCTCAGATGGCCCACACAGAGATGAGCAGCTGCAGCAGTTTTCCTTTACAGAAGTAAGTCCTTTCTTCTGGAAATCTGGGGGGACAGGATGGCTGCACAGCTAACCAGGGGTCAGATTCTGATGTCCTTTGAAGGTGTGAGGACTTAGGCTGAGGTGATTTAATTTATTTCTCTGGCTTGCTCCAGTAACAAGGTACAACACATAGTGAGCACAGGTCACCCACAATGAGAGCAGTTGCTATAATTAGCTGTCATCATTCTGAAATACAAGCGCTGAAAAAAGCTCTCCAAGCAGGATTTTTTTCCTCTTTTCTCCTTTTTGTGGCCTCACCATTTCAGATGAATACATCTTCCCTGAAATACATCAAAAGACTGCCAAGCTATGTTTCACAAGGTAATGCAGCAGGTCTCAGATCATACTGGACTTTCCTAGTAGTGAATCTTTCAACCCAGAGCGTTTTTTCAAGACTGTGATACATCACCTTATCTTTCCTCTTTCAAGGTATTCCATTCATATTTAATGTTTCCTGGAACTTCATCTGTATCCAATTTCCTGTGCATATCTTGGTCTAAATAGTAGTCATGCAGCTGCCCTTCACAGGACTTTTATTCTATTTTCTGGATTTTCCAGTGTTGGGTGTGCCAATGCTTACGCCTTAGGAGCAAAACTTACCCAATGGTGCCCACAGAGGCTGTGGAAATGGTGTTTGATATACTCCATCTCTATTAATGTAATTGGTTAGTGATGAGTGATGGATGTAAAATATGCAATGTCCACATCTTAGAGATAACTTGTGATGGAGTAGGAGTATGGTTCCAAAAAAAGAAAATAAGGTAGACAGATGTCTGATGCCCCAGTGCATAGGCATCGACCTGTTCCAGAGCTTGTTGAACTCTGGGGCAAGGAGACAACCTGTGAAAGCTGCTCAGACTGTGGTGTTGCTCTTGCCTGTGATCTGTCTAGAGGGAGGAAATAAGCACTGGGTGTTTGAGGTATGTGAATAATGTTAGTCTCCAATGGGATGCTCTGGCTCCTGATTGTCAGACAACTAGCTAGAGCAAAGAAGGTGTTTGACTCTGTGACTTGTACCTTTGAGCAGCGAGCATGCATTTAACTTTCTGGTGTCAGTGGAGAAGAACCCCCATTGAAAACACAGGTATTTACAACCCTTTATGAAATTGCAGCAGCCAGAATTCTGAATGTAAAGTAAAAAGTGCTCTTTACAAGGAACAGTGACCCATTCTACCATTACCCATAGCTAATTATTGCTTGTAATTTTCCCTTTGAAAAGGAAAGATAAAATGAATGACAACAGAATCTGATTTTGTAAGCTCTAATGCATGAAAATACTTGCATGTAAGTCCTGATGAATTTTACTGGAAAAAACCCCAGAAGTTATATAAGGCAGAAATAAATCTGGAGAAGCATTAAATCAATGACATCCAAAGAAAGTTACTCCATTCTAGTTTCATTGCCCAAGGACAAATAAGAAATAGAGATCTGTTCTGCACTATCTGGGAAGGTCAAAGATGCAAAGAGAGCAGTTGTGCCAGCCACAGTCACAGAGATTGCTTGCCAATGATGTAGCAGAGGCATCTGGCAGGTGCCAGCAGAGTTAGAGAAGGGAATAAAGCTGCTCTGTGGAGAAAGGTCCCCAGATGTTAGACAGTGAGACCTGGATTACCCTCCACAGCTGGAAGGAAAGAAGGTGGAAGGAAGAGCTGGCAAAGCAAACTCCCTGGTGTACAATGTGCCTGACACCTGTGTGTTTTGGAATGTGATTTGTTTAACTGTGTAGACACTCTCCACATCCTTCCTCTGGATAACAAATCAGGTTAAGATCTGGTTTGTACTGTCAAAGACCGGAGTGAGAAAATTTGATACTGATACCAAGAAAAAGAAGGTTAAAAACAACTACCATTTAACCTACAGTGATGTTTTTAGCTGGGATATTTTTTTGATGGTGGTAACTCAGATGTCTACCAACAAGTAGAATATAATGCTGTCTAAAAATACAAAATATTCAAAACTATCATACTCTCAGAATTACCTTAGCAGTAGCACTACATGCTAACATTATAATAATTGCCATGAAGCTGATCATACTCACTTTAATAACTGTTATTGTGTCTGCTACTGCAACTCTAGGCACACCGTGCTTTTATTGGAGTTTTTAAATAAGTTTGAAGAATCTTTGAGCCATTCAATGTAGACATGTTGTATAGCTGTGGAGAAATTTCTAATGAACTGTTTCCTGATGAAACTTGAAGGCTTCTGACAGACAGAACCTGACACTGACACTCTCTGACATAATTTTGTAACTCGTCAAAACTTTTCTGTCATCTAGGCAATGGAGAGCACTGATCTATTAGTGTTTGAATTCTTTATTCTTCTCCTAAGTGAACTTTCTGGTACTCACTTAATCTTATTCCAACTTTTTTTTTAGTATGTGAATGGAGCAGTCCAGGAAAGCCCCAGAGATGGATCTTGGGTCAGGCACATTCTCTGATAATTCTGGTACCATCAGTAGCATTGTGAACTGCTTATGCTTTCCCATTGATGCATCCTAATTTACTGCTTGACTGACTTAACTCCTCTGTTGAGGTTGTCTGTAGGACTCCTCTTTAGCACTAGTTTTATTCCTATTAACTGGCAAAGTCTAAAGTTCAAGATTCCCTTTTGTTTGTAATGATAGCAACCACCACTTGGGCTGTAGAACCAGAAGAATATGTGATAGTGTGCAACAATCCAGACCCAGACAAGATATTGGTTGTTGCTCTAACAACACATGAGGCTCTCCTTCACCCCCTAGCCTGCATGGTTTTAAATAGCATTTCTGCTTGACTTTTCCTACCAGACACCCCAAAAATTTCTCTCAGATGCAAAACATTCAAAACCCTTGGCAGACCAAATCAGGGATCCAATTTGGACACTGAACAAGGGCCATCCAGAGGAACAATTAACTGTCTCTGCAGCACTCCATGGAACAAAAATCCAGCAAAGATGATGGAGAAAGAATGGTAAAAAGTCTCCATATTTCATTTATATAAGACCTAACTCAATGTCTTTCTACTTCTGTTACTAATTTCTAGGTTGAGACAGAAGAAAAAGTAATATGGGTATGGAGAAAACTCCAGATTTCCCTCTGTTCCAGTGGGAACTCAAGCCTGTTTAAGACAAAGTTGTTTCCACAAAACACTTATATGCTCCAATAATGGAGCAAATACAGCTGAATCAGTGTGTTCCCTTGCTTGGAGGAAATAGTCTTATAGCTTGGGATCATATAATTTCAGTTTTACTGAACCTGGGATGAAGGTAGGAGATTGTGTCCATGCTGCTTCATTGCACTGTATGGCTTTTGAGTTGTGTTCCACCTTCAAGCTGTATCAGCCTCAGTCTCTAATTTCTCTTTCTGCCCTTGCTTGAGTAAAACTTGGCCCTGATTTAAACAAGGCAAGGTGCTGTCATTAATAGCAGCTGCCTATTGATGTTGATGACATGGGTAGTTTATTCTGCAGATGGTATTCAGAGTGGCATTGACTTTTGGGTTGCTCTCAGCACCCCATCCATCAGCTGAGCACTGCATCAGCAATGCTCTGACACTTAATAAATTTAGAAGGGCTAGGATTCTTTAGACAGCTTTATCTGTTTTGGTGGCTTACAGAAAACCTGTGCTTTTGTCCTACCAACAAAACAACTTCTCCATTTTTGTCTTCTTGGACATCTTTGGGGGAGGAAAGGGCAGGATGGGATTGCATTCCTATGCAGAACTACACAGGCTAGGTGAGTGAGACAGAAACCAGATTACTGGACCCTGTAGATGTTTGTCTGTCCTGAGCCAACAGGGTTGTAGAGTAAAACTTTTAGAAGGTCTGAATATATCTCTTGATGACTTGACTTGACCTTGAGGTGAAGAGAATTTTCTAAAAACTGAGGAATGGAAATATTTGGAACCAGGCTGTAGATCTGTAGTTTGCTAAACAAGGAGCAGAGCATGAGAGCCTTTCCTGTGATTTGAGAGGGAGCTGAACTGGATCCCCTGTCTTAGGACAAATCCTCCCAAGTTACTCAGTGATAGCTTTGCACTAGAGATGCTCTTCTTTCCCTGCCTCTTTCTTTCCTTGTGTGCCTTTCCTTATATCTGTCAGAAATGACCAGAACAACACAAGGTCCCAGGCAAGAAAACTCTTGCACACATCTATGTGCAAGGCAGTACCTGCTCCCCAGCCTCCCGTACTGCTCCAGGAGCTGCATCCACACTGCTCCATCTGTTCAGCTGCCCTCTGACAGACCACCTCTCTCCTCATGCTCATCCTCCCTGCGGTTCAGTGGCCTCACAGCTGTGCTCTGTCTGCCCCTCTCTCACCACCACCCCCCAACAGATGTTCCCTTTCCAGTTTGTTAGCTGAGGTGGGAAAAGGTCACTGGCATGGCAAAACAGAGAGGGAGACAAGTGATGTCATCTCTGACAGCTGTCCCTCCCCCTCCTCTCTACGGGGTGGTGAGGACAACAGGCAGAGCTGTGCATGTGGGATCAAGCAGCCAATCCACCTGTCCCTTTTTCTGCCTTGAACATGGGTAGGCTGAGGTCTAGGAGGCAAATTGCTTTTGGTGCAGGCACTGGGATTGCTGTGAACAAGGAGGTTTGTGGATTTCCTTGCACATGCCAAAGCAAATAACCGAATCATTGCTAATCCTGACTTCTCAGCTCCTTTCTATCCCTTTATTCTGTATTTTGTATGTTCCTCACGTGGCCAAGCTTTTTCAGGTGTCTAGGTTGAGGGGATGGCTGGCTGCAAGTGCCTCCTATCACAAGGGTTTGCCCTCTTCAATTTAATCCCAATGGAAATGAGCCTGTGAGGCATGCTCTCAGAGGATGTGTCTGCCTACCTAAAAGCCCTTTGCATATCTGACAGAAGTGTATTTGTCTCAAAGTGTCCTACAAGGCTTATGAAAGTGTCTTGTGGAGGAGAGTGGTGCATCCAGAGAGGAGAGGCTTGTGCTACACTGGCATCAGAGAGTCACTGATGTAAAGAGACACTGGAAGCACTGTTCATGGGTGTTATTTCTAGAGTGGAGTCATTGCCATTTAGGCAAGAGGGAAAGTTTCCTAATGACATGCCTGCTTTCTTCTTTATTTATAATATTGTTTGTAGTAGGGTTTTGTTTTGTTTTGTTTTGGTGCTGCAAAGTGGCAAAGATGGAAACACATATATTCAGTGCTGTTCAAAAACAAACTCTAAGAGCAAAGCACTCGCAGGCTAAAGTAATACAGGCCTTGCACATCTCCCTTCAAAGGTGAGCTTGGTTTAATGGAGCATTCAAGCAGTGTTTGGTGTGTTTTGTCTGAATACATCTCCTTTCTGAAAAGAAGCCCACAGACTAAGGTCTGTGCATCCCTGGGACAAGCTTGAATTCAGAAGCTTGTGGATAGCTCCCTCTTGCATCTGTCATCTGACCATTCTAAAATTTTATTTTTTGTGTAACATACAGAAGGTGATCTACTGCATTGTGGGTTAGTATTTCTTCAAGCTTTCAGGTCATCAAAGACCTCTACCAGCTTCTTTAGATTATATAGACGAACCAGGGAGCACATGGGGCTCCTGATGGCTGGTGCTACAGAGCACTCATGGATTATAGAGGAGATTAATGGGGTTCCCATAATCTGTACCAACATGCAAAAATGTAAATCTGGCTTTCTCTCAGTGCTTTGTGCATTATGATCTGTTATTAATTTTTCCATCTGCCTGAGCTACCCTCATGGGACCTCCAGCTCCCTGGCCCTCCTCCCTGCTGTACTGCTGCCTAGCCAAGCACTGATTGTCAGGCTGTGCCACGTGGGATCATGTCCACCACAAAACTGCAAGAGTCTGGGCCCAGCACCAGGGTAGGAAGGGGAGAACAGAGGAGGAGAGCAGGACAGAAGGTTGTGTTTCACTCCTGGCACCGGTGCAGATGTGCTGTGCCTCCAATGACACATTTTCTCCCTTGTCTTGCTGGGAGATGCTCAGCAGTGTCTCTGGGAAGGAAGATGTGGCCCCAGGGATGTCTGATCCAGCTGGAACCCAGGATCCATGGGGAAAATGGGAGCAATGGGGAAATGAACTGTGACTCCAGCAGTGCTCAGTAGCAGTCCAGAAGGAGCACATTTTCCTTATCACGAGGCTGCAGATACAATGTGTGCTTTTCCTTTTGTAAACTGTAAAACAAACAGAGAAACAAACAAACCTTGGGGATTTTACTGATTCTCAATTTAACAGCTTCTCATTTTCTAGTGGAAGCATATATAATTCCCTGAATTTGTAACCAGCTTTACCACTGTCTTCTATTTCCATTTCCTTCCCATGATGTGGAGGTGCACCCTGCAGATGTCCTTTCATCTACTCCTTAAAGTAGGTGAGTATGTTTCACTGTAAATTAGCCAGACTTTTTGCAATTTGTCTTTTGGAAATGATCTGTAGTCTTTTTATATGTGGCCCTTAGCTGCAAAACCCTCTTAAATCTCTGTCAAAGAGGTAATAATGAAGAGAATACATTTTTATGCAGCATGGTCCTTCTGACTGCAGCACACAGTTATCTCTTACCCTCCGATGTTCCTGCAGTACATTGAGCTGTCAATCATCAAATGACCTGAAGAGGAAAAAAGGGAGACAAAGAAGCTGAGGAAAATTCGGGTACTTGAGTGAAAGCAGCTACATTTAGCCAAGAGAGATATAATAAAGATTGCTGAAAAATGTGCTTAATGGCAAACTAAATTAGCAGTATATGTCTAATTTGGATCTACAAAAACTGATGTCTCTCAAAGATACAGCCCCGCACTGAAAAACTCACATGCAGCAGAACCTCCCTTTTTGAGCTGTCTGCACAGGTGTACACCTACACCCTCATCCACCTCACAACCTTTGTGTCCCCTTGGACATTATGGATGCTGTGGAGAACAGCCAGTGCACGTGTCCCATGCACATCTCCACGGGGTCTGGGCACCAGCACTGCCTTCACCTGAGGATGCTGCAGGTGGGAGAGGCTCCAAGGGGGATGTGTAGAAGTCAGCAGCAATGAGAGTTTTCATTGGTGCTGACCAGCTGGTGGCTGCTGAGGACTGCAGTTGCCAAAGTCAGCTGAGGGCTGCTACCTGTGGGTGGCTATTGGACTTTGGCAAAAACACGAGGCAGACAGGAGGTGACAGAGATGATGAGAGCAAGCGTGGATGTGCCTGTTTCTGATAGAACACAGATTTTTAGAGGAGTTACAGCTGGGCTGCATTTCCAAGCACCAGACTCAAGACAGCCTTATCTCCAAGTTGTCCAGGAAGGACTTTTGCAGGACTGATTTTGGCAAGGGAGTGAGGCAAGTGAGGGGTGTTGAAACATCCCAGAACAGATTGTTTGTACTGGCTCAAGTTAGGGTGCTCTACTGTTAGTATGAAGGGTCACCCCACATCTTTCATGTCCTGTTGGGAATTTCACTGAAGAAGCTGTGTTCCTGTGAAGATGAGCTGACCACAGAGCACTTCAGACCTTGTCTTGTGATGGATACTCATTTTCTGAGTGTACACAGGATTCATGGAATGTCTTCATGCCTCACACAAGTCCTCTGGTGGAATTACCTTCTGTCATCCAAACCATCCTGATGCTCTCTTGACTGACTCCAGAAATACCTTGAAATCCACATCTGGTCAGTGAAAAGGAAGACCAGTAGTTTCAGTCTCCAAATCTCTCAGTAAAGTGCACCAGTGGGACTTGTTTTTCTCTTCTCGAAGCGTCATATAAAATGTCTCTCCCTCACATGCAATATTTAATACATAACTCACTGTTTGTACATATGCCAGTAACCCCTTCAGTTCCCCAAAACTGAAATACATCTTGTTTTTCTGACAATGTGTGCTGTGGTCAGTACCCTATTTTAGCATTGCAGGATTCTTCTGAAGGCTCAGGTTTGTGGAAAATCTGATTTCTGTGTTTAAGAAATCACTGAAGCAAGTGATGTGAAAGTGCACACATTATTTCATGGGCAGGAAAACAGGGAAGGAAAATATTAGCTCACACTTTGAGCCTTGTAGAGCAGTCTGCCTGTGATTGCCTTCTCTTTGCTCACAAACTTGACTCATCTGTAAGTACAAAGTTAATTACTGTCTTTATATGGACAAGCCTCAGATCAATCTCTCTGTTACAGACCCATCTGCTTGTGTCCAAATGAAATTTCAGCCTGTCTGTCTGGCATTGCCTCTTGATGTGTCACCGCCGGCTCCAGTTCAAGAAAGCTAAAACTCAGCTGTTCATCCTTCATCACAACTCTTAGCTGTTATCAACAACCTCTTTTGGGGCAGCTCTGCTGTTTGGTAGGTTGCCCATGTCTTGTGTTTTTCCAAATATTTTGAGTTTTCTGCTTGCTCTTTCCATTTTCACATTTAGAAAACACTTTTTAAACATCAAGAAAAGTGATCTGTAATCTTTTGTTGAATCTCCCTTTAAAACTCTCTTTTGTTAGGAGATTAAAGAAACCCTCAAAAACCCAAACCAACAAAAAAAAAAGGTCAAGAACCTCATGAATAACTAAAATTACTTGTGCTTCCTTTCCGAAGCTGAGGCTCAAGTTATTCAGATTTTTTTCTGAAATTTGCTAGTATTGCTATTTAAGCAAGAACATGGCACCTGTAAAAAAAAAAAGTGATTTAGAATGGAGAACAATTCCATTATTTTCACTATAAATTCCACTACTGTTTAGATAGAAGGAGATTTATTTCTTCCTTCAAAGGCCTCCCATGTCAAGAATCCAATGGCATCAAAAGCACAACATCAGAGTGGAGAAAACACCAATCCCTCATCTGAAATAAGTCCTTCAGATCCCTGCATTTCGCTGTAATTTGGTATCCTTCTCTGGCTGGGCCAGGGAGCTCTGCCATTGTGTTAGATCTGTGCTGTGTGCCTCTGAATTTGTACATTTTTCCCTTGTATGGGGCTTTGTGACTACAGCTACAATTTGCAAAGACCAGTGTTTTCTAATTCTCTAATTTGCTTGTTGCTGTTTCCATGGTGCTCTCATTTGGCAGGCAGGGAGCACTCTTAACAAATGCACTGAAGTCAAGCTGGAATTAATTTCTGCTTCTCTCTGTTTCCTTTCCTTATCCCTCCAGTGGAGAGGTGTGGAAAGGGCCAGCAGGAGTGTTTCTTCCTGTCTGATGGGAAGCAACTGAAGCTGGAACAGAGGCACTCCTGCCCTCAGCAACACATCCTGCCCCTCATCCTGCAGCAAGCATGTCCTGGGCCAAGAAGGAGGCCGGACCTTCCTGCACTGACCTAACCCTGATGGAGGAACTCTGCTGATGGAGAGGGAAGGCACAGCAGAGTTGGCAAGGAACACGTCAGTGAGGCATGGCAGGGAGGTGTGCTGCTGCCCTGGAAAACAAATGGGTGCCTCTGTGAGCCCAGGCTCAGGGCAGGAGGCAGACACAACCCTGTGTCACCAGAGTGTGTCTGTGTGTCTGTCTTCCAGGTCTGAGGTGGTCCCCCATGAGTTTATGGAAAGGCAACTGGACAACCTGGTTAAGAAACCTGTTTATTTCCTGCTCTTGATGTCAGGGCATTTATCCCTTGCAAAGGTTATTTTACTAAAATATAAACTAATAAGTAGACTGAAACAGATCTAAATGCCTGTGCTTTCATTCTGCCTAATATGTGTGTTTCTCCTTAAGTACTATTTGCTCTGTTTCCTCATCGACCTTTTTTCCTTTTTTCTAAACCTGCAAATACAATTTATTTTTTTTCAATCAAACTTATAAATTCACTTCTGTGGTACACTGCCACAGTATCCTCACTCTCAAAACTTCAGATGTGGGCAGAATCTGGCTGGAAAGCTATCCAATATCTGGCTGGAAAAAAACAGCAGAGCCAGGGCAGTGATCATTCCCTTGCACTCAGCACTGGTGAGGCCTCCCTTTGAATCCTGTATCCAGTTCTGGGCCCTCACTACAAGAAAGATGCTGAAGTGCTGGAGCGTGTCCAGAGAAGGTCAACAGAGCTGGGGGAGAGTCTGGAGAAAAAGCCTGATGAGGAGAGGCTGAGAGAGCTGGGGTTGTTTGGCCTGGAGGAAAGAGAGCTCAAGGCAACCTTATTGCTCTCTGAAAATACTTGAAAGGAGGCAGGGGCACGGTGAGGATTTGTCTCTTCTCCCAAGCAACAAGCAACACAACAGGCAGCTTGAGGAAATGGCTCAAGTTGCACCAGGTGGAGATTGGATATTAGGATGAAGTTCTTCACTGAGAGGATGCTCAGACATTGGAACAAGCTGCCCAGGGAAGTGGTGGAATTGCTATCCCTGAAAGGGTTCAACAAATGTCTCACTGTGGCACTTAGGCACATGGTTTAGTGGTGGACTTGGCAGTGCCGGGTTAATGGTTGGTCTTGATGATCTTTGAGGTGTTTTGCAGCCTTAATGATTCCATAACTCTGTGATCTTCATGTTGCTGCTTGCTGTTGTCACCCAGAATTCACAGCTGCTTTATCAAATTTCTGTCCAGGTGACAGTTTTCACATCCAAAGCAATTTGAACTGACTTTAACAGTGAGATTTTGTGACATGATGTTAGATACTTTGCACGATCACTGTATAGCATAGTTGTTCTTTTTCCATATTTCATACTTTTTATATTTCTTTGTATCAACTCTCTTCAGCATTCTGCTTGCTTGATGTCTTCCTTTCCTTCCTTCCATTTTTCTGAGACTTGCCTTGTGGTTATTGTAAATGTGGGATTCTCTGCCCCTCCCTTCTGCCTTTATCACTTGTATTTAAAAAAAAAATCAAATAATAATGCATAATTACATTATGCTTCAACATATTTACTTGGTTAATAAATATATTAAGAAAATTTAATAAGTACAGAGAACATGTTGCTAAGTCAACTCCTCATCTTGTATCACAGTCCTTAATTATGTAAATAATCACCCCACAAATAGTCCCTTTGGGTTCAACAGCAGTACATGGACAAGGGAGGATTTCTTATTAAACATTCAAAATTGGGTCCAATGCACAACATAATGAGACTATATTATGGTAATGATGCCTGCCAAGGTAAAAATAGGAGAGGCAGATGGTAGAAGAGAGAAAAATGCTGAATATTTATCCCATTAACTGTGTGAACCAGTTTGAGTCTTAAAATGAGGGCAGGGAGAGGCAGCACTGTAAATCCTTTTCTTTGGGGGATCAGTTTCAGTTCTCTTGGTCATTAATAATCATTAATTCCATTAGCAGCTGTATCTCCACTTCTATTATTAATAATACCACATGAATACTTACTGTACAGGTTCCTATTTTCAGTTTAGTTTATATGATCAGATTTATATTTCAGTTCCATGCACTTATTTCTAATAAAAAAGCAAATGAACAGCACAGGTAACTGAGCCTCCCATTAAGAAGCTAGCAGTATAGCCCTTTCTCTTGTAAATTTGATTTTCTTGGTAGCAATCTCCATTCTGCAGCTCCCTTCTTGGACAGAATTCTTTTGGGACATGGAGAAGAGTCAGAGAAAGGCAACTTTCTTCAGAATTTTCAGTTTAAGATGTCATTGACATGGGATTTGTGAAGTTTATGTGATCCTCCCTTAATTTTCTGGGTTTGTCAGTGTAACTCTGTGAGTAACACGGTCTGTTGTCTAGCCAAGTTAATTAGCTCTCTGTACAGGGAATGAATAGGAAACTTTGAAATCCAAGCTCTAAGCAGAGTGCAGGATCAGCATGAAAAGGAGCAGTGAGGATATATTATTTCACTGGACTGTATTACTTCAGACAGCATCAAATAAGTTGGTGGTGAGAAACACAAGTCTGAAAATTGGGTAACCTCACAGTATCCATTGCTCAGATGGAGAAGAACAAGACTCTTGCCTTGTTTTCTTTCATGTCTTCATGACCACTCAGATTCTTGGTTCTTCTTTCTGTTATCCCTTTTAAAGTGAGTCTCTTCCCACCCTGTGGTTATTGAAGGACTACATTGTCTTGTGCTGCAAAATGGGGAAGACCTAACCTCTTCTGGTTTCTGCCCACCATTCCTGGTCAATTCTTTCAACAAGCCAAGTGGCTGCACTGTGGCAGAAGCCTCTGACAGAGCAACTTCCAAGTTTCCTTTTCCAATTGGACTGGTTGGTTACCTCTGTAGAGTTTGCTCAAGGTCCAGAGGGTGTAAGAACTGTTAGAGACTGAGGATAATCAACACTGTGCAGTGGTTTAAACCCAGCAGTCACAATGCCTGAAAAGAGTTGGTGTGAAAATTTTACCAGGATTTGGTCTGAGCTGAAGAATGCTACGTTGAAGGGTAGGACAGTTAACAGGTCTTAGGAACGTGACAACAATAATTAGAAATACTAGAAGTCCTGTGCAAAATAAATTAATATACCAAAGATTGCTTTTTAATCAAACTGCTTTTGATTCACTGTGTTTAAACATGTATTATATAGCACAAGGTGTGAGTCTGATTATTGTAAAAGTACCATAAATAACTTTCATTCAGTTCTTGAAAGCTGCTCCATTTCCTTAAGTGAAGTATTCCCATCTTATTTAAGGAAAATAAGGGTTTCCATTTATTTTTTAATCTCTTGATCTGTAAGCTATATTTTCTTCTCATTTGTGCAGATGCAGTTCTACTGCAGTCAGAAAGGCTGCATTTTATTCAGAAGTATAAAATAGTTTTATCAAATGCACTTAATAGTAAAAGAAAACTTCTATCATGCCCCATTTCCATTAGCTTACACTCTCCTCATTATGGTGAAATAATTTTTTGACTGCACATAGATTGTAAATATCTAATATACTCTGCACTAACTTAAATTTTCAGGGATGCATTTTTTCCAAAAGTATTTTAGGGAAAGCAGGGATGCAATTAGATGTACAGTTTGTGACTGAGTGACTTTAAGTGGTCAAATTTTACAATACCAAAAGTCTGTGCAAGGCAAATCAGCCCTAAATTAGTCCTTCTCTGAGAGCTTTCATGCCAAGATTAGACTTAGAGCAAGTATTCATTTGTACCCCATCATCTAAAAACCTATGTGCTTTTGCAGTAGAAGAAGATGATAGTATTGTGGTCCACAGCAAAGCATGAGGTTTAGCTCCTTGAAAGGATCTGGAAAACTGGAGACTTGGAAACTTTAAGGTGAATTGCAGGTTTGAAATTTTTTTTCAATGCCTTGGTCATTTGAGACATCACTTTATCTGTACTGGTTTTTAAAAAATTCCTTTAGTCTCCCTCTCTTTCTCTTACATAAAAGCAAGGGAAAAGGGTCAGCAAAGGGCTATGGCTCAATTTCTCTATGAGGCAGGTTGGATTAACAGGAGGAATGAAAGAGCTTTGTGCCTTGTTCATCCTTTCCATAAACAGCTGAAAATGAAACCACATATGTGCTTGCTTTTCAATTGCCAATGCTGAAATGATAGATTTCCATCAGGCTTAGTTTGTTTACTGGTGCACAGGCCACAATGTTTGGAGGTCATGTTGCAAACAGACTTTGCCTTGAAACTGATGCATATCTCATGCTCCTGCTTCTTTGCAGTGAAGAGATGGAAAATCAGCATTTGAATTGAAGAATGTCTTGTATTTCAAGTAACCCTACCCTGCAGAGAGTTTCTGGTCTGTAATTCAACAGGTACCAGGCTGATTATTATTACTGAAGGCTGCTGAGACAGGTAAGTATTTGTTGATGTTCTCCTGTTTGTCAGAATGAAAGAGGAGGACCACGCTCAGCTCCCATTTATCTAGGCTTGTGCTATGGCTCAGAGTGACAGTGGTGTGACTGAGATATTTGGATTAATAAAATAAGAGGGTGTCAACACCAAGTAATGTGGATGGGAGACTGTGATGCTGAAGGGTCTTATGAACAAATTTAAACAAATGTGAAGAATTGAGGAGAGATGCAACTATGTTCTCAAGATCCATGTTCATACCCATGGCATGAACTGAGCATATAAAGAAAATTCATGTTATACTTAAGATCCTAAATTCACTGTTTATCTACTACATGCCAGTGTACTAAATGTTTATTTGTTATTTGTATGCAAACATGTGATAGAGCACGCTGGTGGAAGCCCATATGATCCCGGTCTAATTGATGTTAGTCCAGGGTCTCCAAGTCCAGTAAATAAAACAGGTTAAATACAATTTCTAATTATTTGTTGCTGTTGCCCCATGAAATAGCCTCTAATAGCATTAGGCTCTGTGCTATCTCCTACAATGGGCAATGAAGTGTATTTATGGGTAGAAAAGCAGTCCTAGCTTGAGTTCCCATCCCTGAATGGAACATTCATTTTTCTTTCCTTTCAGGAATGAAGAAGGAAGTGCTGTACAGCAGCCTCTTGCTGATGTCAGAGTTCACAAGAGTCATGTCTGCAGCCTAGTGAGGCAAATTTTTTGTCCCATTTGCACAAATGAAGATAAATCCCAGCTACAAAGGAAAGGCAAGATAATGTCTTAATTATTTTTTATATTCAGAAACACCTCCATTAATAGAAACATCAGTGTAAGTACTGCAAGCTGAGCTAATGTGATAAGGGAGATACAAGACAAGATAAGCATGGTAACTCACAATGATCTTGTTTCCAGTCATGTTTCAAAGATTTCTGTCACTTGTGAACCTGAAAAGACTCCTATCCTTTCAAGGGCTAAAGGTCTGGTCATGGTGTCAGAAATGTGTGGGTGTTTCAGGGAACCAACACAATTCAAAGGACAGACATTAAAACACGTTTTAAACTGTGTGGGACCTGCTTCCCCATTCCCATATGTTAAGAAGATCAATATTAGCTCCTCTACAGTCAATAGAGCTCACTGATGTAAAACTGTTGTGTGCATGTTCTTAATGATTCACAGTTTTGAATCCTGGCCAGTTCTATAATTCAACCCTCACAAAGGCAAACAACCTCCTGCCAATCTGCCCTTTCTTCTCTCATTCTGTTATTTGTTAGGCGTCTGTAGCCCATTAGCTGGCTTACTATGGTATTAATAAGTGATATAATTATTCATAGCCAGATCTGCTGATAAGAAATCGAATGCTCTGGTAAACAACTGACTACTTTTTTTCCGTGACATCAACATCAAAGTCAAACAGGGTACAGGAAAAAGGATAATTCCCAGGATCATGCTAAAAGAATGCATAGTTATGTAGAAGAGGAGAAGAGCTGCTTTCAAAGCACTGATCAGGAATGTCCTGTGTCATTTCCAGCAGATGCATGCCACCATGTCTTCTGGTCCCATCAATGACATATAAACTCTTATGGCTGTTCACTCCATGCCAGGTCTGACCACCAAGGGAACCTGTCTGATCCCACCATCTTTTTCTCCATAAAACCAGTGCCTCAGGGTACAGGACAGTACAAGTGGCTATTGGATTAATTTGTGGTACTTCCCTCCCTGGCCAGTCTTGCAAGTGCTTGCTGCCCCTCCCTGGCTGGGGGAGTGGGTTTGTGGGAAGCTCTTTGCACATTGCAGGACAGGCTGAGCAGGTGTCTGTCAGCACCCAGGGCTGCTTCTCACTGCTGCTGACTCATGTGCCAGTCATGCTGGCATGGCACAATCCTCACAGTCAGAATATGTGTGGTTTGCAACATATATTAGATGTGCCTTATATTACTGTGATTCCTCTGGCTTTGTTAGGGTTGCTCTGACACCCTGTGTGACATCAAACCCTTCCCCTCTTCCCCTTCCCCTCCCAGTGACTGCATGGCTGTTAGGGGTTTGGGACTGAGATTAACTGTGGTTAGAGAATTGAAAACTCTGGTTAATGCTGTAAACACTTGGACAGCTCTTCTTGACAAAGTAAGCACCATTTTTAATGCTTAAAATCATTTAAACCCTTTGTTTCTTTTTGTTGTTTGAATACTCTGAATAGGAGTAAGGATATTTACAGAGAAACACTGCTCAGTGATTGAATACCATTTTGTGTTTCAGGTTAATAACAGTGATTTTCAATGATAGTTCAGAGGTTAGGTTCTGACATGACCTTTATACTGCCCTTAACATTTCAATGTTATTCCTGGTCTTGCAGTGTTACTGCTTTGATTTGAGGCTAGTAGCTTCAGTGCAGTATGAAGATAGTTTTCTAAGTCTTCTTTTTGTTAAACTCTATCATTCCTCTGGCATCTTGTCCAATCAATCAATTACCCTTGCTCCTCAAAACACTTTAAAAAAATCTTGAGGTCTTGGTGCTTTTTATGTCTTCTTTGGCTGTAAGAAATTGTTACTGGGCTTGACCTAGCTCTATGAAAGAAATAACACCAGGTGAAAAAATTACTCAGAAAACCATAATTTTGATGAGTTTATGAGTAAATGTCTTGCTGAAAGTAATTTTAATCTGACATAATTTTTTATGCCTTTTCAAGCACTGGGTTTTTCAGCACCTAAATTGCACCTAGTTCTGTAGCTAGTATTCAACTTTTCTGTGTTGCCTGCACAGGTAACACAATCTCCCTTACAGTAGGTCATATATTATTTTTAGAATGTGTTCTAGGATCTTTTATTAAATCCCTAGGGCTTGCTGCTGAAACTTCTTTTGTCCTGGGTGAGAAACCTGTAGAACTTAGATTCTTCTCAGTGAATTCCAAGATGTGACTGTCCTGATCTGAAGGTCTGTGGTATCTCTAAGGGTCTGTCTGGGAGAGATCTTGTGTCTGTGGGCTATCAGAACACAGCAAGTTTGAATGGGTCTGTTTACAGGTGATTCACCTCCTTGTGAGTATCTCTTGTAATGACTTTCCAAAAAGATTAGAGCTGTATTTGCCTACTGCAGACCTAGGCAAACGTTGAAGGTTGCTAACGTTGAACTTCAGCACCAACGTTAGCAGTTCTTAATAGAACTTCTGTGTAACAGAGGTACTCAAAACTCCTCTCTCCCAATCTTGACTATCTTAGATCTTAACCTGGTATCTTCAGTACAGAGGTTTTACCTGTAGAACATAAAAAATGAAAATTAAAGATTAAGAAGAAATCCAGATTCATTTTTTTATGCGTTGTAATTTGTTCTATGTCTGCTTCTACCAGTTTCTAGTTTTCTGTCTTGTAATATCAGGAAGTGAATCCTTTATTAGAGAACAAGAGAGAGTGTTTAGCAAAGGATTGCTTTCACACTATTGCACTAGAGTCCTTCCACAGAGAGAGACAGGGATTTGATGGTCTCCTTGGGCTAGCATCTTTTTTTTCCTAGAACATATCTTCTCACACAAAAGTGACTTGGAAACTCGTTCTTCCCTACTGACAATCTATACATCATCACCTTCACCCTGGCTGTAACATCTTCTTAGGTGAGCATACAAAAACTTCACTGGGTACAGGATGTTTTTCTTTAAGGAATACATATATAGGCATTCACCTTAAACATTCTAATTATTAATAATGATGTTCCATTAATGTATCTGTTCTTGCCTTGAAATTTTAAGCTTTTCCCCAAATGCATGGATCTCCATCTCTTCCTTCTCTGCCTCTTCCATCGCACCTGTTTTGAAAAATAAATTTCTTGATCCATCTTGTTTAACTTGCTCTTTAATTATTTTCAATGTAAAAAATAGGCAGTGAGAGGTCAGATTCCAGTCTCTGTGAGAGTCTTTCAAGACTCTCAGTTCATCTAGAGAAGCAGGACTAGGACCTGTTTGGTCTGAGCCATGAGCTTTGGACAGTTAAAACTTTTGCCTACACAAAACCCTGATAGCATCTCTGGGACTTGACTCGATGGGGATGAAGGCCATCATATTTAAAGAGAGGATGGAGCACAAGTATTTCATTTATTCCTCTGGGATTGCACGTTTCTTCAAGATAATAGAGGCCACTGTTAGTGTTATTTTACTCTCAGTTGTTTCGAGGATGATCAAAGCTGAAGTGCTATATGCACTTGCTCAAAGAAAGATGTAACCTGTTCTGTTGGCTTTCCTGTGGTATGGATTTATCAAAAGATGTCTGTCAAGTGGGAGGGTGAGTGGGTGGGCCAACACAAGATGACTTTCCTGGGCACATACGTCCTTGAATTTCTGAGAGGAGTTTTAGCAGCTCATTTCTGAGTATGGAAAACAAGGCAGAACAAAAGGGCAGGTGGCATGCCCAGTGAAAGGCTGAGGATAACAAACAATCCATGAGCTGCCTGCATTTATAGATTTCAATGTTGTGGCAATTTGGGCGTGAAAGCTTACCAGCTCTTTCAATAACATCTGATTATTTTTTTCTAGAAGGATGCTTATGTTCTGGAAAAGCCATTATGAAGTTATTGTTTTATTTTAATTTAATTTAAAACCATCCACCCTTTTATAACATCAGGTTCTGCATCTTACTATTGAGTAATAGTCATTTGAGAAAAAAAAAAAAGGCCTGATAATTAACTTAGTTTTGTGTGTTTATCTACAGAGCCACTACAGCAGCAAGAGATTTGAGAGGACCGTTCCTTCTCTTTGTTTGCCTTCCAGTTGCTAAATATGCCATCTCTTCTGTTCTCCAAAGGAAGCAAAAGATGACAATACTCTGCTCACACTCTGCTCAGCTCCTGCGCTGTGCTCTTCATGTGTATTCCATTCAGTATGAAATACTGGAAGTAAAAAAAAAGTATTTTCCTTAAAAATGGGCAAAGTTTGAACAAATATTTATTGGTTGTAATCAGTGCCTGAAGTCACATAATGCTATAACAGACCCCCTGACAAATACCAAATTCACAGGAAGAACTTTGAAACAAAAGTTCAAGTCAGATTGAACAAATATGCAACTCAGTAAAAAAAAACCCAACAAACAAACCATCAAAAACAACATTAAAAAATTGTGATGGTACTTCTGCCACAGAGGTCTTGCTTGTGGGGCAAAGCTGGACTGCAGCTTTCCTCTCAAGGGAAGGTGTGTGGCTGGCTTGGACCCAGTACATCCAGAGCAAACAGGAGGTTTGCTGTGCTGAGACCTGAATCACAGGGGTGTTGCTATGGGTGTTCATCCTTGCAGGATGCAGGTGGGCAGAGCTAGCTGGTGGCCTGGGACTGTTTATCAGAGGACTAAAGAGAAGTGGATGCTGGAAAAAAATACAAGTGTTTGATCCTCAAGTACCATCACACCTGCCCACTGTAGGAGGTGGCCTCATGCTGCACTTGCAGTTATTTGACTCTTCCCTTAGGATACTAGAAAGATAAAGTATGTCCACAAACCACTGCCAGGGGTTAGATAACAGGCTGAAACTTATCCTGAGACATCTCATTTGTATGCTCCAGCCCTGTCTGTCTACTGAATTATTTATTCCTTTGGCTTTTCCCCTTTAATTTCACTTTTCAGAAGCTCAATTTTCTCTAGCTATCATTCTGTATCATGAGTCATGCCCCATACACTGAGCAGTAAGAGCGCATACAAAGAGAATTGTACCAGCCAACATTTCCGAAGAAAACATTATTTTTGGAAAGTGGAATCTGCCATGTTGCAGCAGAGCTAGTTTCCAGTTCCCAGTCTTAATGAAATTGCTACCTGAACACTTTTTTCCTAGATTTATTTGCAGCTCTTTGAGATTTATTTCCAGTTCATGAAAATGTGATACATGTGATTATAGCAGCCTTAAAAGACATCACAGATCATTGCAAAACAATTCCTCTCTGGAGCCAGTAGGACTGTAATTAGTGTAATGTCCACAAATGACAGCCCAGTGTGTGAACCTCAGTCACAGCTGCTTTGGGTATTGTCAGTCTTTCAAGACTTAAAATGAGCCAAGTCATGCATAAATGGTGTTTATCTTTGCATTGCAAATATGTCTGAGAACTTATTATGAACCTCTTTGATTCCTTTAAGATTGATGCTCTAGATCAGCCTGGCTCTGCGTGCTCTAGCCCAGGAGCTGAACAGGATATTTATGCAAAAAAATATTGTTGCACCAAATATTGAACTTGGAAAAGAAGTCATCAAGGATTTATCAAAACTGGTCTTTTATTCAACATGAATTAAAAAGTCATGACTGGATTCTTCACACATGTAGCAGAGGAATCTCTTGTCAGCTCCAAGAGGTGGGTGGATGCTTTTTATTATGCCATCCATCACAACTCAAAGGGGACTCTTTCAGTTGCCCTTTTTTTTTTTTTTTTTTTTTTTTTTTTTAAATGAAGGTGAAAGGGAGAGTGATGACAAATTTATCTGGAAACCACCACTCCAGGAGGAAAATCTGCTCCAATAGGTAACTTCCAAGAAGCCCTGACCTTTGATGGTTGCATGCCAGGATTCACTAAGAGATGTACATTCAGGGCACAGAGAAGATGAAAACGTAGTCTTCTGCCCTAGTTTAAAGACTGTGAGCTATTCAGTAATAGCATGGAGAGAAATTCTGAAAATATTACTGTCTCTGAAATAAAACATTTGTCCTGTTTCCTCCTTTCTTCTAGACAGAAATCATTCATAGTCCAGGGATGATATTTACAAATTTATAATTAATTTTTCCTCCTGCAAACTTTTCCCTTCCTCAAGTTTTCTCTGAGACCAAAGGGTTTTTCTGGCAGCTGCTCCAATGGCAAATTTGGGTTGTGACAGCAGCATGGTGTGCTTTCCCTGTGTCATACCAGACCTTGGCTGAAACTCAGTCTCAACAGAGAAGAACAGCAACCCCTGCAAACTGACACCACATAACCCTGTAGCCCCTACATCATCTTTAAACATCTAAGTATATAAGAAGTAGCATCCATTGCCATATAAATTTTTTTTCTAATGTTATTTTCTTATAGAAATGGAAATTTTTAGTAGCTGAAATTGGGATTTTTTGAGATTCTGACTCAGAATATGCCATCAGGAAATTTTTGGCATTTTGCATGCTTATGGTACATCAAATTTATGTCCTAGAGAATGTCTTGAGCTTAATGAAGAGGTGAACGTAACCCATGTGAAAACAGATTGCAGTTAAAATATTGTATGCTGATCAAGTCTTATCTCCCAATGACTTTTATGAATGCAGCCTTTTCATTGCTGGACATGGTACAAAGCATTTCAACCCCAGTTGTTCTTAACGTAAGACTTTTCAGAGGAAATGTCTCATAGGAATCTGTTTGGAATTTTTAGATTGTAGGCAGGTTTTTTGTGTTGTGTTGGCCCTTCAAAGCTGTCTATTTCCTCAGTTTTTTGGCACCTCCTTCAGATAGGACATAAAGGCTGAAGGTGTTACAGTCATTTCGTTTTCCCAGTAAAAAACATCCCTGCAAGTCTGCAGCAAATCTGGGAGAGGTGAGTGGTCAGCAGGAGCTTCCAGTGAGTCCTCTACACAGAGAAAAGCTTGTGTGAGGAGAAGGATGGTGGAATTGTTGGCAGCTGTGCCAAAAGCACAGGATGAATAAAACCAGCAAGAGATAAAATGAGAGCTCACTCCTCTCAGCAGCTGCAGCATTCCAGGATGTATACCTGTAGTGTCTCTGGAGTCTAACTGGGAGAGAGAAAACTTTGTCACAAATGTGCATAAGGCAATTGCTGCCTGAGATGTTCTTTGGGAGCCTGAAAGGTGCTGCAGTTTGGCTCCCACTGCTTCATCTGTGTATACTGATACAGCTGACATAATAAGGAGGAAAGGCAGAGCCAGGGGTTTCCAGCTGAATAATTTAAAACAATAAATAAACCGGGATTATCACTATTGTTGGAGTCTAGAACATCCCTCTGGCCACCCTGGAGGGTTTGGAGACCGGACAGGGGGGTCTGGGATCAAGACAGGGGGGTCAGTTAGACCCACACAGATCCCAGGAGGACACTGACTCTGATTCCTGTCCATGGGAGTGAACACTCACATGCAGGAAGAATCACAAATCCTAAGAATTTGAAATAAGTAGTGGATGGTTTATTATAGAATATAAATATAGAAATTAGGATTCTTAGCATATGGGGCTGAAGAGACAAGATGGAGGAATTGGGGAGTGGCCCCTGTCTTCCTTGTTCTTGCTCTCGTCCCCCATCTTGTGCTGAGCTGGGTTTTAGAGATTGGTTTAGAGTAGAAATGACATGTTAGCATAGGTAATAGGTATTGGTAAAATTTTGTAAATAAAAAATACGTCTCGGACAGTGGTTGGGTCAGGGGTGCTGTACATAAGGTACGGGGCTCTCTGATCCGCCCAGTCCGCTGCGTGTCCTGCTCTGCTGGGGATGCCTCGCAGAGCTGAGAAAGAACTAAGATAAGGTACCCTGCCAGGGAGGCCTGGCAGAGCTGAGAAAGAACTGAGAGATAATGAAGAATAAACAACCTTGGAAATGTGCACTGGTGGACTCAGCTTGTCGTCTCTACCTCTGGTGTGAAACACTTAGGGCAAAGAGAAGACTGAAAACCTTATTACCCCTGGGAACAGCAACCCAGAGGAAACCCTCAGGGAACAGCAACCCTGGGGAAAAACCTTATTACCTTGGGGCCAGCAACCCCAAGGAGAATCTCAAGGAAACACCAATCTTGAGAACTATAAACTTTTTTCTCCATTCTTTTACTGTCTTTTCTTTTTACCTTATAACTAATTTTCTACTTTCCATCTTCATCAACCGAGATTCCTCACTCAATTTTTCTTAACAGCTGTCCAAATCTGTTGCCTATCACCTGCTACTTACTTTTGAATTAAGAACTTGTCCCCATTTTACTCATTTCAATTAATTGTCATGTCTAAATGATCTTTTCCAATCCTCTCTAACCCCAAGGCAACTCCTATCTGCTGTCTTGATAGCTGATTAATGACTTTCCATTCCTGGAACCAATGTGAAAGACAAAAGAGAAATAAAACAACCAAGAAAAGACTCTTTTTTAGCCTTTCTTTCACCTCAATCATTTCAGGAAGGAAGACAAGAAGGGTAATAAATGTTTCACTCTTCTTCAAGGAACATCAGCTCAGTTGGTGCCCAGTGTTAATTACCCGAAAAACATTTAAATGAGGCAACACTACTTAAAAAGATAAAGTTCTTTTCTCTTGTCAGGTTGGAGTGGTGGCACAAAATAGATTTATTCTGTGCCTGTTGACACTGTTAACACCACTTTCCTTTAAGCTCTGGTGTCGCTCCTCAAAATCCAAACAAACCTAAGAACAAGAGCAACTTTTTTGTGGGTGTAACTTTAATCTAGTTCAGTCTACAGTGATTTATAGAGCACTAATTGCTACCCAGTGTCTGTTTTGTGGTAACACTTTGAACTTAAGAGGTACAAGACTCAAAGTTCTTTACAGGTGGAGCTCACCTTGTCCCACGTTTAAGGGATTTTTATCACCCTTGTCCACTTGTTCTCAGCCCTCAGTAGCATGGATGAACACAGATCCAAACTTCACAGAATATAACTGTTGCTGTTATATTCCATGCCGGAAGCAGGGGATTAAATTGATCCATAAAGTCTTCTTGCTTCCCTTCATCTTCTCTAGGGCAACACCAAGCACTCAAACACATCCTGCCTATTTGAGTGATGACCTATTATGCTGGGCATTTTTTCAAGTGCTTGACTGAGATTTGACAATCACCCGTGGCTTTTACACACTTGGAGGCTCCATGTACCGTTCTCTCCATGGTGAGAGCCGCCTCCATTCCTCATTCCAGTGACACATAATCTGACCAGGGGAATGTCAGATGGGCCCTTCTTCCTACAATAACCTCAAACCCATGGTTAACCAGATTATTCTCAGCCTGCACCTGAGTAGAGAGTCATCATTCTTCAGCAGCTCTGTGCATAGCTGATGATTCTGTTTTGAGAATAAAATTTGTGGTGACATAATGGATTTGAGACAGATTCTCAGGAAGCAGGAGTGGCATATTTATTTAAAAGTCATTTATGTCCCTGCTTACAGGTCCTGCTGGGAATCCCACCGTTTAAGGAAAACATTGAGTACAGCTTTGGTATCACCTACAGTTATTTTACTGGTTTTACTCAAACCAGCTCATTTAATATTAGTCTTTATGTGGTGTGCCAAGGGCTGGATCACACAGGCCGGTTAGCAGGTGTCGCCAATGGAGCAATGAACCCTAAAAGTAACATCTGTCTCATCCTACTCAGGCTCTCAGATGATAATTACATCACCTGCTACATAGCTCATTAGCACTGTCAGCTCTTCCTTCCTTGTCTCCCGAGGCAGTGAGGGTGGGGGTAAGGCAGGGAACCTACCCCATCTGTGTTTGGATTTCCACTAAGCAGGTGTTGAATCTTCATCCTTTCATCGAGAGACTCAGAGGCTACAATGTTACATTAGATGCTGCTCTATCTACTTGTCAGGACTTTGCTTAACTTGTTGATCTGAGATCAAAGCCACAGTGATACTGCTTAAAAGAAGGTGAAATCTGACTTTCAAAAGGGTGACATCTTTAAAAGCTGGCTATGAAAGTGGTATTACTCTGAAGGGCCAAGGGGTATCATCCTGATCTTTGAGTATAAACATGCAAAGACCACTACCTGGTGCTGCCTGCCTTCAGAAGGGACTTTTAGGGGTTGAGGATGTGGCTTAGTCTGGAGGTGGAACCTGGAACCCCCTTAAAAGAATGAGAGCAAAAGTGACCATTCCTATTACCTTTAGCCCCCAATGCTACACTGATCTGGCAGGCAGAAGAGTGCACTCACAGAGACAGCACTGAAGGCAAGAGGCTCCTTTGATGCTGCAGATTGGTTTATTAATTGCTAACATTAAATGTGACTAGTGAGCTAACTCTATGAGGGACGTAATTGGAGCACTGAAGCAGAAAGACTTCTTAAAGAGCACTCAGAACTGAAGAAATGAAGGTGCTTCCTTCTCAATTAGCAGACCTCATGTAACTGAAGTCTGAGGGGTGAGTACAGTGCAGTCAGATGGAGAATGGTGTGTCTGCTCAAGCATCTGATTTCTCAGCTCGTGTGTTCTGGTGACTGGGTTTGTGTGCTGGGTTTGCATTATGCAGAGAAGCTGACTGTATTTTTACAAACTTTACTAATATCACATGAGCCAGCATAAAGACCACAGGAATTTTTGAGAAACCAAGCTATAACATCATGACCTGTGAATAAAACATGGACAACCCTGGGCAGCTGCTGCCTGACCACAGACTGGGAAGTGGCACTTTCTGTACAGCTAACATTGACCCTGCACTCCAGCCCTGCTGCAGGGCAGGTGAGGCCTAGCCTAAGAAAAAAGCTTCATGTCTGCATGAAGCATGCTGTAGGTACAGGTATGCCCAGCCTGCCACCTTTTATTTGAACAAAATGCATGTAAATGTGCAGGATACAGAATTGTCCCAGTTAACATTTCATGCAGGCTTGCACGTTCCATTGCAGTTGTGGCACTTGGGCTGAGGATCAGCACGGGTTCTTTGTGATGTCTCTGGGGTCTTTGGAGAGCAGACCCTTGCAAGTGATGTGGGGGATAGCACTGCTCCTGCTGCTGTGGTCTTCAAGAAGAAATGTCTCTCTTCCACTCTGGGTATGTGGGAGCTTTTGCACTCCTAAGGAAAACTGTAAGAAATGCCTTAGCATCCAATGAAGATTTATGTAAAGGAATTAAGCAATTTTTCTATTCTTTCCATAAAGAACCTGTGAGTTAGTTTCAGGATGTCAGTAAAGCAGATTTGCCTGCCAGTTGTACTAGTAATGTGTATTACAGTAACCTCCAGAAGCCACAGAACTGCATACACCTCTACAGAAAAACTACAGCAGGCACTTTAAAAGCTGCAGATATAGGATGAGGGGTAAGAGTAAGCTATCAGTTTTGTCTTGGACTGTTTTTGGTATTTGTCATTCTATTTACATGGTAAAATACTCCAACCAAATAAATACCAGTAACACCAATAGGGGTCTGATAACACTCAATCCCCCAAATCAAATAATTCAGCTTCCCACTCATCTAGGGTCTGCTTAGGTTTAGATGGTCTACCATGGAGTTTAAAAAAAAACACATGACCCTATGTTT
This sequence comes from Prinia subflava, assembly GCF_021018805.1. NCBI lineage: Eukaryota > Metazoa > Chordata > Aves > Passeriformes > Cisticolidae > Prinia > Prinia subflava. The sequence continues at coordinate 105,732,279 of NC_086247.1, read as the reverse complement.
CCTTGCAGCAGGATGAAATGCAAACCAGACTGCTGTGCTGGCCATAGTCAGCCCTGCTTGAGATACAGGTGCAACAATGGGCCTGGATGATGTCACTGTACCTTGGATAATATACACAGAAATATATCTGTGTGTTTTCCCCTCCTGTGGCAGGGAGGGGAGACCTTTGCAAGACTGAGCTGAAAGACACAAGGCAACAGCTGATTAGGATGTGGAGGGAGTGAAAGAGAAAGCAAGAAAGATTTGCACTTTGCATTTCTTGAGCCAAAATGTGGTGATACTGAGTAATAAAGAGTGTGGACAGGCTAAAACAAGAAATTGTTCTTCCATGTTTAGTATGACTCATGAAACACTTGGGCTTAGAGACAGAGACTTGTTCCAAAGGCTCAAAATGAGAGAAGGGTTTTCCCCCTTCTTCCTTCATCAAATGGAAGTGGACCCCTGTGCTGGTGGAGATGGAGCCCACAGCAGCCCATACTCCCTTGAAAGAGGCTTTTTCAAGCAGTTCATAGATGTCCATGTGGGAAGGCTGCTGAGCCAGGGCCAACGCTAGGCTTGCCTCTTTTTTGGGACATCTAGCTTGACAGCAAACATTTAACAGAGCAGATGAATTGGATGGGTCTGAAAGGTTTCCCCTGGCAGGACTGAGTGAGACTCAGTGGGTGTAAAATGAGGATAGCTTGTGAGAAAGGTGCTGCAACCATTTTTTGCAGTGTAGTTTGCAACACCTTAGAGGTGTGCAGGAAGGCCAGACTGCAAGGTTTTGGGGACTGCTGCTATGTTTGGCTGCTCTTTTCCTTGTGATTATTGTTGTTGTTTTTACTACTATTATTATATTAATTATTATTATTTTCTGCTAGACACAAGGGCAAGCAGTTGGCAGCCAGAAGCTGAACTGGCAAGACCTTTGAAATGAAGAATGACAGGAAAGACAGTGGCTAAAATGAACAGTGGCTAGCTCTGCTGGCATGGGGTGGGCAGTGTGGAAAGAACCCAGAGGTCTGCTTTGCAATTGTGCCCATGTTCCTGCAGTGCTGCCCTTGGAAGAGAGCAAGGGCTGGGACCTGCTGCCACGTCCACCCAGACTGGGCCTGCCAGGGAGAGAGGGCTACAATGGAACAGCACACACTGAAGGGTTTGCTTCAGTACCACCGCTGCGCTGCTTCTGTTAAACATTGAATTTTAGCCACAGCTATGTCTCATTTTTTCCTGTTTGTGATGCAAAGCTGAAACAATTCTCACGATCTCTCAATTTTGTGTTGTCAGCCTTTGACCCTGTCAGCTGGCAAACTGCTGGTAGCATAGTAATTATCCAGACGTTGATTCACTTCATTCAAATGAAGGTGGATTTAGGTGTCCTTCTCAGTGGTGTGCATGTGTGACTGATTAGCACGTTTTAAAGACTCCTGACTTTGTCTCCTTCCCACGAGAAGTGTGTGAAGTATGTCACCTTCCCAGGTGTCCCATGAGAAGTTATCCTTTATTTCCAGTTTCTCATTACTGTGAGGCACTGGGTCAAAGCAGTATGATTTACATGATGTTCTGACAGTGTTTTCAGGCTGGCAGTTTCTATGTAGTGTGCAGTCTCATTGCCTGATGAACAACGTGCACTTCAGAGCAGTGAGCATCCAGACTCTGCTTGATGTATTGCATTACTTCCTGGCTTTATATATGATATGCATTGTCTAATACAGACAAAACTCCTAGACTTTGTCCATCTAGCTGCCTGTCTCAGTACTTACTGGGCACCATCCACTACTGTACGTCGGTGCTGAGCACAGTAAGGAAGATTTCAGTCAGGACAGATTTTTTAAGGGCATGTACTCTTGCAATTGGATTGATGTTAATGCATGTAAGATATGCATTCATACTGATGCATGTGTTGCTTGTATTTACACGAATAAAATAAGAAATTAAGTTAATTTGATTGAAAAAATGACATTAACGTAGGCAAGTGCTGTGCAGAGTTTCTTGGGGCACTCAGGAGGTGGATGTACATGCTGACCTGCAGCAGCCCTACTAAAGTTTTTCTGGGCCTCTTTTGTACCAATCCTGCCAAGTGCTCATTCTCTAGGCACATAACAGTTTTCTATATAAAGGATGGTTTTAAAAATAACTCTCATGTACCTCTTAGATCCAGATGCTCTTTTTAGCTGTGGAAAACTCAACATTGTGATGACATATATTCCCACTGGAGAAAATATTTATTCTCCTTGAATTGCAAAATGTAGTGTGCAAAATCCGGATGATAATTTGGGACTGCATTTATTATGAAATGCCTCAAATATGAAATGAAACACTTGTGCTGGTCTGATCCTATTTGTAGTAGAGCAAAGTACAGAAGGAGTATGCATGGGAATATCATTCACACTCCTCCCTCCTTATATTTTATGTGTTCTATTTAGGAAGCGACCCTTACCCACCAACCAGTAAAGGAAATTCTATAAAAAGAAAAGGGGGAAAATGCGCTTCTTTCCTCATTTCTAATAGTAACCATGAGCAGTACTTTCAGAGGTATGGTAAAAAGTACTAGAGATGTGGTAGTCAGGTGTTATTTGGTACAGATAAATATAGATCAGACAAATGACATCACAGGTTTTTGGGAGAACAGTAACACTGACGAGCCTTTTGCAAGTCAGTGAACTTTAGTCCCTATGGCATTCAAAGGTTCTTTTTTCTTTGGATTTAAATGGGATAAGATTGATATGGCACAGTGCTTTTATTCAGCATCTTTTATGGAAAGAAAGATGACTTTTAAATGCTCAATAAATCAGACTTGTCTGCACATATTTAAAATAAATGAGTTGGGTTCATTTTACAACGACATCTGTCTAGTTCCATTTTAGAAAACCTACACGGTCTCCAGTGGCTTCTTTAGAAGGTTGCAGCTCTTCCAAATCTCCCATGACACTTTCTGCCGACCCTGTACATGTTCCTCTGATGGCACTGAGTGCTATATTTAGTCAATTGAATCTTGACAAATAATTAGAAAAAAGGGCTGTAAGCAATTCTAAGGTACCCAACGCTTGTAGGCATAAGTGTGGTAGTTCCCCTGGGGCAATGAATCCACAGCTGAATGGTGCTGTGCTGCAGCACTCATCTCCAGATGGAGTCACTGAGTCAAAATGGCCATAAGAGGAAGGAAGAGGTCATAGCAAACTGTGATAGTGTGTTATTTACTGGTGGGAGAAGGTCATGATTTGGGCAGCTAATATTCAGTTCATGTTGGTCAGCTGTTCCTAGCACATAGGAAAATATTTTACAGGCAGTTGTATGCTGTGGTGAGATGTTCAATGGCTAAAACTACTTTCTGATATGCCAGAAACTAGTGTTCAGGATGGTCCCACCACAAAACTTCCCTCTTAATCTACATGTTACATACATTGCAGAAATATGATAGAAATGATTTGCTAAATGTGGCAAATGCAGGTGCTGTAAATTTTAAATGGAAATGCTCAGTAACCTCTGTTGCTGATGAGTTTAGTGACTGTTCTTCAAGGTGGGTAACCAAAAATTCCATAGTCTGATGCAAAAAAGCCAAGACACATATACTTCTAGTCTCCTTCCAACCATCACATAGTCTTTATTAAGCAGAATATTAAATTAAATCTGAGCAGCATTTATCTCCTAAAATTCAATTTTTCTGAGCATATGTCAGATAAAATCCATTCCATCTTTTGTCTGATTTTTAACTGCTTGCTAACACAGTACCTATTGCAAACTGCATATGGTAGTAAAAAAAGTGATGAGATACTTGTCTGGATTCAGAGTAAGGCATCCAAAATAAATTTGAGTAAAATGACCTTAATTTAGCAAACTACTTCAGCTTTAAACATGGAAATAGCCAATGAATCACATGCTTAAAGTAAGATTAATGTATGATATGTGCTTGTTGCTAAATTAGGCATAAATTACATCTACATATTGAACGGCAGCAAAAGCCCAGTAAAAAGACAAAACCAACCAACCAACCAAAAACAAAAAGAAAAGATAAACATGAAAGCTTTGGTTCAGAAGCAATAGTTTCTCAGATGTAATGCAGTCCACATAAGGCCTGTTTTGTTTATACTCAGTCACTTTATTATTTATTGCTCAGTATCAAAAGGAATCAAGACTGACATTGATTAAAGGCCATTGTGATTTGTAGGTAATATTCATATAATTCTTTGAATAGTATGATGCACATTGCAGGGATAAATCAAAGTCATAGAAGACTGAAAAAGGGGGAATCACAGTATGATGCAATCATGTAAACAATAGCACATATTTATAGATTAATAAAAATTTCCTTTTGTCCATTTGACAGGCCTGATCAAAACTAGCAAATATTTTAGTTGTAACAAACACTTGAGTTTTTCCTTTGAATGGGTGAATATATATAAAAAAGTAATCTTATAAAGTAGACTATATTAATATGTCTCTACTGTTTTTCCTCTTGATCCTTAAGGATTATCAGAATCCTCTCCCACTGAGTTTATTGGTTACTCAAGAAAATGAGCTGAGCAGATGTTTCTTGACATGGAAAAAACCTCTGCTGATATTCTCACAGAAGATATAAAACCAGATACTTTTGATCAGCCAGGAGTTTGTTAATAATCAGTATGGACTGGTTGCATTACAAAAGGGCCATGTTTCAGCTGCTGGAAGCCCTGCAACTTCCTCTGCAATTAAATGATGCATAAGAGCTGCAAAATATGTCTCTGAGGGGCTGAAGACCAATCTGCTCTGAGAATTTCTGGTCAAGTGTAGAGTCCACCTGGATTTTATAAGGCTTTGAGCAAGATCAGCAATTCAAACAGGGCAACTCAGTTACTGAGACTTGGGCTGTGCAACACAGATTCAACCTGACTCCATATATGGGAACAGAATCAGTAACTGCTCTTTTTAGGAAGATTATCAACTTTGCAAAGGCCTATACTAGCCTGCCATGCAGTATCAGGATTGAGGACACCAATTTGTGGTTAGTCACAAAAAAGACAGGCATTCAGCTTCACGCTAGTCAAAGAAGGCATGAATTCAGCAGGTAGCTTTAGGATAGGGCCTAATCTCTATGTCATAATACATGCTAAGCTGTTTAAATGTATTTGATGCAATTACATCCAATTAAATACTTGGAAATTAGGTTCCCTGTCTTCAAGTATCATAGGGCCCCTGCTCTACAACAGAATTGGCACTGACTGACCTGTGTAATTTAGTCAAGACCCACAGGTCCCACAGACTGCTCCCCAGTGCGGAAAGGTTCCTGTGCCCAGAAGATGGAGGCTTATATGGACAAAACAGGGATGTCTGCACAGTCTCACAAGCATGGAAAAGACTCAAGGGATGATCACGGTGGTTTGTGCCAGGGAAAAATTTATGTAGGTGTATTTACTGCTGAATCTGCAAAACTTCTATTGAGCAAATAAAGAAGAGAGCTTTGGTGTGTGAACACACCACGGAGACACTGAGTGCCTTTCTGTCATGAGTTCTGCATTTTGATAATTACAGACTTCAGTCCTGTGTGCAGCCTGTCCTTTCCTAACATTTTCAGCTTTCCAGTGGGTTATATAACTGTTTTATTTTTTTATAAATAGGATTAATATATAAAATGTTTTAAGTGCAAGAAACACAGAAAAATATAAAATGTTTCAAGCCTGTGGCTGTCTCCCAGCATTTTACCCATTTTCTGTATCACCAAGTAAGGGTGAAGGAAACACAAAGCCATGCTTCCAAGCAGGCTTGTGAATCCAAGGACCAGAAATTTTTGTGACCTATGAGAGCAGCCAGCACACACTCAACACACGCTGAGAGCTTTTGCTCATATACAGAGAAAACAAAGGACACACAGATTTGCTACTCTTTCCTATGGGAAGATTGCACAGAAAGTTGCCAGCTTCCAGGGCACAGTGCATTTCTCGAACTGACATTCACATGGCGTCTCCAAACCGATTTGTTATGAGACTAAACACCAGGACTAAATGCTTAAACTCGGTTGGTATTGGGGACAAAACTGTAGAACCACAGCCACACTTTACTACAAGCATTGGACTGTAGTACGAGGACAGTTTGGACGGTATTTCCCCCCTCCCCCAAAACACACACTTCAAACAAGAAAGCAGTCCAACAGTTTTCTAAGACACAAGAGCAGGACGCTAGTTTAGTCCTTCAGAACAAGCTGTCTGTCTCCATCAGGGCTGTAGCAGTCATCTTGCACCAGAAACCAGCCCAGGCTTTGTTTTTCTTCCTCCCTTACCTTATTCCTGTTAGAATCCAAGGACCTCTCATTTCCCTGGTGGTTTCTGACTACATTTTCTTTCAAACATTCAGCTTTTCATATTTTTAGTGTTGCTGTGGCAGTCTAAATGTCTTTTTCTTCATGTTGTTACAGTTTTCTCAGTTTCCCTGAACATCTGCAAGACAGCCCATCTGGGTTGACACAGTGTGAGATGAGGCAGACAGGCATTGCCAACAAAGGGCTCCCACTGCAGTGAGTGGCCTGTTGGAATCAGATGTTTTCTAAGACGTCTGTGGGGACAAAGCCTTTCTTCTTCCCGCTGTACACTTTGATAAAGCCATCGTGTTCCTTTTCAGAAGTCACACAAATCTGAATACAAAAAGGGTACAAAAATGTTAGACTCTTTGCCATGATCAAAAAGACAAATTATTCCAGGGTATTGAGCAGGCAGGTTAGACATCCTGCTAGTTACCTCTATAAGTAGAACAATCCCTGCTGGACTCTCAGTGCTTTGATAAGAATCTCAGACTCACATATTTAGAGAGTTACCTTTCCCTTGTCTCACTAAAGTGCCAAATAAGCATGAGAGATATCAAAATTTTTAAGAACTTTGCAGTGAATGAAAGATTTTGAAACTTGAATTTTGACTTCAGCCTACTGTAATGACCATGCTGTAGTTGTCTGTGCCTGAGAGAAATGGGTATTTCAGATCACGACCTATCTGACTCCCTCAACACCTGATGGTGAAAAGTAATTGTGGGTCACTTGTAGCAGCTGACCTGAAGGCAAGTATATTGTCTTTTGCAAGTTAAAGGAGCCTTGGTGCTTCTGAGACAGGCAGTGGATTGTGTTACCTACTCAGCCCTCACACCTGCAGATGACTGTTTTGGATACCAAAATATGTGACCCAAATCCAGCTCTGTGAGAGTGTTTCCATAACCCCTACTCCACAGGGAAGCAGTCTGGAAATCATGTGGTCTTTATAACAGCATAAATATTACATTGTGGAAAAGGTTTTCTTTCCTCCTGACCCTTGTGATGTCAGGCATTTCCAATTTGAGGCCCTTCCTGAAATATCTGGTAATGGCCAAGCCATTCGAAAGTCTTGTGGCACAGGCAGTTTAGACTGGACACAGCACCACACCAAATAAAGACTTGTTTTCAAATGTCTGTGCCAAAGAACTATATATTTCCTACTAGTCAAACAAGGTTAAAATATAGCTGGAAAACTGAGGGTCCTATTGAGACCACTCCACGCACCGATTTCTCATGATCTCAGTGCCAGCCCTTTATCTGGACTAACACTCATCTCTGTCTGATAAGTATTTACAATGTTTATTTACAATAATTCAGAGGATATGAAATGAACAAAAATAGCTCCAAACTGTTCCCGGATCAATCCATTTCAGCCTGACTATATGGGTGACACATCTTAATTCCGGGCCAGCTTGTCCTGTTGTTGCATACATGAAATTTATTAGCAGCACTGATGCTGCCAGAAGGAAATGAAAGGTTATAAGAAGGAGGTGAAGCTGCTTCATATTTACCACCCTAGTATTTGGGAATAGGAAGGTGGATCTCTGCACCTGCAAACAAAGTTTTGGAAAGTAAATGGACTCATTAATTTTCTTACTTATCCTGCCTACTCAAGACTAACTGAATTGGATCCCTGGGGCAAAATGACTGAGCACACCAACAGGGCTGACATGCAATTAAAAAGAATAATGTATTGTTGTTTGGGCTAAATCACATGGAAAGCGTGGGAGAGGTCTAGAATTGATGCTGTCTAGTTTAGGTTCTGTTGCAAAACAGCCAAGCTCATTTATGTAATGAATCCCCAGTACAGCATCTGCTTCCTCTGCAGTCACATCACCATTCAAAACAGAGAGGTGCAAAGAACATGGACAGAGAAAGGTGTCTCTAACTACTACTACATGTTGGCCTCTGTCTCTGAGAAAAAAATGGTGAGAGAAAAAGCCTGCAAAGAAGCACAAGACTAAGGATGGCCAAGTATGGAAGACTAACTGGTTGAAAAGTTTCCCTTCTCAGTTGATCCCTACTGCCATGAGCCTTTGCAGCTTCTCCATCACTAGAGCTGGCTGGTTAAAAGGAGTGATTCACTACATCACTGTGTTTTTCTCCTAACTGAAGATATCTGCAAGACTTCTAGATTTTTGATAGGATCCCCAAAATAATCACATCTTCAGCAGATCTACATTGCTCACTAACCCTGGTGCATTTTTTTTTCTTAACTTCTCTGGTGCTGTGCAGAACATATTGCAAGAACAGAGTGATTTTCCCTGTTGTCTAGTATTGTCATCAGAATAATTTGTGGACAAAAGAAAAATACTGAGTTTTTTGAACACTATTTTTCTCTGGTTTTGGAGTGAAAAATATGGCAGATTTCTTCTTTTTCCACTGGTGTGGGGTATTATTTTTTTTTCTGTTGCTCTTTTCAGTGCTCCTTGATATCAGTGAGAGTGCTCTGCTGCAGCAATAACTTTAGGTCTTCACTGGGCATGAGGAGTGCAATGTCTTTATGTGAGAACTCTCACTCTACATACCAATACATAGATCTGAATTCTCCCAAATTCCAGCTGAAATTCTCTCATGCTAAGACCCTAAGCCTTGCATGTGCCAGACCCCAGGTGGCAGAGTTTTTTCTCACCACCTTCCAAGGAAGGGTAGGGTTCAGGGACAGAGTAAGCTAGGCCACAATATGCCACAATATGCCACACTTCCACAGTCCTGTGCAACTCAGGAGATCTCCTGGGTCTGTGAGAGCTTCTGGAACTTAAAGCCCTGGAGCTGCTCCAAATTCTGCAATTTTCAGAGAAGACTGAACAAAACACCATCTATGGCCACTTTTGCTCTCATCTCCTTTTGTGTATGGAAGGATTTCACACACGAGTTGTATCCTGGAGATTTAGCTCTAGATTTTCTTATGTGGGTGTAAATTTGGAGTAATCCCAGATGATGACATGGTAGCATCCAGAGTTTTGGATTTCACCGGATGAATCAGCTGTTGTTGAGGATTAGCCCTGATGAGAGATGGCAAAGATGGTGGTTGTGAAGGAACGAGGTGCCACAGGTACTGACAGGTGGTCATGGTTTTTCTGGATAAAGCTGAAAACTGCTTAAAATGGCAGCTACTCAGGCTGGCATATTTTTGGTGGCAGGCTGCTGGACTGACTAGAAAAGTGAGCCAGAGAAATCACTCTCCAGTGAATTTGGTAGGAACACAAAGGGGGACAGTTGGGATTTTTCCCCTGTTCTTTGGCTCAAAAGATAAGTAGTGGGGTAAGCCAGAAGGTAAGAAGCCACATCTCAGGCTATTTCTCACTCAATCAGTTATCTTCAGAATTATCCGAAAGTTCGATCTATTATTATAAAGTCACTTCCCCATTCTTTCATCTCATTTTCCTTAAAAAAATAGTCAAAACATTAAAAAAACTCAAACAAATATTCAGACTATGACTGCTGTCTGAACCTGTCAACAGCTGCCCTGAGAATTTTCTATCTGTCAGTCAGCCCTGAGCACGTGGGGGAAATGAGCAATTAGGAAATCGTCCTTTGACCTGCATGGTTATTTCTATTCTTCTAAATCCTGTGCTTTGAATTTGGTCTTAATTGGCCACTTCTCTTTGGGAGCAATTCTGAACTTGCTGTAACTTTTTGCAGCTGTCTTTTCTTCCTTCTTCCACATAATTAACCCATCTGACAGCCACAGTCTGGTTCTGATGAAGTAGGACTTTGGTTATGAGGGCAGTACAGTTTCAAGAGCTGTCTTGGAGCCCGCAGACAGTGCCAGGTCAGGAGGTCTGCAAGTTCAAGTCTTCTGTTTGCAAGAGTGACAGCACAGGGACACTGTGAGCTTCTACATCTGCTGCTGCCAGTGCACCGATGTCCTTGCCTATGTGAGCCCTCTGGATGGAGATGCCAAGCAGCTCCATTTCCATACCCATACAGTCGTAGCGCAAATGATGATGAAGGGTTTTATATCAGTTGTTTCTCTTACTTTTGGACTGAGAATAGTGTCCTGTTTCACCTATATCACCTACTTAGGGTTTTAAAGAAGACCTGGACTAGACTGGATGCATAATGATCTGTGCCCTTGTTTTGGACTCTTGCAAATCTTTTGTTCTACTCAGCATCTCTGAATGAATGGGGACACACATCCCTTCTCAGCAAGACTGATGTCAGTGGAAATCAGAGAGCTGGAAAACTACCCTGTTTCCTCTCAGCCCAGCTGTGAAATGCAGCACTTAGAGCTGGGGAGAACATGAAGAACTGTAACATCGCTTTCAATGAGGAGTTTGTCTTTTAAGTGATTTAATTTAAATGCATAAGTCACATAAGTCATGATTTTCAAAGGCAGCTGAGTCATGCTCTTAGAAACTCAGCTTCTTTTATAGCATCCCAAAAATATGGGAATATAAAGTAACTCACAGGAAATGAAGTAAAAAGCCAGGTAGTAACAAAGCATCCAGGCTAATCAGACGACCTGACAGAGGTGGATTTCCTGGGTCTGTAGACCTGTCCTCCAATCCTGCCTTATTAAGCCTAGCCTTGTGGATATGTGACATTTGTAAAATATCACAAAAGGGGGCTGTTGCATTGACTTTTATGTAAACTCACAGTGCACTCTGGATGAGGCAAAGAGTGATTCCCAGTTTGTTACAAATGTCACGCTCTCAGGTGATTTCTGTTGCCCAAGATCACCTTTGCAATTTAAAATCAGTTGTGTTCTTCAATTACAAAAAGCCCAGCTCAAAACTAATTTGTGTTAATGTGACTGTAGATGTCAGAGGCAACTAAGCAAAGGTGTGAGGACGATCTTTTTCAAAGTAAAAGCAGACATTCAAAGAGCAGATTATTTTGACTTCTTTAAAAATAAGGGTGATCAAATACCTTAAAGACATTTTAAGAGACACTTTTCCAAATATTGATGATGTATTAGATATTGAGGTTTTTTTTCTTTTTTGAACAGAGGTCAAATCAGAACCTGTTGTCATGCAAAGAAATATTTGTATGATGTTTGGTAATGAATTTGGGAAGTCTAGGGCAGAAGTAACAGGGTGGAAAAAATTATATATATATATATATAAGTGATGATACAATCAATCACAATTGGAAATTATACAGTTCATATTGTTTGTGCGAAGAGCGTAAAGTGTGGAAAGCCACCAAAATTGGTCAGGTTTGATTTCCTTATTGATAATCTTGCTTTACTAATGTCAGGGGCTATGCCTGCCTACCTCCTACAGATCCCTAATTGAGGCCTGGGTTTCATATCGCATAGTGAAATTTTCAAGGGATCCTTTGTGAAGACTCTCTTGTGCATATTGCTAAAGATAGGTGAACAAACTATGGTTATTCTTCAGCCCTCTCCCTGAGTATTGACTTTGCCAGAAAGGTTTGCATGATGCTGAAACTCTAAATGTTATTTCCACAGCATGAAACTGCCAAACAATTCCAGAAAAAATATCACTCACTGTGCCTCAGATTTTGAAAATATCTCTGCTTGCCCAAAATGGCTTTTCTTAGGACGGGCATGTGGCTTTGTTGATGTGAACTTATTGCCTTTTGCCTTACAAGAGTAGACTCTCTACCCAGAACAATTCATATTAGGCATGAGGGGACAGAGACGTGAAGGATAAACATGGAAAGTATCAAGCAATATAAGGAAAATTCATATTATTGTCACTGGAAAAGTTTTTCTGTTAGTATATCATCCTTGCCTTCATTATCAGAATGGATGTGTACTCTTGTTAGGCCACTTGGAAAGTGACTCAGCAAAGTAACTTTGTCTGTGATACCATAGTCACAGGAATTTATTAGACCAGTTAATGAGTTTTTCTAGCTAAAGTGAAACTTGACAGGAATAAGTAGTGATGAATAACCTCCCCTGTTTGCTAATCTGGAAGAAGTTAGTGTTTTGCAGAGAGTACATGTATTGCAGTCACAGCACTCTGAACACTGTGCCCAGAGACAGGTAACATGGCTGATGACATCCCACAGAAATTCCCAATAAAACAAAAGACAAAAAAATTCTGCCCAAATTTTCCCACAAGTCCCATTCAGATGACTTTGTTTTTTTCATGCCTTTCCCTATTGCACCTCTCTCTCAGCTTCACATGGAAAACGATGGAGAAATAAAGGATAGAAAATAAGAGAAATGGCTGAAGAAAGAAGAAAATAAATTTGACTTTGGAAATATAAAATAATTTTTTAGACTAAAAAATTCCCGATAACAATTATAATGTTTTTCACAATAAGAGTTTTTCCACAGTGAAGGGAGAGTAGTTTTTTATTTAAAAAAAATACAAAAGTTTGTGCCCTGTATGAAGCAGATATGTGTAGGAAGCAGGTAAGTGTCCATGACCTCACTGTGGCTGGAGTGAGTAATTTCCCACCTGGAAATTACCCAAAATGGCCTTCAAGCTACTTAAATGTCCCCCTTTTGTAAAATTGGTGTGAGTGGAACAGGATCTGATTGCTGTGTTCCTTTCCTCTCATGTCTCTGCATTCATGTGTTTGTGCAGTCTGATCTCTGCCCCCTGTTTTGCAACAAATATTTATTTCTTTTTCCTCTGAAGCCTTTCCCATGTGGACGAAGCACCCGACAGCATTCATATTCAGCCTCATTATTTGTGTGGGCTTGAGATAGACCTGTAAAAGTTTGGGGTTTTTTTTTAAAAAAAGGAAGTAGTAGGGAGACAGGATAGATTCATCCCTTTCTTTACCTCCTGCCTTGCCAGAGACGATGAGGCACCCCTGACTCCGAGCTCCCTTTGTGATGCTGTTATGAAATAGGGACAATAGGAAGGTCCTTGTGTTTGGATGACGCTGCCAGAGCTGCCCACTTGGAAACTGTGGTATTGTGAGAACTGAGGCAAACAACTGGGCTCTCACTGCTTGCAGCAGTTGCCACGCTGCTAGAGATGATCTGGTATGCCCACTAATGAGAAGTGACGCACATCTTGACCATTCCCTCATACTGGCACACCATGTTCCAACACTACCACTTCCTACCTTTGCCCTTGTGTATTGCTTATTTTAGAACATAAAGCCTCAGAAAGCTCTTGTTCTGCTGTGGTAATATTTCTTTTGTCTGTGTGCACAGGCAGAAAAAAATTAAAAGAGATACTGGGTAAAAAGAATGTAAGAACTTTCCTTCTAGAAACTGCAGAGCTGCCCAATGTACTATGTGTACAGGTGCTCTTAAAATATACTCTGGTCACTGTATTTCTGTGCCTTCCTTCAAAAGCTGTGTGCACCCAAGGATTGTTAGCACTTTTATATTTTGCTATGCCACAGATCAGCAGCAGCCAAGCTCCAAGTTAATCTTATCCACCAGTGGAGTGAAGCGTTAAAAAAGTTCTGTATGGAAAAATCTACCACTCTGAAGTCCACACTGGTTCTGACTTCTCTACTTTATTAAAATCAGTGGTTGTTCAGGCTGTAAAGCAAACTGTTTCTGGTGATCTGACACAGTTGCCACAGGAAAGACGTAACAGGCAGAAAAACGTTGGGCTTCACAAGGTACAGTGAGAAAAATCTACGTTTTTATTGCATCCAGGTGTCAGAGAACTCAAACTGTCCATGTCAGTATGTCATTGTCCTATTTATATGAGCTTATGCCACAAACCTGTCCCTTAGTGCAGCTTTTGTCATGGCTTGTGACTGGTGAACACACGTGAAAGACACCAAGTAGAAGGAGCTGATAAAAATACACCAGGGTGAATGGACCCTGCAAGTCCTCACTGTCAGTAGTGTACTTAAGCTCACAGGAGCACTGATAGCTTAAAATATATTACAGCCTGTAGAAAGGGCATTTAAGTGGTGACACACAAAAAAGTAAGGATTAAATATACCTGGCAACTGGCGAACAAGTGTTACATTTAGGATTTACAGCTCTGTGTGATGCTGTCCTAACTCTGTTCCTATTGAAGCAAAGACAATGGGCTGTGTTTAGATCTTTAGATAAGTTAAGGTCTGGGGAGGGAGGCTCTGTCTTTTATTAGATTAGCTCTAACAGTGAGGAGAAAACCAGATCATTTTTCAAGCACACAAGGTCTACTGCTAAGACTGTTCATCCCTCTGAAGTCAGCAGGAGATGGAGAAATATGTAAAGCATGACTATGAATGTCTGTGAGACTGAAAATTCAGGCTGTGTTAGGCATTGAGTATGTATTTGTACAAGACAAGCACTGCTCTTAACTTTCTACTAGACACTGCTACCATACAAATAATAGATCTTGTAAAACTGCACTGAAAAAATCTGCCTGTCCTCATCTTACACAACTTTCCCTTCAGCCATTGGTAAGACTGCTGGATGCTCTTGTCCAGTGAGGGTCCAGCACAAAGGCTCTTACCTGGTTCTCTTTCAGAGTTATCTGCCCCTGCTCCTTGCAGCCAATGAATGTCCTGATACACCTGTAAATCTTCTCATTTTGTTGTACTCTCTGAACAAAATTAGCAGGAAAATATCCAGTTCTGTCATCAATTCTCCCCTGTGAAGGAAACATATTGATAGTAGAAGATTGTTAACAGTAGCAGCTTTAAGATGTGTTCAGTATTGAAAACAAGGTACTTTTCCTTTTGGAAAGAAAACAGATATAATCTGACTAGCACATACCTTCCACCAGTCCTCATTAGAGTCTTCCAGAAGTGTGATCATATCCCCTGGCCTGTAATTAGAAAAGGAACAGTAAGTAATATGACTCTTAATTATCATGTTGAATCAGCTTCCACAACTCCCTTCTAGCAGGAAGGTGCTCCTTCTATGGTTATTTTGTCTGAGTATTCTGAAGGTAGACTCAATAAAGTGGCAAGGTTTTCTTCAGTCACACTTGTTAATGTAGAAAGAGAGTCTCTAGCTTGGGGCTAGATCTTTATTTTGAGACAACATCTGAGAACTGGAAGTTTTGCTTCCTGTTTAGTAAGGAACTGTTTAAAATACAGTCCCTCTTTGTTAAAGGTGTTATTGCTTTACTTTAAGACACTTCACACTGTTGGGACACACTACCTCATCGTCTGTGTTTTCAAGCTGTGATTGCAGAAGGAAGGCAGCAGGAAAATAGTTCTATTTTACTGGCAAAGGCAATTAATCAGCAGGGATATAATTCTGCCCAAGAATGTCTTTTTGATTTGAATGGGACATATTTTCCTTTATAATGTGTGGTGCTGAGATGTAATTGCTAAATATCAGCATCCAGCTGACTAGTTCCAAAGCAGAGCGAGGAGAATAATTTGGCTGGAAACACTAATAGCAAAATTTGCTAAGCTGATTTTGTGCGGGTAGTTGAACAGTTATTTGACCTTTCCCCCCGCATTGGTGACACTTCACCAATATTCCTATGTAATTATAATAGTGGTATGTTGTAGAGAGCAAGTGGGAGACTGTTTCCAAAGGGATTAACTCCAGAAAGCTCTGTTTGCTGGATATGAGACATTTCTTGATCTTAATAAAATTAATTGTTGACTCCTAATTATTTAGCTTTCCCTGTTAGGTTCACTGTATTGTTATCAGCACAAGAGCCTGCAAACACATCTGGAGCATCTGTTATGATGGATAACTAGTCCAATTTAACAGGCTCTTTCAGAGCATGCATAGGAAATGTGGATCTGTCCAGGATGCAGCTGGAGGTGTGGTCCCTGGTGGGCCCCTTTGGTCCTTTTTCCACGTGGTTATCATTGCTGCTGACAACTGGAGAAGCAGGAAATTAGTCTTCTAACACCTTGCAATCTGAAAGAGGATTTTCCTCAAGCCCTCCTCAAGAACTTGCTTCAATGTGCTTCAATGTGCTTCAATAATTAAATGTTGCTGAGGTAAGGAAGGAAGATAGAGAAAATGGACAACTTGGTATCCCAGTGGTAAAAGATTTTTTAATGGGAAAGAATATCTGAGTACTTTACGACAGTTAATATTTAATATGGAACACTCAAAGAGGTTTAAAGGGAACCCATAACTTCAAAGTGAATAGACTGGGGTCAGCACCATTGGAGCTCTTACACTGAAAAGAAAAACACTTTCAGCAAGAAGGATTTGGAGAGCCTTGTCCACCCAACATTCTTCAGCCTGGTTGCTGGAAAAATACCCAGAAAATACAAATTTATTTGGCTGTCAGAGAAAGATGGCAACTGAACCTAATGTCTCACCCTGTCACTTGTCTGAGCACAGAGAATTTTAGTTTGAAAGCCTGCTGATTTTGGTGGTTTTTTTTTTTTTTTTTTTTTTTTTTGTTTTTTGTTTTTTGTTTTTTGTTTTTTGTTTTTTTTTCCTAGAAGAGAGCTAATATAGATGTCTTTAATCTCCAAAAAGGATTCAAAATAGAAATCCCATCTGGACCTGTTATTCTTGCAGTCTAGATTTAAGATGCTAATCCCTGATAGAGGGTAACCCACTTCCTTCTTACTATTAGTTGAAATCAGTCAGGTCTCATATTTTTCTTCTGTAAATCACAACCTGGATAAGTTGTGTGCTCTACCTCTGTGATCTAGAGTTCAGATGTGGCAAGACAGGCACTCATGTAGGTCCCTTCCAACTCTTCTCTTCTCTTCTCTTCTCTTCTCTTCTCTTCTCTTCTCTTCTCTTCTCTTCTCTTCTCTTCTCTTCTCTTCTCTTCTCTTCTCTTCTCTTCTCTTCTCTTCTCTTCTCTTCTCTTCTCTTCTCTTCTCTTTCTCTTCTCTTCTCTTCTCTTCTCTTCTCTCTTCTCTTCTCTTCTCTTCTCTTCTCTTCTCTTCTCTTCTCTTCTCTTCTCTTCTCTTCTCTTCTCTTCTCTTCTCTTCTCTTCTCTTCTCTTCTCTTCTCTTCTCTTCTCTTCTCTTCTCTTCTCTTCTCTTCTCTTCTCTTCTCTTCTCTTCTCTTCTCTTCTCTTCTCTTCTCTTCTCTTCTCTTCTCTTCATCTCTGCTGTGTCTGAAACATGGGGTTGCTTGTCTTCGGGATTCTTTCGTGTAATATAAGGCCCATTTCTCACAATACGTGTATTACTGCAGTGTCCTATTATTTTACTTATGCCAGAGCACTGGAAAATTCAACTGACTGCTCCTGCTGTTAGGGAAGAAATCTAGGCTGTGGTAAGTTCTAATTTCAGCTGAAATCAGGGCTACATATCTTCACTGCAGTAATCTCCACTCACTGTATCCTCTCAGAGATGAGCTGAGAACTCCAGCAATCTGCCCTAACTCTTCCTCTCAGCTCAGGTTGTTCCCCTGCTATTTGCCTTTGTTGATCAGTGCCTGGCTGGTTCCCAGCTCGGGTTCCCTGGACAGTGCTTGTCAGTCTTGACAACAGTGCTCTGCTGAACCCACCTCCAGCACCTCAACTAGACTAAATGGGAATTCATGCAACTGAATTGGATCCTGCATGGCTCTGCAGTAACAAAACAGCATTACCAGCCATTGGGCAGACCTTATGGAACAATGTTAATACATATATTACTGAATTTCTGACCAAGGGCCAAACAGTGTTGCCGTGGTTGAGTACCACTAGCCTAAAACCTAGCTAGCATCCCTGGAAAGAGCCTGGTGTCCCCTGAAAGGGCACATTTCAGACTACAGGCTGCTTTTCCCCCTAAAATGTGGAACAGGAGGATTTTGAAGGTTGATGTGCTTTCTGAATTTCTGTGTCTGGATGAGGATGGTAGTCCAGCGCAGGCTTGTCTGAGATACATTCTATGTCATGGAAGAAATGCACAAGATGGAATAAGCTCCTAAAGAGCAGGATGCAAAGTGGAATCTTTCAAGCAGAATAGCTGGAAAGTTGCACTAAAGGTTGCCATATACTGTGGTTATTTCCTGAAGAGCTGACATTCCTAAAATAATGATCAGGAAATGCCAGTAAAGCAGAATGATAGGAAAACATGTAATTTATGCATTACATCCAATCCTTTAGTTCCAGAGAAGTGAAAAAGCACAGCTGGGAATAGGAAAAAGGCTTTCAGTACTGGAGATGATGAGGAGAGGGTCATTTCTTTGTCAGTTCCCTACATTCTGTGGTACATATATGATTATTTTGATATAGGGATGCTTTGAAGACTAGTGACATATTTCACACTAAGAACTCTAGCAAGACTATGCAAAATGTGAGTAGCATGAACAAAATAATTTCAGTGAAAGAAAAGCTGTCCGTTTCCTTCAGTGGGCTTGGATTAGACTTGTCATACAAGCAACTGATGCAGAACTGAGAAAGTAAGTGCTAAAAATAGCAATTAACAAGGTTATTTTGCAAAGTTCTCATGTGAAAATACTGCCATTCAGCAGCTGGACACCATTCACTTTTTTCAGACACAACTGAATAAGAGGGAGGGTCAAACAGGACTGGTAAAATTTTTAGCATTAGCATGAGAGCTTGCGGAGAATTCCTAGCTGAAAACTTCTGACTGAAAAACAAAGCATCTGAAACATTTATATCTGAAAGCCATCTTGTTCCTGAAGTGATATAAGTGTTTTTGAAACTTTTAATCTATTGTATCCTTGTCAAAAGAATTGGGCATCTGTTCTTTTTAACTGTAAGAATATCTTTGTATCTAGATGGTTATGCCTATAAAAATGTGTATTAAAAATGTCAGAAGAAACCCTCTCTTTCCCATAGTCATGTATAACCATATGACCATCAGTGCAAATGTGTCAAATAAACTAACAAATATTATAGAGTTTACCTCATCTCCAAGTCTTCATTTTCTTGTGGTACAAATTTGTACAAGGCAACATAGGTGTTCATTTGTAATGTGGTTTTATAAAATGGTCCCTTTAAGAAAAAAAGAGAAAGAGAAAATTTAAATATCTGCTCTGTAAAGGAATTTGGTTTGCTTTGTTAGAGCCAGAGGAACCAGAACCTGATCTTACAATAAATTAGGCAGAATCATCTCTCTGTTCTCACAGCTTGGAGGACTATGGCCCAGGTACATTGCAGGCCATTAAGGCAGTAACTATCTTAATTTAGATAGAAGATTATTTGAACTCCAAGATCAAATTCCAGCCTTCCAAATAACACAAGCAGAAATTTGCACTGGCTGGTCTCTGGGACAAGATCTTAAAAATAAGTCTGCCTTTTTTCTCTCTGTAGTATATATGATAGCTCTTATGAGCACAGTAGTGTATTATTGGCATTATATAAGGTGTCTGGTCTACAGTCCTCATTATGGATGGAGCTGCAATTGTACTGTGCACAGGTGCAAATTCACTTTCTTAAGTGATTTTAATGTGTGAAAGTTTTTGTGCAGGTTTTCCAACAAGTGAAGACTTTCTACTCTCTCTCTCCTCACTTTTTCCACTGTTAATCTAGGGGAAAAAAAAAGAAAAAGCAGCTAAACCAAACACTAAATAATTTTCAAAATCAATTCTGTGATTTTTACATTATGGCAATCCTATTGTAATTACATGGCCTGCACACTTGGAGTATTTCCAAATCAATTTGCAATAAGCAGAAAAACATAAAGTGATGACAAAGGATAAACCAAAAAGCCATCCACTAATGTATATTGCTTCCAGCCCAGAAATGGTGCAAGAACACGACAGCCAGATATAAGTGACCTATCAGACCTAGTCAAGGTCCTCAGACAGCCACAAAAACAAGAGTTTTACATGACTTCCCATTACCATTGCATCATCACAAAATTTATGCTCATACCGGGGAATGTATACTTTTTGGTTCTTCTCCAAAGTGTTCTGTGCCATTTTCAGAGTATGTAAACACTGAAATAAAGAAAACACATGACATTTTAGGAGCAGTTTAAGACTCTTCACCTTAACAGGATCACCTCTGTTCCTTCACTTGCTCATCCCTTCTTTCATTAACATATATTTCTGGGACTAGCCTACATGGTAGCTAACAAACTAACAGAGTCTGTGGAGGAGATTCATGAGGGAAATAGTAAGGTTCTTTGATAGTAAAGAGTTGTACTGGGATATTGAAAAACATGACAGTGTTCTTATAACAGATAAAAGACAAGCGAAACGGCAGCCACAACATGCACAAGAAAGATTTTGTACAAAGTGACAGGCACTCATAAGCACACACATCTTCTCTGACAAAATGTAAGACAACATTGTAGTCATAAAGTTCAATCTGTGAATTTGAAGGGAGCATGTGAGCTGATGCCTGCCACAGTTAATGTGAAAATGCCACAAGTTGTGTCTGGATGTCCTGACTGCAGCAAACTTGGGGCCTCAATATGCTTCCCACCAAGTCCTGTTTCAAAAGGACTCTGACCCTGCAGATTATTACAGATATCAGAAAGAAAACCTTAGAAATAAACCTAATTTCCTGTATCATTAAAATATGTGCATATATATGTCTGGCATCTGTATGAAGGGTTTAAAGTGCTGCTATTACAGTTTGGCAGTGTTTAAGTCCTACTCAAATCTCTGTGCTTTGTTTTTCATGTTCAGAGGAACAGGAATTAGGTGGCAAATGGAAGATGTTCTGGTGAATACTAAGTTGGATACAGGAGCCTTTTGGGCTTGCAAAAAGTCATTCACCAGATGAAGTAAAAGCATTTCAGCATCATGCCTGGAGTAATTCCTGTTTGGTAACAGAAAATAAAGCAAGTTACTAATGTACAGCCTCATGAACTGTGGAGCTGACCCAGCTCACGGGGAGGGAGCTGAACTGTATCCTTGTGTTGGCTGAGAAGTGCTCACCATAACTCGGTATGAAGGGAGGTCATCCCATATTTGATTCAAGGGGAAAGTGCTCAAATCACTGTTGATAACAGGCTCATAGATGTCTCCTAAAGTACATTTTTGCTTTTGGGACTTCTGTTACAGACAGCAGTTCACAGCAGTGAAAAGTGTAACTGGCTTAGAGGAGGCTGAAGGGCTGGAAATTAGGTATGCCATCTCACAGTTGTAAACAGGGAAGCTTTGCTTCATAGGATTTATGCCAGGGCCTGAATGAAAGAAACTCCCCTTGAACTTGTTGTCATAGGAGTTTTACATGGAAAATCACATGGTCACATATGTGCTGGGTCCTTTTACCCTTCTGGAGGCTACCTTTTCTACTGTTTCCATTACCAAGGAGCATCAAAAGTACATTTTCCTGAATACTTATTTGCAGAACAGTATTTTAATAGGAAAAAAACCCAAACAGCACAAACTAAACTCAGAATGGACCTGAGTCAACAGGCATTAATGTGGAACTTGTGGAAAGAGGCAGTGGACAACTGAGGAAAAAAGAGTCATGAGTCACTTTGTAAAAACATTTTGAATGTACTTAATTTATTAATCTATGTTTAGTTCGTGGTCTCTGGATGTTAACAGGAGGCACTTGAATCTGAAGCCATAGGGGTATGTTGTTCATATCTCCACACAACAGAAATCCATCTATTTTCTTATTTGTTTGCCCTAGCAGCAGCAGACAAAAAGAAAAAAAAAAAAGGGAAAAAACCAGGGATTTTTACACTCTGAAAAGGATTTTACCATTTCCATAGCATGTAGAAACAGTGCAGGCAGTTTATTAAAACTCTACCAAGAGGAAATTTTTGGAGTGACTGATGCATAATTTATACCCTGAGCCTCTAAAGGATGGATTGTAAAAAAGCTGGTGCTGATCAAAGGAATCGTTAATGTGCTGCAGAAGTTATTTGGAGGTTTGACACATGCTGAGTTTTTAAACTAATCTCTTTAAGTGAGTTCCTTGAATGCTTTTCCGTGCATTCAGTGAATACAGATCTCAGAAAAAAAAAGTTTCTTTCGGTTTCAGAAATGAAACTATTGACTTTCAAAGAATAAAAAAAGGCTATCTGAACATTCAAACAGGGTTGATTTAATCTCAGGTGGACAGGATTAAACAATGTGGTGCAGACTGAATTCTCTAACCAGGTCAGGTCAACCTGCATTTGCAAGACAGCAAACTTAAAAAAAAAAATCAGGAGAAATGAGATAATATGAATGAGATGTTCCCAAAATGAGAGGAAGGAAAGGTCTGAACACAGGGAGGGGAGGTGATAGGACCAAGAGGGGAGGAAAGGAATAAGGAGGTGGCATAAAATAAAAACAGACAGCTGAAGCTGGCCTTTCACCTACATGAATTGGTAGCAGTATGTAAGGAACATTGGGGGTACCGTGAAGAGAAAAGGTTATGCTCAGTGTGGTTTGTTTTTGTTCTGTACATCCTGTGAGATCCAGCAAAGCAGATTTCAGGTGCTGCTAGAGAAGTTGCCCTGATGCTTTGGGCCTGAAGTTGTGCTGAGCAATAACTCTTTTTGTTTATGGCTTCCACCACCATGACTGAATTCAAGAACAGGGTCACCAACACCAACTCTTGATGGCTGAGATTTCATTACTAAACTCTTGATGCTATGCTGGTTTTCAAATCTCATCAAGTCAATGCTGTAAAAACCATTGCTTTTATACTGCAAATCAAACAAAAGAATTGGGCCATTGATACTACTGGGCACATACTACAGTTGTACTGAGAAGCTGCAATTATAATCAAAATTCACTGTGTTGTGTACTTTACAGGCACAAAGATCTTTTATGATTCGTCTTCTGTCCCAAAGAGGTTATGATATACAAAATCTTGTGGAAAAATCAAACATATGAAAAAGAAAGTAATTTTTTGGTTCCACTTTGCCAATGTGGAATTGCAGCATGTTAAGTCTACAGTCATGATCATGATAGGAGATAGGGAATGGATCTGAACCTTGTCCAGTGGCAGTTTTGGACACACTACATTAAGGAAAACGGTGGTTTCAATTTCATCTGAATGGCAAAAAGCATTCCCCAAATTCTTGCACCAGCTCACCTCCTGCTTGGAAAATCAGAACACTGCTAAAACCTGGACATGCCATAACCCCCCCTCTGAAGCAGACTGCACATGGGCCTTTACACCTGAGGGTGCTGTCCTGGCCTGGGGGCACTCACCACTGTTGCTGCGTTTTCTGCTTATGTCAAGGGTGCCTGCAGAGCTATTGCCTTCCTCCGGAACTTCTCCCAAGTCAGCTGTCTGCAGGAACAGAAACAGCAAAGGAGACAGGGTAAGCCAGAAAAAGGGACCAATGAAGTGAAATAAAACCACAGCAAGGGCCTTTGGGAAATGCAGCACTTGAGTGGTGTCAGAGCAGAGCAGAGTCAGCCTAAGGGGATGGAAACAAACACTGGATCTGGTGATGCACAACACATGCCTACTGCACAGGGAGAAGTAGAAGCCCAGAAGAAAATTCCAGACCAAGTTTGGAGTCTGGAGCACAAAAGATTTCTGCAGTATAAAATAAAGTGAAAGTTAAGGAACAAAGGATTATGTTAAGCAATGAGCTTCTCTGTACATAACAGAAAGGGCATGAGGGAATTTGCAGATTCTGCAGGTATACTAAATAGCTATCATCCAGGGAGACCGAACATTATTTGAAACTACTGAGTTTTAATATGTCAGCCCTGAATACATTATTCAGTAAAATAACTGTAATGTAAGGGTCATTTTACTTCTGTTAAAATGCTACAAAAGAAAGAGCTTGAGTGCAATGGAGTGGTGAAGTCAGTCTTTAAATATCTGCCCTCACTTTCTTTTTAAACAGTTATCTGGCCAGTATGGTTAGGGAAATTGAAACCTAAGGGTTGCTTTTAGAATTACTATGATTTCTTCTTTGCACCATATTAATGTCAGTCATGATTAGGGACCCAGTGTTCCAGGGTGTAGGAAAACGTGGGATAACATAATCTCAAGCCTTCAGAAGTATACTCTGCATACAGCACCAGATTCCTTGGTTGGGTAGTCAGCTTCTACTTGTATAGCCCAACAATGAGGAGCTGCTCCAAACAACTCTGTGCTGGTCTGACCTTAACAAAACTTCAGTCGTTGAACTCTCTACATCTTTGAGAACCAAAAAAACCCCAAAGACTGAACTTGGGTCAGGTGCTTTCTCTAATCTGAACAAATGTAAATGCTTACATTATTCCTATGCTTTATTTGTTTCTAGCTCATAAATTTTAAGTCACAGGAAGGATTTAATGTTATTGTATAACATTTTACAATTGTACTGTACACACAGATTGCTCTGTTGGTTTGCAGTCCTGTGCCTGCATCACCAAAATATTTCTGTTTTTGTTTAGGGAGAACAATCTGAATTACTTTATAGATTTTACATGTTGGGGTTTTTTTTTCCCTTTTACTCCTGTTGACAGCAAAGCTTTTTTTTAGAAAGTACTTTCACAATTTTATTTCTCCTATCTAGTACTTTACTAGCTATTTGTCTATGAAGGAAACCAATAAAAAAAGGGGTTGAAAGTAGATTTGTGCCACATGTGTCTTGTGACTATCTTTTTTCCCCTTGCTATTTTGAGACTATATGCTTTACTTTGCTGCTCTGTTGTTCCCTATTTTTAGACTCAGCCTTTTGCAGTAGGTCATGTTTTTCTTGCACCTTGCCCAAATAGGTCACCCAAGGATGAGAAGGCACTGCAATAACAAAGTTTACACAGATCCAGTGTAGAGCATATCTATGGGTTCTGGTTGCTGGGTGGAGAAGAAAAAGACTGGCTTTGTTGAAAGACTAAGTCCCAGCTATTTTTCAGCTCATTGCTACAACATGTTCCTCAGTTTTCACAGACTAGCTTCATTATTGCTGATTAACAATTAATTTTATTTTGGTAAGTTCTAGAGCATATGGGATGTGTAGTGACTGTCTCTTCAGTATATACCTCATCCAAGACCTTCTGAGGCAACCTCATTTCTCTTTAATGATTTTTCACTGAATGACTACATGACAAATGGTCTAATAGAAATGATGGAGGTGCAAAGCTGCTTTTGAGAGGAGCTGATCCACAAAAAACTAACACAAACTAGAGTCACATTTACATCACCTCAAGTGCCTTTTTGTATAAATGTGGGTTGCAGAAGCACAGTTTTGAAGCAAGAAGTAGGTAGTAAATCTAGAGCATATGGCCACTTTCTTTTATGGGAAATGCAGAATCCGGGTGGAAAAATCACTGAGTACGTCCACACAGCTCAGTCATGTTAAAAATATTTAGCTAGTTTAGAGGAAGGTGGCTGTCCACTCTCTGCAGAGACATGAACTGCATGCAGTATAGAATCTTCATGGCTGTTGGGGCAAGGTACAGCTCCTAGGCCAGTCACCTCTGTTTTTCATCACCTTCAGCAAGAGAAGCTCTGCTGTGCTGACCCAGAGCAAGGCCTTGGATAGCTTGGACACCACCTGCAAGGTGAAGTGGTATCCCAGGTGTCCCCATGTCCCTGGTGTCCCTGGTTGGGTGGTATGGCAGAACCTCGAAGCACATTCCATCTCCTGGGGCTGGGACTCAGCACAGCCCCACATCTGCATTGATGCTTCTGCCTGGAGAGCAGCAGAGGAGCCCAAAAGTGAGGATCACTGGGGAAAGCTTGTAGCCCCTCTGAGTTACTAATTACACATGCTTCTCAGGGTTCTGTGCCACATCCCTGTTGCAGTCACTGGTCAGTACCTGCTCCCAGGTCACACATCAGTTTTAAAGGTCCACAGCTCCATAATTTCATTCAGGGCTTTGTCTACCCTGTTTTTTATCCTTGTCTCAATCCACAGGCTTGTGCTGGCAAAATGTATGGTTTTTCAGGTCTGTTTATTCAATTCTCTAATGTGTTCTATTTCCTGTATGCTGACACATGTTACAATCTCTCTCAGCTTCAATACCCTGGAGAAATTCCCGTAATGATCTTGCCTTCCTAATTCTACACCCACACTCCACCTAGTTATGATCAGCTCCCTAGAGTAAGCTGACACAGCGCTAGTGGTTTCTATGCTTGAGTTTTCATTTATAATTCCACACAAACTTTATTGATTTAGAAAGCAATAATTACATTTGTAGAAATTTTGTTTCAAAGGAAATTAAATAATTGAAAGAAAGAAATGTAATAATGCAACAGAAGGTAGAGTCTCTTTAGGTTTAAAAAAAAAAAAAGGGAAACAGCAAATTCCTTTTAAGGCACAAATGGGAGTGAATAGAGGACATGTCCCTTAATAAATCCATTGCACACTTCACTTAGTTCTTGCTGAAATTAGTTTGTCTTCTTTCCCATCTGACATCAGTTGATGCCTGCTTAAGGTCCACCTATACCACCTGAGATTACAGGTCAGCCGTGTGAGTGAGCATGCATTTAAATGCCAGGGAAATGTTGTAACAAACAGACACAGATGTTAGTATGACTTGATATTAAACATATAAGTATTTGCTTTGAGACCTGGAGACCAACTCTTGTCATGTTTCTGTGCCCAGTCTTTTGAGGTCTGTACAGAAGAGATTGTCAGATAATGTGGGTCTGATTTTTAGAGATGACAATCAGCTTTAGCCTCCAGTGGATTCAGGTGTGATTTTTTTTTTTTTTTTTGAGGGAGTGGGAGGGGTGGAGAGGGGATGTTTTGGGAATGGAAGGGAACCTCAAACATAGCTGTAAGCTCCTGTTTATGAGAGGCTGAGAGGGTAGGAAATGTTCTTTCAACAACATGAAGGAGCTCCTGATCTTGTGGATCCCAGTACTGGGATAAATAACCATTTCTGTAAGGAAGAAATTGGCAATTGTTACTGTTGAACAAGGTGTGGATATGGCAAAGGCAGGGCCAAGGGAACTAACCATTCCCTTGTTCTCCACCTCTTCTGCCATGGTCCTGAAGAAAGTGACTTCTATGATTGGAGAGAGTGAATGACAAACATTAGCATCAAGGCTAAAACCTCCCTGTCTGGATTCAACAACCTGAGCACACCTGTCTGTATTTGGGGTTTGGAGAGAGAAGCCCCCATCTGTGATGCCTTCCTCACAATTCCGCCCTGGACAGGGGTGGAGGTCCCAGACCCTTGCTTTGTTGCAGTAGCAGTGTCTTGATTTTGTCTGAGCCTGTACTGGGGTCATGTACTTTTCAATCTAGGTTCTGAGGACTCCAATTCATCACTATTACTTGTACGAAGGGTAAATGGCCACCATCAACAACAGGACGTATGCATCTACTCCTGCCTGACAGTTCAACATTGCTGTTACACTTCTATGTGGACATGCAAAATAAAATGATTAGTGTTTCCTTTTGCAATCTGATAAAAACAGTTTGCTTATTTAATTAGTACTTTTTTCTCTCAGGAGTCATCTAAAAGATACATGTAACTTGAATTAGCAAAAATGACAAGTTTTCTGGTCTCAATATGGAAGCTGAGAGCAAGAACTTAATGGGTTTTTTTATAGTTTGAAATAAAATTTTGTGAACTCTGATATAAGGTCATGTGAACGAATATCTGTTGCTCCTCCAGAGAGGAAATGGAAGAAAGATGTGGGATACTTACAGAGTTTCTGTTGGGAGAGTCGGACCCACTTCCAGAACTTCCCTTTTTGGTTTTCTGGGCTAAAGAAGTCCCAAAGCGGAGAGTTTCATACACAGGGTCAACTTTATTTCCACAGGCTGCAACAGAAGGAGCAAAACATGCATCAATCAATACCTTGAGGATATTTCTGGTCATGTTCCTGCTTAACTGCAACACCTGCCTCTACCAAGAGGTTGAGCTGTATGCTTAGAAACAATTTGAGAGATTATCCTGATAAAAAGTGAGTGTGGAACTTAATGAAATTGCTGCCAATTTTCTGCTGCCTCTCTACTCCCATGAAGATCATCCTCCTCTCAGACTGGCTCTTCAATTCTTGGCCATTGCCTTATCTTTCTTCACCTTCTATTCTTCTTCTCTAATCATCATTGGTGCTGCCTGTGTAGAGGTAAGGAAGACAAAATACCACGAGGTTCTAATCCATATTTGCTTCTACCAGTGACTTCTTGGATCACTCTCAACAGTAGCTCTCCCTCATAGCTAGCCACAAAAATCATGTCCAGAAATGGATTTCTTCACTGGGAACAAGAAAATTCAGTTCAAACTCTCTTCTACATATTGCATTCTTAGACCTCAACTTCCCTGGTGACACACGGCCGTGAGCATGAAGAATACGGTACATTTGTAGCACTATGTAGAAGAAGGGAAATTTTAGTGAAAGTACTGAGAAAATACAAGAGATTTTGGATTTTGATTAGAGCAAAGCACAGCTCATGTTTTGGCCAGAGTTTGTTGAAAATGTTTTTATTATTTTCTGATAAAAATGATGGGTATTTTTTAGAAAGAGAAATTAGATTAAATCCTTGTAATTTTTTAAAAACTGCTGACAGTAACAATGCAAATATCATCAGACAAGTAGTTTTAAATTGACGGCCTAGTTTTAGCTTTGATTTTTTGCACTTCTAGGTCTGCCTGGTTAGAGGACTGCTGGGGAAAAATATTTTCCAGAATAAACTTAACTTCTCCATTTCAAAATGCTTCTTTTCAGAAATTACAGTGAGGAAGAAGTGGTCTTTCAAGAATTCAGACAATGTGTAGACATGATCAATAAAGAAAAACATGGGGAAAGTAAGAAATATGGATGAAAAAGGACAGGAACCTAGCAGAATCCCTCAAAAGCCAGACCAGTGATTTGACTGCCTCCCCTGCTGTTTTAATCTCTCTCCCTGTTTTTTATCTGTTTTTTCCCAGCTCAGACCCTTATCTCAGTATTTCAGTGTTTCCTCACTTTTTGATCTCAGGTAGTTGTTATTATAAACGGGGTAATTGCCAAGAGGTATGCATACAGGGTTTTGAGTGAAACACACAATGAACACACCCTCTCCTCTTCCAGCTTTGTATCTTTGGAGTGGTCCTTTCCTGAGGTGGCAGAAGGGCACCCAGTCACCGAAAGGAGCTGGACGGCTGCTGAGGGTAAATACCATGGCTGGAAGTCTGCCGCTGCTGTTGCAGAGCATTGCCAAAGGAAGACTGAATGGAAAAGCAGTCAAAACCTACCAATAGGCATCACTTCTTTGATGCAGCCAAACTGCTCGTGAATGAGTAGTGGTGAGCTGTAGTACCGCCGAAATCCCTTTGGCTGGAGGGAGGAAAAGCAAAAACAAGTGAAGTGCATTGCTTGCCTTGATTGATGAAGCAGAAATAGCCTCAGCTCTTTGGGTAATGGTGGAACATTGCGGTGAGGCTGGAAATTTGCCTCCTGTTGTCCAGTCACTGTGAGATTTAGAGATCAGATGTTTATTTGATTTGTCTCCTAGAATAAAAACTATTTCCTATATTTATGTGGAAGGAGGGGCTCATTTTCAGCTCTCTTTTTTCTTTTGCCTTACACAAAAGCAACACTAGTTATTGCAGCAGAAGTGCTGAATCATTAGAGGTTCTGGGAAAGTTTCCCTCTCCCTATCTTCTTATATAATGTGAATTTACATTGTGCTGTATTTGTTAAATATGTGACTATCTTTCCTCACCCTAACTCCAAATTCTCCTGTAACCACATATGCATATGTGAAACTCAGGGAATTTAGAACCTTTCTGTAGATTTTTCTAAGGTTTACTGCTGACTGACTGCAGATTCCACTGCCTTTTTTTTTTTTTTTTTTCTTTTTGGCTTGTAAGGTCAAAAGACTCTCCAAGCTGTTACCAGATATTCCCACAGTGTCCACTTGTTGAGAAATGCACCATAACAACTCAAGCTATATCATTAAAGAATACCATAATAAGGCAAATAATGGTGCCTATACCACTCTAAAAACATATCTCAATTCAGGCAAATGCTTAGTACTCAAAATGAATGCCTTCAAGGCATTGGAATTTCACAAATGGTCTCTCCGATTTCTTATGTCTGCAGGCTGTGAGAACTTCTAGCCACAGTGAGAAGTGAGGAAGATTTGCAGAGATGTGCATATTCTCTATATCCTCTGTTCAGTGTACATCAAAACCTGATAGGTAGTGAGCTGCAGAAAAGACTGAAAAAGACTGAGGGGACTGATAATCTTGGAGTCTTAGAGGAATAAATTCCAGATTCTTCAGCTTTTGTTTACCCCCAAGCTAGATTCAGACCATCGGCATGAGCTCACAAAACTCCTGTGACTTTGCTGACAACTTCCTGATGTAAATTTGGTCTCTAGTTTTTGTTTTTGTAAACTAACAACCACAAGAGCTGAGGCTGGAATCAAGAAATGCATGAATCAATTAACATGGGATAACATTTGCCTTGTCCAGGGCTTGTCACTGAGCTCTTCACAGACCAACTTCCTATACCAGAATGTCTTAT
Source organism: Prinia subflava (assembly GCF_021018805.1). Lineage (NCBI taxonomy): Eukaryota > Metazoa > Chordata > Aves > Passeriformes > Cisticolidae > Prinia > Prinia subflava. Next base: position 105,701,988 of record NC_086247.1, on the reverse strand, counting down.
GCTAGAACTATGATTATGGTTTAGCTACATAAAGACTTGCCTCAGGGATATAAACAGTAGCTTTCAGTGAACACTTCTGGATGGAAAACATCTTTCCAGTGAAAGATGGGGTTTGTAGCACTGTTGAAATCAGTTCTTGCATTTTCCCATCATTTAACACAGTAAAACTGTTTGGTTTTAGCTCATAGCTGCCTCAAGTGCCTTCAAGATGCAGCAGATCTGAGAACATCTGAAACACGAATCTATGTATTGAGTTTTCATATTCCAATTGGTATTTTTCCAAGTTCTTTTTTCAAAAGTAACCAAAAGCAACCATATTCCCCTAATAGACAACAAGGTGAGTTAGAATTATCTCAGACACAGTGTTCTGCTATTGCCAGTCATGACATTTTGCTGCTCAGAAGGCAGCCCAGGCACTAAAGTGCTGTGTCCATACAGAGGCAGGCTGCTCCCAGCCTCTCCTGCTGAGAGATTGCTTCAAACTTTGCAGTGTCTTACTGTGAAATATCCTTTGGTTTTCTTTTTAAGGTGAATTATGTTTTTTTATTCAAGCCCTGAAAGTGGAGAAAACAATAAAACATATTTTGAAGGATTTTTCATTTGTGAAACCCTACTGAAACACTATGATTAATTTATAGTATTCTTTGAGAGTTTTACACTGCAGCAAGCACAGTTGAAATCAAGGTAATTAATTCTGTTAGCTGGCTAAATTTGTATTCTCTAGGGGTATTTTCACATCCACAAAGCAGGTCAGGTTTGCGCCTTGGTTTTGTTTGCATTTTTGTGCAGCAGCAATGGCCCAAATTGACAACACGGCACTACCTGGCTTCACTTTTCCCGCCTCAGTAAAGTGACCTGGTGTGGGTTGTATTAATGCAGCAGCTAAATGCACACCTGGGGTTCAGGCACAGGAAGGAATGGCTGCAGCACAAGGGCTGTCCACTTACCAGCTTGCCCATGCAGCGCTGCTGTCCGATACTGTCTGCACACTTGTGGTGGATGCTCATCTTGCAAGCCTTGCAGCGCAGCCCGTGCTTGGCGTTTGTCCCTGCAAAACGCACAGCAAAGATTGAATTAGATAAAATCAATAGTTTCCATCCGCCTAAACAAGTGACCTGGAAGAACTGATGGGGTCACTTGCAGTAGAGCAAATACTGACAGCATTCTTTGCCTTACCTGCTTTTAAAAATGCACATTAATACACCCATTTTCTCTCCATTTTAGGCATTTGTCCCCCGGGCTCTTTCCCTGTTGCTGCGTTTAGATACATATCGGATCATGCTCTGCTATATGATAATCTGACCAACAGTGTCTCTGCCTCATGAACACCAAGCAAAACCTCTTTGTTGTTTTGAAAGGTCTTGGCATGGCTGTGCATGGCTGATGGAGCCACTGCAGGAGCACCCTGAGCAGCTCTGGGGAGCTGGGCCATCAGTGGAGGCCCAGGTCTTGTGGGTCAGAGGTAGCTCCAGGCATGTGTGAGAGGCTTAACGCAGCTCCCTCACCATTTCCCACCCACAGGCAAACACATCCCTGTTTGTGTGGTTTCCTTTCCCTGCGTGGTTGCACTGGATTAATGTGCTGTGAGGACTTTTTCAGTTATAGTTTCTTTTCAGTGACACATGCTCAAAACAATACTGACAATTGCTCCCAGGGACTGCTTCTCTCACCATCCTGGGCCAGTGCTTAGAGGGTGCAGGAAGGGCTCTTGCATGTCCTGAGTGGGGCAGTGAGGGTGCCACGAGTTTGACCGTGCTCTCCTCCCTTGACAGTGGAAAAGTTATGTGTCACAGGTAGGGGAGCTACAGCAGAAATTTTGCTTTTAAGAAGCAGAATTCTCCCACTAGGCCAACAGTAGTTCTGCATTAGCTTCAGTGAGGACCTACTCTTAAATGACAGACCCAAATCTGCTCACTTCCAGGTAGGAACAGTCTCTTTTATTCACACACTTGTATTCATAACACTTCCTAAGCTATGCAGAAGCAGTGATGCTGCAGCAACTCTTTATCCCTACAGGACTGTGTAAACAGAACGAGTAAACAATGTATCTGTTCATCATATCTACTGTGAGAGTGAGTATGAAATGAGGTAATAAAAAAGCCCTAAAAAGTCTTGACATTTTAACCAGCCCTCATTAGTCAGACAAGATAAATATTAGTCAGAAGGATCCTGCATCTGAAAGCACTAATTTAGCTCATTGGTTATTTGACTAGTCAACGCCATGTACATACTGCCAGTTTCATTCAGTGAAGTGCTGCCTCAGAAAGAGGCACTTCAGGGAAGGTTTCATCAAGTTGGTGCCAAACCCCAAGCCTCGTGCTCCCCTTTCAGAGGAAGAGGTCTCTGAAATGGCCACTTTCAAGCCAGAGAAGGCAGGCTGAGGCAGCCATGGGTCATTGCAGGGAGCCAGGCTCAGATGTTTCACCTGTGTGCTTCCTTTAGGACAGGATATCCTCCCCACCTTCCTATAGAGACTTCTGGGGAGACAGGGACTGAATGGGGTTGAGTGTGGGGTGTGCCCCAGGGACTTCAAGGGAGTGAGGTCAGTGCCTGCTCCCCACTTGTTGCTGCTTTCGGCCACTCTTCAGTGTGTGCAGCCATCCTTTCTATCCTCTTTTCTAAGGTCTTTTTTCCTAGCAAACACAGGATTTCTTAGAAGAACACATGCCTGGTAGTTTGGTTTCTTTTTCCTGCATGGTTACAGTTGGATTAGTGTGCTGCGAGGATTTTTTCAGTTCTAGTTTCTTTCCAATTACACATGCTGAAACCATTATTGACTTCTGCGGCTTTGTGCTTTTATTACTGATGATGAAATGCTGAATCATCCTTCCTGGTGATCAACAATTGGCACTGAGAAAAGAGTAGTTCCCCCACAGTTTTTCATTATATTTAGAGGGCAGAATGAAAAAGGGAAAATGACATCACAGTTGGCCTATGCAACGTCAGTGCTTACACCAGGTCTAATTCTCCTCTCATGCTGGTCTGTACCAAGTTACTCTTGTGCCAAGTCACTCCTAAGATTTAGCTGTGAAAAGGCAGACAGTCTCACAGTCCCTCCTGCTGGCTATGTTATGCTCTTCCAGACATTTTAGCGTTAACTTTACAAGGTGGGCATTGGTCCTTACGTGTTACAACCATGTGATCACACAAGATACACGTTTGTCAAAACAATTGTGTGCCCAAATGATGTGCAAAATGAATGTGAAGCATCTGTGTTGCTTTCAAAAATCAAACCTCAACTTTTTCAGAACAGAAATCTGTGGTCATGTGAAAATGAGTAAGACAATTACAGAAGAATAACATTGTATTTCCATTGCTGAGTGCTGTATTTTTATATTGAGTAGCTAAGTGGTGGTTCAAAGAGAAGAAAAGTTTTTCAGTCACACATCTGAGTCTACAAGAAGGCTTTGTAAATCGAAATGAAATCCCTGTAACTACCAAAAGCTCCAATCTTCAACCCATTTTTAGTTCTAACTACTTAGTTCATGGTGAGGCTAGCATGGAAAAAACTGCCCTGCATCTACCTGCCTCCCACTGAGGAATAACTGAGGAGCTTGGAGAAGAAGCATTTATGCTGTATTTATGTTAACCACCATATCTCAAGCTCTGAAAATGGCATTTCTACAAGGAACATATTTTTTTTTTCCCAGCGAATATTTCTTTCTTCAGTTTCTCTTCCCCATTACACTAAATCACTTGAACAACCTTGGCTAAGCTGTTTCGAAACTAGTGCATGCCAGGGATCAGGTAACTACGTACTGGCAATGTACCTGACCCAAAAGTTCCTGAGATTCAGAAATGAGGCACAATCACAGCTCACATCACAGAGAAGAGATTGCATTCAGTCCAGGTGTAAATGAGGCCAGGCTTTGACCCATTGCTTCCATTTCTGCCCTCTCATTTATGCAAACTTATTGACCTTGCAGATACCTGAATGGGGCAGATTTTTGGAGATATCTGGTTGCTTGAAATGGTGAAAAAGCAAGCAGAACATGGATCTAGCAAGGAATTATTTAAAGCTGAATGAGTACAGTGAGAGTTCTACACTCATGCACTAATATAAGAGAGTTATTTCATTAAACTTGAAGTAGTGGCACAAGATATAGCAATGTGTTGAAACACTATTTTCCAGTAAATTCCCCTGGAAATCATAAGAAAGTTAGGAATTTGTTCAGAGCATACATTAAATAATAGAAAATAACTGGTAATAATGACTCATAAAAATTTAAAAAAAAATTACAATGACAAGATAGTAACAATAATAGCAATAGCTACAATAACACAATAGGGCAGACTATTTGAGGATAATTTTTCTGCCATAGGGTACCAGGCCTTGTTCAAAGTTGAAAGCCTCTCTGTGGCATGCTTATTCCCAGTGGGTCAATCTTTCTATGGATTGAAGCAAGGGGCAGGGGAAGGGGAAGGGGAGAGTTCACATTTGAGCTGGTCAAATGTGGACAGCACTGTCTGGAAGGTGCAGTGCTCCAACTAGCCAAGTCTCAGACATGAACACAGTCTCTTCAGGGATGTCTGCTGAACACACACTGATGACCTGCAAGCCTGGCCATCCCTGTCTAGGTTGATTCCCGTCATCCTAAATAGCTGATGGCTTGATTTGCAGCCTACTGTTTATTCCTACCAGCAGATATTACCCTATACCAACCTTAAAGCAAAGCTGGAAGCTACTGATACTCACATACAGTGGTCACTGCTATGTCTTAGCCCACCTGGAATAATTTCAGTCAATGGTGGATCAGAAATACAGGAGCTAAAGGCTTAACAATTAAGCTCCACTTGGAGTAACCTAGCTGCTTTTTTTCTCTGGTTTTCATTCAAAGGGAGAATAGATTAACAGCTTTGATAGCTTTGCTGTTAGCTTCAAAAAGTAGTCATCCCTCCTACCTTCTTCTCCAAAGACCCTTATTAAGGTTACTTAAGCTGGTTGTTAAGTACTGAGCAGGACAGAACAAAATCCTGCTCAGTCGCTTTTTGGTTGCTGTCTGGGGTTGTGATTTTCACAATTTTTATTCAAGGCACATTACTTCATTCACCAAACAGGGCAGACAGTGTTTGATGAATGGACAGTTCTATTGAATTTTTTTTTTTACTTTCCTCAATGTGTCTTTAAGCACCATCTCTTGAGTACCGTGTTAACCTTATTCCATATATAAAGTGATTAGTGGCCTCATGAGTTTTCTTATGGGCTCACTGTCTTTGTCTCTTGCCAGAACTTGTATGAGATGGGTCTCATTTAGTGGACTAAGGAGTAAAACTCTCAGAGGTTGCACTAATATTATTTTGACCCACATGCTGGTGTTCAAGCTGTAAATTTGCAAACTCTAAAAGCAGGAGTTTAGAATGGAAAGTGCTAAATAAATTTAGCTGACTTAGAGCATCCATGAAGACTCAACATGTCCTCTTCAGTGAATGAAGTAGTGTCAATGTAGTCATGAAATTCACATAGGGAAAAAAACACACAGACATTTGAACAAATGTCCACTGTGTCCTATTCATTAATGTGTCAGCTATCTCCAAGTCTGTATAGGCTGCTGTTCCTTTTTCAAACAAAAAAAAGAAGGCAAAACTGACAAAAGAAACAGTATTTCACTGGAAAACAATGAGGAAATTTCAGGTGAGAATACTGAGTATTTCTTAAATAAACTTACAAATGAGGTTCTGCCCTGTCATTTTCTTCATATATCAGCTAATGTATCCAGGCACCTAGGTCTGGAAGTATGCATTGTTTTGAGAAGCAGGTCATGTTTAATAACACCTTGCTAGAAATAATCTGTGACTGGGTCTGCTCCCATTTGAATTTCTAAACCAGTGGCAAGGTTTTCCAGAACAGTCATGGAAAATTGAATCTTAAACTGTTCTGAAAATATGACCTTAAATACCACTAAAAGAACACACTGCATCACTTTTGTAAATTTAATTTTTTTTTTGGAGGAAGCCTAAATGGGAACAGAACACCTCAATATAGGTGAATGGAAATACTTGGACTCAGAGAAAGGCACAGGGCAGAACAGGGCAGAATTTAATTCCAAGTCTTTTTCTTCTGTGTTTCTACCAAAGCAGTTTAGTAATTACTGTGCATTTCAGGAAAGTCACATTTTTCCTAAGGAATGCAAATGGGAATCTGCTTGTTACACACACACACAAAGGGAACCTGTCTCATCCTCTTGGCCAGCACAGCCACAGCACTGTTGGCTGATGCTTTTTGCCTGTTGTTCCAAGTCTCAACATAAGATTAATAGCTGGAGAGGGAGAGCAAGCCCTACAGCCTGGAGACATTTCCAAGAAAATGTTGGTAACAACATGATGCTATTCTGACTGTATAAACATAAATATATTAATGGCTTATGCCAAACTGAGGAAAAAAACAAAAAGGAGAGGATAAAAATGTTCAGGTCTATAAAAGAGAGAAAGAGGAAGGGAGACACAGAGAGACTGTCACCTCCAGCTAATCTAGCTATGACCCAACCACTATTTTTTATCATTCCAGCTGAGAGGAACATACTGGTCAGAAATTGTTTTGGTTTAAAACTTTCAAAAAGAAATAAATTTAAAATTACATCATTTCCACAGAACTTTAATTTCTGCCGTGGGGGCTATATTGCCCATTTCTCCCAAAATGAATTTACAGTTCTCACCAGAAAGCTTAATCCATGCCAAAATTATGGAAATGGAGAATTTTAAGCAAACTGGGCCAAATTGCAGCAGTGAAAGGTTTCAGATGTCACCTTAAAAAGAGGAAATCCCTGAAATGGGACTGGTGCCTCTGCAGTTGTCTCTAAGCCTTTGTCCACTCTACTCTCATGCCCCCTTCTTAGTTTTTAATTAATTGGTTTTGTGTAAAGGCTCTGATGCTGAAAAAGGTGACTATTTTTAAAATTCCTCTGTAGCTGCTTCTTGCCCCTGTGGCTGGCTGCTGCTGGACAAGCGCTTCTCCTTCTCTTGCTCTATCTCAGTCAAGAGCTGTGAGGAGATCAGGAAATGGCATTTTCTGTGTGAGACATCCAGATTTTTAAAGTTAAAAACATTGAGCCTAATTTATCCCAACCGCTGTTTGTAAGAATGAGCTGGGAAGTCCTTTTCTCACTCTTCCTCAGCCTCCAGCCTCCCTGAGTGCCTCCTGCCACCTTGGGAACTACACTCTGTCCTAATGCCTGGCACCCTTCTGGTTACGTTTTTTTAACTGATGCCACCCATCACTTTCCCCAGCTGACATTTTGGAGAGTACAGAGGTGCAGATAGATCCTCAGCTGTTCATCAGGTGAGCCATAGACCAAAGCCTGAACACAGATTCCCCCAGCCACCCTAGAGGGCTGAACACTGGAAGGCATTGTTGCCTCATACCTGACTGAGGATTCCAATTGATGGACACAGAGCTACTCTTTTGTAATGAGATTTTTTTCTTTATTAAGTTGTGGGTTGGATTTTTTTACAGTTAAGTCTGCCAGTTCAAAATGTACAGAGCTTTGGGTGTGTTAAAGTTAGAATTTCTTGGGATGAGGTACACTGTACAGAGATGTCCAACAACATGTTGGAGCTAGAGGAGGAACCTCTGAATTTGGGAGCAAGCTGCCAGATCTTGATCTGATGCCTTGATTGCCTGAAATGCCCTGTTCCCCTGACACCTTATGTCCCTCTAAACCAAATAGGGTGTGGAGAGAAGCTGGAGCTTATGTTTATATTTATGTTCTGTAGAGTAGGACTTGATATCCACTCATGGTACCTATCCTGTCAAATGAATAAATTTTAGATTATATGTCACTGAGAGGTGTGGGTCCACTTAAATGTCTACCCCAGTTTCTCCATAACAATATCCAATGTTTAAATAGCAAAAAAAGTTGCCCTGCATGTAGGCAGGATACAAAACAGTGCATAAAATTAGAACTGACTTCTTAGTGACATAGTTTTCTTTAGAAATGACATGCTGAGAAAAAAATGAGGCAGTAATAGGCAGGTTTTTCTGCGGGACTGTTACAGAGATGAAAAATATCCCTGCTAAAATAAAGTATTTTACAATTTTGGACATAAGATTTTTTTTCAAAATGCACTTTTCACATATTCAGCAGCTTTGCTATAAAAGTCTATCCCTGAAAGGAAATATCCACCTCCGTGCATCTTAAAATATCATCTCAGGTTTTTGATCATCTAAATGTTAATTAGGATGCTGGAACGTCACAGTAAATAAACTAATAGCTACTATTGAAAGAAAAAGTGCCTGTCCTCCAAACACTAAATATGCTAAATCATGTCTAACATTCTTTGCTCTGAACAAACTGGCACTGATCTATCGATACCTACTTTTCTAGATAATTTTCAAGATTGATGAGCCTGTGCTTACAGGTCTTTGAACTGGGCTGCTTTGCTGAGAAGGAAAATATTTCATACAAGATAGGCATAGACTTTCCTGTAGGAGGTGATGGTGCCAGAGCTGAACACGACAAGGAAACATGGAGGAATTAATCTTGATGTGTTATCTCAAATGAGGACAAGCAGAGATGAATAGCTGATCTTGGTCTCAGTAGTATTAGTAAACATAACATCTTTAGTAATTCCTCTTGAGGTGAAGATGTTGAAAGTCAGATTTCAAGATCTCCATTTTGACAAGCTCAGGTTATTTGCACCTGTGTTCTTGCATGTTCTGAAATGAAAAGTCATCGGTTGCAGCCTTTACTTTCTGTGTTTTGAAATGCTTTGAAAAAGCAGTTGAATTTTGTACGGCCGCTCACATGTGCCAAAACCTTTATCTTCCAAGGGCCTTATACCATTACAGAGGAGCTGGAAAACAGAAACCAGAAATCTGAACAAAAACTATGATGCGAAATGAAGACCAGGACTGTGAGCTTGCTGAAAATATGGGAAAAGAATTACAGAACAAAAGAACAGTCTGTCCTCAGCAAAGGGATTTAATATCCTCTCTTCTCTGCTAATGGATTTTTAACATAGCCTGTTGCTTGTGTGGCTCCACCATCATCAATGGGCTTGAAATGAGAGACTGCTATTTGCCAGAAGACCAGGAAAATCAATTATAAAAGATTTAGTTAAAAAAAAAAAAAAGCCCCATGAGATATATATAGCTGGTTGTTCACTGGCCTTCTGCTGTTTCAGATTTACTGAGGATTTGGGCTCTTTCCTCCTGCAGTAAAACCACTCCCTCACCAGCACAAACTCCCTGTGTTGTTGCAGGTCTGTGTAGTGCCTGTAGCAATGGGCCTTGCATTCAAAATGCTGAAGTGTGACTGACCAGGACCACTACTCCTCTTCCTCCCTCCTTTTCCCATTTTATAGTAGCTAGTGATGGAAATGGGAAGTGGAGCAACAGAAGATAACTACAAGTGACTAAAATCTTGTGGCTGGTTAGGATGTGGCCACACAGAGAGATTTGTTCCAAAGCCATTTCTTCCCTTGGATCACACACAGCTGAGGAAGATCTCATCAGAAACTACAGGTATAATTGACAGCATGATTTGTTTGGACTAGAGGGAATTCAGGGCACCACTGTAAGTAACTGGGTATCTACACCTCTTTGGTGGGATCAGTTTTCAGGGAAGTTATTTCTACAGTTAGTAACAATGGGCTTCTGCCTTTCAGAATTTTACAATCACATTTTATAGCAAAATATGTTTCAGTTTGTTTTCCATGCAGGAAATATACAATCACTGAAATAGTTTGGGAAAGACCTCTGGGATCATTGATCCAACCTATGACCTAACACCACTTTGTCAACCAGACCATGGCACCAAATGCTACATCCAGTCTTTCCTTAAACAGTTCCAGGAACAGTGACTCCACCACTGCCCCAGGCAGCTACTTCCAATATATTTTTTCCTGTTTTTTGTGAATTCTTCCTAATTTCCAAGCGACGGGAAAACATTCAAGTGAAACCTTTCACACCAAGTGTAGGTTGCAGGAGGTAGGGGGCAGTGGGGGGGGGGAGGGTGTCGGTAATTTTTTTCCAGAAATAGTTATTGATTTCAGTGAAATCACACAGGTTGGGCAGTAAAAACACTTCCTTTACAACTGTCATCTGCTCAAAGAGGCAATCTCAGCCCTTACTGCTATAACCTGAGTGAATTCATTACCTGACACATAGTAGTACTGGCCTAAAGCACACCTACAGGTACACTTCCATGTGGCATCAATTACTAATTAAATGAAAAAGAAAAAGTTCTGTCAAATGATGGACATAGTCAACTCCCTGCATGTTATAAAGGAAACTACAATGAAATCACAATTTTCAGCTGCATGTCATTTCTAACAGAGCAGATCTTCAGAATTAGAAGTCAGGACCCACAGGTTTGCAGCATCCTTCAGGGTACCAGATAAATTTATGCCAAAGAAGAAAACAACTCAGGATTGTGTATACCTGGAAAACTGAAATTTCTGCAGTTCAGAGAAGAGCAGTGGCAAAGTTGCAGTGACTTGCACTCCTATAACCAAAGCAGAAAAACATGCGATGATCCATGTGAGCCACAAGGATCACTGCTCTCTGAGACATCCTTCTATATTAAGGACAGCAACAAGCAAATGTGGGTAGGCATTTTTACTCTACGTGATGGCAGTGTGCTTCTTCTTGCAAAAGCATTTCTGTTAAGTGCCTCATTTTAAGATTTCTGCAACTCAGAGTAAGGTAAAGCTAATAATTTTGCTTCTAGATAATGCTTTTGTCAGCTATTCAGCATTGTAATTATCCACATAACAGTCACACTCTGGTAGATAAGGACTCTGAAGAGAAAAAGAATGTTTTTACAAGAAGGTCAGCTTTAAAGAAGATGCACTTAATTTTAAACACCCGACATCCCATGTGAGCTCTGGAAAAACTACATAGCAGGGCATAAAACCCCCACTTGCATTCTACTTCATCCCTTGGCCTTTAAGAAACCTTGAGCTTGCCATTATGTTCTTCACTAGAGCTGATACCAGAAGCAATGGTAGTAGGAGCCTACTCACTACTGAGTAGGGTGTTTGGTGGTTTTTAATGCACTTTTTGGTTAAAAATCACCATGGCTAACATAATACTAAAATATTAATTGTAGATAGTCTAGAAATGCTTATTGTTTTCCATCTAATTAAACAGCAAATGTTGGTCAATATTTTTTAAAGTCTCTTTTGACTGAGGATTAACTGCAGTTTCATATTAATAGCAATTTCCCCCAAATTAAAGTGAGCTTGAGAATTATCTAGTAACAAATATGAGACATGTCTGATGTTGTTCAAGGACAAATTAGAATTTAAAATATATTTCTACCCTCTTTTCTCAGCTAAGCAGTTCCTGATTATCCAATTTACTGATAACATTCCTGCCTCATCTCAGAGGAGGAAACCCTCCCAGAGGATAAACAAACTATGTATTTTCTTTTCAATATTTGCTCTAAAGTATGTTTAACTCTTTGCTAACAAAAAAAACCCACCAAAAAATTAATGCAGGGATAATGTGTGGCTCCCTGTAGCCTTTCTACAAACGTTGGGCTGTGTGAATTGGATACTTTTTGCCGCTTCTATCAAAAAATAGGAGTAGAAGTAGAGGAAGCACACCTATACTGTGTAAACCATATAAGTTTCTACATCTTTACTTCTGTTTATTCCCACTTTATTTATTTTAACAAACACTCCTGGAAAATTTTGGAGAGTCCAAATGATTTCATATCTTGTAGTATCTATAACTGGTCTATAACTAGCAGTTAAATGCATATTGTACAGTTTGGGTAAATTAATACTTCATATTTCCAGAAGGCTTTCCTGTAAGCCCTTCTTATGGGACTCCACTCAGAAGTGGAAGGTCTAGGCTTATGGAGACTTACTAACTTGAGAAAGAGATTTCAGGATAAGTCAGGTTCAATTTTAATCTAATAGGGTAAAATGATTATTTTACACCAATTTTTAGCAGATGCGTGTTAAAAAATACAATGTTTTTGTTTGGCCTAAACCTTAGCACAGCAGAGAGAGATGACTTAAGCAATTCTCACTCACACTGACTCTCAAAAGCACTAGATTTATGTGCCCAGAGCCATTCCTTGTTGTCAACCGAAATGAAGTGTCCTAAATACAGGAGTAAATTTAGTGGAGGGAAGGAGTAGGTAGAGGCAGAGATTATAGATAATTTAGTAATATATTGGATGGCACCTGGTACCAGTTATTGAAAAGGTTACACAATGTCCCTTTTCCAATGAGTCACAGAGTGACTGGGTTTGGAAATGACATCTGGAGATCATCTAGTCCAATCCCCTGCTGACTCAGGTTCTACTAGAGCAGGTTGCACAGGATAATGGCCAGATGAGCTTTGAATATCTCTGTAACATGAAACTCCACAACTCCTCTAGACAACCTGTTCCAGTGCTCTTTAACTCTCACAGTAAATAAGTTCTTCCTCATTTTCAGGTGGATCTTCCTGTTTCAGTTTGTGCCTGTTTCCCCTTGTCCTCTCCCAGGGCACCACTGAGCCTCGCTTCATCTTCTTGCAAACCCCCCTTCAGGAACTTACAGACATTGATGAGATCCCCTCTCAGTTGTCTTTACTCCAGGCTGAACAACCACAGCTCCCTTACCCTGTCCCCTAAGTGGCAGGCAATCATTTTGGAACCCTCCATTGGACCTGCTGCAGGATCTCCATGTATCTCTTACCCAGGGAGCCCAGACGTGGACACAACACTCCAGATGAGGCCTCACCAGGGCTGAGTAGAGGGGCGGGATCACCTTCCTGAGCCTGCTGGCAAAGCTCATCCCAATGCACCCCAGGATACCATTGGCCTTTCTTGGTCACAAGGACACTGCTGGCCCTTTGACAGCTTGTTGTTCACTGGGACTCACAGAGCTGCTTTCCAGCAGGTCAGCTCCCAGCCTGTACTGGTGCCTGGGATTATTCCTCCCCAGGGTGCAGGACCCTGCATTTGCCTTTGTTGCATTTCTGGAGATTCCCCTCCACACAACTCTCCAGGTTGTCCAGGTCTCACTGGATGTCAGCACAGGACCACAGGGTATTAGCCACTCCTCCTGGTTTCGTAATGTCAGTGAACTTGCTGAGGCTGCACCTGTCCCTTCATCCAGGTCATTGATGAATGCATTGCACAAGACTGGACCTGGTACCAACCCCTGGGGAGCACCACTAGCAATGACTATCCAACTGGACTCTCTGTCTCTGCCATTCAGCCAGTTTTCAGTCCATATCAACGTCCATTCATCCAACACTTCCTGAGTCTGCCTACAAGGTTGTTGTGTGAGACAGTGTCAAAAGCCTTCCTTCAGTCAAGGTAGTCAACATCCACGACTCTCCCCTCACCTACCCAGCCACTCGTGCCACCACAGAAGATTATCAGATTGGTCAGGCATGATTTCATGATTTTTCCGCATAAATGAAACAAAAGAAGTCTGGATTGAGCTGTCTCTGAAAGGTTGTTTCCATAGGGAAACTCTTAATAAACAACACAGATTTATTCTCTAGTGTCTCTGGAGAACAGATGTGGGAAGGCTCGCCTGTGACTGCACAAGCCCTGCTCCAGGGGTATGTCCTCCTCCCTGGAAGATCTTTACCCTTCTCTGCAGGGGACAATTCCCATACTGATGAAGTGGCAACTCCTCCTTCAAGGTCATCTGTGTTGGGAAATGTTAGAGAGACTAGGAAAAGTGGAGGGCAGGACTGAATTACTAGCATTACCTTTTCCTTCATCCTGCAAGATAAATAAAAATGCCTTTTTTTGGTTTTGCTTTTTTCCAAGATCTCTGTCCAAAGAGTCTTCCAAACTACCATAGCGTTGGAAAAAGTCAGTTATAGTCATGTTTCCAAGAGTACTTCTGCTTTGTCTTGCTGCCAAGAAGTGGTGATCAATCTGTGACCATTTGCTGCACATTTGTCTACCTGGATAATGCTGGATATAGGCAGGTTTGGACCAAACCTGAATGCCTAGTTCATGAAATGTGGCAGCAAGCTTAAAAAAAGTCAAGCATATTTTTTTAGGAGACAGCTGATCAGACTGGAGGCAGAAAGCACTGTGTCATAGTTCCTGTGAAATTTTTCTATATTTAATAAACATCCACATAAATTACAGTTATATAAACACTTCCTCTAACCATGGATTTTTTCCAGTACTTATTAGTCGCAGTTACTGATGGTCTAAGGGAAGAAATTCAAATGCAGGATCTAACAGAAAAGGGAAACCATAGCTTCAGTCTAGATCTCTTTTCTTTCCTTTATTCTTACAATTGAAAAGCTTGGCCAATTTATCAACTTTGAGCCTAACTTTCTGGAGGATTTTACAATACAACTTTGGGGATAAAAGTGGTTGAAAGTTCTAGCGGCCACAACTGCACGGTGAAATAAAGAAATACAGGCTGCTTTTAAAAGATGTAGTGAGAAAGAATTATTCATGGTACTTTTTTGGCTGTCTGAACCTCCAGAATGACTGGCTAAACCAGAACAGACGGTGGTAGGAGTGAGTCAATTCTGAAGGGATAACACAATTTCACTGCTTAAGCACTATTGATTAATAGACTGAAAGGAAGCTATGCTGCAGTGATATTTTGGTTTTATCTTTTTTACTTGTTTATTTGTTTTCCACAGGTTTATCTAGCTGGAGTCTAGTTAGTTTCCCAAGAAGACAGGTACTGAGTTATTTACCTCCAGAGCTGCCAAGGTCCAGAGGATCTGATTCCAAACCAGAAACCCACTTACCCTGAGAACACCTATAAATGCACATATCTACCTATGCCAGGGGTGACATGAACCAGAAAAACCTGGTTTTGACTATTACTTGATATTGCAGACCACAATTTTTTCTGGTCTTCCTGCAAGTTTGTTCCAGGAAAACATGCTCTAACAGGTAAGCCAAAAAAAGAAAAAAAAAAAGAAAAAAAAAAAAAAAAAAGAAAAAAAAAAGAAAGAAAAAAAAGATGTGTTTGATTGAAATTCAGTGCCATAGTTAGGGTTAAGAACAGAATGAAACAGTAAGGTACACTTTGGAAACACAAAGAAAGATATGATATAAACAAGAAGATATTTCTTTAAAACACAGCTTTGACAGACTGACTTTAGATATATTTTTAAATTTTTGTGCAGTACTTATATTTGACTTAGAAGAGAATACATTAATTGCATGTAATATGCTCGGAATATGTGGAAAATAACATTTTTTCCATGTGAATCTGCACAGGAAATGATCTGCAAATGAGTAAAACGTTGAGAATTCTAAAAATGGAGGTTTTTCTTAAAAAATATAAAATGTTTTTCAACTATAGAGTACTGACATCATGTTTTCTTCAACAGCGAAGTGTCACAGAGATGATTGATGACACACCAGAGACTGAAGAAGAGCAAGAACTTGCTTCTGATCAGCATAGTTTAAGATTGTATTCTCATGCAACATTAATTTAACAGTATCTATCTTTGCCAGTGCCATGTGGTTTTGCCTCCCTTGATTTGTCATTGCCAAAGCTTATTACATTCTTGCTAAACACAGAAAATGGTATATATGATGTAAACTCAGAGGTATCTGACTTGGTTTTCTTTTCACTGTGATGTAAAATAAAAACTCCAAAAAAACAGTGTCTCCTAAATGATGATTTAGTAATACATTCCACAAGGCACTTTGATTTTCAGGATTTTCTCTTGCTGGGGTTAGATATTAAAATAGTAATAAATACTACTACTAAACCCAGAAAATTAATGGTTTTCTAAGAGACATACTGTGAGAGGATGTTCAAGGGTGGATATGTTTAGGAAAATATGTAGGCCTCCATGGAGCCGAAACCTCAGTCCTAAACTAACCGATGATAAGCACTCACAACAGCAAAATAATGAGCGGGATAAAGGAGTACAGTGTCTGCTCCAACACACTATTGGTTTGCTCTGAAATTGTGTGAATTATTACCGTTGAATTCATGATCAGAAATGATGATTTTATTGGAGAATTACGTGCTGTAAGAAGGCCCCATTAACGTAAAATGGATTCTGCATGAGCTCTTCAAAGCTCCCTCAAATGTGAAATTTCCTCCATTATTTCATTTGACAGAAAATTACTTTTCTGTATCAAATTTTTCTTCTGTTTACTGAGCTAGAACTTGAGTCCCAGCCTAGTACAATTAGTAGGAACACTGACTCCTGCCTTTAAAATGAGGTATGAAGCACACTATTCATTCTCTTTTTTCCTTTTTGAAATCAAATCAAACCCCAGATTTTCTTTTGACTGTGTTGCATTGCACTCTGGAATGCATGAAAAACATTTGTAAGAGTAAGTTTACTGATATATCTACTGATTACACTGCATCCCAAAGGCGGCATTTGGCTCATAGTGCCCAGGAATCAAAAAGAGATTCTGCGCGTATTTTTGTCTAGTAAGATAATGTTTCAAGTTCTTTAATTTTGCTGCGAAAAGAGCAGCACAGGGAACCTGCTGCCTCTGCTTCATGTGTCCTGTTCACTGTGAAGCTACAGACAGATTCTGCCACGAGTGAGACTGAAGCAGTCACTGCACATTCATGCTGTGCACTGCTCTTTACACTGCCGTGCAGCAAGCCGAGCCACTTAGTTCATAGATCAGAGTGCCATTTAAGGTGAACCTGGAATCATTCTTGGTGGCAAAACTGAAACCATCTAAAGTCAAGACACTATCTGGAATCTTTCCTCCAGTCTTCAAAACATGTATCTGTCTTTGCCTTTATTCTCATCAATAAGGAATTTAAAGTCATAGACTCATTACTCTTAAATGTCACCGCCTGTGAAAAATGCAAATAGAGAGAACAAATAGGCTCCATGTTTCGAGCATAAATTCAGAGTCCCTGAACAGAAAGGAGGCTTTTTCAATCTGTCTTTGGGAGCAGGCTTGACAGGGTTTCCTGAAAGCTGCCTGTTTTGCTTCTCTATTCCTATAACCCACAGTTGTACAACGTGTATGGATTAATTGGACGGCAAACAGTAACATTGAGATCTACCATGCTGCTTAAAACACAACACAGCAAAACCAGACATGACTGCAGTGAGGATCAAAGAGAGAAGATGGCAGGAGTAGAAAAGATATTTGTCTATGAAAATCAGGGCATCTATACTCCAAGGCATCTTAAATAATACTCTCAACATCTCTTCTGCCTTACCTCCAAGCAAAGATGAGCTGGAGGAGGTCAGAGCAATTCACCTGAGTCAGACTGCTACCAGACAAAATAGGTCACATTAGTTTCTTCAGCAATTATAAAAGGCTTCTTTAGCTAATGAAGTGGTTAAGATACAGAACAGAAAAATGAAGCCCTCAGCAGAGAGAACAGAAAAAGTTCAGAAAGCACGGGGAGTTAAAGCTGATGTTTTGAAGCTTGGAGCTGTGCTTTAGGACTTTCCTATTCCAGGCAGACACAGATGGCCCAGCAAAGGAGAAGGGCAGGAGTGCTTATGAACTGGATTTACTCTCTGCAAAGTTTGCTGCCAGCAATAATCCATCATGAGCAGCAGTATTTTGAAACACTACTGCTGAGTCATGCAGATTTGTGATGATATTTATCTCCATATGACTTCACAAGAAGATGCCAGAAATTCAAGGAACATATATTTGCAGTATATATTTGTGAAAATAAGCTTTGATAGAAGATCCATCCACATTACCGAAGAAGACAAATTCTGGGCCTTTTCCCATATATAAAGTTATTTCAATTAACTACTCTTACAGACTTCCTGTCAATTTCTGGACTGTGAACTTCCCTCATACTGATACTTTCTTTACTGCTACTCTCTGTTGCATTCCCCTGGGGAATGGTTTCTCCCCACTCAGAGATCCCTAGAGCCTGTAACCATGTAGTTTAACCCTTCCTCCCCTTTCTAACCCTATTGGCTGTGTCCCAATTATCCCTCCCTGGGAGAAGCTTAGATAAGACCCTCTTCTCCTGCACTCATGCTCTTTCTCCTCTGGTCACCACCTGGAATAAACATCTTGAACTACAGCTGGGGGTCAGAGCCTCTTTTGGATCCTTTGTCCTGTCCATGAAATATTCCTCCAAAGCCCTCTAAGGTCTGAGCTAGCATTGGAACATTGGAAAGGCTACAGGGGGATTTATTTCAACTCTCTTTAAATTATTTTATCACTTCAAGTAGAAAAAACCCTTCAAAGTCTGCAAAAATGACACCAAAAACTGTGATTAAAATTCCTTCGTTTCCTTAGATTCAGTACAGTTGTGGTGAAGTTAGAATATAAGTTAATTTATGGAAACAAGATTGTCTTGCAGCAATTTTAATGTTCTGTAGACAGCTGCCTTTTCCAAACACCACAAATTTCTCACACGAGTGGGGGACACTGAGCATCCTAATTTGAAAAATGTTGGTCAGTCCTATCAGCATTTTTCAAGAGTTTACCATACTGTTACCTAAAAGGCAGAGACTTCCATGCCAAGGGACATAAGTTTCTGACAGTAAGCTATACAAATTACAGACAATGTTTCTGTACTCAAAGACCTGTACTACTTCTACATGAAGTAAAAAATCTACAAGAAATCAGTGTGTAAATCCTTGTCCTGCCTAAAAACTTGGAAATTTTGTCACTCACTTTCTCATTGGTAAATTGCCACTGAATTTACTTCTGCTCTGCTGTGCTGGGACAAATAGATGGTAACTAAGCAGGACAACCAAATCATGTGCACAACACCAGCCATGAGGATGTGAATTTCCAGGATCAGATTTCTGAATAGCACCTCCTGCAGCTTCCCTGTGGTGGCACTGTGGTGGCCATGCAGGTTCTATACCTCCAGGCACTTGCACGTCTCTCTTGACCTCTCTTTGCACAGCCCCATGGATGATCTGCATGAAGGCTGGCTTTTTAGGTCTTCACACTGCCCTTACAGTGAAAGTATCATTTGCACTGAAAATTACCTTACAAGCAGGGCTCAGCAGGGAAGGTTT
Source organism: Prinia subflava (assembly GCF_021018805.1). NCBI lineage: Eukaryota > Metazoa > Chordata > Aves > Passeriformes > Cisticolidae > Prinia > Prinia subflava. Next base: position 105,683,111 of record NC_086247.1, on the reverse strand, counting down.
TTTCTGCACACTAAAGACAATAACATAAATGATCTCCTGTCTGTCTGTCAGTCAGTCAGTCCCTGGCCAGAACTTACATATTGATGGGCAGCTTCAGAGAGCAGATAGGGCTGTCTTTCAGAGGTATAAAGTCAGTGTGAGGCTTTGTGCATAGCAGGGATCATGTAGAAGAATCCCAAGAAAGTCTGCAGTGTAAATTCACCTGTTATATTTGAGTTTTGACCTGGTCTCCCAAAATATTCATACCAGAAAGCCAACACTCACACCCACACAAGCAGATAAGAGCCTACCACCCAGCAGATGCTACTTCTTGTCCCTTGAGTGACATGTGGAACAGCTGGGGGAGGTAGGTATGGTCACCACAGTGAAAGGGAACTGGGGGTGATGCAGGGTGTGAGGGCAGACACAAGGAGAATCACTGTTGTGGAAAAGAGTGAGGATAGTGGAGACATTTGCAATACGGATTTCTGCTGTTTCTAGTGTAGCATACAACTTGTGCTTGGTGCTCAGTATAACCTGAATGACAGAAGAGTTTTATTCCAGCTGAATCCCTCACCTGTAATTTGTGATAACAGTATGTGTCTACAAGGCAGGACTGTCAACAAATGTAGAACTTGTGTTAGCCTGTGGCAGATATGACATAAATCCAGAGCCTCTATGGATGAATATTCTCAAGGAGACATCTGGGCTCACAAGGTTAGAGAAAGGCCATCTTGCAAGTTCTAGAATGGACACACAATGAGATTTAAAATAAAATGTTTCTTACCAACAATCATATGGTTGCAGACATCACAGAAGGTTGGTTTTTTGAAGATGTGCTCCTGGAAGATGTGAGTTTTGTTGTTTTCTGACAGCTGTTGGGCTCTGGTGGGTGAAGATGCCTGGCTCTCTGAGTTGGGGAGCTGCCCAGTGCTTGTGCTCACCTCAGGCATCAAGTCTACTTGCAGTTTCACATCACTATTAGTCCTTTGGAAGAAATTGTCTGCACTTTTACTCCGCAAGCTTTTCGTCTTGAAGGAGAGGGATCTTTTCAGTTTCTGCAGCTGCAACAAATAAGCCAGTTATAATTACTATTTTTTCTACTCTAAAAGCAATGCAAGCCTCCTGGTTTCGGGATGTGTTGTTGCCAAGTGAACCTGGGAGCTACTGTCAGACCTTAAACCACCTGAACAGTAAAACTGACTTTAAACTTGAACCAGCAATTTCTGAGCAAAAAAACCAGATCCCAGTCAGAAAACAACCTACCCTGCATATGCTTTCTGATGGACAATAAACTTGATAGTTCTAATGAATGCTTCTTTTCGTCTTTATGTACAGGTACAACAGCAAAGAAGTATTGCTGAAAGTTGTAGACATTGAAGAATACACCCTTTGTATCCAAGCATGAGGGAGCTTAGAGCATTAGTCATCCTCTAAGAGTATTTACTCTGTAAAGGCATTACAGGACAGCTGTTAAATGGTGGTACATGACATGTGAATTCAGTAAATATAATGGATATACTTACATTTCTTGAACTTGGCAGAAACAAAGATTATATGCATTTTATATTATGTGTATTTTAGATTATATGCATTTGATTTGCTTTGACTAAGAAATTCTACTTTTATTTTTTTTAAGGACAGAAGTCTTAACAGCATTAAGGGTGTAATTAGCTGGCCAATTGATATTTAATGCATTAATTAATACTAGTTAACACACATTCAAATATGTGTGTTATATGTTGTATAGTGTGTTGATGATAGTCAGACTATCAAGCACCACAAGAAGTCCTTACTAAATTAGAGCTGCTAACTCAGACTCTATCTGTAAACTCTCTTGTGCCATATCAGCCATCCTCTCACTTTTTGTCCTCTTCCCCAATTTTGCATAAGGTTGAGAAGGGTACTGAATGAGGCACTGAAATGATTAAGAAATTAGCCACACGAATTTGTGGGTTTGTCAGCTCCAACATCCCACAAGGAGAGGCCAGGTAAAAGGAAAGCCAGCTCTGACTCTGCTTTGTGTTTGCCCTGTGTGGAGTGCAATAATTCTGTATCACCTTTCACTCAGCATTATTCAAACCACTGCAAAATAATTTCAATCACCGCTGCTATTCTCTGGGCAACTGTAATGTAACAACTGAAATTTTCCATGCCACTCAGGCTGCCTGTGGTAACCAGCAGGAATGGTTTATATTAGAAACTGTTTATGTTAGAAGCAATGATTATTTGGAATCATAATTCATGCTAATATAAAGGGAGGGAGTTTACATGCTTTCCCAAAAAAAGCATAGAACTGGTACGTCACACTGACTTAGTGGTCTTGAGTACTTGCTCTCCCTAGATTCTGTTTCTTATCCATTCATTTTCTTTATGATGTGGCTGACAGCAAGCTGTTGGAGAGGAGAGTCAAGATACTCTGGGGGAAAGCCTCTCTTGCACCTTCAGAAACAAGCAGCTTGTTTCTGGAGAGAGAGACACCAGCTCGCTACCCGATGTTTCACAATAAAATCCCAGAGTCAAGGAAATGCACAAGGAGCTGTTGTTGGCTCCAGTTAACAGTTTGGATTTGCCACATGGAAGCAAACTGCGTCCTACTTCCCAAGCTGTTTGTTCAAAGTGGCTTTGGGAGTAGGGAGGTATCAGAGTCTGGGGCCCGTCCCACATGCACCTCTCTCACCCACATCTCACTCTGGTTTCAGGGGAAGAGCCCTCGATCCAAAGGAAGGAAATAACTATTTGCAAGAAACTCTCAGTCTCTAGGAGAATGTGAAAATAAGAGCAATTAAGTAATTAAAAGCCAGCTATGAGGTAAATGCAGTTTATGTTTTCTGAGGGTCTTTCAGCTGAAGCCTAAGCCATGGACTGATTGAGCCTAAAACTCACTGTAAACTGCACCACCAGAATGTGAGTTCTTCCCTCTTCCTCTTGGATATTGTTACCAACTCTTGAAATCACTAAGGTTATTCAATTCTGAGATTACTTCATCTCCCCTGTGACAGCCAGAACTCAGCAATAATTCACCTCCTTGCTCCTGAAACGTTTCTCACTGAAGTCAGACCTAATTAGTGTAGCAAAACACAGAGAATTACAACACCACAAGGTGACTGAAATGGCTTCCATTATTGATTTGCCATCTATTCCTACAGTGCCACAATGAAGCTAATTAAATTTCAAAACTCTGTTCCTGCCAGAGAAGGAAACCTAAGCTGTGCTATACAGTATTTGTTTTATCATGAAACAACAGTCCTGCTAGTTTGGACGACGTATGCTGTACATTTAAAGCAGCTTTGCATTTACTATCCTTATTCCATTCTCCTGTGCACAGCCATTTACCAGTCGAGGGATCTACCAGCAGCTTTTCCTCCCCCAAGCAGAAAAGTCAAGTTTTCAAAAAAAGAATAGTCCAGCATTCAGGCTATACCTGCCCAAACTTATGGGTAAACACTAAAGAGCATGAAATGCACTCTGTGCATTCCCTCCCAGAATGTTCAGAGGACACATATCCAAGAATGAGTTGAGCAAGTTACCTTCACACATTTGGCAGGCTTCTCTGCACAAGCTGATAGCCCTTTCTGAAATTCACTGAGATCTGTCCTGTGTTCATGTGGTTAAATAACTCCCAGACAAGATGGACATCCTTGTCATTAGCCAAATACAGATTTCATGGCCATTTGCATTCAGACTGGAAGACACCTACATGCTTGGCTTGTGTTGCATACCTAAAATCACTGGAAGCCTGGGACTATTACATCCCAAATAGTTATATGTGTAGAGAGGTGACTCTGAGGAAATTAAGAATACAGGCAAAATTTAGCATTTTGCACAGCTAATTACACGCTTTTGCTGTTAAAAATACCTCTCAGATCAGCAGGTTTTATGCCCTTTATGTGTAAGAGAGGGTATAAAGGGTCAGAGAAGATTGGCATCAGGTTTTAAAATCAGATCCAACTTTCCTTTCTCATATTAGGCTCATGAGAGAATTTGAAAAAGGGCAATGGTATGTGATTGTTTACTTAGGAAAAGTTGGCCCAGGCAAGGGTAAAGGCTGGTTGTTATACATATTGTATAAACTATAAAACCATAAAAGCTTAAGTAATTATTAGACTGGAGTTGGGTAAACATCACTTCCCTTACTTAAATATCACCATCTCCTCATTTTGAAATTTGCTGTGGGTTATCCCCATTCTTTTATTGCAAGAATTCAAATGTAATTAAATACAGTTATGTCATATATGTCTGATTTTGGTCTGCTGTAAACTGAGTTAAACGCATTTGTGATGCCACAGTGGCTATAACATTCACCTGAGGTGGGAAACAAATTTGTCAGTGATGAACCTGTGCAAATTTTGTTATTTATACTTCATTTCTGCAGAGTGAACAAGTCCAAAGTGAAACCCTGTGAAGAAACACTACAAAACTTTGGGGAAAAAACCTTGCACCTAGGGTTGGTCTACACTTAATACTTCATCTCTATGGTGAAAGATCATGTATTGAGACTGAAACAACCCCTAAACCAGGCACAAAACTGCTTTAAGAAACACATTTAAAATAAATCCCTAAGACTCTCACATTTTCTCCATTGTGAGCAACGTTGCAATTTAGCTTTCATTTAATAAAAATAACTTTCCCAAAAGCACGGGAGGTTTTCTAGACTTGTGGTAGCATCACAAGACTTCACAATGTTGACACTTAAAAAATATGAGTCCTTGATATTAAAGCCAGGATGTTCCTGTGGTTTGAAATTAGAGTAAGGGAAACATCTTTGTTTCTGGTTAAAAGCTTTTTATCGGTCACACAGATTCTCAGTGACTGCACATACTAACCCCACAGGCAAGGTAGAGATAAGTGCAATAGCTCAACCTCAGAGCTTGATTAACCTTTATTTTCTCTATCTTGCAGCACAATCTCAATTTTCCTCCAAGTCACTGAATGTTCAAGCTTCAAGGGATCAGGAAGCTCTGTTATCAGCACTCCTCCATTCCTAATTCCCCTATACTACAATTCTCTAGCTGCTATAAGGAGAAAACAGAAGGCAGCAAAAGAACAACTATTCAAATTCATTGCTAGTGTTAGCTACGTGCCACTGCTTTTGCTGTGAATGGGAATTGCACCTGCCCTCACCAGGACTTTATTTGATGTAATTGTTGGAAGCGCCCAATGCTTTTCTACAATTTTCATTTAAGAAGTTCCCAGTTGGAAAGATGTAAGTGATTTCGGTTGTTTTATAATCCCTAGCTTTGCAATTACAAAGGCACGGGTCTTGCAGAGTACTTTATTCAGGCTCCTAAGCACTCCCTGATATCTAGGAACAATTTTCCCCTTGATTCTCCAGCTTGCCGACATTAGCAGTCAGTAGGGCTCGGTAAAAGCGGATGGGGAGAATGAAGCAGGGGGTGTTGAGCACCCAGCATGCACACCTCAGGTTATTTCCCAACATGCTTGGCCTTGCTCCCTTCTGGCTCACCATCCCTGCCAGCAGCAGAAGCTCCTGTTTCCACTCTTAACTATTTTCCAGGAGAAATGAATAAATGAGTCCCACTTATCAACCCTAACTCACTGGCTGAACATATAACCAAGCCCTTATCGTTAGACGTCAGCTGTTTGCTATATTGTTACTGAACTAGCAATAAACAAAAAAAATACTGTTTGCTGTTTTCTATCCTTTTCTTTACATTGGTGTTCACAGTATCATTAGATCCACTTCAAGTAATTCAGGGTATTAACAGAGTTGGAATGAGCCATCAAGCCAGTTTGAATCCTGCAAGCCTTATAAAATGGAGATATTTTGTTTAGTATGCAAACTAAAAATGCACTGTCAACAGATTTCACTCTGCTGTGAGATAAACATCCCCCTTCTCTAAGGAACCATTTCTTCTCCCTTGCAGCTTCTTAGAGCAAATTTCCAAATTATTTGACTCTCACATTGTTATAAAAGAAGGACTTCAACACACATGGCTCAGATGATGTTGTGTAGATTTGCTAGAGAGAATGTCAGGTACAGGGGCTATTACCAAGAGGGACTCAGACCAAAAGCGTTTCAAATAAGGGAGAGAACAAAGCCTTGATGAATGGCATCTCCTCTACTGAGTACAGTCCATTTTCTGGGTCAAGGAACATTCAATTTGTATTAGCAACTCTCAGAACATACTTCAGTTGTTTACTTGCATTGTTGAAGGACTGGATGTTACCAGGGTGTAAGCTACCCTGGCGGCATTTCTGGGCTCCAGCTAGCTGTGCTGATCCCGAGCCAACAGGGAACCAGCTCAAACAGGAGTGCTTACTTCTTGTGAGCATGAAGGATAATGATTTTCTTCTAAAAACTGAGATACAAAAGCAAGTGATTTTTGAGGACAGACAAGAGTGGGTATTTAACTGATTTTGAGTTGAAAATGCTCTGCCTTGGAATTTTAATGAGCAAAAAAAAAGATTATAACATGCCTAAAGGCAGCATGCAATTTCATAAACAATATGTGTGTTTGCCTGCTGATGAGAGGAGTACCATGTCTTATAACATTAACAAGATAAAAAAAGATATTTCTAATACTTAGGGGTTTGTATTGTTTATTGGCATAGCACCCACGATAAAACTTGTAAGCAAAGCTGATTTCTCTTCTACCATCTTCTTTCTAAGTAATAAATAGTCAAAATACTCTGCAAGTACAATTAGCTAAACTGACTTCAATTGTAGATGATTTATACAGTCTGAGAAGCTGGATCTATCATGTAGATATGTTTGCTCTAGCCAGCTCTCTTGGAAGCTGTATCCTTTTAATTCACCACAGACAAAGAGAGAGTGTTCATTTTTGCAAAATCTACAATGTATTTTTATTTGTGTATTTTCCCAAACAGATTGCATAGCTGTTGGTCAAACAAATATGTTTGTTAGTGATGTAAATAGTAAATAATTCAAACTTTCTGCTTGAATACTCTATTGAAGCAGTCAAAGAGGAGAAAATTTCCATAATATCTACCAGTAATTATTAGTGATTCATTAGGTACCTTCAACTATTCCGTTTGGTTCTCGCTCTGATCATCATTCTCAGATTCCCCTCACTGTCTTGTATCATTTTTTAAATCCACTCATGGATTCTCAGACCTATTTAGAATATAATCCTTTCTAGGAGGGGCTCTTTCTGCGATTTTGTTTCACACATAGAGTCCTAAACTACAATGAAATGCTCTGATTGACATGACAGAGCATAGCAGCAACAATCCTTGAAAGAGCCTCAGGGTTTGAAAACATGAAATCTGAAGGGATGCCCAGGTGTCACTGCCCCCACAAATGTCTCTATGAATCCCATGTCCTCAGCCCCCTCCTGATGTACTACATCCTTGCCAGCTGTGTGTATGCAACTCTAGTTAGCAGACTTCTGAATCATCAAGAGGTCAGCCTGCACATGTAGCCCAACAAGCAGTTTGCTTAGCAGAGCTGTGCATTCTCTATAATTCTGGTTTGGTTTAAACCAAACTAAAAACTACCTGGTTCTCAACAACTGTTCCTGCACTTGGTTTGAATTTATCCTGGATTTTAGTGTGTGTCGTCTCCTGACTCTGCAAGGAACCAGGATTGGCAAATATGTGAGGGAAATGTGAAATAAGGTACATGAAGGTACCTTAAGTACCTTTAAGGCCTGAAAATATGAAAAGTCTCCAATGTGATGTGAAATTCCTTTATATAGCTTCAAAATTCAGCATCAGATATGACAGAATAAAGTGATGTAGTCCAGTGAGTGATAGATTTGAGGGAACACTATTTATTAAATGCTTCAATTGCCATCAAATCTCAGGGAAATCCTTTTCTCTCCCCATTATGTTCTGAACTGTCCACTTAGTCCTAAGGCGTAAAAAGGGTAGACGCTCTATTAGATTTTCTGCAATTGTGACTTACCCTGAGCTCACGTTACCTTCCCTGCTAAATTATATTTTCATTATAATTCAAAAGACTCACAGTCATTTAAAAAGTTTAAGATAGTTTATAAAAAGGAGGAAACATATGCAAAACATATACTTGTATGAATGAAAATGAAAAAAGTAAGGCTTTTTAAACCAAAAACTGAGTAAAATCCCTACCCAAACTCTCAAATTTTATATCTAACATCCTCTTTGCTTCTGTGGTTTTGAACAGCTCTGTTTTGATGTATTCCTTTGATTTCTTTTAATCAAGCTGTGTTAGAAATAATAATCTAGAAAGAAAATACTGCATATTACATTATCTTCATGAGATCTAGTGTCAGTATTTCTTCAAATTCCTAACAGGTTTGATTCAAGTTTATTTTTGTGGGAAAAATGCTTGCAATAACCCTCAACCATGGTTTGCATTCAGCCTGCTTCTAGCAGAGAATCTTTCTCAAATTTGCAGTATTTCAAGATAATAAGCCACAATATCTTTCAGAGAATCTGTACTGTAGCTTTCCAAAGTTTGTAATCTAATTGACAAAAAATCAGATTAACAGTCTCAAAATAAGATCTACTGAGTTCACTGTGTTGAGCTTGATGATCATCAATTCTCCCTCCTTTGTCATCATGTGCATAAATCAAAATGTTTCGCAAACCAAAGAACCCTTCAGTCATTATCAAATATCAGGGTTGCAAAATATTTTGTCTCTTTGATCTCCCCTGCTGCGTCACCTAACAAAAGACGGGCTGCTTCTCTCAGGAGCAGAGGCAAAGACTACACATCCTGTAGCTATATCCAGGATTCTCTTCTCCCTGCTGCTGAATAAACGTTCCCACATGGGTGACAGCAGCTGCAGGACATCCTTTATAATTCAGGTTATGAAAGGTGTCTGGTGCAGACCTCTACACAGCTCCTGTCTCCCTTTCAGTGGAACTCTCTTCAATTTTTTCTCCTGAAACCAAAAGGAAAGCTCATGAAGAAAGTAAGAGATGGTTAGGAATAGTCCTTCCATTTTTTAAAAGAATCAGGCTGTACTTTCAATTTCAAGAAAGGTAGGTGTTTACAACATCTTGTTTTGTACTTTGGGGTTCACCTCAGGCACCTGGTTGCTAAGCAGCCAGTCATCTCCATACTTTGCCTCTGTCAGGATGTTGTTATCTCTTGTCTCTTGATGTAGAAGGCATTTGGACTGTTATCTCTGATGTCCCTTCTGGGAATCCCATATTTTGCATCTCTTTTTGGATAGCTCTTTTCCATTTCAGCTTCTATATGGAACACTGATTTCCCCTTTGATTACTCCTGATTCAGTCATTTATTAATCTTTGCTGTGGTGGATGTGGAACAATGAAATTTGGAGATTAAAAGGCTGGGTTTCAGAGTGATGTAAATCCAGGCAGCCCCACTGAGGTGAAAGAAGCCACACTGGTAACTACCTGCTGAGGGTCTTCCAGAGTGATAATAACAGGACCTCAGTTTTGCTTCTTTTCCTTCTCATGAATAATGTGGAGCAAATGTGATTGTGAATGTAAGATTAATCATCCTTGACTGTATCTCATGTCTGTACCCCTATGAAATGTGCATTTCCCCTGCTGATCTTATGCCTCAGTATGACACTCTTGGACCTCTAAAAAAAAATACCCAAAACACAACAATGTTCTGCTAAAAAATGTTGGGCTATCTACAGCAATAGTTTCCACTAATACATTTTATCCATTTTCTTTTCTTTTTTTCCCCTTTATTTTTGTTAACAGAGCTGTTTTATAATATTTTAAATGGTAGTAAGTATATCTCCTGATGCAAATATGGAAATACGTCTCTCAAAGAGGCTGACACTAACCGACAGCAAATTAACATGAACACCGCAACCCACATGCTGAATTATCACATTTGTGTCATCTCAAAACAAAAAAAGAAGTCCGAGACCTGCCGGGACTTGTTGTAGTTAATACTCTGTCAGTGTTTCCACTCTTACTTCTGGGGCTCAAAACTTACACTGTTAAAATTGCTTTGCAATGAAAACATTCAAGTGCTCAGCTCTACAACAAATTGTCACTGGGCCAAATCCTAAGGTCTTTGCTTACTGCTAACTCCCACTGACTTTAGTGAGCACGTATCCCGAGTAAAGGCTCAGGGTTTGGATGGGTTATTGAAAGGTTTCTTTGTTGCTTGCATGTATTGAAATAAAACTTTAAAAAAAATACTTTATATTGTGCATTAAAACTAAAGAATTTCTGCATGCAGCATGAAAAAACACCTGTCCACATTTGAGAGTCTGTTACCTGGCTGACCTTATCTAACTTTTCAATTTCCTCTTCTTTTTCTTAAACTGCTCTTTTCCAAACTGCGCTGCTCCACAACCAAATATAGATAGATAGATCCAGGTGACATTATGCTTCTGCTTTTCCTGTCCTTCCTAGACACTTGTATCAATTCATACTTTGTGTGAATATATTCTGTCCAGTTCCTGCTTAGCTACTGTGCTTTAACTTTTCAGTCAAAGAAAGAGCTAGAATACAATTCCAGAATTTGGGTGCTGTATGGCCTATTGGCTTAAAAGAAGACCACAGGCCAATATTTTGTCTTACTTGATCCCACTAAGGTTTCATCACTCCCTTCTTTGCTGCCAGCTCACAAACAGAGACTCAGATCCAAATTTTACAACTTGTTTCCATGTTTCCATTTCAAACCCTTCTCAGTGAGAGGTGGCATAGGAACTTATACCTTACAGAATATTATCAGTGTTGGTTCCCATCCAATTCTTCTTTTTCATGGTTCCTTTCCTCTTCTTGTGCATATTTTTGCAAACTGGTAGCAAATTTGCTGCCCTGTATCTTCCTTTTCTCCCCCCTGAAGACTAACAGTGTCTCACCATGTGAACACTCCTTCTTGCCAGCCACTCAGGAGGCCGGGGCATTTGGCCACCCTGGCAGTGCCGGTTCAGACACCACAGGTCCAACAGGATCCATACGGTCCTGGCGCATCTTGCTGCCCTGAAACCACTCTGGCATGAAGTCCTGGATCTGGGGGTAGAGCTGATGGCACACGAGGTGCAAAGCTAGTTAATCCTCTGGGCTTCTCCATGCTTTACCTGGGTACCCCACAGGGTTTCCTTCATCTTGTATTTTCAGTTCCTAAGTCCTATAGCAGCTACCACATACATAACAAATACTGTGTCAATTAAATTTTTTTCTACCTAGATAACATTGTCCTTGCCATTTGCTCTGCAGCCAGTTATCTTACTGTCCACCATGACAAACATATGTTCATTTTCAGATTCTGTTCAGATCAGATACGTTTTCCATTAAAGCTCTTCTCAAAGTGCAACTTACAGTATGTGTTTATCCCTTTAAACAAATCTACTCTAGGAGCTCTCTAATTTTCAAAAGGAGTTTCCAAAACTTTTTGGGGAAATTATGCTTGTAGTACCAGTTTCCAATGAATCTGTTACTGCTACAGAAAGTTTCCACTCTGTCTTTTGTCTTTTTGTTATGATTTTTTAATCATGCCCAGCAAAAACTGCATTCACAATGTCCTACATAAAGAACAGGCCAATTCTCCACATGGAAAATCTGTTTAACTTGATGATGATATTGTCATACAGATGACACACAGTTACTTGACACTTTATGGAGACATTTGAAGGCCTAAACACTGCTTCAAGAAGTTGACAATGTAAACACGTATATTTGAAGATGTTAGTTAGCAGGAGTTGTTAAGTAAGAGATTTATGATCTATCTTTGACTCCTTTTGCCTCAGGCTAATCCATTTCCTTTATATTTTTTCCTAAACCTCCAAGCTGCTGAACATATCTTTAGCCAGCTACTGTTTCAAGATCAACCCTGCAAAACAAAAACACTTTATTTTTATCCTCACCAGCTGCACAATTTTCCTTCTCAAATTACCTCTATCAAACTTTCAGGATTATAATGACTGAACTGTAAAAATGTTGTTTCACACTGAGATAGCTGGTTTTGTGTAAAAAGATATTACATACAGAATACCATATGTAGAAAGGTAGAGAATTTAAGACTATAACTCTTTCTAATGAACTATTTTGTTCTGATTTTAAGACTGTTTTTTATGTTCCTCAAAACTCTCTAAATTGTTGCTAATGAAATCCTGCACAGACACATCTAATAATTGTAATAATGTTTTTGAAAAAAAAGCTTGTAATACTGTAACCGTGTTGGGTTCATCTAACAAATGAAGCTTCCTAATTTTGATACTGAGAGAAGAGCTGTTGTCATTGACATAAGTTACCAATTATTTAATTTGGTAAGAGTTACTGCTTTGATAGGAAAGTCAGGGATCTTGAACCAGTCAAACTGTGAAGCCTTGTCTGACAAGAATTAGATCTGTGACTTCAAGAGGAACAGCATATTGCATGGGGCTGCATGAAGGATTCAGGCAGGCAGGAAAGCAGGGACATAGAAGGAAGAAGAAAGGAAAGTCAAGTTAATAGCAAGCGAGTTTTAAAGGATGTGAATATGAATCCTATGAAAGAGGGGGGTTTTCCATAAAGAGCTTTCCTTTGTCTCATCTATTCTGCTGTTAGAGTAGGTTCAATTCTTGAATTCTTGATATTAGCTGAGTAACACTGACTAATAAGGCATGTGAAATATTACAGCAGATATCCAGTTACTGTCTACTGCTGAACTAAAGAGCAAGTGCAGTGCTAAATTCTGAGATTTATATCAATTTTCTCCTATCAGTAACTTTTTTTTTATATGCAGCAGAGGCTATTGTGTGGGACTATACTGGAGGGATATTAACTCATGGAAAGGAGATTTTTTTTTTCTAGAATTCAGCAGCTGGTAGTAAAGATAAAATGACATTACCTCTATTACTACTTCGGGAATATTGTATTTATTACAGTGTGTTCCCTACAATGCCATAAAAAAGTAGGCTATGGCTTTCTCATCTTGTTTAAAACAGAACTGATTTTTTTTTGACTAGAATTCTTATGGCCAGCATCTAGTCATAGTTGCATTCTCCTCTGAGGAAAATCACTCTGTTAGGATTTTTCATTTAAAGATTGAGTGTCATTTTTTTTTGGACCTTTATGAAATGTTTTTGATTTGTCCACATTCTAGCAGGATTCAGGTAGATCTATTACAGCTGTTGGCACTCATGTTAGCTTTGGTTATCTCTAAAGAAGATGTTCAGAGCATTTTTCTTGGATGCCAGGCAGGTACTGCTAAAAAAGCCAGAACTGTTGAAGGGCAGAACTGCAACCTGAGGAAGTCTGTGGGAACCTGATCTTCTGGGGGAGGCAGGAGCTCAAAAGACCTTCAGCAGCAGTGTACTTGAAAAGGGCTCTTTTGAGTAGCATGGGTCCTCAGTTACCTACCCTAAAAGGAGGGGACAAGATGGGGAAACTAGTAAGAGGGCTTTCTTTCTTCTCCATAAGGACTTTTTGTATTACCTGATTGTTCAGGTTTTAAATTTGTTTCCTGCATAGACATACAAAGACACAATGAGGTTGCATGAAGGGATAAATAGGTATTCACACACGAGGAATGGGCCATGTAAAACCAGAAAATGTGAGGAAATTAAATGCAACTGAGGGCATTCCTCTGTGAATACTGCAAGTACAGCTTGAGTATGGGTGAAAGGGAAAGTACAAACTGTGGGGTTTGCTTTTTTTCCAAGCATACTTCTGGCATGAGTGTCAGCATCCACACAGTGTTTATGAAAGGTCCTTTTCCCTAACAGAAGAAACACCATCCATTTTCCTAACAGAAATCTCTAAACTTGGATAAGCCTGGAAACATGGAAGTTTTTCCTGTGAAGACTCATTGTATCAGAGAGTCTGGTCATGCTTTAAAGCATTAGTGTGAGAATAGGAACAGAGAGGGAAGAAAGAAACATGGGAAGGCAGAGTGTGAGTGGATGAGGTAGTAAAAAAGTTAACTGTTTGCCTGGATCTTTAATGGCCAAGAGGATGAAATCCATTTGTCACTACAGCTGAATACAGGAGGTAGATCTGACTGCTGTGAACCTGCCAAAGACTCCTGCGTGCCCATGCTTCGTGAAACTGGTACATGATTCATCTTGTGGCTACAGCTTAACAGCAGCACTTCACACTCTGAAGCCTGGATAGGCTCACACTTTTCTCTCTTTTTCTCATGGGTGCGTAACTTTCCATTATAGGGCTGTCTGGAAACAGCAGTTCCGCTGAGCAAAAATTTTTCAGAGTTTGAATGATTTTGCTCCACGTTGGCATAAAAAAAACCTGCAGCTTTTCAGAATATCTTTGAGACACCTGTGGGCAGGAGAGGGGAAAGTCAGACAGACTAGTCATGCAGGGGAACAGACGGCTGACCAGTCTTTGTAGGCAAGGTTCAAGACCTCGCTCTGACAGAATCTCAGTGGTGTTCACCTTACTTAGATTTGAGCTTTTAACTCAGCTGTAACTGCCTGCTCTGGTCAATGGAAAAAGATTTCTGCACAGAGAGGCTAATTTAGATCACACAAAGCAGGCTTTTCCTCTAAACCACCTTTGAAAAAACAGTTTTGGTCTGTGTTCCCTTTGTAACATAGAGGGACTGAACTACTGACTTACCTGCCTATAGCTGGTCTCTAATTACAGGTGAGGCTGCACAATGTAACCTAGGATTCAATTTTTTTTCTTTACTCTTTTGTCTGGAAATTTCACTTGCAATCAGGGAAAGCTCCTTAGCAAAAGTTTACACAATTACGAAACTGAACAATTCTTCAAGACCAGATGTTTCGACATTGAAAAATAAGCAGTGAATGCCTTTTTTTTTTTTAGCACTTAACAAGCACTCATTTAACTGGAATGCTCATTATCAGAAATATTTGGCAAATCATTACTAGTCACCTTATGTTTATTTGTAAATTATTCCTTAATTAGATAATTTAAATTAAAAGAGGACGTGCGAACATGTGAGAAATTAACTACTCTCACTTATAAATAATATAAATAAGTGCACTATGAGATACAACAAAAATCGTATATGCCAGGTCCTTGAGTTGACTGATGCTAGCTGATAAGAGTAGGTGCATTTTAAAAACGCATATGAGCCTGAAACGCCTTAACAACTGGATTCTCAATTTAACCGCACAGAAATCAGGGACACTGACAAGTTTACCATGCTGAATGTTTTGTTTACTTGTGAGCACAGAGATGTCCTGTCAAGGCCATTTCTCACTGTATACACAAAGGCAGTAGAGGCTGGGTCAGGGCTTTTAGACTTTCATTTCACTCTCAAGATATTTTGATTTTGGGGACCACAGCACTTTAACTGGCAGGGAAAACACTGGCAAATCAATGATGAATAGTATACCTATGTAAATGACGTTTTAGAAGGTGACTTGTTTCAGTTTTTGCAAAAAAAAAAAAAAAAGAAGAAGTTGAATACCAAGGTAATGGCGTTTGTCTGTAAGATCGTATTTAACAGTATTTGCTATAACAATCTGTCAGGTTGACTTTGCCCTCTCACCTGTAGCTGTGTCTCCAAAGCAGACATTTCTTTGTCTTACTGTGATGAATAAGTGAAAAAAAAATATTCCAAATGCAGATTTTAACAGCTCTGTAAGTACCAGTTTATAGTATTTTCCTTCTTCCTTAGAAAAGCCTGATCATCAGTTACTGTAGGTCAGCTTCATTTTCCTGTTCTGTTCAGAACACTAGACTGCTAGAATGATCTTTATTAATAAAGCAGTGCATGTGTGGCATTTTAATAAAGCTTTTAAATGGCACTCAGAGATGGAACATATTATGTCTACAAAAAAGAAAAGCATTAAAATTGTTGCTGTTACTCGCCTAAAGGACTGCAATTCCATACTGAACTTGCAGCCTCCTGTGGCTGGGAAATACCTCTGTCTCACAATTATTCATGTTATGGTATTTTTAACATCACTGCAGCCCCTAAACACTTTCATTTGACATCACTTAGCAAACTACTCTCATCACTTAAAAACAGATCAACTAAGAAATGCTGACCTGCCAGGGAGAAAAATTCCATGAGCCTCTAGTGTGTTTATGTGAAACTACAGACATGGAACTCATTTCATCTTAATAAATAAGAAGATGGGCAAGCCATTTGTCACATATAACTGCTGATATCAGAGACACAAGAAATCTGTTTTTCAGACATCCATGTAAATATGTTTTACAGGGTTCCTGGGGTAAATTTCCTGACAAGGAGCATTTACTCTCTGAGCTGGTCTACTGAATCAACGGGAATTTCCTCCAACAGAGGCATATGTCTAAGGAAAATGAAGTCAAGTTTTTTTCAGTCACTCACACATAGAGTTCTCATTTTCACAGCTGGTCCTCTTTGCTAATGAACATGCAAAGTTTGCTTATGCTTCAGCACTTTCCTGGGAAGTGCTCATTGAATACTGAATGACTGCTTGCCTATGCAACTGGGAAGTTGTGCAGGACTGACTACTGGGTTAAGAATATTCAACTCACACTCACGTCTGAAAGCCTAGTCCACTGCCTGACAAACATAGTATAAATTTATCAAATATGCAATCTTATACCCATCAGGAGTATGCAGAAATGGCTCCTAGGCAATAGGCAAAATGCTCGTCATACAAAAAATTATAGTTTTCTATCAAGTGGTTATGACTTACCTGCCTTTAAATTAAATAAAGCGCATAGGAAAAATGAACCTCTACACCATATTTTGGATTCCAAAAATCCAAGATTGATGTTCTCCATTACTCTGAAGAAATTTCAGGCCTTTAGCACTCTCAAACACCTAGAGGTATATTTTAGACAGCATCAGTCTTTGGAGTGTGACATAGAAGGACCCAAACTAGTAACTGTAGGAAGGTATGAGTGTTTCAGCAGTGGCATGGAAAGCAGCAGAGCTGTCTTGAATGTGCTTGGATATGTAAGAGACACATAATTACTTCAAAGCTGGTAATACTAATGCTAATGCTATGAAACGAAGATAAATAAAAAGACTCTGTACATGTGTGCTCTTGGAAAACTGCGTGAAAATAGTTACCTCAAAAAGGAAATTTGGACTAAGAAAATAGTCTTCAAAGAAGGTGGGGAGGGAAGCAAGAGAAAGAAAGAAAAAATAAAAGAAAAAGAAAGAAAAAAGTAAAACCAATGTTGTGGAAATAAAACTGGACCTTTCAAGCACAGTTCCTTAAGTCAAAGGATATTAATTTTCAAGAAAATCTGAGTGAGTCGTTTGAAAATGTATTTTAGGAAATGTCCGCGGAAGATTTGGGCTAGGGAAAGAAAAAGAAGAAAAAGGCTGTGGTACAGTAAGGACAAGATAAAAGGCTGGTTTGGACCTTCAGCAAAGACTTCAGCTTACCTTCTTCCCAGAACCAGGATCCTGGGGAAAAACAACATGAATAATAGGAAAGAGATTACAGAAATTTATGGCACAACATTAAAAAAGCAGTCTAATGTGTCTGTTGAGGGGAGAAATGTGTCTGTGAAGGGGAGAAAAGGGGAGAAAAGAAACTAGTTAAACTGTGTTATAAAATTTTACTTTGAAAGTCTAGAAACAGGTTTCCTTAACAAGCTTTATCAAGACAGAAATTATGTAAAGTGAAATTGAGGTCTCTGTTGAGAGGCAGACAATGTGATCCCAGCAAATACAGATTTGTAGATGTGACCTCAACAGAATTTGACAAAACCAAATCAAAATGAAACAATAAAAAAAAGATTAAATCCTCCAAGATCAGTTGTAATGAGTAAGATGAACAATTTTTTAGACAATTTTCTGGAAAATGTTTTAGGTCAAAAGTGGATTTTGTCTACTTGGATTTCCTTTAAATTATTGAATCCACTGCTGAAAGAGACTCTCAGCCAAGACAGAAAAGAAAGAAAGTTGTAAATAAGTTTTATGGAAAGTTCAGTGGGAGATGGTTGCTGTTGAAAGGAGAGGATGAAGGTTGGTCATTGGTGGAGGTGCTCAAAGAACAGCTCTGACACAGTCTTAGGGTCAATATTGCTCTCTCTACTTTTATAACTGGATTTTTTTCAAAGATTAGACATGCCATAAGGCCATTTCCCTCTGGCATTGCTGAGGAATACATTTAGTGCAGATAGCCCTGTGTGCAGCTGCAGATTGGGCTCTGGCTGGCAGAACCCCAGACAAGACTGTGAACTGCTGACCCTTTGCACAACAAAGGGTATGGGGTCCTGTGGCACAGCCTGGTGACCCGACACTCAGAGACATGGCAGGAGCCAAGGACTCCAGACCTTCCCACGCTTACCTGTAAAGGTGTAAACTCCCAGGGTTTCCTTGGCCTGGGGCCCCTCCTTGGAGGCAACTGCCTCAAGCTGTTATTTTGCTGTTGTAGCATGATTAAATTGTTTTAAGGATTGAAAGAGCTGAGGATGTGCTATGGGAAATCTGGGGTCACGTGTGTAAGGAAACCTGGTGTGCCTGTGTGACTGTGGGATGTGAACCTGGGAAGGAGCCTGGGTCCCTGCTTGGGTGGGCCGAGAGTGATTGTGCCAGAGTGGCTCCTGCATGGTCAGACAGGGAAGTTTCTTTAACGTGAGGTGGGAGGCATTGTCACATATGGGGAGGCCTGGATCTTGAGGGATGGAGTCAGGGAAATGTGATGAAGTTCAGCCCTGGCAATGCAAACTTCTGTGCCCGAGACCTGATTCAAACCACTGCAGATGAGGAGAGAAAAATGCATGCTGCCTGGAGTCCCTGGAAATTCCAGAAAAATAGAATGGAGACCTCTGGTTCACCAAGGGGTGACTAGGAGACACAGACATTATAAGCAAGGTTTCTGGGAGTTATTGATACTGTACAAGCTCTCATAGAGAATACCATGCACAAACTCAATCACTCTTTTTCAAGAAAGATTATTCAATACTGAAATGGGGGCACTGGTCTGCACCCAAAATGAGATGAAGAATAGACATTTTATTTTAAGTCAGCCCAGATTATGTAGTATAAAAAAAAAAAAAAAGGTTAGTAAGAGATATGAAAGTCTATTATGTGATGGAAACCTGCACCAAGAATGGAAAGGAGATGTTTAAACCACAGCAATATTATTAAAATTACAGTGCCACACAAGCTGGCAAAAAATAAATGTAGACTGGAATTAGAAGAGGATGAAGCATAGAGGACAGCCCTTAGCAGTTATTAGACCATAGAGATAATGGCAGAGCTTTTTAAAAGTACTCATAAAAGCTAAATACAAAAGAATTACTTTATGAAGAATACAGTGTAAGAGACAGCGGACTGAACTCTTTTCCAGCTGGGTAAACAACTTGTTTGTTTCAGTGAAAATTTGCACTATTTTAAAAAAATCCATTTTTTTTTTACCACACCAGATTTCCGTAGTCATTTTTAGTTGTTAAAAGTTAATAGATGTCTTCTCCATTTTGGCACCGCTGAAAGTGTGGATAGAAGAGAATGAACTGATCACATTTTGTTTTCTCTTAGATCTCTCAAAGTGTCTAGAAACTTATCTGACATATACGTCAAAGTAAAAACAATACCAGAGAGTTTCAATCAGAACATGAGTAAGAGAGAAAGTCAAAATAAGTGTAAACAAAAGAATGAGTCTGCTGAGGAGACATTGATAGGTTAGAGTATTATTTCCCTGCTTTAATGAAACTTTCCTTTACATAATTTGTTGCAAAACACATAAAAATATTTAATCTAATTTCTTTCCCTTAGTCTTACCTTCACAGCATGTACTCACCATTTTACAGAGAGGCATGGAAGTAACACTGTAGAAGGAAAACTGTTCTTTCTTCCCCTTTCACGGGATGTTTTTAAGCTGTTTGGTATTCCTTTGAAGACTACAGCAGTAGTTTACATGCTGGATATTTATCACTGGTGTGGAGGGTGAAACACTAACTGCACACCATACTCCCTGCCCTTTTAAAATATTGATGAGTAACCATCTATGGAGCCTCATAAAGTATTAACTCTTTAAGTGGGAAGATCTCTGCTTAACAGCATAGCACAAATTTTATGTGATTTAAATCCCACACAATCCAAAGAGTTTCAAGCTGCTTATATTAGTTCAATATCCAATATTAACACCTGGTTTTGAAACCCAAGGTTAGCAATATTGCTCTGTTGATGCAGCAGGACAGGTATTTTGTGCAAGTTTGTGACCGATGTGGCAATATTCATAAAGTCTACATCTTGAACTTCAATGCTTAATCCTTTTATTGGTTTCCTAATCTTTTCAACTTCTATTTTATGTACTATATATCAGGTTAGTTCATGTGGGAATAACTGTTGCATCTCCAGAACTGGCATACCTGAATTTGAAGGTAATGGTCTGCATTTCCCTGAATATTGTCCACTAGGTCAGTGTGTGAAAGCGTCAGACTAAGCCTGACTCATTTATTTTTTGAAATGCATAGCCCAGATACTATATTTATTTGGAGACCAAATTTATCTTTCTTTCTTCAATTTTTTTAGCTGTTCAAATTTTATAGCTGACCTGAGTGTAAGCAATTTCTTCAACCCATGAATTTGTGGTACAGAGGAAAATTCTGAATCCTTCCAAAGATATGTGATTACAGCAGAACACGATAGTAGCTGTATTTTAGCAAATAAAGTTGATGGAAATGGGAAAACTGGCGGGGGCCGGGGGGGGGGGAGGTTTGTCTTCACAGAAATCCATCAGTGTTTTCAAATAAGTAACTTTTACATGACAGATTGCCTTCAATGGCAGGGGCAGGACTTGATACCCCTTCTGGGGTATATGAGAAAGTCTGAAAGACTTTTAACCTTGACATGGAACTCTAATATCTTGAAGATCAGCAGTGCTAATCCATCCTAGTGGCACTAGCTCAAACATTGTAGATGCTCATGTGTCCCCTAAAACTTAAAAATGCTAAGGGATTTTTCAAAGATAACCCTATTGTCTAGGAATTTTCCAGCCATTGCTCACAGAAGAGTGACAACAACTTGATTGATAGCTAAAGAAATAAGCAGATGGGTTCTTTCCTCTTCATATATAAATGTCAGCAAGACAAAACAAGAACAAAATTAACAGAATTATGTGCCCGCTATGCCAAAACATAAAGAAATCATGTCATGTGTAAGATGTGTCCTTTGGACACATATTCATTCAAATTTTAGTTTTCTTTACTAAATTCCAAGGTACATTTAGATAAAAGACATCAGAAATATGATCTCTGCTGCCACTAGATTTCTGCTTATATTTCTATGTTAGCTATTCAACAAGTGTGCAGTGTGTCTTTAATTGCTACCACCCAGAAGAAATTTTCCCTCAGGATTCATTAACTAATGACTTCCTCCCTTGCTGAGTTGTAAATTTACAAAAGACTTTGGCAAACCAGTAATTTTCCCTCTTGGAAACCAGCTGCAAATGTCCCAAACAGGTGGGAGCCATAACTACAAACACATGAATGTAATAAATATAGCAGTTGCATGTACTTGTGTGGTACCTTCCTGAAGTCATTCTCCTGGTAAACTTTAAAGTATCCACTCAAGTCATACTGAGGTGTGAAGTTAATGTTTTCAAGAGCCAACAAATTAGTTTAATAAATTAATTATTAGTTTTGCAAGATTCTTAGCTACTCAGGCTCTAGGGTTTTTAGCACATAGCAGTATATAGAGTCCCACAGGATGGCTCTTTCACCAGCCACAGTGTGCTCACCTGCAACTATGCTCCTAGTCCATGGGAAGAGGTGGTGGGAGGCTTGAGCATGTGTTTAGGAGTGAGCTGCTTTCCTGCAACAGAGATGTGTGACTATCATGAGTCATCCTTCCAAATTTCAGCTACTTCAGGTAGCAGCCTGAAGTTCTGCCTCTCAAACTCAATGCCCATTAGAAATTGCAGTACCTGCTCCCTGTCATCTTCTAAGAACAGTCTGGAGGGTGCAAGATAAAACTAATTTCTGGACTTTAATATGACAGATTACATGCCACCAATGTCTATGGTTACATTAGACTGGAAGGAAGCTTGCAGCTATTAGTTCTACATTATTTTTTCAAAACTGCTCTTCCACTGAAGTGTTTTCAAAGACATTTTGAAAGTTGCTATTACCCATGTTGGTTCTGTTCGTATATTTGAAGTCATAATAAGTGGAGTGTTTTGACACAGAAAAAAATTATCAAGTTTGGAGTGTTTTGACACAGAAAAAAGTTGTTGTGGGCTAATCAGATACTGCACAAACTGTTCTGCAGTAAATGCAGCAGACATGAACTTTTTAACCTAGGCAGCAGAGTTCCTGATGAAAGCTTGGTTTTCTGTGAATGACAGGATAGCTCCCTCAGCATGGGACACCACAGGATAAAAGCAATGACCTATGTTTCTGTCAGACTCTAGTTTTTGAAGTACATCAGTTATCTTTGAAAATAAAGAAAACCCCAAGGATAAACAGCATCTTTATGAAATCACAGAATTTTTTCCATCCTCCTGTTAACTTGGACCAAAAAAAGAAAGCTTATTATCCCAGTGATCGGAAGGTTCTTTTGACTCTACCTATTGATATGACAATACATCATGCTATCTGATCATATTTGCAGCTTTAAAATGTGAATACACAGATTATTATTATTATTTGTTTACTTAGAATATCTCTATCCAAGTAATGGCAACAACAGCATGGTCAGAGCTTCTGCTTATTCCAGTGTATTGCTTCAAATGCTCAAAAGACTGAAAAAAATTGATGATGATAATGTTTGACTATAAAGTAGTTTGCAGCCTATTTGTTCTCTGGCTAGATGTACCTAATTCCTGTTGTCATCCTTGGAAACACATGGGTGTGCAAACAGCAAGAAGAAACCCTCTGTGCAGCTCTTCACTTTCACTGAATTTTGGATCCATGCCAGTCTGTTTTGGGAACAGCATTCCATGACCCAGTGGGAAAGTCCCTCAAGCACCATTGTCATCAAGTGGCCCATGGAGCTCCTTAACCATTCTGGCACAGGGTGAGGATCACAGCTGGGATCACAGGGAGCACGCAGCCCACCAGGCCCACGCACAGCTCAGAACACTTTAGCAGCTGGTGCTGGCAGTGCAGTGAAGGCTGCAGTTACTTTTGGGACCTCATTAGGGGCAAAGCTCCCCACTGACCACATAACACTTCAGTAATTCCAGAGAAGTGGACTCAGCGGGGTGGGATTTAGGCACTGTATCCTTTTAGACCCCAGGCTTATACCAATAATCCATTTACTTTTCATTTTCCATGAACCAGGGAGACTCCAGAAGAGCTAAATGTATACAGTGAATATGCTATTGTTACTGGAAAAGCTCTTTTCTCTTCAAGAGATTGTATTACACAGGGAATACCTCAGCTCTCCTCCTTGGAGTATAGCTTCTAAATAAATATATAAAATAAAGAAGCCCAAAGCCCACATCAAAACTCTACCCACACAGACACAGAAAGTGGTGAGCTATAACTGCAGAATAATGTAGCAGTCTTTCTATATTATACCCTATATATAATACATATATACTATATTAGTTTAAAGGCAGCCACTGCCTTTAAACTCAGGCCAGCACAGACCTTGCCTCTCAAGCAGCTGTTTTGCCCACACAATACCTCCTGAGGCTTTACCCACCTGTAAGCTCCTAGTGACAAGAACCTCCCCGTTTTTACATGTTTGCACAACATCACTATGAAGTTCACAGAAAGATATGTCAGGTGCTCTCATGGTATCAATCATAAGTAACAGAGAATCAGTGAAAGCATATAATCCAAGTCAGCTTCAAGGAACTGTCATTATGTAAGGGTACTACTTTACCTTTTATCTCTCTGTCTTCCAAGTAACACCCCAGCAGTCAGAAAAACTTTTCACATGCAAGTCAATTAAAAATTCAGAGGCCATGCAATTTGAGCTGAAAGTTGATTTTCAGTAAGGTAAATTGAACTACACTGAAAAACCCACAAACAGAAAAAAGGCTGTGAAAACAAAAATCCTTCTCTGTGTGGTGTAAGTAAGGTACATTGTGATAAAACAGTGACTTATCTTCTGTTTCAACAGACTCGTTAAACAGTGAAAGTTCACTGATGAGTCTGCCAGAGAAGTAAAGTCAGGTGAAATACTCCAAGCCCCCAGACAAAATTATTTTCTCTGAACCTTTGAGAAAAATCAATTTTCCAACAAAAACCTTTTAAGTGATCTGATACTTGGTGTGAAAACAGATAACAGTGTCCACTGACAGTGAACCCCTCCCTGAGCCCCATCACTGCCCCAGGATGTTACTGTAATAAGGAGGAGAAAACACAGGCAAAAATCCACAAACCCAAACATCTCAGCAGGCAGGTATTTTCCCAGCTCAGACTCCTGAGGTGACAGGGAGAATTCAGAAGCAGGAGTGTCGGAGCAGGCACCGCAGTCAGAGGTGGCTCACAGCACTCTGCCGCTGATCCTGGCACAGGGCTCCAAATGAAAATCAAAGCAATACATCTCTTTTCAAAACAAAGAAAGAGGGGAAAAAATAAATCTCATTCTCTGAGTACCTTTGATTCCTGGCTGGTAGTTGATGCTGGAGAGGGGGGCTGCTCTGTGCTCTCCACTTCATTCTCTTTCTCCACACTATCCACGCTGACTTCAGTCGTGCTGCTCGGAGGAATCATTTTACCTCTAAAACACTGCTACTGTCAGGGAAAAAAAAAAGCTACAGATGGTTCTTGCTTTTTTTCATTTAATGTCCTCTTTCTTCTCTGCTCTTCTGGAGCAAATGAACTCCGACCGCTTGGTTTCACTATATTTGCCAGACTAGAATTCTCTGGATTTTCTTTTTTTTTTTCTCCCCTCTTCTCCTCCTCCTTCCCCTCCTTCCTCCCTCCCCTTTCCTATGCAATTGTGCTGCGAGGGAGTAAGTTATCGATGGTTCTGTAGGTCAGTTGTGTGCCTGCTTCTCCCTGCTACTCCTCCCCTCTGTATGAAGCCTGGATGTGTGGAGCAGCGTCGTGACCGTCAGCCCCACAATCAGAGCGGGGTGAGCTGTGGCAGCAAGCTCAAGCCACGCACACACACACACAGGCACACACAGACACGGCACTGGAGGGAGGAGTTGTGTTTCTAATGCTGTGAATAGCTCTGGAGGAGCATGTGCTGTCATAGTAGTGAAGGAAAGTAATGCGCCCATGCACATGCACATGCACATGCACACACACACAGGCAGGCAGTGTATATGAGGTTTGGGAGCATTTTATCTTTTAACAGACTGGAGAAGGCAGAGTTGATGTGTACCCTTATATTCTTTCATGTCTTTTACTGAAGAAAAAGAAGCCCAGCAAAAGAGCTCTAGAAAAAGAGGAGAAAAATTACTCTTTTTCCTTGTCCCAGAGAAGGCTGTTTAAAATCCTAGCTACTCAGTGTTTCTAAGGCTCCCACCTTGCCCACATCCCAAACTTGCCAGCAAATGACAGGACAAAGTCAGAGGAGAGTTACCTGTGGATCCACGTGTTCCTCGCTCCCCTCCCAGGCAGGGAAGCCCAGCTCTGAGCCATGCACACGCAATCTGGGTCATCTGGAGCTCCCACTATCATGCACTCACTATACCTGTAGGTTGTCATAGTGATAACACTCCATCAGGCAGCAGCAGAGCCGAGGCAGCCATTGGGAAGAGCCTGCTGGCTTCCCCCAGTGCCGTCATTCCTGAGGATGCAGCACCAAAGTCACGTTTGGGTCTGCAGCACTACCGGCAGAAGGTCAGCGTGACTTTGTTGTCAGGCTCAGATTGCTTCGTATTGCTTGAGGTTTTGCCTCTGATTTAAATCTGCTGCAAAGGTGCCTGTCAGCTCTCTTCCCTGCTGAATTAAAGTCTGTATTTGTGAAAGGCTGAATGGATGTGCTTCCCACCAGATACGCTTTGCTGAGCAGGAGCCACTCCATATGGCTGGTGGAGATGACTCTTTCATTTAAAGAAAACAGAAAAAAGCAACCCAAATATGTTTCTAATAGCAATTCTTACATCCTGGAAAGTGAGAAGAAAAAAAAATAGTTTAGTGGATCTATACAGGTGTTTGGAGGTGATTTGATGGGGTCTAAGTCAGAGATGATCTTTAATACCTTATAGCTCTGGGAGAGGAAACTGGATTCCCCTTTGGCCTCATCCCTTAGAAACACAACTGTTACTTGGAGCCGCCTTGCGGGCCCCCTTCACCTCAAATAATCAGTGTGTGAAAGTGAAAGCAAGTTTACAAGACAGTAGGGGCTACACAGATGAAAGCCAGAGCAGAAATTGCCCTGCAGCCTCTGTATTCTTAATAACTATGCAGAAGCCAGAAAAAAAAAAAAATCAGCTTCTCTTTGAATCCCCAGCGAATCTTCAGGACTAGAACTTAGATAGGGAAAAGATCTTTATGTTTTTGAAACAGAGCATATAGGATACCAAAATCCATAGCAGACAATGAAGATGAAACGCTGCAATGCTATTTGTACAGCTACTTCAGAGCAAAAGAGTGTCTTAAGGGTCTGCCAGTCAAATCCATTATTTGGCCTGTAGTCACTAACACGATTACAGGGATCAAAACGAGAACAGTGTTTGCTCTTGAGGCAGTGACAGTGACAAGTGAGATTGAAGCAAAGGAATACAGAGCTCAGAGGGGCAGATTTGGCAGGTAAGTAGAAGAATTTATTTCCCGGTGCTTGCTTTCTAAAATGCAGCAGTATCTTAGACCATTCCCTTCAGTGCTGGAGGAATTCTCCAGGTGCAAAGGTGATTTCTTCACTCAGCAAGTAAGATTTGGGCTTTGCTGTAAAATCGTTCTCTTAACAGTGAGCAGTGACTCATCAAAGCCACAGTTTTGGAGAATTAGGGCAGCTATGGGCAATGGACATCCTTGCAGGGCAACAGCAATTGAATGTTCCAGCTCTGGCAGTAGCAACCTTCCCTGACAGTCCAGCCTAGAACAGCCAAGCCACAGCTAGTGCATGGGATCTGCCCCCTGCAAGGACTGTTCTATGTAGCCAGCAACCTTGACAGGTGAGAATCATAAAACTAAATTCTGCCTAGTTCCCCACAAGTGTTGTGATCTGGTCTTTCCTGTCAAGAAGCTCAAAAACCTCTTATTGTGAACTTGCAGGTTACCTTTGAAATGGATGTGGAGTGGCTGGTTAATAGTTAATTCTCTAAGTGTTGTAAAATCCTGCACACATTTTGTATGAAGAGCTTGTAACGTCATGACTCTGTAAGTGACTATCATACCACTCCTTACTCTAATTGTTTTACCAAATTAGTACTAACACCTGCTGCACTCCTTCTCTTCTCCCAATTACTCACTTGTCAACCACGACGGATCTGTCAGTTTCTCGACAATTAGCTTGGGAAAGATGAGTCAAACATAAAATTTTACCAAAAAAGCAAAAAGGAAAAGAAACTGGATTTGTTGCGTTTTTGTTTCCTTCCATGGGAGCTGGCTATCGAAGATCTAATATATGGTATAACAAAACAGACTGATCAAGTTAGATGAACTACATCTCTCACCCACGCTTCACTCCTGAGAAGTTGGACTTGTGATTACTGCCGATCAGCTTCTACGTGAAGGTACTCAGAGGAAATGGGAACACTGCAGCACAGTGCTAAACAAGAGGAAATTGAACAGCTTCTGTAGTGTGGAGAGGAGCGTAGATTTATGGAGTAGGGGAAAGCAATTTGGATGAATAAAACCTGACTGCCAATTCCCAGCCCCCAGCTGAGGTTGTTTCCCTGTGTAAAAGCTGTTGTGTGTTGCCTGGAGTCCCTGCCAAGCATTCCTCTGCTGGTGGTCTGATGCTGGCTGCATGGGTGCCGTGGTCTGATGCTGGAGGTGTGGGTGCCATGTCTTGTCTGCCTTCCTTTGCTCACACTCTCTGGTCCCACACACAAAGGTGACGGGGTGTGTTGTGGCACAGCCCTCCGCGCTCTGGTAGTTCTTCCTGAGCTCTGACAGAAGCCAGCCTCATAAGAGCATCACTGAGGCTTCTGACTCCAGGAATATATAAACACACACTTGCTGTACTGTCAAGCCTTACCTGCTGGAGACTTCCAGAGTGGCAAGATTAAGTTGGTGGGATCTGGCCCATGTCATGGTTTTTGATTCCCTTTTTTTTTGTGTTTTGGGTATGGACATTCCTTTGAAATATTTGAGCACCTCTCTGCCCATGATATACATGAACAGTGCTGGATTTCACTGAAGGAATGATAAGAAATCAGTACTTATCAAATATTTTATTTCTTTTTAGACTCTCATGTTAGTGGAGAAAAAATAACAATGGAAAAGGAAAGAGGGAGATATAACTGTCAGTATTCAGAGCTTGGTGCATGAACCATCCCATGCTTCTGAGCAAAGAGGGTCTAAGAGAGCACATAGAGATGATATTGCTTGTAGATGACACTGGTTTAAATTACTATGTACCATTCTCTAGAGTGTACACAGCAGTGAGGAAGTGTACACAGCAGTCTGGTTGCTGCAGTCTGGATTCCTTTGCAGACACTTGAAGGAAAGCAGAATCAAGTCTACTGAGTCCAGCTTCCACGAGGATGCAGACTGAGCACCACAGAAAACCATTAGACACAGAAAAAATGTTGTCATACTAGTACTTGCAGTGAAACTTGATCAGCCTCACCCCAAGCCTCTCATTCCAATTTGTGAGCATTCCAGGTGAGAAATCGTTCTCTTTCTTGAGCATTCCAGGTGAGAAGCAGTTCTGTTTCTTTGTTGAATAGATTTTGTCATTGTGGAAACTGGCAACAGGATACCTTGTTCCCTCTGTGATGAGAATTTTACTTTTGGCACGGTGGTCTTGGCCAGATGTACTGGTCAATATCTTCACTCACCTGCAGCTGGCTACTAGACTGCAAGGACCACTGCTCAGAGTATCTTTCTGCGTTTCCAAGTGACAGGCTAGCGGGCTCTTCTCTCCAGCAAACATTGTACCCACAGAGAAAACAAGATTAAAATAGTATCACATGGCTGGGGCTTTTTGTTTATGATCACTCACCCCTTGTTTGCTTACTGTACAATCTTGGCAGTTCATTGAGCAGCTAACATGCTAACAACTCCCCGTGGATTCTGCTTATCTAAATGCCATCTGAGGGGTACAATCATCAGCTCATCAAGCTGGAAGCAAAAGCTGGTCAATGCTCTGAAAGCATTCCCAGTACTAATGGAACACTGGTGGTTTGCATTTTGACTAAATAATCTCAAAGTATTTTTTAGGAGTAAAGTATTAAGCCTCCCACTGCTCCAGGGAGTGTAGCGAATGAGTAACTGTGGAGGAAGCCAAACCAACAGATTTGTGCTTGTACTTAAGAGGGAAAAAACCCGAAATCTCTGCCTGAATATTAATTTCAAAGCCCTCTTTTTCTCCATCCATAATGGTGCCACAGGGAGTGATGCAGAGATCACGCTGTATCTGGGGTGACTTGAATATATCTTTTAGGGAGGTCATGATGAGATTGAAAGGCTGTTACACAGACATCTAGACCAGGAAAATGAAGAGTACTGCATCCTCTTGTGACAGCGAGAGATATTTGAGAAGGGGAGAAGAGGATGTAATTATAAAAGATGGAATTTAGCCAAGATACAGCATGTAATATGTTCAGTCTTACAAAAAGCATGGCAATACCTTTAAATAACCAGCGACAGTCCCGACCTGATTTTACATCTCTGCTGGCAATAAGATTTCTTCTCACTTTTTATAGGAATGCGATATAAAAAGAAGAATCAGTAACAACATTTCCTGCAACTCACAGATGCTCCTAGAAATTCCTGCCTTTTAATAGCCATTTACTGATTTGGTCCGATATGACTGTAACAGGAATGACCCAAACCAGTTCAATGGGTTGCTGATGTGTTGGTATAGTCATGTACTAAATCCTTTCAGGGTATCCATGCCACAAAAAATTTAAAAAGATAATAGAATTATGACAAATAATGCATTCTCCTCTACTCTTTCTAGACTCTACTTTACTTCTATTTCCTTGGATAGTCATTAAGACACTTCTTGGGGACTCTCAGTAGCAGTCAGAACGGTCTCACATAATCATACCATCTCAGCCAGGTCTATGTCCCTTTATCCTCAGCATTTTCCAGGATGTGGTGGGAGGAAGCCCAACAGGGTAACCATGATGGCTCTCAGGTTTTTCTTTCTGAAACATTTTTCATAGAAGGGGGCTTCAATCACTTCTTTCTTCCTTAAACCTTTCTTAGCCTGAATTGCTCCTTAAATTCCTTTGTCTCATTGTTAGCTTTTCCAAGTGTGAGCTGGGTATTACAGCTTGCAGAGCTTCACTGGATTTGTTTCAGGTTCCTGCTCTTTCCATTTACTCTGGTATTGAATACCATCATCACGAGCTATTTCTTAACTAATGTCAGTGAAAATGCATTGAGAGCAATGTTTTGCTTAGACTGTAAATAGAATCCAAAATAAGATCTGGCAAACATTCCTAGCATAACCAGTGGTGAACACAAGGAGATATATATATGTTTCACTTTTTTTTTTCTTTAGCTATCTTATGGGTATGCACCAATTTTTAACAGGCTGTGCATGCAAAGTATTTCCTGTCTTAGGTAGTTACGGCATGCTTGTCACTAATATTTAGGCACTAACATGCATGCTGAATGCAAAATGAACGTCACTGTTGACTGCAAACCCGCAACTGCTGTACTAATGTATTTTGCTTTGGAAGAAAAAAAGATTTCTCATTGTGCTAATGACCTTGGTCAGGAAAGGGGGCTTTTCTACAGGGTTTGTAGAACTCAGGAGTGCACAGAAAAATCTTTTAAATGCCTTTGGACACTAAAGAATGAAAAGCTTTGTAGAAATAGAAGAAATTATTATCAAGATTAACATTTCACTCTATCAGATTAGTGCATGTGTCAACTGGAATAGAAGTGTGTATAATGAGGGTTGCCTGCAATTATGTAATTTAGTATAAAGTTCTATCACAGCTCTCAAACAAAAATCAAGAAAGTAATTGTTTAGCCTTTTATAAATTGGATGAAAAAGTGAATATCTTGAAAACCAAATGTATTTGTTTTATTCCTTGATTCTTGATAAGATGTAAAAAGTTGAAAGATATTGATAGTAGCTGGGTTGTTAGCTCTCCACGTATTTACCAATTCAAAATAGAAATGGAAATAAAATTTTACTTAAGCAAAAAGTAAACTTTAAAACACTGCAAGAAGTTATCTATAATGATTTGTATCATTTTATTTGAAACAGTAAAAGCCTTAGAGCTCAGTGAAAAATGATAATAAGAAGGTAAGTCTGTCAATAAAGACAAGACTATCACAATCCTATGAGCCTATGAAGTATTCCATTTTATAGTACTCAGGTCAATTTACATAGAAAAAATCAGATCTTACTATTAAGACTACAAGCAGTATTTAAACCACTAAGCACTGTAGTTGAGAACCTTTAAAACCTGGTTTCTTCATAGAAATAACACCTACTTTATTGTGCTTCATTCAGTTGTTTTAACTGTCATGACTGATGTCTATTTGAAATCTCAGCACAGAGCATCCTGGAATCACTGCTTGTTTTGAGAGTGACATATCACAGCCTCTTATTATTCAAAGGGGTCAAGCTCAGCTACAAGAGCAAATGATTTTACTAGGAAAGATAGCCGAGATTTTAGAAGTGTGAATGTCATAAAACAGGAGAAATAAAAGAAAAATGAGGGGAAATTGTCCAATGATGAGTGCCTTTACCTTCCTCATTCATAACTATTTTTTTTTTCATTGGAATCAAGAAAGAATCATTCAAGGTTTCTGTATGTTTGTTAGTCATACCACCTGCTGTAAAACCACTCAATAATTGTCATTCTAATGTCTCAAAGTCTGTCTGAATTCTTCAGGCAGAATGGGACTGCACACTGGACACAGTAAGAGCTGGATCTTTCCTGCTGTTTCCATGGAGAGGGGAATCTCAAATTCACATGCCTAATCATTGAGGTCTATGATTTCAGACTTTGAATAAGCCAGGTACTGAAGTATGTTGGAGATTTATCCATATAATTGGTCAAAATTATTTTGGTAAGATAACTGAGACAGCTAAAGTTACATGAATAATGATTTAGGTACTACATCTCTATAATTTCAAAATTCTATTTTCATTTTGTAGTCCATAACACTTCTGTGTCTTATTAGCCTCTTTACCTGAACCCTGAGGAAAGAAAAGACTACTGAGCAATGCACATCAGAATGGTTGAAATTTAGCCAAAAGCAGAACTAACAGAACGGAGCGGAGGTGGTTGGACATACGTAAACACAGGAGACCAAAGATTAAAGAAAGCAGAAGTTTATAGCAGAGGGGATACCCATCATCTCCTAATGTAAGGGATTGTTTCAAACTAGGGCATTCCTCTAGAAGTCCAGATACAAGGAAATCCAGCTGACTCTGCAGTCCACACTCAACATTCAAGAGATGAGACATTAGGAAAAGATAATTTCTGTCAGAGAAAGACTTTAGTTCACAGTAAAATATGAAAGGTAAAGTCTAGTTGAGACAGCCCAGGCCTGGATAGGAAGGCCGGGTGTCACCACGGGATTTCAGGTGCAAAAGTCCCTTTGATGGTGATATAAATGAGAGACAGACACGATCTGGTGACCTGAAAAAGAACTACTTTAATAACAAATGCAAAAACAATGCAAAACAACAAACAGCAAACTGAGCTTAGGATAGGGTGCACCAAAAAATGCAAGGTCCAGGGGCTTACAGTAACTTATACAGGGTAGGATAAGGGTGGAGTCTGAGGGCAGAGAATTTATTGGGAGAGTGGATTACGAATATGAATACTATTGCAGCAAAAAGTAACCAATGGTAACAAGGGGGACAAAGAACTTTCTAGTCTAATCTACATAGGGAGCTCCCATGAGGCCTTTCGGGTGAGAGTTCTCTCACCCTGACCAGGGGGATATTTTTAACTCCTTAAAAAATGAGAAATGAAAGTTTTATTTTAGTGAACCAAAACTGTATCTGACCTAAATGCAAAAAGTAAGTTGAAAGTAGCATAAAAAAACATGGTAACAAGCAGCTGAAAACATTTTTTCCAGTCCTTTTTTGTCAGGTGGTGTTTATTTAGCAGTTGGTAAATAGGCTATTAAAAAAGTCTTGGGAACAATTTTGCAAAAGACGTGAATGACACTCAAGTCCTGAACTTTGGTTAATAACAGACAGATAAAGATAATATTTTAGTTTAAAGAGAACACATCTCCCTCCCACCCTGAAAGGCACATTTTGAAAATTACAGTAAAAGCTTCTGTGACAATTCTAAGAAACATCTCTGAGCAATACAGCTTTGCACATGAAGTTTCAGTCCTATTATTCTATTGACATGGGGGAATCATTCAGATTCAACTATTAAAAAAAAAAAAGTTAAAAAAGGATTATCTTAAAAAGAAATTTTGAAGATGCATACAAAATCCTGGAACGACTGAAATCAGTAAAAGGTCCCAGGATTTCATCCTTTCAAAAAGATTGAAGTGGTTCCAGTTAGGCATGTCTGCTGCTATCTGTGGGAATAAAATGATTCCAAGAAACCAGGTCATAACAGTTATCTGGCAAACAGGTCAGACAGTGCTATTATAGTCAGCATGCAAGCCATTTTCCCTGTTAATTATATGCGTCTAATGTCAGAGATCTAATTATCCAAGAAAAATTAAAATTCTTAAAAGAGCATA
This sequence comes from Prinia subflava, assembly GCF_021018805.1. Lineage (NCBI taxonomy): Eukaryota > Metazoa > Chordata > Aves > Passeriformes > Cisticolidae > Prinia > Prinia subflava. The sequence continues at coordinate 105,649,649 of NC_086247.1, read as the reverse complement.
GAACTGAAAAAACTGGAATACAGCCAAACATCCCTGAAGTTTTAACTCATTGAAATGTTAGCCAGAGAGATCAACATCAATTCTAACAGTGCTTTAACTATGTTGTGTTTTTTTTTCAAGTGGAATGAAAAAATAAAAAAAAATCCTTGGATTTGTCACTCTCAAGGACTTACTTCTTCCCAGTGCTTTTTGTACCATTTTATTGCACCAAGTTATGCTGATTACATTTTTCTTTCCATCATTGTGGAGGAAGCATCTCCTGAAACATACAAATTTATTTTGTGAAACAGTTTTACAGCAGCATTCATTTTATCTCTGAGAAGACCACTCAAAAATTCCCAACAGCATGGAAGAATACAAAGAACTGCTCTGTTGAATAGTTAAGGTCATCAATTATGATTAATATTTAAAACAGAAATTAAAGTTTAGGTGAAATTTCTTCCTGAAAGCATAACTTTTCCCTGCATAGCTATCCAGCTTGTTTCAAGAAATGAGTTAGATATTCTGATGATGAGTATTGCTTCTTTCCATCTTCCGCCCAGAGGCTCCCTGGGCCGAGGACCAGGCCTCCTGGGAAGCACTATCCATGTCAACAGCAGGTTTGCATTTGGCAACTTTGTCCCACTGTCTCCAGCTGATACCTTGTCCTCCTCTTCAGTCAAGATGCTGCGAGACTATGCTCTTCACACAGAAAATGGAAAAAAAGTGAATGCAAGAAGAAGTAAAATGCTGTGAAATGTCCAGGCATTGGGTTGGCCCCCCACTGGAAAGTGGGGAGCCACAACCCAACTCGCTTTTGAAGCCATGTGTGGAAGTTTCATTTCTTTGGATCTTATAATTTTTTTTAGTTCAAACTTAAATTCTCTGTTCCCAAGTTTCAACTCCTCTACTAGCAGAGGATATAATACAAGCTGAGGGCAAGTTTGTAAAAAATCACCAAAAGGAGGAACAAGCATTAACTTGACATTACAGAAACTATATTAACTGCATCATCTGGGACCACAGATGAGACACAAATTAATGAAATAATTGCTCTCATTTTGTAAGAATCTATCCACAAGGGAACAACTTGACAAAATATCAGTCACTGTTTTAAATGACAAAGCTGAGCCAATTTGTTTTAGCTGACAGACATTCCAATGGAGAAAGGACAGTCCCTGTTTTTAGCACACAAATTCCTATTTTCTGTATTTTTCTGTAGTCTGCCTCACAAAGAAGTGTAACTATTCCAATGCCTTTCAGCACAGTTTAAAAGCCATGTCCCTATTTCAGCCTCAGGGGTTCCTATTAATTCCATTCAAATGTTACATGTTAATTCAGGAAGCAAAGGTTTTCTGCTTTAATTAGTCACCTTACTTATCAGCTCATGTTACACTACCTGTCCTGGACATATAAATGCTTTATATGTTCTCCACAACAGTAGCTTTGATACTGGAGGCCTTATCTAACAAATGGTTTGCCAGGTCCAACAAATCTAACCTACTATATTTTCACTCAGATTATACTACAACACTATAATCCCTATTGGGATTTATTGGCAGATGTGAAGAAGCATGGTTGCCAGCTTAGGTAGCTTAGTAACCAGCTGGATAAGTTTTCCCAGTGTGGAGGAGGTGAATTGCTGCTCAGCAGGAGCATGGCCGGTGTCCTGGCCTTTGTTAAAGACTCACTGGAGATCTGCAAGAAATCCATGACCTGTAAGCCTTCTTGGGAGACATTTTCTAAAGGCATGTGAGCGTGTCCCTTTGAGCTGCTGCTTGAGGATTTTCCCTCTTTCCCCTGGTGGGGAAGGAAAGACCATGGAGGTATAGAGCAATTTGTCTATCAATGTCTCTGATAGAACCTGCATGCCAGTGTTCACACCGTGTGGACTCAGGAACAGACTGCAGGCAGATCTCAAAACATGTTTAGGAGAAAGCTAGGGTTTGGTCAGTGATTAGCTGATGGAGGTGAGAGGAAAAACTGCTTCCTATTCATTAAAAGTGAACATCTATGCACCATAGACTCATTGGCTGTTTCAGCTTCATTCAAGCATGAAGGACTGTTATTCAAACTGAAGAGAAAGAAGTGGTTTTTTATTCCTTGAAATTCTAATTCAACAATATAAAGTATCCTATCAAAGACAGTTGAGCCTTTCCTAAGCCCAGTTTTTCAGCTGTAATACCTTAAGTCATGTAGGCATGAGGACTAATACCTATAAATACTCATTGAGACACCAAACACAGCTCCTAACTCCCTCACTCTCAGACCAGTGCAAACTACCCTCTCCCACCCACACTCCACCTCGGCCTTTGACTGCAATAGTTGTGCACAATTTATCTCATCTCTTCAGACAAATCTCTCCAGTGTTTAACATTTATGACATGGACAAAGTCTTTCAAACCTGTGAGTCACTACAGCTTGGTCAAGCCATGTGGGTGCATGAAAGGAGGAAGGAGTGTGTCTGTGGAAACACTTTGATTTCTTATCTGTCATGTGTCTGAAGTAAGATTTTTTCTAGACAACTACTCATGAGCAGTGGTCTTTCTATAAAAGGAATGGCAATGCACTCTGTATATTGTGTTCAAATGAGCTTTTCATTCTGAATGCAAAATTCTTCATAGATGTCAGCTGTACATACCAATGTATATTTGAAATGGAAAATGGATCAAATGTTGCACAGTGCTGCAGCTGTAACATCTTCCTTCTCTTCCAAAATGAAACAATTTGATTTTTATTTTATCCCTTAAGAATAAACAAAAGTAAAAGAGCAGAATATCAAGAACTCAGTGTCTGAAAAGGAATGTGGGGTTTAGTTTTGCTGAGTCAGATACATGGATGGTGGATTTACTGCAGTGCTTTTAAAGCTAATGGCAGCACTTTAAATTTGCACAGCAGAACATCAGCAAAACACTCTCACATGCAATCAAATGAAACTGCAAAAAGTGTCTGATTTTGATGTAAATCTGTCAGGTCGTTCATCTGTTTTAGAGGAACATGATTTCTGCAAATTTTGATGCACTTGACATTAACTGTTACTTAACCGTAGCAGAACTTGAACCCAGTAGAGCACTTGACAGTTTTAGGTTTAGAGATATTAAGAGACATTTTCATTACAAGGTTCAACATAAAGGAACATTTGATATACTAAATTCACAGCCCATATTAAATAGCACAGCATTCCTGTGACTGCTCATCAAAGTCAATGGATAACTTGAAGGCTGTAATGTAAGAGCTATGGTTTCTCTGAGAATAGAGCAATTGCACATTTAGGAGAGTTCAAAATCCAATTTGACATATATATATATATATATATGCTGCAAATGCTTCTCTAGGCATGGTGTGCTTAAATAATTATTTTGATTACAAAAATTACAGCCAACAGAGAATTAGCTCCTGGGCCACCACTATGGAGTGAATAAATCTCATTAATGTAAACATCTCCAAGTTTCAGATGTAAAAGATGAACCAATGTCTGAATTCTGCTTCACACCATGCAGCCTCCCTGTCCCCCCTGTTTCCCTCTTGGTCTTGCAGCATAGAAATCAGGCAGCTTGTTCCATCCACAGCCCTGTCTCATCCTTTTTGTAGCTGCAGTGTAACTCATCATCAGCCTCCTCATGAGTTTTCATTACACTTCTACTAGAAAAATCTATTTCTTATGCAACACTGGAAGATGCATTTCTGACGCCCATGGTCCCAGGCAAATGTCTCTGGCCCTGGAGGAGAATTGAATGGGATCACTGAGATATGAAGGGGATGCAAGAATTGTGGCCTGAAACTGTATTAGCTGTAGGCTCACAGCCCCTCAAACTAGTATGGGGGGCTTTTTGTTTATGTCATCTACAAAACAGATTTAAAGCTATCTGGGATGGCCAAACTACCTTTAAATGGAAAATGCGTTTAATCAGCCTGCACTAATCTCTTTGTTTAGATCCCTGTTTCGCGAATGTCTGTCCAAATCCCTAACCTTTTAACTCTATGGCTGTTTTTTTCTCTCAGTATAGCCACAACTAAGACCTCAATGTATTTGTAGCATAGCTCACCCACAGAATGTCAGCAGGATAGTTTTTACTTCTTCAGCGTTAAGCTGGTCATGCATCTTTGCTTGGAGCTGGCAGTGGCTCACAAAGGGCCTCAGCAAAGGCTCATTTAACACACAGAAAAGCAGTTAGAAGCAAGGACACTGAGCCGGGCACACCTCACAATCAGGTTGGCTCCGCGCTGTGAACCAATCAGCCTAATTAGACAGATGTGATGAGGAGCTACTGACCGCTCCAGAAAGACTCAGCTGTGCACAGAGCTGGCAACAGTAATCAGCCTTTTGTCAGAGACGAGAAACAAAACCCTAGTACTACAAACACCATGGACTGACAGGCGCAGAACCTTGGCTGTCTCTGTGTGTGTGGCACTGGGGCATTTTTAGGTTGTGGTAAAACTCTGCTCCAGTAGCTAGACTTACAGAGAAAAAAAGAGTAAGAAGAATGAAGGATGTATATTAAGTTCTAGAAGAATTAATTGAAAGCTGTCAAAACTGTGAGATGTTGGAAAAAAACCTCCAAAAGAGGCAATTATATACCTGCAGTTTTATGAAGTTATTTCTGTGTTGATACAAAAGGAATTGAACAAAACCTATTTTAAAATGTTGAAATGAGACAATTTCTTTCCTTGCTGTTGTATCTGCACAGTTTCTTGAAAAATTATAGTTTCCAGTCCTTATGATTATGACTATAATTTCGAAAACATTAATTGGAACACTATACAGAGTAGAAGTGTCTGCAGTCACTGCCTGAAACAATGGATGGATATGAATTAGTTCATCTTAGAATATATTAATTCTGAAGACATATAAGAATAATACAATTACCATTTTACTACTATTCATTTCATTTGAAATACCTAGCTAAAGCACATATCTCAAAAACTCTTTAAGCATAAAACCAAGCATTGTCTCTATGCATAAAACCCTCCTGACTATATTCTGTGTAATCAAGCATGAACACACATTTTTCTTCCAACCTGTTGGTTTTTTGGAGGTCCTCTGACAGAAATGTTTTCTTCAGGCTAATAGTTTCTTTCAGTGCCTTTAAAAGGGTCCATTTGCAACAAAATATGAACTTTCAATAAAGCTGAAACATTTTTTCAGGAGCTAAAGTTGACAAAGTCTGAATTGGAAGAGGGCCGTTCCTTTCATATTTGGGTTATACTCCTTCACTGAGACTGCAAGGACCTAGAAAGCTGTGGGTCATAGTTGCAAAATAGGTTTTATTTAAACTTTGCTTTAAATGGTCTTTGAGTTCCTTCAGGATCCGTTTAACCTAGTTACAAGCTGCACCAGTGTAACTAATCAGTGCACCACATTAGACAAAAGCCAGAAAACAGAAATGCCAGAAAATTTTTCACTTTTTTTTTTTCCCAGTAAAAGAAGGAACCAAAGTGAAAGACTTTGTTTTCTTCCAGTCTAGTTCCTCCTACAACTCATCTATTAACTATTGTTACTTTTTTCTCCTCACTTACATTTTATTTCAGATGCAGATCTGGAAACTAGTTCTCTGTTTCTAAATTTGTGTCACAGGCCCAGTGAGCCAGTGGGAGATTAAGGCAGCGGAATTCCACCGGCCCCCCACGACTTCAATTAAAATGAGGGCCCGAAAGCAATTACTCTGTGAAAGCATATATATCTGCAGCCGCCTGGGAGGGGTGGCATTAATAAAGAGTTTTAATCCTGTTGCCTAATTAGGAGGAGGAGAGCTAAGGTCAGCAGTTTTGCATATTGCAGTGATTCAAAAAAATGACAAAGAGGAGCGAGATATAGTACTTCTAAGGTAAGGAAGGCTTCACTTTCAAGCTTGAGCCAACTACCTTTTCATCTGATAACTGTATGACAGATGGATGGAAAGAGTCTAAGAATAACAGAATTTTCTAAGTTGGAAAAGACCCCTAAGATCATCTAGTACAACTATTAAGAGTGTGTTACAGATTCTGGAAAGCTGCATCTTCAAGAAAAAGGAAATTCACCTCCATTATTACTATCAGGAAAGGAGTCATCTGAATTAATGCATTTCTTTTTAACCTCACTGCTATCCCATAATACTCTTCCTCCCTCCTCATGTCTCACATTTGGGCAAATGCCAGCTTAGTGAGGGTGACTCTTTGGACTCTGGGTGATCTTTAAATTTGCTGGTGCTTTTGTTCCTTTCATCATTAAGTAGCAAGAAGTTCAGGGGCTGAAACATCTTTGTTAATCTTATCTGGACACTGTAAATTAATTTAAAAGGGATCATCATCCTAGTCAGCTCTCCCTCATTGCACTCAGAGTGAATTTGAATGGTGGCCTGCCAGGCAGGTAGGTTTCAGTCTCCATCCCCTCCTCTCAATGACACCTGTGTGAAAAGCCAGACCCTCGCCTCTTCTCAAGGAGGTCGAAGGAGGATTAGAAACCAACTGTTCAGCCAAATGGAGCTGTGGTACAGGAAAGTTTTACTAGGAAACTTTCTCTAAGGGTGCTGCACTGCCTCCTCTGCCAAACTAGACTACCTTTTCCTGTGTGACAAGCTGGTCTGTAGCAGTTTACATAGACAGGGTCACTGGATCATATTCTGACTCTAAGAAGAACTTGAGACAGGCATTACTGCAATCATCCTCACTAGAATGGATAGGAAACTCCACACTTATGGCAGGGCATATGAGACCATGCTCTGCCTGCTGTTCTTCAGAGCCTTTGTTTTGAGTGTTATTAATCTGGCAGTACATCCAGAGGGAGAGAATCCCCTACAGCTAATTTGATCATTGGTGAGTTTGAGATAGAAGCACAACTATAGAATCATCTCTTCCTCCAAGGTTCCAGATTTCCAGCCACTCAGCAACCACCCTTACCCTGTCTGTATTAATAGAATTTTTGAGGCCATGACCCCATGGCATACAAATCCAATAGGTTTATGTTGGACAAACTGGCACTGTAGGCTGTTTATTAACAGAAATAACTACTTCTCATGTGCTAATTATTTACTTTGCTACTGGGAAATGTGCCATCCTAATATCAACATAGAGCAGACAGCACATAACATTTACACTGAACTTTGAGTCATTTCAGGTACTGCCAGAACATTTAAGAATGAGGATCTAAAAAACAACTACTACTACCATATATTTAGAGTATGATTAGAACAAGTTCAATTGCTCTCAAATGCTAGGATCTCCTTATATATGGTCAGAAGGGTTAAAGGTGATAAAGATAGAAACATATATATATATATTTTCCTTCTTTGCTGTCCAATTAAAACAATGTATACACATATTACAGTAAGACTTTACAAGTACAAGTCTTTCTCCCCAGGGCTAATATCAATCAGAAAGATATATGCTCAAGTGCTATTATGCTTCTATACTACCAACTAAAAGAAGAAAACCCACCTCGTCTACTTTTCTGACATCTCTCAATTGCACAGTTTTGGTCCCTGCAACCAGCCAGCTGGGGAAGTCAGACAAGAGCAATCCTTATATTTTAGGTCATTCGGAAACTATTTTTCACTGTTACTATCGTGAAGGGTAAGCAAGAATCTTTCAAGAAGTCTGGAGAACTGACAGGGCTTTCTTCCCTTTTCACCACTCACACACAACAGGTCCACACACAGGACAAGGAGAGCATTTCTGATGGAAGTTAAAAGCTTGCTCTCCCACTGCCAGTGAGGAATTAGACACCAGGGCTCTGGCTTTAAAGCCATCATTCAGTTCACAGGCTCCCAAAGGCATTCCAGGATTCCTGTTGTTATGAAAAGTCCTCTTACCAGTATCAGCTGGAGCTCGGCATGTTTTACCTGTGCTACCTTGCTAGGTAGTCTGGACAAAACTCCTACAACCCCAAATAGTTGGGGTTAAAACCAAAGATGGGACAGAAAGAAAACAATGGGACTTTAAAACAAATTAAAAAATAAAATTAAAAATCTTACTGAAGTCAGAAAGATAGTGAGTATATAGAGTGGGAGTATATTAAATGGTAAGTCATGCTAAGTGGCTTTCTATTATGTGGACCTGGATGATACCAGGGGAGCCCTGAGCCAGTACAGGGTGTCAATCTGCCACAAGATAGCAGAGAATGGTAGTGCTGAGTAGCTCATACCTTTTTTTTACATTACACTGTGAAGTGTGGAAGATTTTATGATATAATAATGCTACATCTACTCAGCATGTGTCTGCACCATGGAATTGTTTTTAGCCTCAGTGTACCTGGCTTATTTTAGCTTGAGGCAAAAGCTTCACTACAGCTTTGACTCCATTGTGAAATGCTTGCCTTCTGTGCTGGTCTCACTCCTTGATAATTGTCTCTTAAGCAGCAGACTTCTTAAGTGTGTTCCTGTGAGGATGTCACTACAGAAGCATTCCTGACAAATGGCTGTTAATGTCAACTATAAGAATGAAAGGCAGGGGTCCTGAATGTGCCAGAGACTACAAAGAAACAGAACAAAGTTTCTAACATGGTACATAAGACAAACTGATTCTTACAGGGAAAAGGGGAAAGATGGAAAGGAATTAGGGATTTCAAAATTATCTCTTTAATTTGCTGACAAGGGAAAAAAATGATGCTCAGTTCTGGTCCTAAACCTCCTAATTCAGTTTTCTACATTTCCTCTCCATTTCACCAGTCCTCATTCTTTCCCAGATGCATTGAGGACATTTTAGGTGCTTAATGGAGATCTTTTCTTAATGCTACCACTTAGTGGAAATAACAAGTTTCCTCAATACACAACTGAAACCTTCCCCTCCCTAAGTGGAATTGAAGAATCATTCTCAATTTTTATCTTAAGGTTGGCATAATACCCACGGGTCTCTCAGGAAGTGCTGCAAACCACATCAGACTGTGGTGCATCATGCTTGGGAAGAGGTGAGTCATTATCTGCAGCCAGCATCAGCACTTGCACAGTTTTGCTTGCCCTTGTAGCCCACTACCAGGACCCTTTTGGCCTATGATCCCAAGTGCAAACTTAATCCAGCACTTTGGGGATGGTTTATGCTAAAGCCCTGCCCTTACAGGGATGAGTTAGAGATCCGTACGACCTCGTAGGCCAGCCCCACTGTTTCTGTATCCACTGAGCATCAGCAACTATTTAGCACAAAGCAGAATATTTGCAGAGAGAAGGGGACTTTGAAGACAAAATGAAGAGATAGGAAGCAGAAGGGGGTGACTTGGTTACACAACATTATTGATTGTTGCTCATTACTAATAGGCATTTACTGCTTTATGTAGCTTTATAATAGAATAACAAGGCCTGGAATAAAGCTGGCTGTGCCTTTAAATACAAATAGAAGACATCACAAGTCACTGGAACCTCAAGGAATTGAAAAAGCCATCAAACAAATCCAACCAAGCTTGCTGGCCTCCAATTAAACTAGAAGTGAAAATGCACTTGCCTGAAAATTGCGTTGGGTTGAAAAACAAGTTTTACTCAAATTCTGAAAAGTAAAATAGCGGAAAACTTGATAAAAAAGGCAGACAAATTTTCTCTGCTAGCAGAATACACAAGACTTGCAATTCTCTATTAGTGATAGGAAGAACTGGGTTTTCACTAAATACATTGATCAATCAATACATTTTCAGTACCATTTCCAGGAATTAGTGTCTGCAAATATAGGATGATTTCTCAAATTCTCTCTTCTCTTACCAAGACAAACAATTTTTTTTGTATGTTGTTTTGAAAACTAGAGAACTCTCACCATCTTACTGCTCTATCATTCATGGTGGAATTTTAAGTGTCTACACAGTCCAGCTTCTTGAACTTTCTTCTGAAAATCCAGCCTCTTAGCTTTGTGCCTAAATACTTACTGTGAATTAAACTAATTTGTAGAATCTGGCCTTGGAGATGAGGACCACCTAAGATGTGCTCAGATTAGATTCGCAAACATCTAAAGAACCACTAAAACAACCATGAGATACAAGCACTTTAAAAACTGATTATTATGCCATTAAAGCAATAAAAGGGAAAAACACCAAAACCAGTTTAGCCAAAGAGGAATTGTTTGCATGTCAGGGAAGACCATAATGATTAAAGGTAGCTGTTTGCTGGAAGCAAAGCTTTATGAAACTGTTACAACTCTAGTTTGGGGTCTGCTAATGAGGATGAGAAGGGCACGGTTCAGGTGTCCCATGTGGATGTGGCAAGTTTGTTCTGTGGTGAGGGCAATAGGAGAGGTGCCTGAAGAGGCACATCTCTAGCAGAAAAGCTGGTGTTGCCACAGCCCCAGGGTTGCCCAGTGTCCTAGGTTACAATGTAAGATGTGCCCAAAGTATGTATTCTACCACCATCTTCAGGAGCTGTTGAAACTAGGTTGAAACTTGCCCCTTCCCGCCAGACTATCTTCTGTTAATGGGCCATCAAGGCCTCTGGGAGCCATCTCTGTATAATGGGCACTCAAGGACCCACTGCATGACTCATACAATGATATTATGCTCCGCCCAGGGGGAGGAGCCAAGCATTCCCACCTGGATATAATCTGGGATTTGGGACAACAAAGGAGCCCTTACCCACTGGATTCCCAGAGGACAAGAGCTACCAGACCTTTCTACAGGATCACTGCTTCAACAAGACCACTTCATCTGGACTGCTACCACCACCCTAACTAATAGGGTGTCATGTTGTGTTCTTTCTCTGTCAGTGGTCTTTTTGTACTATTGCTTTTATTTTATTTTATTTTACTTTTTTTCCCCCTCTCCTATTAAATTGTATTTCTGACTTGGAGTCTCTCACTGGTGTTGCTTTCAAACCAGCACACCCAGGAAGGCAAAGGGTGGTCAAGGGACATGGCTGGTGCTTCACGGCTGCGCACAGCTCTAGGAGGGAGGAGTGTCACAAATCATGGAATAATCTGTGTTGGAAGGGACCTGCAAGAATGACCAGGGGCTTTTCACATCTGTCTTCAGCCATGCTGACCTCACCAGCTCCTATTGCCAGCACAAGACAGGCAGGTGCACCAAAAATGCCCTCTGTGGGCTCCCAGCATGCCGGGTGATGCGCTTGCATGACAGTTCCCAGAATTTCACAGCAGGCAGACAGGCGAGGCATTCGGCCTTGAATTTGCTGCTGGGGATGTCTTCACAGGACTGTGTAGACACCGTCACTACTGTGAAATGTCAAAGCAATTTTCACTTCTACAGATCCACAGTCACAAGATTATAAACAGCTAAATCCCAGATAAACTCTTTTTGTATTTTTTTTTCCAGCACATTGGTGTTTTTTTGATTGGTTGGTTGGAAGGTTTTGATTTGTTTTGTTTTGGTTATTTTTTGTGGGTTTTTGTTTGTTTGTTTGTTTGTTTTTTGTTTTCTTTGGTTTTGTTTTGTTTTTTTAGTTTCTTTTGTTTTTAATCTGACAGCTGATTTCTGAATAGGCTGACAAGGAAATTATATGATGAACTCCTGTTATCAAATTTTTTCTCTCTCTACTTTCCAGTAGCCAAAATAATGTATTTAGAGAAAAACACAAAAAGAAGATTAAAGAAACAGACTTACTATTATAGCATTTTTTATCATGTCAGAATCAAGAATCAAGAACACTTTCTAAAATGGCTTCTTTTTTCCTGAGGAATGTGATAAAACACATGGAATAATTAACCTGAACTTCCTGTCAAAAAAACATAAAACAAACTAACACTTTCTATTTTTCCCTGCTGCTGATTCTTCTTGGGAGAGGTAGACAGGAGGAAATTCTTTTTTGCTTATATGAAACAAGTTTCCCAAAGGTGGCAGAATCTTAAGAGTTCGGAAGCTCAGGAATCCGTTATAGCAGGATGAGGTATTTTGATTCTTTCTCTGAAGGTCTTTGCAATGTTTTGGGTTAGGGTTGGGTGGGGGTGGTGGGTTTTTTTTGGGAGGGGGCTTTTTTCTTTTTTTTTATTTTTTTTTTTTTAATTTTGGTCAATTTTGACAAGTTCTCTGTTTCTAGTAAAAATAGGTCATCTCATGGGTTTCTTAGACACATCCTTCTAGTTCCATACCTAAAACCAAGACATTAAGCTTTCCTCATGCTATTTTCCAAATTCTGTATGAACACAGAAGGCCAGAGTTGTAGGAATAATTAATGAAAATCTTAAATATGTTAAGCTATTTTTCATCATAGCTCTTCAAAAGATGGAACTTCAGAAATAATTGCTTATTTTGGGCTAGTGACTGAAACCATAAACCAGCCAGCAACAAATGAAATTCATAAGGTGCCTTCCTCCTGCAACTCATCACTAGATCAAAGAAAAAGACAAACAATTTTTTTTAAATTTAAAGCTGCACTTTTCTATTAGCGCTGGTATCTCTTTCTTAAATTTTATTTTTGTTTATCATGATCTAAAGTAAGGATTTGAAGAGAAAATGTTTTCTCTTTGAAAATGCTGCAAGAAATATGAAAAAGAATATTATAAGATCCTCATTTTTCCTGAAGGAATTTTTTTTCTGAACTTAATTGCCCACTGGGAGATTGTTTAGGTCATGCATAAATTGATTTTTCAGCTAGTGAACAATGTGACTGAAAAGTTTTGCTTTAATCTAATATTCCATCCAGTTTTATCTCAAACAGTTCAGTGATCCTAACCTCATTTCATAGGTTACTTTCCTACTTTCCAGATCTCTTAACATTTACTTAAAGATAGATAAAATCAGATATGCCATTCAGTCAAGGAGTAATTGCACATTCAATTCAATCATACTTTTTCAGTAACCATACATTTATATGAAGTATATTAAAAGCTTTGCTCTTTTCTGATTGCACGTTCCGTAGAATTCACTAGCACCCACTAGGAATTAACATGCTGGATCCTCAGAGTCCCTCTAAATGTAATCATATCATATCATATCATATATAACAAATGTGTAATCATGGAAAAAACCCCCATTTCTCCATGCAGAGTAAGGCATTTATAAAATATGCTTACTGACATATGCCCACATCTAGCATTCTGTGGACTTCAAAAATGTGCTGATATCAGTTAGGGACATTTTAAGGAAGTCTAAAGAATACCAGGACACAAAAAATATTTACATCTACAAAAATGCGAAGCTGGAAAAGATTGCAAAACAACCTAAATGTAACAATGTACGAAACTACAGCTGGTTAATAAAAAAATTAGGAACATGGTAGATAGTCCCATTATGGCTGGGCGAGGAAGAAAAAGCATTAGGAAGACGTTACAGAGAAATACTTTGTAAGAATATTTTTGGGGGGATCTAAAGAAGAGAGGATAAAAGGGTTATAAAAGTTTATGTCCTGGCTCTGTGTTCTAAGGCAGGCACACCATAATGTGTTTCTCCTGAGAAAAGCACATACACATATAAACAGATAATTAAATAGGATGACATTTCCCTGCCTTTACTTTTATCTCATTAAAACCGACTAGGTTGTGGCTGATATTACCAACTCAGTTCAGGCGGTGCAAAAGAATCTTATTTTGCAGAGGCAATTTCTCATTTGCCTTAATCATGGCAACTTCCATGCTGCAGATATAGCAGGCAATGCAAGCAGAAGATACCACAGGATCTGTAATACACACCCAGGTCATGGTCAGCACTGATTCCATCTGCTGGGAATTAAGAAGGATCTGCATGCTTCCCAGAAGATGTGAGTGCCCCATCTTTGCTCTGCTAAACACTGAGTGGCAGAGAAGGCTGAGGGCTTGCATTTCCTGTGAGCAGCACAGGAGAGCTTTGCAGCTCAGCACCCCAAACCACAGGCAACATCTACAGCTGCTTGACTAGAAGCTGCTCAGAGGCAGCTCTTTTCCTCACTCTCTTGGGTTTGGAGTATTTAGCCAAATTAGAAATCTGTTCCTTCAAGCCTTGGGTTTATAGCTTTCAAGCCATAAATTTAACTGTGACTGGGGCTATTGTTTTCCCTTTGTAGCACATCTCAGTGATTCATAGCTTGAAATGATTCATTTACAAACTCAAGGACATTCAAAAGGAATTATTTTTGGAAATGTCCAAATATCCCAGCATTGCAATAGCATCCTGTGGAGTTACTCATCGAAAGACAGAGGAGATGGCTGAGGGATCATAAGCAGCTGAACCTCGAGCTCTGCTACAAGCCAGTGTGATGCTCCTGTGTGTATGTGGATAAGCATCCCCCTGTGTGTAAGGGGATAAGCAAAGCAGTGATATGACTAATTAGTGCCATCAAATTATTTTCTTCACCATCTCAATATTTCCTCATTATATTTCCAATGATTTTTTTTTTTTTAATTTTGTGACTGAAGTTTTTTAAAAACAAAGTGTTAGAGAACAGACATGGTTTTTTGATTTGAAAGGATTTTTAACTGACTTTACCTCAAGGTAAATAATTCTCTCTAACTGTTCCCTAACTAGCAACTCACACAAAACCCACTAGTGACCCGTGCTGTTGGAGTTGGAAAAAAGCCCTGTCAGTAGAGAGGGAAAAAGTCCTGTCAGTAGAGAGGGAACAAACCTTTTATTTCAAGTGGATACAACTCAACAGCCCTCCCTGGGTGCAATGGATCAGTGCAGTGGAGTATGTTCAGTGCAACATCATTCCGCTCAGCCTCAGGCAGACAAATTCTGCATTTAATGAGAGGGACAAGCTTCTTGCCCAATTCCCCAGAGTACGAAAGAATGAAAGGGGAGAGCAGAAAGTGTAGGAGTAGTCCTGGTTTCTCTGTCTTGTCAAGAGAAGACAAATAGCTGTTGGCAGCAGAAAAGGGAAGACCACCAGCTTCTAAAGGAACCACCCTCTCCCTAGACTGAAAGGGAGTTTCTCACACTCATCACTTGATTTTAGGGCCTTCTCTACAGGTTCTTTTTACCCCTGGGAAGAAGCTGTGCAAAGTTAAAATACTTTCTTTACATGATGCTTTGCAATCGAAAGGAAAATGCCTCCCCATAAAACTCTTCTCAAGTAACCTACCTGAGCTTTACTATAACTCTGAGTGTGAGCCAATACCAGCCAAGGAGATGCAGGAGTCAGTACAAAAGAACAAAACCTCATGAAGACTAATTTTTGCCCTGAAATGGAGGAAAAATAAAATAACATGAATTTTATCTATGTTTCTTTGTAATAAACACACATGTCAAGTTAGAAAAGAAGTTTGAAAGTCTCTGGAATACAACCTGGCTCTCTGTAGAAAAATAGTTTTGGAGTGGAGTGGTTTTTGTTTAGATTCAATTTCTGCAGCTAATCTTTTGAATCTTGGATTCTCAAAAAGTTGCATTTTCTCATAATCTCATTTTCTATACATATCTACCTTCTGTATAGGAAATCCATTCTCACATGGCAGGGCACATCCTTCTGCCCCCATTAGGAGCTCCTGTCAGTGAATAACATGACTTTCTGACAATGGATTCTTTCTGGTTTCTCTCTTTCTGGCTGAGTTAGGACTCTTTTGACGTTACACAAATACCAGTTTTATACTCCTGGTGTTTATAATTCTCTCACACTGAGTTAAGGAGTTTGTGACTCTCATGCAGTCTGTCCACTCTCTATATTTAGATTAATAAAACTAATATCCTTCTATCAGGAAATATCCCATTCAGACCTATCCTTTCATCCTCTGAGGATTTCACCACTCTGCAACCATACAAAAAAGACAGAAAGGCTTAGTTTCCCCCTGTATTTTGACATGGGACAATATCATAGTCTGAGCTCTCTTTTTCCCTTAAAATTACAGCTTTCAGTAAGTGACTCAGCTTCTTTGCCCCAATCCCATTGGAATTTCTGCTGCTGATTTTAGTACAGGAAGGACAGTTCAACTTTTTACATCTAAACATGAATTATCTTTAGGTTACCACAGTGATATTAACTTTGTGCCATTATCTTTTTTCCACCACTGGTCATTAGTTTGATGTAAAGAAAGACAAAAATTATTATTATGTTATTTGAAAAATGCCTCTCTAAGGCACTGAATTTTAGAACCCTCATGACATATTGATATTTATCTAATGCCACTGAGCATTCTGGTTATCAGCTGAGATGGAACATCAATGCTAAGTAGTATTACTTTGCAGTGATGAGATTGTATTTTCATTCTGGACAAGAGTGCAGTATTACTCTCCACTAATTTTTTCCTGGGGTGCATACACACTTGCTGGAAGCTTCAATCAGAACCTAATAGAGTATCACCTAGGGTTAAATGAGAGTACAAATAATTAAGTGCAACATTTATTTTCCAGGTTTTAAGTACCAGTTTGTTTGGTGATTTCACATTTTTCATCAGACTGGCTGCTTAGCATATGACAAAGCATGGAATATACTCTCTGAACACAGAGAATAAAAAGGCAATCACAAGAAGTGAAAGCCAGAGACTCTCAGGTACAACTTGAGACAGCTATACATTGTGCCTGGAAGAGAAAACTCATCTTGCAAAAAGGCAAACCACAGAGGAAGATGATCAGGCAAAAGAGATACTTATTTGAAAGATACTCATTAAAATCAGATCTAGGATAATATCCAAGGCATGGATTGGAAAAGCTACATGCAAAAAGAGAGATGTGTGTATTATATGAGGGTTCTTTCTTAACCAAATGAGAAGGTTATTTATGGATGACTTCTATGCATAGTGTAAGTACATAACTTATTTTTACAAATGCACACAGCTGGAAAAGTACCTGAAGTAATATAAGCATGAGCTTTCTGCTCATCATGTACTTTATGTGACTCAGGTGGTTCTTCTAAATCTAATTCTTCATGGGAAGAGTACATGCTGGAAACTCAAGTTTGGACTCAAATAAAGAGTATTCTGTAACTTGGGAAGCTTGGCAGAAACCAGTGAATATTCACAAACTGCAAATCTCCTTGCCCAGAAAAGAAATTACTCTGATTTCCTGTCTATGCCTCTGTAGACCAAGAGTACTAATTTAAGTGGATGAGAGCTCACATGAGAATAGGCAAGGCTGGATATTGGAGGTGAGTCACTGAAAACATTTCTGGGAAAACTGAAAGTGGAACATAAAAAGATACAACATTACAACCTTATCTCTGCAAGAATCGAACTGAAGCACAATTTCCAATGTGCTCCCAGTGTGTCTGGTCGCAGTTGTGATTTTCAATCCAAAAGGGTAGCAAACCCTTTGCACATCTGGAAAAGGATCATACCCAGAGAGATGTATTTGAATGGTTTTATACACGAAGGTAGGAAGAACTACATTTTTATTTGATGCACTTGCCAAGAACATTTGGATTTACTATGTCCATACTAAGAAAAAAAAAATTCCTGCACCTCTAGTAAATGAACAATCACAAAACTCGTTTGTAGGAATTGTTAAGTGCCTAAGCAGTTGGCAGCAAGGAAAAATCACAAAGAAAATAAACACATTTAAGCTGAGAACTCTGAACACAGCAGTAGGGAAACAAGAATTACTAGACAACCACTTTGAAAACAGTGAGCTGCATTCATCTGGTATTTTACTCTGAGTTTAATCTGAAATATGAACACACACACAAAAAGCTGTAATAAAAGCGGTGAAAAATGGACTGGTAGTTGCTTTGTCATACCAGTTGCTTTGTCTGACCTATTGAGACCTGATTTCTAGCAGAACTGCATCTGAAGTGTGTTAAATGTAGCAACAGAGACCAAACTCACCACCTCCCCCAGCCTGACACAATCTTGAGCCACCCTCTCTCACACAGCTTGTTGTTGTGAAAAGAAGTTCCGTGTTTCTGCCAGGTTTGCCAGAAGATTGGCTAATGGTACCGCAGATACCAGAGATAAGTGAAGGAGAGGGTTGGTACCCAGATTTTTTTGTCAACACTTTGTTGGGCTAGGAAATACAGCAAAAAGAAGCTCTGGGAAATTGTTCTCCAACACCATTTAATGGAGTTAAGCATTAAGTTTAGCGTTACTCGGGCTGTGTTTATCCTCTGGTCAAAGTGACGGCAGAGAGGAGTTTGCTGCAGCTCCAAATAAGGATTCAATAGTGGTATCCCAGGCCATTAGACATCTTGGTCCAATTCAGCTTGCTTTGCCAACATGGGAACTGTCACACTAGCAGAAATCATCTTGGAAGAAGTTCAGTCAGCTCCACGATCTCTTTGTTAACTCTCTGTTTGGTAAGTAACAATAATGTAACAATATCTGTCAAGTAAGCATTAGCTGAGAAAATAGGCCACAAACTGGATAAGTAGGTAAATGCAAAACACAGTGTAGTTTTGTTTTCAGCAAGTGGAATCTCAGAGAATAACAGCAGCAGAGTCAAGTGTTTTGCAAGTATGTTCAAGACCTCACTATCAACTTTAATTAAAGTGCTTCTTCAAAACACTTTGTAATGAGCTTTGACTGTTCAGAATTAGGCAGACATAAGAAAGTAAAATGTATTTTTTCCAGAAGATTTCCTCTAGAAGTGAGGAAAAAACCCCTAACACTTAGAAATATTTTGATACTCCTGTCTCCATGATCTTATAGGTCCAAATATAAAAAAGTAGGACAATTTAAACCCTAAATGCCTAACCATGAATCAGTTTTATTGGAACATTCCTGTCTTCCTATGAAATTATTTGGTAAAAATCTCAACTAAAATGCAGATCATTAAACTGTAATTATAAAAATTTCTTTCAATATTTTGCCCTTGCTGTCATGCAGGAAGCTGTAAACAAATATTTATAAAACATACTGTGTCTGTAATTAAAGAGATCAGTGTTGGTAGTGAGAGGGTTGAATGGGTTTACATCAAAGTGTTCCTCTCAGAGCCCTTATTAATTTAAGAGGAGAAGCTGTTCATAATTTTTTTCCAAGTTTTTGAGCAAATCTTTAGGTGCTAGGAAATAAGATGAAAGGCTCTTTCTTTCCCCTAAACCTAAAATGCTGTAAATGACAAAGTTTTTATTAGTTCAGTTAACAATTAAAGTTATAATAACCATCGATATTTCCAGCCAAGAGTTTAAGTGAACCCTTTGTATGCTTCATCTTTCGTGTGAAACTCAACTTTGATTCTTTTAGCTCTGCAATTTATTTGTTGTTTAAGGATTGAAAAGCTGCCTAAGGAAATTATCCCCCTTTTTGTGCCCAGGTAGAGGTTTGATACTGAAATTTGTTCTTGAATAAAGACAGATGATTTTTGCAATGCAAAATTGTCACCCCTTTTTACCACTACACAGGGCACAAAGGATCAGTTGAACCTATGTTACAATGGAGCTGTTCCAAACCCATATTTTTTTCCTACAAAATGAAGGTGAAAAGTATAGCACGAGTTTCTTGCATGTTGTGTGACAACCTTTAAATGCCATACAAATGTGCTTGAGAACTGCATTGGCTACTTGAATGCTGTAAGTTAAACTAAAGATCTCTTCAGCCTCTCAGAGTAAATGTCCCATGCCCAGGCTGCCTTGCCTTTGAAATCTGCATGAGAAAATGAGTCTAAGAAGGAAAGCCAATGAATATAAAATATGTGGGAGAACACCACCCACGACAAAAATGACAGCTTAAAGTACCCATAGATTTGAGAAACTTTGTTGTGTGCTATGAAGATAAGGAAGATTGCCTTAAAATCCTCAGCATACATCCACATACTTCATGGAGAGGGTGCCAAGGGTTTGCTCTGCTTCTGTGTAGAATGCAAGCTGAGGCTAGAAACTTGCAGATAAACTCTGTGAGTCACTTCCCAAAGCTGAGAACTCAACCTGGTGGCATTTTAACTTTAGATTAAAGGAAGGTATTTTTGTGTCTTCCATCCCTTTGCTGTGCTTTCTACAGCAAAGCTGGAAATGGGAGCTGGGCATGTGGGTCACAGCCAGACTGCAGAGCATCCATCCCTCACTAGTCAAATAGCCACACCACAGGCTAACTGCTAAGCCTTCCTTTTCTGTATCACATTCACCCCAGATTCCTGCCTGATATAGCTGAGCTACAGCTGCAGCAATGTGCTATGCAAATCAAATGAGAAATTGCTTTAATATTCCCCTTTCATTGGCTCTTTTAAGTTCTGAGGTCTCATTTTCCCATTTTCAGGAAACGTGCTGCTTGGGTTTTTGCTTTTTAGGGTCAATGTTATAAGTTGTCCACAAGTGAATAAACAACTGATCTTTTCTTCTTTGTCCACTTTCTCCTTAATGTGACATGAGAAAGAAATTTGAGGAAAATAAACATTTTGACTGACTAACTCGAGGCTTGTTCTTCTCTGCCTGTTACAAACAATGTTGTAATGAGTTCATTTTAGTTCATTCCCATTTTAGGTGTATTATGAGTTGTAGCATCATCTCTGCTCTTAAAATGGAGCACGCTCTTTGGATCTGGCAAAGACACCACAAACATTAAAACCTTAATTTAATGTGTCCTTTATATTTTGTATTTATATTACTTAATAAGAATCAGTGGAGAAATTTTGACTTGAATAACTTCTTGACAGAAATTTTAGTAGGAGGGGAATCAAGGGGAAATCAGTATGAAAAACTCCCTTGTTTTACATTCAGAAAATAAACTATTACAGTTTGTGCCTGTTCAACCAAGGATATTTCAGTTTGTCCCGTTCATCAAGAAGCATTAAGTACATATCATGTTTGATAAAGCATTATGCTGCTCCTCATACTACAGCACAGACTTGAGAAAAATGATTGTAAGGTCTGGGTTTTTTACCCCATGGTGGTGCATTTCCTAGAAGTGTAATTCTTTCAGGACAAGGTTACACAATACTTTTCCTTGTACAGCAAAAATTATAGAAAAGATTCCACATCTGCTTGTTTCTGTCCTCCACCTCCAATGCCATTCACTTGGAGATTGCACTCTTACCTGCATCATTGGGCTGGGTAAGACTTTGTTCTGGAACCCTGTTTTTCATCTGGCTTACACTGTGGCCCCCAGAATCTTCACCAAAACAGAGGCATGGAAAGAGCAGGTGAGGACCAGAGCATCTCAGTCTGGCTTTAGTCCTAAGTGCAGCACACCCTCGGGCTGTTCTTGTGCAGTGGCCCCTGCAGCCATCCATCTAAGCTTTTGATTCATGAACAGAACATATGGGAGAATTGTGGGAGATGCATCCCATGGGAAGGATGCTCTGTCTGGAGGGAGATGCTGAAAGACCAGAAATTCAAAGGGTTTTTTTTTCCTTTTTTTTTAAATTCACAGTGATAAGAGAATGTACCGTGATAATTTACTCCAAAGTATTGTGTGATTTCAAAGGGATGATCCTTTGAGAATTTTAATTGGAACAGCTGAAACACTCCTAAATTGAATGACTTTTGAGAATTTCTACCTCAAAGCTATTCTGATTTTACCACTTTCATCAACTGACATGATATTCTATACTTTTCTACGAGATAGGAAACATTTGGGTGTTTATTTCGATATCATCAGATGTCATGTAAAGAAATATCTTATTAACCTTTGTGTATTTTTTTAAAGTTAGATGAATACTCAATGAGTATAATAAAATAAGCTGCAACTGAAATAATTTAAAGCAATTTAACATAGTCAAGGGTTGGACTCAGCACTTCAGTTCTGATTTTTATTTATTAGACCTTTCCAACATCTTAGGGGGTATAGGAATATCTCTAGCAAGCAAAGACATCAAAAAATAATCTCAGATTTCATCAAAGATAATTGATTTCAACACGTTAGTCACAGCAAAATATATTTAACGTAGGGTGTTATCTGTTCAGAAAATGTCACTCCAAGAAGCATCAAATAAAATACTTAAATCTCATTTTGCTTTCCTTAGCAGTTCAACAAAATAAACAGGTTGGAAAAATGAATTTGGTCAAGTCAAAAGTATAAATTTTTTGGGGGGTAAAATAATTTAGGTTTTTTTCCCCCTTTTCTACTCTATTTGGTGATCAGTGCATATGGCTGATGCATCCAGTCCCAGGCACAGGTGTTGATGATTCACCAGCAAAAATGAAAGACAGAAATAGAAAACACTTGCCATACTCAGTGATAGTCAGGTGGATTGTCAGGTGGATTATTGTCCCTGGTTCATACTATTGCAAGACATTAATCTTATAATGGCAGAAGAATATGTTTGGATTCCTACTGGGGATGTCAAAAGGATTATAGTTCTAGTCCTCCCTTTCTTCACTATGTTGGTATAGAGGAGGAGTAAGCTTGACTATAAATCATCTACTGCATACATAAGCTTAGAAAACTCATCAGGTTTTGACATAATGTGTCCCTAGGCATCAAAAGAAAAATTCAGAGAGAGAGGACTGTATTGCATTAGGAAAACTAATTACCTAAAGCACAATCCAATTAAGATAGGGCATTTAGGGGACAGGATCCCAAAGCTAGGATTGCTAGGGGACTCTTGGTAAAACACTGAACAAGGAGCTTCTGTGAAGCATCATATCTCCTCTATAGCCCACATTAAACCAGTGCCATTTTCTAACAACACTCCTGAGAATCACTTTGCTGCTTGAGGTCTTATGAAATGCTATGCAATTTCATGGTATAACATAATGACTCCAAAATATGTGTATTAAGCATAATGTATGGGTTTCCATTTCCACATCCTGAGGACATATGTCCTTCCACCAAATGTAATATAAGCCAGACATGAGCATGGATATAATACAAATAGTCTGTACAAAGCCAGTCTGGGTATGTAAATAATGATATTTTGCAATTACTCTTTAAGAGCATTCACATTGAGAACCAGCTCATTCTTGGAAAAAAAGAAGAAATGAGCCATTTTTCACACTTAATTTGAAATACTTTATAAAAAGCTTGGAGATTCAGCTTTCCTAAAACCTGCTGCTCTTGATGGTCTCCAGCTAGATACCCAAGTCAACAAAAACCTCACTCTTTATAAATAACCATACATCAAAATTGCACTTGACATAAATTGAAAGAGGCAAGCAATTAAATCCCTTAATATTTTTTTAAACTTGGGTGTGGATGAGAAAAAGGTGAGAAGACTTGTTCAAAATCTCAAAGAACTTTTCTGGAAAGTGGATTTTGTGTTTAATTTCTATACTATGGCTTTAGCCATATGGGAGTGCCCCTTCTGACGGCCCCAATACATGAAAAACCACCATGCAATGCTTGTCTTCAAGTTGTGGTGTCTCACTGAACAGGTGGCTCAAAAAGTTACCAGAAATTAATATATTTAATGATGAATTCTAGCACTTGCAGGAAGATATACCTAATTGATTAATTATTAATAAATTATTAAGAAATGCCCTTTTTCCTAATGATTACACCAAGACATGTCCCAAAGACAGCGATTTTGCTAGTCATTTAAAATGTAGCATAGAGATTTAAAAAAAAAAGAAAAAAAAAAGAAAAAAAGAAATGTGAATAAAAAGCAAAATGTCCATAAAGCAGTGACCGAAAGAGACATTATCAGAATATTTCTCCTGGTTTTCCCAAGGTTTGGTGGTTTGATGGTATAAGTCCTTTGGGACTGATTTACTGTTTGTCTGGACTTTGAATACGTTGAGCATGGGCAGATGGATATAAGAGGAAGACTGCACCTATCCCTGCATCCCTGTCAAATTTTTTATGCAAATTTTGGACAAACAGTTTTAGAAAAGTCTTCAAGTTGGCCTAGGCTGTGGCAAAGTCTGTCTGCAGCCAAGAAGAGAATCACAGAGCTGTCAGCAACTCCTCTGTTGCTTTTGTATTTGTTGACAGAGGATATTTGGGTCATGCCAGACAAACCAGCTCAAGTAATTAAAAAACAAAAAACTCCAAAACCACCAAACAACTGAGGAGGGGAAGTTGTGGTGAGAAACTAAAGAAAGAGGGAAAAACGTACCTAGAGACTGATTTTACTACTTAAATTAATTTATTGATTAAATATCTATTATTCATCGGATACTTTAATGGTAAAACTGAAACACAATTCAGACTGCACAGCTTACTTAAGTAATGGTGTAAAATAATAGAAAAACAAAAATATTTCAGGCTTATGCCATCAATTCAGAATAAGCCATAGCAGTCAAGGAGAATATTGATTTTTTTAAAGTAATTGTTCTAATGTAGCTGATATATGCCCCAAACCTATCTATCCTGAGATATTCTTCCCTAGGGTCGCTCACAGTAATTTATGTAACTATAATTGTCTCTCAAACTCTTACTGCTCACAGACAGTGCCATACCTAAAGACTGCAGTTTGTTGCTCTTGCATGTTAATGCATTACATGCACTGGAGAAACTGCAGTGAATGAGCTCTGAATAGGCATCTGCATACTGGAAATCATTATGTTTTCTGTGGAAATAAGGAATCTAAATGATATTTTGCGTGCTAATGAGGTTTTGCTGAAGTTTCAAGTCTACAGAGATATGAGATTTATTATCAAGATGACCTAGCAGCTACCTAGTTTCCATGACATTTTTATAAGTGAGCAGAAATGAAAATTTTGTGTGTTAGCTAGAGAGCTTATTTTTTGAAAATAAGAAACTAAAAGCTAAGTTTTATCATAGGATACGGCTATACTTTTATTCTACTTCAAATTAAGCCTACTTGGAGTAATAGACTGTTAGGAAATGAAATTCCTGCTGCCAGAACAAAGCCCCAGAATCATGATCAATTAAGTCAGCAATTCAAATATCCATATCCCTTGCCCAGAGAAGCACAATCTTGGCGTGTTCCTAGTGAGAATCCCCGAATAATGCCTTTATTTTTTTCCTAGCTTATTTGTTTTACTTTGTCA
Organism: Prinia subflava; assembly: GCF_021018805.1. Lineage (NCBI taxonomy): Eukaryota > Metazoa > Chordata > Aves > Passeriformes > Cisticolidae > Prinia > Prinia subflava. Next base: position 105,625,107 of record NC_086247.1, on the reverse strand, counting down.
TCCTCTCTCTCTTTGTGATACTCCATTATGGTTTGTTCTTGTCACAACTGGAAAAATTATTTCTCTTGTTTTCAGTCAGCTTCTTCTCAACTTATGCCTGCACAAGCCTTTATCTCAATTGTTTTACAAAAGGAAGGATGTAACTTCTTAGTTTGCTTTGCTGGCTTTCACTGCTCCCCTGGTAAATATGAAAATGATCTTACTGTGTGCTTTCTGCTATTCTACATCTGAGGGCTGGGGAAGAGCAACCTATTAGTAACTCCAGTATTATATTGTTATCCACATCCACTTGTAGGAGGATAGCTTGTATCATAAGGTAGAGCTATCCACACCTGGGCCTCAAACTAGGCCTCAGACCAGGCCTCAGGCCTGGTCTAACAGGCCTCAGTACGTTCAGCATACGTAGTAGCAGATAAACTTATCTGCTACTAGGACTGTATTAAGATAGAACAGTTACTAGCATAGAACAGTTATTGGGAAGACACGGTGGCTACCTTAAACTGCAATAGCTTACATATTTCTGTATTCTCACTGCCTATCAGAATGCACCTGTTCTTGTAAACTATTCTGTCTGTATTTAACCCACCATCTCACAGAATAAAGCGGATTACGTGCTTAGAACCATATTGGTGTGGACGCACGTTATTCTAGTCCCCGATCTTTAACTGTTCCCAGCTTTCATCCACTGACTTCCCTAAAAGTCTTGCTTCAAAGGTTACAAAAAGGCCCCTATTAGTGTACATTCCTCTCCTGTTTCCTACATATTCACAACTAACCGTGACTATAAGACTACAGATATGCTAAATGCTCATCATCATCCAAGTATTTCTTTGCATCTTTCAAATTGTCTTCATCTGTCTTGCATTTCTATCCAAAATTCTGGGAAGAAAATCTTACTACCTCTTTATATAACACACCAAATAAGGTGAACCTAAACCACATCTTGAGATCCTAGCCACATGAGTTATAAGTAATATCCTTTGATCATGAAATCTCTTCCCACACTTAAAGTCAGAACTGCAACAACCTCTTTGACACAGTGCTTAAAGCATTAGAAATCTGAGCTTTCCATGCATTTCACAGCTATTCAACAGCATACTGTATAACAAAAAAATGGCAAAAGACAAAAGCCATCAAATACACCTGGTATAGCAACAGTGATAAAGAAGTGTGAGGTTAAACCATAGGGGACTGTTGGTGAACACTTGCTCTTAACTCCTTTGGCTAGCTCCCACATTAACTCATTGATGCCTCTGGGAGATACCCTCTGTGAACAAAAGCCAACCATGCATCTTTCTCTCAGTTAAAGATTTCTTGTTTTCACCTCAATACTGAAGTGAAACAGTATTGAAACATGTTGATTTGATCAATTCTTTATGATACTTTGCTAAATTTATCATCTAAATTGGAAAGATTTTAGTAGACATAACTGGGGATGAATTTCTCCAAGGTTTTAGTGTTCATTTAGATGCCAGAGAAGATGGCAAGTGTTTCAGAAGAGCTCATTGTGGTAGATTACCGAATCAGCCTAGAAACATAGCCCTTATTTATAGATGGGAATAAAAGTTTTGAAAAGCTTGCTGTGAACACTTTAGAACAGTTTACATTTAAGATGGGTGCATTCACAAGTTCTCAAAAACTGAGGCTCTGGTAGAGTGTTGCTGCAGCTAACCCAGACTGATACAGAATGAGTACAGGAGTAGCAGAATAGTGCAAAAGTACCAAATACACAGAGAAGACATAAAAATTGTTCTTTCTAAGTGATTATTGTCATCCATAATGATGCTACAACATTATTACATCATCATTAAAGGATCCAACACAAGACATGAGTTTTCTTTAAAATAACTACTTCAAGCAATTAGCAGAAGTGGCTAAGATTAAAAAAGAAGGAGGTGCAAAGTAACTTTAAAATCATAAAACTATTTTTATGAGCTACAAGTCTCCTTGAAGCTGCTGTAAGAATCCACTGAAATAATGAACCCAGGAATAGGAACTTCTAAAAATTTCTGCTTCTATGGAGAGCAAATTTGGAAGCAAAATTGTCAAAACCCTTCAGTCATTAACTTTACTTAGCTTAAGGGAAGCATAAGAGCAATAAAGGGTCATCTTTTTGCTGACATCCATCTTCACAGACAAGTATAACAACAGTGAAACACTTGGTATTTTCACCACACCTACAATAAGATTTTTCCCATGAAAGTTTCCTGTGGGAAGGATCCAAATTTGCAGAAAGGTCAGAGAAGATGACATGTGAAAGAAACACCTCTCACATACCTGGAATAAAACTGAGGGAAATGGATTTCAGAGTTGCACAGCCCAGAGGACTATCCAAGGTAGCTGATCTTACAGTTCCCTGGCACTATGCAAAACCATGTTGATTATCAGCCATGGCTCTTCCACGGAATTGGTACTTGAGAATAAGCATTGCTACAGTTTCCAAATCAAAGGCTAGAACATGTCTGAACTATGCATATGGTGAAAAAATATTGAACTACTTTCCTTAGAGAGTCCCACTTCTGACTTAAATATAACCATATTTCTTCATGTAAAGATAGCAGCATGGCGGTCATGAAAACAAACCAGCATCCAACTCAGTATGTAACCAAAGGCCTAAACGCCTTTGCAAAATGCTAATTGTTTGTATACCTTGAGTACTAGAAGGAAATGAGAGCATCTAACAAAAGCATCCATCTGAATTGACCAACAATGAATAGTTGCAAACATAAGCATTTCACATTTCAAGTATTTGTCATGTCATTAATTTTTCTAATGTCTTCCTCAGAGGACACTCCAATCTTTTTCTGTAAAATTCTTTGGATTCATTAAAATAAATAAATCAGGACTTAGAACCACAACAAATCACCAATTCAGTAGGAATTTGTTTGTCTGGGTTTTTTTTGGGGTTTTTTTTGTTTTTTGTTTTGTTTTGTTTTGTTTTGTTTTTAATTATTATAACAAAAGCCTGTTAAAACCCCTCCAATTTCCTCATGGAAGGTGGGTGATAATTTCTCCTTCTTTGCAGTGTACACAGACACAAACACACCCAAGGTGTCTGGCAACATTTCACATCTCATGTCCAGAAAGAAGACATTTATCTACCAGGATAACTAGGAACACCATTGCCCTGTTTGCATCATTCATTTCCATTCTGAAAACATCAAGAAATTGTCCCTATGGTCTAAGTTTTAGTAACAAACGAAGAAAGGACCAGCATGGTAGGTCAAATGGAATAAGGAGGGAACTAGACATACTTGAAATCATATTAAAATATAGACATTTTATCCCTCTGTTTACTCCTAGGCCTTTCTCCCATTTGACAAGTTTTCAAGCACTTGACTGTTGTTCAATGTGCAAGTTCAAAGAATTAAATAAGAGATAATAAGAAATTTAGTACAAGACTCTGCTGTGTGATGCATGTGCTCTTTACCAAATTTTTAAGAGCATTTGAACAACAGGGTAAGACTCGTAAAAATCCAGTACTGTGAGACAGATCCACTAATGCTAATTTTAAGGCTGCCTCTTGGGTTTAAATAATTTAAAACCTTTGCACTGTACAGTTGAATTCTCATCTACACATCCATTGCATTAATGAGTTCTAGATCAGAGCAGGCTATGTGAACTATATGGATTTTCATTTCTAGACCTAATTTTCTCCTCACTTCCCAATGTTACTAGACCCCACAAGATATCCTCAGCTGAGGCATCTTTTTGCATCTAACATGAACAAGCTCCTGTTTTGCAAGAGGTGCTACCAAATAAAAAGTAGTTCTTCACCACTCTGAACTGTATTTGGGTTGATTTTCTTCCTTTCATAAGCAAATCAGCTGAAGACAAGATTTAGTGACTCCCTCCAGCTATCTGTAGATTCAGTAGTAGAGATTAAGTCTAGCATTTTGCTGCAATTTAGTACCAAAGTGCAGCCAAAAACAGTGGTCAAATCCCTTCGAGTGCAGACCTGCTTTGAGTTGCAGCATCCAAGGAAGAAAAGGGAGACGTATTAGCAGTTGGCTGAGTAAAGAGACATAGTCTCAAAGCCCATATTCACTCCTGAATGTTACTGGAGCATTTTAGTTTTCATGTTTCATGTACCTTTATAAAAAAAATGTTTTTCATCACAAAGCAAGTTAAAATGTTGTGAAAAGAAGACAGGGAGTGCTTTAGATAAAATGGCCACAAAATGTATTTCTGAACGATAACTATTGAGAGAAAAGAATTCTTTTTGTTATAGTTGCTATCAATTGAGTCCTGACAAAATATTTAAAATTTTCTGTTGGAAGCCACACTGACACAATTCCTTGTGTCCAGCTCAGCACAACCAGCAATGATGTGAAGGCAGGTGGGCCTTCATCTGACAACACAACTACATATGTTCCTTTCACATTATCTTCCACCAGCAAGAGAGGTGAAGCTTTTGCCTTTTAATACTTTTAAAGTGGTAATAATCCTTGATGAGATAAATGCAGTGTTTTTCAGAGGGAAGAACAGTTTATTCTTCATGAGATTACTCTGATTGCTTGGCAGTACTTTATTAGGGCTGGGTTTTGTCATTATGAGTCAGGAAATGGATTGTTGGAATGCCAAGCACAAGATTTTGGATGCTCTGACTTTCTCATTTGAATGCTTAAAAAAAAACCTCAACAGGTTTATTGTGTTTTTACTTTCATTTCCTTCCCCATGAATTAATCAACAGGCTGCAGAGTAATCTGGGAATTGAAAATACTTTTAATATTAAAGCCATTGCAAATGGCTCAGCTTCTGTAAACAAGCCCCTAAAAATTAGGTCTATTTGGACCTAGTTTTCAATTTCTTATCCTTCAATCAAACCGCAAAATATTTTCCAGTTTTTATTCTGGATTCAAAGAATGCTGCTGAGGTAGAATACATTTTCAGAAGAGGTCTGTAAGCATTCCAGGAACAAGCTTCCAGGGAAAATACTAGGAGCAGAGGAAAGCTGTATCAGATACTCCCTCTGCTCTTCCCACTGGGACCTGCATCAGGCTCAGTGTTGCAGAGGATTTCATCACATCTGTGACTGCACCAAGATCAATTGGGTCTGTGTCTCTACAGCATGAATTAATACACACTAGGAGCAGCTTTGAATCCTCTGGGAGCCAGGGCTGGCCTTGACATAACTTTCTAAAATTTCCCTCTCTTACTCCTCTTCCCTGAGCCAGGGATGGAGCAGTGCAACCTCTTCCTGGGCTGCTGGTTTAATTCAGCAGTACCAAATTAAAGCTGAGAAGAGTAGGGGGTACAAGACCTTCTGAATGACAAAGCTGCACCATTAAAAGGAACTATCAAATTATACACGAGTCAGAACTCAGAACTTTCTACATCTAACTACGGAGAGGAAAATAAAGTGACTGAGGTCTAAAGTTAGGCTGTAACCTTGACCTGCAATAAAACACCCTTTTCTACTTTTTTTTTCTTTGTCCTTCATTTAAAACTGGCACAAGAAGCCAACAATAAAATTATTAAGGGATTACTTCCGAGTTTCAGACTTTAGAAGATTTTTTTCTCAACAAATACCATGGGTGTTGGGAGAAAGTAATGGGAAATTTTTAAACAATTAATAGAAACATCAGTGAGCAAACACTGTTTGCAGATCACTGCTGGTATCACTGGATGCCTTTGCACAAATATGATGTTTTGTCAAATAAGGTGCTATGCACTGCAGATTCAAGTTATCAAATAAAAATAGCAGAGATAATTTCAGCTCCATCCACAGCACTGGGAGCTAGGGAGGGGAGTAAAGTGGAGGTGGAAAGGATTATCTCTGGAGTGAAAAAAAATCAGAATTTTTTGGGGGTGAGAAAAGAGGAGGAAAGATTTATATAAGAGCTCTGCAAAAATTGCTGGAAGAAGAGAACATACTTAATCCAGGCCTGGTTCATTTGCAGCTTTGTGAGAGTCTGCCAATCTATACACACAATGCTGTGTGCCACACATCATCAATATAATTCTGTGAGTATAATTGCGCTCACTAGGAAACATTAGTGCCATAGGCCTTTGCACATATACCTCAGCTAGACAGCCTTGTCAGAATACATGACAGGGTTAGTAGGCCTGTGAGAGACTTCTAAGAGATCAGAAAGCAACTACATGGAGAGCTCAGCTCAGCAAGACCCTGAGGTGCACAACTGACAGCTATGGGTTCAGCCATCAAGAGTGATGCAAGCAGTTGGCACAAATTCTTACATGGAGGAGGGAAAAAACCTGCCCCAAAATCTTAGATATCGGAGTTAATCTATGTTAGGACATTCAGAAAAGTTTATCTGGAGGATTTCTTAATGTTGATTGGCCACGCAATCTTGAAACCAGTAGGTGAACTACAGTGTAAGAGCAGCTGACATTCAGCTTCCCTTAAAAAAAGAATAAAATGAAACAAGCTTAATTTCAGCCATTTGTTTCTCTGAAGAAAAGATTCCACAGGAAAGGTATAATACAGTTCAGCTATAACAGAATTATATTCCCTCTGAATTCTCTGTAGTAGAAATAGAAACCCCAAAGGGGTAAGCCTAGATATTACCAAAAGAAAATTCATACAAGAGGAGAAAATCTCTCTCAAACTGATATCCATATAGATATATCCCCTCCATGCTAACAGTTTAGGAGTAATTTCCTTTTCTCAAATGAAAATCTGTGACAAAATAACATATGCTGATTTATTACAAATTCTGAGCAAAGCAGATTTTCCTACACTTGATATTCATAAATTCGATGAGGCAAATCTTTGTATCACACAATCTGTGTTTTCAGCAGAATCATGCTTAAGGCAGCCAAATATGTCAATTTGTGGGGTTTAAAAAGTCTCGGGTATAAATAACACATACACATTCCAGGGAATTTTAGCCATTATTGACTCAGCAGGAGCAACATGGGATCTATGGACTATAGACTATATTCTCTGTTCTCTCTCTCTCTCCCTCTTCTTTACCTTTATTTTTCTCCTCCCTTGCTTTGCCTAGGCAAAGCACAGCTCTCATATTATACTCCGTACTCTGTACTGAAGTTTACTGTGGGACTGGGGAGCTTGTGGAAGAGTGTTTCTACTTCTGAGCCAGCATCTTTGAGAAATTTCTTGTGAGGAGCTGAGAGCTCATTGAAGGGTACTGTACAGAATTAAGGGCTTGTTATCAACCACTTGTGAAAGTCTAATGTACAAACTTGAGGGCTTGTTAGCCAATACCTTTTGAGTGTAGATAGGGCTGGTTGCCACAGTTCAGACAACTGTGAATAAAGCACAGGATAATAAAGCACAGGAATTCCCTGACCTGTGGTCTGCTGTCTTTGATCAGACTGATGAGAATTTATAACAAACATCACGGTACCTACTGATGGGTCACAATGCATGCCTTCCACTCCAACCCCTTCCTTAAAGGAACAAATTAAAAAAAAAGAAAAATTAAACAAGAAAAAAAATATTGTACAGCTGGTTCTATGTGCTATCTAAAGTTTTCTCGCTCTCAAACATTTGCTAGTACCTCTTCCCCAGGAAAAGTCTTTCCCAGGAGACCTTCATTTTCTAGGAGAAAGGTTCAGAGAAATGGATGTGTGGCACGGCCCAGGACAGCGACAGTTGTGGCTTCCCATATCCTGCATTGGTGAAATGTTTGTGACAGCTGTATTTCCTGAAGGTAATTCAGGTTTAATCCTGTGTTTCCCACAGGCCTGTCAGCATAGAGAGTCGTGGTGGGCTGTGTTTGAGCAACCTGCTCCCCTGGCCTGATGGCAAATGTTAGGTCTGCATCCCTGCTCTTGCATTCTCCCTTTTGGGAGCCTAGTCTGTAACACAGGATATTTTCACTGCTCTTGTGTGCTGAGACTGTGAAATATAAAGTTGTGTTTCATGTCAGGGAAATAAAAAAGAATCTGTGTAATTGTAATTGTAGAACACGGCCATGGGACAGTGTCATGGGTTGGCACTGGCCAGATGTTAATGCACCCATGAATATATGTTTTTTCTCTAACAACTCCTGTGGGATGTGATCAGGAACAGAGCAGAGCAGGCTTAAATCTTGAAAACAAAAAAAAACCTACCAAAACTTTATTAATTACATAAGAACAGGGACAGAAATACTCTTAAACACACACAGAGACAGAAATAAAAACTTCTTAGAACATTTCTTCTCCCAGTTTCTACCTCCCCACCCATCACTTTTCACAGACCAACCTTTGGGTTTTAGATCAAACAATCACCACTCAAAAAAACTAATCTTCAATTCAGCAAGGGAGAGAGGAGTCTCTCTCGCACCACAAACTGTTCTCCAGAAAACAGGGGTCCACCCCTTATGTGTTTCCATGTCACCCATAGCACCGCCCGGAGAAGTCTGCTAAGGTGACACTCTCTTTTTCCTATGTCCAGCGCTCTCACCGCTGTCTCATAGGCCAAAACTACATACAGGGCTTTTTAAGGATGCTGCATGCCGAGCTCTCCCCCTTTTTACCCAGGGGCCGGGGTTCCAGGAGCAGGTCTGCCCTGAGGGCAGAGGGCGCCACCTCACCCTCCCCCTCTTTTCTCTGCTCGCTCCATTCTTCAAGTGCCAGTCACTGTAGCAAAAGCAAGGGCAGCTGTATCCACCCAAAAAATGCAGTTTATGTTCAAAAGAGACTTAAGTTCAGTCCATGGCTGACATTATGCAAGAGAATTCCAGCTCAGAAGGCTACTCCTCTCATTCTTCCATCGAGTTCCTTCCAATCATGCTTTATCATCTCGGTCCCAGGCCGCTTCCTTCTCCTTATTTCCAAAATCACCAGTCATGAGAATCAATGTCTAAGAAAAGTTTCTTTCTGCCAAGCAAGGGTTAACAGTTTCTATCTCTCGGCAGGGTGCAGGCTCAAGGCACTCCCAGGCTCCTCAACTCCCACGTGGCTCGGCACCTTCTCCCGGAGTTTGGGGGTGGAGGGGGGTGAGCACACACAGAAGGCACTTCCACAGTTTTCCACCCCTCCATCCTGGACGGGGCAGCTCAGTTCCAGTCCTGTCCCCTCTCTTCTCCCCCCAGAGCCCCAGCTTACTTTAGTTCCCCCGCGTGGTTGTCCTGAGCCCGGCCACGTGGCTTCTCCCTCCCCCACTCAGCCCAGAGCTGAGCAGGGGAGAGGAGATGTTTCCACTGCTGAAACCGGAACCCAAAAGAGGCCGAACCCCCTAGACGCCTGCTTTTAACTCTTTGTGTCCTCAGAGGCGTGTCCAAACCTCTGAGTGACCAATCCAGGTGCTAGCAGAAAAGCTGATCACTGATTGGACTGCCCACATCCCCCTGGAAAAAATTCACCTCCCCCCCAACCACGACAGACAGTTATAAAAATGAGTTCTAATAAACAGCTGAGGAATGCATGGAAGGTTTTTTGAACAAACTTTGTTTGCAATTACCTATTATGAATCTCAAGCTATTCTGTAATAAGAGTCTTTGAATTATAACTTTAGAAGCTTGTTTTGTATTAAAGAATTTTAAACTGTAGTTTTAGAATGTAAAAAGGCTTTCTCACAGACTGGTAGAAAAACATCCTGGATATGGAAGAAAGGCTTCAGCTCACTGATTTATGGTTCTTGAAAAAGGGGAAACTGAACATCACTATCAAAGACTGATAGATCTGGAAAATAGAAGCTGGACCCCACATCTGGAAGCTGGACCCCACCACCTGGGATACATATCCTGGATGTACATCCTGGAATACTGAAATCTAAAATGGACCACAATAGGTATTGAATAATGATGTTAAAAATTGGAAATAGAAACTGCTGAGAAAGCTTATGAATATGTATGAATACAGCAAATAAAATACCAGCAAGTCCAGCAATCAGTGTGCAGTCGGAAGGGAAAATCCTTCCACTGTACCCAGAGCGCAGTCTTTGCTCACACTTTACCATGCTAATTAATTAATTATTAAATTGAATTGCTGCTTGATATATTGGCCGTGTCAAGCGTCTCATTTCTAACAAGACTACAAGTACATTTGTGCCCTCACACTTGCTCAACACTACATATTTGGGATAGATCTGCAGCTGCTTCAGAGTCCCATGCATAGAGAGAGACTTGGTCTCCTTCAGTCTCATCAGTCTTAGTCCCAAAGCTTTCATATATGATGAATGAATTTTTATGAGTCTGAAGTTAAAGTTTTAAGCATCTTGGCTACTGCAGGAGGAGAGTGTGACACAGAACAACATGCTCAAGCACTACCTGCTTGTGAGCAGCACTGACTCACCAAAATACAAAGGAACAGAAAGCAGTCCCTGCTTTTCCTTATTTTCTAGATGTCTTTGTAATGTAACCATGTCCACTGTCATCCAGTAGCAATGACTGAAAGGAAAGACAAGTGGTTCTAGGAAAGTGTTGTGCTACACAAAGAATTTCAAGGCAAAGTGGATTTAAACAGAGCATCTCCGTACAACTTCATTTTTGTAATTCCTTTTCAGACTCTAATCTCTGATTACTCCACCAAATGAACTGGCTGCAGTAGCAAAGCTGAGCAAGCCTCTCCTTTAAGTGATGCTTGTCTTCCTACCCAAACCCCTCCAAGGCAGCTGACTGGTCACTCTGTGGAGGCTTTGTCATTCCTCTCACAATGTGCTTTTTTCGAGGGCTGCGTAACATTGCTCTGCCTGCTTTAAGGCTGCATGAACGCAGCTGTCACTGGCTGAATTTAATGAAACAGTGACTCATACTACATCTTTGATATGAAAAAGGCGTGGGTAGTATTTTGTAGCTTTCAAAAAGCTATGATTTCACATTATGTTTAAATAAGGAAGGGCAATGACTTTAGGACATATAAACCATAGATGATAGATTATATACCATGTATTAAAAAGTTTGGGCAATATTTTATGTGGTTTTGTCATCATCTATCATCATGAGGACCACAAGTAGAAGAGAAGTGCAGACAAACTTTCAGAAGAGTAAGTATACATTACAGGAAAGTAAAGTAAGGAATTAGAAACACAAAGCACTTCTCTATTCACTCCCAGATTAGATTTTCTTTAGTAGGGTAAAAAGTTAAAACTGTACATGCAGAGGCTCTGGCTATATTTGGCTTCATCTCATACATTCAGTCACCTTTTTGCAAAGTAGATTTAAGTAATATTGTTCTTACAGAGTGGAATTCTCACGCTTGCCTTCTAAAATGAGGGCAGCACCAGGTCTTAGCAATGGAGGCAATTGTAGGCAAGTAATTTACAGTGTTAGAAACACATTTAAGTTCTGCTTCTCCCCATATCTCCCTTTTCTTCTGCTACTCTCCCTAGATGTTCAGTTTTAAAAATATTTTCAAAAACTAATTTCAAAGCAAATACTGAAGAAACCAGAAGTACACTGTGCTGCTTAACCTCTGCAGGAAATAAAAGTAAGGAAAACACACCAGGAACTTCTACAATTATCATAAAGAAGTACATGCTTAGGGTGCATAGCGATGGTGCACTTATTCAGCTGAGAAGCAAGCAGAACACACAGTGGTCAAATTGGTAATGAAGGCAGCCACTGGAAAATTTGATGAATGCTTCCTTTTCATGCGCTTCAAGCTACAATCTGGTTAAGAATCACTTTAATTTTTAATGCTGTTCCTCTTTTGCTGTGTATTCCAACTCAGCATTACTCATTTCAGGTAAGATGCTGATGTAGAAATAGGTTTAAGTAATCTGGAAAGTGTTAGGCAGATGACATCCTGGAGTTATTTGGAGGACTGAATGCAAATACTTCTGAGCGTGATTTTGAACACCGTAAAGTCCCACTTCTTCCTAGTAGCCAATAAAAAAGTGACTCAACCAAGAAAAAATTAATTTATTATGTGTACTTTGCACCCATCTTTCTAACTTGAATATTTCCCAATGATTTGCTATCATTCTGCTTTAGTCCTCAACTCTCTGCCTTGTAGTTTCTTCAAGAACCAATGTAAGTTTGAAGTTCTCAAGGATGCCACAAAGTACTAAATAAAGAATAAGTCTTCCCCAGTATTTCCCCCGTATTTCCTTTATCTTCATCATGGCCCATTAAGTCTAATTATATCCACATTAACATCCCCAGGGTGTTAATCCAACAGCTCTCCATCTGTCAGATAAACTAACAGTACATTCTAGAGAAATGTATTTTAAAGTCTCCTTGTGTTTCAGGTCCCACACATCAAAAGATACAGATGCAGATTTACCCCTTCCTCTGACACTCATATCAGCTCACAAAAAGGGTCATTGAGGAGATGTAGCAGACTTGCAATTCAGGTTGCCTTTTTGCTTGCCAACCCTTCACACAATATGGGAATTTCATGAAGAGCTAGGAAAAACAGCTTTTATATGTTTCAAACAACATCTTCTTTTCCTAGAATCTTGTCCTTGACTAGATACAACATGACAATACCAGATTTCAAGAGACCCTAACTCTGGATTTAGATTGTTTTGTAGATTCACTGGTGCGGCCTCACCTTGAATATTGGGTGCACTTTTGGGCACCACAATACAAGAAAGACATCAAACTATCAGAGGGCACCCAGAGTGGGGCAACAGAGGTGGTGAACGCCTTGAGGGAAAGCTGTGTGAGGAGTGGCTGAGGTCACTTGGTCTGTTCAGCCTGGAGAAGTGGAAACTGAGGGGAGACCTCATTCCAGTATGCAATTTCCTGGTGAGAGGAAGAGGAGGGGCAGGCACTGATCTCTGCTCTGTGGTAAACAGTGACAGGATCTGAGGGAATGGCCTGAAGTTGAGCCAGGGGAGGTTTGAGTTGGATATTAGAGAAAGGTTCTTCACCCAGAGGGTGGTTGGGCACTGGAACAGGCTCCCCAGGGAAGTGGTCACAGCACCAGCATGACAGAGTTCAAGAGGAATTTGGACAGTGCTCTCAGTCACATGCTGTGACTCTTGAGATGTACTGTCCAGGGTCAGGAGTTGGACTTGATAATCCTTATGGGTCCCTTACAACTCAGATTATTCTATGATTCTCTAATTCACATCTGGTTCTTCTTGGTCCTTGGAAACACTCTAGGTATACAGAATTTTAGGCTTAGCATTAATTTTTTCATAGTAGCATAAAGCAAAAAGAGGAATAAGTATTTACTACAGAGGATTAAGACTAGGCTGTTTGGGTTGAGTTTTGTTTATTTGTTTTTAGAATAATAGAATAACTTTTTTTTGGTTTTAGAATATCAGAATAATTTAGATTGAAAGGAACCTTTGGAGGTAATCTGGTTCAAACTCACTGCACAGTCTTGGTCAATATCAAAGTGACATTGGGTTGCACAGAGACTTACGAATTAAAAGTGGAAAACATAAAATCAAGGAAGGAATGGCATTCTAGTGCTGAGGGTATTTCTCTTTATTGAGATGTCAGAACAAGAGCTTTTATTGCCTTTCATCTTACTCTTTATCTCAGGAAGAAATATACAGCTAATTGCCTAGTGGAGATCCAGCCAATTAAAGAATCAAAACCTTATGAAATATGTCTTTCTTCCTTAAAGTTTGTACACTCCATGCCAAAGGGAATTTGGAGAAAGAATGTGGCACTACAAAGCAACTCTGGCAAAAAAAATATGGAAGTGGTTTGCAAAGAAGCTGCTTATTAGTTGTAATGACTTAAAGAATGTAGCTGAACTGTCCCAAAACACTGTCAAAGCCACAAGAAGGAACTTCCCATAAGATAAGCCACCACAGCAGGAACTAACTTGAGATAAGTGCAGATGGCACAGCAGGAAGGAACTAATTCGAAGCCTGATGGAGGTGAAGGTTTGATCACCATCCAGACAGAAATTTCACCACAACATCTATACCCGGTGGATACCCAGGACTTGGACTATATAAAAGTGATACCTCCAGAAGAACAACTCTGGGACCCCCAACAATAAGAAGACCAGAATGAAGAAGGACCAGCAAGGACTGCAGGGATCCATGTGCTGGTGATATCTTTTGCCTTGTCTCTCTCTCACTCCTTTCTTTCCCTTCCACAAACCTATAAGTATTTTAACACAAAACCACTAAGATCCTCTTCTTGACACACAACCCATTAGTGGTGTATCAGCTCTCTATTCCTAGCAATATGCTCCCAGTCCATGGAAATCTCCATCTTAGGCTATACTGCAAAAGAAAGCAAAATGTTCTGTCAGAATCGTGTCAGAAATAAAATTATTTCCCTTAAAAGTAGGATTTGTAAAATAACAGGTCTCTAGAATGACAACAATTGGCTAATTGCAAAATTCATTACCAAAGGAGTTTCTCTGCACACTCAATCTCCAGGATACAGCAGGACAATAAACCATAGGGGACAGTCAGAAAGGTAACCCTTCTCTTCCCTAATGCAATGATAATGGATGCAGCTGTCCCTTTGATAAAGGAGCTATCCCACAGTTCCTGCAGAGGAAGACAGAGATCATCTATAAAGGGACATGTGCCCCTCCCTCTGCTCGAGGTATTTCTTCTGAATTCTCTCGTAGTTTGGTGCATTTCCCTCATTCCAGTCATAAACCACAAGACACCAGTCACTCTGATCAAATACTATGAGCCAGCTTCATTACCGAAACAGTATAAAGAGTAAAACTATGCTGAAAACCTTGGGAGCAGAGTAAAACTATGCTGAAAACCTTGGGAGCAGAGTAAAACTATGCTGAAAACCTTGGGAGACAGAGGATTCAGTTTGTGAAATATGAACAGTGAAGGATAAAGGCTTGTTTTGTACAGTGATGATCACTCAAAGTGACATTCTGTCACACATTATGTGACATTAGATGACAAACACGGAGAGGATGATATGAAAATTTAAGAATGATTATGAATTAGAAGTTCCAAACCACCTTTCCTTATTAAGTCTGTTAAAAATCTACACCGTGTGTACATTTATGATGAACATTCTGCCTTATAAAAAAGTATTGTCAGAGAGTGAGTAGTGGTTACCATTTTTCTGAAGCTGAAATTCTCAGCCTGGAGGTCACTGAAGGGACATGGGCAGTGGTAGGGCAGGAAGAGACTGCCACAAAGCTCTTCTGGCCAAATGAGATGGACTGGAAAAGAAAACGTGAATGATCATCAATCACACTGACTAACACTAACAGGTGTCAGGCAGAAAACAAAGAAAAATTTATTTCCTCAGATCACATGAATGAAATTTCTTGCTGCATCATATTGTAGGTGCTGAAAGCTGGCACAGTCTCAAGGCTTGATTGAACAGGTTCATGAAACAGGAACCAATTTGAAGCAATTAAAATGATACTATCATCGCTAAAAAAACCAAACAGCTTTGTGCCAGAGCTCCAGATTATTTGAAAGCTGAGAGAGTCTTTGAGAGAAAACAGCATGATATGTTTCTGCTCATTAACCATACGTCCCTAAGGATCAGCTTCTGAGCATTGCCAAAGGTCTAGCTGAATCTTTGCTTCAGGGGCTGTTTTCCTAGACATATTCTAGGAAAATGCACTCTGATAGGAAAGAGGAGACTGATCACCTGTGTAACTGTAAAGGTGTGTTTGGCCCTCCTTTTCAAACAAATATGCTTTGTCATGCAGCTTTACAACTGTGTAGAAGCCTGAACGGCCCTTACTGATTACTAATGACATTTTAGAGTACTGGAGCATCACAGGACTGTGAGGATCCAAAGTGACGCAGGGCTCCCAAGCAGATGCAAAGGAGAGCCCCTTTATTCCAAAAACCTGACCTCTGTAAGCCATTAGCTGGTTATCAGTTACATGCTTTTAAACCATAACAAGCATAATTCAACCAACCACCATACACCACAATGAATTCACAATGGTTATATAACATGTTTTTCAACCCCTAATTCAGCTGAGTCTCCTTCCCATGGTCCTTTTCTTTCTTAGCCAAAGTAACAGGCCTGAGACATGATTTTACAAGGCCTCTCTTTTATGAAGCCTTGCTTATAGGTAACATAGGAAAACTGAGATGCCAGTGTACTACATTGCAGAGTCATGGCATATATCAATGTAAATCCCTTGGGCTTCCTAAAATTCCCAGTTTTATGCTTATTCCCACCTGTGAATAATTTGTCAGTCTGTGGAATGGTAGAAATGAGGGAAATTACAAAGCTTCTAAGCCAGCATTTACTATGGATGTCACAGATGCCCTGGGAGAACAGGCCAGATTCCAGTGACCCAACGAAGCCGTTCAGTAAATCCCAGAAAGGGTAGAGTCAAAAAGAGAGCAAAAGAAATCCATGCTGATATTTCAAGTCTCTGGTTTAAACAGAAATGAACTTTGTCCTTGGTGAAAGTACCTACAGTTCCCAAGAGCCAAATGCACCAAATACCTGCATGCTTCTAATGGAATGCCCTTCAGGACTGTAATAGTTTAAAATTCATAACCAGGCAGAACCACCAAATTATGTAGTGGTTTCACATTTGCAGAATTCTGCTTGCTAAATTTAGTGTAGTGGTCTAAATATTTTTCTGCAGTGAAATAGAATTAGGAGAAAGAAGGCAAAATGGGTTCAACTTAAAGATAAAAACAGATAGATTTATTAACACACACTAAAAGAAAAAGGGGAGAAAAAACAGAATTAAAATGAAAGTTTTCAAAGCGCTCCCCTCTCCCCATCAATGATTCACTTTCTCACATACAACATAAAGATACAAAACCTGTAATTTTCAGTCAGTTTCACCATTAAAAAATAATCTTTCATCCGTTCTTTTAGGAGAGGAGTCTCTCTTAGACCTTTCTATGCAATTTCCCCACTGACAACATAGAACAGTTTTCTTGTGGGTCTCATCTCACAAAAGACAGCTGCGCAGGAACCTGCTTTTGTGAGGTCTCTCCCAACAGCAGTTTTTGCCAACACTGCATATGGGCCATATCTGGTTATTAGGGGTACTGTTTAAGGATACCTCTTCCAGTATAAAGCAAAGATTCTCTTCTTCTATCTCCAAAATTATCTTCATCTCAAAACCTAAAAACCTCCTTTTCCTTAAAGAGCTTCATATCACTTAACTAGAGTCTTACATCCCCCCGAACAGCATTCATATTTTACAGGAAAAATAGTCCATTATCCACAGTTTACTAGAGACGTTCAGCCAAATTAGGCCACCCCTCCTCCTTTGTCCTAAATAGTCTTTCCACTCACTCTTCACCGAATTCAGTTTCATATTATGCCTCTTTATAGCTCAATCACTTTGTCTGTTCTCACTTTGGGAAGGGGCAGTGCTCTGGGAGTTCCATCTGCCGGCAGGAAAGAGTTAAAACTTGCCCAGGCGAAGTACCAGGTGCTCATGTGGTCTCTGGTCTCTTTTCCACCCCTCGATCTGATGACGGCCGCTCAGAGCTGCTCCCTTGAGGCCCAAGGAAGGAGGATGGGCGGGGAACATTCCCCCCAGCCCTGGCCAGCAGCACGGGCAGCTGCCGGGGCTTTTCCTCCTCTCCCCCGCTGCTCGCTGTTATCGGGCACAGCCACGGCCTGGCTCTCTCTGCCGTGACCCCTGGCACGCAGCCAGCCCGGGCTGCAGCCTCCCCTCTCCCCGGCAGCCGGGGCAAAGGGGGCTCAGCCGGCCGGGCCGCCCCACGCCGTGGGCACAGCGGCTCCGGGAGGCCCGGCCGGGCTGGGCCCTGCTGCTGCCCACGGTACTACCCGGGGGCTCACCGGGAGGAAAGAGAGACAGCTCGTACATACCCTCTGTTTTATATGGGTATTACCAAAAGTCACGTTCTGTTTTCTCAGTGGTCAAACCACATGCCAATAGCCAAGAACTGACCCTTGATAGGTCCCTGTCTTTTCCAAAGAAATCTAAGGTCCTAACTGTGTTAACCCATAACAAGGACAGTAGGCTAAACAGCCATTAAGTGTGGCACAAGTCTCTGAGGGAACAGTTATCTGTCTTGCTGAATTGCAAGGGAGAGCAGCTTTAATGAGAGGCTGAGGCTCCACTGACAAAGCGCAATGTTCCACAGGGTTGGGTGCTGGTCGTTCTAGTACAGATCGAAAACTGATGTTACAGCACTCTGAGCTTCTTATTTCAGCTCTGAAGAAAGACTCTCTTACTGTAGAGAAATCAAAACAATTTAAGAAATGGAAAAATTACACTTTTAAAAAAGATATTTAGCTAAAGACGCAAATTAATTTTGAAAATTCCTAATGGGTGCCATACTGCAACTTCAACTGCTCATCTTCAGTATGTCTACAGATATTTAATACATATCAGAGAAGAAAAAGGTTCATCAACACCCTTTCCCTCTTCTGCTCTGCAACAAAATGTTTGGGGAGATCCTCATTTCCAAATCATCCTCAGTGGTCCAACTTACAGATATATACAGTTTGCAAAAAGCTTGACTCTTAGAACAAAAGGGGTTTCTACATAGTGCACAGGGAAAACCTGGATTACATGTTTTATCTTCTCTCTTGAAACTCAAAGGCCAGTAAAAAAGTAGTGCCTTTTTTTCTATTAATTAGTTTATTATTTAAATGAAAGGTTTAGGACATTGGGGCTAAATTAAATCTGAATTGACAGCAATGATGAATGACAGAACAGAAAATGTGTATTAAGTTTCCTCTGGTTTGATTAGAAGAAGTCTGTTTTAATCTTCACCATTTTAACTCAGTCTACCTTTAGAGAGAGAAGAGCATTTCCTACTCTACTTTGAAACTTAAGAGGCACACTTGTTTAATAAAGGCTTTGAACTAGTAAAAATTACCCTCTGTTTTATTAACTATATTACTGTTTGTTGTCACAATACCAAGGTCTGGCTTTGTTCTTCAAAGTCTTCCGAGATGAGTTCACAGGATGAAAAATTCCATAAATATGCATGGGGCAGCAGTGTGTCTTTTGTTTCCTAATTAAATGTTTATGTCATTCAGAGCTCCAAACACTTCAGCATTACAGAGCGGGAAACCATGGTATGTAGCCCAATGATATAAACTATACAATAAAAAATATCAGAGACAGCCATTTCCTTCTACTATTTTCAAAAGCTATTAGAAGAAAAACAAAACCAACTATCTTGAATTAGACCAGTGGAAGACTCAGAGATAATTCTATCAAGAATTTTAAAGTGAGTTTCCCAAGAGGACGACATCTCAACTTCTCCACAACCAGTGTTTTCATCCCAGGAGAACATAACAAGAAACATGTTCCCATTATCATTCTTTTGTGTCCCTATATTGGTTCATTTGTACCTGACACCTTCTGATAGCACTGTGAAATAAACATCATGAAAAATCAGTACATCTAAAGGTGAGACAAGGAAGACATATTAATCTGTCATATTCATCCACAATGGGAAACAGTGAAGATACTGACATTGGGATATATGAATTGATACAACCAAGAAAACACTGGAAATTTGAGGAACACTCTTTGCATACTTTCGTATGTCACAGCGGGTTACCTTGTTTTTTTTTTTTCTATAGCTACATAGATCTGATGGGCATTACATTAAACTGGAGTTCTTACCTGGAAGTTTGGAATCATTAAAATGCATTGCTAGCTAAAATAATCATAAGCCGCCTCCACCTGATATTTAACTCAAAGAAGACTTGGCAAGTGTTTGGAAAAGCTAAATTCTGTTCTAGAGAAATATAAATTTCCTCCTACCAATACAGGACTAAACAAGCTAGAAAATGTTAGAAATTACTGAAGTGAAAAAATTCTCAAAAGATGAAATGTGATCAGGAACTGCAGCAGAGAAAAAGAACTGCATTATGATATACAAATCATTCTCTCTTCTTACTATCAACAATGACATAATTTTTATTACTTTTTTAAACATTTTTAAAATTTGTACCATTTCAGACAGTTTGCAGCTATACCTGTCTGCTTTTTAAAATTTTTTAATTTTTTTATTATCTTAATTTTTAGTTTATTCAATGATGGGAAGAGGAAAGAAGAAAAAAACAAGAGAAACAGCAGATATCAGAAGGCGGAAAAGCCAAGAGAAACAGCAGACACCAGAAGATTTTTGCATAATTTTGAAGACAGAAGTGTTTCATCTTAACACCTGCAAAATAACCAAGGAAAAATGCATTTTAAGTGTCATTACAAAACAGACACACTTTCCTTAATAATTTCTATGTAGGAACTCTGAAAGCATTCAGATTGGAGCTCTCGTTCATAATGTTCCACATCAAGATTACAGCTAATGAAATCATCCAGACTAATTCTAAGATGCCGGATTTTCTGGTTGTCAACAAATGTAATAGTGAGAATTTTTTACAGCTATTTTTCCTTGATAGATCTCAAAGCACCACACGTTCATTAATTCCAGACTGCAGCAATCTCATCTTCTTGACAATGTACTCTGAACAAAACCAGAATAGCTTGCATAAACTTTATCTCCAAGTGAATAACCTAATCTTTTATTTCAAACACATACACCCTAGCTTACAGACAGAGTCTTTATGTGATGTTACTAATTTTAGCAACTGCTTGAAGGTAAGAAGGCTGTAAACTGTTAATCAATTGAAATACAGGATTTAGGCAGCAACATTAACAGAACATGACTCAAGAGTGCTTTCTGAAAAATACAATGGGAATTCTTGAGTGCTTGAATATCAAAAACCAAGAGAAAATTCTGGAAAAAACCTCAGATATTTATAACCTGTTTATAAATAAACATAGAAGATAGGAGTTCATTACACTGTTCCCTGGATGTCTCCACATTGCCAAGTGTTTTAGTTTCCCCAAAGCTCCCTACAGACATCTGAACCCATCTGGCAGGTATAATAGCAAGCATGCTGCAAAATACAAAGCAGGATGTTAAGCTTCTTGGTTAATTGAAAAACAAAATAAGTCACCCAACAATTTCTTCTTCATACTGTAATTAGAAGAGAGTTATTCAAGCAGAAGATAATTTCATGTTTTCCCATGTAACAAGCCCTGGATTGAGGAAAAACATAGATTGCCTGGCAGGTAATCTGGGTGTTTTAGCTGTTTGTATAAAGTGATACAAATGAGTGCAGAGCAATAAGATTCCGAGGAAACACTTAAAAATCTGCTTCTCTCTACTTGTCTTTAAAAGTAAAATAGAAGTCTTGCCTATGCATCATATTGTTCCAAGTATGTTTATGAATACATTATCTGTAGCATAGGTTGCAGGGTTACACAATTTTTATGCAGGTACAGCTACAAGTGTTCTTGGGACTGACTGTTCAGTAAAAGGCAAAAAAACCCCAACAACAACAAACAAAAACAAGGCAAAAAGAAAGGAGCTAAACACACAGGTATAATAAACACAGGAATTCCCACTGATAGAAAGCGCACAATTTTGTATAATACATTGGAGTGTGTGCTTAAGCTGTTAAGACTCTACTAAAATACTGGTGAAGTCTAACAACCAACATATATGCCCAGACCCCTGGAATGTGAAGTAAGATGTGCTTTCTTAACCAGCTCTTGAATACAAGCTTTTGCAAATCCTGCTACAAAGAGGAGAACACAGCTTTATTAAGGCCCCTAAACTGCCCAATGGTTCATGGGAAAACCCAGTATGAGATCCAAAACACAGATCAAAGCAGGGGAATTCAAAGTAAAAGCAGTGTGAAGAGTTAAAATTTATTCCATGAATGTGAGTATAGTTTTGTAAATTCTTATAGCTAATTATGAATTACAAGATTATATTTCTTCCAGCCCTTGCAGAATACAAATTAAGTGCTATTTTGTGCCTACTGCTGTAATCCCGGGTACCTCAGGTTTTCAAGCAAAAAATAAAAGGAAGGAAGGAAGAAAAACAAAACAACACTTCATGCATCTTATATACATACCAAAAAGTAAAAACTAGAAAAAGGCAGAGATCACTCCATGAGGCAGAGAATTCATGCTGAAAGCCTCCCATATTATTGCTGAACTATATTATGTGTATGTGTATTGTTACACATACACACTGCACTTTATTATTTCAGGCTTTACAGGAGCAATTTCTGGGATGCAATTCAAACATTTTTAAGCACATTGCTTTAGACAAAGTACAGCACAGCAGGAAATGAGAAGGCAGGAATCCACCTTTATATTCAGAGTAGCTTATCTCACTTGCAGTGAAATACCTGCAGTATCATTTAGCAAGAAACCCAAATGCCACCTTTGTCTAGGGAAGTTATTTCCTTATATTAAGAGGAAGATGTGATGCAAAGTTTGAGATGATGGCTAAGGGACAACTCAACTTAATGCACTGATTTATTACCTAATCAATATTGCAGACAAAGAAGGTAAGGACAAGGTAAAAGACATGGTTTGCTTTTACAGACAAAAAGACAAAAATCTGCACTTTTCTCTCAAGAAAGGAGCCAAATAGTTCAGCTTATGAAGAAACCAAGTGAGAAGCCAAGGAAACAGCACAACAGTCACTAGCACAGCCCAGAAGACCTCAAGAGAGATGATAAAGCTGTGTATGCAAATTAAATGTATTGTGCATGCAATACACCTCAAATACCAGCTTATTTTGGTCCTAGAGCAGAAATGGCCTGTGATGGTTACTGGTTTCTGCTGGCAAATAAGGCCCACCTCAGTTTGTGGCTAGGACATTTCAGGCAATTCTGTATATCTTATTTATATACATTACAGAGCTGCTACAAGGCCTTACAGAGCAGCCTTGCCCTTTTCTCTCACTGCATCAGACTGCTGGGCAATATGTCATCAATCCCCTTTGGACATGTCTGAGTTTAGGCAGTGGTGTCAGGCCCAGCTCCTTCAATCATCTGCTTGATGTCATGATACCTGATCAGCACCACGGAATAGTTTCTTGTCTGGGCAACTGCTCAAATTGCCGGCTTCGCAAATTGGACAACCTATACACATCATTGTGGCTCATTTTTCTGACAGAGATGATCTGTAAACTCAGAGATGTCAAGCCTATTGCCCATCTCATTTTTCTTTCTGCATCAGCAAGTCTACTTGGTACTGTGTACTATGTTTCATCTTTTGGCAAATGTTTTTCTAGGATGGGGGAAAAATATGCCTGCAGTGGTGTTCGGACCCCTAGATGTAACAATATTTTAAGCTATGCTTTGGAAACACCTATTCAGAAATTAAGCATCTAACACTGCAGTTCAGTGACTGTTTCTTAAGTTTCAGCATCATTTTTACTGGCAACGAAATCCTACCATTTGCAACAGTAACTGTGAAATTTTTTTCTGAGGGACAAGGTCAGGGAAGTTGTGGAACACATCAAGCACACAACACACAGAGAAAAGATAAGTTAAATTTTCCTATAATGGATTCAAAGGTTTCAAGACATAAAATGATTTGAATGGCCAATAAAACTGAGAAATCATTGGTGCAAGGCAAACCCTCCTCTCTGAGGACTCCTTATAGCAGTAGTACTTCCATGAATCAAAGATGTTAAAGACTTAATGTTTATTTTCCTTGCTGTATAAGAAATCCTTGAATGCTCCCCATGGCACTGCATCATGACAAAATAATGTCACTACATAGTTGGTCTATAACAATCTTATCAAAAGCATTTTTGCTTTTAGCCACAGTTTAAAGTTATGAGAGAACTACAATTGTCTATCTATTGAGGTTTGTACTAGCTCTAACAATTTTTTAGGACATGCTGACTGTAGGTAACTCTAACTCTCATGCTCTGGAGCTCTATAAATGGTGGTATTTGTGTCTTTCTACTTGACTTTATCTATTCAGTTATTTATGCGTAGGTTTCTATTCACTTGGACTGCCAAAGATATGCATAACTAAAGCAAAGTGGTATCAGTCACTGAACAGTTGAGCTGGAAGTGCAAATATTGGTGCGTAATTGCCAATCCCCTCTAATCAACCCAAAATACTTACACTGACCATAGTTACAGAAATTAGATTGCAACAAGTCTGTGTTATTTACGACTTGATGTGAGGCAAAAATAACACTGTGACTCTTTTCCAGTTTCACATCTAGACTCTGCAAGCATCAGCCTCACTCAGTGAGAAATCCACTTGGAGCAGGAGATAACAGCATGGGCAAGGCCTGCAAGTAGCAGCAATCAAGACTAGGGTGAGAATTGATTTGGGACCTGGAGTTTGTATGAGGCTGTCCAAATTGACCATGTGAACATGGCTCCCTAAATGAGCAGGGCCTAATAGTCACCATTTTGAATTCTTAGCAATTTTGAAATAATGCAAAATGTAGTTTCCACGATTATCATAAATGGAAGGGAAAAAAAGGGATATGTTACAAAGAAAATTCCAATGAGAGAGCAGTATATGAGGATTACCAGTCTGCATCATCCAAACCCTAAGAAAACACTGTGAAACTAAAACACCCTTAGAGCAAAAATTATTACTTGGGGAATGGGAAGGTGTGGAAGAGATGTTTTCTTTAAGAATTAGTAGTTAAACAATCAGTCCAGTATTCTTAAAAATCTTTTAGGGTGAACCAATCGATTTGCTGCCATGGCAATTACTGACTTCAGTGCTAGTGTTGGAGAACAGATAAACTTCTGATGTAATTCTCAGTATTAGGATGTAAGATTTTAAGCATATCAAAAATTACAATCTAATCAAAAGAAAACATGAGACATTTAGCCAAAACAATGTTATTTGAGATACTTATATCTCCTGATGAACCACTGGGGAAAGTTCTTTATTTTAAATGAGTATTTTTAAGCGAGCAGCAGAAAGAAAGAAAAAAAGTCACAGAAGGAAAACTAGCTTTCCATTAACTTCCATGGACACGCAATCAGGATCAAGGTAACCATTCAGAAAAACAAACCACAAACATACACAAACCCACTGATTATTATATTGTGTCACACAAGCTCCTTGAGCTTGAAACAAATGACAATGTTTAGGAATCTAAAATATTCACAATTCAACCACTATTCAATGTGATCTACTAGTCCTGCTAAGAAATCGTGCTGCTTTATTTGCAGCTTGGCAATTACAGTATAGGACAAGGTTTACTAGGAGGTTTCATAAGCAGAAAAATCAGGCCAAGTGATATGTGAGAACTTGATTCAATCTGGTGTGGCAAAGAACAAAAAAAGACACATCCCTGGTTCCACACAAAACCCCCTCCAATAATGCCTTTTTTTTACATATTTTTTATCAAATAGCTAAGTTTACGTTGTTTACCCAATAAAGTCTTTGGTTTCTTCTTGATCAATCCTGAGGTTTTTTTCCCTACATTGACTCATAATAGTCATGCCACCTGTCTACCAACCTTCATAAACAGCCCCCTTACTAACCTGAAGTGTGCTTGAGCCTACCTGCTTCGTGTGTTATTTGAAAGAAAACATTTCCCACAACATTTTCCCAACTGAAATTCCTTAAAAAAACAGTATCTGACACTTTCATATTACATCCATCAGACCACAACAGAAGGTAATTTCCTCTTGTCTTTCTTTCTTGTGATTTCAATTTTCTGTGTAACAGAAAATAACATTTAGACATAAGACATAATCTCCCAGTCTCTGTTAAGAAGAAAAGTAACAGCCAGCAGAAGCCCTGCTTTTCATAGGAAAGGTAATTTCTCTATCTATTCCTCTTTAAATTCACACACCTTCTTCAAGTCCTCTCAACTCTGTTTTCTCATCAGGTCTTTCGGCATTTTGTCTTAAGAAGAGAAGGAAAACAAAACCCAGCCCAACCATCCAAACTTGACTTGCTCTCTGCTCCTCTTGGAAGCAATTCTGGCCTTTGCTGGCCCATCTTAATAGATCACTCATAGCCCCACCAGTCTCACCTGGAAAGTGGTGGGAGTAATAATCAGTGCTGCTCAGAGGGCCAGCCCACCTTGAAACATGCAACTCTTTAAGACAATTAAATAAACAACTACTAATTAAAGCATTATCAAGAAGCTTTTCAGCATCGGTAGCATTTAAAGTACAAGACATACACTTTGTCATGATTCTTGAAGGTCATGTTCAGATCAGAGAACTTAACTGATGGAAAGCTTAGTTTGGACATCTCAAATTGATTAAAATAAGAAAAGTAGTTTTGAAACCGGAGAATTCTCTTAGGATGGATTTCTAAAGAGCAAACAGGAATAAATAGTCTCCAATGATACTCTAATTATCTTATAAAACTCTCTTAAAAAAAAATCTTCTGCAGAGCTGGGCTAATTTGATGCTAAATCATCTACAGCTAAAGAAAACCAAAAGTATCTCATTAATATTGTATAGAGTTTCTAAAGCACAAGTAATTCAAATACACATTGGATTGATGTTGACAAAAGTGATGGGCTAACACAGAGATTGCCATCAGGCAGAGTGCAAAAAGATGATGGATAAGTTTCCCTGCAAATTACCTGATAGTGCAAACATGCTGTGTATCAATTTTAATTAAAAAATAAAACTGGAACAGAATAATAGGGTTACCCTTATTTTTATATATATTTATATATTTATATAAATATATATATATATAAAATCCATAAATATGGCACTTCATCAACCTACTCAGGTGTTGATATTTCATGCCTAGAAATAACCTTCACAGATTATTTTACTTGCTTGTCAAAGAAAGTTAAAGCTGGACTCTGGGAGTTCAGAGCCCAGTGCTATAATGCTGTGTATTTTGAGAAGCTCTTTGTGAGAAAGAAAGCATGGTGAGAAAACACTGGAGGAGGGCAGTGTCTTGTGCCTATGATCTCAGCTTGATTAGGCTGGCTGGTGGCCCATCCACCCACCTGGTTTCTATGACTAGCTTTTCTATCTTGACACTACCTGTGAACATGCCTCTTATAATAAAAGAAATGGGGGTGAGGGTACCATCTTTTGAACGGTCTGAAAGCTAAATGAGAAAGGAGAAACTGTTACAGATTTATTGACCAGAGTAAACAAACAACATTTAGATCCAAATTCTTGAAAAACACACATCTGGGGTTTTGGCATAAGCATCAGTGCAATGTATCACCCAGCCTGAATGCATTATGTAACATTTGCTATGGTACTGAAGTTGCTTAAATAAAGCAAGTCCCAGTAAGGGTCATTCATATCTTCTTACGCCACAGCAGTTTAATTTGCTGGTCTCTCAATAGAATAGTGCGTGTGCTTGTGTGTGTCTCAGTTTAGCTGGGGAAAAATAACTATTTGCACAGGTAGATGAAATTTCAGAACCCTGACTTCAGTCTAAATGTGTTGAAGTTAATTTACATTAATTAACTCTGTTGCAAAGAGCCAATATTAAAACATGAGTTCTTAGGAGCAGATAGGGAAAAGCAATGCAAGAACCTATTGGAAAGAAGTAAGATTGCTGAAAGATGATTAAAGTCTCTAAGTCTGTGTGCAGCTTGGCATTTCTTCTACTACAGGTGCAAGCTTTGGAATTAGAATGACAACTCTTGGCTAATGAGGTTTCCTAGTTATGAAACAGATTAACCTTTCAGAGGAAAGTTTCTTGGTGATGTCACCATCTGCCTTGATCATATTTTGCATTGGAGGAGATCAGGAAGGTTGTATTCACTCTGACAACGGAGCAAATAATTTACAACAAATAAAGTATTAGGTGCTGCTAAGCCCAAGAAGTTAAAGAAGCTCCTGCAATCTTATCTCCAGATTCAAAAGCTTGGTTCCAAACACCGAGGCTTTGTTTCTTGGAGATTTAAATTGATATGAAACATTTCAGGAAAACAAACAAACAGACAAACAAAAATCCCTCCCAAACACCTCTAGCCCACAACACAATGATCAAGGCAACTGTGTCACAGGTTGAATAAATAACAGGCATCATCTCAAAGTCCAGAGACTATTAAGCAAAAGAACAACCCAAAGCAAATTATGAAATGAAAAACTGGTCTGTGTTAGTTTCTCCTCAAATAACAGCTATAACCTGTAGAAGATATAAATTAATTATTAGATTATCCTCTTCCCTCCCAAAGTTTCCAGTCTTCTTGTTTCACAAAATTCTTCTGTGATTGCTACTTGCTTGCTTCCACTTTTTCAGATAAGATGCATGACTTGTTTACTCATGGGTTCATTTTTCACACTCTTCCACAGAGAAAATTCCTTTACAAGCTGTAAGTCTGGTCTTGCAACCATTTAGAGTTTTCAAGCTAGAAATTTCAAGGCACAGCTGCAAGTGACAGCTTGGCTAGTAAATTACCAGTATCCTCATCATTCTCCTCTGTGCCTGCAGAGGGGTATTAGAATTGGGTGTCCAAGCCTGGCATGGCCTGGGGAAGCATTACCTGCTGAAGGGTCTGGTGTTCTGCACAGACAGAACACAAGGCTCAACCAGGCAGGCTGGCACAGAGCATCCCCCGCACAGAAGAGTACCTACATGGCACAGAGTAGCCCAAAGTGGTTTGCTATAGCTTAACAAAAGTGATCAGAATTAATAAATCCATGTTTAGGGAGAAGGAACACAGTACTCCTCTCACAATAAATTCAGTCATTTTTGTATCACAGCTGTACACATATTATCAATTCATGTACAGCACAACTTCTTCTAATTTTCAAGCAGCTTCTGCATCTTTAAACATGACAAAGATGGTTTCTCAACAGATTACCTTCAGAAATCCTCAGAATTTCTTAACATTTGGAAAGATAACCAACACTATGGGCAGTATTGCTCCCTGATAACTGTAACTCCTTCATTTTTCTACCTTCCTCCAGCTTATGTTTAACCAATTTTTGATCTTCATGCTTTGTTTCACTGCTTTCACACACATAACTCCTTTACTTACAGAGAGCTCTGTTCCTGCCTTTCTGAGGTTATTTCATATATTTTTCCACGACAGAGCAATTAGTAGTTATTGTACATGTTTCCTGTTTTGTAATAGGCAAGAGAGCCTTAACTGAAAATATGCTAATTTTGAAAAGAAATGCTATTTTTAGAGTTGCAAATGTGCTTAGACCAGCCATTTTATTACAACAAATTATATGAGTTCTCAGAGAGAAGGTCTGCTGGCAAGTAAGGCAGGCTGACATCATCTCTGTTAGCTTAATCTGGAACACAGTCTTCTTATCAATTCTGCCTGGGGGTCATCCTCCTTTTATCCTGCATAGCTGATGCATTCACAAAGCAGCAAATGTCATGACAGAATCACAGAATAGTTAAGGTTGAGCAGGACTCTCAAGGTTTATGGCTAACCATCCCTGCTCAAAGCAGCACCTGCTAGAGCAGGTTGTCCATGGCCTCATCTCCTTGTGTTTTGCAAACCTCCAAGTATTGAGTCTCCACAGCCTCCCTAGGCAAGACATCACCTTCTAACCCTTCCTGCCCCTCCTTTACTTTCTTTTTTTTAACAAGTTGACAAATTTTGTAGGAAAAGAACCCACACTATTTTAGCAAAAGTTCTTACTGTGCCTTAAACTAGGGTCTTTGATGAGAAGAGTTTTTTCAGATATTGTGACAGCAGAGGGATGTTTTAGTTCTGCAAAGTTTCTACAAGAGCTATATTAATAGCTAGTGAGCTGGATCATTTGTGTATTTGAAAAACATTTATCTCACCCACTGTGCGGTATCATCCTTTGCCTTCCTTTTCTCTGTGTTCTTAAATTTTTACCTACTCTTCAAAGAAAATTATCCTTATTTAGGCTCCCAGTGTGCAATGAGAAAAAAAAATTCCTTTTGCCTGACTGTAAGGAGACATCTGAAAATTAGCAAAGGCAGAACCCCAGAACAACAAAATACTACTTATGTGTCATCCAGAGACTTTATTTCTACATTTTTCTAAACTCAGGAATTTGAAAAATATGCAAATATCTGTGACATGATGTGGGTGGAGCCCACTGCTCAGGGTTGCTTGAGAGGAAGGCAGTAGGAATGAAGCTCTTCCTCTTTGGACAATTAGCAAGGGAGGAATGAGAGATCTGCTGAAATCTGATCTCTTTCCTTCTCTCTTCTGATACAAGAAACCTTCTGCTTTTCAGTGGAGAAATAAGAGTTGCACATTAAAAACATTATTATTTTAGACTATTGTTCATCAGCACTGAAAGACTCATCCTTATAATTTAGAGGCAAGCAAGAAACTAGCTCTTATCCTTTTCACTCTATTGATAAATTTACAAGTACCTGCTAAAGAAAGCCTAGGGCATCCTCAACACTGCAGTTCTCTTTGGCTCTTGGACTGCATGATCCCTTAAGGCTAAATCCTGATGGGTATCTTCTCTGAAGTAAGGGCAAACAGCTACTGGCTAAGAAAAATAGTTAATTTAAACAATTTATCTATGGCTTTTCCACATCTCTTGCATTTTTAAAATTCAATAGAGTCTGCAGATGTGCCAAGCCTTTTTTTTTTTTTTTTCCCAGAGTCATCCCTTTCCTCTGCCTTGTTATCCAGAAAAAGTGCTCAGCACCCTTGGAAGGCTTGGAGAAAAAGAGTCTCTTTAAAATTCTCATAGTACATAAAAATCTCAAATCTAAATCCATTCGAATTGTGTACATATGTTCAACTACTTAGCTGTTCACCTAAATTTGCAACAGTTTCTCTCATGACTGCCTCCAGGTTTCATTTTCCCCCTCAACACAGCTTCTGGCTATGTTATGTCTGTGCTTTTAGGTATTTATGGTTGGCCTTTTTTCAGTCCTTCTGCTCATGAGCTGTGGAGACTCCAGAGACTCCAATCCACCAGTGACATCATTGAGAATTTGGGCTGGATTACTCTTCCTTTTTACACCATGTTCCTCTGAGTTCAGTTCAGGATTCAATACAATGTCATGTAGCAAATAAGAAACTCTTTTTATGTCCATTAATATGCAACAAATTGTAAATGTGGCTTTAATGGTTTTCATGTTTTATAACAAACTCACCATCTAGAGTATACAATTTTTTTATGATAGCAAATTCTGAGAAGGTGAAAGGTGAAATTAATTAATCCACTAGTACTACCACAGATTTGTCACTTGATTTAGACTAATGAATGTCAAAGCAAAAGGCAGAAATGTCAAGACATTTTCAATACTTCTTGACTGAGTAAAAGAACTAGTAATGTCATTTGAAGGCTGGAAAAAACCAGGGATCAAAACATGCAGTTCAGTTTACTTTTTCTGCAAAGAAACTGATCACAAATGCTACAATCTGATAAGAGCAAAGTAGTCACAAAAAGTAGTTTCAGGTCAAAGGAGAAAAATAGAATTGAATAGGAGAAGCACTGCTATTAAAAACAAATCTAGAAACATGAATGCTTTCAAAGAAAGACAATCTAAAGAAAAAATCAGTATAGAAAATGCAAACTTCAAAATGTTCTGCCTAAGAAAAACTTACATTTACCACTAAATTCCAGTGAGTCCAGTGTTGATACTGAACCTGCTGAGGCTGCTCAGTAGTACTACAGAAATAAGGCAACCTTGGTATTCCTTCGTAATGCTTCGGTGAGAGAGAAGTTCTTGCAGCATTTTCAACAATCCAGTTGATCAGTCTGGTTCAGAACAAGTTTGGTTTCCAACCTTTAAATTAAATTTCATACAGCCTAAGTTGGCTTAATTTTCCTTTGGTTTATAATCAAGAAAGCTGTCTCCAGCTATTTGACTCTCTCTGCCCTCGATGAAGCAGCTTCAGACTTACCCCTGGTAAGTCAACAGAGTTCTGCTACGAATCACTGCACTAATATTGATATTTCTTCCTAATTAAGATCTTAAATTCTTATCAGCTATCTGAATAAAAGAGTTAGTAATTTGTTTATATTAATTCCCCCACTGTGCTAATTATTTTCATTGAAGGCTGAGAGAAACAGCATGTTTTTACGTAATAGGGTCTGGCTGCTTTTCCTGTTGGTTAAAGCAGGATTTTCAGGGCATACAAATCATGATGTGAAAGGAAAGTTTATGGTCATTGCATGGAAGCAACAGGTATAGAAAGTATTAATTTAGTAACAGGAAGATTTTAGGTGAACAGAAATGGAGCAAAAAATGTTTCTTGTTTAAACTGTACTAGCTATTTGCTCCCTACCTTGCTTTTCTTTGCCCTTCCTATTGTTTCATGAATTGTGTAGCCACCAATTCAGAATGTCTGATGGATTGTAGGAAATTTTCAATAAAAGTTGGTATTTCGGTAGAAGAAGGCTGATGTGGAAATTTGATTTAACAAACCTCTACTTTAACTAATAAGGAAGAGAGAGAGGCAGGAAAGAAGAAGAGCATTTGTGGAACTAATAGGAGATTACCAATACATACGAGAAGCTCAAGAAGCAACAAGTTTATTAGACATTCCATTACTATCAAATGGATGTGTTTTGCTGAAACTCATTCTACTTTATCCTGTGCAAAAGACAGCTGTGCCATCAAGTGTAGACAAAAAAAAAAATGAGATGTAAATATGTAAGAGACAAATTACCAGGCAGGCAAAAGAGCTTCTATTTTGGTTTGGTTGAACAGGGGATTAATTTCTTGTAATGGAAGTGAAATGTACCAGATCAGGCTTCTGTATCACCAATTGCCTTCAGATTCTCACTGAACCATCACCCTTTCATGTTTGCACTGAGCACTCTGTGTCAGAGCCTTTTACCCACGCATGACGCAGTCCCAAATTCAGTCTGCTATAGGGAAAGATTTTAACAAGGGCACATTTCTCAATAGCTGTCATTGGGTAGGCTGTTGGAACTACAGTCTCTTATGTAAGCCAAAAATTATCCCACATTAGAGTTTTGAGGCACAGAGTACTCACCATGATGTTGTAAACACACCCCAAAACAAAAAGATAAAAGTCACAATGCTGTGTCTTCACTCAGCAGTGTAAACTGATGGATCTCCTAGGCAAGATTTTATTAAAACATGGTGGCCAAGACTCAACCTGAAATACCATCCAATAGTCTTCACTGGATTACCCTCCCTTCTGTCTGATACTCGGCAAAGTGTGCAGAGGCACCTCTGACCCAAGGATTGCAGCAATCCAGAGCATGAAATCTCACTTCTGCCAGGAAATGTGGGTTTAAGTTCTACTACACAGCGGCCTCTGCATGTGCAAAAAATGTGCCTCAAGAGAGCACAAAAAAGGTTCATGGAACAGGATAGCATCAAGCCCTGTTCAGAGTAATACCAGACCAGCTGTAGAAATAACAACTGAAGGAAGTATTTAATTCAGAAGTACACTTAAACACATGCTTATCTCACATAAGCTGATGAAGCTTAAACAACCCTTTTCTGCATAGAGAGAGTATTATAGCTCAACATTTTTAAATAGCATGAGATGCTTCAAAAATTATAAATCTTTCACCCTTTGAGTATATATACATTCCCTTGAGAAACAGGATGGTATAATATGCAATCTCTGTAATTTGTCATAATTTTCCATAGCTTTTTTCTTGATCTACACCTGTTTTTCTCTGATATTTAATCTTGTTTTTCATTACCTCCTCTTCTTTCTGAAAAATGTTATCTGCAGCAAAATTACTATCCTCACGATCTCAATGTCTGAGAAATTTTCTTCCTTTCACTACTTAAATGGAAAACTATATTTGGAAAACTAATCTGCAACTTGGAAAGCAGAGATTAAACTAAGTTCACCCCCAATGTTTTCTTCATTTTTTTATTTTTTGTTTCAGGTTTCAGGCCAATTCTTTGTCAAGGGAATCGATGGGACAAGGTGCTATATGAATAAAATTTTTTAGGGCACTAGTACAGAATAACAAGCTGGACTATATCAGAGTTTAAAACCATCTGAGCAATGAAAAACACATGATCTGCAGAGAGACATTTAATTTCATACATGGATGATGAGGAAGGCTCTTAAACAGAACAGAATGGAGCAAGATAGAAGAAAAATTTCTGCTTTAGGAACTCTGAAAACACAGGGAAATGGCAATTCGTGCTGCTCACGTGTGATTCGTCTGTCATCTGCAACCACTCAGGGAGAAGACCCGAGTACCACAGCGGGCACTGAAGCAAGACCACGCTGTCAGCACAAAGTGGCAGCAAGAACAAAGAAAGATGTTCACCTGTGAAAATGGAACCTGAACTAACACTGGGTATTAGCACTGATTCCAGTCCTTCTTGCTAGTAAGAAGCCAGCACTGCCCTCCGACTGCTGCATATAATTTGCCGGGCCTGTTTTGAAAAGGAGATCATCACAAAATATGTAAAAATAAAGGAAAGAGAATGGAAAGATTTCCAGCAAAGGGAAAATGAAATAGAGGCCTATATAAACTGCATGCGGGGGGTTGGTTGAGGAGATTTTCAGACCAATTTGTTGCTTTAAATGCAAAGTCAACCAGACATGATTGCTTTCTGATGTCAGAATACAGAAAGGGAACTCTGCATAAAATGTCAAAATTAATAATAATAGTTATTTACACAAAGTATTTAATAAGACAAGGCATTCTTAAAAGGGAAAAATGTAGTAAGGCCTATAAATATCATTATCAAAACATTCTGAAGCTCTCAAATGACACTCTCTCCTGTTAAGAAAATTATTTCATTGTTTTGTGTAGTAGAATTTATACTTTTAAACACCTTCCTCCAAAGCATGTTTTGCTGATTACTATCTTGAGATACTACTAAGGCCAGATATTTTCATTAGCTTCCTTGAGATTTCTCCAGTCTTCAGTGCCAGTTAAAGAGTATTCATCTCCAGTGAGCACCGATTTGATGACAACACTGAGCAGTGTTAAAGGTGCATTTCTTTGCAAAATTCACAAAAGTGGAACTTCTGGGAATATAGGTCCCAAGACTAAAACAACTTTGAGGAACTGCTGCCATGAACATTTTCCCAAAGACCAGTGACTCAAGTTTTTTCAAAAGCTTGGTGAGTGACCTTTGACACCAAAACAGTAATGACTGGCCCAAGTGGGCTTTGGTTTTTGTTTGATTGGTGGGGTTTTTTTTTAAATATTTCCTTTTTAAATTTCTTATGACAGTTAAAATTTTCACCCACAAAACA
This sequence comes from Prinia subflava, assembly GCF_021018805.1. NCBI lineage: Eukaryota > Metazoa > Chordata > Aves > Passeriformes > Cisticolidae > Prinia > Prinia subflava. The sequence goes on along the minus strand of NC_086247.1, from coordinate 105,590,456 downwards.
AGAAATGAGGTTCCCAAAGAAATCAATCATACATTCAAGTAAATATAGTAAATGTCAGGAATGCTGACAACAAAAAAAGAAAGTCATCCTTTAAAACCCAGGACCTAAAAAATATTTTGAGTTTTTAATCCAGAAAACAGAGAAAACATTTTTTTCATGATGATAAAAGGTATACAACACTCTGCACATTATTTTCCTTCTTCAGTAAGCCAAATACCAGACTGGGAAACACTCAAAAATTTATCATTGTGTTATACTGCATTTTACTTTCTTGAGGTTGTGGAAAGCGAACATTATAGAGAGCTTTCATTTTTTTAACCAAAATATATTGTTCTGCAGTTACTGCTTATCAATGTGTTTTATATCCTTAGAGACTATAATCTGTTGGTCTACTTACCATAATCAAGGCCATTTTTAAGTTATTGCTGTAGTAAGTAATACACATTTTTCAGTTTGATATTTTTCCTGGATCTGCACTGATATGACCAACTTAAGCAAATGTTAAAAATGTCCTGGGTAAGTACTGAAATGCATACTCATATGTTCAAGATTTTAACAAAACCACAGCAAGCTTTTGTGTCTGCATAAGAAAGAGGATACAAAGTGTTAGCAATGCAAGCATAAGGACAACTAAAACACAGGCACATAACTAAGAATGACTATAGTTAAGGACACCAAAGAGAATAATATTACAGGAAGGAAAAAACAATGAGAAAAAAAATCTATGCAGGGACATATTATTCTCTCAAAATATATTCTGGTGTCTCTATTGATATTTGTCTCATAAGCCTTACTTTTCCTGATTGAGGAATATCAGTAGATTTCTTACCAGCAAGTCTGACTGACCTCATTTCCAGAAAGCACAGAGAATCTCTGGTCCTCTGTGATTTGACAGAAGAAATATTAAGCTAAAATATATCACCTTCAGAAAAGGAGCCATGGATATGGGCAACTCCAGGATGAAAGCTGTTTGTAATTGGACACTGTGCTCTGCAGCAGTTTGCACCATGTGGTACTGGACAGTCAGGCACCCAATGAACCCAAACTCTTCCAGGCAGCTTGGCTCCAAGTGATTATTGAAGAATTCTGGAGACCTGGATTTAAACAAACTGGAATATCCTTAGAGGAAGGACAGAGCAGTTAAGTGCCCCACCAGACACATGAAAGCACTCAGAGATACAAGGGCATAGCAAATACTCCCACCCCTGAGAACAAAGGAACTGCATTTTCAGTAACAAATCTATATTGGTTTGAGAAAACTCAAACAGAGAGAATTTCAGTGACTACATGGACACATTCTCTGGAGCATTCAATAAAAGTGATCAATATACCTCCTGTTGTATTAAAGGAAACAAACAGACAAATGTCTGGTCTCAAAGAGTGTGTGAATTATGATTGCCAGAGTCCCTGCTGAAGAGTCTAAGGAATCTAATTCCTTCTGTAAGCATAGGGTGGTCAGGGAAAAAAAATGCCTCAGCAGTATTATCAATTTGAAAAGCAGTTCTGGGGACAAGAAAGGATTTTGTTTAATGCCGAAGGAATGTTAACTCCTTAGATGTTACAGAGGAACATGTAATAAAAGATACAGAGGTTATTTATAGACCTAGAAAAAGGGCCAAATATATTCTACATGAATCCTCAGATGAACAGAAATATTGAGTAAGCTATTAAGGCTGTCATGTATGACAAAAACACAGGCCAGGTCAAGCAAAAGAATCCCTTACAGTACCACAGGAAAAACTGGCCCCAGAGGGGGAAAAAAACACACAAGACCTTTTTGCAGAGCGTGTGCATGCAAGCAAATCTATTCCCTGTGTTCAGCTATCTTTAACAACAGACAGAAGAACTTAAGAAGTCACTGGATTTATTACTTGCTCATTCTCACTAGACATTATATGCCCAATGGGTCTCTGCTAGTCCAGCATGTGTCTCAGCAGTTATCAGCAGTGTAAGGGATTATTTACATGTAGTCAGCATGAATTTTCACAATCAGAAGCAAGCAGCAGTATTGTGGGAGACTGTTGCAGTCAAATGGATACTTTTTGGGGGCAAACACAACACCCTTCACAACTGCTTTAGAAGGGATGCAAGAAGCAGAGACCTGGCTGCTGGGCTCTGTGGCCACATGAACTCTCCAAGACAAAATACAGCACAAAGACTTTTATTTAACAGTCAAGCTATACAAAACTGCAATATAAATATGCAGAAAGCCCCAGAAAACTCCTAAGTAACAGGTTGTTCATATATGTTTAAAATGCTCTATCCCATGGCTGTTGCTTTAGCAACAATTATTTTATATATCATAGCTATGCATTATTATTATTTTTATTACTCAAACTTCTGATGAAAAGGGATGATGAAAAGGGAAAAATACCTTTTGGGCAATCTCACCAAACCATTTAGAGATGGCTGTTGCACTGTGCAGAGGCTGTAGCTGCAAGCTCCAAAGAGTTTAATGTAGCTATTGAGCAAAGCCAACCTCTGCCAGATGGTTTGGCTTGCAATGGGTACCAAACAACATAACCCGTAAATTTTAGATTGTTCACCACTCAAAGTATGCTTTTTATTTTTGCTGAATTTCCTACATCGTATACAACTGCAGTAGAAAGAACCTGAACTTTCAAAATACTTGCAACAACGGTGGTTTAACATGGAGATGAAAATATCATGGGAAGAGGCATTCACAGAACTTGATCACTTCTCCTGCTGGATCCAAACTTTACAGTATGAACTTTCAGGAATATAAAGGAAACACTTACTGACAACATGAGAGAAGTTAAAAATATTCACCAGAAGGGCAAACAGGAGATGTAATAAGGAGCATACAGTTTAAAAAGTTACTTTGAACTAGTAGCTTTCTGTCTTGTCTAAATTTAAAGAGCCACCCACAAGAAGGACAAGCGAGAAAGAGGAGTTGCAAAAACAGAAAAAAATAAACACACTAAACCCTACTTCACCCCATACATGCGTGAGTTGCAACAGCAATCAATCACAATACATTCCTCTGTTGGGACTGCTTCTGTGTCCTGGATAGGAGAGCTTTGCATCAACACATTTACGGTTAAGTAGCTGAAGCATCCCCAGAGGCTATAGTAAACTTCAGACCGATTTTGCAAACACATAAATAAAGGTCAAGGCTGAAATTTCAGCCACTGCTTTTAGGGACACATGGCTCACTATCCCTAGAGACATGGGATGAAGCAGGCATAGTGCCGTGACACAGCCTCATGTATTGGCACAAGCAGTCAGTGTTTCCAAAATAAAGATGTGGGCAGGAGTCCCATAATCAGAAAAAAATAAGAGGGAACAGTTTCAAAAGTGACTTCAGAAGGTAATTTTGTGTCATGTGGACTCCAAAATCACTTGGAAAATATTACTTCAAATCTGCTTGTTCCTGCAGGGGGTCTGACAGCACCTCTTCCCAGCACCAGCACTATATTTGCTTTCAGAGACAGAAAAAACATTCAGTGTGCCAGCTTTCTGGAGACTACGTCCCTACCTAAAGGGCCATGAGGCTTGCTAGGCTGCTCTCTGCATATGCTAGGGCTGTGCTGAGCCTGCTAAGATTCTCTCCTAGCTGACATAGTAAGCCATGTACCAAACCATGTCACAAAAGAAGCGTCTTGGTAAAGAAAGGGAATGGTGTGCACAAAGAACCAAAGTCTCACTACCAGACTTTCCAGACTGGCAATGGCTCTATGATCATTCTCTCTCACATATTAGAAAAAAAATGAAGCCTTAAGTTATCTTCTAAAAATCAAGACAAGGAAGGATTAGAGCTTTCGAACATAGTAGAACATTCCCATTTCTACAACCAAATAATTGTCATCATTTTAGTTACTATACATTCACTACAGTAGTTTCTAAATTCTTATAGTTACTTGAAACTGAAATAACTAAGACTGTGAAAGAAAAGGGAAGTGGCAAAGTGATTGTTTAGCATGGGACTCATATAAGAGAATGCCAACTAATAAACAGTAGGAAAGATGGAGAAAAGCAAAATGACTAGACACTCAATTTGCATGTGTAATAACCCACTATATATACTGTAACTCCACAGATAACATAGAGACACATTGCAAATAGTCAACTCAATTTACTCTCTTCTATTTTACAGATGCATTTGTAATGGAGATTTTTAAAAATTACGTAATATTGCTTTCCAACAACATTTTTTTATTCACAGATAAGAGTATACACAGTATAACAGTAGATGAAGAAAAAGGCTTCCATTTCATCCTTCAGAAACAGAGCATATATTATTTCCACACTGTGTATAATGGTCAGGTAATACTACTGGCCAGCAACAGGAGAGTTGAGGCTGCCTGTAATCTGAGTTCCACAAAAGAATAAAGAGGAAAACCAGGAGTTTCCCTTCTGCTTAGGGGCTCACATTCTGAAGGGGTGCACCCCTCAGGCACAGATCATACATCATCAGGGTGCATGACTGCAGCAATGCTCTGAGCAGCAACATTCCATGAGGTCTGCAATTAGTCATATCAAGAGTGAAATTTGAAGGATGTCTTGATTTTTGGCAAATTTTTGAGATGTCTGTAAATCTACGATCCATTTCACGTAGGTTGTACAGAAAGTTACGGGCTTTACTCACCATGCATTCTACAGCTGACACTGTCCTCAAAAATCTCCCAGGATTATGGGTAGTGCTTAAAAGAAATGGTATCCAGCAGCCAAAACCACCAGTGGGTATCAGAAACTTGCCTCATGCAAATCCAAAGGCTTTTCAAACCACTACTGCTGTCAGAAAATGAACAGGATATCCAATATATATCATTAAAATTATTAGGGGCACCTCCCCAGAGGAAGAAAAAGATGGAGCTTTAAGCCTTCATCATTATACATTAAAATGAAGGAGGTTTCGTCAGGAGAGAAGATTAAAGTAGCCACTAGCACCTGACCTATTATTTAAGGATTCCCAAAGTATGAATCAGCCATGCTAAAAACCAAAGAACCTTGAACGCTGACATCAGAGATATTAAAAAATTAATGAGATGGTCTGTAACTACAGACTGAGCATTGAGAGGTTGTTTCCTCAGTCATTGCCTGTATATTCCAATTCCCAATGTGAAGAGTACAGCCACTGAAATAACTTTGTGATTTAATGTTAACTAATAGAATTTAACACTTTTTCTTTCACTTATATTGTGTTTTCATCTGCATAATTCTAAATGGTAAGGAGGAGCTGGTAGGTCTGTGTTCAGAGGAAAAACTGAGCAATCTGACCATTAAGAGATTAATGGTATATTTGATGACTAAACTATAGAAAAAGCACTTCATATCTCATGAAATGGTTTCAGGTAATTTTTGTAATAATCATCCTCTGATCTTTTCAGCCATTATAACCTTTGGTTGGTCTTTCTATTGAAGATAATAAGGTCCAGGTAGAGGGCCCAGGGCTCAGTCAAGAAAATAGTTTTACGTGGTATGGAGTATTTGTACATAATTTGTGCTCCCACATTACAGTGCAACACATTATAATGTTCAGGCCAGAGAAAAACAGAAAAGCAAACAAATTAATTTCAAACAGAAGCTAAATTAAGAACATTAATCTGTTAAACAAGTGTGACATTTGCATCCCTATTTGTTTATGGCAACAACTATGGCCTGATATATGTTACTGAGAACTCCAAGGTCTAGGCTGAGTTTGACAAAGAACAGCAAGGTTCTCTTCTGAATTTCTCAATTAAACTACACAGCAGAAAATTCAAAAAAGCATGACTGATTTAAATGTTACATGGCTTAAAATCACCTACCCCTTTAACAGATGAAAACCAAATTTCAGCTCTTTCTGCATGATGCAAATTACAAAATGGAGTACAATTTTTAGATGTGCAAGAAATAGGATTTAGCAGAGGCTGTTTCTGTCTTTCAGAGATAAAATTTCCCAAACATATGTTTTCACCTCTCTTCCCCCTGTGATCTGGATATATCTTTCAAGGGATAGGTGTTTGGGTTAAATTCTAAAAACACTCAAACTCGTACATCACACAGTTATTTTTAGGGATGTTCTCCCTTACTCAGAAAGCCAGCACCTAGGCTTTATAATCACAACAGCAGTATCTCTGTAGTAAAAAAGGATATAATTTGAGGACAGACCATACATTTCCTCTTTTCATTTTCTTTTTCTTTTTTTCATTCTGTGAAAAAGCAGTGAGCATGCCCTGCATTTGTAACTTCTTGTTTGTACTCAGTAAAGTGTTATGGGTCATAGGTTTTACTTTTATCGTGCTCCCAAAATGTTCTCAAATTTTAAAGCACATTAAACACATATCTTTCACAACTCCTTAACCCTTCTTAGACATCTGCACTCATATTTTGGCACTGCCTGGTGTACATCATAAAACTGAATATAAAAGATGTGTTAGAACTCTGCTGAAGAGCTGTTTGCTGCAAGACATTAAAATCCACAAGCACAGACTATCAAAACTTACCATTACTCCTACTAATATTTCAACTTGTCGTACTCCAGGATTTTACTACTTAAAAAAAAATCATGATCTTAATTTACTTGGAAGTTACAACAGAGCTGACAAGCTATTGGTAAAGGTTCTTTTAGTTAAGTCAGACAATTTTGACACCTTTTTAAAAAAAAACTGTAAAAAGCAACACACTGTATGTTGGTTACACAGTGAATGATGGTTACATGTGAGTGCTATTTCCAGAAACCTGCCACTCATTTCGTTAACGTGTGTGAGCCATACGTGTGGCTCATGTTTGTGACTCACAATTAAGCCATACTGACCAATTTCCATTATGCTTACTCACAGTGAGTGGACACAGTAAAAAAAAAAAAAAAAGGTCAGCAATTCAGCAATAAACAACTTAAATCAAAACAGAAAACAGAAACAAAGGCAAAAATGAACATATGAACATACGAACATATGAACATATAAATTTGGAGAGTAAGTACATACTAAGTGCAGACAGAGTTGATAATTAAACCAGAAGTTTCCCTTCAGCACTAACCTAAACCAAAGATCTGTCAATAAGAATGCACACCCCTGTTAACTCTTAATCCATTAAGTCTTCCAATTTTGCTTTCAATTCTCCACTCACAAAATCCCCCTTTGCTGCTTCCATGGCTTGCTCACCCTGGCAGCTTGTCACCCTCAGATATGCTTACTCTTGGTCTCTCAGAGGAACTCCCTTTACAATACAATGATTTAACTTTCCTCTTTAGATTTCTGAAGTTCCTCCTCCCTGCAGTAGTTTCAGATGGCTGCTGCCTGGCTGAGGCAGACCTCCCTTTGCTAACACCCTTCAGTGTTGTCTCCTGCCTGACACTCACCTGTGAGCTTTCAGTGACATCCAGGTCCCCCTTCCAAAATCCCCTTTGCTCACTATCTTGGTGAACAAATTCCTGCTTCTCCAGACTCTTACTGCCCTTGAAATGGATACTGGAATGGAAAGAAATGGATACTTCCCTAGTAAGTGAGACCTCTCATAGGGGCTCCCCCATTATTGCCAACCTCAAATTTCAAAGCCCCAGCTTTGGAGGTCCAAAACTCCATTGAATAACTTATGGTGGCCACAGTACCTGTGCCATAGCAAAGACTCTACTGCTGGACTCAAAGCAAACTCCAGTGATGCATCTGCTCAGTGCAGTCTGATATCAGACATCATTTGCTTTGCTCCAAATTGTACCCATCCTCAGCACAGCCTCTTCCCACAGCACCAGAGAGATACTCTGAGCCCCTGTGCTGTGATCAACAAGGTCACCACCCAGAAGCAAAGGCCACACATCACAGCGTGCATGCAACAAGTCTGTTCTCAGTGTATGTTCAGGACACAGCTGATCTGCCCAGAAATGGCAGGTCCAATTTGCTATATGTGACACTGAAGTGAATTTGTCACACAGCTTCACTCAGCCCCACCGCTGAGTCAATTAACAAGGCTCTGTACATGCCAAAATGCTTCTGTTGCTAATCACACTGACACTTGGCAGCAATGATCAAGTAAAGATGTTCCTGATGTCTTCTTCTTACTGAGTTTCTTGATTACTTCAGATCAACATACTCCATCTTCTGCTTTTGTGTGTGTTTACAACTTTCTGGATTGTTTCTGTCTGTTTCTTTATTCAGAAAGATTCCCTTGAACCTGAATTCTTCCCTGCAGACTATTGTTCTCTCCAAGACAGTGGACAACTCCAGCAGGAACAGGGCTACACAGAACCTTCACAGCTTCTTCAAACCCTAGCTCCTTCTCAGACACGAACCAGTGTCAATGCCTATATCTGTGTTTTGCAGCTGCATCTTCTTTTGAAAGGAAATATTCTGTGAGCCCCACACTTAGGTCTCACACTCCTTAAACTTTCCCTTTTTTTTGATACAGTTCCCCAACCAAAAGAAAGAAAGAAAGAAACAGAAAAAGGTATTGTGCACATGGCGATTTTGTAGTGTCTGCCAAATACAAAATATCCATCCTGGGTCCCACTGGAAGCAATGAAGGTGAGTCAAATATAATTTGTGGAGGAGGGAAAAAATAATTTTTTATGTTCTAGCTCTTCTAACAAGATCACAAAAATACTGCAGTTTATTGTCACTGATCACAATATTTGCTCCGTTGCTAAATAAGTCTCCAAACAAGTCAGTTACAGGGTATTTTGGCTAGTATTACTTCCAGGTATCAGACCACCTAGAAAAAAGGGCAGTTTATAGCACAAAGTATTGCTCAGTTTCCATAAGCAATACCCAAAGACATTTAAATACCTTCAGAATCGGACACATGATGCTGGTCAGCATCACTCCTGCCCCACAAACGGAGTGTTCTAGCGGCTTTGTGACAAATGTACCCACGCCTGGCCCATGGATGAGCCAGATCAGAGATGCCTCTCTCACCAATGCAGAAGAGGAACAGCCTAGCATCTGTGGAAGAGCCTCTCTGCCAGGCATCATTCCATAATCAATCAGCATAATCCACTGAGAAAGCAAGAAAAAAAAAAAAAATTATTTTTACAACTCACACTATTCTGTTCTTAATACATTTTGAAATTAATCTGAAGATTTCACTGTCTCAGACTCAAATATTTCTCTTCAAAAACTTAATTCTCAGCTCTGTCCCACTCCTTCTGCCATATGGCTCAGTCTAAGTTTTCCAGCTGTAAATCACAGCCAGGGGTGACTTTCAACAACACTGTGCCTTTACAGTTAACAGAGCAGGACCAGCTGGTTCTCCAGGGTCTCACAGGTTACAGAAGTTCTCCTGCAGAGGTCATCTCAGCCTTTCATATTTGCAGAGATAACTTGGTTTCTCTGCTGTTTATTCTTTCATCTGAGGACCTAAGGTACAGCAGAGAGTTTTCCAAAAATGAAAGTATTGACTTCTGCTCTTACTCTTCAACATGCCTTGTCTTCTTCCTTAAGGGGGTGGAGGGCTCTGGCTGCATGGGCTGTTTGATGGCTCACTTCCCAAAGCTGTGCTTTCTGATATTTGACAGCCAGAAGAGGGCTGCAAGGCTGGAGGCTTACAAGAATAATCTACACATCACTGAACAATCCACCTATAGAAGAAATTACTTGCAGAAAGGATCAGAATCTTGGGTTTTATCCCTTTGAGAGCATTGCCTTATGTATATTTTAAAAAGAAGCAAATGGAGCAAAGCAAAGGGATAATTAAGGGAAGACAAATGGGAGGGAGAAAACCAAACAAATCCTGAAATATCTGATCAGAACATGATAAAGTCGGACAGCATTTACATAGAATTTTAAGGAAAACATATCTATGTTTCTTCCAAAAATTTTGAGATGAGCGCTTCACAACAGACCTTATACACAGGCTTAAAATGTTAGTCATTATTTAAATGAAATTGGAACTTATTTTTGCCTTTTTAATTTTTTTTTAGACCACCAAAATTGGACTGTTGCAACAGGAAAACTTTTCACAGCCCTTGAGAAAAAAACAGAAGCTGAGTGGTGGACTATTCCAAACTCCTCAGGACACTGCATTTCAGAATAATTTTGAGTGAAAATTTAGGAGTCATTTTAGGATTTTGTTCAAAAATGGGTTCAGATCTACAATCCAACAAAAGAGGGGTCTGTGCTTCTTTTTAGCCAGTGTGCCAAGCTCTTACAGAGTCTCAGTTGCAGGCTTATGGTCTTGCTCTTATACCGGGTCAGGGTGAGACAAGTGCAATTTCCTGAACCCAAAATCTCAGTATTTTTTGGCCTTTACATTAATAATAATAAAATGTAAGAGGAAGCAAATAACAAATATTGTATGTTTAGTGCACAATCACAGCTGTAGATTGTAGGTATATGGAATCTTATCCCAGCTAGGAGCTGCTTTTATGAATTTGGAAAGAATACATTTTTCCCATTAAAAATGGCAAATTATTAGGCTTCCTTGTCACTGGACATACTGTCACAATTTTTCTACTCTACATTCAGTCTGCAGTTCATGCATTAAACAGTGATTTGGAAAAGTTCTTTTGAGCTCATATTATTGAAAATCAATTTACCTTCAGCACCTAACTAACAAGAGTAACTGAAAATTCTCACTTCAATATCTGCTTATTCACAAAACCATTGCCCTGAAAATTTTTAGTCATAGCAAATTTCAAACTGTGACTCTGAAAAATATTTCTCTGTTAGGTAGCAGCTTTTCTCTATGCTTTCTTAGTCCCCTTTCTATTGCTTTTCAGCAAGCAAAGGAACAAGAAGTCTTTACTGCTCTCTGTAACACAGGAAATATACATCACACTTGCACATGTGAATACTTGTGGAAGAAAGAGTTTGTTTTCTCTATCAGGTGTTTTTGGAGAAAAAGCACAGGACTCCCAAAATACTTTCACAGTAGCCAGAACAAACAAAACTACCTGCATCTTCTGGATGTAAGACAACAAAAGAAACATGCAACAATTCTGTGTCAAGAGAAAGTTTAAACTAAAACTAGGTACTGATCTAGTTAACTTTGCTTTAGTCTTTCATATGATTAAGGTTTCTTCTTTCTTTTTTTTTTTGGCTGAAAGGATGCTTCTGGCAAGGTCTGCATGCCCTAGAAAAACAAAACATGACCAAATTCTAAGGTTTTCTAACCCCTTTTTACCACTGTCTCTCCCTGCGTGATTACATGCTCCAGAATTTTCTTTCCAACTGCTAATTTCAAAAGATAAACTAATTAGAAAATGGAACAGGAGCACTGAATCATGAGTTCTTTGGCCTACTCCTCAAAGTCCATACGATGAAGGTTTTCAGACTTTTTTACAGCTGACACTGAGAATTAGTTTACATGACTGATAATTAGACTCATTAGCATGTGCAGCTTAATGTTTGAGCCTTCTCCAATTTTCCTGTGTGACCTTACTTAAATTTAATTCACTTCAAAGTGAATTCACTAAAAATACCCAAACCCAAACAAACAAAAGCCCCCACCATTTCCAATACCAAAAATACCCCAACAATAAAACTCTTTGCCTATCCAGTCTCTGTATATCTTGCCTGTAGGATGTTTTAGTTTCGGGTGTGTGGACAGATATGGCCTTGATTATCATTAAGTTTTCTGAGATACTGCATACATATAGCCCTCTTTCCCCAAATGCAGAATAAAAGTGTATCACATTAACATCTAGCTGAGGCCAAAAGATGTGTACATCAATTTCTGCTTTGTCTTTACATTTTGTTCGAGAGCCTAAATGCAGCAAAAAAACCTTCATAGAAAATCTGCTGAAAATGTATCATTAAAGGATAAAATTGTTTTTAAAAAAGGGATTTTGTCTAAATGACCTGCATTTGTTAGTAGAGCCTTCACCACATCAAAGTTACTATGTTGTCACTTCACATAGTCCAAGACTTCCAACACTGCACAGCCCTGGAGGAAGAAGCAGTGATAAGTCAGATCTGGGGGTTCACAAGTGCAGAAAGAGAGAGTCTTGCAGGGCAGGGAAACTCCCAGGGTTGGCTTCCACTCAGGCTACCTGCAGTGCTGATGCTGTTCCTGAATGGCTTCTTTTGGTAGCTAACCCAGGGTAATACGTGTACAAGTACAGTACTAATTATTCTCAGTCTTTTCATTCCTTTGGCAAAATCTTTACATCTGAAAAAAAGATCCTTGAGAAAATGTCTTAATTTGAAATTACTATGACCTTCAAGCTTTAAAGGATTTGTGTTGGATTTTCTGTACCCATAGACAATTTAACACAGATAGTCTGGGTACAGAGTATGGTTTCTCTTTATTGAGAGTGGTTTTTATTTTTCTTTTAGCTTGCCAGGCACTTAAAATATTTCTTTTAGCAAGGTAAGAGAAAACCCACACAAACAGTTTAAAAACAACAGCCCAATTAATCTTCATTCAAATGAAGGATTCTGTAAAAATAATTTTCAGACAGCCTTAATGGAATCTGAAAGAACTAAGCTTCGGAGGGGGGAAGCAAAATATGTTTTAGTCCCTGTTTTTCCAGTGGAACAGCTTAAAACTAACTGGTTTTCCCCGCAAAAAAATTTCGGGCACAGTTTTTAAGGAGACATCAGGGATTTAGCAATGTCATTTTGTCAAGGCTAAATCTCCCAAACCCTCATGCTTAGCTGAGGGGATCAGCTAATGTATGCCATAATTTTACACAGACAGCCCTAGAGACTCTTGCTGCTGAATTATTTATTAGTGAGACTAGTTGTTTGTTAAGGCAGATAATGGGAAAAACGTTCCCTGGAAAAAATAGATTACATTCATTCTTTTGGTTTAAAAGAGTACCTCATTTTATACATTCAATGATATTTTTACTCTCTGAAGTTGAAAAATATTTAATAGCTGGTCTTAATAGGTTAAAGAATACTTTAAAGACTGAAAGATCTCAAAAGATGTACTTAAACTGAGGAATAATCTGTTTTGGTTAAAAATTTTGAAATTATACGCTTTTGAAAATCTACTTAAGCACACTATTTTTCTGAAGGAGTAATGAATTTTGATGAAGAAAGGTAATATTCTCATGCTAAAAATATTTCAGCTTTTGTTACTGATAATGATAAAAAAAAGAAGAAAAAGAATGACATGGGAAGGATCAGTGAACTGGGCAGCCTTAAATATAAGGAAGAGAAACTCTAGTAATACACGCTGCTATTCGTGTCCAGGCACCTCTGAAGCAGCACACCTTTCCCAATAATTCCCTTGGCAAGGTCTCAACATTTGCCCCAATAACTCCCCAGATGGACAGTGAGACCAGTCTCTACTAGAGACACACCTTTCACTGTACCACAGAGGCATTCTGATGTCACTGAGGGAAGGATACTAAATTACAAACCCTGCCTAGGCAAAATTTTGTGTGTGTATTGACCAATGTCTGTGGTAAGATCCAGCTTTTGAATGCTATTTATCATTTTCTCTCTAGTGGCCTGATCTGGTTTTGGATGAAGGCAGTGGAAAAACATCTGTCAAAAGAGTTGGCAGCTAGATCAGGTCATAGATTGAAAGATACAGAATTTCAAAAGCATGGGGAAACAAGCAGGCAAAACCAAGATTCTCTCTGGCTGCCAGTGAAAAGTATAATACCCTTAAAAGTTACATTTTTAATCGAAATGTTAAGTCAAAACTAAACTATAAGCATTAGTAGCATATTTATGTATTAGGCCGCACATCAGGAATAAGGTTTAGCTACATAAACTTGTAATTATGGCAAACATACATATAGGCTAGAGCTGGGTCTACAATGAACAACAGAATTGGCAAGTGTACTTTTGGTTTGCTTCTGTCTGCCAATATCGGTAAAAGAGTTACAGCAAGGCTGAAAGTAAAAATCATCAATAACTTTCAGCTGGGCTCAGGGAACTAGCAGGTGAGGTCGACTGCGAAAATGCTTTTGAAGGTGCTGGAGTCTATCAGTGCTGGTCATTTTTCAAGCACCACCTCCTAAAGGCAGAGAAGTAGGCAATTTCTAGATGTTGGGAGTCCAACAGATGAGGAAGGATGGCAGTTTGGCTGAGCAGGTAAAGCAAAAAAGGATGATCCTTGTGGGTCACTTCCAACCCAGGATATTCTGTGAATCTGTTTTAATTTCTGGGATTCTGTGACACAGAACTGGAGCTCTAATGTTATAATGCTGAGTTAGAAGAAAATAATATCTCCAGAGAAAAAAAATGGGGCAAGAGGGCTTGGGGGAGGGATTGTCATCATCCTACATTTACTCAGTGGTTATCTCTTAGGCACAGGCAAATTTGCTTGTTGCCTAAGGCAGGAGACAGCCAGAAGCCAATGAGAAATAAAGGGAAATATTAGAATGCGGATCCTGCTACACTGCTAGAACAAGAAATGATGGAAAAATATTAGGTGGTGGTTCCTGCTATGGGAGACAGCAGACTTTGGTAGAGATCAGGTTCTAAGGATCTCTGATCCTCCTAAAAAGCAGGAAGAATAACCCCAGCTCCCTCCAGATACCCACTCTATTTCCTCTACTCCTACTCCATGCTACTGAGAGACTTCAGCAGCCTCTGAGGGATCCTTTTTACCCGGTGGCTAATAAGTGCCACTTTGAACTGGAAATAAATTTGAATACATGCTGATCTTTAGACTGAGCAGCAGCCTTTGGAAATGCACTCATACAATACCTAGAGTGTAATAACAGGAGACAGTGTAGCTGTTTAAAAAGGCTGTAACAGACTAGCCAATATAGTTATTAATCTATTCTAGGAAACAGAGAAGTACTGTCATAGCTTATGCTTTCCAGATGACTGCTCTAATCAGACCCTATAAGTCAGAGAGAACTCTATTTTCCCCTGTGATCGGTACATTCTTCATTAAGCTGAAAATCAGCATGAATTAATCAACCCTTAATCTGTGCATTCTAGGCATAAAAAAATATTTCATATAAGAGAATTCCTGTTTTCTCTAGAGTCTCTAATTCATCCCTATTAGGCCTTGAGACGTAGGAGAGCTTCACAGAAAGCTCTCTTCTCCCACTCAGGCAAATTCTCACCTAACTCAACAGCTGCTTGCTGTGCCACACACACGAAGTTCAACAAGGTCCGTGGTGTCTGCTTCTCTTCCAGCATATGATCCATCTCATTAAAGTGAGTGCTTCACCATAACCCCAGACACTGAGAGCACGTGGCTTTCCTCTTGTCACCCAGAATTCAAAATCCCTGATTTAGGCAAGGAGGTCCTCGACCACAACAAGAAGGGAGGATACTCAGTGAAAATGGAAAGAGATAGGGCAGGTGTAGAGCACTTCTCCCCCGTATGTGATTTCCAAGCATCCGGCAATCAGGAATTTAGGGGGTTTTTTAAAGCAGAGATTGCATCCAGATCATCATATCTAATAACAACTGATAAAGATGTGAACAACTCTGCAAGTCCCCTCTTGAGTGGATTACATTAAGTTATAACCCTGCTCTCTAATGTCACTTCTATATAGTATTAACTATATATTTTCATATCCTAGGGCTGAGTTTACTCCCTTTTGATTGCACTAGCAAAACCTACAATCATTTGAAAGCAGATGCCATTTGGATTTTAAAGAGTCTACACAATGTCCCTGATATCAGAAGCTGAGACATCAACCATCATAAAAATCATTATGACCATAGATGTTACTTCAACCTTCCCATGTCTGAAGGGAGCCTAAAAGAAAGATGGAAAGACTATTTACGTGTAGTGACAGGACAAGGGGGAATGGATCCAAACTGACAGAAAGTGGGTTTAGATTGGATATTAGACAGAAAATCTTTTCTGTGAGGGTGGTGAGGCAATGGGACAGGTTTCCCAAAAAAAGTTGTGGATTCCTGGAAGTGTTCTAGGCCAGGCTATATGGGGCTGAGAGTAACCTGGTCTATTGAAAGGTGTCCCTGCCCGTGGCAGGTGACTTGGAGCTAGATAATCTTTAAGGTCCCTTCCAATCCAAACCTTTCTATCATGACAGCTCTCTGACTTCTAAAATAAACTCAAGTAATTTAACAGTGAAGTTGTTTCCAATTATGTTTTCTGTTTTGCCAATAAAGCCAGCTTTTCTTTGGCAAAATTCTAAGGCATCACAGGGAGATTACATGTGTTTCTCTCAGACATATAGAGTACTATGCATACGCTGGGTGTTGGGTGAACATTCCATAGCCCTCAGCTTGTGCTGAGGCTGCTTTCATTAATCCACTGTTCCAGTGTTCCACTTTACAATCTGCCTAAAAATAGCAATTTGATGTAATTGTCAGGTTTTTCAATGGAAAAGCATGGAGCAATTCTCCTAATTGAACCAGCTATTTTTCTTTCACTTACCTTTCAGATGGGTGTTGACTTCTTCTGAGCCTAGCCTGCATAAACATTTTTGTGAACCCATTTTATACAGAAACAAGCTGAGCATTAAAAGTGGCTCTTTAGATTTTCTGGGAGTTGGCATTTCATTTGCTAGCAATCCTGCATGCAAAACATCTTTGAATGCATGATTACATCTTTCTACAGGCCTTCCTCTAGTGGGAAATCAGTGATCCATTTACAGGAGAAGGGCTAAAATGGTTTAAAATTTAAAGAGCTGTCATGAATTACCCCACAATAACACAAATAAAATACAAAATCTACTTTCTTGCATCTTCCTCATCTACAGTGCTAATGTACCAAAAAATTTACCTGTCAGACAATTTACCAGGGAAAGTGTCCTACCAGATATTCTGAAGATACATGTGAAAAATAAAGGTACTTTTCAGCAAGAACCATATTGTAACTGGTGTGGACAAGCAAACAATCACTTGAACAGCTGAGTGGTAGGGAGTAAGTATTGAAACCCTGCCACTTGTCCTTTATCTTGTACAGCCTGCATAAGGGCCTTTTGTAATTCTACTTCCAGCACATGTAGAGACAAAGAAAGGAAAGAAAGAGAAATATCTCTGTGTCACTTTTAAGTGTTATGGTGTTTAACAGATTTTGTATGAAGGAACAAGTACCATCTGTACCCAACTTTTTAGAACTTGAAGTAAAACCTGTACAAAAAGACCTTATATTCAGACCAAAACCACTACATTTTCAAGGGCAGCCAATGATAATTTTAGTTTATTTAGCTAAGATACCTTGTGAGTAAGCAGGTAACACAGCTACAGAGAGGTCCTTGGGCTGGCAGGTTCCACCAAGGTATCTGACATATTGCCAGCAAGAGAGAGAAAAGAAGAGCTGTTTCAGCTCCTTCCTCCCATTTCATTCTTTCCATCAAAACCCAAAACACCTGTGCTGTATTGTTTATTTTGCCAGACCTTAATCTTTTTCTGTGCCCTTGTTTACACTGCCACACATTCTACACACATACACCTTGATTCAACTTTCATTTTTTGCTTATGCTAAACTAAAGTGGCTATACTGAAATCATGATATATGAAAAGTCATGGGAGTTAAGTGAAGAGCTGGGTGACTGGTAAAAGAGAGGACTAATTGCACACATTTTTTACAAAGGTGGAAATGTGGATTCCTGGTAACTATCAACCTGTCAGCCTTACCTCTGTGGCTAGGAAGATCCTGGAACAGATCCTCCTAGAAGCTGTGCTGAGGCACATAGAATTCAGTGGAGTGATTCAAGATAGGCTGCATGGCGTCATCAAGGGCAAGACCTGCCTGACCAACCCTAGTGGCCTTCTGTGACAGAGTGACCACAGGAATGGGCAAGGAAGAGTTATGGATATTGTCATCTGGACTTCTATCCAGCCTTAGACATGGTCCCTCACAACATCCTCTCTAAATTGGAGGTGGATGTATTTGATGTGTGGACAGTTCTGGGCACAAGGAATTGGCTTGATGGTCACATCCAGAGGGCAGCAGTTAATGGCTCAGTGTCCAGGTGAAGTTCAGTGACGAGTAGTGTCCTTCAGGGGTCCTTATTGGGACTAGTGGTGGTCTGCCTTCACTGATGGCATGACACTGGTATTGAGTGTACCCTCAGAAGTTTGCAGATGACACCAAGCTGAGAGGTGCAGTTAACAGGTCTGAAGTACAGGATGCCATCCAGAGGCACCTGGCCAAGGTACAAAAGTGAGGCCATGGGAACCTAAGAGGTTCAACAAGACCAAGTGCATGGTTCTGCACTTGGGGTGGGGCCATCCTCATTATCAATACAGGCTGAGGGGATGGAGGGATTGAGGCTGCCCAGCAGAGAAGGACTTGGAGATGCTGGTGAATGAAAAGTTTGACACAACGCAGCAATACATGCCCATAGACCAGAAAGACAATTGTATCCTGGGCTGCATCAAAAGCAGGGTGAGGGAGGGGATTCTGCCCCTCTACTCTGCTCTGGTGAGACCCCACCTGCAGTGCTGCATCCAGCTCTGGGGTCTTCAGCACAGAAAAGGCATGGACTTGTTGGAGCATGTCTAGATGAGAGCAATGAACATATTCACAGGGCTGGAGCACCTCTCTTTAGAGGTGGGGGTATTGAGCCTGGAGAAGAGAATACTCTGGGAAGACCTTACTGTGACCTTTCAGTACCTGGTCTTACAAGAAAGATGGGAATAGACTTTTTCCTAGGGCCTGTTGTGACAAGGGATAATGGCTTTAACCTGGAAGATGGTCTATTCTTACTAGATATAAGGAAGAAAATTTTTACTGTGAGGGTGATGAAACACTGGAACAGGCCGCTCAGAGAGGTGGCAGATATCCCATCTCTCAGGATCATGGTAGAAGGCTCTGAGCAACCTGGTCTAGTTGAGATATCCCTGCTCATTGCAGGGGGGAAATATGATCTATATTAAAAAGCACACCAGAAATCAAAAAATAATAAAAAAAAAGCATAAACAAACCCAAAATGTGTATGGATGTAAATGGATTCCTTATCTTTCATATGTGTTTGGGTTTTACTTCCTTTAGCTTTGCTTGAACTTTGAGTTGCTCTATCAGCTGTTTACTTCACACTCAGAGAAACTATCTTCCCTAACAGCATCGTTTAGCCAACTGATGTCATTCAGAGCTTCAACCATATTTCCCTATCCAAACTAAGATTCCCTCATTACTATCACTAGAAAGCTGTCAGTGTACCTGCTTTTTAAAAAGAAAGGATACCACCCCTTCATCCCCTCCTCCCCCTTACTGCTCTTGCAGGAGTGGTGTAGGGTAGTGGGGAGTGATTAGTTTTCATCAAGGGAATGATAACAGGTGAGCCACTACTGGCTGGGGAGGAACAGATTTGAGGTTGTAGTTGTTTACAGCTGAAGTCTGGGTCCAAACCAGAAAAAGTCACATTTGCTTGTGCAGAGGAAAACATATGTATATGTGAACCCCTCCAGTATATGTGAACCCCTCCAGTGCTTGGCGAAACTGGACTTTACTTGAAAGCAAACTCCTCACACCAGCATGATTATTATGAAATGTAACAGCTCTCTTAGTACTTTGTGTTTGCTTGGGAAGGAAATAAAATCATGTTCTCTGTTAAAGGACTGTTACCTTGATCAGCCTTAGGGATTCCTGAGGGATTTCATTTCTGATGAGTTATGTTAGATATATTTCTCATTTAATAATGGATTGAATTTGGGTAAAATCTGTCGGGCTTATTCTCCACTATCTTACACCAGATCTATGCTACCACAATACACCCATTTCACACCCAGCACAGAAACTGGGAATTAGGTCTCCTCCATTAAACTCAGTTGAAGCTTTTGATTTTTACTGTTATACAGGCTTGTAATGCTGGTGATCCCATTTAGGTGCAAAACTTTTCTCTTCAAAAGGAATTTAATCTATATTGTCATACCCAGAAATGCACACAGCAGTTGTTATCTAGTGCAGATTCACCTTCATTTTTACATGGATAAATAGTTCCCAATGTAGTTAAAAGGTATTATTCTCCTATTTCCCTCAATCCCTCTGTGCACTTCTGTTTTTCCAGATTTATATGTAGCTTAAAGTCTGTAACACTCCCGGGAACCTGAGGAAAATGTCAAAAAGGGGTTCCTCAAATCAACTTTGATGGAATTAAATATTAAAGCAAAGCAGTGAACATATGCCTGAGACCCACCTATACTTCTGTTTAGAGCAGCACTACAGCCACAGAATGTGCTTTTCAACTGTCTTTCAACACAGGAGATGCATTTGTGTTACAAACATAGCATTTCAAATCTTGAAAGCAGAAATACAACAGAAGAAATGAAGATGTGAAAGAAAAGAAAAAGGGTTATTTAACACAAGTTCATAAAAGCACTTCAGAAAAATTGTAGGGAGAAAATACTCAGAAAGCCAACCATTAACATAATTTCATTAAAAAAATCCTTACTGGGTCCATGGAAAGAATAGATTACTTTCAATGAAAACTAACTATAGTTCTCACATAGCATTTTGGTTTTGCAAATATATGTTCTAACCTAATGAAAAGGAGAAACATTATAATAATAATTGGGTGGCACCAATTTCCATTTACTCCCATAAGTATTGAAGCAAAGTCCTTATAGAGAGGTTTTAACAAAGCATGGAGCAGGATATAAATGGTGGTGATGATCAACATGGGAAAAAACTTGATTTGTGACATAAAGAATAGTAATCTTGACTTATAATGAGGAACTAAATGTTTTTGGATAGCTTAATTATTATTTTTTGGTCTCCACTTGCTGTCACAGGTCACTGAGCTATGACAAATATGAAGAACAGCCATGAAATTTGCCAAATCATGGAGTGTTTGGAACTAGAAACCCCAGGAGAGATGTAAAATTGCACAGACAATGAAAGGTTAAACAAAGTGATTTATTTCAGCTGACTCTGTTTCCAGGAAATTCACATAATTAAATTTGTTTCCAGGAAATGGATAAAAAGGAAATGGCCCAGCTTTGTTTTAAACTTTGGACATGTCTCCTCCCACTCTTCAGAGAGTATTGCATTAGATTCATTGGTCTTTGAACTAACTCACAAACCACACAGCACAAAGACATAAAATATCAAGTTAATTACATAGCCCAGGGACATCTCTTTCACAGACCCTTGGCTGCTCAATAAGCTATCAATCTTTTTCTCCAGATGGTGCTGCCTCCATTCAGTTGCTCCATTGTCTCCTTCATTATGCAAGTGGTTTCTTGATTAAAATTTGTCAACTGCCCTTCCCCTAAGCATTCTCCAAATTCAAATAATATCTGCAATTGTTAAATGAAAAAGACCAACAAACTCCAAACACTAAAAAACCCTCGCTCCCAAACAGTCACTCACTAAAAATATTAAATAGAGAATGAAAATGGGTTTTTTCTTTATGTTCTCTCAGAAGACAAATGGAGAAGAGTTTATCAGTAATATGCCAAAGGCCAGATGTTTATCTGTCTGCCCTGTGTGTCTGCACCTGCCTGCTCTCTGCTGCTACCAATGTAGATAACAGCTATCCTAATTTTCCAGCTTTTACACTTCTATATACAGTTTTAATCCTTAGATATTCATGAAGCATACTAGTTTCAAATAAAGCATTTCAGGTTGTGTTGACCCCTAGTGATTGGGGACTGTTCTCAGCACTGCCTCTCACTGCTAGTTCTCATCACTTTCCACCACTAGTTCTCATCAAAGTGTACCAGTAAAAGGTGAACTTTGGAAGATCTGGAATTTTAGGTATTGAAAGGAAAACTCTTGAAATGCAGACAGTCCTCTAATCTGCACTGAAGCTTTTGGCATTTAGAATGCTGGAACGAAATCCTGTGAATAGCAAATTTCATAAGAAGTCTTTGAGAATGCTGTGGTTCTGCTGAGGGAAGAAGTCTCAGGAGGAGACTTCAGCTCCTACCATACAGTGTCAGCACTGCCTCTAGCCTTGGCCAGACTGCACCAAGAACCACAGCCATGCAGAGACGAGCAGCATATGAAAAAAACGCATTTTGAAGACTAGAGAAGATGCAAAGCTGGATTCTGGGAGAAGGTGTAGCCTTTTTTAATTGGTCTATTTCAAATCCATCCGTTCTTGTCTATGTGCCTATTTTCACATTCCTCTCTGAAGTGAAGAAGCCATGTGGCTGTAACTTGCCTTTAAAATTGAGAGCTCCAGGAAAGCTAAGGAAAAAAATGATGCAAATATTTGCTTCAAGACACATTTCAGATACATTTCACAAGATCTATGTTTGCAAAATGGGATGGATGAAGAGTTTTTCACTGGCGTTCTCTATTTGAAGTTAAAGGATTGCTAATAAGTTCCTTTTTGCTAGTCACTGGGCATAAAATAAAAATATGAAACTCTGTCAAGATATTATTATTGCTCCACATATAAAGGAATTATACCTTTTTAAGCAGATTACTAAATTTATCCTTTCCTGCCCATATATAAAATACTGCACAACTGTCAGAAATAGAGCTTGGCAAAAAAGTAAAATATTTTACATTTAAAATGACAGGCTTTTTTTTTTTTTTTCAAAATGCAGCTGTCATAGTTAGACAAACTTTTAGTGTGACACTTAGAGGCCTTAAAATCAGTGATAAAAGCCTGATTGACTTCTTTCAGTCAGAAGTTCTCTTTTCTCTGCAAGACCTCTGCCAAATGCTTTACCTTCAATGTCTTGTAAGTGGTCCTAAATTCTCCAAATCAGCCACACTTGTTCAGTCAAGCAAGGTTTTCTCACATCCCAGGATTCACCTGTGCAACATGCACACAGGCCAAAACCAGGAATTTGATTTTTCAAAGGTGACTACAGACTCAAATTTGCCTTTTCATCAAGGAAGACCAAGCCTTTTTTCTGTATTTGGAAGTGGGGAAACAGAACAGGAAGTCCTAAATGTTAATTTATTTCCAAAGTCTTAGTTCAGTTCTTCCCTATTGCTTGGAACTTGTGAAAAACATGATTGGATATTTCATGAACACTTCATTTTCAAATGTAGTATTGTAGCTGCACTGACACATTGTGCCATATGCAGATATATCACCCACAAGCAGTGAGAAGATAGTTTTCCAGAGTTCCACTATCAAGTAAATCTGTTCCCAGACAATACCTATAAAATTTCATTACATGGTTTGATAGTCAGAATGAGACCATGGCATGTGCTGGCTCAAATACATCTTGAGGTGTTCTGAGAGCCCTGAACCAGCTTCTTCAGTACATCTGTGAAGGTCTGATTTGCTTCATACCAGCTCACCTGAGTACCAGTAACTGTCTGACAAGGGAAACACAGAACTCTTGTCAAAGAAACAAATTAACTTGGACTGCGCCATGTTTCACCCGTGACACTGATAATGAAAACAAACAGTTTAAAATAAAGGTTGGAAGTGTATACAGTACTGCTATCACTGTGGTGAGTCTGCACCTTTAGTTCTGCTTCTTCCAGAGGCTAGGAAATATTCTACTTTTAAACCCAGATTTTGGGCTTGCTCCCAGCTTTTGTCTGGTGTTACAGTAAGTCATATATTCACCCTTCTCTGTCCTTCCCACAAATGTCTAAGCCATTTATTCCATAGCATACTAGACAAAGACTGTGATGCTTGAAAGAGCAGTTTCTGCAATTGTTAGCCCTTTAAACAGACACAGGACTGAAAGCTTAAAGGCTTGCAAAGCCTGGCTGCAGTCTTTGCCTTCAATCTGCACAATGGCACTAATAGAGGATGGGAGACCATAACAGCAAATGGTTCCTCTGAGGTCCTGACATGTTTGCTTCCAGGCAAATTTTTAAAGTCCCCTATGCGGGGGTGTAGGATGGAAGATATTATCTGAAATTTCTAAGATTACAAGTTGCAATAAGAAATCACAGGAACTAGAACAGCGTGCTGTGAAAATCCAAGCAGCACAGACTGGATTAGCCTTTTAAATGAAACAAAGACAACTGAATGCATATTATTCCAACCCCAAAGTTCCTACAGGATACACACTTGACAAAAATTTATCTAGTGAAATTTTATTTACATTTCCAAAAGAAGCGCATCATCCAGTCCCAAAAATGGACTTATTTTACTGTTTCTATGGCAACTGTTTGCCTTTCAGAGCTACGAAATGAAATGAATGGTGAAAAAACAATTTGTATGGTAAATTGATTCCCTGTTCCTTATCCCATATATGTAGCACTGCCTCACTTAAAATGCTTAGCAGCTCTATTATATTTCTAAATAGATATTTGTACTGTTTTCATATAGAACACTAATCCTAAGCCAGGAAGATCTGAGACCTTAGTAAAATAATTTTAATGTGTTTTAGATTTATGTCTGCAGCAAAGTCTGAATTTTGGTCACATCATAAGTCAAAATGTCTTTGTGGACCATCTGGCAAACACCCTGATTTTTAAAATCTGATCTTCTTGGTGGGGTCATATATTGTCCACTTCGGAACAAACGTTAAAAACATTGCATATAGGGCTGCAAAAATGGAATATTGCTGTGGCTGCTCTGGTCTAAAGGCACAGAACAAAAAAGTGTTAGAAGCCATGTTCCTTTTTTTTTAACTTCGAAAAGCTGAAAGGTATACAAACACTTCTCCACCTCTGAAACAGAACCTGCAGGTTCAATAGCTAAACTGAGTTATAGAATTCATTTTTCTCTGAAGTGGATGTGATTTTTATTTGTGCTTTCTATGGGATCCTATTTAAGTTACCTTGAGCTTCTTTTCTGTTTGTCACATCATTTAACACAGAAATGCCCTTGTGGTGGTTATTCTTCCCTTTCTGCAGCTGTTCTTCAAGTACTCCATGATCCCATTATTTTCTACAAGTTCAGCTAAACAGTTGGACTAAACTTTCCTGTCTTGTATCCCTGTCCCACTCTTGAGGTGAGAGGATATTTTAGATTGTGGCAGGAACATTAAATGAAAGAAAGAACTCAGCCAAGAGGCTTTAACTGAAAATTGCCCCAGGAGGAAACTGAGGAAGCTGAATCAGAGTGTCTGCATTTTTTTCTTAACAGAATAGACAATTTGCAAGGTTTCAGTTTTGTGACATCTGAGGGAAGATGAATGATGCAGCAAATTAATATGAAGAACAACTCCTTTTGGAGAAGGGAATCCTTCTTGCACACTTGTAAATTGATAAATTGACATGTGACCATGCTATTGTGCAGATATTTTTCAATGTAGAGTCAAAATATATATAGGCAAGAATACTTAAATCAGAAGTGAGTACATCACTGAAGATAGCTCACACATCTTTATACGTGCCATAGGATCACTAGTCTTGAGCTAAGAAACCCTGCCTTGAATAGGAAAAAAAAAAAAAAAATTGACGTTTCAGCTCTAAGTCCTCAAGTCCTCAGCTGAGCAGAATGAGTTCGAACTTCAATTTCCAAGAGCCCAGTGTACTGCTCTGGCTAGTGATTTTCATGCTGAAAGTATCACCTTGTCTAAAGAAACTTTTCCTTCCCCTTATGAAACAAGTGTAAAAGCACAATCTTTTCTCCGTGAGGTTTGAATTTCAAGAAACTACCTTTTTTCTAAAGAGAGTAGGTAATTGCTACCCTTAGAAAACCAGTCTATTTGGACTTCCTTTTGTTTCAATAAATAGCAGGGTACTGAGAATACAACGTGTAGTTGCAACAACATATGTGACTTCTGGTGGATATAAAAAAGACCCATATTCTTAATTTATTATCTCTCTGGGAAAAAGAAATAAAAAAGCATTTTATTTCTGTATGCTTGTGTAAAGACCATCCTTTTTTGGCAATGCCAAATAATAAAGATCTGCACTACTTTGCATACCAAAATGTTATTATTAAAATTTATCTATAAACTATGCCTTTTCACTGAAAGCTCATTACCAAAGTTTTAAGTCTGGTACATATCTCAGGCTTGTAAACAGCCTGAGAGGTGAGAAGCTTGATAGGAACATTAGCTGGCTCACTAAACAGAAATTAGGGATTTTTTTGTCACTATTGCTACAGGCCACTCCTCTGTGTTGTGTCAGGAATCACTGTTAGGCTGTAGCCCTTGGAACACCGCCCTGAAAAACACTGCCTCAAACATGTGCATCAGCACAGACTGCTGAATTAAGCCAGGCAATAGCCAATAATACCCTTAACCACAAAAGGCTGATTTCTAGAGCTCTGCAGGGGAAAGCACGCTCCGTGAATAATGAGATATTGTGGAGTGGGCTGTAAATGCACTGTAACCACCCCATCTGCTGGTGCGGGCTCAGGTTGAACACAGACACCCTGGAAACTTCCAGCTCACACTGAAACAGTACTTTGGCTGGGGTTTGTATCCTGAAACATCTGGAATCAGGCGTGGCTCAAGAGCAGCCCTGGCCAGGTCAGCCCTGGACCACTGGGCGAGAGTGCAGAGGCAGAAACAGTGCTGACTACCTGGTTTGTTCCCAAACCCCTGGCAATGTTACTGACTGCTCATTAGTAAGCAATTTCATCTGTATGCATAAACAACTGTGGCATCTCCACCTTCTGAGGGATGCAGCATGTGGTGAGGATGATGCAATGAAATGCCAGCACTGATCAGCTCCAGCCCACTGCTGTGCCAGCCAAGAAGCTCACGATCTATTAGCAATGTATCGTGACTGCAGTTACTACTGCTAATTGCAGCATTACTATTAGAGTTATGGCAGCATTCCTTATTAACTACTGCTAAATAAATTTATATGGCATGTTTTTATATAATAACTGATCCGAGGTACAGAGAAATGATGGGAGAATATTAAAAACTTATCCGTATACCACCTCGGGGGGAAATCATGATGTTTAGATGCTTGTGATTTTGCTTTACTTTTGTCAGGTAAAGTGAGAGGCAACGACCCATAGAAGACCAAGGTCATGTTTCTCCTCTGCTTAATTGTGGCCAAAATTCCCTGTGACTAATGCAGCTCTTATTTATTATGCTTCCCACCATGGAAGTGCCACAAAGGTAGTTCATGTGCTGCTGGTTATAAGCACAAGAGAGTTATAAGCCAGTTCATACCTTTATGTTATGGATGTGTTCCATTTCTTTGTAAAGACACAAGAGTATGGCACAAGTGACATGAAAACAAAGCCCTACAAACTTTAAATTCTCAGTGAGGAATTTCATTTTATTCTAAAAAAAATAAAAGCAAAGGTGGTGGTTGTTTGCATTCCACACTTCTTCCCTTCCCTGAATTGCTCATAAAACTGAATTCTCCAAAACCCAGTGTAGGAGAATGCTCTCTTTGGAACATTAACACTATGTCACCATTTCATTCTATTCTATTTCAGGAAACAAATATCAAGTGAGCTTATTTTGCTCTCCAGCCATCATTAACTAGTTAAAATATCTTGAGCTAAATATGCATCAAATAACTGCTTTGCAGATCAACTAAGATGTATAAAA
The DNA here is from genome assembly GCF_021018805.1 of Prinia subflava. NCBI lineage: Eukaryota > Metazoa > Chordata > Aves > Passeriformes > Cisticolidae > Prinia > Prinia subflava. The sequence goes on along the minus strand of NC_086247.1, from coordinate 105,563,340 downwards.
AATTTAAGTAGTAACTGAGGTTTGTTACAATAAAAACAATATTGGATATTGAAAAATACAAAATATGTTGTCTATAATATATCAAAATACAATTTGTACTTATTTCATACAGACTGCCTTTTCTGATCACAAAACTCTTGATGGAAATGTCAGACCTCTTCTCTTCAAATCTTCAGGTAAAACCAGGATTTTTTTCCCCTGAATTTCCTGATTTTGCTCTGCAACACCTTTCATACATCAAAAAAAGTCCTTTCAGCACTGTACCTAACAGGCAAATTTTTTGCTTTCTAGTAGAAGTCAATGAGCTATGGGTATGTCTTCAGTGAGCTCAGTCTATCATCTAGGGCAATGATGCTATAGGAGAAAACAGGATTTGCCCTGCTAATTTTAAATGAAATCCCTCCCATTGAGATACCTTGGAAAACACCTAAGTACTTCTGCACTTTAAGTTAATGAAACTGAAGCCCGTGGAGTACTTACGGGACTCTTACAATTATAGACATATTGAGAGGACCACTGACTGAAAAGGCTGTGATGAATCAATCTGACATTTTGTGGCTTTTTTTTTCCCTCACAGAGATAAGCATTTTGGATTTATCCTTTTTGCTGGTGGAGTTGCAGTTAACAGAGATGAATAGATGTACACTGGGCAGGCACCACCTCACCCACCACCCCAAAGCTGCTTGGTCCTACACCATCCACACCATGGACCCATCCTGGCCAGCTCCACCATCCCTGCTCTTTCCACTCCCCCAACCACACGATTGCTCATCTAGGCTTCTCCCAGTTTGTTCACATTTTGTGAGGATAGCGTGAGAATAGCATGACACAGAGTTTTCTGTTATGATCAGCAGCCTAAAAAGTGACAGCTTTGTAAGTCTGACTAAGCTGCTGTTGTCACTGTGGAACTCTCAAAGTTTCCAAGGTATCTCTGAGGACCAGCAGTGTGGAACACATAGAAGATTATCAGGTCTAAAACATAACTGAAGTTGGCAAGGGGGGGTACTGCTGATTTTAATGGGGAAAAATCTAAGCCAGAAAATTCAGGTGCTGTGCAGGCCAGCAGTGAAGGCCGTTTTTGGTTCCTTGGGTTTTTTCCAGATGAAAAAAGGATAGACAAGATGATTAAAAAAATGTAAGTTAACTTTGGTTAGTCTCTGAATTTTGCTTCTTTTTCCTTCTTCTCTCAAGGTTTATTTTTGCTGTTGCATTTTGCCTTGATCCTCCAAGTGCAACAAAACAATGTGTGAAACATCACAAAAAAAAGAAAAAGAAAAGAAAAAAGAAATCCCTCACAAAGGGCATTAATATTGGGAGAGAATTTGTACTTATGTGTGAAGTTAGTCCGTGAAGAAGAATTATGCTTCCTCGTAAGAGTGAGAGAATACATTTTAAGGTGTTCCTTTCTCAGTCTTTAGATATGTATTCTTTAGTTACATGTGCAGAAAAAGGTAAAGGAAATGCCTACATTTAAAGATAGCTGACTAAAGTTTCCAGAGAGGAACATCTTACAAATGAGACCTATTTACATACGAAGAAAGCAATACTGACATACAGTATCCACCCTGCACCAAATGCAAACTCCGAGTTCAGCACAGTTTAGAATTATTCGAAATGCTGATTTGAGAGGTACACCAAGAGATTAAAAGCTTGATCCAAAGCACACTGAAATTGATAATAAGGCCCATGTACTTTGCAATGGGCTTTTGACTATGTATTGTTGCATTTTCATCACAGAGAATGGATTTTTTTTTTCACTGTGGTCCTCTGCAAGCATCTGTAGTTGCAGCTGTACAACACTCTAGATTTTTGTCTTCTAGATATCCACACTAATGTTCAGTTCATCGCCTCAATTCAGACTTTACAACTTGTGCTACCCCCAAATCTTCCCCTTCTCTCAGGACATACTTTCAACTGTGCTTCTGCACTAAGTTCTTTCCCCTTGAGTTCTCACTGCAGCTTCACTGGAAGTAGTCAAATGAATTTATTCACATCCTAGCAGCATTCCCTTTGTGTGTGTTAATGAAGAGCCTGCAGTAGCAGGTTGGCACTAACCCAGCTGAGCTCTTCTTCACCACTTCCAGCCACTGCTGCCAAGTTGCACAAGGCAAATGGCAATGCTTGTGAGTTGTGCTAAAGGAAACAGGAAATCTTTGAGCAAATTTGATCAGGAGGTTAGCCTGAGGGGAGCACAGTATTTCAATCTTCTGAACAGTTGTACTTTCTGACATTCAATCTTCATGAGAAGAAAATCTCAACCATCATATTTCTGAGGGAATGAGACCTCTCACACTACAGATGGGTGACTCCATCAACAATGATGCTTCAAGGTTCATTTCTGCTCAAAGCAGGGAAGGCTAAATGCAATCTGCTGTCATGGACAATAACTTGTAATTTTCCTTTCTCTCTAGACTGGTAAAACTTGATTGTAAAATGTGCTTGACTAACAGTTTTGGGGTTAGGAGATTCATGGCCTGAAGTGTTAGAGGAGGTTTAGGCTGCATATTAGAGAAAGATTCTTCACCTAGAGCATGGTTGGGCAATGGAACAGGCTCCCCAGGGAAATGGTCACAGCACCAGTCTGACAGAGCTTAGGAAGTGTTTGACAATGCTCTCAGGCACATGGTATGACTCTTGGGGTGTCCTGTGCAGGGCCAGGAGTGGGATTCAGTGACCTTTGTGGGTCTCTCCCAACTCAGTATATTCTGTGATTCTGTGTCTGTTCTTTAGGGATTTAGATCCTTTGCTTTGACTGATTCAGAGAGAATCTGTCTCATTTGAATTGTTCAAGAATGTCTGGGCCCTAACAATTGCATCTTTTTATTTAAATAAGACTGATCAGACACACAGTTTTAGTCTCTCTAACTGAGTGGCTAACACCTGAATGGAAATAAGGCAAGCTATCCTCACAGAGACAGCTTACACTTGCATCAATTCTGATAAGTAAAATCATGTATTTGTGCAGTCATTCCTGAAATATACCTAGGAAATGAAATTTTTCACCCAAGTTACCGCTAACAGTGAATGAACAACAACAGGCACCCTGGTCCCCTATTGAATATGGGACTATGTGAATTGGTCATTTTCTGTCCTGAGGTAAAGGCGATGGAGCAGAATAACTCTCCAAGAGAGCCAGCCTAACCACTCCACTCAGCAGTACTACCTCAGCTCCTATTGTGACATTATTCTCTAAAACCTCGTAGTACTCTGTAGCCCAGATCATTTAGCTGGCCTGAGAGAAAATGTGTGTTTTCTTTTCCTGCTTCAGCTGCATACTTCACTTTTATGGCCCATTTTAACAGCCCTTTCAGCTGCATTTAGTCTTTTGAGAAGTCAGACTGATTTTTATCCTGGCCACTAGACATTGCTCAAGATCATACATTATGGACAGTTCTTCACTATCGTCTAAGCCACTGCTGTAGTGGTGGCTGTTTTGTAATGTAAAAGCCCAGCTGTCTGCTTCTCTGTGATAAGTGCTAAAAATGGTACACTGCAATCCAAGCTACTGTAGCATTATAGCCAAAGGAGGATTTCAAATGGCATGGCTGCTGGAAGGAAGGGCTACATACAGCTGCACATATGCACTCCAGTGATCCTTATCATGGGAGGGGAGAATGGCATTTTCACTTTTAAGAAATACTTATCTCCAGAGTGTACTACTGCTACCTTGCTGCCAATTAGTGCTTCCTGGCAATGAACAGAGACCATAGGCTTCTACGCTGTGACATTTGATTAATGACTCTAATACAGAGTCACCTGAGGAAAGAGTGGTGTCATAAACTAGAGAAAAAGGGAGTCAACTGCTGCAGCATTGCCTCTCCTCAATATTTTGTAAGAAAGTGAGGGAAGGAAGTCAGAGGAATTAGAGCTGGAGAATAATGATTACAGCTGTCTTTAGATAGCTCCCCAGAGGGGAGGCTTTGACAGCTTTTGCACGGATGGGGCTATTCCCTTCCCCCATGCAATAGCCTCCATCTGTTAATATACCACTCAAGCAGACTGAATCCCTGCAAAGGAGATGACTTCCCCACAAACCCAGGGACATCTGAACACAAACATTTGTAGCCTTGTAACCTGAACCCCCGACAAGGCAGTTCTGCTCCTGGGAGACATTGAGAACATCATAATAGTCTTGGAGGGGTTGGGACTGATGTACAGCCCTGCTGCTAGCTCATGGCCTGACCTTTCTAGTAGTTTTAATGACTTGGCTTTAATAACTCAGCAAGCCAAAGAAGTAATTACGATCAGGGGAATAATCAGCATCTTTATGTAGCAGACTTCATGTACATAAGGTAAGAAACATCAAGCATGAATGTAAAAGTTTGATTTCTTAATTGAGTTTGATAAATGCAGACGAGATGTCACAATTTGACTAACACACCTTCATCCAGCTTCCAATGAAGCCAAATAGGTAAGAGACAAAAGGAACTACCTAAAGCCCAAACTAGTCTGCAAAACTGCAGAAAAATGACCTTTTTTTTTTTTTTTCCCAGTATTCTCTCATTTACTAGAGTACAGCTTACACAAATATTTGGATCAGTGTATTATATCCAAGCCCCAGTTGTATCCTCTTTTCTGCAAGATACACAAAGGCTGTGTGAGGTTCACAGCCTGAACCATGACAGATTTTTGAGGGCTAAGTTTTATCTCTAAGACTTGTTTATTTACTTGTTGCTACAAATATTAAGTCTTTGTTAAAACTCAGACCTTCCATATGAACAAGCTGTGGTTTTTGACCACAAATTGCTTATGATTTCAGCATCTAAATGAGCAAGGAAGAAGAGGAACTGACACAGAAACTTGCTTATTTCTCAGCTTTTTGCTCTAATAACTCCATTCCATAGAAAAACTATGGATAACAAATCAACCTGAACATTTCATGCTTCCCAAATAGAAAAATGCCATATACGATCTTTAAATGTCACACAAAAGACTGAACAACCTCAGAAAAAGCCTAACCAACAGCATAATCATCCTCAAAGAGTTGAACTGAGGAAGAAAAAATCTTCAAAGGAGCATAACCCAGATATCATAATAGAAATGAGTGCAGAAGAAAACTCAAGGTTTGCACTTTTGTCCTCCTAGCTTGGATGACAGTTTAAGAAACTTATCTCTAAGGCAACAAAGATTCAGAACCAAAACTCATGAGAGCAGCCATCAATATTTCTTCTCCTTGAACATTGCCTAAAGACTTGTGGGTGAAAATATTCATGTCCCAATTGTATCCAGTCCTAGAGACAGCGAAAGAAAAAAATCTGATGGCACAATTTGATTGTGATGACATGGTCTTCTTGGAAATACAATAAAACAGTCATAGATTACAAAATAAATGTCAGCTGTTTAGTATGACACAAGGGCATTTAAGGAGTAGCTCCAATGGCCAAACTCCTGTTATTGCCCTACAGGTTAAAATTAGTTGAAGAAAAGAAACAGGAAATAAGGTTTGTAGTGTGGTTATGAAAAGTGTGTGGGGACAACGGAATTTTGAGGGCAGAGTTGTAGCACTGACCTGAATTAAGAAGAAAGTAAAGCAAGGGAAGTAGAGCATCATTAATAGCTCTTGTGGTGCAGCTCCTCAAAACAAAATCCCTTGATGCCAGAAAGCAGCATTGAGGCAGGCAAGTTGGGAAGCCCTGCCAAGATGGTCATGAACCTTATTAAAGGGACAGGCATCAGGCAGTGGGTGTACTATAATTTGGAGGATAATTTATAATTATCCTTTATTTTGAAGAGAAGCATGCTACAGACAGGTCTTTCAAGTTAGGCAGTAACAAACAATAACACAGAAAATATTCTAGAAGGATGACAGTAAGGAACAACTCCAAAGCGCTAGGATCTGATCTGCCTCACTGCATCATCTCCTAAGACTATGTTGGCTGAGATCCTTAATGCAGTACCTCTGTGGCTGTGAACCCCCCACTAAACAGTTCAAAAGGGAACCATTTCATCCTTTTATAGATGCCACCATGTATTAAAAGATGTGTAACCAGCCAGAACTGCAGGATCTTCTCCTAAGCAACACGATGCACATCTCACCTCACTTTATCACTGCTTTCCCCACAGTTGGACAGGTATGAGGGTATTTCAGACAGGCCATCCACTAGAATACCCTAATGACAGGAATTTTGTAAAATGTCACAGATTATCCAGAATATCCATGAAGAAAAAAAATATTTATTGCTGTGTTTTTTGTTCTACCAAGAGATGTGTTTATTTCCAGGAGTTGTACTGATGTATCTGTATCAGGAGGCAATCCTCTCAGGCATTCAGGCAGTGCATGAAGATTTTAGCTGTCAAGGAAAAATACTTCTCATGCTGCATAATGCATCAAAGATTTGGTGCACTCTTTATTTTTCTCTAGGATGATATTAGGGGACTCTTTCTTCAAAGCAGTCACTGAGGTCAATGGTTGATCTGTAAATCAGACTGTATAAATATTCCCAAAATTTAGCCCTTTAAAATAACATCCAGCTAGTAATATATTCTGAGGCAAGAAGTTAATTGTTTCCACAATCTAGAAATGCAGAAACTGCCATTATTTCCTGAAGATTGTTTTCATACTTTGGATATTATACTTAGTGTCAAATTGACTATGATTTATGTCAGGCATGTTGTATGTTCGTGTCAGTGCTATCCTCCCATGAAACAAAGCCCTCACTCAGGAAAAGAAAGTCACCAAAAAGGATGTGCACAGCTGCTTTCCTGCCCTTGACAGAGACATAGGGGTAATAATGCTTGCCAAAAAGTGATTGGTCATATGGAGTAATGGAAAAAAAAATTGGTCAAAACTATTTCTCCAGTTTTCCAACCACACTGTCTCCTTCACAAACCTCAAAGCCTCATTTACCCTTTTTCCGTTTTATGTGAGGAAAAATTCATGAGGCTCATGAGACTTTAACAACAAATTAATTAAGATGAAAAATAAGACTGAAAAGCTTTGCAGACTTGGTTCAGAGCATCTTTTTATCTCTAATTTATCTAATCATCATTGTCCAAGGACTTGAAATAAAATTTTCATGGAATCAGTTATTTCACTCTTTAGGTCAAAAGACACAGCAATTACTGTTTTATTGTTTCCCTGCCTCCTCCACTATTCACTTAGGGCTCAGTACTTTGGAACAACAAAGATGAAAACTGAATCCATTCAAAGTTTTTTGAACCTGAAAATCTGAAGTCTCATGTAATTTCAAAGCTGATTCATGTTAAAGCAGGATAAAACTACAGCCCTTAAAGCTGGAGCAAAATCCCAAACACACAGAAGTCTGAGTTCTTATAGAGACAGATGAAGCAGCCCCAGCTTCCATACAAATCCCCAGATTTTATTTCTGGGAAGGCAGGTTGGAAGTCTTCAGATCTAATGGAGACTCACTTGAGGCAGTGAAATAATTGAGTTTTGATGTAAGTGCAGAAAATATATCAGTGGCAAAATGAAAACAAACATACGCTCCCATTCCCAAATCACTGTTTGTAAAGTACTCAAAAAAAAGAAAAAAAAAAAAAAAAAGAAAAAAAAGAAAAAAAAGAAAAAAAAGAAAAAAAAAATTATATTCCAAACTGGACATTAGAACTCCTGCAAAGGACAAAACCCCCAAAACTTCTGTTCTATAGTAGAGAATCTATGCATCCATGATAAAGAGATGGTGAGAACCATTCCTAAGAAAGATCACTATTATTTAAAACCATGTGAAGCTGAATGTTCTGTGAAACTCGGTTATCAAGTTTCGCCTTCCTGTTGTTTATACTGGCACCTTTCTCCTGTCCCTCTCTGACTTTCTACAAAATATATTTAGAGCCAGAGTAGGTTCTTGTCTGTAAGACATCTAACTTTATCCTAACCAGACAGCCCATCTCAGAATCAATTTTAAATAATCTAATAAGTAAATTACAGTAATAGTAATTTGGAAGTTGCAACATGCCAAGAGTCGTTAAAAAGAAGGACTTGCTATTGTACAGTTTTCTCATTTTAGGAGACCTAGGAAGGAGCTGACTCTCTGTGGCGTGGGCTGAGATATGAGAGACATCTATTGTCAGCAACTTTAATTATGTTTCAGGGTTCATTAAATTCATGAGGTACCAGTGATCTGACTGTTCTTTCCTCTGGCATCTGTGAAAATCTGAGTCCAGCTTCATAATGATAAATCTTTAGCAAACTTTGCTGCAGTTTTATCAATGTACAGTTAGAGTCAAGACTTCCCAACAAATTTTTGATAGACTATTACAACTTGGAGGCCTCAAATTCACTTCTGCTGTCATTTTTACCACTGGACAAGATATGAGAACCCTGGGAGGATATGAGAAAAGCCCATTATCAGCTGTGTTTCACTCACTATATGTAGCATAAATGCAGCTTGCATTGACAAATCAACAAATCTTAATCTCCTGGCCTTGACTGGGTGATTACTGGAGAGCTGGATTAGCCAGATTACATTTTGATAAAACTTTCTCACCCCATACTCTTTTATTAACTTTTTCTTTACTAAAGTTTGACATCCCTATATAGAAGACAGATAACATGGACATCCTTCATCAACCCCGATACCAGGCTTGATTGAAACTATCCCAGAGGACTGTGTTTTTAACCAGTTTTTTGAGGAGCATGCAGCCTGAAAATAAAGCAAAAGAAAACATAACCAGAAAACAAACAACCTTTTCCTGAAAAAACAATTACTTTGGATCACTCTATTCACATTTACTGTGTATTTGTTTTGAATATATTCCAGAGGGGACATGGTTACTTATGCCAACATTGCCAAATGCTTAATTGCACAAATGCTTCCATCTGGGGGAAGGAAAGATTTAGAGGCTGTTTAGCCAAAACAAATTATATTTTAATTCTGAGATATGAATGCATGTGCTTGGGAGGTCTCAGCTGTAAAGTCCAAAGAGCTTTTCAAATGTGGGAACCCCAACAGCTTCTGAAGTGGACTGATAGGTTGACTGCAGGAGCAATTATCAGAGACAGTGGGCCAAACTTTCCCCAGTTTATTTCTTCTGAAATGTGACTGGATTCCTGGCACAAGAGCTTCCACTCCCTTGCGTGGGGCTGTGACAGTCTCCAAGGAGTTCTGGGCCCACAAATAGAAAACATTTTCATCTTCACAACAGACCATCAACTTGTAGTGCATTGTATTTTAAAGAATCTGTATTATTTTAGACAGTATCACACTTTACACAGCCAAAAATCATTTACTGTTACATTCTGATATGTATAATGTAGACAGAATGCATCTTAGTTTAGCTATTTCTAGCACCAAGTTTAGGCAAAATGCTAAACATTTCTTCTGAAATATTTCAAAACAAGTATGAGAGTTCACAGAACTAAAAAAAAATCTGTTGCAGATTGCTACAATATTTAGGCATCAGGCATATTGCAGCTAACTATATATTTTTGATGCAAAGCAGATTAAATGAGAGAAAAGATTGCCAACTGTTCATCTTGAAACAACCTCCTTTCAAAAACAGTAGACAGCAAAGAAGTACTACACTTCTCTTTATACAGGTATGGAAGTCAAGGCATGAACACATAAACAACGTAAACAATAATTAGATAAAATATAATAGTATAATATGATATATGATGTAATGTAATGCAATGCAATGCAATGCAATGCAATGCAATGTAATGTAATGTAATGTAATGTAATGTAATGTAATGTAATGTAATATATACCAGTAGCAAATTCAAAAGCAGAGTGCATGTTTCCTAATAACCATTCCTGTGCTAGTTAATGTAAAAAAACTGCCAAAACCCACAACAAAACCCAAATTAACCAACCCAGGAATATGCATCCAGTTAGAGGTCAGACTAAATATCGTGAAGCTGGCATAAATCAGCATCCTTGAAACAAGCAACACTACTCCGTCCAACAGATCCCACACTTGGATTAAGGCTTTTAGGGGCAGTACTGGCAGGATGACACCCAAGTTGACACCTCCAGCTAAGGATCTGATCTGTGTGCAGGTTCAAGTAGTAAAGAGTCTGAGCCAGAGGAGAGGAAATGAGTCAGTGAATGCAAATTCCATGGTAATATGGCAAAGAAAAAGTAAAAAGAGTATATTTTAGAGAGTTTGAGACAAACTGGTATAATCACTCTCATGTTATGCTGGGTAATTGGAAAGGAGCCACAAAACCTTTAAACTTCATATACTGTGTCTCTACCACTCATTTTTATTTTGTTTACAACTTATGTTTCCAACTTTTTGTCATTTGTTTGTTTGTTTTTTATTCTCCAGCTCATTCCATATTTTGAAATCTTTGTTACTATGGAAACAATTAGAGAGTTGGTCTACTCATAGCCTAATGATACCTCAGAGCACAAAAAATAATAAGGGAAGGGTTTGGGGCAAAAATTGCTTAGGATTGAAATCATAAAGCGGTGTAGGACAGTCTACTGCCTCCCTTTTTGCTCTCTAATTCACTGCTGATAAAATCAGAAAGGTTAGTTTACTCAGTTTAAATAGGTGCCTTTTCCTGAAGCGAATTACAGAAGTACTGGCACAAGGACAATACAAACACAAAAACCAGGGCTGTGCCACCTCAGTATCTGGAAATGAGCAGCAGCTGGGCGCAGCAGAGCATTCTGCTGGAGAAAGACCTTCCTGGGCTTTGAGGCATGATAGTATAAATGTTACATACTAGCAAAGTAAATTTGCTCTGGACTGGTCTTTGGGTTTCACCGCAACAAGCAAGAAATGGCTCAGGTCTAGGTTACAATTTTTTTTTTAAATTTTCACAATAAGGGAGCTACATACTTACTGCTTATAAGGGATGGTGTCCAAACATTGTGACTTCCAAAACCAATGCAATGAACCTTTTTGGAGTAAATGTTAGAATACCCTTGATGTGACTTCAGTTGACACAGGATGAATTCTCATCAGGGTGTTTTAACAGTTCCACTAAACAGAGGTTTGTACTTCAGAACACAGCATTGTTTATTTTTTTTTTTTTTTTTTTAGTATCATTGTCATATGGCACTTAGCCAAAAAGCACAGCTACCCTGACAAGTACCCTGGAAAGGGCCAAGGAGCACACTGAAAAACTAGTCCCTGATCTTCTGTAGCACTTTACTGCTAGTTCTCTTACCAGCTCAGTTCCAAACTGCTCCTGCCACCTCCCCTCAAAACTAATACACTATAGAAAGAGCTAGCTTTAAATTCTGTGTATATGATGCAGTCAGTTCACATGACTTTGAGGCCAGGGATTTATCTGTCTCCTCTTCCTTCAGTGAAGTAGATACAGCCGTGCCTTTCCTATCACAGGGGCCACCAGAACATTTATGTACATAAGTACTTAGCTCCTCCCCAGGGCACATAAAACCGGTTGCTTACAGCCCAAAGAACAGCAGATTCAAAACCTGGTCACAGACAGAAATTCCAACCGAGCTCCCAAATGAGCCGGAGGTGCCCCCTAGGGAACCACGGACTTAAAGAGAAGGTGGAAAGGTATTTTGCAAGAGAAGCTGGTTTTGCCCAGCAGCAGCAAGATCCTGCCACAGCTGTGGAGAACTTTTCATCACAGGATGAAACCCTGTGGCAGTATCGTAGTACATCTACTTTAGATGCTGCTAAAATTGGTTTACTTCAACTAGAAGATATTACTATGTGCAAGATGGCTATAAGATCTGATTTGTTTCATATGAAAAGGAAAGAAATCATTTAGTCACTGTCAGTTGATTATTGCAGAGTTTTTTGGGTGTGTGGCAAGAACTTGTTTATTTGTAATATGTGGAATGATGCTTAAGAAGACAAATGTATCAAATTCTGTTTTCTCTCCATCCTAGTATTTTCCTCCACTATAATTTCTCATGGTTCAACATTAAAACAAAATTTTTTCAAGGATGCCTTTCTGCATGGGAACTTTTTCTTACTTCATTTCAGACCTGTCTGTTCAAAGGCAATGGATTTTTAGGTGTATTTATTATCTTCCACTATATATGCCACTTTTCTTAAAGTCTTTCTTCATTTTTACTAACTTCTAGTCAGCAGGAAATCCCCTGAGCTTTCCTGCAATACTCTAACATATTGAATCTTATTAACTAGTGATACTTTTTTACTCCCAGAAAAAGAATTGATTCATTAAATCCACTTTGACTTCACTGTGAGTTTGGAGTGAATAAAAAATATAGGTAAGAGTTCTGGAAACACTGCAGAAGTCAATTTCTCTGCGACTTTGAGATGTAAGTGGAGTTCTTCATCAGAAGGAAGTAACTTTTGGTTTGGTGTTTTTTCTGTTTGGTGTTTGACAGTCCAAATATAGGAATGATGCCCTGGACAGCAGGCAGGAGCAATTCCAGCATTCTTCTCAAAAATGCAAACATGCACTGAGGGAGATGGGTACTCTTCACATAATTCCCTTTTTGCTGATCAGGGGAAGAACAACTGTGGAAAAAAGCTCAAGAAATGAGCTCAAGATACAACCTGAACTTTTCATTGCTTCTAAGGGTGCAGTCATGATGCTCTGCAGAGGCTTCGCCACAGCCAATGGTGGATTTGCTGTCACACAGTGAAAAACATAGAGCCATATATGCTTTCCTTTTTGGAGAGCCATAGGAACAAACAGCTTCTTTGGAAATAGATTCAACAGAAACAGGTCCTTCTTGCTGAGGGTGGGATATCAGTGTCAGAATTTTAAAGACTGTGTCACTCAAAGATCTAGACAGTTCCACCAGTACCAACAAAGTCTGTTCTGGTAGGTGAGGTGAGCATCCTTCAGTGTCAGTTTCATACCTACCAAAAGGACTTGATGTGATTAGTTTGCATGTAAAATCAGATGATCCTGCTTTTATTTCACACTGAATGAAAATGTAACAATTACGAAAAAAGTCAAATTTGCACATTTACATATTCCATGTAATCAGGAGAAATAGAGGCATATTCAGAAGCAGTGAGTGGTATCACAGACTCTGTATGACTTGTATTATTCTTGTGTGACATTTCAGTACACTTTCTCTGAACTAAATTAAAAGTCATAAAATTATTTCAATGAATTTCATACATAGAAAACCTTTTTGCATGGAAATCTATATTTTGCTGGAGAAGTGATCTTTATCTCAATAAGTAACACTTTGGATGTAAGATCAGAACTCTAACAGCATCTGTCCTCTCCCTATAGACTACAGCAGGTGCCTGGATGCCCATGCTAGGTTACATGCTTTGCTTTTAGTGGCTAATATTGAGGTGAATCTCACTTAGAAGGCTGCAAGCATAAAAAAATTTTAGGTTCAATTTAGAAGCTCAAAACTGGCAGGCAAGGAGACTCTGGAAGCCTGAGTGGTTTTGAATGTTGAAAAAATGCAAACCCAGAAACTCTTCCTGAAAAGCAAACTGATTTGGCAACTATGTTATTGTACGTAATTAAACAGAAGCCTCACTCTCTCCTTTTTACTGAATTAGGTAGTCTGGACACAGATAATGACAGGAGCAAGTTTGAAATCTAAGAATGAGAGGAAACATGGAAAATATGTCTGGGAGAATCCTTGAGAGGATATCTAATTCCTCTCTTGCTTCAGAGAAGAATCATATCCCGTCTTACACCCAGACTGTGCTTTGTCAGACACGGATTCTGCTTTTAACACCATCAGCATTGAAATTCCCATACTCTCCCTAGGGAAGTTATTCCCACATTTCACTGGCTATCTTAAATGCTAGGAAGATTCCATATAATCAATTCTGAATCCTGAAATTTACTTCTCGTCTCTTTGATCGTCTAAATGCATTCTCCTCTCTTTTGCAACACCCTTGTATGTGTTTAGGGAGTGCTGTCACAAGTTCCTTTAATCATTGTCTCTTTGGAAGAAGCAATCCTAGCTCTGTCAAGAAGTTCTTGATTGTCAAGACCAAAAAACAGCATTCTCCTCTTGCAGCTCTCCAGTGCATGTTGCAATGTGCTGTAAATGCATGTTCTTCCAATTAACGAAATTTCATCTAAACCAAATTGCTATTCAAATAACCTATTAAGACTATTTTGTGCTATTGACTCTGAAGTATTCACTACTGATTAAAGTGACCTTTTCCATGAAGAGGAATGGAAATGCAGAGTGCTTCAAAGTCAACGAAACAGTAATAGGTCTCATTCAACTCTTATTTTGTCTAGCTTGAATTTCCAGTAGCTTGGAAGTACTAAGGAAGAAAACAGCTCAACATGACCATGTGGAGACACAGAAAAGAATTGAATTAAATACTCTAAATAAATTTAGCAGCAATGAGATACTGATTTTGCTTAGGTAAGCAAGGAATAGGAGAAAACACATCTGATTTCCTTGAGATCCTTAATGAACTGTCCAAGTTAAATTTGTTTATCATGTTATGAATAATTGCATTTCCAAAGTTAATTAAATAAATTACAGCTAATTAGTATACATAACAGGCTAATTTGACAGAAAAAATATTAATACATAGATCCAACAACAAGTCACTGTAGTAAATAAAATTGTGTCATCAACCCCTGCATTTTCTCCAAGTCTAGAACATGTTTTGATTTTGTATCTGGAAGTTGAATACTTTCCTCTTTCATTTCCCATAAGATATATTGTGCATTCAGAAATTCTCCTTTTTCACATTCTATCTATTCAGTGATAATGTTCTAGGCCTTGCTTTAAAAAGTTGTCTTCCTCCCTCAAACTGACACCATCTCTTCAAATATCTAAATTAAACTAACATGTCCTCAAAAAAAAGTTTCTTACTCTACAAATCGGCACCTACATATGAAAAAACCACAACTTTTTAAGAAGTGTCCATGTCAATACTCTCTCTAGCATGTAGAGACTCCAGACTCTTTTTCTACAATTGAAATCTCTTATATGCATCTTTTTGAGGTACTCTAGAGGTCCACTCTTAGAAGTTTATTACTTGAATGTAGGATTAAGAACCCAGCCATTGGGGAACAAATAAAAATAAGTAAAACCTTTTAGTCAAACTTTTAATTGCGTTTGCAAAGCTTTGGATTTGTATGAAGTAAGATTTCTTTATATCGAGTTTGACCAGGGACATGAATGCCTGACACAAAACTGCAGCTAAGTTGTTTGGAGGAGACCTCTGGAGACTATTTAACAAACTAGTGGAGCGGGACCAATAGAAGATATAGGGGTCAACTTTGCTTTTCTTTGGCATGATGGAATTATCAGAAGTTGGAGAATAAAATTTTTGGAACACGGAATATATACCAGAGTGGTGTTCATTTGCCTGACATTACAAATGTCCCGTGTGACTAGACTAGACAATAAAAATGTGCTGTAAAGAGAATTACAGAGACATAGCTAACGTTTCCATTTGGGAATACATTTTATAGGTATGACAAGGAGCTTTAATTACTGCTTCTTATTAAGGGCTATTTAGGAAAGCATACATGTTTGTTAACTCTATTGATTGTTGAATATTCTGCTGTTCAGAAAGGATTCATGGCACAGAAGCTTAATCTGGGTGCTGGGAAAGGACGTGGAACACAATACATCAAGTTAATGGAGAGTATGAAATCATCCCCAGGTTGTAGTATAGGCCAGAACAAAACCACCCTCTTGAAACTAGATTCTGGAACATTGTACTGGAAGCATTGTACTGGAAGCAGTGCATGGCATTGACTGAAGGGGGACCCAGTTCTAATAGCATAAGTAGCTCAACACAAACCCAAAACCAGAGGAGTAATAACATGTGAACACAGAAATACACCTTAAAACCTGAGGCAATTTCTGAGGCTTTGTTCTCAGCCTGCAGTAAACCACAGTTTAAGACTTCCACAGGACTTATATAGATTTATCAATATATCCTGGAATTGAGCATAATGCCCTGCATTTGCTGCCTGAGGGGCAAAACACAAACTTGCGCCAACAGTGTTCCTCCCCTTGTCCTGTCTCATCAAAATCTGGTATGATGATGGAGAAATTTTATGTATCAGTAATCAAGAAATTCATCAGGAGCCAGTTCTGACTGCAGGCAAATAAAAGAGTGTCAGGGTATTTTAATGTCATCCAAAAATTAAGTGGTTAAACAATAGTGACACTTGGACAAAATAAAAACTAGCATTTGCCAAGACATAAATAACTAAAGTAAAACAGTTCATTTAAAATTTGTGATAGTGCCTTCCTGGATAGTAGTAAAAAACATGGGAAAGCTGATTTTCCAGTAAATAAAAAGCTGTGGAAGGAATTTAATGAAAAAGAGGACCTAAAATTAATATTACCCATGAGAACAACTAAAGATTTGAAGACTAACACTCTTAGTAAGAGATGCCAGAGCATTCCAGCTGTATGCAGAGAGAACAGATTGTTTCAAGGCAAATTAGTGCCATACAAAGTTGAGTTGCCAGTATTGGAAAATCATGAGTCATTAATGATTTTCAGGTAAAATAAAAGTGTGAGTGAGTGCTAACAGAAAAAAAAACCCTAAACTGAGAGGGCTCTTTTAATGAGGGATAAAACTGAAAAACAAGGTGGTGAACAAGACCTAAATCACAGTGAATATGTGAGTATCTGTATTTCAATGTTTTAGAAAAATGAGAGAGAACACATCACAAGTCTAGTACAAGATAATTACAGCATCTGAGTGTGAAAAGTCTCATTCTATTATATGAGCATAAAGAAAAAAAGAACCTTCAGGAGTCATACATATGAACATCCATTTGCTAGCCTTGGCCATGTCACATGATGGCTGCTCCAGACTCAAATTAATCACTACATTTTAAACTCAGGCACTACAGCTGTCTGTAAATAATAGTCCTGAAAATTCCATTAATTATGTACTTGAGATGGTGGTAAAATTTGGGCTGAACAGAAGATACTGTATGATATAAAAAATGCCCAAAATCCCACATTAGAAAAAATAATTAGAAATATGTTATTTTCATCTGCTGGAAAAGAGAATAACTTTCAGTTTAAGTGTTCTAAAACTAAAATTAGTTTTCAATTTTTCATTAAAAACATGGACTATTTCAGAATAAAGGCACAATCCACAGAAACTTCAGCTAAAGGTGCTATTTTCAGTAAAAACAATTGTCATATAAAAATTTTTACTCATATGCAGAGTTTACCTTTAGAAATATTTAAACGTGATTTTGAAAAGGATAAGTAAGGGAGATTAAAGACTTCTAATGTCAAATACTGTCACCCTACAAATTTTTGTGACTAGTACTTGATGGTTTTTAGGATTTCTTTGCTTGACAGTGCCTAGACCTTAGAATCTGCCTACAACAGTAAAGGTTTATTTCATGTTCAAGCCTCTCAAACATTCCTTGATGGTGATTAAAAAAACCCCAAAACCCAAAAACAAAAAAACAAGATGGAGAAAGAAAAAAAAACCCCACAACTCTTGGCTTCTTACACTAATGAAAACAGAACCAGCATTGGAAGAACAAATCTGGTCAAACCCTGGGAAATGAGATCCCTTCCAAAACTGGGTACCATCAGTCTGTTGGTTGCATGGAGAGAAGCACAGGAGCAACTGAAATGCAGGAGAGATGCAGTCTTGTAACTATGAGTAAAGAAAGGTAGCTCCATGGGAACAAATCCCTACCCCAGATATTACTCAAAAAATGGGGTGACAAAAATGAGTATGAAGACTGATGAGTGGAAAAGCAATGAAAAAATGGATAAAAGAAAGCAGTATTTCCCCCTGTGTCAAATCTGTTTTCACCTGTCTGGCTTTACTTTATACTACCATATGGAAAAGGCATGCATGGCTAAGTGTTTTCTAGCATTCATCTGAACAAATGTAACTAGCAAGGCTGCAGAGAAATTGAGAGGGAAATGCCTTACCTTCTTTTCACATTCTGCAGAAAATATTAGACTATGTGTTTCACAGACTGAAACTCCAGGCTTAGAAGAAAAAGGGTATTTCCCTACTGAGATGTCAGAAGATTCTCCAAAGACCTGCAAGACCAGAAAGGATTCAGATTGCATTAAAGTATAGTAGGGACCTGGGCTCCCAGCTGTCATTTGAATTTGAAATCTCCCATGTGATCATAAGGCTCTATTCAAATGTACATATACATATTTACTTCACAAAGTCCAGAGATGCTCAGACTAACTCCCAAAGCAGCTCTGCAGCACAAAAATTCATGAGCATGCTCCACAGCAGACTGGAGTTCTTGTCATCATCTGCAGGAGCAGATCCAGGCACCACTAAATGATTAGTGCATAAAAAAAGACAATACATTTAGAGAACACTGAAGTAAGAAATGTCTGTTGAGAAGCAAGCTGGGATTCAGTACCTGAAAGTTATTCTCAGGTGAAAATACACATCTTGTGAGTTTCAGAACTGCCAAGTAAATGTGATTTGTTCATCTGCAAAACATGCAGATTTTTCTCTAGTGCATCAGTAATAGTGTCTTCCAAAAATTTTTGTGGTGACAGCAGAACTTTAGCCACCCAATTAAAATTGGGACAACACATTTGTACAGATTTTTAAAAAGAGAGAAAAGAAATAGTCATTCCAGAAGTGTCCACTATTAAAGGGCTTACACACACATCACCCCACCCTTTCCCCCCTGGAGTGGAAGGTTATACATGTGACTTCGACCACTATGCCCTGCAGGCACCCTGCAAGGGACCATCTCCTTGCAGGAGATGCAGGATCCAGTCTCAGCCAAATGCACATTGGCCAAGCTGGTGCCACAGGGTTATGTCTGCTCTGCAGCCCTCAGATAAATCCCGTCAACCTATTACCAAAAAAGAAGGTTTGAGAGCAGACTGTCCTCTGATTCAAACTATGCATGAAGAGGTACTCATCCCCTCAAGCACCTGGCTTGGCCACCCGAAGTTGCCATTGCCCTTGCACTCAGTGCTTATCAGACCAGATAGGAGGTGGCCATTTCTGCAAGTCAGGCAGGCAAGATCTCTGAGCAGCAAACAGAGATGCACGGAGCCTGAATCTAGGAGCACTCCTGGGCCTCGGGGCACAACTGGACCGTGTTAACTAATGAGTACTATTGATAGAATCTATGAACCCTCTGATGAGTCGTGTTACTTATTTGTGCTAATTTCTGTTGTCCTTGGAGAGGAAATGCTGTCTTGTTGTGTTACTTTCACCTTTGTTAAGTGTATCCTGGCGAGTCATTATTTTTCCTTAGTAGGGGAGTATATCAAAGTATATGGGACTTGCAAAGAAAGCTGTTCACATAAAGAGTAAGACCTTATTTTCCCTCAGGATCTTGCCAAATATCAATATTGGTCTACCATAACTATAAAAACAGCAGACTACAGAAAGCAACACTAAGTGATGGTGAAGAGGAGCGAGAGAGCCCTCTCTATTGTCCTGAAACTCCCAAAGACAGAGAAGGGAAAGCAAAGCTATTCTGGGAATGAGCAGAGCAGACAAGGCAGGTCTCCAAGGTACAAGAGATGCAGAATGCAGAGGTCTCAGAGCTTGAACACCATTGAAAAGGAACACTGTGCTCACATCAGACTCTGATGTTCCGTAAAGGCTTTAAATACAAGAACTTGCTGAGACCTTCTGGACTGAGCAGACAGCCTGTATTTTGAAGAGTTCATACAGCCAGAGATATGTTCTCTGTCCCTGCAGCAGAGAACATTCATGGGCTCGTGCTGCAGACATGTTTAAAATTTAGCTGCCTCATTCTTACCTCTTTGAGCAGAAGATGATGTGCTTGGAATTTACCTGGACATTTTTTTTAGCATTTCATCAAAACAAGTGAAAAAAAAAGATATACACAGAACATATTGTCTGATCTGCAATGTCAGTGCAAACAGAAGAGATATGTGAAGTAGTCTGGGTCAGGCTGTTTCTGGAATCAAACCTTGTTTCTGCTCGACACACTGAATTCCTTTCATATCACAAATGCTCCTACAGAAAAGAATTTGGTTTGGCTTTGTTGTAAATGAGTGTATACTGAAGGTGTTTCCTATGAATAACCCACAGAACCATTATGCAGTAATAAACCCAGATTGGACTTGACATCAAGAGCCATTTCTGCAAAATACTTTCTCTTTATTTATATCTCCATGTTTTCTCTCCCTTTTTAAGAGAACTTTTGTGAGCATTTGAATCTTGGAAAATAGCTGTCACTGGTAAGAAAAGTTTGTTTTATTTGTGGATGACAAGCCTTATATCTGCACAAATCTTCTTTTTATCTCTCTGTCCACCCTGTCATTTCATTTAATATTTCATTTGTAAGTAAACAGAAGGTTAATACCTAAGAAATAAGAACATAACAACATAATAAGCAATTTGACGCAAATCCATCTGAAATATTTTCACAGAGGATGTTGCACAGATTTATAAAATCAGAAATGAAGAGCCAGCAGTGAGGAATAAGGTAACCAGGAATAAGCAACTAATTGCCATTTCATTCCACCTTCAAGTCCTCCTAGAGCAAGACCCAAGGTGGAACAGTTGATTGCCTAAAGGGGAAAAAATGACTATCTCACATTTATGACCTTTCCATATTACCAGGTAGTTTGTTCAATATTAACTCTTTCCCATCTAAGACCACTGGAAACATCACATTCTCTGTGACTGAACAACCTATTTGAATCCTTTTTTTCTATAACACTCAGAGATTGTGGGGAAGGGGAGATGGGCTGAAAGAGGAAGGATTTGCCACACTAATGTTTGTCTGTAAAACATAAAAAGAAAAAAAAAGTACAGTTTTTGACTGTAATGAATCTATCTCCAAGAGACCAAGGAAGAGGAGAGGATACAGATTTCATTAGTGCACTCTTGAATTCTTCATCACACTCTGTTAAAAATTAAGACAAGGAAACAGCAGCTTCATAGCAAGTCATGAGGCTATGGATGTCCATTTTTAAGGCCAGAAGGCACTTTTACTTGAATATACATTGTCATGATCATTAAAGGATCAGTTCATTGAAAATAAGACAGAAACACTCAATGCTGAATTCTAGCAATGCCAACCATCTAACTATGTCAAAGCAAAACTTTCAAATCGTCTATCTTTGCAAGTGGTTTGATTCTTTTAAGGAAGGGAGGGTAGGGGGAGGGAGAGCAGGAGAGGAATAGCCTAATGTTTCTAACCTTTCTGTAAGTATATAGTAGAAAGGGCTGTCCGTGTGAGTCACTGTGTGGGTGCTGGCAGAGCGCTGCCGAGTGGAGGAACAGCGGGGGCGGAGGGAAATTGCGTGAACTCATTGATGGCTGCTTACATAAAGAGGAATTACTACACAGCCAGCACTCTCTCTGCGCTACTACCGCCTTTCTGGAAAGTTACACAAAGCCCAGATTTTCTACTTACTCCTTGGGTTTGTCTGCTATTGTAGTGGGCAAATGCCAATCAGAGGCTTATGTGAGTCACAAAATAAACTCCTGCACCTTGCAGCCCTTTTTCTCAGTTTCTTATATTATGTAACATGTCCATCAGTAGAAATGTTATAGCAAAATGTAGGCATTTTCCATATTACAGTTACCTTTTTAGTGACAATTTTGAAATGCTCTACCTTCCAGTGATAAAAAACCTTATTCCCTCTTTTTTAAAAGCTCCGGTACATTTTGGAAGTATTTTCCTTTTTGCAAACCTCTGTTCTCCACTAAGGTTTCTACAATTCTTTTTTTCTCCCTGCAGACTTAAAAATTCAGAACTCTTTTTTGGACAAAGTTTCAGTAACATAGCATATGTTGATTTGCTTGTTCCTTTCATCATCCTTCCTCTTCAATCCCAGACAACCATTTGGCAATTTGATTTGAATTCAGAAGTCACTTCTTGGTTTTTTGGTGAAGGTTAACAAAAATTGGACTTACAGTACTCTAATATGCACCTGTGAGAAGATGGTCCTCAGTGTCTATTACAAAAAGCATGTCATTAACCCCCAAGGCACAGGATTATTAGAACATTTCTTATTTTATGGACACAAAACACATTCTTATAATTTTCATGGTTAAGCAGGAACTGCAGGATTAATTTCTTTGTACTCAAAGTAAAATATAGACTTAAATGTATTAGCAAAATTTCTGAACCCATGAAAGTCTCTTCATTCTTGCCACACTTTTTTGGTGAAATTAGTCATTGTTATCAGAAGAAGAAAACCATAACAGAAAATTAAATATGCCACGAACTGTAGATGTTCAGATAAAAGAGATTCATAACTTTTAAACAAAGTAGCACATGTGGAAGCCACAGTCAGTTTTATAAAAAGAGCTACCTAGTACTACTCTTCTAGTTGTGACTGCTCAGCTACTTCCTTGGAGTTTGCAGTTTCCTATGATGGAGGAAGGTCCTGAGCACTGTGGTGAAGGCTGGCCAGGAAAGTCAGGTCAAATGAAATTGCAGCTCCTTTCTTTGTGAAGGTGGAACTTAAGTAAAACTGAAGCATTCTTGCAGAGA
This sequence comes from Prinia subflava, assembly GCF_021018805.1. Lineage (NCBI taxonomy): Eukaryota > Metazoa > Chordata > Aves > Passeriformes > Cisticolidae > Prinia > Prinia subflava. The sequence continues at coordinate 105,541,055 of NC_086247.1, read as the reverse complement.
GATACCAAAAATTTCATTAGAAATTTTGAGCTCTAGGAAAATTCTTGTTGAAGATCCAACAAATATTTAAACAAAGTTTCTAGAAAATTAGAACAGCATCTGCGTCAAGTCAATGAAAGACACAGGATAAATATAATTTTAAAGTCTGTGGGATATGCAGAGCTCTTGTTGGTGCCAAAATCTCCAAGCTGCTCTGAATCTGCCACTTAAAGTCCCTGTACAATTCTCCCCAGACTCCACCCACAAAGACTTAAAATCCTTCTTTTTTTTCTAAACCTTCTCATCTTTCTAGAAACACCTTGAAACCCTTCTCAAGACAGCTTTGAGGAGTTGTACCAAGACATGCAGACAAATGACAGACATCTACAATGAACAAACACAGTACAAACCTGGGGAGAAAAAGCCCATGTTTCATATTAAAGGGAAGAGTTCTCCCATGCACATATCTGTAAAAGGCAATGGAGGGCTGGGTCCTGAATTATATCATTAGCATTGTTCAATAAGATAATTTCAGTTAATAGATTTTTTTTTTCCCCAATTAACTTGTATCACCTCAGTATTAATAAGTGGACTTCAATCGTCTTTATGTCACTATGCTTATAACTCTTTAAATGCCAGAAAGCAAGCTAGACAATTTTATTTCCATAACTGTTTTCAAGCCATATACTGGCTCAAAAGCTTTGTTATTTTTGTTTTATGTATGAACAACCTTAAACACTAAGAGTTTAAATGATCTGGCTCAAAATCACATGGAAAGTTGGTGGCAGAGTCAGATTTTTTGATCCTTAGATTTTTCCTCTTCTGAAAATAATGTGTTTAATAATACAATGATCATATTGATTAGCTATTACAATCAAAAAGTAAATGTCTGCTGCTCCAGATGGCAGCCTCACTAAACTGCTCTAACATGCCTCAGGAGAAAAAAATGTTTGCCAGTACTCTCTAATCCATTACTTTAGTAACAGAAGTATAAAAATAAAAGCTTTTTTTCCCCTAGAAGAACATCATTACAGCCACATGTCATAGAAGACTAAGTTAGCAATGCTTTGTATCCTCACTGAGTAGCATGGAAATGGGGGTCAGTGAAGGACCACTGGGTGTTTGCTGGTAGCTCTTAAGTGAAAGTAATTTATAAAACCTGGCATGTAGCTGTTGTCCTGAGACTTGAAGTGTCAGTAGAAAACTGTTAAAGAGTCTGAAAAATAAAGAAAAAAATTTAGCCAAGAATTATTAAATACAACCCTCAGTAAAGAAAAGGCCTACCAAGTTTGTTTATGGTGTGTCAGAAAGAGGAAAAGTGACTAAAAGTGTTAGAAAAAAAACTTACGAAGGGCCTGATCCAATACATAAAAACATTACACAGATGTCAGTGTCCATGATACCTCACTTCATAAAGTTGGTCTTCATGTCTATGAAGACCTGATTTTCAAGCTGGACAAGTTTAAGCTACAGTACACTGCTTTGCAGTCTAGACTGGACTGTGGGAAGGAACAGTGGTTTCTTTATTGTAGTTCATCCTGATGAGGGAGGAGGACTGAAAATGGAGTTGGCAGAAGAGAAAACCCAGTACCATCTGTGAGCAGCCTGTACAACACAAGTTAGTGCTATAACTAGAAGCAGTGCAGGACAGAGGTGAGTTTCAGAGACCGTAGAAAAGTTTAATAGAATCTGCCTCATTGTTGACTTATTCAGATGGAATCCAGTTCTGGAGTTACATATGATACCCCCAGGATTTCCCCAAAGATTTATATCTCAGAACATCTTCCTCCTTTCTGCCTCTGGGCTTCCAGAACCTTCCTCCAATGTATTTGGGTTGAGAAGGATGAGGGCTATTGTACTCTGCTCCAGAGGAGGGCAACACCTTTCTCTTCCTCCCCTGCCAGTATGGCAGTAGCAGCTTGGGCTGAGTCATTCTTTGGGAGCACAAGACTTACCAAAGGTAGCCCTGATATGTTTACATGGTCACTAAAACACGAGGTTGCAAACATGTCCGTAGAAGACAGGGATGAAACGAGCTGGTTTGATGAGGGTCTAGGTACTATACATGTTAGAGACTAACATGGCAACCTGGCCACATCATTGTGCTGCCCACCCTAATTTGTCTGAGCTCTATCAAAAAGAATCTATCTTTAATCACATATTTCACATATGCTGCCAATTGAGTTTAAAAAAAAAAAACCAACATACAACCAAACCAAACCCCAAAAAGCTTTGGGTCTCATACACATAAGGGTGCATAGAGAAATGGAAGGTAGAAAAAATATACTGGGATAGAGAAGTTATAAGATGAATAGATGAAAGACAAAAGAAAGAAACATCCCAATAGAAAGCACCAAAACATTACCAAATACTAAGAAAGTTATTTGATAAGAAAAAAATTATGATTTTCGAGATGCAAGGCCTTTTTCAATAAGTTCAGCAAATTTTAACATCTTTAACAATATTTACCAATTTAACTTGCTTAGACGACTTGAGGAAAGAGAAATTTAATCATACCTTAACAAGGTGACAGCATCAAACATAGTGCATATGCTGACACTCTGCTACATCTTTCTAGTCATCATTAAACTAAAGAATATTTAATTTTAGCTGCAGGATAGAAAAGTTCTCTCATATACCTTTGTTACTCCAACAAAGAGCTGTAAGATTTCACCTGAACATTAAAAGTTGTTCCCATCATCTCTTAGAGTTTTTGTTGTTGTTGTTGGCTTTTTTGTTTGCTTGTTTGTTTTGGGTTTTTTTGTATTGTTTTCTGTTTTTTTGTAAAACATCATTATATCACTTAGTTTTATGCTTTTATTTTTTAGTGTTCCCAGTCTGAAGAAACAGCTCATAGTAAAAGTATAGACTAAGAATATTCTGATCATTATTCACACAGCAAACAAACACAATTCATTCTATTGGATGCTACTGTCAAAACTGAACCATGTAAGGAAATTATTTTAGCCTCTCTTTCCAAGACCAGGAAAAGAGAATTATAGCTTAGTAAACAAATGATTCCTAAAAAAAAAAAAAACTAAAAAAGGAGAACAACCTGTTATCAATCACAGGATGACTATGAGCCAGCGATTAGATTTAGTATGGAAAATGATAGATATGTTCCTTGATGTAACTGGAAAGGTATTTTCAGTTGAAAAGGAGAAAAATTATCCAGCACCCTGAGACATCTGGCATACCAAGCATATTTTGGGACATTAATATTCAAGAAAAAAAAAACAAAATGGAGTTTACACTGGAGCAGTAGCAGAGTGGGGCAATCAGAAATTCATAAAAATTACAAGTCTGTCCTGCAAGAGGAGACTGCAAATGCTCAATTTCATCATGTGGGAATGCAGATAAAATATTACTGCTAGCTCTGTATGTCTATGAAATTACCAGATAAAAGGTAATAGATTTACCATGCATGTGCATAAATGGGTAGTAGATTACATTTATGAAGACTAATTATCAGTGACTGACAGATTAGTGGGTTACATCAAGAGGATTCTGGCCTACTCTGGGCCTGAAGCTTGCAAGATTTACCTCAATGGTTTGAAAAGGATGAGCAAAAAGTGCTCATTTAATCTGCAAATTCAGCAAGTTAGAGGGGTGGCAAATATGGTGCATAAGAGGAAGAAAATTCAAAGCTGTCTTGAAAATGGAAGAATTGGTCCCGGCTAAAGAGACTGTAATTCAGTAAGGGAAATAAAAAACTCTGCACATAGGTAGGGATAATCATCTGTTTAAGGACCATAGAGGGAAAGAATGTCATTGATATTGCAGTAAGGAACTAAGATATCATTGTCAATCACAAGCTAAAGGTAAGACTAAAATTTGTTTTAAAACCCCATATGGGAATGCAGCAGGAGTATTGTCTGTGAAATGAAGCAGTCCTTTATCAGTAAGGCCTCAGCTGGCATACAGCTAATATAATTTAGGAAGGATACAGTTCAATTAAGGGGAGGCTGAAAGACACTGAAGAGAATTTTTAGACACCTGGAAAAAATATCCTATAAGAAACAGCAGAAAAATTCAGGTTATATAGTTTAGAGAAGAAATAATTTGGGAGAGATATGATAATAGTCTTTAATATTTGAAATGTATCTCTACTCAGAAAAAAGATAAATATTTTTTCACATTCATTAAACACGAAAAAAAAAGCAAGGAACTTCAGAAAAAAATGCATATTTGGCATTAATATTGAGAAAAAAAATCAACCAATAAGATAAGGAAGCATCATAACAAAAGGACTTAATGATTACTGATATTCTGTTGCTGGTCTGTGAATTTGAGGATTATTGGTCAAGACTGATATAGGTAATATTACCACACTCCAGTCCTTCCCTGTTGCACTTACCCTTGTTGTCTCAGCAAGCTGCAGCTCTGCACCCCACAGCACTGACCCATTACTGCCCAAGTCAGCCATTATGGAGTAATGTGAAGTGAGAGTCATGCCTGGGTTTGGGAAACAGTTCTATTAATTGTATTAATTCTGCAAACTGATGACTGGCAAAGAAGAAAGATTTTCTCTGGATTCTGAAACACCATCCTTGTTATATTTGGCTTTTCCCTCATCTTCTGATCGAGGTCTCGGCCTCTGCAGAGGACTGGATGAAACAGCCCTTCTGGAGAGCTCAGAGCCCAGGAGAACTGCTCCCCTAGGCTTGCTTTAGTGCTGGCTGCTGCCTCCATTTCTGTGCCACTGATTCCCCAGGTGACAATCCTGCCACAGGCAACAGTGCTAGCATGGGAGCTTAAGTCCCTGGCACCATCAGGAACTCCTCTGGAAGAACTGACAGGGTGCTATGCAACAGCATAGGAAACCCTCTTCATAAAGAGTGTGGCTGGCTAGCACTCCAATAGGCACTCTGAAGAGACAGTGCCTGAGTGTGCTGACAGCTGTAATTAGCATTCTTTTTAAAATCTTCATTAGGGCTGTGGGGAAAAATTCCAATTCCTTCAGCAATAGGTGTTTTGGTGTTTTTCTAGTTCTCACTGGGATGGCTGGTCTAGTGGATCAGTGTCTTTTGATGTTTTTCTCTGGCAAAACAGTCCTGACATCACATACAGGAGAATCCTCTCCTACAGTGATAAACCTTGCTATTAGAAGGAATTTGAACAATCATTTTGCTTTTCCTGTTCTCCTGCTAGAAACTCCCTTTCAATCTATCTCGTTTGCACATAAACCTTCATGAAAACACCCATGTGGAGGCATGTGTCACAGGCATCCAAACAATAATGGTCTTTCTTAATCCTCTACACACCCATTTTCTGAAGTGATTGTGCCAGCCACCATGGAGCCAAAGGCAGCTAACAGCAAGGATCACAAGCAGTAAATTAGAAGCATTTTCTGAGTTCTTGCAATGAATATTCTATTTCTTCAGCATCTTTGGTTTCAACATGGAGCAACGACTCTCCAGCTGGGAAAAACAGCGCTAGTGTGTTGTCCTCAGAGGAACAGTAGTGATCAACTGAGGACCAAGCAGAATTAATAGAGGAAGAAATAGAGACAAATTCTCATAAGTTTGCAGACTGAACACTAAATCTATGCAGTTTAACACTGGCTAGTTATAACAATAACGGGGACTTCTTTCTCTACTAATCCAACAGTTGTCCAGCCTGGAGGGGCCAGTTCCTGTAGGAGCCCGTGCTAGGAGAGGGCTTGGGGGGAGGCACTGCAGTCACATCCCCAGCACAGAGGTCAGCACTGCTCCACTCCAGAAAAATGTTAGGAGTACAACAAAGGCATCCTACAGGACCCATCCTTTTTTTCTCAGGCACCTGTCAACAAACACTGTTGCAGCTCTGCTGACATGGATAGATGCAGTGCTGTCTTATAGCCCCTTTTGCATCCCCTATTCTTTTAGCCACAAATGCTGAAGAGCTTTGGGATGCTCAATTATGTCTCTCTTTCCAAAATTCAAAGAATTTGTGCAGGAAACCCATAACACACATGAGGTCTAGGCAGAAACTTTGTTTAGAATACAGATTCCCTATCATGAAGCAGCTAAACGGTCTGTGAGTCTTTGGTTCTCTCCAGATCATCAGAAAGGCTGATACACTGTTAATGTCTTTCCCTGTGACTTCAGGACTCTGTTTATTTTGTCACACGGCTCATAATTATTCTCAGAAGTATCTCATCTTCAAACTTGCAACATTATGTGGCTAGTGGCATCCACTTTCCAGAGAAAACAAGATTACACTGACAAACCCTCTATTCAAATGCACTCCTTGACCCTGTGGGATCTACCTTGAACTGCATTTACAAACCAGATTGTCATGCCAATCACAGCTAAGAAAATTTTCTCATGAATATGAACTTTCTACCTATCTAGAATTTTATCTGAAGGACAATACCTCTTAGAGCAGCATGCCATTGCTAGCAGATACTTCAATACTAGCAGATTTCCAGTATAACTCCTAGTGTTTGAAATCCCTGATAGCAGCCTGGGGAAACACTTGTATGGATAATACCTCAATATTTTTTTGTCAGATAACTAAGTATTTCAAAATGAACTCATCAAAACATCCCTGCAAGGTTAATAACAGTGTAATTAAGCTAGTGAAATACATTAATCTGCTTAGCTGGTGTGAAGATAAACTGCACTTGACTGACATATATTGTGCAAAAGAGATTGAAATAGGAAAAGGGATGCACTGCCACAGGAGGTACTTTTAGCTGCAGTGAAGAAGAGCTACACTTGTTAACATAACCTCAGTAAGAATCCAAGAATCCTTATGTAATTTGAAAGCAGAAAAAATAATGAATAAGTGGAAAAGACATTGTAGGATGTCCAAAAGAACATAAAGCAAAGAGGCACACTTAAGCTGTTATGTCTATTTAGCTACAGATGCAAGATTAATAACTGAAACTGCAACTTTAACTGCACATAATTCATAAAGAGGCTTCTATAACATTATCTACTTCTACAGGCTCCTGGGGAGATATAGTTTCTGCACCAGAAGCATCAATTAGAAGGTCTGTCCTCCAGTTTGTTATTCAATCCTTTGGCAGTAAAAATGTAATAACAAACATCCCTGTTTCTCTGATTCCTATAAAAAAGAAAGTAACCACATCCACTTAAGCAAAGCCTCTCTTTCTTGGAGTGAGAATAGAAAATAGACCATTGCTCTCCTAGTCTTTTCCTTTGAATCAATGCTGGGACTGTTTTTCTCATCGTTCTCACCCCTGTACACCTGTCTCACCCAGCTGGATGTCAGGAAAAAAGTAGGGTGGATATGACTTCCTGGTGAGTGGTCTAACAAGGAACAATGCTGTGGAGCTGACAAAGAAATGGGTTCATGGCTGAGGAACCTGGGGCAGATGCTTAGTTAAAAGCCAGAACAGCTGCTTGGGTTTGACACACACTTGAAAAATTGTTTTTGTTGAGAAATACATTTGGCGTAGGTGTCTCAGTGTACAGCTGCAGTGCCAGGTTGAATGCTGGGTGCCAGGAACCCAAGGGAATAAAACATCAACAGTCGCAGACCCTTTGCACAAGAAAGAGGACCTGTGGGATGAGCCAGGTGACCTGACAAAACAATTTCTGGAATCTTCCCTCTCTGGAGGAAGATCCCACACACTGGCATGAACAGACTGTGAGAGTATAAAAGCCAGAGGTTTCCTTTGGGATCCCTCCTCTACGGCATCAACTTCAGCTGTAATTTGGTTTTTGCATCAAGATAGAACTTCTTATAAGAATCAGAGATCTGAGACTCTGCTATGGGAAACCTATGGTGAAATCAGCAAGGAATGCTTGTCTGACAGTGCATGAGTGGTGTGTCTAGGGAGTCAGGTGGCGCACCTGAAAGCTCACTGGAGCCACCCGCTGCAGAGGGGGTGAAAGTCTCAGCTGGGGGGAATGTGACTGTCAGCGTGATTGGACAGACAGGAAAGCCCTCTTGACAACTTTGCTTGGTGGAAAACACAGAAATAATTTATTGGGAGTGTGTAAAACAAGAAGTACTGTGCAGTTGCGTGGTGATTGATACTGTGCTCTGCAGCACTCTCACATTTGTGCCTAGACACCTGGGACCATTAGTCTTTACCCAGTGATAGTTTTCCTTATAATAACTCATGCTAAAGAGAAAGGATTGGTCAAAAAGGCAGATATATCAGAGTAACAAATGACCTCTCCCCCAACATGTCTTCTCAAATCCAAGTTAAACTCCACATAAGTAAAACCTAGAAAATGGAAATTTTTGAGGCAAAAGCTATATTCCTAGATTTTTCTTAGGAGGTCTGCTGCACCATACTCACTTAATCAGAGGAATAAATTCTCACTTTCTCTCCTGTCCTTCATCCTGGTTTCTCACCTACAGCCTCTGATCCTGGAGCAAAACTTACTCTCTCCCCTTGTGCACAGATGTCCCCTTGATGGAGGCAGTCTAGTTTCTACTGAAGGCACCCCTTCTCCTCTCACAGAGCTAGCTTGCAGGTTTTAAAAGCAAAATAGGACAACACATTTTTACCTTGAGGCTCTGAGAAAACCTATTGAATAATCAGTTGTACCCAATCAGAGAAAGTTAGCTTGCTTCATAAAGATTCCACTCTCTGGAAAAGCGCTATTTAGGCACGATATCCTGGAAGTCATCTGACAGTAATAAATATTTCCTTCTTAGATTTATGTATTAATAATTAGCTTTAGCACTTTACCACATATCTGTTGCATATGCATTTCATGTATTTTCCTTTTTTTTTTTTTCCTTTTCTTTTTTTTCTTTTTTCTTTTTTTCCCTATCCTGGAACCACAGTATAGCCCTCAATTTCATTGAAGAGGTTAGACTCTTTTCTCTCACCATGTAACAGTGTCATTCAAACTGGGAGAAGGAAATATGCAAAAATAGTTATTACTGAAAAATTTCCACTAGCACACTCAGCTAGCTCTAGTACTAAGTAGATAATGCATTGTTTTTGAAGAAAAAAGTATCAAAAAAGTGAACAGAGAGGTTTAGTAGCTCAGTAGATTTCAGGAGGTGTTTCACCACCAGGCTGACTTCTCAAACTCAAAATGGCTAAAATCAAAATGGAGAAAAATCACTAGAACCGTGCTGCTTTACATCAGGTGAAGGCTGACCTGTCCACATCCAGGAAGATGTACTCTTTTTTTCAGAGAGGTGGGGAGGAAGTGTAACTCTAAGTAAAAAAGGGTCAAAATACAGATGCCACAATTCTGCTCTTATATCCCCAATATCTGCAGATTTCCTTAATAAAAACAGTTGGCATTCAAGAAAAAGGCAAGGAATTACTCAACTGATAATCAAAACCAAACAAAATGCAAGCTGATTTTTAGTTTATTTACAATATCCATTTAGTTTATCTATAGTATTGATGACTTCTGAGATTCATGACCAGAATAAAAGCCCAAGAGAGAATATTTAGCAAAAGTTGAGATAGAAATGCTGCAGGAGAGAAAAAGTACTTTGTAGTAGAAAATGAGTGACTGCATTCTGCAGAGGCTGGTTAGATTTTTACATTTCTGCAAATCATTACTAGATAAACGAAACAAAGAGATATTTAGATTTAGAAATCAGTATTTTTTTAGTTAAGGTGTCCATCACGTGCAATTAGTGGCATGAGTGTTTAACCACTTTATTTTTTCAATAAATGCTCAATAAATGGGTTCAATAAATGCTCTTCATGCCTTTGTCTAGGAACTATCCTCCTGGCCTATGCCACAAAGAAACAGGGAAAGAGTGCCTCCACAGCCAACCCTCTCTTTCCATATGGCAGCTTACATGGCCACCAAGATACACATTTTTTTATAAGCAAAAGCTTTTTCATTTTCTTGTTTCTCTTCTCATATATACCAGCTGTCTATAAAATGAAAAGATGCTTATTTTCCCCTTCATGATCTACTACACAAATCTAAATTTGGTACAACTCCGTTCCCTTGGTGGCTACTTGAGACAGACACACTGAAGAAATGTGCCTGTGACTTGAATACAGATTGTGGCTATTGGCATGAATTTTTAAGATGCTACATGCAGATTTGGGAAGCAAGGAAATCATTGCTGTCCTCAGCAGAGAGGGTCCCTTTGTAGCCAATATCTGCACCTTGAAACTGAACTGGTTGCTACCCAGTGGGGAAAGAATTTATTTTTCAGATCTTTGATCAAACTCCATTGGTATCCATCAGAATTAACTTCCTGGTGCCAGTAGCGCATTCACGTATTCGTCAGATTCCGTGTGGGAAATTCAGGCAGATTTAACTGCCTTCATGTTTACTCAAGCAGCCATCAAGCCCTCGCGTTCTGCTCCCTTCAGGAAGTACCCTCTGCCCACAGTATAAACAGGTGACATCACTTGGCTCTCCACGTCCACACAGCGTTTGTCCAGAAATTGGTAAGCATTGCACAGAGGAAAAGAGGAAGCCTAGTGTTGCACTGCCCCTTGTGCTTTTCTGTGATTTACAACGAGGTATGCACCTGGCCAGGCTAGGAATGGAGACCCACCCCTTCAGAGCTGTTAGATGATCTGACAAAGAAAATCTCACTTAAAGTGTTGAATATACCATCTATGCACAGCCAAGTAACTAAATAGTTATTCAAGCCAGAAACACAAATAATGAGTAGCAATTGTAGTTTGACTCTTCACTGGCTATTTGTCTGTATCCAGCTGGCATCCTGTGATTATAAGGACTGTCCTCTATCCCAAGTGCCAACACTCAAAATCAAGCTTAGGCGCATCCTTAGGAGCTCATCCATGGTTCAACATACCTAAGAACTGCTGCTGGACTTGGCTAATCAGCTTCATTCCTTCATCCTAAACCAGAATAAATTGTATTTTATTCCTGACAGATGTTTATACAACTTGTTCCTAAAAATAATTTTCCAGAGAAGGATGCTTTTCTCAGGCAAAAAAATTCCTGAGATTTACTATAAGAAGATTTTAATGACTACTGCAGATAGCTTGCTGAGACTTTCGTACCTTCATTATGACCAAAAATTTCCAAATATTTTTAATCTTTAGCTTAGAAAGTTTTGGGAAAGGAAATGAAGTGCTTCACCTTGGCTTGACACTTTTTTTTTTTAAACCAGTTATTCAGTGATATTTTCTGTTTTCACATCCATATGCCATAAGCATTATTTTAGGGGAGTTATCTGCCATTAGGATCAAGAGTAGAGGTGAATAGAGGTTTAAAATAATGTATTTAGATATTAGAAAATTATCTTTATTGCTACTCCCTACTGTTGTCATGGTTTCTGAGCATACAACAGTATTATTAATCTTCAGTTTAACACTTCTAATAAATACCTGCTGTTACCTGTTGGTCCATGTTTTCTGGATTTATTTTCTTCCCTAACAAAATATTAACAGAACCACAGATTATGATTAGTGTTATGAACTATTTAAAATGCTGCCTGCCTTTTACTCTTCATTTAACCTTTGATTTTATTAAAAAAAATCGACTCAGGGTAGGTAGGAATCAAAACAATCCCTTAACCCACAGTTCTGAGTGCACATATTTCTCATAAGGGAGAATAACTAATAAGTGGATAAAAAAAAAAAAAAAGAAGAAAAAAAGCCAAACAAAACAACAAAGAAAAAATTAAAAAACCCAACCCAAACCCACATTAAAACCAAAGCAGACAGAGTTATTTCATAACAATTACGTGAGACAGACCTCTGAGCACAAAGAAAAAGCATACTTTTCCCCACTGAAGCAACAGGAATTGGAGAGGGAGAGAATAAGGATATGAAAGCTTTTCTTCAATACCCACCCTCAATGTGTTTAAGACTATTTACTAACTTATTCCTTCACACCAGCATTGCAAACTTAAGAAGTGTTTATGGAAAGAATCTTGGACCACCCTACTCCAAACAAACCTCATCTTAGACTGATGGAGAGTATTATAAATATCAAAACAGGACATTTTCTAAGAAAATACTTTTTCACTGCAAAATGCTGATCCAGTGACACTGAACTGTGATGAAGGAAAATATTTGTTTAATTGACAATTTTGTGCAAGAAACAATTGAAATGCCCTATTTAAACCAAATCGTTCTAACAAATACAAAGAAACCTTTTTTTTTTTTTTTTTTTTTTTTTTCTGTGCTAGGAAACTCAGATTTCTTTCAGGATCACTCCACCCCTCATAATGAAATATTTTGGATTCACTGGGGCCATGCATTCCCATCGTATGTTAATTAGGTGGAGTAATTTTGGCCAATTCTGATCTTTGTACTAGTTTCAGTTTTTAAAGCCTTCTTTGAAAGGACACTTCTGCCATGCTTATATAATGAAGGGCTTTGTTACACGCATTGCCACTGGTGGTAACTATTCTTAATTACTCTCACTGCTTCCACACTGCATTACCCATCCTGGGACAAGAAGCACAGCAGGCACAAGTGAAAGCTGCTAACTCCTGAATAAGAGAAGCACTTATTCAAAAGAAGGCTATGAGACTTGGGTTTTATTTTGGTGTTTGTGTTATCACCATTTGTTATGGGCTTCTGAACCTGCTGCCAAAATGCAAAAAAAAATCAGCAAGGAGGACAACTCAACCATATTGAATTCTCTTATCATGCAGATTGAAAAGGGGTTATTTTAGTGCTGTAATCAAGGGAATTATTGGAGTGTGAGGATACACCTCATTATGCAGCAGAGAATCCTTAGAGCACACTCAGGTATATTTTGGCCATGAGAAAAAACAGTCTGAGTTTCTACCTTCTCAGCTGACACCTCAGCTCAATGAGCTTTGGGACACAGTCTGTATGATCTTACATCCATAATTTCATGAGAGAATTCATTACAGCTATTAAACTCTTTGCTTGTAGTTACAAGAAAACAGTGCTGAAAGCTAGTGGGAAACAAACTCTTCCTACATGGGAAAGTATTCTGCTTTGACAGATACATGAGGAATGGGAAAACACAGCATAATGCTGATGTGAATAACTTCTGGTGACTTTTAAAGCCGTAACAATGCCTCCTGTTTTTTTGCCTTCCATAGAGATAGAAGGAAATTGCTGCTTTATAGCTGCAGTAAACCAAGCAACAGATGAAGATGTGCTAGAAATGGTAACAAGCTGAGCTGTTCCTGTGTGGGGACTAGGAGAGCAGATTCAGGCTGCTGACGTGTATCCACAAAATCAGCGTGGAGGGCCCTGGCAGGCTCCTACCCATGAAACAAGCCCAAGCCACATCATCCACACAGGAAGGAGCAGGTGCTGGAGCTGACTCTTGCTCACAGACACTGAGGAGATGGAGCATTGCTTCTGTGGCAGCAAATCCAAAGGCTGAGTTGTGTACTTAAAAAAAAAAATTAAAAATGGTGGCAGTTCATTTATTACTCCACTGAAGAAATCTACCCAAGACCAGATACCAGGATGTATGTTATGGACTTAAAGGCAGGCTGCTCAAATCTAATCAGATTTTGTAGACTGTGCTGATTGGTTTTATTTTCTGAGATATATGTCTATATATTTTATACAAAAATGTACATATTTATAAAAGTCATACATTTTGTAAATTAAGCATATATGTCTAAAATACAGATTCTTGTATACTTATACACAGATATATAAAAAACCGAACATGTTAAAAAATGTTTATCTATTTGCTCCTCAGATAGTGCAGTTTTAATGCATAGAAAATGTAGCTGTCAGAAGGAAAAAAAGCATCGCTTTCTCTGGTCCAGTACATTTTTATAGTTAAGTAAAACACCTTTGAATAGGCAAGGATCAAGGGGTGCAAGAGTTCTCATCATTAGAAACCTTGTGTTTGTCTCAAACCTATGAAACGGATTGTTCTGTTCATCAATTTGAGAACTGCCAGGAATAAGACACCTCGATTATTTATGTGGCATTTTTTGAAGTCTCTTTGAGAAAACCAAATATCTTCTTGCCCTTTCATAATTCTCAGTAGTAGAGTAGTTCACAGAAGATAAATTAAGTCACTTATAACTGTGCAATCCTGTTGTATTCTAATTACATCCTGGACAGCATCTGTCCTAGCACATTTTCTTCAAAAGGATTTGAAAATATTAATCATTAGGTGCTTAGATGATAATTCATGACATGAAGAGGCATTCAGCTAAGTCTCATCTGAATTGCTCCCTGTAGCTGAACATAGTGAAAATTAGTAAGTATTATTTTCACTGCTAAAGCTGGCAGATCTGACAATGCATTGTGTGAGCCTGTTTTTCCAGCAAGAATATGCTATTTTTCCAAAGTCTCTAGAAGGACTGCGCTAGAAAAAAGTAAAAATTAATAAAAAAGCATGCACCAGTTAAGCTTTTTTGACATTTTTTGTCAATTTTTGCAGTTGGTTTTTGTAATTAGCTGCATTATACCAAGATGAAGCTGTGCACTCTGACCATCATACCCATCTTCTATGATGCACCTCCATTTGTCCTGATTACAGGAAATATGTAAATGTATGTTGATTATGTTTCACTGTGAAAGAGAATACAACTATTACAGAAAAAAAATATGTCTAGGCTTTTTCAAAAGTGATAATTGTCATCTAGCTTACAATAGAGGAAATTATCACTGAAAGTTGCTAAAACTGATGACTGTAACCCTGCTCCTGAGAAATGCTTAGGCCACCTCAGTGTGGAGGGGGTCTACTCCCACAGCAGCTCATCCTGAGTGATTTTTGAATAATGACAAACCAACTCCCTCCTTGACAAAATGGATCCATTTCTCCCTACTAAACTGTATCCAACATAAATACTTCTTGTTGAGGCAGTTTGCGTAAGAAAATCTTGCATGACTCCACAGATGCTGCATATGTTTCTGTAAATCCATCAGGGGATGCAATGGAGTGCCATAAAACACAGCCCCTGGTAGAGCAGCATAATTAAGATCTTGCGGAAAGTGATGAGTTCAGTTCATATCTCAACCTCCAATTCGTTAAACCCTTTTTCCAGACTTCTTGCCCCTTCTTTCACCACAAGAAAGGGTGTCATATAAAAAGCACACACCCCGGTTAGTCTGTATGAACGCTTGAGGGATCTGGTTAAAACAGCTCAGCCTGCTTGTCCATGAGAATTAGGGAATTGTTTCTACATCTGAGCAGTCAAACACCCAATACAAGTTCAACCAAGAGGTTCTCTCTTCCAATGGAGAGCTTCAGTTGAATGTCAAAGCCACAGGAAAATCTTCTTCAGTGTGTTCAGATTTTATTATGTGTATTATGTGTATTATTATGTTCAGATTTATGTGTATCTTGTGCCCAACTATGTATTTCTAAGTTAATGAAAACACTCCCTCCAGACAAAGACAAACGTGACATGGTTATACAGACTATGTCAAGATGAAGTTTATTCTGACAACTAAACTGACGCTTGCTAAGTAACATTCAGTTTATGTGACATCATAATTTATATTGGTTCTTCTATCACTGGATGAGAGACACTCTAGTTAACTTCTAAGGTACAAAGGAAGGTTTAGGGGATGTTCAGACTTGAAGGAGTACAATTAGAATTTAAAAACATACTGAAAAATAATGAATATAGCTTGTTCTTAAACAAAAAGTTGAAGACAGATGAGACAATATAGCACTGCCATGCTGCATTTCCAGACAAATTATTACAAATTACCATGGAAAAAAATGTCAGAAGACAAAAAACGATTTTGACAGAAAGTAATACACATCATGTGCTGAGCATCCTTACTTAATATAGGGTGGGGGGAAATATGGGCACAAAGCTATATTATCTGTCTAAACAATCAGGGAGCACCAAACACATTCAGATGCCTTAGGTTTTCTGAAAGGGATTGATAATTAGATCATCACATGATTTCCAAATGACAACATGACAGAATAATACAGAGATAGAAAGCACTAGTAGCAGTTACTTGTGGCTCCCATGTTAAACATTCCTCCTTTAAGACCACATTTTAGCCAAGGACACACCAGAATTTCCCAAGGTGAAGTCTGCTTTTAGTAGTTCCATGAGAGGAAGCTTTATACCTAGTTACTAAGTGCAGTATCTCTAAAGACTTTGGCTTAGGCTAGTAGCAACTCTGACTCTAGAGAGAACTGAAATCATAGAACATCCTGACCTGGAAGGGACCCACAAGGATCATGAAAGTCCAACTCTTGGCCCTATGCAAGACGCCCCAAGAATCACACCATGTGCCTGAGAGCATTGTCCAAATGCTCCCTGAACTCTCTCAGGCTTGGTGCTGTGACCACTTCCCTGGGGAGCCTGTTCCAGTGCCCAACCACCCTCTGGGTGAAGAGCCTTTTGGTACTATCCAACCAAAATCTCCCCTGACACGACATTCCCTTGGGTTCTGTCACTGGTCATTGCAGAACCCCATGGGTGACTGGTCTGAGGGAACTACATTTACCCTTTGTGCCTGACAGATGAACCAGTTGCTTACCCATGGTGTGTTTATCCAGCTGTGTGCTGAACATTTTGTCCAGAAGGTTACTCTGAGAGACATTACCAAAAGCTTTACTGAAATCCAAAAAGATTACATCAACTGGCTTCCCTTAATCAACTAGGTGCATTACCTTGTCGTAAAAGGAAATTAAGTTTGACAAGCAGGACTTTCCCCTCCTGAAGCTGTGCTGGCTGGGACAAAGAGCTGTGTTGTCATTCAGGTGTTTTTTCAATACCTCCCAGGGTGATTTCTCCATAAATTTTCCAGTCACTGAAGTGAAACTGACAGTCCTATAGTTACCACGGTCATTGTTTTTGCCCTTCTTGAAAACTGGGACAATGTCAGTCAACTTAAGATGCCTTAGGCTGTTCAAAAATCTTTGAGTCCTCATGAAAGCTGGGAACAGTTAAAGATCGGGGACTGGAATAACGTGCGTCCACACCAATATGGTTCTAAGCACGTAATTCGATTTATTCTGTGAGATGGTGGGTTAAATACAGACAGAATAGTTTACAAGAACAGGTGCATTCTGATAGGCAGTGAGAATACAGAAATATGTAAACTATTGCAGTTTAAGGTAGCCACCGTGTCTTCCCAGTAACTGTTCTATGCTAGTAACTGTTCTATCTTAATACATTCCTAGTAGCAGGTAAGTTTATCTGCTACTACGTATGCTGAACGTACTGAGGCCTGTTAGACCAGGCCTGAGGCCTGGTCTGAGGCCTAGTTTGAGGCCCAGGTGTGGATAGCTCTACCTTATGATACAAGCTATCCTCCTACATCCTCACAATGACATTAGCCATCTCTTTGAGTATTGTCAGATGAATCCCATCAGGCCTCATAGAATTTTAGGGATACAGCTGGACCCTAAAAGGTACTGCACAAGGTTCTGCAGGTTCAGGGTCAAGTAAAACTACTGCACAAATTCAGGGTCAACTGCGAGATTATCTTTTTGCCATCATGGTTCTCCAGCTCAGGGCACTGACTTCCCCTTGGTCTGTCACCAGTATCAAAGACAGATGCAAAGAAAATATTAAACACCTCTGCCTTGCCTTGTCCCTGTCTGTGAGGTGACCAACCTCATTCTGTAGTGGGATGATGTTATTTTTACACTGCCTTTTGCCATTAATGCATTTGAAAAAACTCTTTATATTGTCCCCCACACTTCTGATCAACTTCATCTCCAAATGAGTTTTGACCATATGAATTTTCTGCCTAGAGTGGTAAGGAGCATCTCTGTATTCCTCTCATGTCACCTGACCTTGCTTCCACTGGGCATCCTCTTTTATTTGCCTTATCTCCAAAAGAAAATCTCTGCTCAGCCAAGTCTGCCTTCTGAATTGACACTTTGCCCCTTTACACCTTATTGTTGAGTTTAAAGCTCTATTGATGAGCCCTGCTAGCTCTGCTGCTAAAATCCCTTTTCCCCTCTGAGAAAGACGCATCCCATCAGGTCACACTAAACCAAGCTCTGCATGTTTAAGGCCTGAATGTTGGTGATGGATAAATAATGCTTCCACTTAATGTCTGCCTGATCCCAGTCCACACCAGTGCAACCAGACAATTCAAGAGCAGGCATACTCAGACCTCATTAGTGATGCAGGGAAGCAGAGAGGAAAGGTACAGCTAGATGAGATCTGGTCAGTCCTCCACACCCATAAAAATCCAGTCACATATTCACACCAGGACATCTTCAGTAGTGGCTTTCACACTGGATCAATTCAATCAGCTATAATCATGATTATTCTGAACATCCACAACTAGCACTGATTGAGAGGAAAGGAGAAAATATGGCAGGTTTTTTGGTTTTTTTTTAAGAGGCCTGGGTTGACACAGAGTTGTACTGTTGGAGCCATAGTTGACAAAAACACGTTTATGGATGGGAAGGAGGTTACACACTGAGATTCTGGTTGTGGCTTACATGCTATTTCTGTCTTCTCTGTAGTCACTACACATCAAGTGTACGGCAGCAGCTCTCCCCCTTTCAAACAAGTTTCTGTGTGTATATTATGATAAGATCAGGCATCCATCGTTGCAGAGGGTAGATTTAAAAGAGGAATAAATCATCACAGCTTTGCAAAAGTCACTGTAATCTTTAAAAGAAAGGCTTAGGTGCTCAACTAGATAAATTGATGTCATTGTTGTGAAGTCAATGAATTATGATGAATTAGTTAATGCAGGTTTTGTCAGCTGAGGGACTGCCCTCCTCCTCCCTCACCTACTGACTTCCTAATTTATCGATCACTTTCCAAGGCTGATCAGTCACATTAGAATGTAACAAAGGTGCAGAAGAAGTTAAAAAGGTGCATATTAAACCTACCAGAGTTCCAGCACTGACTCCAGCCATGGATGGTCTGCTCCTCTTCATGCACATCACACATTATATCTCAGTTCACTCCACATACTCCTTCCACAAGACATTATCAAAACTTTCTTATCCAAAGTTCTCCACTCTACATACAACCTCAAAAATTATCAGTAAGTTAAAACTTCCTGGAAAATTAAACCTGACAGCATAATCCTGTAATGCAATATGACAAAAACATCAAAATCCAAATAACACTTCAGGTCATCAAAGTGTAACAATTCCTCAGGATTATTTCACATAACTTAGTCACATGGAAACTTTTGAGGTTCCTTTTAAAATCTGAAGTTAAATAAATGCCAATCTTTCTAGGAAACTAGAGATTAGGGAACATGTGTTCCATCCCTGCGACTTATATCTAAACAGTCACTTCTGATATTTTTGTGACTCCAGCTGTAATATACAAGAGAGAAAATACCTAGTTTTTGCCAATTCTTTATATTAAGCAGAAAATAATATTGTCACATAGGCGCGTTGCATAGTTTTAAAATTAGAGAATACACGCAGTCCAAGCACAATATGTCTGACAAAAATATTGTAACATTTTGTTGCAGCTATTTTCCCCCCACTCTGATTTCTCACACATGGTATTTTGGAGGAAACAGGAAGGAGTGTTTTTTTCATTCTGCTTGCTGCTGCAAGTCAGCAGCCCAGAACTTCTCCAAGAGTACATTTGTGAGCAAGTCTGTGCAAAATGCCCTCAAAATAGAATTCTTCTCTTCCATATTTTACATGTGGCTTTCAAAATTTCAACTCACTGCTCTGCTCACATAGGAAGGGTATAAATACCTGTTGAATCAAACGTCTCAATTAATTTGAAGATGCCTCATTAAAGTTGTCTTGACTATAACCGTCTGCTAAACCAACAATAACACTGTCAGCTCTTGTCTACAATAAAAATGTGGGCACAACAAGCTCCACTTGATTTTGAGAAAGGGCCAAACCTTCACCTGCCATGAAACCTACTGAAGAAATCCTTAGCACAAAACAAATTGTCACTGCATGTTCAATACATGACCAGTTGGTTCTCAACAAGTTTGCCAGGTGCTTGCCATCTTCGCTCAGCTAACTTGGATTTAATTCACATCTACTAAGGCAATGCAAGACACTATTTTAAATTCCTGTGTTAAAAGTAGGATCTAAGAAGAAAAAATAAAACTCTTAATTTCTCTTGAATACAAGACATAAGAAGCCGCTAGATAGCTAGATATAATTTTTTTTTAAGCCAAAAGGAATCTACAACATATTTTACAATTGCAAACAAATTGATTGCTGTGAGTGAAATACTTAAGGAGCATGCAAACTTACAAAATTCTACACTTTTTACTGCTTATTGATTTCATCTTCATGTGTTTAGTAGAGAAATATTCTCTGTCAAGATCTAAAGTTGTCTTGATGTTCAAAAATCTTCTTTATTTCCTTGTTTGCCAAAATCGGTATGAGCATTGTCTTTAGTACACAGTATAGCTGAAATGTATCACAATCTGATGGCTTTTCTAGTTTGCAGTTGAACATTAAGCCAGTTTTTTTTTACATCAGCATATTTTTAGATGTTTCTGTAGTTATCTTAAATTGGATTTCTTAACAAGACTGTAACATAATTTAAGATATCTGATCCTGACAAGATCATGACAGCTCCTTTGAAGATGGAAGAAGATACTTTTCCAGATTCCAATTAGAGGATTGATTGACTGTAATACGGTTTCCTAGTGAGATTTATACACAATGGTAAACAAGGATTGATTATTCTGCCATATTAGCATGGTGATATAACTAATCAAGCACTGAAACTAATTTGCTTACTTTGTTGATTTTGACACAGACAGTATTTCACTATTAGTTATTACCAATTTTGCTAGTTCAGTTGAATAATGTAAACTATTTAGTGTTAGTGACAAACTTTCTTATTTTAGTGAAGATTTACAACCTGGAAGTTCTAAACGGGAGCTGATGTTTGCTTGTTTTTTGGAAGCCAGAATGCATCCACGTCTCCTGCCTGTGAATACCCAGGATAGATAGCAAGTGGTTGGCCTGACAGCCTGAGCTCTGCTAACAAGTTTGTTTCTCACTCCACGCTAACAGGAAAGCATCCAGCACACTAATCACACTGTTTTTTTCAGTAGCAGCTGTTTTTTTCACAATCCTGCCTCTGGCTTTTATTTGAGTGGTACTGAAGGGAAAAAGACTGGAAAGAAATAGCACAAGGAACATTTTCTCCTCAAAAAGCCCATCCAAGATACTCTGAGGAGCAGCTCTATTTTTAAAAGGGGGAAAAGCCCCTCAAAGAAAAACACAAGCTATAGCACGTGATATCACAGTTCCCCGTTATTTTGTTTCTACCATAGGTGTCACAAGACTGACCAATACTAGAACAAAATAAATTCATTTGAGAAAGCAATGATAATAACAATTACCCCCAAGTGATCTCAACTGATTGTGAATACAGCCCCAAAAAACTTGTATGTGTGTGTGCACACATAAATATTTTAATTTCTGTGCAATAGCTCCAGCATCTCTCTCAACACCATAAGTTACCATCCAACTAAAAGTTGTGTTTTCAAGGACTACCACTGGGCTACACCAATGCCACAGCTATACCAATGATCCCTGGTAGATTTGCCATGTTGGGAGAGAGTAGGGAGAAGTCAAACCTCTGAACAATCTCTGGAACTCCATTTTGCCTCACGCAAGGTGATGGTAGACAATGAGCATTTTTCTGTATGACACTTGTGCACACTCAAGCAATTTCACTACACAAATTATCTGAAACACTGGGCACTTTTTCTGTGCATTATTTTTGCTTGACATCACACTCACAGTCAGACCCTCACTCTTATGCATCCTTGACAGGTTCTGAAGTATGCTACTTCCCAGAGCACCATTAGCCTTTCGGAAAGGACAGGGTGGGCATCAGGTTTGTTTTATGTTTTTCGGAGGGAAACCAGCTGTCTCTCCACAAGGATTACTCCTCAGGTGGAAATATTCTCTATATCTATACAGAAGCTGACCAAGGAAATAGATTTAATCTTACATAAGGCATATCAGGAATCACAGAAAGGAAGTTAGCTGCTGTTCAAAACCCCCATATATAATCTGCTACATGGTACCCACAAGATGCAAATGTGTGATTGTCATTGCATTTGTCCATTGTGAGGAAAGCAGCAACACAAGGAACTTTTTTTCAAATCTCTACTAATTGGCACAGTGTAACCCAAATAAAGATCTTTTTATAGAGAAAGCCTTAAAATTTTCATTCAAGCCTTAAGAACATGGGAAAACACAGGAAGTAACACTAATACCCCCTTTTAAAATAAGTACAAATTAATTAGCACATTACTGAGGTAGCCAATCTGCTATTTAGATAATTCTTGTTTGAATAACTGTGACAGAGAAATGTCTGGTGGCAGTACAAACTCTTTAAGACAAATATTCACTACCAGTACAGTTAGGACTTGTTTCTTCCCACGTAATTAGAGATAGGTCTTTAATAGCAGCAGCTAATTTATAAGGAAATGAGGAAACATAAGATTTTACAAACTGAAAATGTGGGCAAACTTGTTCTTTTTCAGGACAAATCATACACTGTTTCTCCCATCCTGTGGCTGCAGGTACAGTGAGAAGAGCATGAAGTCAGCTACTTCTCTGGTTTTTCATGGGAGAAAAGGGCAGAGACCAAGGAAGGAGTCTCTTCCCTCACCTACCAATGCACTGCACATTGCTACTTTTCAGGCTAACATCACAATGTATGGTGTCCCAGGTACCTACTGTGGTAATTAACCCCCAAAACTCTCATTTGAGTGGGAAAGAGGAAAGATAACAAAGCTGAATATGAAAACTAGTTTTCATGGGCAGCTCTTTCCTCTCCTGCACATCCATGGGGCTTCTCCCTCTGAACATCCCTCTGAATATACCAGTCTGCTTTCAGTACAAGCATCTTTCAAGAGCAATAGAACAAATATTAAGAAAGAAAAGGGTGGAAAACATGGTTTAACATGTCAGTTTTAGCTATCTCTGGAGAATGAATGCTCTGTTGAAGTCCCAAAGAGAAACTCTTACTTATTTTAATGGAACGAAAATCTTATTTAATGAAAATAGGTGGTCCTTAACAAGTCAAAGATCCTACTGATTCATCCACAGTGGGAAAGACCACTACATAGGCCCCTGCCTACACACACACACTTATTAGACATCAGAGAACCAACTCTGAAGGTTTTGGAGGAGGTGGCAAGAAAACTGAAACCTGAAATATTGTTAATCAAATGCTGGCAATGGGAAAAAGATAATTACAGAGCACTGCACTAATGAAGACAAATAATTTCAAATGCACTCAGGCTCACAAATGGATTGTTTCCTGTTTTGCTTCAACTAAACTGATTTTCCATAGTGTCATAGGAAAACAAACTGACATCCAAAAGGATAGCCATGGAAGGATGATATGCTACAATATTTAAAAGCAGTATTGCTAAAAAAGACAGAATGATTACAAATCAACGACCACACTAAACTGAAGATCTCTAAATTCAAGGTTGATTATTGTTACCTGTCTTTGACATGCTGATGTCCTATATAAAAAAAAACTAGTAACCTTTCTGGAGTCATATTGACTCATTATCTGAAGAAATCTTTCAAATATTGAGTGGGTTAATTTTTTTCTCAACAGAGAGCCTTAAAAGACTCCCATTACTCAGATACCTCCCAAGCTTTTTTTTTTTTTTTTTTTTTTTTTTTTTTTTTTTTTTTTTTTTTTTTTTTGTTGGACTTTTAACTTTCATTAATTTTCAGGGCCACAAAGCCTCTCCCTGTCAAAGCCACCCAGATTAAATCACAGCACCAGGCAGTAAATGATCCTTCAGTGAAAAGCCCTCTCAGGCTAGTCACAAGAATAAAGCAGGCTTGAGAACACTACATAGTGTTTGTAGGTTTTTAACAGCACTAGATGTAGATGAGGAAATTACAGTGCTGGATTGTATGAGAATGCACTGTGGATTTCCTGCAGCATTCATTTGCTGTGTGACTGACAGCTCCTGTATAGCTGGGGGGTGGCAGGAGAGCTGGGAAGTGAGGAAACCACAAACTGATGACATACTTGTGGCTGTGAGAGGTGGCAGGAGAAGCCATGAAGGTAACTGTCAGCCAGGGAATAGTGCTACATATACCAACAGCTATTTTAATATCAAATGAGACAGTAATAAAACAGATGTTATAGAAAACTTGGAAGGTAGAAACCCAGACATGATGATAAGCATGAAAGACAGTTCCTCCGAAAAAGAGGGGGAGTTTAATTAGTAACAAGAGGAAGCTCTGATTAATTTAATTTGTGAGTAGGTGGAAGTAGCATAGAAGTGTGCTGAGGAAGTAGTTTGATTCGGGTGACAGAGACTTGAAAGATGTATGCCATATTTGAATATGGAGGTATTAATTGGAAACAATTAGTAGCCTCTTCCTTCAAAGTAACACTTCAAGAAAAACAACCTGAAGTGTTGTATCAGAAGACATGAAAACAGATATTAGGTCAATCTTATACACTGTTTGGGAAAACTAAATACTGCTTTACTAGCCTGTCTGGCAAATACAATTAAATGACAAAACCCATAAATAGACCATGAAGTGATTGGAAGCATGCATTGAAAACCTCTGTTGATCTCCCTTTAAGGAAAGAAGCATCAACACACAGTAAAACTTTTAAAAATATGTATTAAGTAAGACAACTGTTTTAAGAGTCAGAATCCACAAAATAACTTCGGCTATTATTGATGATTTGAATATATGACCAATGCTAAACTCCATGCAGAACTACTGGCATTCTCAGGGGCCACTAGGAAACATAGTTGAAATTTCTATAGCTACCAGTTTTGTAATTAAAAGTGAAATTTGCATTTACACATGGTGGTTACATTTGTCACTCCTCCTCCTTTTCAGTATGTTTGCCCTGACCTGTTTTAAAAGAACACATTCATTCAATGAATTTCATTTGCACATAGCTTTGTTTTTAAACTGTACATTTATCCCAAATAATGTGACTCAAAAATGAAAACTGAAAACCAATACCGTCTACTGATATCTTTATATCACACTTTCAGTAAAAGAAGTGGTGTGGCTTAAGTACACAGTACTAGATTATTTTGGTTTGGTGTCCACACTGGAGGAAACTGTGGAAATATGAAACAGAGCAAAAGAGGATGGCAGAACTGCTGTTTTGCAGATTAAGAAGTTTAATCTATTCAGCCTATCAAAGTGAAAACTGAGAAGTAATTTGATCACTGTGTGCCAGTGCTTTCACTTGGTGAAAATGTTTAATGGCAGGGGACTTGTGACTGTGTTGATGGTAAGGTAAAAAAATTAAATTTGCTGTATGCTAGAGCTAAGTACATTGAAGCTTAAAAGATGGTGCAGTCCCCCAGCAGCCAGGGCAATTGAACATTTCGGTCAGGGAGGCAACATCACAGATTTTGAGTTCAGCTACATCACAGCTGTGAAGTTTTCAT
Organism: Prinia subflava; assembly: GCF_021018805.1. Lineage (NCBI taxonomy): Eukaryota > Metazoa > Chordata > Aves > Passeriformes > Cisticolidae > Prinia > Prinia subflava. Next base: position 105,515,887 of record NC_086247.1, on the reverse strand, counting down.
ATTTTATCCCAACTGAGTTCAAGACTTAAAATATCAGTTTGATTTCAGAAACTGCTCAAACCTATTTTAATTTTGAGCTGTAGTAATGCCACTGTCCAAAGGCTACATGTTTGTAAATGGGGCAGATTCACCATCATACCGGGAGGAATGTTATTCCACTTAAAAGGAAGAAAACATAACAGAACCAAGCTTTTGTGGGAAACTAGGTCAAGAGTATGAGGCAAGGAAACCTGCATCATCTCATTCATATTCTTGTGTCCACATTAAGACCTAGCTCTAATAAAACATTAAGATTCTGTGCTTTAGCCTGACAACTCTAAGATTCAGGGGGAAAAACTTTACTTCAGGGAAGATGGTCAGCCTCTTGGAGAGCTGTGTGATCTTTCTCATTTTAGGCTTATTTATGCTTCCTTAGCATAAGTAGATTGCTGTCTGTCATCAATCCTTGTGTCACACAGTTCAGCTGTCTTGAGAAAGGATTTGCCAAAATAAAAATCTTTGATTAAGGCAGTAAGCCCAAATTTGACAGTTTCCACATCTTCCAGCTTTCATGTTTCATGACTTCCTTCCCCAGCAACAATAAAATATGCTCGCACAACACATGTGAACACCTATCGCCTTCCCTCCTGTGCCCATTGTAGGAGTTCAGACAGTTTCTAATGTATATCTGCTCTTACCCAGCTTAATAACAGCAGCAAGAGATCTACTCTCAATCAGATATTTTCTAGCATTCATGAACCACACATGCTGGATACCTTCACTGTTGGTAACTTGGATGATCAACAAGATCTTGGCTATTTTGGCTAGCTGAGATACTTTCTCCCCTACAGCTGGGAAATAGGAACAGGTGACCTCAAAATATCCTGAAAGTACACACTCTGTTTCTTGCTGTATGATACCACCTTTGAGAGTGTGTCAGGATATGTCAAATTACCTGGTGAATATTTACAAAAGTTCATTTGTCAGCATCTTTACTGGTGGAAGCAAGGACTGAAAATAGTTTTCTGGGAGAAAAGTAAGCCTTGTATTCTCTTTGCTGTGTGCTCTTATTATGTAATACTCATTGAGTTTCCAAGAAAATATGTATTCATCATCTCCTCAAATATTTTTTTACAGTTAACTGAACTAGCTCTAATGAATAATGCTGAAACTGTGCATGCTCCACTACTCAAACTGATTTCAGGTGGCTTTTTTTTTTTGAACTACCCACATATTGAGGACTGCTTCCCAAGTTAATGCCTCATTAACTCAAGGCATTAAAACCCCAACAAAACAACAACAAATTCATGGTAAATACAAGATCCATAATTGCACAGATTTCGTACACTACATTTAACTGATCTGTGAGAAAATACAACCTTAAAATGTTTTCATGAACTATCTCTTCCCTTTGGCTGTTCTTTATACATGCACATTTTTGGTTAAATTCTTTTGAAATGGATATGAACCAGACATTTGAAAAGGTAGTTAGTTATCTGGGCTAAGGATAAACAAACAGAGGTCTAGCTACATTATGCAGGAAAAGCCTGAATAATGCCAAACTCCATAAAAAAATATATCATTTGTCCCCACCACAAATTGAATAAGAAGGCCTCCAGTAACATTTGAAGACTGGTCTTTAGTTTAATGACACTGAAGCTTATATGATATGAAAGGCTGCTTCTTATTTGGTCAGATGAGATGTGAATTACTCTTGTTGCATTTGTCAAGTGTTTGGAGTATTGTAGCCAGAATCAATTAACAGCAGAGAATAGATTTGGGAATGGTGCTGAAGAGACACAATGGTGGGTGAGGCAGCCTGTGGGAAATATCAAGGGCTAGGACATGCCTCTGCACTGATAGGCTGGGAGGAAAGACACATCCAAAGAAGCAGAACGTTTCCTAACTTCATAACTGAGATGACCACATGGAAATCGCAAACAAAAGCAACCCATATTTCCCAATGGAAAACAAATTCATTGAACTGGTTGGTGTTTTCTTCTTTCTATTCTGTCATGCACGCACACGAAGTAGACCTAATAACTCATTTCTTATCTCCTAGCTCAGCTCCCCAGGGAGAGGAGGCAGGACCCTTCCTTGCTTAGCAAGGCTGATCTTTCCTAGCAGATGGAGAAATATGCCTACCTGGAGCACTTCCTTTGGCCGTATCCCAGACTCCCCAAACCTGCATGTCTTTTCATCCCTGAGCCAAAGTGTGCTCAGGGCAGGCACCAGTACCGTGCCATTTGCAGCATGACTTGGGATGGCAGCTACAAGGAGAGCAGCAATGCCAAGAGACATCTCCATGTCTGACAAGAACAATGAGTACCCTGCAGTAAAGCACAAGAAAAGGAAAATAAACCTGTGTGAGACATTGCTCTTCTTTTGTTCATAGATCAGGTGAAGCCCACAGGGTGCTTTGGAAGAAGGGAGGAAGATAACCTAAGAAATTATTTCAGGGTCTGTGCATCTGGTCCCAGGAATAACAAGAGATATCATAGAATAGCTATATGTTAAGAGATTCTCTTACTTCTTAGGCTTTTCTGCTTCCAGGCAAACTGGAAATGACAGTCTCCCTTTATACTACCCTGTTCCCATTTCCTGCCAAAACCAGGAAGTAGAGAGAATGATTTATTTATTTGGAAGCATCTTCCAAGTGAACAAATAAACAAGAACAACAAATCCCCAAATGAACTATTGATTCTGTTTCAGCTTTTTATCTCAAAACAGCCTTAAAATTCTTTACATAAAAATAAAACATATTTACTTCACTTAGTTTTTATATGTCTTGAGTGGAAAATAAACAAACAAAAAGCATTCCAGGGCCAGTAAAACCAAGGAAGTGAGTATTCCAAGAGATGCATATTTCTGAGTGGGTTTCCTCATGTTTGCTAACAGATGAATGCTGACTCTTTCTCCTCTATAAGAATGTTAACAGGGTTTCTCTCCATCACCCAGCTTCAATTTCGGTGCCATTTGCAGGAATGATATTGTTTTCAAGACCTCTGCCCCTCTACCAAATGCCACTAGAATTGACCAGTGGCTCAAAAGTTAATTGCAAAAATCTGACAGACATCCAGAAAGGAAACATGACTCCGAAAGCCTCATTTCCTTAGGAAAATGAACAAAAAAAAAAAAGTTTAAATTTCATTTGGATACTTGAGGATAAATATATGATATTGTATAAAAGAAGACTAGGAACAAAGCAGAAAAGTATTTCAAGAGTAATTCATGTTTTTCCTGGTAGCTGAAATGGCTGCACAACTGTGAGCCTTACAAATAATCTCTTTCACCTCAAAACAAGAAGTTTGCATGTCTGAGAGCTGCTTACTCCACCTACATAAGCAAAGTATTGCTGGTTATTGATTCCATTAACCACAAATGCAAAATAAAATAAAACAAATAAAATGTCATATTAGTGTGATGGCAGCTACTACTGAGCTTTTAAAAAGAGGGTTTAGAGGGAGACTGCAATCATGATAATGCAAGAATTGCATCGAGGACAACACACAACTACTGCCAGTGCTTAACTAAACTGCAAAAAAGTGTCATGCTAGGAAATAGCTCCATCTCCTGTTCCACATAGAGAAGTCCTCAAAATCCTGATTGAAACAAATAAGTAAGGAAAACCCACTCCACAGCTGCTCTTTAAAAGTCTTCAGAGAGAAAATAAAATTGAAGCTTATGTCTACAAAACTAAATCTCTCTCATATACACATTTGAATACCCTTTTTATCTTGCTGGGATGAAGCATTAGCAAAAAATATTCAAGTAGCTGCTAAGAGAAAGATGCTCCTATTTGTCAAAGCACCTTAAGAAATGATGATGTGTGCTGTTCTCCATTCCCCCCAAAAAAGTGTCATATTGTTGGAACATAAATCTGTCCTACGTACCACGCAGCAGGCTTTGTTCACAATTTTGGAACATGCTTTAAAGCTTTTGCTCCACAATGTGGCCAATGTTGGTTGCTTTTCCAGTCTCTCCAGTGACATGGTTATCCCACTGGATGCTTAGATGAAGCCAATAGGCATGTTGTCATAAACCTTATTGCAAAGTTTTCCCTTGAGGTCGAGCAAAAAGAGTTGGGAAACTGGGGTGCAATACTTGCTCTCTTCCCAATATATATTTCTATACTAGCAAGTAGGGAGACCTCTGCTACCTATCAAGCAGCTATCTGTGCAATATCAACAATAAAACTGGCATAGAAGCCATGCAGGACAGCATCATTTCATTCTTCTACCAATTCACCTGCCTAAGGGGATTTGTTTTGCCACTGAGAGTGTGGGGAAATTCTTCTTCTACCCAACCAGGAAGGCAGAAAGGAGCCTCTTATCCACAGCTCCAGCAGGGAAGATAAAATAAGCATTTTTAGACAAGACTAAAAGACAGTCTGCTTCCAGAAGTGGGAAGCTGAGAATCAAACCACATGCAGAATTCAAGACAATGATAGCAAACTGAGATTGTACCAAAGGAACAAAGGGACTCAAGTGTATATTACAGATTGGCATGTCAACTAAGTTGGCTCACAAGGATTCAGGTAATTATTTTCAAACCCATTAAGAAATTTTAAAGCTGCACACTTCCTTGAACAAGGCAGTTTTACAGTAGTGCAAATGCAAGTGGAGAAGGAAAGCTCAATCTTTCCTGTATTTCTGTGCTGTGAATTCATCAGGTTCATCATTCTTTGAAGTGCAGGAATTAGCAAGGAATTGTGACCCTGTTCCTATTCAGTACAAACTCTGCACTCCTCTGGTGCCTGTAAGACATCTTCACCTTCAGAGCATTAGGTGACAACTGAGACCTGTGTTTCAAGTATTGACAAAAGTAAATTTACACAAGTAGGCTTTTATTGAAGTCTATTAATAAAGAAATAGCTATTTTGTCTCTTTACCTCACTGCTTATCTTTGCTTATTGAAAGGATGTAAGAGAAAATACAACTTCCCCTAAGTGTGTGGGACCTAGCATAAGCTGTCCTCCAGCCAACTCCTAACCACAGAAGAGCATAAGCCCCAGAAGATACTTGACTTCCAAGGTCACAGTGAAAGGTTTCACAGCCGTTGAATAGCTCTTTTTGCTACTTATTTATTAACTACCTTTATAATTTGCCATTTACAGCCTCCTTGGATGTCTTTATACCTGCATTTAACCTATACCAGAATAACCTAGCATTCAAATAGAAGGCAGCTGACTTATGAATGGGAGAAGTTGGCAGAGGTTGGCAGAAAGAAAAAGGGCCCTAAAGGCCGAATTTATTTGTCCATAAATTGCAATGGAGATTGGAGGCATTCCAGTCATTCTATACCTCTCCATCAGGCTGCTGGCAGAGGCAAGAAAACTTATGCTGTGCATTTTAAATCTTTCAGGAGAGGCAGGTGGTACACTGCTTGCACTTGCATGCTGGCAACCAAGTATTCCCTTGCTGGGTGTTACATTCCCCTGTGGGAATGGTCTCTCCCCCCTCAGGGACCCCTAGAGCTTGTACCATGTAGTTTGACCCTTCCTTCCCTTTCTGACCCCATTGGCTGTGTCCCAAAATGCCCCTCCCTGGCAAGAGCTGAGAAAAGACCCCGTTCCTCTGTGCACGCCCTCTTTCCCTCTGGAGACCACCTGGAATAAACACCTTACTGCAGCTAAGGGTTAGAGCCTCTTTTGGGTCCTTTTTCTATGAAATATTCCTCCAAAGCCTGAGAAGGCTTGAGGTAGCTTGGAACTTCGGAGGGGTTAAAAAGGAGGATTTATTTCAGCTGGGAGTTCATGCCCTCTTGGAACTCTGCCACAAGATACAGTCTGCTTACTGGACAAGAATTAGACTTCTCACCTCCTCCTGGGAGTAATGTGGGTGGAAATCCTGCTTGTACCCTTACAGCACTCATACTAAAATTCTATCTATAACATGGGATCATATATATATATATGGGATACAACAGGTTTGTTCTGTACCTTTCTGTAAGGCTCAGTGAGGTTGTCAGTCTATTATTTCACATCAGATGAGTTAGTAAGATAAAAATTCAACTCTGCAGAGCTAGGAGGTGTGCAATTCTTATATATCAAACAATTCTTTCAATCTTTGACACTGAAGATAGTTAAGACTATTTCATAGCCTGAGAAGGTAATAACCACTATCATTCTACTTTTAAATGCCCAGCACCCAACATAAGGCTGGTGGATCTATAGGGAGCATCTGTCAGTTATGTGCCCTCTGAAAATGTCTGAAAACTGAGCAGTAAAACTGCAGTATTGGTTGATGGTATTCCACTGCAGAATGCAACATTTCTCTTCACTTTCTTTTCACTGCAAGCATCAGTCTTCTCAGCTAAGAGCTCCTTGGCAAGGAAATCAGAGCAGCACAACAACAATTTATGAGCAATTACCTATTCCCACAGGCTCGTGAAAGAGGACCTTGACACATGTTGCCTACCTTAACCTGTGCCATTCCAGCTACAGGGCTAGCAGGATGTCTCCACAGTGGGAGCTAGTCTCAATCTAAAAACCACTGCCCAAGGTATCTGGGAGCAAAACAGTTTTAAGAGCTGGATTTAAAGTGGATTAAAGGAAAATGAAATATTTGCAGCTCCTGACAGCTTCCTCTAAGAGCACTATAATAAAGCAACCAGTTGTACGAGAATTCCCTTAAACAAAAAGCATTGCAGCACACAAAGCAAAAGAATATATAAAATTAAGCCTGTTTAGAATAGCAGCATGGCCTGTCTGGACTCCTTTCTGTTGAGGTACTGGTTTTCACATAATTTTGATGTCTCTTTCTAAAGACAGCAAGGCTGAACAAAGGCCAGTCAGGGATAAATCCAGGGAGAGGGGAAAGAAAAGGGCTGCAGTTTCATTGCCTGTTAGTATTTCTCAGCACAGCACACAGAGCTGTATTGCAGGAGAAGGAGCTCTGTCTCCTGTGTGGTACATCCTATGCCAAGGCAGAATAGACACATGTCAGGCTGAGCACTTCACTCTGGCACATCACATTGAGGTCTAACTTTCTTCCAGCCTCTCCAGAGCACACTAGAGCCGGTGTCTTGTCCAAGGGGCTCACCCCACCTCTCCCTTGTTGACTGTACTGCAGTGTATCATGCTGTTCCAAAAGGAATGCTATCAGAGACACTAACCTGAGATTCAATGGCTTGAGCTATAATTCCTAGTTCACATGTTCCCTGTGAGATTTTGGGTAAATCACTCCATGCCTTTGGATTTATCCTCTACTGTGATTATTTGCATTTATTTCCTCTGCACAAAAGCTGGCCAAGAAGCAAACGTACCTGACCTCTGTGACCACTGCTGCCTCACAGCATGCACAGCACCAAACTGGCCATGCACAAAATTCCCCCAAAGTGACAGTGTGCTCCTTAGATCAATCCTCTAACAATGCCCCTGCTGATTATCTGTGCCTCTTCCTGGGTAGATCACTCAGTTCCAGCAGGTGAAACTTTCACTGTGTAACAGTTATTCTCTTGCAGGTGAGATTTTGAAAGTGCTGCTATTAAGAGATGGTGTATGAAGCAGAGCAAGAGAAGAGATCACTTTGAATGACAGATGGGAATACACAGGGGTATAGCCCTATCCTGAAAGTGTGGTGAAAATGTTCTCACCTATAGAAATAACAATTCTTGCAGCTTCAGGTTTTAAAATATGAAACTTATATATTAGAAGTAGAGTTGGTTAAGTAGTTCAAATAGCTAAACTCTCCAGTGTACAAGGCTATCATTTTAGATAATGAGACATTTCTCCATTTTCCAAAAGGTTAAAGACAGACTCTATAAATTCTGCATCTAGCAGCCCAGGGAGGCTTCTCCTAATGGCCCCCACAGACATCATTTCATTGTCTGGAATGCATCAGGATCAGTTAATGCTGATGAAGTGCAAGGCTTTGTGTTCAGAATAAAAGTAGGAGCAAGCAAGGCTTCATGACTTGAAACCACAAAACAGCTTTTCTGCAAACAAGCTGCAGGAGGGGAGAAGAAATTAACTGTCAGTAACTCCAATGACACCAGAAAATAACTACTATAAAATAGTCGCTGAGAGAGGGATGTACAAGGTCATCTTCATACTCTGCATTGTATAAAAGTTGATCCCTGCAAACCAGACTCCCTGGGCCAACCTGTGTTTCTCAGAGCAGGTGGCAATGCTGCCCTTTAGGTACCAGCAAGCCAGAGGACGTGTCCCTCAGCCATCTGGAACTCTGTCAGCACACACTCATGCTGGAAACAAAATGCACAAAGATTTGCATGACTGATTTTCTGCCCCATGCTCCGGCGAGGACAGCAGAGACGAGCAGCCTTGACCTGCTGACCACTTGTGACAAGAATTTACTTGGCAACAGAGACCCTCAGGTGGCCAGATGAAACCAGCCATCTGTCAGCTGTGAATCTACAGCCAGCCACTGCATGAAAAGGTAAAAAACAAAAGGCAGGGAAAAAGAAAAACACAACCCCCCCCCCCCAAAAAAAAAAAAAAACAGAAAAGAAAAAAAGTCAAAGAAAGGACAGAGAAAGAACAGTACTAGCTGTGCTGCAGATATTTATTTTTCCTTACAACAACAGAGGGCGGCAATCCTCCATGCTGTCCACAGTCCTGACCTGCTTCAAGCCCAATGTGATACCCTGGGGCTGCTCAGCTCTCCCTTCAGCAAAAAGCAGCAATTTTATTTCTAGGGAACAACACATTTTTATGTGTTCTAGCTTACCAGAAGCAAGAGGACTAATGGTGGCTTCAGGCAGCAAAACAGACACCACCTCTCCCTTGTTAAATTATGAATTTTTTTCAGGTGGAAATGCAGAACTATTTTTACACGGGCATATATGCACAGAAAAGCAATTAATAAAAAGAACCCACACCAGCCCTCTAAGCAGGCTTTGAGGTCTGCTAGGGTAGCAATCTTCTACCATGGGACACAGAGGCTCTTTCTGCTCCTCTCCCTCTAGGCACTGAGCCCCCTAAGAGGGCTCTGTGTGCTTCCTGCATGAGGAATCATGCTACTGCCAAGAGCACCAGGCACATTGTCAGCTGTGGACCACAGAAATTCCACACTGAGCTGAGCACTTATGTCTGGAATCCAGCTGGGTCCCCTAAGAGGAACCCATGCATTGGACTCAGAATGCCATCAGGATGAAACAAGGGAAAAGACACTAGATCCTGGAAGTCTTTGGGGTTTATGTAAGAAGAAGCAGATGAGACTTGGCCATTCATGGTTTAGTTTTTGACACATAGCCCACCTTGAAGAAAGACTCTCAAGCATTTACTTTCTTGATCTGGAGACAAAAGCAGCATCAGGTCATGTGCTGGAAGTTGTATCTGGTTTTGATGAAAAAAAAAATAAATTGGGGAATAGCAGTAAATCCAGAGAGATCTCTTGCAGTCCCTCTGTTTAGAGGCACTCTGACACAGGTGTGAGCACTCCCTACACTGCAGATCAGGCTATCTATCCTCTGCAAGATGTGCCTGGGTCTAGGAAGCAGAAAAGAAACAATCTTACTAAGTGCAGAAGGTCAGTGTGTATTCCCACATCTGCCATGTAAAGCCAGAGTCCACCTAAACAATCAGTCCATCAAAATAGCTATGTTGGAGAGTTCTCACTTGAGAGGGGAGTCTTTATATTCATTATTTAAAGGCTGTGGAGACTATGTGACTTGTCCAAAACCATAAGGTAAGTCAAGGACAATGCCAGGAACAAAACCTGCACCTCCAGAGTCCCTGGGGCTAATGCCATACTATCACATCCACTGTCCAAGAGGTTCATCTCTGAGCCATGAAAGGATAATCAAACAGTTTCTGCTCAAAGCATAGGCCATATTTCAGAGAATTTTTGTGGCTCAGATCACCATATGGCCATTTCTGCCCCAAAAAGATTGACTCTGAGTGGCAGATACATTAAAAAAAGTATTTTATGGTAGTTCATGTTAGCCCCCCAGCTCTGATATTCAGGAAATATTAAATGACATCAGTCTGGATCTTAGTTTCAGCAATATTAACGTTTTCTCTGTGAGCTCCAGAAAGAAGTCACAAATGCAGTCAAGCTCTGTCACTGTCAGGTGCTCAAGTTCTAGCTCAAGGGAAACAGGTTAAACACGTACTGATTCCTTGGAAAAGAAGAAATTTTGATTCAAGGTGGCAGAGGGACTGAGACTCACAATGAGCTCAGAGCAGAAAAACACAGCTCATGATCCTCTGTTGCATAAAGAGATCAGTAGCTGCTGAATTATATATATATAATTTATGCTGCTGAATCAGCCATGTACCAAAGTCTCAGTTTTAACTATTAATGCAAATGTAAAAAAAAAAAACCCACATTTAAACAAAATGCATATATCTACAAACTATACCAGCCACTGAATAAACAGATCATTTGGGCAAAGCTCTGAAGTGGTCAGAATTATTAGGTCCTGTATTTTTTACTGACAGAAATTGCATTTGAGATCAGCCAAAGTTTTGTTGAAATAATTGTTGTAGCTGTTTTCATTTTTCAGTTAGCAAGCTAGTTATGAATAAATAATGAAGGTGCCATTTACTTAAAAACATATTCAACATCTCTCCCTTGGAAGCCCCACAGGGTGAACATACAGCTCCACTTGGCTGTTCACCTCACACTCAAAAACACGGTGCCAGAATATAAAGATTGGAGTGGTGACCAAAGTACATCTATACCCTCCCATCCCACCTTCCCCCTGCCAAAGACTTACCACAGCAATAGAAACTACAATTTATTCACCTTGTCTTCAGAAGATTAACTGTTTTGATTTTGATTTCAATGTTGAAATCAAACAACTACACAGAAGGCATGACTTTTTCTCCCAATCAAGTCTACACTTTGGGATTTTGTTGAATCTAGGCTTTCAATGAAAGTGCAAGAAACTCTTTTGTTAGGAAAAAACATTTATCCGCTATAGGCTTTGATTTTTATTAACTGTTTGGAGAGAAAAATTCTGCCTATCTCTGTCAGGCAAGAGGTGTCACTGCAGTGTGTTCCCATTTGTAGCAGGCCAGTCTGGCTGCATAGCATGGCAGACATGCCCCAAACACTTCCTTTCTTGTTATTTCAAGACATTAGAGGAAATCCACCATTACAGCAGTTCATAACCAGTGACTTATCTGAGCACTGTGCACTCTGTATATAATGGGAGGGGAACAGAAAGGAGCAGAAGAGCACCAGCTGTTTTCCTGGAACCCACACAAGGGCCTTTGCAAGTAGTCTGACACCTCTGCAGAATCAGATATGGGATCTTTTCATTTCTGTTCCTTGTATTGGCTGATGCAGAAGCTTAATCTGACCATTGTATCAATACAGAAATGCAAAATCTGGAGTCTTCATGTTCAGCCTCTCTTTTAACCACTAATTGCCACTCAACATTGATTAGAACAGCAAAATACAATTTCCGAAAATTATGCTCCTCCTTATACAGACAGAAAAATATTTTTAAGGGAGTGTATTCTCAGAGCACATAACCTGATAATTAAGGTTGAAATTTTCCCTCATAAACAAAATTTTAAATGAGTTATTTGAAGATGTTGCATAGTTTAGTTTTGAACACCAGAATCTGGGCCTCCTACAAGCAAGTCCAGGGCAGTTTTTCAAGCTGCCTGTCTGTTTCTGCGCACCTCACAAACCAGATTAGTGAGGACTACAGCATTCTGTTTCCACAATCCATAGGCTTTGCAAGAGTTTGTTATGCTAGTGAGGCAAAACTCCATAGCAGCTCAGGATATATCCTGATCAGAAGGATAAAGAAGGTTTGAACACAAAACCGAGGTTGAGGCCTCGTTCTTTGTGTCAAGAAAAGATACTCCCATATTACAAAAGAAGTAGGAGAGGTCATGAAAGGCCTCCCAGTGATGTCACTGGAGAGAAGGACTGAAAGTTTAACTTGAGGAAGTACTATTATCATTATTATTACCACAATATCCAACTAATCTGTGGCCTGGTCACATACAATTCAGAGTGCCAAAACAGTTTGGGGGACAAAAGGTATCTATCAGGAACAGGTACACCCATAGCTTCTGAAACCAATGGAACTGAATGAGGAAAGCCCCTCTCAGTGAAGGAGTGGCAGGACATCCCTGACAGCAGAAGGATCCCAAGAGCTGCCTGTGACAAGGCACAGCGCTTGCTGTCAGAAGCACGGGGGGCAGGTTGGTGGATCCATGGTTCTGACCTTGTGGGAGTTGGCCAAGCTGAAGCAATGTAAACCTAAGGCCATGGGAAACCCCTTTGTAGTTGTGGCAAGTAGTAAAGGCTCATGGGAGTTTGCATGTTAATGAAGTTGTTCCATATAAGGTTATGTTTTTATGATTGGTCAGTTGTGTTGTACAAATATGGTTATGTTCCCAATTGGAGTTTCTGACTGGACCCTGACTGGGTGCCATCCCTGACCTCCTCACAACCATCATTCCTGCACCACTCCCCCGCTGAGGATCAGCAGGGGAGGAGGGGACACAGCAGAGCTACCTCCTGCCAGTCAGCCTGTTAACTGCAGGGACAAGGAGAGATGGGCAAATGCCTTGACCCACCCTAATTATGGGAAATGTTCATTCTTGTAACCAAACAGCTGGGCGGAGTTGATGAAAGCCTCTTTTTAAGATGGAAAAGACAGGATACTTCATTACAGGATACGATACCAAACCGTATCTTTACAGAATAACATCTTTGCTTCCACATGACTTTTTAATAGCTTTTCATTTATTTATTTTGAATTTGAAACAGATTTTGTTTCTTAAGGTCAAAAGCACTCAGTTTACTCAGCTATTTTTAGCCATGCTGGACAGATTCATTGAATTATTCCATGAATTATTCATAGTGCCAAGAAACAACTTGGGCATTCCCATGATATTTGAAGACAATGACAGCTTCTCATATTTTTGCTGTGCAACTGCAAATCCAGGCTCCAACAAGAGTCTCACAGGTTTGTCAAGGGAGACTAGAAATGAGCCTGTCTGTTCTCCCCTGTGCTCAAGTGCTGGAAACATAGTGAAAATCAGTAAGGCCTATTGCAATGATGACAAAATATCCGGTTGCAGGGACTTTTTAATTTTATTATGATTTATTGTGTTACTTGTATCTGACATAATTTTTTTATTTTTGTTTTTTCTGGGCTTAAAATAAAGCCACAGCTACCAAAGCAGACAAAAGGTCCTCAGAGCAGAGAAAGGAACAGCAGAGAGGAAATTACTGCTGATTGTTCTAGAAATATCCTTCACCCAACTTACTAATTACACACTCCGTTGATCACATATAATTATGATCTGAAAAGAAATTCTACACCCTAGCAATTTAGCTGGTGTTTCTTTTTTAAAGTCAACCATTTCCACTCTAATGAACCTCAGTATGAAGCAGCAAAACCTTGGAGAAAAAGGCTACAGACATGAAAATGAGTGCTTGCTGTCTCATTAACATTTTACTTGCTTGGCTAGGAGTCCTTTTGTTACAGGAAGCTAAGTGGTTTTATGGCCAACTCTCCTGAATCTGTAATAATATCCAATATGCGTGTAAGTGATTTCTGCTTTTAAGCCACTGAGCCTCTAAATAATCTCCACTAAAGCTAATGTATCCACAATCAATGTACAGATCTAGCTAAAATTCAAGTAATTGCTGCCTTGGCCAGCTCCACAGCACAACTCTGAACCTGTCATTTGGCAGCTGCTAATATTTATAACTGGATGGATCTGACCTGTCACATATGGTCTTCCTGAAAGCAAGTGTGTGCCTGGAGCTAAAATTTTTTCCAGTCAGTAAAAAGTTAATGCTAGGCTGAGATGCCCCAGCACAGATCTAAGCCCATAGGAACAACACAAGAGAGATTCCCTGCACATATAGAATAAAACACACCCATGACACATAAATATTTCTGGTCTTTTCTTCAAGAAAACTAAAGCCTAGGTTGAACACTTCCTTTAAAGAAGAGTTGTAGGGGACCACAAGGAGTACTAAGCACTAAAACCTACATTTAATACAATTCTGCAAAATTAATATAGCAGATATTTAACTGAAATAAATTACAGTTAAAACTCCCAGTGTAATGGGATCCTTCATGACTGCAAAACCAGCCGAAACTGCTGCTTCATGGCTCTAGAAATAATTCATGATATAAAACCAGGTCAAATATGAAAATGAAAAGAGAGCTACCTCTCAGTGAACAAATCTGTGTGAGAAATGTGTTTCTCCTGAGCCCTGCTCTCACCTTGTCAGTGGGCAATTAGTTTTAAACAAGAACAGATCAAATGAGGGTGAAGAGTGTCCAAGAAAAATGGGGCTACCGATCCTCTTCCACCACTGATGAAAGCTGTAAAGCAGGTGGATGAATAAAAACCAACAGCAGCAAGGTATAAAGGGAGAGAACTCAGACAAAGCAAAGACAAGCACAGAAATTAAAACTACATAAGTCAGGAATTAATATTTCTAAATAGGACTGTTACTTGTTCATTCTGTTCTTCCACAGAAATGAAGGCCAGTTTGTTATTTACAAGCTCTTTCAGCACACATTATTAGATTTCAAAGACAAAAGCAACATGGGACACATTTTTACAATGGATGCCTTTGGGCCACCTCAGAGGCCAGGGCCAGTCATGCTCAGAGCTCCTAAGAGGAGTAAGGGCTATCCACTACAAGAATCTCTTAAAAAACTTCCAACTCCCTTCAATGGTACCAGAAGCCAAGATTTCCTTAGAAGATTTAATTTCTGCATGCTGACTTATTATTCTAAGACAGGAATAAAAGGGTTTGCAGTAGATAATTTTTTACTCACATTAGTGTCCATTAGTTTATCTCATTTCCACCATTCCTTATGGTACTGTCCCTTTGAAATCTTATTTCTGTTTCAGCTGTATTTATACTTCATCATGTCAAGATACTTCTGTTTGAAAGTGTGAAGATTTATGGAACAGAACACTACCTGTCATGGATTCTTAGCTGCTCAACTCAAACTTGCCTTATGAGCTTTGGGTTCAAGTGGATATTGATAGGCTACTAACGCAAAAATATTGTCAGTGTGAAAAGTTATTTCACTCAATAAATCCTTATTCAAATAACAGAGACTAAGTACCAGATTGGTTCCATGTGCCTTTCCTATAGACAGGCCAGGCATTTGAAACATTGAATGACATTGTGTGCATTGCTTCCAACAACAGCTGGGAAAACAAGTAGTCTCACAGAGACCAAAGAAAAGACTAAGTAGGAGCCTGGGATTGTTTCCAGCAGTAGCAAGTAGCAGAAGTTGGGAGAAAAGGTAAAATACTGATGAAAGAGAGTCCATTTGAGAAAGAATCATGCCAGTTTGTGGCAGGCTTTTCAGAGCATTGGATGTTCAGAAGGATTGAAAGATTTGTATAAAAAGCATATTTATTTTTCACTCTTTGAAAATCGTATATGAATCATATGTCATTTTTGTTGTCAAATTTTCAGTTTACTTTGCTTTCTAAAAGTAGAAAATTAATGAGAAGCATTTTTCAACATTTTCATTTTCCACATGCACAGAAACCTTGGCATTATGGACAAAGTCATACTGAGTCAAAACTAGAAGTGATGGGAAACATCAGCTACAGAAAAAAACCCCCATTCTTCCTCCATAAATGTTAGTCCATCTCTTCCAGTCTTAAACTGAGCCAAAAACCTCTTTTTATCATCCAGATAGTTTTCTAAAGTATCTCCTGATCTTCAAAAACAAACTTAGAAAGATATTTCTCCAAGACAGACTGAGTAAGGCTCTCCTTCTTCATCTTGAACATCCCAAGGGTGAGATGAGATCTCAAGAGATATGCCTTGTTGCTATGCCTGTTGCTAGACAAGAGTCCCTCTTGATGCACACCCACCATAGCTAAATTACAGTTTTGAATTTTTTTTGCCAGATTATCCAGACCTTGTATTGTAGTTCAAGCAACAGATGTGAAGTTGTAAAAGAGTCCAGCATTACAGAACAAGAAAGGAGATCATATTCAAAGAGTAGAGTACAGTCTTTGTTATTTGATTTCAGCTGTTTCCCTGACACATTAAGCAGCATCACATGAATATGACCTTACAAAACACTGCAAGAGAAAACAATTCTGATTCACCCTTTGTCTGTTGAGGGCCTAAATTTCAAAAGCCTGACTGCATAAAATTGTGCAGAAATCAATAAACACATTCAGAGTAGTTCTGATATGAGGTTTTATCAGAGGCCAAGGATTTGTCATTCACAGCATTTTGTCTCAAATCACACAGGAAGGGTCCCAGTGCTTAAAGACCTTCTATCACAGACATCCTACTCCAGCATCCCAAATTGTTCCAGCAGTTATGTGCTCTAACAGAAACAGCTGGGTCAGTATTTGTTACTGATATTGGCTAATTTCAGATTTTGGTCTTTGGCTTATCTTTCAGAAAGCTTTTTCTTGTGAGTCAAAGCACAAAAAGGTTGCAAAACTTAATCCTTTCCAGAGTGAAAGCCATAACTGGGAGAAAAATGCATTAGTTTCCCTACACAATAGATAGGGGTAGTCTCTTATCCCAGAACAATACAGACTCTTGCTCTGCAATAGGAGATTAGGCACGAGGAAATATCTAGCACAGAGTCACACCTGTCTCTCTGATATCTGGGAATTGGTCACCTCTGCTTTTTGAGGATCTGTAACCCCACACTTGTCAGGAAAGAATCATCTCCCTAAAGGTACAAATCAGTGTCTTTTTTGTGGAAGAGCTATGGAAGATTCAGCTTTCTTCTAGAATGAATGCAAGAGTGATGATAACTGGCTTTTGAATCAGCTCACTGAGTGCTCACATGAGAATCTGAAACTCAAGCTTAAATCCATCCATGGAGGATGTTCAAAGAGGAACAGAGGAAGTGCACATTCACAGAAATATTTTCATCTTTAAAACATGTGCCCAAGACTGATATATATGGAAACTAGTATTCCATTTTGTTTTCTCACTCCCCAGCTTCTCAGTTCTTGAATTGGTTCCTACAGAATGGTACAGTTTCAGAAACTAGGCAAAAAGTGCTTCCCATCTTCAGAAACATCTCAAGAAATTCTTGTAATTATGGCACTATTCTAGGAAATGAAATCACAGTGAACTTCAATACTGAACTTCCCAGGCATGTGCACAGCTTCGTAAGAAGTCACACTACCATGGACCTCCCTGCATTTTACATGGAGCCCAATGCTGGCTCCTTTCATCCATCGTTCTTATAGCTCTCAACAGTGGAACCTCTGGGGAGCACACAGGGGTGGGATCAGATGTTGAGGGTGTTAGTCAGGCCAAGACACAACCTAGGCACCATCCTCTTGCCAAGAGAGAGAGAATTCTGATCTGCGGTCCTGAGGAGAGCTTAGAACCAGAACAGGGAAAGTGTCTGTAAGATGCAGGCATCTCCGAGCATTACAGCAGGTAAGAGGAAGGTTTACAAGAGTGCAGGTTTAGATGCAGAGGTATAAATTCCACACGCATGCTATGTCAGGCACTTTAGTAGCTAGAGGCTTTACAGGTTCCATAATCAAGTCATGCCTTTTCTCCTAGACTACATAAAGAGGCTGAATTCAGGTTTAGTCTTCTTTCCCATGTTCCATTATTGAAGCTGTCTTTGAAATTCAAAATGTGTGAACTTACTGGGAAAAGAGATGCTCACTAGTTCCCCTGTAAAATACACAGCAACAAAATCCTTTGAGGACACAGTAACATCCCTCCAGGTGTTTCATTGGTTTTTGTTTGTTTTGGTTTTTTCTTTTTTCTGACCTTCTCCTTCCCTCGTATATACCTTTTTTCTTGTCTGAAACAAAGAAACCAAGAAGGAAGAGATACCACTACCTCTAAAAGTGTATAGAAGGACATATCTAGAGTTTTCTAGCTAAAAATCAAATGGAAACTCTTAAATACATCTAGTGATAAGAAATTCATTAAGTGTGTTATGTCCTCTGAAGTGTTTCATCATTAACTTTGGTAAGATTTGCTATTTCTACCTTTTTTTGTGTCATACAAAAATAAAATGTGGTGATCCACAAGAGAAGCCAAGCCTACCTTTCTTCTAAGACAATCAACTTAACGAATAATTAGTAGAAGAATATTAGTAACATTAATGCTTAATGAGTTAAATCTTCTTCGCATCATATCCTCTAGTTTTCCCAGCTTGCTAAATAAAAGTTTATTGTCTTAAATTAAAGGACATTTCTGAAAGGAAATATAATAAAATTGCAAAGAAGGAAAAGTTAATCAAGATAATTAAAATGAAAAATTGTTAGAATAGTTCACTTTCACCTGCATTTGCAGTATAGTTGGACTAAGTTTCTAATTAAACCAGAAAGTATGTGAAGTGCAGTTCAGCTGATTTGCATTTATGGAACTAGAAGAAAATATTACCTTATTAAAGTGAATTTCAGAGGAAATGTCACAGCACAGAGGTTGGCCTGACTTGACTTTCTAGTAGATTATGCAGTCCTTTATAAATCTGACTGCTTCACAGAACCAGCTCCTCTATGGCTCTAAATCAGCATGGTCTCACTGAAGTTAATGAAGCCACATCAATTTATACCGGGTAAGCATTTGCCCACTAACAATTTGAGTGTCTATATTGCTGCACAGAGCAAAATTCAGCTACATCTACTACTGCGTACACCTAAGAAGGATGCCAATGAAAGATGGTGCAATGTTGCTGTGCCCAGATAATCAATTTAACCAAATTCTGCTGCTTGGACAAGGGCTATAGCACACTGTCTACCTCTGAGGATATATTCCTGCAGATACATACATGAAAACAAGCTAGGTGATATTTGCTGGCCTTGAGCACCACTGCTCACAGTGTTGTACACAGCACTTGCTAAAACTACAAATCACCCCAATTTGTGACAGACCCAAATCTGAGCTGCCCTCATATGCTTACAGCTGGGAAGGAGAAGGGGATTTTGTTGCCACTGCATAGTGTGATGCATGTTCTCCTCCATGCTGAGACCTCTGAGCCTTTCTACCTGCTCTCCCAACAGAGAGTTTAACAGAACTGTGTGGCTGCAATAAAAACAGGGAGGCCAAGCCCTCTTTCACTGCCAGGAAGCAACACCTTGTTATTGGTTTATAAACATGAGGTAGCCTATGGCTAACCCTGTATTGCCCTTCTCCCTGTGTACATATTCCTGATGCAATACAACTGAGGGTATTTAAGATATTTCATTCTGATTTGGTTACTGTAAGACAAATCTCATACTTTTAACTCCCGAGGCAGGAGGAAAGATTCCAAGATTCGAAAAAAGTATTTCTTCTCACAGATGGACCCAAGAAGAACTCTAACTATGGGCATCTGCTACAACATCACAACTACCTATAGATTATAAAAATGTAATACTTGACATCAGCAGAGTATTCACTATGTCTCTTTAAGAAATTAGGATTCAGTCTATTGAAGATGCAAATGCTATTCCAGCTATTTACACTTATATTCTCTACAAAAGAAAATGACCACTTCTGCCATCATTTTGCTGAGGAAACCACATCTGGTTTTGGGATACATTCTGTGGTCAAAGCTGTCAAAGTTGTGTTGTTACATGAGAGACAACAAACACTGTGGGATTACATTTTATGGAAATGGTTTGTTCTAGCTCACCCTTGGAAAATGTATGGTTTATCTCAAGCTTGTAACTTCCTTGCAGTATCATGTATCTGTAACTTTATTAGCTAGAAAATGTTACTGCGCTCTTTTGAACTTCTGTGATAAGAATGCTAACGCAAAGGGTCTCACTCTCTTTGCCTTCTTTCTTTGAGAGGCTTCTGGACGCTCTTCTCTCCTCTCCTCCCTTCCCTCTCTTCTCTTCCCTTCTCCTACTCTCGCAAGACTATGCTCCTGGACGCTCCCCTCCCCTCTCCTCCCTTCCCCCTCTCCCCTTCCCTTCCCCCTGTGGCGGTACATTATTTTTAGTTTATTATGATTTCATATTTGTTGTAATAACTCAGTTTTGCGTACCCCATTTTTCCTTCTTTATGTGCCCTTAATTTAGTTCTATGTACCCCTACCCCCCTCATTAGTATTCCTTTGTCTCCTTCAGTTGCTTTAAGATATGTGTGCACCTGTTATGTTATGTGACTTTCAGTTATCTTTCTATTATCTTTCCCGCCTTATGTAAACCCATCCCACACATCCTGGATTGGTTTCTGTTAGTTTTACCCACTGATGCAACACCCTAGATACAGACCCTAATTGGTTGCTTTAAATTTACCGCTCCCTTTACCCCTCTCCTAAGCCTGTTGTATAAAACCCACTGCCCGAGCCCTGCTCGGGGCTTCTTGGGGTGTTGTCTTTTAGTTGCTCATCTCCTTAATAAACCTCTTCAGTTCACCCCAAGACCCGTCTCGCCTCCACTCCATCTCTGCTTCCGAAATAGACACTGCCGAGAACATCGGAGTCCCTGGGTGGGGAGGTGAGAGCTCCCCAGGGGGAAGGTGTCGCACCCCTGGCCGCGGTGTGCCCTGGGACTGGAGAGAGTCACACACCGCGACATCCCCCTCTCCCGGAGGACCATGCTCCCTGCCTGGAGCGGGACTCTAAATAAACCCTCATCTCATCAGCACCCCACCAGCGTCTGAAGTCTCTTTGCCTGCCAGCACAAGAACCCCACGACACCCAAAGACCCCGGGGGTCTCCCAGGGGACCCTCCCCGGGAGCCCCCCAAAATTTAAACAACAACAAAACACCTGCTGGCAGAGAGAACAAGTCAACCCAATAGAAGAGTCGCTTCGGAGAGAGAAGGCTCATTTCCAGCACTGCTTCCTTCACTGCAGCTACAGGCCTGAATTAGCCTTGCAAGCTGTCAGGAAAACTTATCAGACCAAACATAAAATTATTTCTACAACTCTCTGTTGCTGATAATCCCTAATGGTGATGACAAGAAAAATTACTGACATTCAGTTCACGTGACAAGTTGATTGCTCAGACCAGATAAACAGCAACAGTTTGGTGGAGTGTTTTCAGCTGGTAAACCCAAATTGCAGCCTCATCATAGCACCATATCAAACAATGCAGTCACACTCATTAGGGGCTGTTCAACCCAGTCTTTTTCTCAGCTTCCAGGGGTCAGCAGATAGCTAAATGACCCAGAACATCCTCACTGTTAAACATGTGTCACCAGGTCAAATAACCTTCTGGTCCTACTTGATTCCAAGTTCATTAATTTGTCTTCCTTTTATTTACATTTTAAATCCTTTGAGTTTATTGTGTAACTATGGAATTATATATGCATTTGGAAAATCCGTTTTACAAAAACTACATTTCTTTATTATTAGGTATGCAAAAAACTATAGTTGACTTCTCTGCTACTTTTAAATGCTTTGAGCAAACTCGTTAAGATTAAAGATGATATTCAGTGCTACCAAAACAGATTAATCACAAATAATGTGCAGCAACTATCACAAACATTATTTGCTAAAGTAAGGAGGACAAACAAACTCATGAGGCAGGTCACTTAGAAGCCATTCCCCCCCAAAATTGAGGAAGTGGTACACGTTAAACTCCTTTTATCTGGCCAGCTGTGTCACTGCCATGCAGCAAGTCTGCTAGTGTGTGGAGAGGAGGAAAGACAAACAAGGAGAAACAAGAAAAAGAGGCCAAGAGAGAGACAACAAAAGGCTTCCTGCCTGGGCTGGGAACATACATCTTGCCTTCTGCAGTGTCTCATTGTGTTACACAAGTTGCAGCTGATACAGAATGTACCAGTACAGAGAAATTGTTGCAGGAGGAATCAGTACAGGACACTTTTGGAGTATTACTGAATATTGGTAGTGAGGTGCCTGGAAGAGCACCAGGGGGTGGGGCAAGTGAGACATACAGCCCTGTGAACCTGGAGGAGGTGCCACAGGCCACAGCTTGCTGACAACTTGTCACCTGGCCAACATAGGCTTACACATCTGGGGATGCCAGAGGTGCACAACACAAGTCTCCAGACACTGCACTGGGTGCTTGAAGATGGAGGTCACAAGAAAGATTTGTCATCAGGTCTAGGGAAACATTTATCAAGTGGCAGATTTTTTAATCATGTAGGTTTTCACAGGTGGCCATTAGATCTGTAATTTGTGCTTTGACAGCATCTTTACATTCACCCTTAGTGCCTATCAAAGCCACATGAAATGACTGGTACTACCACTGCTAAAAAAAGAAAAAGCACCAAAAACTCTCAATTTCCCAAAGCTCCCAGCTCCTGAGGTACTCAAACTTGTTATTCTTGGAAAACCAACACCATCTCAAAATCAGTTGAAACCTAGAAAGCACGCTGGAAATTGCTATTACTATAGATGTATATGCATGCACTGAAATGAAATTATTCCCACAGGAAGATGTTGAAGGAGGAGAGTTCCTACAAGAGGAGAAAAAAAAAGGAAAAATAAGAAAATTCTGCATATGTAGAAACAGGTACAGCTGGAAAAAAAAAGCCATGCTTTATCCAAGATTGAAGTCCCCTCTTTAAAATACAATGCATTATCTCTCTCTAGTCTCAAAGAAGATGTTAGAAGAAAGATATCTTGAGATCCCTTGTAGCATCATTCTCCATGAAGTAAAGAGCCATTCTCCAAAAATCCACATTATTTGGGTGTTCAGTCTGTGGAGAAGTTGGAAGGCAGTAGGCTTCCTTTGGATGCAAGTTGATTTTGCGTAGCCTTGGAGAGTAGGAAGGCATACAGAAAAGCCAAGAGGGCCAAGTTTAGCCTGTACTATTTAATCATTAAGCCTCCCATTTGTGATCACCTGACAAGACATGCTTCAACTATTTGATCATATCTAGTTATCCTTCTTAGCTACCCCTCTACTGGTTTTCACCTGGCTTCATATAGCAGCATGATTCTTTAAAACTTACAGCACATTCCCATGCAGCCTGCTATGAAATGGAGGAGCTGGAAGAGGAAGAATGGTATAAATGTATTATCTCCTTGGCTTTTCTGTACTTCTTTAATCTATGATGCTTACAAAACATTATAGCAATCTCTAAAAAAGACTTACTACTGAAAGACCATCATGCTAAAATGGGTGCTATATTCACAGCTGTGAACTCATGATGGTTTTTTTTTTTAATCTCTTAAAGCATCAAGAAAACTGTACCATAGATCAGATTTAGTGAACTTAATTTTTACTGGAAATAGTTATTACATAGTTTAATCCTAAATCTAAGATTATGGAAATCTGCAGTGAATTACTTATTGTCAGGGTTACATAAATCAGTGGAATACCACAACACTTTAATAACTGTAATAACAACATTTAGTTTTGCTCTTGTTTTTTCTTCTCTTACACAGACTTTGCTTTGGTTTCCCAGGGCATGTATCCAAATGCGCATGAACTATGCTGAATTTCCTTCTTCCAGAGATATCAGATGTTCATGCTTATTCCTATCCCATTTCAGCATTATGTGCTTTATCTTTTTATTTTACTGTTGTAAGTACAATAGCAATGAGGGTAAAGTTTGAATTCAAGTAGGAAATACTGTTTCCAGCATCTGATGTTTCAGTGCCATTCCTTTGAATGCACTCCTTGACCTGTCAGTCAAGGAAAAGTTCTGTGGAAAGGGGGGTACTTCTGCTCATTTTTGGGCATTACCTATTGACGTTGAGTTTTAGCAGGACAAAAAAATGGACTTGATGCTATAGCTACAAATGCAAGGAATGAGAAAGCAAGAAGAGGGGATTAATCATACACACAAAGAAAATGTTAATTAAGAGAGCTTCTAGGGTGTGTATCAGAAATAGCTATGCATTGGAAAGACATGTGGATGTAAAAAAGTGAGGTTGTTAAAAAAATGTAATGGAATGTCTAGATAGAGACACATTAACCAACTCTGTTTTTAAAAGCCTTGCCTAGAATAATAGTGCACTCATCATCAAGGTAGCTAGAGTGTTAGACATTTCTAGCCTCGCTTTAAAAGGATCTGTACTCTATCGCTACTAAAAGCAAGAGAAGAGCCTGCAGTGATGTCTTCCATGTGTCAAGGAGGCTGACTCTGAAAGGTGGGGGTGGTGGAGAGGAAAACTTCCAGCTGCAAGATGACACTGACAGTCGCAAAGTCCAAGCCTCTGCATGGCGATTCCAACCCCTCAGCTGTGCTGATGCCACTGTTCATGGGGTCATGCTGGGAATCAGGTGGGGAAATCAGACTGCTCCTGGAGAGGAATGAAAGAAATGCCACAGCTTTTCTGCATCACTCTGATTTTTCCATTTGCTACAGGAGGGATAGACAACTGCAGGGCAAAAAATTTGCAATGGCAATGTGAACAAAAGCAGCAGGGAAAGATGGAAACTCTGAAAGGTATCACTGAAAGTAGTCACATGGAAAGTAGTGGAAAAATGGGAGGAGAGGAGAGAGAAAAAAGGCTTTTAGAGGGGATGAGATAGGTGGATGGATGTTTATAAAGACAAAGATAGAAAGATAACTGCAAAAAAAAAACCAACCAAACAAACAAACAAAACCAAAAAAAACCAAAGAAAACAACCCTGTTTAAAAAGAAACATGAGGAGACAATAGTGAGTGGATGTGAAGAACATGAATGGATGGTGTCCATGGACCTAGGATAATGCTGGCTATTGCTGAAATGAAGCAGAAAAATTAAAAAACAGAGATCCTGGAAGTGTTGGAGTCAATTATATTATATATGTATGTACTATTGCACTGGGACATACTTTACATGTACCACTATTTATGAAAATGAAAGTCCTCTAACAGGTCCCTCTTTCCTCTGAAGCCCTCCTTTTCTTCTGATTAGCTCTTTTAGACTATCTGTTCTTTATTCTTCTCCAAGTCTTAGCAGTTAATCCCTCTTTTAGCACTAAATCCTCTTTATTTGATGCAGTCATCTGTGAAGTTCTGACTTGTGGCTTAAAAGTTTTAATATCCAGCTATTTTGTGAAATACCTATATATGCCTATAGATCAAATCTATCAATGCTTCTAGGAAATTCTGCAAAGAATAATGTTTTTGAATACTTACTAGTGGAAAGCTAGAACTTCCTCCTTCATGTATTTGGTATCTATTACTCTCTGGTGGATTTCATCTTTAGGAACATCCATAGATAAATTATCATAACTGTCCAGGCAAATGGGAAATTACATTGAAAGAGCCATAATACATTGTGTTGGCTGGAGTGCTGCAGCTAGGAAATTCATTCAGTACATGGCCTCTTGCTCACCATGATAATATTGTAAATGCAGTAGCAGGAACACCTAACAGGTTGGAATATGCTCCTAGAGACAACTTGTTAAATAACTTTGAATACTAATGTCTTCAAACTAGAAGCTTGTGCATCATCCAGACAATTAAAAAAAAAAAAAAAAAAAAAAAGCAGAACCAAACCAAAACCACCTTATTCAGTTAAAAGTTGCATTAGTTGTTTAGCTTATGGAGGTTTCTTCATGTTGTAGAATTCACAGGCTTACAGATTTAGAAAGATGCTAAAACTTCCAGAGGCAGCACCTAGTTTTTCTTAAGTGTCAAAAAAAAGGTGTGGGAAAAACTCAAATCTGGCTAATTACATTCTAATTACAGGTTGAAGAGAGGTTAATGCTGAAGGTTTTTATTTAATTCATAACTTTGTTTCCAGCTCTGTGGTCAGGACTATATTGAGTTGAATAAAAATAACTTACAGTGACATTAAGGATTACAGGAGTTTAGGTGAGGCTGCCTGACCCTTCCTCAGAGACAAGGAGTTGAAATAGCATGCAGGTACACTACTCCTGTAAGTTCAGGGGAGTTTGAAAGTGTCAAGAATTAGCATGTTGCATCTTGATAAGCTGAAAATTTGCAGGGAAACTTGATGCTGCAAATGCCAGCTTCTGAGGAAAAGCTCTTTGCAGATCGACCTAGGAGGGTACAGGCAGCTAAGAAACAGTCCACGACTTTTTTCCCAGATTCCTGTCCAGGTGCCTTTCAACAACATTTATTTTGGTTGCAGAAAGAAACCCATCCCTTAAACATAATAAAAACATCTAGAATTAAAAGACCACCTATCCTAAAAATTAAACTATATTACTAGCGTACAGTCTAGGATCACAAGTAGGGATGCATTTATGAAAGCTTGACAGTTTGAGATAGTGATTTACAGGTTTCACCTTTTTAAATAAAAATTTCGTCATGTTGAACAAGAACATTTACACTTCACCTAAGCAAACTTATATTGGCTGATACTCCATGTGACAGCAGACCTTACCTAAAATTAACACTATCCCTATATGACCTCTTAACCTAGTAAATCCTGTGGATATAATCTCTTGCCCAAATTAGTTTACTCATTCTGAAGTTTAATACCTATCAAGGTGTTTTTATCAACTGAAATTGCAGGAAAACATAATTAGCCAGGCTTTCCATGGTTTTTTATTGCCTTTAGAGAGAGCGTTTCATTCTTTTTTTTTATGACTACCAACACAACATATCTTATGACTGCCCTATTTGATAATTGTCTGAACAACTTGATTTCTTACTAGCAGAACTGCTCAAATGACATAGTTCTGAAGGACACTAAACAACAACAAAACAAATCAAGACAGTTATTACATCAGCAGTGTAATTTATTTACTGTTCTCCCCACTTCCCCAGTAAAAATAACATTATTTTTGTTACAGACCACTATGACTCCAGATAAGTGATTTTATATGCTAATTGATCAAATCCATTTTTTCACACCAATAAAGAATAAAATCTTTTGGTATAAATGCAGACCATAATGAGATTAGGGTTCACAGTACAAAAAAGATCATACATGACAGAAGGTGCTAGATAACTGATGCTTAAGTTCCAGTTTACTGAACAAGCAAAAATCTTGTTCCACAATAAACAGCAAGCAAACATACAAGGGCATCTACAAGGGAAACCAAGGTCACACTTGTGGTGAAAGAACTTGGTTTATTCTCAGGTTTTTAAACACCTAGATAAGCCCCAACGATCTTCAAACTGGTTAATTAATTTGACTTAGTGGTGCCTAAAACATATAACCTTGCAAACTATCTCTAGTATGTGAGTCCAAATATAGCTGTGAAATATAGTGAAAAATTCCAAAAACCATTTCTGAGAATGAATGCATTTTCACATCACTGGGTTGATGGAAATACATTGGGAAGTCTGGACATGGTCTTCAATGTTTCATAATCTGTATTTTTTCTGAAAGAAATAGTTTCTAGGCAGTCATTCAGGGGCTTCACAATGTAACATCAGATGAGCCGTATAAATCAAGCAAAGTTTAAGATCTAAACCCACAGAAATAAAATACAGTTCAAGTCATAAGAAGTGGCAGGACATCTTTCAAGTACTGATACACTGTGTCTCAATTGTACTGAAGGATGATAACACATAATGGTGCAGGAACAGCATAATTCATTAGCGTCGATACACACTAGTACATAATGAAATTATTCAGAGCTGCAGTGTCATTAATCTCTGCCAAGTGACACAAATGAAACCAAACATCGGAAGACAATATTGCAGGGAAAACCTAAATGGAGAACATCCTGAAGAATATGATCTGCATGCGAAGCACGTTGTTGTTAGTCTCCCCAGCCAAGCAATACTGTCATTTTAATCATGGCATAGCACAGATTTGTAAACCAGTTTTGTGAAGAAAAGGCTATAATCACACTGTAGCTGCCTTTTAACCTCTTTCCATTTAAATTCCTCAAGAGGAAGGAAGACAAAAATGTGGTCAAGATGAGCAGAGAGCAAGAGGCCACATTTCTCAGATGCACTAATGCAATATTTGGAGCTGCAGTAAGTCCTGGGCAAAATTCTGCTTGGTCAGTGTCTACTGGTGTTCAGCACAGAATAGGAGCTAGTGGATGGGGTAGATTTCACCACAGAAAGGTGGATCCATACAGAAACAGGTTCAGGCGTAAATGGGAAATGTCAAAACAAGCCGGAAACTGGGAAGTGATGAGTTGAGCTGGATCCATACTGATTTGCTGCGTGAAAGAGATAGCAGGGGAACAAAAAGGGCAGAAAAACAGCACAAAGAGGGAGAAAAAAAAAAAAAAAAAAAAAAAAAAAAAAAAAAAAAAAAAAAAAGTAATAAGGCGTCCACAGAAAGAAAAGAGCAAGCAGAACCTCCATTCCAATTATACAGCGCTGGGACCTGAAAGGGTGAATGGGCTTTTATTTCAACATGCCAAAATTTATTCTGCCGTCAGCGAAGAGATTAGCAACACAAAAGATAAATGTTAGACTGTCATTAGACTTTTGGAACTCATTGCACACATTCCTGCTGTCATATTTCAGCATCCCATTAGAAATCACTGGTATTAAAGGCCATTTCAAAGTGGGACCTTACTGAAAGTGTTTTAGAGCAGTACTGATCTTTCACTATGACAGGGGAAAAACCTCAATTCACTCAGGAGACTGCTCCTGCTTCAGCTTCTAAATTAATCTGGGACCAAATGCCCAGACAGATACACACTGCTAATGACAGAAGCCTTTTGCTTGTAAGAAACAGCATTTTTTTCTAATTAAAAAGAAATCTTGCACATGATATAAGGGAGAGTCTGATTACCTGAGAGACTGGTTCAATAGCTACAGTTGTTGTTGTGGCTGCCATGGGATTCCCAGAAGTGATGCTGCAAAGAACTGGGGTTCAGCATTGATTACTGTACACAGAAACACAGCATACTACCATCCATCCCAGAAAGAGGAGCCTTGCTCAAGAAAACCTCAAAAATATGATCATCACTCTTATTTTTAGTAAAAATGGAAGTGCTGACCCTGACTCTAACTGGCTAACTTCAAAGAGAGCATTTTACTTTAACAGGAAAAAGGTGATTAAACACTTGCTGCATCTGGACAATCTATGAACTCAAAAGCAATGGTACAAAATTTGGGTGTCTTATGCTTTTCTTCAGTGTTTTACATATTAATACAATAGACCTCCATTACTGAGAAAATTAGAAGCTATCTTTGACACAGAGTATGATCCAGTGGCTTAAAGTGTCAGACTGATTTGGTCTCCTGGGCCTCACCATCCAAATTCCTGATGCTTAGATGCCTGTAAGTCTGTCTTGTGATGGTGTTTATTCCAGGAATAAGGATGCATAACATGCATGTAAACCATGCATGAAGCCACATCTGAACATCAGTATGCTTCTTTGGAAATGCAGAATTCAAACAAGCATGAAGCCTGCCAGACAAGAAACATTAGTCATTTGATTCCATAGTTGTGTTCAGACATTAAAAATGCCTTTTTTTTTTTTTTTTTTTTTAAGTGTGCTTCCAGTGGAAATATCCTTTAAAACTTTTGTTGTGATGAGGTAGTCCCAGTTTCAACTTATTTTAGTTTCCCAGTGTGGGGGAGGGGAAAATAATGATGATAATAATAATTTATTATCACTCTTCTGAATGTCTAGATTCCAACTGCTTTGAATGGAGACCAAGAGACCCTTGCAAAGGTTGATTCAGAATTGGAGGGTGAACTGTGTGGCTTTGTCAGTTCTGTTGGAAGCTATCCCACCAAACCCTTTTATTCTATTTCCAAGAATGCTGTCACTGCTTACACCCAAAAGCTCTCTGTGCTTCTTCAGATGCTGCTCTTGGTAGAGATTTCAACTCCAGCCTGTGCACAGAGCTAGCACAAGCTCATGTACTGCATGAGTTTTACTTCATAGGCAACCAAGGAGACTTGCTTATAGTATACTCTCTACCACAGACTCTTCTTCCTTCCTGGCAGCAAGAGACTGTTTCCATTATTACACCCACTTTAAAATTTTAAATCCATTCATTAGGGCATGAGTACAGTTTCTAGGAAAGCACACTGGGCTCAGCCTTACATGGAATTCTTCACTCTAGTATTTAACTACATAATCACTCTTGCTTAATAAAAACTGACATATTAAATTCTGTTTCTGCTGAATTACACTATTCTCCTGGAGATTATTTGATTGTAGTGTCGATAAATGAGTCACCAGGTTAGAAAAAACCAAACAACAACAAATCCCCAGTGAAACAATTAATGTGGTCAGGTGTAGGAATCTTAATACAGGCAGGAAAGAAGCTCATCAAAAGGCCTGGAAAGTAAGGCATTGAACCTTGTTTAGTAATGATTGCATTCTTGCCCCCATTTTCTCACCAACAGCAAAGCAAGACAACCTCTCCCACTACCAGTTAAGACACAAATACATGGGAAGATGTATTCCCACCCTGAGAATAACTGCAAGACACAAAACACCAAAGATTTTCAGCTGGTGTAAAATTGGAAGTGACATACACCACTTTGCAGATTATTACAGCCAGGAAAGAGGCAGCCCTTTTTCTCCTGTGTTACTGGCCTGCTGATCTGCAGCTACTACATCGATGTATCAGGGTAAAGATGAATGAGACTCAGTCTTTGAAAGCAAAAAGAATGTGTGTGAAGGATGTTGCCCCTTTAATCAGGAAATGGTTAAATATCTGTCATTGCACAGCAGAATGAACTAATCAGACAACTCCAGGCTTTCTTCACAGTACAGAGTTACAAGAAAAGCTTGAACTTGACGTCACTTTTGAGAGAAAGAACTAAGATTTCCCAAACTTGATCAGCAAACTGATCTTTTTTTCTGGAGTGTAATGGGAAATCCTAATGTTGTAATAATATTTTATGCAAAAGAAGTGCTGATAAGAGGACCAATAAGAATTATGAGCAGACCTCTGGTCTTACATCTTCTAATGAGAAAATGAAGGGCACACATATGAGTCATCCACCTTGACCATATGTTTCTCTGTAGCTTGAAGGAAAAACAAGGTCAAAAAATTTAAAACAAGGAAAAAACTTTCACGGAATCCAATTGTGCTTCAGTTTCTCTTCAAATGGAAATTTGCAGCTTTCAGTTTAGCAAAGATGCATTATATTGTTTGTATGAAGGCTTTTTATGCAGAGCTACTCCAAAAAAATTATTTGGTGTCCAAGTACAGCCCAATTTCCATCCACCAAGATTGCAGCAGAGCACTTTCAGCACACAAGGTCAAGCAGAAGATGGAAACTTAAAGATGGCAGCGAAAGGCTACACAAAACCTTCTTTCACCACCCAGTGGCTTTTTGTGGTGTGCTACAGAAATGAACCAGGCTCACCAAGCCTTGCCAGTCACACTGAATCCCCTGCAAGGAAGGCAGTTGACTCAGCTGTATTTTGTCTGGTCTAGCACTCACAGAGTTTTCCAGGTGAAAATGCCACCACAGTGCTTCTCCACTCTGAGCCTGAAGCCCACCCAGAACCACCTTGCAACATCTCATCCTGCCCTCTTTGATGGCGTGATCTAATTTTGATACTAAAGCTTCAAGGACACTGAGTCAAGAGGGCAGCCACTCAAATCAATTTTACCACAGCAGCCACCTTGTTACCCTTAGCCAAGTGGAACAATTGTCTGGGGTTCTACAGCAACATTTCCTATAGAGAGGAACATATGTTGTTCTGTAGTAACATTTGCTATATTCACATTTGTACTTGTCTGTCAAGAAAGTTTGCGTTGCAAACTTTGCTTTTGCATAACAGTTGTTTTCTTAGCACCCTCAAGACTTCCTCTAGGAACAAAACTGTAGCAAGTGCTTAAGTCTGGCTCACTCATTTACTTAATGCTGCAGTTCTAGTTTCCCTGTCCTGATAAATTCCAGTTGTGTAATTTCTCCTCTCAAACATATCCACTGTCAACTGACCTTTCTCAGCTACAGGAATTTCTTCAAGAAACATCATCTTACTAACAACTTCACCTAACAGACTCCTGTAGATGTATTGCCTTGACCTTCAGCTGAAACCTCATCATAAAAGGCAACTCCTGCACAGCTTTTGCAACACCTTATCCACCTATTTCCCTTGCAGTATACAACAAAATTATGGGTTTTACCAAGGGAAATAATAAAAAACCAAGTTGTCTCTCCCAGATAGCCATTTAATCATGGAGCACTTAACAGCATGTGGAATAGTCACTCAAAGTACCACAGGACAATTTCCCTACACCTACAGAAACACCAGTCACCCTGCTTTGCAATGATATTTGTTGGCAGCTGGCTGCTTTTCCTATGCCATGATGATTAACATATTCCCCAGTACTGTTTGTCAATAGCTGTCCTTCTGCAGGGTACCTTGCTGCAGCAGGGAACTCACTGCAACATCCGTGACATTTACAGTGTGGAGCTAAGACTCTTCTGCCTTGGCTCTGAATCCCTCCTGCAATGACTGACTGTTGGCCGTTTAGAGCTTTTTCATGGGGAAATATTGCAAGGACTACAGGAGCTTAAGATGTATAGGCCACAAGAAACACACAGATTGAGAAGGCCTTGTTCTATCAATACTCTTTGTGCAGTCATCCTAAAGAAAAACAGCCATTTCAGCAATCTATGGTGACAGATAGTAACTAAGTTTTACAACTTTACACCAAACTTATGGGGAAATAACTTCTGGTACAACCCCAAATTTCAGTGATCATATTTCCTCAGGTTCAACATTTGCCTAGAAATTTTTTCCTCTGATGGAACTACCTTTACAGATACATCAGTGGCAGGTCACAAAAGCTCTCCAGACCCTCTCAAAAGCCTGACTGCTGCTTTGCAGACAATCATATACATCTCAGAAGCACAGCAGACTATTTCTGTACCCTAGACAAACAACTGTCTTTTAGGGGTGTACTTGTGCCAGTTTTGCTTTCAAATCCATCCCCTTTGGTACAAGGGCAACAGTCTCTGAACTGCTTTCCCTTGCATAACCAAGCTCTGAAGAGATTTGTCCTCAGGACTTCTTCTCAGTAACAGACAGTATTTTAATGACAAACCCTGAATAATTTAATGACAATATTTTTATTTAATGTTAGTGACAATATTTTAATGACAAAGCCTGGCAAAATGAGGCTGGAAATAATTATGCAGATAAGCCAACATTTTTTTCTGAATAAATTTAGTGTGAAGAAGAGATTGAGAACAGTGAAGTATCAGGTTTGTTATAACCCAGTAACAGAGGCTTCACCCTGTCAGTCCAGTCATTTGTCTGTATGTCAGAAATGAGACAGTTCCTGTGGCTGGGCTGCAACAGCATGCTCTGGATCTCGCTGGTTTGGAGTGCAACTTCCAGCCAGAGGGACAGCAGCACACACAGAGATGCATTTCATATGGAAATAACATGGAGCAAAAGATTTGCCTGCCCACAATTCCTTGTAGAAAAAGAGCCTAAGATCCTCTGTCAAATCTGGTAAATCTTCTCTAATTTTTCCCAAGGAAATTTGTATAATTATTTAACTACATCCCTATGTATGACACCAATGAACATGTAAAAGCCTGATCAGATGATAAGGTACTCTAAGACCTGTGAGAAGGACAGGGAAAATCTCAAGACACCTTTTTCTTGGTTTGCATTTAAAAGAGCCTAGATAATGCTTAAGAAGGAAAAAACCTTTCTCTTACCAAGATCTGATAAGCTCCATGTGTTATCAGCCCACAGGAGAGGCAAGGTGATACAGCTCCACTATACACTCTTCCTTTGCAAGTTAGCCAACAGTAAATCACTTCACATCTCCTGGTCACCAGGAGAGCATGTACAGAGAGTTGCAGCCCAGTTGTAACTCAGGCTGGACACACCAAATGTTTAGTTAGAGCTCAGACGAAATCTGTTATGGACAGTGTGAGGTGCCCAAGAGCACTGAAAGTCTCTTGTCATAATGGGTAGATCCTTTCCTTAGAACTCGCCCCATCTCCAGGCAGGTAAATTTTAAAAACAAACAAAATAAAACACACAAAAAACTCCAAAACAAAACACCAAAAAACCCACAACAACCCAACTTTCTGTCTTCAGGAACAGATTTGGTAGCTTGTTCAGGATTATAAGCCTTACCTAAATCCTTTGCAAGCAGAGAATTTAATTCTCAAGCCAGTTATGCTGACGCCATCAGTAATATTGGCCAATGTATGCATCATCACAAACTAGCTTAAACTATATCTCTAGCACCTGGAAAGAAAAGCAGGTAGATGCATTACTAAGTACTCCATACATTTGGGTTTTGCACAAAGGGATGTTAATATATTTCTAAACCTGTGAGGAAAAAAGAGCTAATCAGAGTACCATGATTTTTCAGTGTTTTTAAGGGAAAAAAAAAAAAAAAGAAAAAAAAAGCCTTTCTTCAACATTTTTCCTTACTTTGTGTCCTGTAAGATTTCTATACATATTTTTCAGGCATTAGATTTAGTTCTAAACTACCTCTAATTTTCTTTATGTAAGTGTGAAATAAGTATTTCTATCTTATGAAAACTCAAATAAACATATTATAACAATTCATCATGCTGTAGTGTATGTTCCATAAATTCCAGAAAACGCCATCATCTTAAATGCATGTTTCATTCAAGACCCCAGCTCATTTCCAACACAGGGAAAGAAAAAAAAAGATGAAATCATAAGAACTAATAATCAAAGACACTTTTATGAGTCTCAGTGCTCCTGACTCTCCAAGTTCTGTAACAACAATAGAAACGCACTTAGAGAATAATGATGTTCTCAATATTTTTTTCCTGTGGCTGCCATTTATATAGTCCTAAGGGTGCTGTCTGAGAAAATAACAAGAGCTACTAGAGAACAGCTTGTTGTCAACATTGAATATCAGCCTAAGTGAAATAGAGATCACCATGAAGTGCACTTTAAAAAGTTTATCTTCAGACCTCAGGTATATGCCTAATGGCAGAAATTCTTCAAACAGCTGGAGACATCACATCCTTCCTGCTCCCACACCACCTCCTGCTTTCTGCAAACTGAATTGAAGCAGCATTTTCAGCAGGTGCTGAGTCTGAACCATTAACACTTTCTTTACCTCTTTCTTTCTGATAAATTGAAGATCCAGAATTATTTTTAGAGATTGCACATCTAGAAGCGTTAGTGGGTAGTGGACATCTCTGTGAAGAGACATCCTAGGGGAATGGGGAGATGATTATTTTTTTCTCATGTCAGATAAAACAGACAACTTCAGGTTATGCCTACTGCGTAGGAAGTTGTTTTGTTGGGCATATCATGAAATAAATACCCTGTCATTTCTTTTAATCAATTAAACAGTTAAGTTTATAGAAAATATAGTAAAATTGCACCACTGTGCAACTGATGTCTGGGAGGAGAAACACCCATTGTATGCTGCCATTCACCCTTTAATCAT
Organism: Prinia subflava; assembly: GCF_021018805.1. Classification (NCBI taxonomy): domain Eukaryota; kingdom Metazoa; phylum Chordata; class Aves; order Passeriformes; family Cisticolidae; genus Prinia; species Prinia subflava. The sequence goes on along the minus strand of NC_086247.1, from coordinate 105,480,864 downwards.
ATGCAGTAAACAGTTATCATCACTATTATTTGGGATAACCTAATTACAGCTTTCCAGAATCCTGAAGTGAGCCTACAAGAAAGGGGGAGAGAGAGAGAGACTTCTTATCATAGCAGGTAGCGCCAGGACAAGCAGGAAATGGGTTCAAACTGATAGTAGGATTAGGTTAACCATTAGGAAGAAATTCTTTACTGTAAGGGTGGTAAGGCACTGGAAGAAGCTATCCAGAGGACTGTGAATGCCCTGTCCCTGGAAATGTTCAAGGACAGGCTGGATGAGGCTTTGAGCAAAATCTGGTCCAGTGGAAGGTATCCCTGCTCATGGAAGGGGCATTTGAACTAGATGACCTTTAAGTCCCTTCCAACCCAAACCATTCTATGATTCCATGATTACTTTACATGTGGTGTGCTTTTTTCCTTCCCTGTTCAACAAATGATGCATTTCCCTGCGACAAGTATAACTCATCAGGTTTCAGATCTATGGCTTTCTGGACAGGAGATACAGGAGAAGCTGCTTACTACCACCAGGGATATATTTTGGGGAACAAACTGTTCTGCTATTCAGGAAGTGAGGTAAAAACAAAGAAGTCAGTCCACTGAATCTCACCCCACAGCCCTCTCTGCACAGAGGCAATAAACTGTTGCACATGCCATAGTCATTCTGATACTGCTCTGGCTTAATCACTTGGGCACTCTCCGACTGTCTACACTAACCTTCAGGGGTCAGTTCATTTAATGAGTTGGATAAACTGTTTCATCAATTTGCTTTCAATTGATGAAAATACAAAAAATAATCCTTGTGAATTCATGAGTCCCTCTGTGTTCCTCTTTATAAGCTGTAAAATAGGTAATTTATGATGCACTTAGAAGTTACAGAACTGTTTAGGTACTGGATTGCTAAAGCACTAAGAAGGGAGGTGGATGAGCAGGGAGGAGTGGAGGTGAGTTTATGGACAGGAACGATGCAGCATTTTCCAGGCTGCCTTTTAAACAGGTTGTCTGTTAAAACACTGCAATAAGTCAGGCACCAACTTTTTTTTTTTTTTTTTTACCATGTGCAGGTCCACATCAAAAAGCAATAAATCCAAGCAAAGTCATACACACCAACAGTTGGATACTGGATTCAAACCACTTTAATTTGAAGACAACACCATCCCTAGTTATTGTGGACTTCCAGGCTTTGCCATGCACCACAACCCTCATCAGTGCACCTCTTGCAGCAACTGCTCTGCTCTGCCCTCCCTGCTCCAGGAGGTGGGCTCCTTTCCTTCATACTGTGTGCCAAACTCCCATGCACCCATCTCGTACTTCATAATATTTACATAGTCACAGTAAGACACAAATGGTGCAGTCAGGGCTTAGGGAGGATGGAATTTCAGGCAATTCATCATGTTAAAAGGGTTGAAGCTGGACATGGCTTTTTCAGGCAGTGCATTTTCCTCACAAAGAAAAAAAGAGTATAAAAAGACATCATCTCTGAAGAGCCATACAGGTAATTCCTACTGGCTTGTCTCCAGGGGAAAGAATACCTCTCTTGACTGCAATATTTACTCCCATAATTTGTGGTTTAACTTTTCATCATCCAAGTGCTAGATGTTTTCTTAGAGTTGTAAACAATTTTGCTTGGATCTCATCTATTCAATTGTCTCGAATTGTAATTCTTTCCAGTTAAATGGCACATCACTTTAAAGTGTACTATTTGTGTGCCAAATATAATCACAGGCATCAGATCAACTAAAATTTTAAAGATGTGTGTGTGTATATAGATATATCAATCAACTTCTCTGCTGTTTCCACTTGACCAGAGCTAGTCCACGTAGCCTTTTCTCCAGTACTCAGTTTTGATGAAATTGAGAAGTTTCCAGGCAATTCTCTTCCTTCATCATTAGCAATACAGTAAATTAAGATAAAGCTATCACAGAATCACAGAAAATGCTGAGTTGGTAAGGATCCACAAGAATCATCGAAGTCCAATCCCTTGCCCTGCACAGAACACCCCAAGAGTCACACCATGGGCCTGAAAGCATTGTCCAAACACATCTTGAACTCTGTCAGGCTTGGAGCTGTGACCATTTCCCTGGGGAGCCTGTGCCAGTGCCCAACCACCCTCTGGGGAAAGAAACTTTTTGTAATATCCAGTCTAAATATCTCCTGACACAGTTTTAGGCCATTCCCTCAGGTCTGTCTTTCCTCCAGGTCTACTGTGCATGACTGTCTCAAGAAGACTGAATAAATTTCAGTTGAGTACTTCCAGTACACAAATTTCATGCTTGTCTGAAAAAATTGAAATGAAAAATTCTTGTATGACAATGGAAACATGGAGCTCACTTGAAGTATAACATGAATATGACCTAAGATACCCCAAAAGAATTTTCCCATGCAGAATTTGTCACCTCAAACCTGTAGACTACTATGACATCCCATCTTAAGAGAGGAACATGAAGCCTGCACTGGTCTCATTTATTTATCTCTATAGAACAGTGTTTACTGCCAAGCTACTGCCTAGCCAGTCATTGGGCTGCATTAACACTCAGTAAAGAGTTTTATTTATTGCCTGACCAGAAGATGGCCCTATACAGCCATGTCTGGAGGACAACAGCACTTCTTTCTTTCAAAATTAAGCAGGGACAAGAAGTACACCTGGGGACAGAAAAGTGCAAGAAACAAGATGTTTTCTTGCCTCCCTCCTTCTGATGCCTTAATTAAATATTGCCTTCATGAATTACAAACTCTGAAAGCTGAAGGCCTCTCCAAGGAGAAAACAGCAGAGGCTTCTCCCCAAACATGGTCATTGAAAACAATCTAAAATGATATCTGAAGTTTTGCAAGTAAATGGATCCCAACCAGAGAGATGGGTGAAACTAAAGATAATTTCAGAACAATTTTGCCATCAAGCTTGCCGTTTTCTCATTGGTCTCTGCCTACAGACCTAAGTTTTGCCAATTTTGCCTTACAGCAAATTAAATTTGTTCTTCTCTAGAACTATGATGCTCATCTATTAATGTGTTGTTACGGAAGAGCTGGTGCCAACCACAGGACCTGGAGGGAGGTCACTGTTCCCAGGAAGGGCGGTCCACACAGAGGCTGAAGTCACCATTCACAGGTTTCATAAGCATCAAGAACATGCCATGGCTCTTTCACTGAGCAGTTGCTGATCAGTTTGGGCACTGAGATGTCTGAAAATTGGTATGGGACAATGTTATTAGCCAGGCCATTACTGATAGCACCGGGTTATCATTAGAGTCCTTTAAGCAACTCCTTTGAATTGAGGACCCTTTGAAAATCCTGGCTGCGGAAACTCACTTGGCAAAGACAGGGAGCTCTAAGAGAAGCACATCTGCATTAAGATCTGGCTAGATTTTATTTCCTGAAAGCATGTCAGTTACCACTACATACATGCAAAGTATTTGGGTGGAGCAAAGCTCTAAGCTGGGGCACAGGTCCTACACAACACCTAAACAGACAGATTCCCCAATTCAGTGCAACCTTGGGACAGCTTCTTCCTTTTGGCTTTCTTTTACAGCCACAGCCCAAACACAAGCTTTCTTCTTCCTACCACATTTCCAATTTTATGGCTTTATTTCTCACCTGCTTCCCAGGAGAGGAGAACAGTAAAAAGCACTGTGCTCTCATGGGTCTCGAAATGAAGGACAATCTGTACACACACACAGTGTTCAATACAAGGTTGAGAGAAGCCATTTAATCAACAGGTTTTATGTGTTTTTCCAAAATGTAGATATCCTTAAGGTATTCACTAGCAGTTTATTAAGATGGGGGCAGAAGAGCTTGTGGAAACACTGATAACACAATAACTGTGATGAAACTACAGTCATCAATGGGTTTCTAAACTTTACATTTGCTACTCCACATAAGTGTGTCATATCTAAGGACAATCTAACTTCTATTTCTATTATTTTCCCATTCTTTATAGAGTATTCTTTAAGCTTCTAGAAAGGGTACTTTTCAGACTTAAAGGCAATATTGCTTATAACAGTCAGAAGAAGAGAGGAGGCAGGAGAACTCACATATTTCTCAAAAGATCATAACAAGAGGGAATAAAAAGTCCTTCAGCTCCTTTAAATACACAGCATATTTAAAAAACTAGCTAAGTTGGAAATGTCTGCCAATTACATGGCCAAATTAAATACATAGATAATTAGTACAAGGTAATTGGTACTAAGTTAAACTCCCATCTAAAGGATTGTGAAATCACAGATGGGAGAAGTGAAATGAGGAGGAGCTGTAAAGTCAGCCCTGATTACACCTTGTTTGACTTGACCATTTGAACAGCTAATCCTTTGCTAACATATCTGCTCTCAGAGATATGAACTCATTTTTATAAGGCTGAATCAGTTTTTGTCTAATGTCATATGCAGGATGGTTTGGATTTGATCTCAGGTTTGGGAGGTGGTGGTAGGTTGTTTTACTGTGCTTCAGAATAATGAATCTTTAATCACATTGATGGGGAAAGTTAATAGAAAAATTAATGAAAACACAACATCAGTGTCTATGATGTGTAATGAATAATAATAAAGAGAACAACAGATGCAGTCTGGTTGATGGGCCAATTTAAAATACTTCATGCCCAATTACAGACACACTCATTTTCTATAAGGCAGACAGTTGGATAAGAAATAGACTATAATTTTCTGCTTTATGACTGCTGTATAGAATACCTAAGGTCATAACATGAATGATTCACAGATGTGTGACAGGGAGCTCCAGTTCTCACCAGGCATGCAAAAGTACAACCAGGAGAACCCCAGGATAGCCTTATGAAGGAAAAACAGCAAAAGTGAATCTACTATTTGGTAGAAAAGTTGCCAAAACCAAAAGAATTTGTCCTTGAACTGTGTCACCCATATCACATTTCCTGACTAAGAAAGAAGGTTGGGATAGAATCATGCCCTGCACAGCTAAAAACTCCACATTTTTAACTCCTTCTTCCCACCCATGTCAACCATAGCTGTCCCTGCTTCTCCTTCACTGCTTTGCTTGCACAAGAAAAGCTTATTGCTATAGAAGAGCGAGCAGAATAGCCCTCATTTTGGTGACATCCTCTCTTTGATGTCCTAGATAGCTATTCCTCTCACATAGGCAGACATACATGTCTCCTTTACTCAAAGAACTCCAGGATCTATATTTTGTCTCTCCTTCACAAACCCCCTCTGATTTAAATTCAGGAAAAAAAAAACCCAACCCACCCCAAAAGAGGTCTACACCAGAAGCAGAATCATAAAAGTAATAAAATTAGTAACGACCAAAAAACCCCAACCACCTCATCATAAAAGGTCCAGACAAAACTGTTCAGTTTTCAAAATAGCTAAATACAAGACTGTGATTAAAACTTCCTCAACCATAAACCACATTTTGAAAGTTTCAGGCCACATGTATCTGAAGACAAAATTCTAAGTGTGTTCCTAACTCCCAATTTCACAGGGCTTTGTTGAGGCTTTGGAAGGATGGCTCTGGTGTTTGTTTTGGGGGTTTTATTGATCCAGCTCAAACAGGGGCTTAGTTCAACCTCTGATTAATTGGCATTTTTGAATGAGAGAACAGTCTGTTGGGAAAGTTCTGGCTGGATATACTTCACAAAATTATTTCAGTTGGAAAAGGCCCTTAAAGGTCATGAAGTTCAACCATTAACCTAATGCTGCCAAGTGTACCCCCAAACCACATCCCTAAGTGCTACCTCTACAATCTTTTACTTGAGGCCTTTGCAAAGCTGAAGTTATATATTACTTTAGAAGTGGTTTATGACAGGCTGAGTGTTTTAAAACAAGTCCAAAAAATTACAAAGATCCTACATATTAGTTTCATCCAGTACAAACTTATATAAAGATGACTTCAGATTGCTCCTGGTATGTACTTCCCCCTGCCTGTTGCGAGCACAGGGTCAAAACACCCCAGAGAAACAATTGCTTGACTTATTAAACCCATCTGGATAGCACTGAAGTGCAAGGTCACTATTTTAACAGGATCTTGTTTAGTGATTCTCTCTCTTATTGATTTGGGTAGAACATAAGGGCTAGGAGTGAAGTTTAAAAAAAAAGGCAATATGAATTTAAACTGTACTACTTTTGCTTGCTACCCAGGGCAAAAATACAGTGAGGTCTGAAATCAGTCCTTATTTATCAGCTGCTGCCCTGATTGGTCTGGATGTGTAAAGTTATTAACCACCCTTATGGTTATTTTATATAAATTAAATATTCTGTATTATTGGGAGGATAATTTTCAGATTCATGAACTTATAAATAAACACTTTTGAGAGGACCTAGTTAGAAATGGGGTTTCATATCTTTTTACTAGGTGTCCTACAGACAAAAAGATAACATTAATAAAGTCTCAAAGTTATACATTTTCAAAAATGCTGTAGTGAATCAGAGCAGAGTCAGTCCAGCACTTAGTTCTCTCTCTGACTGAGCCCAAAAAGAGACATTTGGGGAAAAGTCTAAGACAGGGAAAACATCCTATTCCTTCCCCATGATATTCTTCAAGGACCTCAGGATCTAAGGCTCAGAGGACTTTTCAAGCCAGAGACAATGCCTTTGGCAAAACGTTATCAAAATTTTCTTCTAGAATTTTGCCTATAAATTTGGGCCATCATGGGGAGCAGGTGGCAAAGAATCCTAGAGTTTCAATTAACATTATTAAAAAAAAAAATCTTTCTGGACCAAACCAGAAATCAACCAAAGAAGGAAACTCCAAAAATTATTCTTAGACAGAAAGATGTTTACCATCAACTTCTCATTACATTACAGAGCTATAGAATTTTCTGCTGTGTAAAGAAATTACTAATTGCAATATTAGAAAGAAAAGACAATATTAACAAAATTGTTGCCAAAAAGCCTCCTGTTTATGGGTACTTGATACATGGCAGCACAACATGCTATCCTATGCCATGTTCAAGAAATAAGTGAATATAGATTTGTAGTCTCAATCCTGTAACCCTTCATGAACTCTAATGCACACAGGAAGCAGCCAGCTGTCTCAAGTAACATTATTTCTGCTGCTCCTGGCTGAGATGTCATCTCTGACATTACCTTTGCAGTGCTTCACTACAGAAGCTTATGCTCATCAGAAAAAAGCTGAGATTCTTCAACAGCAAAGGCATGAGCTAGCAGGGCATAGGTGACAGGATGGCACTTGGTATGCCAAAGAGCACAATTACTGTGAGGTCTTTGTTAGTGAAGAACACCTTACTTTCAGGTGGAAGCAAACTCTTTTTTCATGGATAACACATGAAATAGCAGTGATAGAAACACATGATAGAAAACAAACCCACGAGGTTTATTTGACCCAGATAATCTTTCCAATGTGCTGTCAGACAGTCATGGGCAGGTTGTACAACTGGCATGCAGCCACTGTGGCATTCACCAAACCATCTCGAGCAACAGAGTGAAACTACAACAAGCAGAACTTTCCTGCACTTAAAAGTATTTCCTGCACTACTGCTGCTTTCCCATGCTGCTCTTAAGGGAAGCAGTACTTCCCTAAGCTAACATTACATTTAGGTGATCTTGTTGAAGTAACAATGTGAAAGAAGTATTGGTAATTTTTTGTGTTGCCAAGTCCCTCAAAGCTGTGACATTTTTACCCTCCATGCAGATATCATCTACCTTCTGCAGCGGGTTCCTCTGCCGAGCAGCTGGACTGAGGCAATATAAACGAGAGCAAGCAGGCAGGGCGTGTACGTGGCAAGAACTTCACTTTGTCACAGCCCAAGGCCTCAGGAAAGGGGCTGATCTGAGAATCAGGCTACACCCTGCAGTAGGGTAAGAACCTCTGTACTGAGGTGTCATAAATGTAGGACTGGGGACCTAGGAGAAAAAGGCAGGGGGACAACTTTGGGGAGGTGCACAGAGGAGCTCTGCAATATGCAGGAGCTTTGTACCACTACTGCTCACACTTTGGTTTCCCCAGCACACGCTTTTCACCCCTTAGAGCATTTCACAATATTTATGAACTGATTTATGCATTTCCCCTGTTCATTACAAAAGGAAATGCATATCTCTGTTTACCAACATGGAAACCAATCCAAAACAATCACCACTTCTCAGACACCAGAGTTACACAATGCAGTAGCAACTAGAATTGGTACTCACCAGTATTGACTCCCAGCACTCTTCTCTGCCCATTGACTTTTTTTTCCTTCCCAAGGAAGGAATGCAAGCTATCAGGAAGATCAATTATACTCAGCTGACCCAGCACCACCACCAAGGACAGTAAGTAATTCACAGCTGTTTTTTAACAAAGTCAAGACTTAGTCAGAGAGTATCATGCCCTAGCCCCCCCTGAATTAATAGCAAAACCCTTAAGGATGTTTGTGGAATACAGACTTTTCTTTGTTTATTAGGGTTTATCTGTGAGGTACATCTGACCAAAGTTCTAGTTAATGACAAAAAGCATGACAATAGAATAAGATGTTAGCCCATCTCTTTCATACTAGGGAGCATTCCTGTAACACTGGACTGACAGTGTGTGGGCACACTGACACATTTGTTGCCAGCTAAATCTTTGTTCCCTTCCTTAGAACCCTGTAGAAGTGTTTGTGGAGCAGAAACCATTCAGAAAGCAACAGGGTACTGCACAGAGGTCAGCTTTCAGCTTGGGAAAGGGGTTGTGACTTGTGGAAAGTTAAAAAAAAAAAAAAAAGTGGGTTTGGGCAAGCAAAACCACATGAAATAGAAACAGGTTCCTGACCTTTATTCAAGCCTCAAACCTCAGACTTGTCAGCTCAGTTACATGAAATGGTGTCCTCTAAGTAATTGAAACACCAGCTATGAAACAGAAAAACAAATCTGGATCAATCCCTGTTGCTACAGGGGCCCCACCTGTGTGTATAATACCAGCCCAAATCTCTCTATGCTACAGTCACCTCAGAAAATCTTGCCAGATGGAGAACAGGGGGTCTCAAAGCCCTTGATGGGCATGGCTCCTAACCATGCACATAGGGACAGGAGGACAATATTTTTATATAGTTTTACAGTCATTCATGAATGAAAGCAACAGGCTCACACAGTCATTTGGACACGGTTCCCTGATGTGGAAGGTCCCTTTTGGGCTGTATCTCCTCTGTTTTCATGCTTAGGTTAGTTTTTACACAAGAAAACGCTGATGCATCATTATGCTTAGCTATTCCACCCACTTAAAATGTCCCACAAGGACATTGACTTTGGTCCCAGGCCCCACAGAGACACTGAATGTGTGTGTCCGGGTGGGAACACCATGGAAAGGTAAGATGAATGAGCTATCAAAGACTGGCATTAGCATACAGGAAATCCCAATGAGCCCACTCTCGTGCTGGTAAACTACAGCAAACAGAACACAATTCTCAAATACAACCTCCCCAGGAGACTTCATGTGCTTTATGTTCTTCAAACCTTGCCTTGTTGAGGAAATTTAATTTCACGGTAGGTCTGATGCAGACAAGGGTGGGGAGGGAACCTGAGATTTTTTTATCCCTTCCTCAAGAGTCTACATTCATGTCACATCCTTGTTGGTCCTTTCTTTCCAGTGTGGAGTGCACTACATCTGGGCTCACAAAACACAGATTTATTTTGCTATGTCTTGCAAGAACCTGGCCAAAAATTGCCCCATTTATGGTACATTATGAAAATCCCCACACACAGTACATGTAAAGCAGGCAGCCATGTTTCATTTTAAATCCTCTTAAGTGACTGTATGTTTTTCTACACTGCAAAACTAGGAACCCACACAGTGGTTGCTGCTGAGATGAACATTGGGGCATACAGAGAAAAAGTTACTGAGTCATGGCCTTGGATCACCAGCTCTTCTTCTCTCATTCCCCAGCAGCCATACAAGGGGCAGAAAGTCCTGCTTTGGAAAGATGTCTTAGCACTGTACTGTCTCTTGCCCACACTCAACCTTTTCCTATAGCAAGCAAACTCTAGATCAGACCTCACTTCCATCCCACATCTTGCTTTACTCTGCAAGTGAACTTGCTGCAGAGCCTGAGCAATGTTTAACATTTTTGTAGATGGAACATTGGTTTTAAATGGAGCCACATGCCCACCTAGGCTGGATTAGCTCCTCTGCCAGCATTAGTACCTCTTACCTCACTGCCCAGGATGTGCTCCTGTCATATCTGTCCAAAATACCAGTCCTGCTGCTCTAAAAGTTGTACCAGCTGCCATGTAATATAGTTACACTTCCCTACAGGGACATCTCTCTTTTGTCTTATGTAAAGGGAAAGGAAGGCAAAAGAGCCTGGAACACCTACTATGCTGCCTTTCAGCAGAAACATAAGCACAAACCCTCAGGAGGAGGGTTTTCCAATGAAAGGCACTCCCATTCTGCTTTCCGCATGTCATTTCTCAACTTACCATGTGCACCTCAAATGTATTTCAGAATTTCATGAATTCAAAATTCCTGTGATTTCATGGGAGCCAGGACACCTGAAATGTGCTCCTATCCCTGCCACTGAACCAAGGCCTTAGGCTGTTCACCTCTTCTCTTTCTTCTCCTCTTTCCACTTTCTAAGATTAAAATCCTTTTGAGGAATAATTTCACAAACCAGCTCTGCTGCGGAATGGAGACACCATTCTTCCTTGCTTTACCCAAAAAATCTGCATAGCTGTGAGCAGATTATGGCATTGACCCAAGTGAAAAGATTGAAGCTTTTTTCTGGTTTTGGGATTGCTAAGGGATAGTGCTGGGAGCAAGTAAAGAGTGAGTGCTGTGAGAAATAACAACAAAAAGAGCAGAAGGAAAAAGGCAGAAAGCTTGTCCTGCCCCTTGACTGACAAGAGCTGTGAAAAGACAGCTCATATATGGTCTGTAGAAAGAAGCAGCCTCCTAACCTGCCTGTTCTGAGCTGCTCTCAAACTGGCAACAGCCCTGCACTACATGATTCATACATGATGCACTCTTGTAAAAATTAAGGAGTCACATCTGTGTTCAGAAGCCACCCTGAACACATACCCTCACCCAATAATTTCTGGTGCCTTACTAAATACAGTCAGCAGCTGGAAAAGGCTGACAGGCTGTTGAGGTACACAACCCCCTCCCACCCTCCCTGTTCACTGAAGCACTGTTGAAGAGGAGGATATTGAACAAGCATAGGGCTAAAATTGGACAAACCCAAGAGGTGCCTCAAAGTCTTCATAATGCCAGACAGAAGCAGTACATTTCAGATGTATTTAACATCATGTTATTACTCAGCCTTATACTCTAATGAGATGCAGTGTGACATTATTTATTCATTCTAAAATAATTTATTTCTGTGATGATGCGACTGAACTATAGCTTCAGCAGAATCTTATTTTTCTTACCAGCTGTAATGAAGTTGGTTTCATAGGAGCACTCTCCCAGTTGTAATGAGCTGCCTGTCTCCTGCCACTACAATCCAGTGAGACAAATAAGACCAGCTGAGAAATACTTTATACTTTGATCTGTCTCAACAAATCAGTTCAAGAGCTCTAAAACAGAAACCCCAGGGGGAGGGAAGGGGAAGAGGAGAAGTTCAAGCAGGGAAGTTTTAAAGCTGTATTTGATTTGTTTCACTAGAGCTGTGGTAGTTAAAAAAAAATCAGATCTATCCATTTCTTTTTGAGATTTGCCAGCTCTCTCAGGCCCTCTACACTACCAACTTTGGACAACTTTATTTCAGTGATAACCAAAAGAATATATATATATATATATATATATATATATACACTTCTGACACCTTGAAAAGTCAGATTCTATAATTCTATAATCTACCCTCGTTGGATTTCTCCTGTTACCAATATATCAACCATCTGCTATCCATCTCTTAGGAGAAAAAATGAATTGAGTGAGAAAGAATGGCACGAGAAGGCAGGGGTGGAACCACAGAGGTTTTACTCCTTGCCTTTGAAGTTAAGCTGCTCTGAATGAGCAAGGCATGAATCCTACCTCTGGGACTCATCCTGCACCTTCCTTTGCAACATGGGGATAAGGAATTCATTACAGCCTTGAGCATTACCATGCTGATGTCTCCTAGTTTTAACATCAGCTACATGGAGGAGCTTTGTGTTTCTCTTGAACTCTCATAGTCTTTTTGTTTTTTCTTTTGTTGTCTGCTAACTTTCTGCATGATCTTGGTCCAACCCCTTCACCCGAGTGGCTCCATCTGCTAAGAAATTATGAGGCTAATCTCCTTACACAGGGAGTGTACAATGAAACATCTGGGGAAAATTATTATCAAGAGTCTGGTACTATTGGAGTAGATTTCCTATAGGATCAGCACTTCTCTCGAAAGAGGGTAGACATGTTAAGACTTTTAATGCAAGGGAACAGGAAAAAGCATATTTCAGTCAAGAAGCTCCACATTATGAGCATTTGAAACTATCCTCATTTTCCTGTACATCATTGCCACTACTGCTATTTCTAGATACCAGCAGGCACAAGAGGTTGAGTCTGGGCATAAGGATGGCAGCAGAAGTGCAAATCAGTGACACCTCAGTGCAAGCTCATGGCTCTGGCTTACACTAGTACTACATTGGGTGACACAGGGAATGGTAAGGACTTTACAAATCTAGTCCCTGACATGGCAGTTCTCCTTCTCACTTGTGTTCTGTCATGGGCAGCTCCACTGCACACATTCAACCCAGAACGTTCATTCAAAGAAATGTGCCAGTTAAAGTCACATTGGGTATCTTCTGTATTTTAGCCAAAAGCTAGCCAGAGTGCAAACAGCAGGTAAGATAACCTATTTTATGGGAAAACATATTTTTCAGCATAGTTGCTGTTTCTATACTCTTAATACCACATTCTGTTTCCAAGAGCATTTTGTAGCTATGAAGACTGTTTTAAGGAAAAAAAAAATAAATAAAGTTTAGGAGATGGTGAATCTAAAACATACAAATTTCAAGAAGAAGGTCAGAGATGGTGTCAATGCTTAAAAAAATAGATTCTCCCTTCTCTTCTAATCGATGTGCAATCGTGAATGGCATTTTAAGGAAAATACACAACTGTGAAAACACTCAGAAGAAGCAAATAAAAATGAGTGAATAAATAAAAAGCATTAAATACACCACTAAATTAACTAATTAATTACACTTGTCCATGTTGCTTTTGGTGTTTGCCACTAGCTCATGTGGTAGCAGAAACATAACAAAATCAGAACACAACACAGTTTTAATTAGCTAGGTTTTCAGGATTTCTATATGTGTCCTACCTCTTTTTATAGACTTGTGATGAAAATGACAATGATAAAAAATTCTGCTGCATCATAGAGTAGCATCCAGTGCATTAAACACAAGCGTGTACCACCACAACTCTTACCCCCCTAACCCACAGTCTAATACCTCTGAAGGGAGATAAAGTTAGTGTTCTCTGAAAGGTGTACTGAGATCATGTTTGAACAAAGACAGGCATGACTGGACTCCAGTAGCATGCCTCTGCAGGAGATTATCAGGCCTGCCCCACCACCTACACATCAGGATGCTGCTCCAGTTTCCAGGAGAGCACACACTTCTGGGGAGAATGCATCTGCCCTGACTGAGACTGGAAAATCAACACCGGCAAAGTTGGCTGTTCATTCCCTAGAGTGTGCTGTCTCTCCTAAAAGCTGAGCACGTGCAATATTTATGCTGCTCATATCTGCTCACTTCAGCACTGGACTTTGCACAGCAGTTTTGAGTGCTGGTTGGGAGGAGGCAGCACTGCTGCCATCCAAGGCCCAGCTCCAGATTCCAGTGCCACTGACACAGGGCGCTCTTAACGCCACTTGGGCTGCTGTCAGTAAGCAAGAAACAAATGCAGGATTAAGTGTGGCAGCAGATTACTGAGCAGGATGCCTGTTTTATCGTGGCTCTGAGCTTCACAGATACCAGGATTACTTGGTCCACACAAGTGACCAGAAGGTCACATAGCTGCATGTCTGGGGCCATCGGCATTAGGCACAATTTGCAAGCTAAACGTGGATGTGAGTCAAAGCTGACTGACAGGAATGTGCATGTGTTGAGGCAGTTGGGCCAGCAGATGATACTCGTTGTTATCTGAAAGCCACCAACGGTGTGGATCTCTGCTGTCAGGGTTTTAACTCCTGCAGGACCCAGTTTCTCTTACAAGCTGACAGCCACCATTTCAATCTCAAATGCACCAGCTGAGAAGCCAGATCCAGATAAATGACTGTTATGAAGAAATGCAGTGGGTAATAGGCTGAGAGACAGAGCAGTTGTGACCCTTGGTTTTATGGGACTCACAGACACACAGCACTGAATGGAGAGCCCTTGCTCCATTATCTGTCAGCACCAAAAATCACACCCCAACACTTCCCCTTGGTCTTCCCTCAGCCCAAGATGTTACTATTTCTGAAGAAATAACTATTTCTGTGAGAGAGTATCCCATACCTTCAGGCCTTTTCTCCAGCTGCTACCCATGGCACACATTCCACTGATTCATTTTAGAAAGTGCTCCTGTGGAAGTGTGTGTTCTAACGACAGTCATCAGAGGGCACTGGCAATCCAGAACTTGCTGTTGGTGTACCTGGAATGATTTCTGTGCCCTGGGTATCATTTTTCCCACATTTTGCTGGCTAGAAGTTAGATGTCAAGCTGCACTGATTACCTTGGCTTCCCTAGGGAGAGGAATGGGAACTTGCATAGAGCAATTCATGCCACCCTAGAAAAGTGCATCCTCACAGATCTCTGTAAAGGATACATCTTTATCACGAAAAACTGAGAATAGCTCTTTTAAATGAAAGCAGCATCAGCAAAAGGAAAATTCTTTGTTGCTGGTACAGGTTGAGAATCTCAAATGGTACCTTTTCTGCCTGTGTTTCTCTGTGAGCTCAAAAGATCAGCCTCTTCCACAGAACCAGTCCTGCAGTGTGGTTATTAGCATCTCTTTCATCTCCCCTCTGGATCTCAAGGGTGCCAGAGCATTAGGCATCGTTTTCTTACTGATATTATACATATTGCTGATGTTAGAAATGCTTTCCCTGGCACCTTGTGTATGCCCACAGCTGGCTTCTTCACACTGTTCAAAGACCACTATCACACCGTCCATAACACACACAGGGAACAGGCAGCCACAGTACGAGTTCATTTGCAAACCACATTGGCATCAGGACACACACGTCTCTAGCGCTGATGCTGCTGCATCCTCACAAACCATCACAAGTGCAGGCTGCTCGTTTTGGCCAGCAGCCTCAGAGACTTCGTCATGCTAAGCTCCAGGGCCTAAGTTCACATTCCTGAAGCACACAGCAGGATTTTTTTTTATCTGCTCTGAACCTCCTCATGTACTCCCAAAAAACAGCTGCTCTCACACCTCCCCTACTGAATCTGCAAGCCATTCGTTTCTTTTGTAAGGTGTTTCAGAGACTATATCCTGCTCCCAGCAGTATGAACTTATTTACCCAGAATAAAATTGGGCAGCAAAAAAAAAAAAGGAAAAGGAGAAAACAATGCAGTAAAAATTCTGTTTTAGACAGTGGTACCTGTCTCACAGCATCCAAAGAGCTCATCACACTGAGCTGAGTAAAATGGCCCTGCCATTGCAGCTTGCTGTCAGCTATTTCTGATGCTTTTAAATGCAGAAGAAATTACCAGTTCTCAAAAAAAAAAACCCAAAAAAATTATTTGCACAAAAATATGTTTAAAAAGCAGTGGTAATTTGTAGTTAAACACCATCTCTTCTTTTATAAAAACCCCATGCTCTGTAGACGAGAAGAATGTTATACCAGCAGGGTCCTGCATCGGGTGAATGGTTTTAAAAAAATTGCAGCTTCCCTTTACACACTTGTACTTGGACAATGCTACTCTGACTAACAGACATTTTTTTGCTAAAGAGATACTCACATCTGTTCAGAAAATTCACCTTTCCACTAAAAAACCAAAATAAAACCCAAGCCAAACAAACAAACAAGCAAAAACCCCACAAAACCCACCCAAATAAAAAATTAATCCATATATCAGGTTTTTTCTCAAGCAAAGAGGGGCAATGCTTCTAGCCCTGAACCATAGAACACCTGCTGTAGTGCAAGACAGCTTTCCAAAAAATACAGCCCCAGTCCAGGGGAGCATAGAAGCACATGAATAAATAATAGAACAACACTCAGATAATTTTTTTTTCTGTGCTGTATGAATGCTTCGTGTCCAGAGCTCATTCCATTGCAGTGTGACAGCTCTGATGTCTGCAACATCTTTATTCACACATCAGCAGTAACTCTTTCCACCACATGCCAACTACATGTAATCTTCAAGTCCCAGTGGACTGGGAAGATATAAGATGTTCAAGAAATACTTAAAACAGTCTTTTTTATTCTTCTCTATCTCTGGCACAGCACTAAAGATCCAGATTTATCCATGCATATAGATTTACCCAAGTGTTTTCCATATAATTTGGACCCCTTTGTGGTTTCTGAAACACATCTTGATAATTTCAGCCTCGTGGAAGATGACAGCAAGCCCCATGCCATGTGGTTTTCTGATATCCACGCCAATAAGAGGAGCATCAAGCTGTGCATAGCCCACAGCCATGGGTGTATGTTGCCCAACAGGCTCACGCACCCAGCAGGAGGCAGGAGTGTGGGTGCCTGAAGCAGTTCTGAATTACAGCATGCTGCCACTCTCAGTGTTTCATCTGCAGAGATGAAACAAAATGAAAGGGTGGCCATTAACACACACGGGAACTCGGTTCAAGTGCCACATATGAGCTTCATGCAAATGCAGCTCTGCTTGCTTCCCAGGAAAGAAACCTTGCCTCAACCTGAAGTGTAGCCAAGACTTGACCCCCAATGAATATTTGGGCCAGGGAGATTCTGGATGCTTGCTGGTCTCCATTTTGCTTACTGTTAATGAGATTAGCTGAGAATGTATGTGCAAATTGCTCTAAACTTTTATAGGAAGCTTAGAAAGATCCAGCACTTTGCTTTAACATCTGATCTCCTTTACAACAGGCTTTGAAACGTTGAAAGTAATTTCTTTTTCCCTTGTGGAGGTAAATTCCAATGTATTTTAGAAGTTTTTATCTCAAAGGCAGAATTTGTCCAGATTTTCCAATTAAGGTTTTATCTCAGTGTCAGTTTGTTTCCTCCTTGATTCCAAGGTAATTTTTTTGCTGCCAGCATCTGCACAAAATGTCACATATCAAAGGACTATACTGTAACCACTCACTTCCTGACACTGTGTCCCATGTCTAAATCATGTCCTCAAAGAATCAATAACACTTAGCTTGGAAGACAGGAGCACAGTTCATGAAAAAAATTTTAAAATTTTGTTTCAATTGAAAGGCTTTAGAAAAATCCAAACAATTAATTTTCTTAAATGTTTACTCATATGCACATAGGTGCACAGAATCCCTTTCTCCCTATAGGCTCCACCTGTCATAGGAACCTGGTGAGATTAAAGTTAATGGGAACTAAGTAGAAAATTTCCAGTCTTGTCTACTATCAATTCACTTGTTCTTCCAATCACACTGTTTTGATTCACAGCCATATGATTTATTCTTAGGGTTAAAAAAACACATGTAGACTTGGGGTCTGTGAAACGTGCTTTTTATCTGAAGATACACAGTAGTACTCTTTGAGGGGATCTTTTTCAAACGTTTCTTTAGGGATATATTTAGTAGAGTTCAATGGGTATACAATGCCATACATGGTTTTACATTTCCATTTCACAAATGCCTTTTGTAAAACTGTACCCATAACATAAAAGGCAATTTTTTTTTGACCTTTTATTTTCCAAAACTACTTGTTAACAACACAAGGATAAACCAGAATATAGTACTTCATTAAGTGTAGTTTTGCAGCTGATCTCTGCAAATGAAAACCAGGGAAGAATTTAATATCACTTTTCAACAAGCTGTCCATAAGTCTACCCTGAACACCTGTTATTGTTCAGCTTGAAAACTAATCACAGTTCCTCTCTTCCAGTTTTTTCCTGTAAATCCTACATCAATTAAGGCCTCTTAAGTCCATGAAAAAAATACTGTCAAACCCATTCATAGTAGCAATTATACCTGATTCTCAGGAAAGCCAGGACTTTTGACATGAAATAAGACATTATATACCAAAAACCATGTAAAAAAAAATTCAATTATTATCAAGTGAAGCAAATCACTCTTAGCACAAAAGCATTGCTTGTGAATAACTGACCTTTACAACAATAATGAGCAAGTATATGCTGCAAAGAAGAAATGAAAGATGAGGAAAAGATCATGAAGTGTTTCCCCCTGTAAGCCTTATTTCATTCTCAGTGTAGTAATAAATCTTGCTCTGAATAGCAGAACAAGCGACTGTGTAAGGCCAGTCATAGTCTGTTGTCGTTTAAATTTCGGGGGGTCCCCCAGGAGACCCCCGGGTCCTAGGGTTGTGGGTGTTCCCGTGCTGGCAGGCAAAGAGACTTCAGACGCCGGTGGGGTGCTGATGAGGTGAGGGTTTATTCACTGAGGGAGAGGGGAAGGGAAGGGGAGAGGGGGAAGGGAAGAGAGGGAAGGGGAGCATCCAGAGGCTTCCAGGGGAAGAGGGGCAAAGAGGGCAGAGCCTTCTGCCTTAGCATTCTTATCACAGAGGTTCAAAGGGGCGCGGTAACATTCTCCAGCCAATGAGGTTACAGATACACGATACTGCAGGGAGGGTACAGACTTGGGACAAACCATACATTTTCCCAGGGGTGAACAAGAGCAAACCATTTCCATAAAATGCAATTCTACAATAGTCACTCATGCAGTCAGGGCCATATGAAAAAATTAACCCAAGATTAGCCTCACCCCCTCCTTCTGTTCCTTAGTTTTGTCACAGGATGGACTTTGTTGGATGATACCAACTATTATTATTATTAATTATTATTATGATTATTAGACTAAAAATACTGCTTTATGGACCTGCACATTCCATAAGGCCAAAGCTTAATTCCCAGTCCCATACTCATCTCTGACTGTGTCTGAAGAAAGGATTTATAGATGGGACAATGATATGGTGACATTTCTCCAGGTTGTTTTCTGCCTCTGTGGACTAAACCCTGGCTGGCAACTTCCAGTACAACTTTCTTTTCTGATCATGTCCACCCATCTCTGAAATGGCACCTAGCATCCTGCTGCAAGGAATGCCACAGGTTGCCTAAATAAACTGTGGGGAAAAAACCTTTTCTCATGTTTCCTTTGTTGGGAGAGTATTGGTTTAATAAGCAAAATTTCTCCTGTGTCCTCATGTCCTTATACCAGGAGAGATAATGAGGAGTCTTCCCCTTCCACAGCTGGAGAGATATTGTAAAAAGAGCCAGAAGCCTGGGGGTCGATTCCCCCTTCTGACGTGTACTGGAAAGCTGTATTTTCAGGCGTGTGTCAGCCAGGCTCTGCAAAACATACAGGAGAGCAGCAACAGTTCATGTCCCTCACTGAATGTGGGGCCAGCTCTCCTCAGAAACACTCCATGGCATTAAATAAATATTTAATCAATCCACTGCCCCAAAGGGTCATTATAAGCACTTTTCTTAAGAATGAAAGGAAACAGCAGGGAAGACAGTCAATTCCTAAAGCAAACCAGGGGCAGAAATCCAGCTGGAAATGGTGTTCTTTCACCCTGATTTGGGAGCAGGCATGTCCAAAACTGCTGCATCACCCATACTGTGTTAGGTGCAGGCAATGTGCATTCAGTGAGGCTTCTTCTCCTCCAAAAGACTCGAGGCATTTCTGTATGCTGCTACAGGGATATGAATCATAGGAACATCAAGGTTGGAAAAAGACCTTTCAGATCATTGAGTCCAACCACTGATCTAGCAGCACCATATTCACCACTAAACACTTTTCCTAAGTGCCACATCCATATGCCTTTTGAATACTTTCAGGGATGGTGATTCCCCCAGTTCCCTGGGTAGCCAATTTTAATATCTGACCACCCTTTCAGTGAAGAAATTTTTCCTAATAGCCAGTCTAAACTTTGGTACAGTTTGAGGCCATTTCCTCTTGTCCTATAGATTTCCCAAGATGGGAAAGAGATTGACCCCCACCTCTCTACAACCTCCTCAAAGCTTGTAGGATTGCTGTTGAAGCACCAATCTGAGCTTCCCTCAGTGTTTGCCCTAAGCTGGCCATGCCCAAAATGATGGTGATGGCCTAGACCACCAAATGTGGTTTTAGACAGCATGGGCTAAGCAGGTGTTGAAGCTGTGAGCATTTCTGAAGCATGGTCTCTGTGTTAAGCACAAGTGGGACACTTTTGAAGACCTAAGACTACTCTCCCTTTCCAGTCAACAGGAGCTCTGAAGGACAACTTGACAAAACCCCAAGCACAGACTGGGCATCAACCTCCACCAGAGCCTCTCCACTGAGCATTAAAGGAGGAAACTGGTTTCTCTGCAGTTGGGCCACAACTCAACAGACCAGTGAACAGAGCAGCTCAAATAACACTGACCTGTGCACACATTTCAGGGACACCAAGTGAAAAAATGGTATTGAAGCATTAAGTGGCCATGTCAGGGCAGGCCCTCATGCTACAGAGCAGCTAAGAGAGCAGAGAACAAGATTCTTTGGCTACTCTACATCCCCCAGCACATTCCTATTCCTTGCTGCTGGGATAATTTGGGCAGTCTTCCTACAGTACAGGAAGCTTTCCACACAGACAGAAACATAAGAGAATAGAGTTTTAGAAGGAAATCATTGACTTCTTGAGCAGCACAAAGAGCAAAACAATAGCAAATGGCATCTGCCTTCTGTTAGGACATACAGCCTCTGAAAATCACAGCCCAAATGAATTAGAGCCATCCAAAAGGCTGATCAATGTCATCTGATGGAGTCAGCTTAACTCAGGATATGCCTCTTTGGTTTCTCAGTGCAATACAAATTAGAAAAAAATGTGGCAAATTAAATACGTATGGGGCATTGGCAGAACTTTCCATCAGCTACAGAATATTAAAAAGGAGAAAGCAATATATAATATACAAGGCAAGTATGCAGTAAGCAAAGGGAAAATGCAACAAACAGTCCCTAACACCACAACAGGGCTGCCACAGAGCAACTGCCTGAGTCTGCCAAATTCCAAGGAAAGAGTAGAGAAAAACAAGCCCACAGAGACAGAGCATCCCCACAGGAGAGGCACGTGTCCTGTAAACAATTTCACTACTGTAAGCTGGACTCTGAACTCATGGTGACCAGTTCCTGAGATGGTAAGTCTGGCCATGTGAATCCAACAGCACTTCTTTTACAGAGTTACAAATATTTCAAACGACTGAGGAAAAAGCACTGAGCTCCACCTATGCATTTTTGTTATATGTATTTACATCGCTTCTTCTTTCCTCCTCATTCTTTCCCCCTCTGATAATGCTGAAACATCTCTTTTTTAATAGCTGAAAGGTGCTAAGCAATTCAGCTCAGAATATTTTTATTAATAAACAAAAATAGGATAAAGACTTGCAAATATAATGAGATTAAAAATTTGAGAATTTTTCTTCCTTCACTTGATATAGAAAAATTACTTATTTGTCTTCAAACACAAGTTCTTTCAGCATAAAGCAAATACAATGTACCACCACATGAGATGGTTCCCCCATGTACATTGTATTGTAATAATATTGTATTATTGTAATATTGTAATAATTAGGGCATTTTCCATAGCTGGGGGAGATCAGATTCAGTTTCCTCACATGCCTAAGGAGATTTGAACTCTTTGGAGAGTGAGACAATCAGGGGATGTAGGGTATTTTGAGGTGGGTGGCTGTGATGGCCTACCAAAACTGCTGATTTTTTAATAAAAAGTTCAAGTCTCACATCAGCAGGAAGGCACATTAATGTGCAGGCAGCTGCTGCTGCCACAAGGCTGAGAGAAGTCCACCAGTGGGACCCCTGCTCCCTCAGCTAAGTAGGTGTTTTCTGGCAGCTGGTCATTGTGCTAGCAGACAGGTAGATCATGGGAAAGCATGGCCATGGTCAGGCATGGGATGCGCTGTTTGCCAAGGGGACATGGGCTAGAGAGGACTAAGGACATGAGGAAATTCTGTCTACAGAAGCAAGATTCCTGGCTTTCCTTTTAGACTCCCTTCCCCATCTCTACTGAGAGCATCTACAGCCCAGCTTGCCATCGATCTATGATGATGAGGGGAGATTTGATTTACCAGGAAATTAATTCCTTGTTCCCTGACAGGAGGGAAGATTAATAAGGTAACAGTAGTGCTTCAGAGAAGAAATGGGACTTGAATATAGTGATGACCAAAGGGTCTCTTCATTGCAGACACTGGGTGCATAGAGATTGCTCCTCCCTCCCCCTCTCCTTCCGCCTGGGCACACACAGCCTGTCCTGCACAAGGTCACCTGCAGGTGGGTCCTTCCTGCTGGATTGTGGAGCCTTGACAGGGAAGGACACCCATTTGTTCAGCTGTCAGTGATGCCACAGCAGCAAACCCAGCACTAATTGTGTATAACTATAGCCATGCTAAGACAGAAACCTCTGTTGGATATCAAATACTTAAAGGAAATAAAGCATACAATGCAGGAAATCTGAAATAAGAGCTCAGGGCTTGCAGGCAAAATTCAAAAGCAGTATCTTGATTAAAAAAAAAAAAAAAAAGAAAAAAGAAAAAAATCAATAAGCAGGCTCTCCCAAGGCATTTCACCTCTAATTGAAGAGTGAATTGTGTTTACTTAACTGCTCATGCTCTTGACTGTCTCTCAGCAAATGAATCGTGATTACACTACATAAAATTCAGTGTTTGGCTTTCTTATGATCCCACAGGACTGGATTCCATACTTTAAGACACACATGTAAAAAAAGGACTGAACTCTGAAAGATATCTGTTCATTGTACAGAAAAGAAAAATGTTTCTTTTGAATACAGCTTGTAGCTTCTCTGGTTCCTGTTTCCACAGCTGAAGTGGAAACCAAAGGAAAGGCCACATGTGCTAAAGGTAAAATAAAAGCTGTTTCACATTCAGATGAACATTGGTCAAGGGCTGTGTAGGCTGCTGTAATCTTGGGTACCTAAAATCATATTATGTCACATACAGATTTTACACACAGAAGGCTTTTTTCATAATGTGTATGTGTAATTCTGGAGTGCTCAACTTTACCTGCTGTAAAGGTGCTCAAAATTGATTAAAAATTAAGTTTAAGTGAAAAATTACTCAGACTTTTGTCTCAAATGTTGTCATCATTGAAGCAAAATGAGGAGCTCCATGAAGCATTTATGAATCAAGAACAGTTTCTCAGAACAAGCAGGGAATTTGAGTGAAGATGGACATAACAACAAAAAACACCCAAAGGAAGTGAAAAAAGTTCTAAAACTTTCTGGCAAACCACTGTGTTTTAAAAGCAACCTCCCAAATATGTTGTTCATCCCCACTTACTTGAAAATGACAGACCTGATTCTTGGGTCATCTTCTTTTGACAAAATGGCTTTACAGCTGGAGCACCAATAGCTGGGTAGAGCATCTCTGTGTAGGAGGACTGCTGGGTACTGTGGTTGCTACATGAGTATTAGCTGATCTTCCATCCAGAGGATGGATATCATGGGACAACTACGTTTTCTCATATACGACTGTTGTATGGTCTCTTGAAGAAGTGTGACTTGATAGAGGCTTGCAGCAATGATGAATTGTGTTTACCACATTCCTGGTCCTAGGGATTGGCAAAGTGCAAACTCAGTTTCAGGTGAACTGGTACCTCATTCACTGAATACTTCCTGGGTGGCTATGCTACAGTTCCAAAGTGGTCTTAGCTGTTATGGTACCTCATGCTGAGACACGGCTCTGTTGCTTTCTCATCAAACTCCTCTAAGCCCATTAAGTACCATTCCCTCATTAGCTTCACCTGAAAAAAGACAATGAGAAACTAAGGGAAACTCACTCAGAAACAGAGGAGACCAAGCAGGTGGTAGAAACATGACCTTCCTTCATGAGGTCAAATAGCTTTATTGTGATTAAGCACTACAATACAGTATATATCCATAAAAAAACTCTATAGTGTATATAAATTATTCCTTCCATTCAGTAATTCTCTTTTTGTTTTCAATTTTTTTTTCATTTCCATTACAGCTTTGGTACAATGTGATTTTATTATATTTTTAAATACTTTTAGCTTCACAAACTCAACACAAAGTACAAAACTAATCCGAATTGGGGATATTACAATCTACACAGTGGTGTTCAGTGGTAGGAAAAAATCTTACCTCAATGAATTCATGTCACTAGCTAAGCTATAAAGGCATACCTAGCAGACATGACAAAAATATGCACCATTAACCAGCAAACATTTTTTTTTCGAAATTTATTTTACTTTTTTTTTTTTTTACAGGTTTTTCCAGCAGCAAATCACTTGAGCATAGTCAGTACTCGTGTCCTCAACTGATTATTCTGTTGTGTTCCTCTTCATTTGAAGGCCATGATTTATTTGTCAAATAATGCACCTCTATCCTCATGAATCTAAGCCACAGTGTCAGTACTTGACCTGCCACCCTGCATTGTTGATGCTCGCACAGTTTGTCCTGCAGCTGGCAGAAATTACTGGAACGTTATTGGAGGGGCAGTGTGGGGCGATCAACCGGAGGTTGTTCTGAGGGGCAGGAGGTATGACATTACAGTAGACAGGCATTCCAGTGGCTGTAAGTGTTCCTTGACCTGATTGATTAGGTAGCATGATTGGTTGTTGATATGATTGTTGCGGCAATCCTTGAGAACCCTGGGTCATTGGCACCTAGGTAGGAACATGGAAAGATGTGGGGGAAAAAAAGACAGCAATTACTAGGCAGGTAAAAGTAGGTTCCCAGTATCCCTACATTCCTTCTAGCTAAATTTGAGTATACTGTATGTTCTGCCAAAATGTGCTATTTTCTGTTGCTCAGAATTGTTCTCATCTCTGAGGATTTTTTTTGTTACAGAAGGTTTTAAAGAGAAATCCCTCTGCTTTTAGGCCTAGAAAGTGTCTCTGTCATGACCTAGTAGCTTATGCATTACTGGGATCAGTGCAAATAGAAGACTCCACCCTGGTATATCTAGGCCATCTAAAAGGTCTAAACCTTTAACTTGATCATTAACCTTTAAAACACGTTTTCAAGACAGTAATTCTGAAGATATAAGGGGAAAATTCTACCCACAAGCAATTCCCCCATTTCCATCTGTGTCGCTGAAGTGTTTGCAAAGAAGCTGAGGGAAAAGGGGAATGGCTGCTCAGTCGGTGCTATCTGTTAAAATGAACTAGATGTCATTTAGTTTCTTAACTTTCCAGAGGGACCAGTAGGAAGTGTAAGCACAGGCCACCTCTCACATGTGCTTGGCATAACTCATGGAAACTAGGTATGAAGGTGGGGAAATAAGTCTGGGTAACTTACGGACTTGGTAAAAATCAAGCCACTGCCTTCCCTCTCCCCAGAACCCAATAAACAATAATCCATCTGGCTACAGCTTGTTATAGAAGACATGGTGAGATCCTTGGCAGGAGTCTGCACAGATGAGTAATTTTTAACTGGATCAGGCAAAGCCCTCAACTTCATTACAGGAAACAGTACTGCACTGGCAAAAAAGAGAAGAAATGAACAATGTTCTTATATTTTTTTAAAATTAATTTTCTTCACAGGAAGAAGTCTAATTCCTTCGTTCTTTGTGACATTACCCTCACTGCAGGCTGTAATAAATAGTTCATTTGAAGCATTCCAAAATCAGAATGAAAATCAGGAGTAATAAGACCACGTAAATAGGAAGCAAAGAAAGTGATTTGACTTAACAATGTACTCATAAGAATGCTTCCTGCCACACACTACCCAAATGAAGTTATAAGAGCACTGTGTGATGCAAAAACTTAATTCAATTAAGCATTCTCCAAGAAAAAGAGTCTTTCCTTACAGCTCCTAAATACCTGATAAGACGACATGGCTGGATACTGCACCATCATGCCTTGCACCTGATTTCCCTGTTGATTATTCATCAGGTTCTGGCTTTGGGGCGGCTGCTGCATTCCCATGAGACCCTGGAACCCCTGCTGCTGGTTCGGCAGGACAGGCTGGTAACCTGGAAGAAGAAAGACGTCTTCAAACACCCTGCTGCTTGTAGGGGCAAGATCACAACAGTTCTAAGGTACAGCAAAAGATCCCATCATTTACAATAGGGTTAGTCAGAAAGTCACTCGTTCCTGCAGAAATGCTACTGCAAACGAAAACTGAAGTGCAATAAACACGTGCCACGAGCTGACCTGAGTGGGCAGTGGGCTTTTGTTATGCTCTTCATCACCGTGGCAGAGACCACCTGGAGGAATGTCTGACTGCAGCACAGGGCTGAAAAGCCCTAAAGAGACACAGGGTGCTACTGTCTTTTGGCTATTTCCTCAGAGGCAAAACTCCCACCAGCTTCAAGGACACCAGCATTTGGCCTTCATGGTCTAACCTGACAATTTCTGTCAGGTTGCATTTCTAACCTTACCCTCTTATCTTCCTTGTAATGCAGCTCCCTAGCATGATATAAACAGAGAAGTCTTTATTTGATCAAGAAGAACATCTCTATACACACTGGCTCTCACTTGCAAGGTTTTTTATCTAATTAGAGCATATTATTGGTCATAATCCACTGTACTATTTTTATGTGTGCCAAAGCAGGAAAATTACAAATTAGAGAATATCCTCCCCATTGCTTGGTAGGAATAGTGCTAACACATCAGTGCCTGCACAAGGATGAGAAGCTGATGCTTCTGTTTGAACCTGTGACTAACTCTGTGTTCAAGGTCACCACAATATTTCAGGTTTTCTGCTGGGATGGCTCCTCTAGGACTAATGGAGAAATGGGCAAAGATTGCATGATCTTGAGAGCCAAGCTGCTAATGAGGCAGCAGTGTGGATGGGAAGGCAAGCACAAATAAAAAATTGCTCAGCAGCAGTGTGATTTTGCTTGGGAATGAGCCTAGGCAGATGGAACTGGGCTGGCTGGGTGATGCTGATATTTAGCAATTAAGAACTTCACAAAAAAAGCAGGAAAGGAAAGGAAGATGCAGAAAGATCCTGCCCTTGAAAAATGTGGCCAGACACAGGTATTATAAATCTATGAATAATTTCTCCTTATCATAATCTGTGTTCTTTAGCACTCATATTTTTAACATGCAGTTATGCAGTGCACTATCAACTCTGTAGTGATGTTCTTACAATAAGCATATTTCAGACAAAGAAGAACGACCAGAAGGAGCAACTCTGTGTCATCTTTCTATGAAAAAATTGTGTCACGTCTGCTCTATTTATATTCATGAATACCATCCCTGGTTCAATATACTTCACAAAGTGAAAGGCATCATCTGGATACTGCTTCATTATATAACAGAAATAAAGTAACAATTGTTTCTGTTTCTGCTAGTCTATTGTCAATTGATAGCTTTCCTTCTAAATCTGTTCTTATGCCAGGGAAATGTTGAGATTTCTGGTCAAGTATTTGGCATTAAAGATGCCATTCCAGAGATTAATGTCACCAGTCAACTGAGAAAAAAAAAAAGAAAAAAAAATCCCATGAGTGATTAACTTGGCTGGGATATAGCATTAAATAACTCCCAAACTCACCAGATTATTATACATTCAGATTTGCTTTTCTCCTATGCCCAAACACTGTGTCAGCATATTTTTTAGTTATAAAAATTACCAACATCAGAACTGCTGTAACTGAGTTCACAGAAGGCTTATACAGCAATAATAAAATTGCAAGTTCTCTTCTGCTCCAGTACACAGATTATGGGGGGGAGGGGATAAAGGATAAAAATAAAAATTCAGCATTACTCTTCTGGTATTTGCAGGACTGGACGTTTAAATAGAGGGGTGTCAACTGACAGCAGAAACAGCAACACAGAATTCATCTCCTGTCACCTCTGGTTGTTAAAGTTAAGCCCCAGATGTGTGAAGAACCACAGATGGATAGTGAGCCAGGCATCAAGTGACAGTTTTGTGGGAATGTAATCCAACACCGGATCTGGGCTCAGAGAGCTGGATTGTAATGCACCAGCACAGGGTGGCAGACTGCTGCTCTGTGGAGACAGACAGACACCACTGGGGTCAAGTAGAAAGCAGCTCTTCTGTTATTTCTAGTAAATATGATTGTATTAACATTACTTTTGTGAGACTACTGCTAATGCCCTACTGTGTATTTGAATACACACAGCTCTCTCTTCACCTCAGTTTTGTGTTCCATATTCTCCAAATATGACAGATTTATGACACAGTGCAGACATGACTATCAAACTGAAACAAAGTATCATGGAAAAGCTGAAGTAGCTACCCTTATGATGAATGTACAGGCATGATCTCCTGGGGGTATTACAGAAACAGTCATAGAATGGATTTGGTTGGAAGGGACCTTAAAGACCTTAAAGTTCCAATGACACACACACATATAAACACCCAACCCTGAAAATCTCCTCTGTACTAGCAGGCACTGCTTAGTACATGACATAATTACTCCAGGTTTTAGGTGCAGAAATATGAAAAGGAGATGGGCTGAAGAGCTGAGGTCCACTGGGCTGTGTGTTATTATTTGAACAATCTTATTGTAACATTCTTCAAGGACTTCAGCAATTTCTCCTGACCATAGGACATGTGCACCCCTCACCCCTGTCCCAGCCTGCAGAGTACATCAGTTACAACCCTGAAAGTGAGAATACTCCTTTTCCTACTCCCTGTATAAGCCTTTTGCAATGCTTTGACCACACAGAAAAGCCCCAATACAAATATTTCACATGCACTCTAACATACTTCATATTTGATTAGATGGGAGCAGATAGGTTGTATCCTGAATCCTCTTAGACTTTAAGGGAAAATAAGTCACTTATTTTTCCAGAAGGAGGTACTCTTGAATATTTAATGTCCTGACTTGTGAGTAGAAATGGGGATGTTTAAAAAGTTTACTGGCCTGTGTGTCTTCACAAAGATGCTGGCTGTCATCTCTTCCATACTTAATATTCATGGACTTTTTCTCTTTATGATCAGTACCCTTTGGGATTAATTGAAGCTACGGATGTCAGATCATGCTGCAGAACCCAGTATAGCACTTAGTTAAAATCCAGCATCTTCTTCAAGGTTCTGCATCTCAATAAAGCCAGCTCATTTTACCTCATGGCAAAGCCTGACCCTTTATTATGTTAAATACATGAAGAAAGATGCAGGTTTATCCATTCTATTGAACATAAAAACATGGAAAGGTACAAAAGTATATTCCAATATTACAGGGGAGGTACAGAATATTAAAAAGTGAATTATTTTTTTATCTACAACAAACTTCATGAGTGAGAAAAAAAATGCTGTGACAAAACAAAAAAGCTAGTATCTGTTCTGCTAAATGGCTTCTATTTCAGCACAAATGGAAGTAGAACAATTGGCACTCTATGTGGCAATCCATCCGGACAAGAAGTTGTTAATATCAGAAACCAGCTGCTGTGAATTTCCTATCAATGCAGCCCAAATTCTCCATGTAATATTAGGAACAGGTCCTCCAATGTTTGCTGGATGTTGACATCTTTGTATGTTTTTGCACTCTGGCCAGGATAAAGAATGGAGGTAGGAGAATTGAAATTAATATCAACCTTTTAGCACTGTTTGTGAAACCACATCCTTTTCTTTCTTTTTCCTCAGGCACAGACTATCAGAGAGTGCCATTCCACCAAATTACTTAATGTGTACACATAGAGCACCATCTTAAACTATGCCATGCTTTTCACGTGCTATTTAGTTTTCAGTGACATGGAAGTAATACTGTATTCTCAAAAGTCTTGAAAACTGACTGCAGTGCATGAGAAACCAGGCTTTACTGGGCAGAGGTGGATGTTTTGGAGCTACACAGGTGTAAGAAAAGTGACAACAGGAATTGGCAACATGCTTATGCAGCAATAGTTTTCTCTGCACTTGCTCTTCTGCTCATTAGCTTTCATACTACATGAAGAGTAATCCTTAAAAGCCTCTTTGCTGTCCCCTGAGAACATACATACGTGGGTTATTTTCTAATGGCAGTACACATCAGATGAACCATCCTATAACTGCAAGCTCCAGGGCCTCTTTACTGCAATTATATCATCCTGCTCTATGTTATCTCTGCTACAAAGGAGGTTTTTTTAAATCAGGGCAAACATGAGAGACATTGTTAAACAACTAGAGGAACAAATCATGCACAGAATTTCAACGAATGCCTCAGAGGGAAGATGAGCCTTGGATTCCAGCTGAAATGGAAGAGGCCGTCATACCAGCAAGGTAATTTCTCTGAACCTTTACAGCCTGCCTCACCATGCTAAAAGTCATCTAACTTAAACATCCCGGGGGAGAAAGACTGCATGAAAGACCCACAAATGTTTCAATTTCCTAATGAGGCTATGCAGCTCAAAAGACAAAATGCAGCAGCTTTACATCTCTGCCAGTAGTGTCACACAGAGCTGCAATTAAAGCATGTTTGGTGCTCTCCTGGCCTCAGCACACATCCTTCATGAATGGCACATTCATGTTTCATTGCTCATTTTATATTTGAAGCATGTGCTACCAATGCTCAGAACATGTGTATCAGCACTGTGGGTAAAGAGTGTCTGACCAGAGTCCCTGAACTGCAAATCCCACTGTACTCTTACCACTTGAACAGAGTTCTTGCATCCGTGCCCATCCAATGCAAACACACACTCATGGTGCTTTTGATGCAACATGATTTGAGAGCTCATCTGCACCTTTCTGCTTTATTTAGTGTAGTGCCACCTAAAATTCAGATACCTTGGCAACACACTGCAGCAGCCTAGGCAAGCCAAGTCCAAAAGAAAGGCAAAAGGGAAACCTCAAGCAGAGCTACCTGGGCTGGGTGGAATGCTACACAGAACTGGTCAAGCTCCTGCCTGCTCTGCAACTAGCACAGTGCCTTTCTGGTGCCCTAGGCAGCCCTCCCTTTCCTTTCCCCTCCCTCCCCCAGTACAGACCAGCTCAGCCCCTGCGGCAACTGCCTGGAGCACTGGGAAGAGATTGAATTTGAGCTCACACAGAAAAGCCAAGGAGAATAAACACCAACTCTTAGTGTGGACTCTGTAAAGTCCAATTTAAGCAGCAAATTGTGCACACAGAAGGTGCTTACATTTGCAGAAGACTCCCCAAAACAGGTAAGAGCTGAGAAGCAAGCTAACAACATGACCCAAGAGGAAGCACACCTCTTTCTAAAAGGCTTCATGAGCTCACTCTGCTCTTTATTCAAAAGACAAAGAAGCATCTGCAAATAGACAGTTGTGTTGGTTTTGTCCACGGTAGCACTGATTTCCTTTCTAGTAGCTAATATGAGATTAAGTTTTGGATTTGTGCTGAAAACAGTGTTGATAATTCAGGGATGTTTTGGGTACTGCTGAGCAGTGCTTACACAGAGTTTCTGCTTCTGAGACCACACCATCAGTGAGGAGGCTGGGAGTGAACCAAGAATTTGGGAGGAGACACAGGTGAACAAAGGACTATTCCACACCACATGACAACGTGCTCAGCCTATAAAGCTGAAGCAAGGAGGGAGTGGGGAGTGCTCAGAGTGGGCATTTTTCTTCCTGGGTAATGCTTAGGTGTGAAAGAGCCCTGCTTTCCTGGGCCCATGGGGAAGTGGTGAATGGATTCTTTGTTTTGCTTTGCTTGCAAAACGGCTTTTGATTTCCCTATTAAACTGTCTTTTATCTCAACCCATGAGTTTTCTCATTTCTAATTTTCTCATTCTCTTCTCTGTGCAGCTGGGGAGAGTGAGTAAGCAGCTGCATGGGGCTGAGTTGCTGGCTGCGGTTAAATCATAACAACAGTTCTTGAACAAACCAGAAAATAATATAATAAAATTACACGTCTGGAAGATAAACCTAAAACTTTTCAGATTAGAAATAAAATTCAAAGTTTCAATAGACCCTATAATTAACAGGGAGGCAATTTACTCAGGGTGGAAGGACATTTGTATCACTTAAAACCTCTAAAATGAGGATGGATATCTTGCTAGAAGATATTAATCAGTTTAATAAGTAGTTCTGGTAATAAAAATTATTAGAATGTGCTCACTGTCCAGTAGTAGTCAGACCATTAAATTATATATTCCAGATTTGAAATACTTAGGAAAATGTTAGCCTGATAGCTCAACACTTATCCTTTCTCTCAAGGAAAATGATTAATATTTTGATTGTGAGACAGGATCCTCTCCCCAGACTCTCCTCCCTTTAATCACATACTGGCAATGCCACCCAGTTCATTCCACAAGCAGAGTTTACCTGTATACAATGGCTATTCTAAGGGGTATTTCTGGCCTATTTTAGTTTACTTTGCCCTGGTTAGAGTCGTGCTCAGTAGGCTTTATAGACTGAAGAATTTGGTTGGTATCTATTTCGACGATTTTACTAGGCTACGTTTTCCTTTATTTTTTGAAATAAGCTATGGGCAAAGCATTAAAGTGGATGGATGTAGCTTCCACTTTATAATAATACAAATTTACAATGCCCATGATTAAGTTATAATCAGAAAAGAAAAAAGTCACTGTAGAACTACAATTCACTCACAGACACAGCAGAGTATTTGGTAAAGTTTTTGACAACTTTCCTTTTTACCAAAAGCTCTGAGCTGGTCCATTCCAAAGTATCTGCAAAACTGCAAGGAGGAAAAATACTGAAGTAAGCTGTTCAGCCAGATCAAGAACTGTTTTAGAATCACAGAATGGAATCACAGAATTTTCTTAGGGTGGAAAAGACCTCTAAAATCATCAAGTCCACCCATTGCTCTAACACTGCTACATCCACCACTAAACCACACCCCTAAGCATCCCAAAGAACCTTTTGACTCTCAAACAGACTCTCAAGGTTATCTGTAAAAGAGGAGGAAAGCCAGCTTAACTGGGGAACCTTGCATAGGTCAGTTGGCCAAGTTGTGGGAGCCACAGAATGAGATCCATTCCAAGCAGGAATTCAAGGCAGTGCTGCAAGACACTGTGTTCTTGCTGGCTTCTCATGCCCAGGTGTGATGTGTTAGAATTGGGTGCCTGGTTGCCCGAGGAAAAGGTTTGGGGGTTTTTTTGGTTATGCAGTTGACCATTATCTGGCAAGTTTCACTGCAAATGATGGACTAAACTCTCACTGAACATAAAATTAATCTATAAATTTACACTAATTTTGATTTTAGCCTCACCCCAAAGTGTCTGCAGTTTGGAAGACTCCCACAGAAGACACAATTAACGTCTCCCTTCTGGTGTTATTTTCTGTGTGAGTCTGAAGATTTAAACTGGAATTCAAACCACTTTGTAAACAATTTTGTAGTTTAGGCTTGGATCTAAAATCCAAAGCACACTGACTGCAGAGCAAACCTGCTGCAGTTGATCTATCCATTCCTGCTGTGTCTGCTTTCTCTCCGCAATACACATAAAAATGTCTTAACCTAGTAAGACATTTGAGCTTTATATTCTACTTGAAGACATCACAGATAATTTATGGGTGTGAACTGGACACCATGTGAGCTCGAAGGACAAGTACATAATAGCTGAATGCTAAAACTCCATCCCTTCCCCTTCAAAGCACAAGACCATGCAATTATTTTATTTCATTTTCACTCACATACAAAGGGGGAAAAAACCAAACAAGAATACCTATGCCTAAAATAAGGAAGTCTTAAGAAGTAGCAGAAAAGGTACAGAGGTATGAGGTAGCACGTAAAACAGCCTAAGTCAAAACCACAGCAGCCCACAGACTCATTTCACCCACAGCACTCGGCAAGTTCAGACCCTCCAAAAACAAGAGAAGCCTTTCAACACAAGTGACTCACAGTTTGGCTTCTTTCATTTCAGGTAAAAGCACATCCCACTCCAGCAGTACAGCTTGCAGGGGAAACCATGGGTTATTACGTTAGATTTGTTTTCAAAATTTTAAACTAATGGCATCGATTCTTTCAAGTTGTGTGAGATCAAAACAATTTTTAGCTAATGGCACTCCAGCTACATTCACTGGAAACAACGCGGCAAATGTATTCCTAAAGTGATTACAACGACAGTGACTCAAATAATTCTCTGCAGCGCTGAGGTTATAAAAATGCAGGATGTTGAACTTTGAGTCTTGAAGCATAATTGCTGCTGAAATTGTAGCTCTGAGTCCCTAAATTGGCCATAGCTTTGTAATAAACACATTCATGCTTCCCAAACTTGGTAACAGACCAACAGCCACATTTGTTGTCAGACACACACACAAAGAGCTGTACTCAGCTGCATTAAGAAACTCAACAAGATGTATATGCATCAGAGATACCAGCCTGTAAGATTTATTATCCCAAGAGAAAGAACAAAAATCCTTGATAAAAGAAGGTGGACTGTCCTCCCCACCCCTCTTCCCCTCTCTGCTTTACAAAGCTACAAATCCCATGAAAGCAATAGTGCAAAAATATCTTCATCCAGCTTCAGAAGAAGAAATAAAACTGGGAAATTTCCTGCAAGTTTGAATTATTCCAGAGCAACCTATTTGTTGGAGTTAGTAAAAACGGCTGATGAAAATACTCTGCTACACTAGAATTTTTTGTTGTTGTTTTGGTGGATAACAGCTCTGAAATCGCCCATGTGGTGAGTTCCTCTAGAGTGCTAAAACAGTATCGACCCAGGTGAACTGCCCCTCCTTGTCCTCTTGCTTTATTCTTCCTCAAAAAGCTCTATGAAATCATGGTTTTACTTGTTTTGCAACCCCAGGGGCTGGAAGAAGCCCAAGGCACAGAGCAGCTGAAGCACAGACAATTTCATATACTACTCAAGACAATGCTGCCAACTAGGGTAATTTCTCCACTGCTAACAAAATGGAAAAGAAAAATTAGGGAAGTAACACAACTTCCCTAGCAAAGCAAACCCTCCTGGTCCAAAAGATGTGCAGGATCAGAGCCTCAAAAAATATACTTTTTATCTCTACTTTTCCTACATAAACTAAGGTACATTTTTACAAAAGCTGAGACAGACTGCTTTTTGCACAGACTTTTCCTTGAGAACAGACACTGCATAAAACAAATGAGTTCACCTGGGAGGTAGAAAGCCTCTCGTTGGGGTGATTTAGATTATGGCAATGAGAAATGATGGAATTAACACCACGTATCACAATCTAAGATTTAGCACTTCTTACACGTCAAAGGAACATCCATTACCTTTTACCCGTTCTTTTACCTTTTTTTCCTATGATGCTAAGTTCCAACCTGGAAATGAGGAATAGCATTATCTTTTAAAAAACATTTATATGCAGGCTTGCTGTCCCATGGGTGAAAAAAATGTTTTTGCGAAGAGTGCTGAACATTTATTTAGTGCCTTCTACTTTGTCATCCAAGAAACTACCTTCAGGGCAAACATGCAAGATCCTGTGTAAATTGAATTTATGAATCACTAAAGATACATATCCACCCCGCAGTTACTTTTCCACACCTGAACAGAGTTGGTTTAAAACTCAGTGACTTCACTGCTGAGTAAAAAGACCCAGACAAGTGAGAGGTATGATTAAATACTTTCATTATATACCTAATGAAATCACATACTGTAACATCTTCTGAGACTAAAATTTTAATTAAGGCAGGCTGGCATTTTGGCTTTTTTTTTGCCCCCCTAATGTTCCAGGGGAACAGCAGGTAAGGTCAAACAAAAAGCTTATGTGATAAAATTGCGTGAGAGTGCTCCTGGGAGACCTGGCATTATTAACAAGAACATGAAGAAGGGCACAGTTGAACAGTTCAAAGATAAATGATTGCATTCAATTTACTTTTTGCTATCAATTGGAGAACCTGAGAGAGCTGTTATTTGACAAGAAATATATATATAAATAGGCATCAAAAAGAGCTTGAATGGATACAAATACAGGAGATTCGAGGCTGGAGAAATGCTTTTCTTTAGTTTAAAATCTGGATCCATTCCTTTACTTTTCTATACAATGGATTTTAAAATTATAGGAACAGCTTTAAGAAGAACTTGCTACTAGTGAGTGGCTAGATGCTGAAAATAAACCTGTTCTTGCTGAGAACCTAAACCATGTAATTATAGGACACTTTAATCACTTATTTTATTTCCTTTCCAATACACATGTATTTTACGTTTTGGAACCTTTCAGCACTCTTCCTACTCTTCAAAAACTGTGACAAACATTTCTTGCTCTTCTCCTTGAAGATAAATCTAAGGATAAACAGAGGGGCACCTCTTACAGACATGGTATATAACTCAAAGCTTCTGCAAGATTCTGAAAAGAAAATTCTATTTTTAAGACAAATCCTTTTATCTCAATTCAGTAAAAAAAAATAGAGGGAACAGCCAGCTGCAATCCAAAATAATTGCAACACAATAATGCAGGGCTCCATTACAGCAGCCTAATTCCGGTAAAGCAGCTGATCCAGGATCTTGGCACTTGCCCAGGCCCTGGAGCCTGACTTAAATGCATTAACCCAAAGCATGTGCAGCTGTTTTTGTAATCTGAGGCTTCTGCATATTATTGGAGACCAAGAAAGAAAACAAAAAGAAAAATAAAAAAAAGTCACCCAGCCAGCAAATGACACAGGTGAAATAAAGAGAGAGAAGGAAAGTATTTTATGCTTTTGAACTAAGTTAATCCATGGAGCCACATGAACAGGCTCAACAGCTTTGGACAGCATTTCCCTTTGGCCAGTACCACAAGCAAGGGTTTACATGGGAGTGTTGCAGATGCCCAAAGCCAGCTGAGCTGCCTGCAGGGAGGGTACTACAGGACCTGGGAGGACACTATATTACTCTGAAAGGGGTGAAGCCTTCTCATCCCAACAGAGCTAAGCCAGTGGAGGCATGCTCTGTTGGCAAGCTGGTGCACAGTTGTCACGAAAAAAGGGAGGTTCAGAAATATTGCTAAAAAACAAGCAGGAATAACCCTGCTCTCAGCCCCTGCCCACCAATCCAAACAACCTTAAGGAGGGTCAACTGAGACCCATGGGCAGGCAAATAGGCAATTCTGGAGAAAATGCAGGATGCTCTTGAGGGAGACATACTGCTTAAAGACCAAAACAGATGCAAATGTGGTAGCAGCCCTTACTGTAGCCACAGACAGTTACATTGATGAGGTCTGCTGCAACTCCTCTTTAGGAGGTTTTTGAACAGCTAATGCACAACTAAAACACCAATGTGAGAACCCATTAGTGTTGATAGAAAGACTCCTTTGGCATATGACATGCTCATTAGATGAAGAGCAGCTGCAATACTCTCCATATGTACCTGTGTCTATGTTTGCACTGTGCTACATAAAACAGTTCATGGCCATGGAATAACTGCATTGTTATATGCAATATAATTGATTTTGTTAGTTAGTCCCTAAGGAACTCTGCGATGGGACAGCTAACCACCAGAACAAAATTCAGTATGATTCAAAAAAAGCACAAACACAAAACTAGGAAGATCAAATTTTCCATGCCAGCTGCAAACCACAGATTCTCTGAATTTCAGCAGATTAATTCCTTCTGTTTTGATTTTCTGGATTGACCCCTAATACATAATGGCAGGCTGAGTAAAAAAATTGTTAAGCCCTCTGTATTGATGTATCTATAACATTGCTCTTGATAGCAGCTTGTTATCTTGGCATCAGCTCTTGATACTGGCGAAATAGCTACAAGCACAAGCTCAGAGTGAACCTCCATGCCAGATATTGTGCAAACTTCAAGGAATAGCTGCAGTCCCTACAGTGAGGATGATGCATTCCTGATGAGAAAAGACAACTGCAGGGAGAAAAATAAGCACCCAAGGGAAATAATTTGCCCAGAGAAAAAGAGAAGAATCGCACAATATTTTTCTGTAAAGTACACCAAAATATGTATGCTGAGTGCTTAGACCTCTATTCTGAGCAGGGACTGCTCCTCAACAGCAGGGTTGTGGAGATGGGCTCTCGCTGCTTCTGCCAGGCTGTTTTTTTCCACACAACTCCAGGTACAGGTTCCTGCCCTGCCTACATCCTCTCTACTGGAGGAAGACTGCAGCATTCTGGTGATACCTTTCACTGCACCATGTTCCATTTCACTGTGGGCAGACTGGGGTAAACGGCTGCTAGCACTGTATCACTAACAAACCCTGCTTTTTCACCTTCACAAGCTGGGCTTTGCTTTGTGTCTCTGCCTCGGGAAGGCTTTTCATAAACACAACATCAACTGTAAATACTGCCTGCAACAAAGACACAGCCACTGCCTGATGGCACTCTCCTTCCCTACGGCATCTGCACACACCTACAGGTTCCAAATCAGGAGCAAAAAGCCCAGAGTTTGTTTGTTTACCTGTAACATAAGGACACAGCAAGTTGCAGACTACAGCCCCCAGCTGGATGCAAACAGGCACAGGGACGACACTGAAGCCAACAGGACTATGATGGAGCATATGTCTGCCCATATGGGTCCAACTGCAAAAATCTCATCTTTTCCAAGTGCACCCATGCAGAATGCAATCCAGAGACTACTGGGGTTAGCAGTCGACCTTAACCAGCTCTGTACCATATTAGAAGCACTCGCCTGCAACACAGTGATTACTCTGGTCCCTATACAGCAGAGCCCTAGTGGATTTGCTTAACTTTTAAGCATTTAAGGTAATTTCTTGATTTCAGAGCAATGATTTTCAGGCTTGAATACACTTCTGGACCAGGGAACTCAACCCTTTGAAGAGAGGATCTCCAGTGGGAAAGATACAAGCACATTTATTCACACTGAATTCTTATCATTGCTTTAAAAGATTTCTGAGAAACTTGACAAGGCAAGTAGCAATCAAACTAAGGAAAGAGAGGTCCTGTTCAAATAAAATCCAGTTCTACAATTTATGAAACAAGTTCATAAATTTCTCAAATCTTTCTACACAACCACTGCTTAACCTGCAAGAGAAAAAATAGGGCAAGGTGGGACCGAGCCTGCATTTATGCATGGCCCTTGCACTTGTATGTGCCTATCTTTATAAAAGAGCCATTAGGCCAAGCAGTGGCTATGTACCAAGAGATACTGGCAAATAATAAGTCAAATGGCAATCAGGGGTGAGTCCACCTTACTTCACTTCTGTGGCACAGATACAGGAATCTCTCGCTCATGTTTGCCTTGCAATTACCAACCTTTCTAGTTTACTGCAGACACCAGTTTACATTTCCTGTTTTCTTGATTAAAAGTGTCTTAACGAAATTGGGTTAAGCCTTTGCCAAAGCAATTGCTATCACTGAGACCCTCCCTTTCCTTCAGCCCCTGAAGTATGAGGAAAAAGACCTGTAAAGGGGCCTATAAATACTTTCAATCTGTCTGTTCCACTCCATTCCACATCACTGCAGAAATGTAAACACTAATTGCAATTCTGACATAGGTACAAAAGGAATACATTTGATTACTGCACTACAACTGGGCTGTATCTTCCAGCTAAAGATTTTCTTGGAAGGAGGTGAAGGGTGGAATCTACAGGTGTGGTAATCCCAGTGCCCAGTTAGCTTCCCCTGTGGCCAAACTGTGCATCTTACAAAGAAGGGAATAAATAAGTCCAAGAAAAAAATGTCTGGAAAAGTCAAAAACATTCCCCTCTGACATCCCAAATATAACACCATCGATTTCCAGAATTTTTTTTGTTTGATTTAGTATCTATAGGCAATTTTGTTTAATATTTTAGTTTGCCTTGGGTGTAGAGGATGAGTGGGTTATGAGCCTCATCTCACAGGATTTTGAGGTTTTGTTTCAATTGGGCAAGGAATGTGCAAAATAACTTGTTCATACAGTTTTACAAACTCTTTTGATGAATCAGACAGCTAAATTCACAAAGCCTGCCTATCTCCACATCACAGGCAAATGCATTTTCAAGTCCTGAAGAATAATATAAACATTAAAAAACAAACAAACAAACAAACAAACAAAACACCAACCAAAAAAGAAAAAAGAAAACAGAATGCACTGTGGATGGAAACTTTCACCTTTGCCTTTTCTACCAAGGGTTTAGTGTCACTTTTGAAAACAAGAGGATTAACACCTGGACTCACACATTCCTTGTGTTTTCTCTAAAGAAAGTAATAGAAATGACACTCAGCAGCAAGCAGTAAGCTTTCCTGGACAGCTGTGCCAAGAAATCTTGGCCCAAGGAGAGCTGAAGAAAGCAAACAGGAGAGGGAGGATGAAGCTGACTTCAGAAGACACCGCTTATGTTCTGCATCCATTCCCAAGTCTCTACCAAGATGGACAACAGGCTGACAGCAGCGCTTGGGAAAGGGGCAGCCATCAGTCCCCCAGACCCTGCCTCACTTGTGCTAGGGACAGTCTTTCTGCAGGCTTGAGAAATCAGGCCCATGGTCAACAGATGTCAAAATGTCCCGCCAGAATGGAGTTTAATTCAGCCACATGAAAGAAAACCTCCCCTCTATGCTCTTGCTCATCCCCAGCTCTCACTGCACAGCATGCTTGCTAGGAAACTCCCACTATAGCTGGTCCAGTGCTATCCCTGCACAAGAGGATGTTGGTTACCTCAACCAGTGCTACAGCCTGAGAAGGCTGATCTGCCAAGCAAGAGCATTTTATGCAGACTTGTTCTGCAAAACCCACAGGATCAGTCCTGATTTCCTTATCTCCCCTCAAAGTATCTGCAACTGTGCAGCTGTAAGTGATGCAAAATTTACTTTCATTAGCAAAAATACTCCAAAGCATAGCACAAATTTAAATATAGGAAAGCCTTCTGAATATCTGTGCTTTGTCTGCCATGGGTCTCTCCAGGGTTATGTCTGCCCTCAGAACTCTGCCACAGGGCAGACCTGCCACAGCGCATTTGCTGTCACATAGCACAGTTAATATTTTGCAACCCCAGCAAGGCTGTGTTTACAATCTTCATGGCCAAAAGTATTTGCAAAGTCTGAATTCCTGATGGATGCCAGCTAAGCAATCAGAGCGATGGAAAATGCACAATAAAGACCATAAACATATGGAGTCTTCAACTCAGCATAAATACTGAAGATCAGCCTGGGTGTGTTGTCAAGGTAGATTTGAGAGCCAGCAGCAGAACTTTTTCCATGCATACATCATAAATTCTGATAGCTTTTTGCTTGCCTGGGACCTAGTACACTCTGAGTGCATTACTTCTTCTTTCTGCTTATTAGTTTTCTCATCTGTAAAATAACTTTTTGAGGCGTGGCATCTTCATAAAACATTCTGAAATCCAGCAGTGCTGAGCAGTGCTATATCTTCAATTGATAAAGTCAATGGAATAAACATCTGATCTTCAATGTAATCTGTAATAAAAAGAGACCTTTAAGTGCTGAATTAGCTAAGAGTTACACACAGAGCTTTGCAAAATTTTCAGTTATATGAAGAATGCTTCGTTGATCAGAAAAAAGATGTGTGTTTTTTTTTTTCTGGCAATGCCTGCAAGGCTCTAAGTCGGTCAATACTGGCAGGAAGGTGAAGAAGAGGACATAGTAAGAGTCAGCTGCCAGAGCAAAATCTTAACTACAGGTCTCTGTGAATCAGAAATTTGTCAGCAAAGCAATACAAACGGATGTTTTCAAACTAATCTGGAAGGGTTTACAGAGGCTTTAAAATGCTTGCTAAAAGGCATCTGCCAGCTCCCCAGGCCTGGCTGAGGTGGGAGAGATGTTTTCTGAGGGAAATATAGGTTTCTCTTTTTTTCCACATAAATAAGAACTATTCACCACCCTTAGTACCTCTCATCCCATGAAAAAATCTATGTACATGGACAGAAGTATATATGATTTTCTCTATGCGCAATCATTGAATTTAATGCAGTACCATCTTCCTTAGGCTAAAATACTTATTTCTTGCTTACGTGATCTGGATGGGGTAACTGATTTCACATACCCTTTCT
This sequence comes from Prinia subflava, assembly GCF_021018805.1. Taxonomy (NCBI): domain Eukaryota; kingdom Metazoa; phylum Chordata; class Aves; order Passeriformes; family Cisticolidae; genus Prinia; species Prinia subflava. The sequence continues at coordinate 105,439,193 of NC_086247.1, read as the reverse complement.
GGGGCTGCTCAAAGTCAAACCACAAAGCAGCTGCCAAAAATGTCTCTTCATGTAAAATTTACAACATGCATTTCTGAAGTGGTAGCTGATGCGCCTAGCCAATTTGCTGAAAATGTTTGTGTAGCTAAAATTTTTGAAAAGAGAAAATCACAGGATCTGCAAACACATCTGCAGAACACTCTTTAGCAACTACTGCTCATTCTGAGTGCAAACCTTGAGAATAAACACTAGCTTTTAACTTGTAAAAGGACAAACCTAAGTCATACCTTTAGTCTACTCTTCACAACAAGGAATTTGATCTACACCTAAAAATTTCCATTAGAGACACCGCTCAATTTTAAACAATTAGCATATCTTCTTCACATTAAAAAACAGAGGACTAAATTCTTCACATTTTAGCAAATATATCTGCTGCAAATAAATAATTTTCTAATTATAAAACTGACTACTTTATAGACCTTCTTTTCATATTCTAGAATGAGCTATTGCATCAATTAAAATAAAAAAAAAACACACACTTTTTTTTTCCCCATCACAGGAAACCATGGTAATTGGTTCATAAATATTCACTGGTATTTTAGGCATGGCTGTAAAAAAGGAGATATTTTACTGACTGTTCTGGAAACAGTGCATTTAATGTCAGAGCATCCCTGAGAAAGAAGAGCTGAGGAGAGTCTCTCCTTGCAGTGAGGTCCTAAACGAGTCACAGGTCACGCTCATAAACAGATCTACAACTACGGCAGAAGAATTCAAATATAATGGATGAGCTGGTGTCTGTGCAGAGTTTTGAAAACTAACAAATAGAAAGCAAACTGCAAGTGTTCTTCGAGCTAATTACTAATAAAAAGTAATAATTACAACTATAAAGCAAGTCCCATAAAAATGCTCTTCTTTACAAAGTTTCCATATAAAAACAGAATAACAATAAAAAACCTGGGGCTGCTCAAGTTTTTTTGATAAAGTAAGTTATGATGCCTTACAATTTACACAGATAAAAGTTCACAATTGTACCAAGACTATAAAGCATGGGCATAACATATCGTTCTGGCAAGTGATAAAACTGCTCCCAGTGACAGCTGTGATTTATGGAAGCAATTCAAACACACTTTGAAAGTATATTAGCTTCGCCTCTGCCCACAAAGGGCGCATATTAGCAGGGTAGGCCACGCCGGTGATAAATTACATACCAGCAAGAAGTGAAGGCAATTGGCAACATCAGATGCCCAAAGGCCCCGAGTTGCTGTGATAATGTGGTTTTCATGATAATACCTCACATGCAATGGCATCTGAGCACCACAAGAAACACATCAAAGCTGTCTCCCCTTGGCTCTTTGGAAGATAATGTTAAAATGGTGAGAGTGGCTGGGACTTCCCAGCTAAAGCTGACATACAAAGCATTCACAAACTGGCTCTGGAACAAACTTGGGCACAGAAGTTCACAATTTCGATGCTACCTCTTGGGTGGAAAACAGCTGCATCCAGGCACTGAAGCAAGCTGCAGGCTGTGGCCCTACAGCACACCTACTGCATGGCTTCAGCACGGTGGGCAAAGAGACCCAAGGGCTGTGGAGGTTTAGCTCTGCTAACACTCAGAATGGGATGGGCACACTGCAGTCACCACCTGTGACACCCCTTGTGCAAAGGAATCAAGTTGCTGGGCACACTTGTTCACTGATCACACCAGTTCAGTCCTACAGAAAAAGCCACGCTCTTCCTGTGGCTCAGAGCAGCACTGGAAAAGAAGCACAGAAAAAGCACGATGACAAAGGCTTAACCCACAGCAGGGTTTTACTAATGTCAGGCACTGAAAAATTATTTTAAGACACTTTTGGCTAAATTCTGCCCTCTGACGTACTAGCATAGATGAAGACTGACTTCAGAGTCAACCTGTACTTCAGGGGTGTCCTTTGAAGAGCACGCATCCCCAGGCAGTGCTATGGAGAGCCATGTGCCAGGCTTTTCTCTTATTACTAGGGAAAGTTTAATAAATTCTATCTGCCTCCAATTAGTAGCCCTCCCATTCTGACACACTAGTAAGCACATCTTTGTGTCCTGAATTAATGACTAGGCCAAAGCATTTACATCTTGCCACAGATCAAAAGAAATTTATCAGCAGTTATACTGTAATGAGCTCATCTGCAAAAAATAAAGCACATTTAACAATGACTTCCTGTCTGGTGGGTATTTTTTACTTACTTAATCCAAAACACTCCCTTGGGAAGTGATAATGAGTATCTACCCTCTTTCTATGATACCCATTACTGTATAACCTGAGGACCTCAGGCATATGGCATACTCACAGAATGAGTCTGTGAGTAACTTTTTAGTGGAAGTTGGCCATTTCTGGAGTTTATGCCAGTAAATGTCTGAGAATTGTGTTTCTACACAATTTACGGGCTCTGGATGAAAAATGGCACAGTGATACCGTAACTGAAATGGTATAAAACACCTACACACAGATTGGTACTTTAAAAGTAAGCAAGCTAAATGCTTTCTCTACATATGGGGGCTTGGAGAAAATGCAAAAGTGAAAAAAATAATTTTCCTAAAATACATGAAAGAAGAGTTCAGTACCTATTTGAACTTGCCTCCTCTGTAGTTCTAATCTAGTAGTTAGAAGAAAAAGCATTCTTTCTTGAATTGACATATTGGGTGGTGCAGATAGTACAGCACATTTCAGGCTATCACTTCCATTTATTTACAGCTCTGCAGCACCATGCTTCTGTAGAAACATTTGCAGGAATTGAACTGATTTTGTGTCAAGTCTTAGTCTTAACAGCTTTTTCATTGCTTGCTAATGGAAATATGGATTCAATATTATTTTAAACTTAATGCAGCATAAACAAATTAGCTTCATATAGTGTAATTATGATTTTTTCTACAGCACTTCTTAGAAATACAAGGCATAAACAGATTACTTCAAGCAAGGGAGAGGAACGACAGCCTTTTTGTTTCAACAGCAACTTGGATATGAAAAATATAAGAATGCACTCCCTCCCTTCTTTTTCTTGTCTATACCTTTCAGATTCATGTTTTTCTCTTTAAATAAAGGAATGTTGGCAGCATTCCTCAAATTCTACCTTACCAAAAGGCCAAAAATATTCTACTAAACTTTACCTCTGAGCAGGGTAGGAACTCTCCCCCTCTGCTGCAAACTGGGGAGGAGGCAGTAGTCACTGCTATAGCCTGTCGTCTTTATTTAGAAGAAAAAGCAATACCTTTCCCTGTCCCATCACCTGCTTGTGACTTTTTGTCCTGAAGCACTGAAATAACCCTCACAGCATTCCAGTAATCACTGTAAAAGTGACCAGAAAATGTTTATTTATATTCATCCCACATACTCTAACCCAGAAAATATTCACTTTATCCCCTACTCCCTGAAGATTTCACTCTTATATACGTTCCAAATCTACCTTCTTCCCAAAATCCCATTTCTATGTTGCAGTCTTTGAAATGTCTTTCAGGACACTTCCCCGGAAGGATAACTTCTCTGTATGAGCACAGATGTTATTTTGTCTAAAGAGCCAAATTTACTGGAAACCTATTGCTCCATCTCCAACTCCTCTGACAGCTTCCCAGCCTCTCTGGCCACAGTTACCAGCCAAGCTGCTGCAGTTGCAGTTCATTTTTCTTCCAAAGGGAGAGCAGGAATTGTGTCCTGGGCCTCTGCGATCTCTTTACAGAACAAAACCCAGCATCTTTTAACAGCATGATGGACTTACGATTTCATTATTCTCTTTGCAAGGAAAGATTCCACAGAAAGCATCATTGAAAGGAAAGGTGAGAATGTGGTCTCTGGAACCTCCTGAGGTATATTGTCCCCACCACCCCCTTCACTTTACTAGGTATTCAGTAATATCCTAGCCATGGCTTTACTGGTGGCCTCAGCAACACAAACAACTTGACACAAAAACTAGAAATCCTCCACTCATACCAGGTTCCTTAGGTTTCCAAGGAAAATAGTGGCAGGATTCCCAGGCCTAAAACAGTGTTTCTGGAAAGCTGTCATGAAAGGTAAATACAGTATAAAAGGTGAGAGTATTTTGCCATACTTTTACAGCCGAGTATCTATAAAGCAACTTGTTGCAGTGTTTTTCTTAAAATGAAAGGAAAATTCCCCACTATATTACATTCAATTTTTCAGTTTCTGTTATGTCAATATTACCATCTTTTGTAACAAGAAGACAAAAGCTTCTTCATCTTCTTGGAATCAATATTACCTCTCAGGCAAGGGAAATTGGTGTCTCTTTGCTAAGGCTCTATTTTAACATACTGCCAAAATACAAATACAATTCTAACTCAATAGATAATAATCTGCTTTTCAAGACCAACGGTTTAAGAAGGAGGATGAAAAACCTACACATATTTTAGTATGCAGCACTATTCTTTCCCAACCCTGCAAGCAAATAAGAATTCTGATGGTGCAGATGCACCTGTCCAAATGTCAGTTCACACCAGCAGGAGGTTAAGGTCCAAGGTAAAGAGAAATCTTATCCTCCCCAAGCTTCTCTTCACACCCACTCTTCCACAGTGTGATCACAGCAGTTTCACTACTGAAGGACAATTCAGCAGAGAACTGCATTATTCCTAAAGCTAGGGATACATGAACTGTAAGAAAAAGCTTGATAAATAAATCTGCAGCAAACCACACATATTGACAACTGTACAGAGACAAAGAGATCCCTGAAATGAAAAACAAGCACTGAAAACTGGAAGAAATTTGTCATTGCTTGGCTATAGCTGCATTCTCTTTAGGGGTCATATTTCCAGCTTTCAAAAAGGGGAATACAGGTTGATGCACTTGTGTCTGAATGGCCTCGGAGAGCACCAGGGTGCAAGGTTAAATATTAAGAGATCAGAAAAAAGGCAATGCAAAAGTAGTCCCTACAACCTTAATTCCAGTGACCTAGGCACATATGAATGCGGTGCAGTATTTAATTACCTAATAATCATATATACTAGAACAGAATTTGCCCTACAAATTGCTGAAGAATTGGAATGAATGTGAAAAATGCCTCAGCAGAATTTCTAATCTTTACATTTCCTATACTGCAAACCACAGGACTTCAAAAAAGTTTTCAGCATGACAGCTTATAAAGACTTTACCTCAGCCCTTACACAGGTCTAGACATTCAAGAGCACAGATGGATTGGTAAACATTGCTTAGCAATTTTCTCCAGATGGATCCTTTGTGAGCTGTGGGGAAAATCCCATGAGAAGTAGGCTGAGTAGGCAAAGCGAATTTTAAAAGATCAAGCCTCGATGAAATCTGCATCTGTTTTTGCTGGGACTCTTCAGAAGGGCAGCTATCTTGTCAAATGTTAACTTCCTGCCCTGGGGAGAACTGGTGCTGGAAGCCACAAGTTCTCCTTTCTCCTTGTTTAATTACATGGAGGAGAACAGATGTACCTAAGTGCATCCTCCTCATATTCAGAAGGCACACATGTAGGGCTTTTGTGAGTTATATAAAGAGGTTCATCTTTGGAAAGAAACAGATGGACACAAGGCACACTGAAGAAACAATTTGGAAAAAAAACTCCACACAAACTTTTCTTGAGGTCACCACAAAGCATTCATATTAAAGGTGTTAAAAAAATCAGCTGCTGGCCAATTGGGATCCAAGAAGAATTCACTGTTCCAAGGAAACAAATCACTCAGTTCTGCCTAGGAAGACCCCAACATTCACACAACAAAGGACAGCTCTTGGGCCCAACACAATTCTTCCCAATGACACCAGCAGTCTACAGGCTGTGCTTCTAGTAGGACAGATACAGTGAGTTGTAGAAATTACAGGTGTTCAGATAAACTAGGTTTTAAAAAGACAGATTCAGCACCTTACTTCTGTCCTTCTTTAGGCACTAGAAAGCAACAGAAATGCTTGGATAGCAAATTTTTGAGCAAAGGTAAACATTCAGCTAACATACTGAATCCTGAAACAGTGCCTTTACTATCTTCATCATTAGTCTTGTGCATCAAGACTAAGGGAATTTCTTAAGCAATTCACAGGCAAATTTCAAAAATTAATCTAAAGTTATACCTGGCTTCAAAACCACTGGAAAGATATGACAGACGACCTTTACCTAAGGAATTGAACAGCAATTTTGTTTATGGCTTTTCCTCATGTACAGCACAACCCAATTATGGAACTACTACTACTATGCATGACCTCACCTAACTTTTGGACTTCTGGGATTCATTCCAGCAAGCTAGTTCTTCGGATTTTTGAAAAGAAGTCAACTCTTGCAAAATAAGCAGATGGTTTTCTGAGGGCTGATTCCTATCATGGACAATCAAAATTTCCCTTCTTTTCCACATCCAGAAAGCTTCTACCTTCCCTGCAGATTCTCTTATCACTAAGCTCTATGGGCCTTACCCTAAATGAAGCTGGGAGTTCTTTGACTTTTAGGTATTAAAAAGTAACTCTAATTCCCAAACTGCTGAACAAGAATATAAATGACATATTCTTGCATCTTCTAAAGCAAAATCACAAATCAACCACCTGCATGGCAGATCCACCAATATCCACCTCTGCTCCATGGCCAGCACAGTGTGCAGTGTAAAGTCCTGCCTCTCAGCATCATAACACAAAACAAACATAAATCAAGAGAAACCACATTTACAGTTAACAAAACTTACGCAGATTTTCAGATCACTACAGTATAGCATAAAAACTAGGCTACCACTTGTTTCATCTCCAGATCAAACATCTCCAGACCCAAAGCTTTTGAAAGCATTGTGACAAAGCTGCTTTAAAACAGACAATCACCAGAAGTTTCTGACATTTACTTTTGTGCTTAGTGAGCTCAGCATGATTAGAGCTCACTAAGTAACTACTGATATTCTTGCACACCACAATATAATGAAAAGAAAATGAAAGAAAAGGTGTGAGGCCACTTCAGGGGAAATCAGAGAAAGATTTGGTTTATCAGCCCATTTTCTGTGACATTGTTCACCTCCATGGCCTGCAGCAGCCACCAGAAATATATTAAAACTTTAAGAAACCTATGAGAAATAAGAAATTCAGGATTTGTTTTCAAAGCCAACGTTGCAATCATTCCGCAAAGCACCCTGCTGGGATTGCTTCAAAGAAATACAACTGCTTTGTTAACTGGAGACTCAGGCTGTTCCCTCCTCATTCTCTCATTTTCCATTTGATGGATGTCCTGAGTCTGTTTACCTACAGGAGGAAACTCGGGAAAGAGTTCTTGCTGATTAATTATGGCCTACTTGGAATCAACATTTTACTAGTCATTTAGAAATAACTCTCTAAGACAAATTGCTTTTCCATGTGCCCACACCTGTTTCACCAATAAATCATACCTTTCTAAATATACAATGGACTACATTATAGCAAAAATGGCAGTCTAACGCATTCCAAATACTCCTCTAAACTTGTGCAAAGTAGTAATCAGGACCAAGTCAGACAGAAACTGAACTGTCCCCCTCTTCCAGATTCCAAATTGGTCAGCAATTTAAGACCGCACATAGCCTGAGTAAAAATAATAATAAAAAATTTATTAGCTTTGCACTTCTACATTCTTCCTTATAATGGAACAAATAAATACATCAAAAGGGGGAAAAGTGAGGGGGGGGGAGGGAAGGTAAAAATGTTAGTTCCATAACTTCTATTCCATATCTTCTTGGGTTCCATAACTTTTGACGTACCATGTCAGCCTTTGTAGCCATTTGGTTAGTCTCAATTTTCCAGAGAAGAAACAAAGAGTGTATGGGCAATTGAACATCACATTTATTTAAAAATTTTATAGAAGAAAGAAATCTTCAGTTTAGTTTGTAAATGCTCCACAGCATACTATCAACACCTAGACAAAATGGGTAAAAGTAGATGAGTCTTTATCACTGTGAAGTGTCCACCATAGAAGTATAAATATGGCTTACTCCAGACATCCATTATCTCCATGAAATTAGTGTGCAGACTCAACAATGTCCTGCAAACCCACTGCCATTGCTAGCCGTGTTTTCTAGGAACAAATTTCTTGTTCCTTATATTGCAAAGGCAGATTTAAGGGAAACAGCCATGAGCAATTCAAAGAAAAGCAGAATAATATTTGCCTTATTATATTTAGGAATGCTTTCTTCCTAAACAGAAACTGACATAAAAACTTATGGCTCCCCATTTTTAGGGAGTTAGCCTGGGGCTTGAACAGCTCCTGCCTATTGCTCTAGTGGAGCAGTATGCTGAGGCATGGTTCTGCACTAAAAAGATACGGCTCTTTTCACTCCCCCATTTATTTTTTTCCTCACATCCTCTGCCTCTCCTTATCAGAGTGTCCTGTGCACTGGTCCATGATATGAACTGATGACCCATTCATACATGCTTCATTGATCCTTCCACTGACCAGTTTCCACTGAGTTGGCTGAAAAGTCCCAAGGTGAAGCGAGGTTAACAACACTGCTTTGGGATCTGCAAGGCACGCATGGGAGCTGTAAGGAATGGCAGTGTGGCACTGAGGGGAAAGAGTGAAGCCCTGGGAAGCCCTGTGGGCAGGAGAGAAGCTCAGGATGAAGCAGCTCCCAGTTGTATCCTTAGTCTCCTCAGCAGCATGCCCCAGTGGAACAAACTTTATATGATGGACACACTGAAAATTCTGTGGAAGGCAGTACTGACAGTATGGTGCCCTTAGTGAAGAGAAGGAAATTATTTGACAGATGTTAATGCACCCATCCACCTCAGACATCACCTTTTCCCTCTGTAAAACAAGTTTCTCATCAGAGGCCCTATGTGAGTTATAGCCTGGGTACAAAATCTGCTTTGTAAAACCCAGCTCCACTCTTTTATGCACAAATCAGAATCAAATTCAGACTTTTCTGGAACAAAGAACATCAGGAAATCCTATTCAAATTTCTTATTCCTGCATTAGATGATAATTCTATTTCACCAAATTACTTTTGCCTTGTGATGTAGCTGCATTTATAATTATTTATTACCCAGCTCAAGGTTAAGTGAAGGAACAGCTTCACTAAGATTCTGTATAAGCCCTTATTTTTCACAGTGTGCTAAAGAAGATTAATTGCTTTCTATTTCGCCAATTGAGAGAGAAATTAAAATTGCCATTTGATACAAACTATTAATGCAGCAATCATTTTGAAGTAGCACATTGCTTCTTATAATTTAATACATTTCCCCTCTTTTTCTTATTCTATAAAAAAGTACTTTGGAACCTTAAAAATTCAATTTGTGGAGCTTCCTTTGTGGGACCTGTAAAAATTCAGTCTTTTGCACTCCTGCAGACTCGGTACCTAATAAAAGGTACCACTCAACAAAGAGAAAGCTGGAAATGTAGCACTGTTGAGCAGATGCTATTGAAGATGTTATGTTTTACCAGCATGCTACTTGGAAGACCTGAGGACAGTGCTGAAGCACATAACAAATTGTTTTGATAATACAGACTGACAAAAAGAGCAAGGATACATATATACAGAGACTAAATATTTGCTTGCTTAGAAATGGCTTTTTAGAATTTTTTTTTTCTTCATTTTGTTTTTCCTTAAGCAATGCCACAGGACTAAGGTCCTTCAGAAAGAGATTATTTGCAACAAGGAAAAGACTACTGGTATTTACAGGCAAAGTCCACTACTCATGTCTCATGATGGTTGTGGGTTTTCACTGTATAAAGCCAATCTAAGGAATACTGAGAATGAAGACCATGAGAAATTCAAACAGTTGCAAATCCACAAATTATTCCAAACACTGACATTCAGGAAAACACACTTAGGGATCCTACGTGTACAGTATCAAAAATATGTTTTCTGTTTTCTGCACTCAGTGGGAGCTTTGGATGCCCAACTTTTTACAGGTGTGAATGAATAAACAGTTGCCACAGTAAAAGCTTTTTCTTTCCTTTTTGATTTACCTAAGCTAAGGAATACTTTTTAGAGGTGGAAAATAGCCCTGAATTGGATGGCCTCCATGGCAGCTGCCTCAACATTCTTTTAGGCCTGGATGCAAGCTCTCTGCTTGGTCTCAGGAGTGAAAAAGAAAATTTCTTCATATATATACACAGCTATTAGCAAAAAGGTGTCTTAAGACTAGCTGTAGCCACTTGGTATGACTACAGCACAAAAATCATTATTGCACAGGTTGGCTTCCTTCCCTTGTCCTTAAGCATTTACATGACAGTAATCAAAAGACTATTCGTAATCAAAAGACCACATTTGTAACCAAGACACTAGGATCCTGGGAGCTGCACTGAAAATAAAAGTTAAATTAAATATGCAAAAATTCAGAATGAAAATCTGTGTTGAAGTGCTTCTAATCTCAGCTCTTCCCAGAGAAACTGGGTTCCCATTACTCGTTGCACTAGGGATTCAAACTTCTAAAAAAAGGCACTGTGGAACAAGGAACTGCAGTTCAACATATCGAGTAGTGTTGCTTGTTTGTCTCTCCATCCTGAAAATAACATTCCTGATAGGGTCATAGTCATGTCTTGCCACCAACACATAAATGGAAGCAGAAACAGCAGCTGTATTTGCCAGTTCTGGAGTGAACTAACATAAAATGACTCGAATTTACAGCTAATTCTTAAGATTGGCAACCAAGGCCAAATAAAGAAGCACCTCTTTCCCTCTTCAATCTACATTCTATCAGGCATGAAAGAACATTCACCAGGGCCTGCAGTAAGGAAACCTGTGTTTATCCTTATCACTCATAATGACAAATGCCAGAGATACCCACTGGAAGTGAAACCTCAGCAGGGGCTATGTATTACTAGTAATAACAGAAATAATCAAGCTGTTAGAACCAGACACTCAGACAGCAAATTCAATTATTTTTATTTTCTGTTCAATACCAATGACAGCTACCAGCCATCACGCATTACAATTAGCTCATGCTGCTGGAATGCTTTCTGCTCTGGTGCAGAAAGTAATGAGTGAGCTGCAACAGAGAGCAGGACTTGGGGAAGAGGTGAAGAACTATTTACACGGGTATCGCAAATCCTTGCCAGTTGCTAAGGAAAACAGCTGCTTTCTTTGGGAAGACTCGAGGGCTGTCTCCTTCATACACCCATACTGTCACCATTATTTCACTTGCAAACAAACAAAGGAGAACTTTCAACAATTGCTCAATTGCTATATAAATTCATACATTCTATATAACTACCACTGGTGAGTCAAAATAAATATATGCTTGCAATTGCAGGGGAACGCTGCTCTTGTGGGTAATTTAGGTAAATTTTAAACAATAAGAGCCTGTGACAAAGGCTGAACAAAATTCAGTTAAAGACACTGGGACTTTGTTATGTATCAGGACTGATTAGCAGAGCACTGCTTCAGTTACTGCGACATCATTCCTGAGTTCCTCCGCCCTGACACTGAACACGTGCTGTGGGCCTCTCTCCAGCACACACACACAAAACTCTTCTACTGCAACCCCATCTAAATATGTGTCCTGCTCTAGAGAGTTTTACAACTGCAAAGCGTGCTTCGATTCCTAAATCCTCAATCAATAGCAACTGTGAGGCAGAAGCTCTCCCTGCTCCTCCTTCCCGCAGTGCAGATCTCTGGTGTACATTCAGAATATTTTTTGCATTATTAGCTGCGACCCAAAAGCCCTCAGCTTCTGCATCCTGCTGCATGCTTTCATCTGCAGAACAGCTACAGAGAACTGGGCCCCAAAGTCTACAGACCTACTGTGAGCAGCGTGCCTGAAGCAGAGCTGGAGATGGCCTCTGCCCCTCCAGAGAGGCTTTCTTGCAATTCTGTCAGTGGTGGGGCTCCACCAGTTTTACCAATGGCAGGATGGTATCAGAAAAGAAAAAATAAAAAAAATTAAAAAAAAAAAATTTAAAAAAAAAAAAAATCTGCCTTTGCTCTCAAGGACGACAATATTAACCCCTCAATTATTCAGTGCTGGAAAATTCCACCTCAAGAAGCGGGAGCGCTGCATCTTGATCCAACACAGAATCAGCAGTAGAGATGATGTGTAACTCTTTTTGGCAAAGAAAAGACAGAAATACAAAGATTCTTTGTAGACATTGTTGAATACCTTGGTGTGCTACCTTCATTTTCATGTGGCCTTAAATTTTTACAGAGGCTATTTTGAAGTTCTATCTAGTGTACAGTGCTGTTAGAAATCTTCTTTCTCTGTTGTTCCTGTACATTAATTGACAGGAGACCAACACGTTCTGTAGAACAAAATTGCAATTAAAAAAATTGTATTTTACTTCGAAACTCTAGAAATACTGTCAGAAATGGCTTAAATTCTAATTAGTATTAGAGAAGTTGAAAACAACTTGTGAAGCCTTGACAGAAAACCAGAAATAAGTGCCTGTCTTAAGACTATTCTTGCTGCTGAACCTACCAGTGTTTTCTTCCCTGAATATTTGCTCTCTCCTGGTGTGAATGCTGAATAATTAAACAAGTCATGTGAGGAAGAACAAAGCTTTTTGACAAAAGTAATTTCACCTTTTAATTTTCAGAGTCAGGTATGCTGTAGGAGTGTGGTAGTATTAATTTTGCTATTAATTTAAATTACAGATATTCTGTAAAGTTGAATGCTGACTCAGTACTAGTGCAGCACTATTGCATAATGTCAGAAAGACAAAAGGATTTAGTGTTTTTAAGACCAGAAATTGAAAAAAAAATTAAGCCCTGGTCCTGACTCTTTCAGGAATCTTTTCAGAAAGTCTTGAATGAATTATTCGGTCACAGCATCCTCCTCAGGCAGTAGGGAGAATGAAATCCAGAGCACAAAACTTCACATAGCATGGGCTGAGACATCCTGTCTAAATGGAAGTGTGCTTGTAGGTAAAGCTCTAAGCTTCTGGACAATTTGAACACAAAATACTTGAACAGAAACTAATGATCTCGGTGTGTATCACTTCAAGATCACCATTTCAAACTTAGTCCAACTGAAATTGCTGCAAACTCCTTCTTGATCTAGTCCTACTACTTCACAAAATTCCCTTAAATTTCCAAGCCTACCATCATTATTAATGAGCATAGCACTACACTTAAGTATCTAGAACAGTAGGGCTCTGTCCCTCCCATTCCTGTCAAGCCTCTGTGAAAATGAGATGCACCCCCCTTGCAATGCTTTTTAGGAGCAACAGTATCTGCTGAGAAAAGCAGCATTGAACACAGATGGACACCTTCCATACAAATCTGTTTCAATACTGCAGTAAGCAATTACTGTTAGAGAAATAGTTTCTTCAGATAATTAGATACTTAAAAATTGAAGTTGTTTATGTTTATATAAGCAGTGAAATTATAGACAGAATTATGCAAACAAATCCATCATGGACCATGAGCTCCTGTCAGGTTGCTAATGAAGGTAGAAAGCAACAATCTTTCTTTATAAGGTTCTCTAATGACCATGATAACAAACCAATTTTTTTTAGTGCTGCACATTTCCCTTCCCCCATTTTTTCCCACTAAGTATCAGTTTATAATGACAAATGCTTTCAGAAGACAAAGAGGATGAAAGAGGCTTGAAGTAAGCACTCTTCAATTATGCTGACACTGGAATGATTAAATTAAGCAAAAATTCAGTATTTCATTGTCTATTTGACTCTGATTCCTACCTAAACAAATTCATGGACTCTGTTAAGGTACATTTTGCCTTCACTTAAAATTTGTTTCACAGATGCATTAAAGAGACAATTACCCCTTCTACTTTACTGAAAGCTGTAAAGGCTTATAATTCTGTTCTCCATCAGGAATCTTTTCTTCAAGACAAACACTTGCTGTTTACAGAAGATCCATGAATCCTGATTAAGCAAGGATTGTACATCCAGACAGTGTTCAGATATATACTTTCCTCACATAAGGACTTTCTTTACCTACTGTACACAAACAAATATATTGCTTTTAGGAAAAAAAAAACCAAAAAACCAGAGAGATTTCCTGTGCTCTCTGAGTCTTCTCATGCTATCTGGGCCCTGAAACAGGTTATAATGGCATTATTTGTTCATTCTTGACTGTATGAGAAATCCTAAAATCATTACATTAATTGCCAGAATTACAGAACAACAAATTATGTCAAAGAGCATCTTACTTTGTCTGGAAATATTATATTGTAAACTTTTGGCAGGAAAACTTACTATCAAAGTACTACAGATATTAGCTTTTATCTCCTCAAAAGATTAATTCATTGCTAATGCAAAACACACTCCACAGACTTTTACCTTACAACTGCCTGATAAATCAGGCTAACAGTCTCTTAGATCTAGGCCCAAGCAAGAAGATAAATATTATTTTATCCATGAAATTTCTGTTGCACTCCGAAATTATCTGGAACATGAGACAAACATACAACAATAAACCAGAGAAGGAAAAAAAAATCATGTAATTTGTTGCAGCTTGTTCATTTGTGAAAGGCAATAAGAACAGTTGCACATCTGAAGATAATACCCATGTATTTATCCAGCTCATACTTATGAAACACTTCAGAGAAGAAAAATCCTCAAAGTGCTCAGCATTTTCTAAAATGGAAGAAAATAGAGACACTGATATAAAATAACACATTTCTGGCTTCTTCTATCATGAGAAAAATAGAAATAATTACTGATTTATCATCAATACATCTCTATTTTTCTACTCAGACAGTAACTAGGATCAGTCTATCAAAATAGAGATAATTACTGAAGAATGAAATACTGATGATGCCAGACATGCAATTTACAGAGTGTTGCTAGATGTTAATACAGAAATACTGCTTTCTTCCATGTGCTTACAAAACTGGGCACTTCATACTATCACCTGTTACAGAGTGCTGAAATGGATAACAGCAGCATACCCAAATGGTTTGAAAAATGAGCATACTGTTTTTGAGAATACCTGCCTGAACACACCCCGAGAATCCACCCATGACGTCCTAGGTATGCCATGGTGTGACAGACACCAGCTCAGCCCTGGCCCCACCCAACGGCAGCACTTTGAAAAACTTTGCACTGAGCACTAAAATGGTGCAGAAAAAGCATAATGGAGAAGAGCAACAATGGCACAAGTGAAACATAAGTATTTCTGTTTAAAGCGATACCACACTTTGGCTTGAACAGAAATGAACATGGTTCAAATGGCAGACGTTTGTACAAAAATCTTCATGGAGGACACTGTTTGTACTAGGCTTCTGTCAGAAATGGGTCACTTAGGTTCTCACACAAGCCAGCAGGTAGGCAAATAAAAATAACAAAAGGTAAACAAACACACAAAGTGTTTTCAGCCTTCTCTCCAAATGATTTATCCCTGCCAGAGTTCTAATCTAATTTTAGGTGAGCTCATCCTTTTTTCTGCCCTGGAGCCTTTTTAACTCAATATTGCTCTCCTTCCAGAGCCACGAGAGAGTACAGGCTCCCTCAGCCACCACAGATGCCGTGCAGACATTTTACTTTAGCTGTTTGCTGTAAAAGTCATCAATACTGCTTCGTCCTGAAGAGACCTTTTCTAACAAAAATGGAAACAAATTGCTAATATCAGATCAAAGTTTGACCTCTGCATCCCAAAGCAAGGGAAGTAAGATCTGAACTCCTTGTTGTTTCTTTGAAAGCTTCTAAAAGCTACTCCAGGCAGGCAAACTTTTAATACAGTATTTCCTGAGCTGCCAGGCTGAGGTTGTCTCCTTGCTCACCCTGCTGTCAGAGCCAGCCGGCAGGTCCAGGCAGCCAGCTGGGCTCCCATGGGCCCGCCTGCATTGCAGCTGTCCTCTCTCCAAAGCAGCAGCAAGTGATGTGAGGTCTTTGGGGAAACCATTTCAGAAACCATCTTTCCATCTGCCTCCTTCCCATTTGTTCATCCTTCGCATCCTCAGTATTCCTGTACTACACTCTGTTTCACCAACACTATTTTCCATCATAATTTCTTTTTCCGGCCCCTTATTATCCCTGGCTCCTCATGTGCTGATCTGAAACTAAGTCTGTGTGGGAAGGAAAATGGAAGTCCTGTGTATTGCTATTTTCTGGTCATACACAGCTATTTGCTTCCCAAATATCACAAGATGCAGTGGAACGTAAATCTGAACGATTCCTACACCACCACCAAGTCAAGATCTGTAAGGACCTGCAATCTGCTTCCTGTCACACAGCACACGCTGGGACCGTAACTCGGGGAAGGGATGTATCAGAGGCCAAAGGGATGAACCAGGGGGCAAAATTGTTTTCAGACATGGCTCAAGATCTGAGAATAGGTAAACACTTAAAATGATCGCCACAGCAGGGAGACTAAACTGTAGACACAATGTTTTTCTTTTTAAACAAGAGATAAAAATAATGCTTCCAACCGAGCAGGCAGCTGAAGGAGCGAATTGCAGGGAAAGACTGATGCAATAGAGATTTTACACAAACTCCTTGACTCATGTTTTCCAAACATGTAAGTAGAATGATGCAGTAAACAAAACACCGAAACAAAATTAGCATTTGCATCTCTGCATTGTCTGCACTCACACATAACAGCTCCTGTGCTACAATATATCTTTAAAACTAGGATTTTCACACAGCTGGATCTTCTCCTCATCACTTGTACTTCAGACCATCTCTTGTGCATATCACTTACCATTAATCTTCTCTAGGCTATAGACGTAGCATTAAACTGATAAATATGGTTTTATAACAACACAGTAGATCCAGATAATGTCATCTAAGTTGATTTGCACTTTGTTTCAAGGATCCACTATATAGAGATAATGAATATGGTATCACACTGTCAAGCAGGAGAAGCAAGAAGAGACAGATGACCTTTGTGCAATACTTCACCCTCTTCTCTCTCAGGAATGTATAATATGAAGGTATGAAAGCAGACACAGTCAGTCACCACTGACACCGACCAAAATGTCACCAATTTTATTAGAACACAGAACATCATTAAAAACAAGTAATGAATTGCTTAGTTATAGCTATGTTTGCTGTGTCTTTGTCTCCTTAAGTGCCCAAGAGAGAGGAACAAAATTGCCAGCAGTCACATTACAGAGATAGGTTGACAAGCTGGATGACCCCATAAGTCTTGTTCATATCTCATGTCTGGGCTCTTGACTTGCATCTTAAATGACTTTCACATCAAGGCTCTTGCAGGGAATCTGCTTTGCCATTCTAAAGGGTTTCTGCCGAACTGAGATCGAACGATGAATGCTTTATTCTACTTGGCACATTGGGAAAAACAATACCCACCCCTCCACCTCTTCCCCCTACCCTGTTACTGTTTGAGTTTGAGACGGCCTGTGAGGGAAGCTGCACACTAAAGAAACAGGCGGGAAATAAACAAATAAAGTATCTCAAACAGCAGAATTGTTTATTCCCTTGAAATGCGACGAGTCCTCGACAACCACAATTCCTGCTCTCTCCCAGCACACACCAGCCCAGCTCTCCCTCTGCCCCTTTACTCTGGAGTCATCCGCAGTGGCATGACGCAGCAGGAAAAGAGACCGGTTCACTGTGAGACCTGCTACTCACTCTCTTACAGTGTAACGGCCCCCCTTCCAGCCGCACGGCGCGGCCCAGCTGCTCCTCGGGCCCAGGGACAGCGCAGGGCGCCAGGGCACAGCCGGCCCCCTCTGCAGCACTGCAGACCCGCCCACCACGGGGGTGGCACAACCGCTCGAGGAGTTCCCATGACGGAGGGCAACCACAACAGTTGGCTTGTATGGGTGCAGACAATTGGTCTGAATTTAGGCTTCAGGCTCTGCCAGTGTCTGTGTGAAAGGCAAGTGAGGAACTTCCTCATTCTAGCCTGGGAAAATCTTAAGGAGGAATTCAAAGAAACCTTGGGAAGTGAGAAACCATCTGCAGGTGGTGTTTTTCCAACATGTTTACTGGTAAAACATGTTTATAAAAGGATGTAGACTCTGAATAACCAATCATGTTCTTTATACCGAACAACTCTATAAAAGTAGAATTTAGAAGAATAAAGTTTGCTCTCATTTTACCATCATATAGAGAGTCACGTTGTTATTTTTGTGCCATCTGAAAATTATAACAACAGGCTTGAACGCGCAGTGTGACTGTTCACACCAGCTCCCTCTCTGCCCAGCCACTTGGAGCATGGACACTGAGGACAGAGCAGCACTGCATGCAGGACAGCAGCGATGGAGGATGTAACCTCTACTCTTCCATTGCCTGGGATGTCAAAGTAAAGGGTTTCTCAATTTGTAATTTCACCGTATTTTGAAACAGAACAGCAACCAGCTCTCTCCTCTGCTATTCACACCCAACAGGTTGCACCAGCACAGGCACTGCGAGCAGCTGAAGGAATGAGTACCAGGTGTACATACCTGCTTGCTGGGCAGTCTGGGGGATCTGTTGACTCCGCTGTGCGTTGTACTGAACTGAGGCAATGGGTCTGTACTGCTGAGTTGTTGAGGTAGGGTACTGACCAGATGGGTAATAATACACTGGCATCTGCAAAGAAAGAGAACATTAAACTCTAGAGATCAAAGACTCGTAGAACAAATCAGGGAGGGGGAGCAAGTCAAGCATATTAGTGGTAACGGCAATCAGAACAAGAAGTTTGCCTCCTTTCTCTTCAAAGCTGCTTGCTTTCAGCTGTGCTAGGAAAAGGGCCATCAATGCTCACCTTTATTTTCAGATGCTTTAAGAAACAGGAAATAAAAGACTTGTAATTGAAAGAGAAAAAAACCTTATAGGAGTCATAAAAAGCTAAACGTATTTACTGAAGAAAAAATATCACAGTAACATTTTATCACAGTAACGTATCAAAAGCTGCAGAAAAATGGATGCAAACAACACTTTCCATATCAACATAACACATACAGACAGCATGCTGAACCATTAAAGGAACTCTGAAGAAAATGGTCTATTCAAAGCAAGGAATGGCCTGGAGTACAAATATGTAGAAACAAGGTGGAGAGCAAGATGGAGTGTGTGCACCCTTAACATTTGTAAGGAAATTATCAGATTGATGCTTCTGTTTAACAGGTACATCCCTCCTTACATGAACATGTACCTCTAAAGCCTTTCTCGCTTTTGGTGTGAAAACAATTACAGTTCAAAAAATCATCATCGCTGTTTTCTTGCAGGAGCTGAGGCGGGCATTAAGTCAACAAATTCTGCTAGATGGCCTTCTTTTTTTTTTTCTTTCATTATTGTCATTACATAGAAACGTGTACTACATCTCCTTATCACACAGGTGAACGTGAAAGTTTGAGGGTGACTGGAGCAAAAGATTTTTCCAATACATGTCACACCACTGTTACTGAGACATTTGAGCTAAACAGTTTTCAACTGACCCTTCACAAGTTCAAAGCACTCAAAATTTTTCATTTTCAGCTGTCAGGGATACTGTAGGCGTCTGACAGAGTTTGGCAATGGATGGTATGAACAGACTGCAGAGGGACACAGGCTTGGGAGAACATTGCTTCTCTCCCAGCTTCTGCCACAGCTGTCAGCATTTCTTAATAAACCATACAATTTTTTTCTCACTTTGTGCATAGCACTTATTCTACATAGACATATGCACAGAGTGAGACCAAATGCTTTTTTTTCCATGCAAAAACAAGAACTAGTTTTGCCACTTTTATTTGCATGGAAGAAATATCCCTGCTACAGATCATTCAATCTGATCATCCATAAAGTTAGCAGCGTAAAGGTAACTACAGCTGGGACATCATAAGAGAGATCAGAAATTTTCCTTGGAAAATTTTCCAATCTCAGATGATGAAAAAAAAAAGTCATAGACACAAAAGACTAGGCAAGAATAGGCTATGGATTGCTACTTGGGCAAGCAGAATCTTACTGAATGGGTAACTGTGGTGGGAGAAGGATTAGGATTAACCAAACTGGACTGGGTGGTGTTGGTGAAGTTAACCCCACAGACCAACTGAGAGTCAACAGCATCTGTCAATCAAGAAGCTGAACAACCATTAATTCTTCAAGGTCCATTAATCTGCTTTTCAATGAATTGATTTCTACCCCTCCTCTTTCTGCTTATATCAGCCTGATTCAAACAAGTATGAGAAAAAGAAGGTTCCGACTGGAAAATGTTATAAGCTACCCTCCCTCCAGACAATAATGGCTACTGCCTGCCCTCAAGCCATTTGTTTTGTAAGTGAATAACGTAACAAAACCAAAATGCCCTTGTAGAATGGACACCACCACTATGGATTTGTTTCTCTGCAAAGAAAAGCCACAAGGAATAGGAAAGTGGACCCACATTTAAGGTGCAAAATCATTCTTTAAGCAGTATAAACTGTGGATCAGGAAAGTTTAGTGTGATAAACTCATCTCGTGGACAGCTGATTGTTCTCAGCAACACTCTACTACAGGAGGCTTGAAAGAATGAGGAGATTCACTCCAAGTCAAGTCAATGCAAAGAGTAGATCCAGCCTTGGAGCAGAGGAACAGAATAGACATTCTTTCAAGTATTCTTTATTTTCTATTAACATATTCTACAAACTAAAGAATATTAAACCCCCATGGAAATACTCTAACTTATCCTCCTAGCATCTTAATCTCACTTAAAGCATTTATTTGATCTGCCCTCAACTTCCTCATTTTCCAGTGCAGACAAGCCCCTAGATATTTAAAAATACACGAGCATTTGACAATAATGAGAATTATCTCGTGGGAAATTATTCTGTAGATATTAAGCTCAAAACATAACCTAAAAATCTGTTATGAAGTCAGGTGAACATGTTGAGCAACATATAAACTGAAGCATACACCTTTTTATTTTTACCACACACATAAAATCTCAGGGTTAGTCAAAGGGTTGTCTTCCTTGCTCCCATTTTCTCAATTCATTGGAGTGATTTGTTAATCAACCCACTTAAAAATTTATGAGAGTACAATCTATCAGCATGAAAAAATGGTCAGTAGTATAGGGGTAAAAAAAATTATTTCACTTATAAAGATTAATGGAATAATTAGACAGTCATGCATACATGACATGAAAACAGGAGATCTGGCTTTTGGTAAGTTTTGTTGTTTTGGGGTTTTGTGTGTGTTTTGTTTTTGTTTTTGATTTTGTTTGTTCATCTTTTGTTTAGTGTGAGTCCGGTTTTTGGGTTTTTTTTTTAAGCTCACACATTCACAAAAGGGTTTAGTGGAAAATATAAACATGGTCCAAAATAGGTCTTTTATGCTTAAGGGGCTTGGAAGCATCCATTCTCATTTATCTTGAGTACATCTATGTGTCAGTAATTGAAATGTTATTTTTCCTTTCTGATTCTACTTTGGTGAACAGTGGAATTAGATGGATCAGAGATAACAAGTATCACTTACATCATCTACTCTGATCCTCTTGATTTTTTTAGTTTCTCATCACATCAGTGTTACTGAAACATTTACTTATGTGCTCTTCAACACAAAACCATATTTCTGTAGCAGCCAACCAACATGCCAAATTACACTTCAGTCACATTCCCATGTGAAATGCACAATCTAACCTTTAACCTTTTTCTTGTAAAACAGTTTATTTACAGAACCAGAATGTTTCCATGGCATTAACAAGCATGCCAATGCAGCTATGCAATTACCCTAAAAGTAAAATAAATTAACCAAAAGATATGTTTCTAAGACCATAACCTAAAAAAATGCCACCTTTAGTCTAAAAGAGGAGTGTTTCGATATTAATCCTTGACACTGTTAAAAATTTTTTTTTGTATGATTTTTAATAATTACCTTGTTGGTAGGCTGACCATTCCACTGCATTCTGATTTTTCTCTCCTACATAACACTTTAACTTAAATTCCTTAAATGCCAGGACTGGGCATATCACTTCAAAGCCACTCCTGAAATGGCACAGTCAGACATTACTTTTTCCTCCTTCCAGTGTGCTTTGCCCCTAGGTGATACTCAGAGACTCAGTGCAGCACTGGATTTCTGCTCTGTTTTGTCCACATACAGCCTGGAACCCTGTATGGGGCTGGGTGTCTCTCTGGCTGCTCTCCATGAAATTCACTGGAACATTGTCCATTTCCTCGTGGCAGGATCAGGAGTCCACACACACTTCAGGATGATTTTGCTTTCATAAACTGCCTCCCTCCTGGCTTACGGCTTGATTCCGTCATTGGACTGGCACTCTGCCTTCTCTTAACACTGCTGACATCCAGAAAGGTCTGGACTAGCACCTTCAGCCAGATGCTGACACCACCGCTAATGCAACTGGTAAGAGTCACATAAATGGGAGTGAAGAAGACAAGAGAAACCCCAGTGATGCATGGACAGATGAAGGTGCCATTTCTTCCCGGTATCTAACTGAGAGGGATCAGCCATTCAAGGTCTTTTCCTCCCTGCCCCCTCCACAATAATTACAGTAGCAGGTAACAAAAAATAATGCCTTGTAAGATGTCCTCGAATATAATTTTCAAAGATCATCAAGGAAAGCCCTGCTCATTTGCAGTGTCTCCCCAACCTCTTTCATAACAAGTTTCCTAGAGGAGATATGGTAAGAATAAAGATTTTGTCTTAGGGTCATTACAGACTCTCAAGGAGCAGGCTTCTGCAAAGAGGCAGATTAAAGATGACACAAAATTAATGATGACACAAAATTAATTCAGGTGAAAAATCCCTCAACATGTTAATTACATCTCCAAGCCTCTCCAAGAATTCATGCCATCTCACTTTTGGATATCGTTTTGCCAGTATACCTTCCAGAAAGAATGAGTCAGAGAAAATAACTTTTAAGGGAGGATATCCTTTCCCACTGACATAATATTCGCATTTTTTCCACTTCTTCATTTACAGAGGCAAAGACAGGCGCCATTGATAAAGTACTACAAAGCAGAACGTGGACTTCTGTTAAAGTGTTTAGTCCATAAGTGCTACAGAAAAACTATCAGAAAGAGAAGAAACTGAACATAAAGAAAGCAAAGATATATATATTTGATATTAATGACAGAAAGCAAACAGGCATTTGCTGGTAAAAATCCCTTTCAGAAAACCTCAGGTAACATTTCGTATTTGGCTTGGATTTTTTTTTTTTTCCCTAATTGGCTGAACAAAGAGAATTCTCTATTTTCAGTTTATTAAATGATGACTTTTTTATCAAGCTGTGGAATATCTGTGACAAAAGAGGAAGCAAAAAGAAACCCGGAAGTTTCTTTCACCACTTCTTAGGCATATCATTTCAAACTCAGTCTGCTTCTGCTTTAATACAGACTGGGAGAAAGAATCTTGGAGAGCAGCTGTACAGCCACATTTAACCGAACTTTAATAGAAAAGCTAATAATTTAAATGCAGTATCATTGGGGGTGTAGGCTTGAAGCATTTCTTTCTCCTCCTTTCAGTTCCCAAAGGAAATGATCATACTCACAGGATCTCCACCCCTGTTTTCACTGCTATTTTCCAACAGCATACAAGGGTATCACAGCCAACCTTATCAGCAGTGCATTTACAGGAACTAATTAGCCATTAAAGTCTTGCCTCTTTTATACTGGTATAAATTCAATAGCAACATCTAAGATACAGAAATGCTTTTACATTTATTGCATTGCATTGATTAATGCATCACATAATGTTTTGCTTCCATTTACCATCTTTATTGCTTTCTTTTTCTCCCAGAGCCTGCCTCAGACCACCTGCTATGGTGTCTGAGAGCAGCCTTACTATTGCATCTGAGCCCCAAAGAGTAACAGCAGCTGACTCTGACTGACAACAGCCACTGCCACAGTGGAGCTGTGCCACGGGCAGGACAAGGATTTCGGATCTACCTGCTGTGTACAGAAAGCTAAGCTCTCAGGGCAGAAGAACTACTACTTCCCAAGGATTCACTCATCTTTTTATAAGAAGGATTCCCTCTTTGCTTTACACGTGCTGCATGCAGTATCCAAACCACTTTCTAGGACTTAAGTGAATGGACTAAAACCTGAAAGGTGACTCAGAAGCTCTCATCTGTGCATGCAGATGCAGGGAGTGCTTGCCCTCTCACCCTTCTTGCACACCAAGGCCACTCTGCTTTCAAGGGATAGGGGTATGGGCAGCAGACAATAAACCCTGCCATGCCCTCTTCCACAGGTTTTTTTGGACAAGGATTTTTTGGAACAGCGGCAAGCTGGAGATGGATGTTATCTGCAGAACCAGAGAAAGGAGACAGCACTGAATTTCTCACCTTTCTACACTTCCCCCTGAGGACAAACCATTCCTCAGTGAAATGACTGAAGTTGTTGCAAAGCCAAAAGATATTTCTCTGCTGTCAGTAACTTTCTACTTTGTTAAAATATAGGAGGAAAGCAGCTGGGCTATGGACAGAGACACAGTGACCCTTCAGCAGCCTGTATGTGAAAAGGCACCTCATCACTTGCCCTGTGAAGAAGTTGATCTGCCTCTCAGGAGCACCAGTACAAGGATTGACTTGGCACAGAGCTTCAGCAAGTAACACAACTCTGTGTTGAGTGAAAACCTTGCGTCCTGCTGTGCACACAGGGCTGAAATCCAACAGCAAGGCTCAGCCAGGGGCAGGAGCAGTGGGCAAACCCACCCCATGCAGCCTATGCCACGCTGACCAAGGCCAACCCCAGGGTGAGCTGAACATCTGGCCTCACCCGAGGGGTGAGGAGGTGGCGTGGGGTCCCTCTTGGGACAGGCAGCACCATCCTGCAGCCCACTCAACTCCCACAGGAAACCCTGGCTGGCAGAGCTGGGAGACACCAGTGCCTGCTGTGGTGGCAGCCTGTCAAACGAGGTGCTCACATTCACCTGGTTTACTACAAGTGTCATGAGGCTGGATTAAATAATGCTGGAAAACACTGAGGGCACCTGGGGGTTGTACATGAGGTCAAAGTCTGGACAACTTCTACTTAGGAGACAATTTAGACGGGAAGACAGATTCATCAGGGAATTTTGCTCTTTAGGTCATTTTTTTTCTCCAAATTTTTAAAAAACACCAAACTTGCTACATTTGGAAAACTGTGAAATTTTCCCTAGAAAGATTTTTCTTGCCATATTTTCAATTCTTTGTAAAAGAAATCACAATTTACTGAACTTCAGCTCCTTCAAACTTGTTTTTGACAAGCCTTCTGTCAGAAAAAATAGCTGCATATTTTTTAACCACAGAAAATATGGATTTCACGGTCCTCTATGTCATGTCAGCATTCAGTAGACCTCATATTTCTTTTATTGTTAATTAGTGATCAAATTAACTAGATCCTTAGCCCACTTAAAACACTATAGCAGTAAAAATTCTTCATTCCTATGTCCAAAGCGAATTGCATTCGGTTCCACTTGCAACACAAGTGGAGATTTTCAGTGAGAAGCAGTAAGAAAAAACCAACCAACCAACCCCTGCCAACAGGGTTTACAATAAAGTTAAAAGCAATGGTGAAGTTTTTTTACTTTATTTTTACATTTTTTCTTCCAAAGGATAAAAGCAAACCAAGAAAAATGCTATTAATACCATTTAAAGTAGAATTTAAATGAAGTTAGTTATAATTGGATAAAGAAATTTGTCTTTTTAATGTGTATGCCTTGAAAATTGGCCAGAAAGTCATCTGTGCATTTTACATTTGACAGTAATCACTTTCAATATTCTGTAAAGGTACCCAGGAGACAAGCAGAGATGTTTGGTAGTGAACAGTAAAACATAATCAGTCTTCAGGAAGACAGTTAAAATTACTGATCTGTGACACCTCACATGTTCAAGTCAATTAAATATGATTAACGACTACCTGGGCTGATGTG
The DNA here is from genome assembly GCF_021018805.1 of Prinia subflava. Lineage (NCBI taxonomy): Eukaryota > Metazoa > Chordata > Aves > Passeriformes > Cisticolidae > Prinia > Prinia subflava. Next base: position 105,413,613 of record NC_086247.1, on the reverse strand, counting down.
CATTTTACCCTTTTGGTACATGCACAGGGAAAAAGGAGTGTGGGCATTTACTCACCCTCCTCCTCCATATTCATGTGCAGATGTGTCACAGAGCACGAACATATGTTCAGAAAACGTTTTGAGGAGAGGGAAGGAAATAGTGAAACCCAGAAAATGACAGAGGCTTAGCAAGTATCCTGCTGCCTGAAGATCCGCTAAATTTTTACCGGGGGAAAATAAGAAATATCTGGAATTCACATTCCCTTCCCTGATGTTACAAAGGGCGCCGTGCCGCGAAGGCTCTGCCTACCTGAGCAGGTGGCGGTGGCTGCTGCACGAAGCCCTGGGGCGGCGGCTGCAGCACCTGCTGGGACACCGGCGGTCCTGAGCCCGAGAAGCTCCCTGGGGGAAGCTGCTGGCTCGGGGAGGCCATGATGTAACCTGTCTGCTGGGCAGGCTGCTGCAGGATGGGCGAGGGGTACACCGGGCCCGAGGGCGACTCGGGGTTGTCTCCGGATGATTGGCGGCTCAAGCTCATCTGGCCAAACTGCGCTGTCATGTTGTCCCGCTGGAAGGCAGGAGAAGAGGATACTGACATGATGCCTGCAGCAGGCACGTGAATTAGCAAAACAAAATAGGTACAGAGTGTGGGGGGGGGAAAGGAATCACTCAGTTCCAATCCATGCCAAACTCTGCAAGGATATCTACAAAAATTGGAGGCAATTGAAACGAAAATCACTACAAATGCTTCGAACAAAGACTTCGAGACTGCAAGATGAATGGTGTCATTTGGCAAAAAAGATAGTTATTTTGGCTCTTTGCCTGCCACCCTCACCTTTAATTCCAAAATGACAAGTGAACTTTGCAGTGTTCAAAAGAAGACATTTTAAATGTAAAGGGCATGAAAATAACATTATGGATACCTCTATCCTCAAACACAGAATTTGTCAGCCAAACACATGCTGGTAATTTCACCTGTGTTTCAAATTGATCCCAAGTGGAATTCAGTAGAATTCAGCTGCAGATCTTTCCCTTTATGGACTGCTTTGAAAATCCAAGGTTATAAACATGGAGAAAGTAAAAAAAAAAACCCCTAAGCCTAATGCTATTTCAAGGTTTTTTATTCTGTGTTGGAGAGAAATAAGTTCTTTATTTGATTGAAGGGGGAAAGAAACAAAATAGATCTGTGGTAGGATAAACATACCATATGAAGTCAATGGACCTAAGTTTCATTACATGCTAGTACTATACAGGCATTCCGAACTGCATCTGTTCGTTCTTGCATACAGATTCACACTATTCAATGCTCTCAAGTTTATTCTGTGAAGGTCAAAGATTTACAAGTGTGGGTGTGGTTCTAGGCATCTTAATTTGTGCCCATAAGACCTTTAAATACTCAACACAAAACTCCATTGTGTGCTAATATGCCAATTACAGATAGGAAATAAACATCATAAAAATGTTTTTTGCTCAGAACATCCCTACTGTTTTTTCAAAAGAAGCCTCTCAATATTGTTAGCAGCCCTGCAGTATTCATTCTCCAAAACCATCCTGCACAATCCATTTAATGTCCAGAAATTTCAAAATGTGTTAAAAATGAAACAAAACAAAACAAAAAGTTTGCTTGTGGAAAGCAATTCTGAGACATCCTCCCGTATGGAGACTCACCCTCACGACTGAGAGCAGATGTCATGGATCAATGTTTTCAACACTACTGACAGATCATCAGGTGGTATATGAATTAATGCTGTTAACTTGACCACCATCTTACACTCATATTCAGACACATGAGTGGTCTCTGTGAAGTTGTTCCTTTAAAAAGCTAGGATATTCACTACCAGAATGGCAAATGACTGCAAACAGATTCTACAAGAAACTTCACTGAGCCAGGAATGCCTCTAGATTTTCACAAAAGAGAAAAACATCTTCAAACACATATAACCTATATAGTGTTTGTATAATGTAATGTACCTTGAAGATAATAATTCAGATGAAGTATTAAATTAACCAATATTAGCCTTTTTGTGACTGTCACTAGGGCAACCTGATATTCCTGCAACAGACTATTCAAGAGAATTAGCATTGAGATATTTAACTTTTGTTCAGCATGGAATATTTATTTTCCTTTAAATGGTATCACTCATCTACTGGTCATTAATAACATTATTTTATAGGAAAGGATCCATTCAGCTCTGTTTCCATATCTTATTATAACCATGTGACTTTGGAAAAAAAAAATCAATCATAAACAAGATTACTAGAGTAAGAGAGAAAAACAACAGAAAAAAAAATCTCGTAGTGCCTCTTTAAAATGTCAGCTTCGTTTTAGAACAGTATAATCTTAGCCCTGTAAGCACCAAGCCAGAATCAGACTCCAGAAGAACACTCTATTTATTTTCATTATACATGTCCATTGGTGCATTGTCATGATGTACAGCACACCACACCTTCTGCAGATGGTTCACTGTTACTCTCCTTCCCAAGTCTGCTGATATCACCAAGGAATAAATCCTCACAGTGGATTTAGTATACAGATAAAAGAATATAAAACAAAAAATAATGACTTCTAGATGTCTCTTCTCCTGTCTTTGTGGACATGAAAGGGAGATAACCCAAATCTCAACTATTCAAGTTAGCGATTTAAGGTCACTTGGCACTAAGTGAGGAGACATAAGCTCCTACCAGCAAGCTCCTACCAGCAGGCACAACAAAATATCTTTCTGGAGGGTCTGCTAACCAGGTAGCGAGCCCTGCTCTAATAATACCCTTCAGGAAAGGTAACTAAAATCATTGGGAATGCTCGTACAAAATGCCTGCCAGTACCAAAGCATAGGGGTGACCAGGTATTTAGGCAGAGTTCTCATGTGGGACACCTGTTGCAGTGCTCCCCCAGAGGCTCTTGGACACACATACTCACACCCTAGCTCAAGGAAAGAAAAATAAGTAAGAAATCTTTAGTACCACAGAAAATTGCTGCGTTGGAGAGACTGGCAGGAGATGCTGGGGAGGATAAGAAACTGCTGGATATTGGACCGACTGAGAAGATGGCTGCATTGTCTGAACAGGCTGTAAAACAAGCAGAGGGAAAGACAATAAATTCCACCAGAGAAAGATAACAAGCACCACCACCACTACCTTTGTTACTGAGAACAAGGATCTCAAACACAGTTCTGAAAAGACAGGTGACTCATCACCAGCCTGAGCACATGAGGTCAAGTATTGTGATTTTACTCTTCATTTTAGCCTTATACCAAACAATTATTTATTACTGATATTTCTGCCTCTTTTAATGGATTTGATGGCTGTTAGATTAAATACAGCCACAGCTGTACCTTCTTCTTACTTGTAATGTGGCATAGCCAAATTATGACTCTACATTTAATTTACAGAGATAAAAATGGAAAGCAGCATAGCATAAGTGTATATTTGAATTTCTCTGTTAGTGACTGATTTAACTCCAAGTGTGTCATTGGCCAAGGAATAATGATTGTAAAGCTGCTTTGGGAGAACACAAGAGTTTTAAAAACTGACAAAGAACAGGCTGTGAATTACCAACAGACAGGCCATCAGCTTGGAGCAGATGTTTACCTAAGTGAAAAAAACAATTTTCCACAGCACCATTACCTTGGAATAGCTTTAGTATTCCTTTCATTTTACCTTCTCATATAACTTCTTACAGGTTTGATACTATCTCTGTCTTCTAAGACTGTGAAGACCAGATCAAGAAATAAGAGCCATAACCATACAAGTCCAAACCCAGTAAAATGAAAGCAACTTCACTGAATTCAAACACTGTATTTCTGCATAACCTGGGATGAAGCTGTGCCAAATTACAAAGCTACACAAGAACCACAGTAGATCTTGGCTGCTCTGTGACCAAGCAGGATACAGGATTCTTGCTTGAGTAGTTCCCTCCACCTGCTCTGCCCTGGGAGAACAGGTATGCAATGCAGAAAATAAAGTTTGAACCAGACCCAAACACTGCTGCCCATTCTCAGCCACATCTGGCCACATGCCACAGCCAGCACAGGGCCATGAGCCCTGAGCGAGCCAACATACCATCACACCTTGCTCAAACAAAATTGCTCTTCCTGCTCTAGCTCAAGAACTTCCAGCTCAGAGCAGAATCATGGCCAGAATATTGGTGCAGGAAGAAAACCACCCATCTGGGGCAAAGGTGCTTGGAAAGCACCCACAGACTGGGCCCAATACAACTGGACATGAAGGGTTTGTAGAGCTCTTGTTGTACTTTATTCTTTGACTCAAATCCAGTGTTGACAAAAGAGAAATGTTCTTGGCTCTTTGGAGAGAATTACAAACTGCACTGGTTTGAGAATGAATGCTTCAGCTTCCACTAATGGGTGAATTTTGCAAACTGATTTTATGTAGATGTGCACCAACACACTTAGCAGTACTTTTGGAAATGAAATCATCCTTTAGACACAATTGAAGATTTGAAGATTTCAAGATTCCATCTGTTTGATCCATGTTGAAAAGAACATCCTGACATTTAGTCTAGCTGCATTCCTCCCTTCTTTCCTCTACGTCACTCTTCCCATCCCCAAGAGCTCCTTCTTTTTTCCAATGACACCACACCTACCTGTGTGACAAGATGACTTGCCATTTGCTGCTGTGGCTGCTGAACCTGCTGAGGCTGCTGGGGTGAAGGCTGCTGCTGAGACTGTCCCACCACCTGGCCCCTCATCGTCTGCTGGCCACTGGGAGGATTGTATATTGCCGGTGTCCCATCAGGATTTACAAATGGTTGACCTGAAACAAATCACCCGGCTCTTGCTGGACACTTTAAAGAACATACTGTTTTCTGTGTGAAAGCAAACAATTTTGTTTTAACTGATCGGTCTTCAGCTGACCTGCTACAAGAGTAAAGTGTTCATCATTCTCAATATCTCATTACAGTAATTATAGTATCGGACAGCTACTATTTTTTTCAGACAAGCCAGCAGATATTTGTTTCAGCAGTATGATTTTCCAAGGAATGGGTGGAAAGTTACCATGGCTATGAGATGATTCAGATGCTATGGTTACTTGAAATCATTCAGCGATGAATCAATTAACATTAAAATTGAACGTTGGAGCAAACACTGAAGGTAGAGAATGTTCCCTTACGTTTTCCTCTCACACAACAGCAGTCAAATGTACACAACTACTTCTGAAACAATACAATTTGTAGGAAAGGGGGAAAAAACAACACACTTGTTACTAATTTACTTACACCTTCTAATAACACAGAGCAGTACTTTTGAGAGCTGTGCCCTTAGAGGAGCTAGCACTCCAGTTTTCAAGGAAGCAACACTTAAGGTGTATTTAAAAATCTTTTATATACAAGACAAATTCTATTCAGAGTTCTACTAAGTTATTGAACTCGTTTTGCTTCAGGTAATTAAGCTGGGGGAAATAGCCTTGCAAAAACAATGTTTGTTTAAAATAAAAAGTTACCCATGTCATTGTCTTGAAAACAAAAAAGAAATGGTATTTCTCAGTAGGAAAAATGTTTTCCATGACCTCAGTTCTCTTTTCACTTCCATCATAAATCTGTAAATCAAATCAAATTATAAATGCTTCTATGAGAAAAAAACCCTAATTTTAGCAATGATGTGATAACCTTTAATGTAGGTAAATAAAGTATGAATACCTGAGATAAAAAGGGAGATCTGGAGGAGTTCAGTGACTTAGCGCAACAGTGAAATCATGAACTTCTGATTTGTACCCTGCAAAGCATCTCTACCTGTTCTATCTACTCCTCAGCCTTCTACTTTCTCCCTCCAATGAATCATGGTCAGAAATGCATGAAGAGCACTGGCTAAAGAACCTTGCCTTCTCTCTCTCTAAAGCATCAAGTTTCTGGATGAACTCAACATCACACACCTAGAAAGGTAATGAGTGAGTGAAGAACCACCACGGGGCAGCTCTGTCTACTGATTTCCTGTGATTTTTGCTGTGGACCCACTGGATGACTGTGGCATGGACTCCCAAGCTCTGGGAATCTCAAGCCCCAGAAGTACTTTAGAAGACTGCATGAGCAGGATAACATGCTCCCAAAACCTGTGTCAGATGTTCAAGGGAAGCTGATAAAGAGCATTTCCTGTGGCTTAGTGAAAGATGACAGAACTGAAAGTGTAAAGTCCCAGAAACACTTTTAAAGATAAAAAAAAAAAAAAAAGAGAAGACTTCTCATGAAGAAATCTTGAAATCAGAAATGAAAATGAGAGATCAGAAGGTAACAGGGAAGACATTTGTAAGTTATGAACTGTGCCCCTGATAGAGGAGCAAAGATGGCAATGTCATTTCAAGGAGTACAAATGAAAAATAAATGCTCTTAAATTGTCAGAGGGGTTAAGGAAGAACATGTCAAGAGGAATCCTTTAAAGGGTAAAGCAGGCTGATAAACTAAGCGAAATGGAGAGCACAGCCACATAAATGGTTCTTTGCCAAAGCAAGTAAGAAGCTTGGCTATCTAGGGAAGGAGAAAGGGTAAAGCAGAAGAGAGAAAATAAAGGAAACCACAGATATGGAAAAGAAAGTGTGCATTTCCAATACCTGGGAAGGAGCAGAGTTATAATCAGAGCAGGAAGAAATTGACAGCATCTCTGGATGCCATTAGAGGCTTGCACAGTCAGTGACTATGTAGCATGAAAGGAAGGAAAGATCTTTAAAGGACACGGTGTTATGATCAAAAGAGAGAAAAAAAGACTGGAAGTAGCCCCTCTGCAAGAGGAGAAAAAGGAGCTAAAGAATGCTATCACCCAGGCAAAGAAAATCTATTCATTACAGGAAACAAAGATCCTTTTCCCTTTTCTTTCAACTGTCTTCTCTTCATCTCTGTTTCTGACAGCATCCATCACTTTGATAGTCGATCACAGCATCTAGCAATCTAAATTTCCTCCCCATGGAGGTTCTTTTGTAATGTTTCCCTAATAAGATGCAAAGATTCTGAGCCCAAAAAGTGACAATTTTGCAGCATGTATTTTGCTGCATGTGAAAAACACGGCAGATGCCCAAGTACAGTCTGATTTCCAGCACAAGGCAGCAGCATGAAGCCATCTTGAGCAGTGAGACAAGAATTGAGTGTGAGACAAGAATTCGAGGCCTTTAAACAATCTGCTCCCTCTACTACTTTATTATGTATATATTTACATGGGAGCCACAGAAACAAAACGCAAAGTTTGAAAGAACACAAGATAATACATACACAAAAATACTTACTCCCTGCATGTTGAACATAGAAACATGCATGGGTTTCCCAATGATGCATCTGCAGACAGAGGCACACAGGGAGGGAAGATAAGGTATTCTGGTCTAGTGACAGTATTGAAAGGCATGATACCTATAGCAGAAAAAAAAGTCCTCCCTGCATACCAGGCAAAAATCTGAACTAGATGCTGCAATTTTCTAAATTGACAAGACAGATGTAGGAGATGTTCCTCTTACATGGCTCTTCTGGCTTTCAAGTGCAGTGAGCTCCAGTCTCTGCCTTTGCCAGGGAACAGCCAAGGAACAAGCCTGGCCAGGAACAATCAATATCTCTCATCTGTTTGTGGGGTCCAAGCAGCATCAATTCCTTTCATTTGTTTCACAGCCCTGTCACATGAATTACAGTTGACTCCTGCCTAGGCCTGAGGAGTTTTGTATGGAAATGGACCATACAGAAACATGGTGTCTTCTGTAAATTTCAGTGTTGCAGACAGAACTGGCAACTACCAGAACAGAAATAAGCAGATGAATATAATGATGGATCTTTTCCTCGCTGACAGTATTAGGCTCTCATATCAATAGTGCAATAGCTTGGAAAAAAATACACTTAAAGAGTAAGGGCTCTCAAAGAATAAAAGTTTGTGCAAGTTACTAAGTCACCTCTCTGGACAGAACTTATCAAACTTACCACATTCGAATCTAAACAAACAAGAACTCGTCCTTGATTTTAAATATGCTGATACACTGATCAGCCCAAGACACCACCATCTATAAATATCTAATTGGCTTAAGAGTTTACCAAGCCTATATTTTTCTTTAATGCTGCAACTTTATTGGCTGAACTATGACCAAAAGAATTATTCTTAGTAGTGGACACATAAACAAGCTTTAAGCATTTCCACTCAAATAGTGGAACAAAGGGAAGTAATACACATAAAATACAAGTCATAAACAAAAATCCCCGCCAAAAAAGCTCCTGAATGTTCCTTTAAGAACTTTGAAAAAAATATTTTGCAGTTTAATCCCCAATTCTCAGTATAATGGAAGATCCCTTTCATTGCAGGCTTTCTTGTTCTAAACCCAGCATAATTCAGCTAAGGTTGACAGCATAGTTACTCATGGTCACTGGAATAGACCAAATTACCAAAGAAGCACCACATTCTCAAACTCCCTGAACCTTCTTAACACTGATAGCACAACACGTGATCCACACTCCATCCAGACCAAGAAGGTAACAAATTGCCTTCAGCTTTCATCAAGCACTCAAGTTCAAACTGAAGAGTTTCTGAAGTGCCCACAGCACTTAGGTGCTTGCAAGTGCCTTGTTTGTGAGCTGTAGTGATGAAAATAATCAGGAATTGAAGAGTTACATCTTTCTCTTATCACAAACTTCACAATTTAAATACAAACACTAATCATATAGCTCACATAAAATTAATTCAGAAGTGCAAATTCAAATGCAGCCTTGAGGCCTTTTGAAATTCTGCTGTTGTCACCATCACTAAGAATGTGACATTATATTTTGGTTGCACCATATCTCAGCATGCTTGATATGGAAGAGCCTCTGTCCTTATTGGTGCTGATGGGATTTTAGAGGATTCACTGAGAGCCAGGGAGTACCAGGACTGCTGAACAATGAATATCCTGTCTGGGATGGAGCAAGTGTGTTTTGTATCACTTTCCACCAGCTATGCCACAACAGCCTCAGAAATGGAATCTAGCTTTGCCTGCACATTTGAAAATAACAATTTGCCAAACATCATTTCAATGTGTGTTTGTTCATAAAGTACCTCTAGAAAAATATATCTAGAAACAAGAAATTTCCAATTCACCAGCTGACATCAGAAACACCAAAGGGCAGAATCAGGCGGGGGGGAGCTGTACTGACCTGTGTGTGGGTTGAGAAGGATACTGCCAGGTGGTATCCCTGCAGCTTCAAGTGGAAGAATGATATAGCTGGTGTTGCTGGGGGCCACCTGGCCACTCATCCCGTTCTCAGGGTAGGACATGCTGCCTGAAGAATTGGCTGTTACCCCAGGGACAAGAGATGCACTTTGGAGAGGCTGATGTATTCGCGACAGTGATCCTGAGGAGCCAGCACTGCTGGAAGACTCTGAGCCTAACAGGGAGACACAACCACAGCAGGAAGGGGGGTTACAAGGGACACCAGTCCCCATCAGACAGGGCACATGCACAAGGACAGCCTTCACAGACTGCATAGGCATGCATCACTCCATGTCCAGCTAGTAGGAGTAGGATTGTCACTCCCTACCAAGACCAGTGGTAATTCTTACAATCCAAAAGCCCACTTTCCTCATGCAACATCAGCTTTCCCCAGTCAGTTAACAGATTTACCAAAGAGGAACACAAAATCCTCAGCCAAAATCCTCATGTATTTATAAAGTCAAGGTATCAGTTCATAAGGTATAAAAACTAAACATAGTGTTTATATATGAAAAAAAACCCCAAACAAATGAAAATGCAACACAAAAAAATCACCAAACACTCCCTGTAAGTAAAAAGCAACAGCAACTGCATTACCAGTCTAGTCACAAGGCAGCTGTGCAATCTCCACATTAATTTAAAGCTACCTAAGACTTTTGCCACTTTGGTTTCTCAGCACCAAACCCATTAAAATTGATCAATCAAGATAAATCAACTGTGCTAAAGCGCACTTGTGCCTGGAAGAATGGGAAGACATTATTTTAAACCCCAAATGTAATTTTCAAATTTCTGAGATACTACCTGATTAGATTTTAATTTGCTTTACAGAAAAAAGACAAGAATCTCTGAGAGCATAAGGCTTAGGTGCTGAAGCATCAGGCTTCAAGGCTTCCTTGAAGCAGGATGGTATGGATGGTTGCTCCACAGAGCAAAGTATGTTTTAATTGCAACTTCTTCCATTTTACTTGAGTGCACTGTCTATGCATTTAACCTGCACAGTGTTCATCAGCATGGTATAGACTAAAAGCAAGGACAGAATTCAGACTTCAGTTTAGCAAACCTCTTTGAGGCAAATTATAGCCTTTCAGATATGGGATACTGTTGGTGGACCCTGTAGCAGACTGCTTAAAGCCTCAAATTAATTTTCAGTCAAATGCAATTGAAATTCATTTATTTTCTCATATTTAGAGAAATCAGAGCAGAAGAGGTTTCCTCTGAAGAAATCACACCAGCATCCTGTTACTTAACAAGGGATTCTTCCACGGATTCCTGCAGGTTGTTGTGTAACACACATTTTTAATCCATCTTCTTTGAACTCTGTATTCACACAGCAATCACTACAGACACAGTCCTCTCTGTGAGCTGTGTGCTATTTGCCATCAGTAGGACCCTGCATCTGCTTCTCCAGTATTTAATCAAGAAAGTAATAAAGTTTTCCAAAGAGTTTTTTAGTTTCATTAAATACATTTCAAAGTTATATTAGTTGCTATATTTTTTCTCTATTTGTAGACTGAGCTTAGAAATTTAGAAATATTATTTCTGAAGAAATAGTTTTATTTATTAGGTAATTTAAGATTCCTGTGTTTCTACAAATTGCAGAGTTATTCCTAGAGGTCATCCTCATCAAACTGCAAGCAGTATTTGGCATCTTCCTTGTAATTGTAAATGCAACTGCTGGAGTTCAATCTTCATTCCACATCAGTTACAAGGTCCTTTGCTGTATTTCCCTGGCCTTTCTACATGCACTTCATGTTACTTCTCTGAGTTCTCGCTTTACTTTCTCTTCTTTTCCTTCACCTTTTGAATTCAATGGGTCAGAAAGCTACCTGGAGATGGTAGTGGTAATGAGATTTCTTAAACCTCCCATTACTTCTAGGAGTGTGAGCAGTATCAAGCCTGATTTCTGACTCTCTCCACTTTTCGTGCTATTCCAATGAAATGCTATTGGCACAGAAGAAGATTGCAGCTCTGACATCCAACTGTTTTGATTTTTCTTTCCTCCCTTTCTGCTTTTTGTATGGCAGAATTATGTACTGATCTACACCAGCTTCTGAACGATAAAAGCCAGAGGACTGCAATGAATTCAGGTGTACCCATCACGTGGAAGCAGTGGAAAATACTTTGAGGCTATCACCACACACTGGTCAAGCTGACAGCTTTGAAATGACTGCCTTAAAAGTTCCAAGATCTGCTCTTCCATGTCAGTAGATCAAATTAGTGATTTTGAAATAACACAAATAAGTCACAAAACTGTATCAACAATTTTCTGAATTTAAAAAAGAAAAAAAAAATTCCAGAAATTATTGCTGTACGAATTTTGCCCCCATTTATGCTGTATAAGAATGATCTACTTTATTTAGTTCCATTATTTTAACTTATTTCCTATAATTTTAAGTATAGACCTATTAAGCGAAGTGAGTTCCAACACTAATGTTTGGAAATTAACACCAATTAATCTTGTCTTTGTAGCTCTGATTAGCTGTTTTCACGCTGCCTAAATATAGAGTGGGAAATCACTTTATAATGAATTCAGTACCAAAGAAAAGGGGAAAAAAACTATCTTGCTAAAGACTTCTGAAAGGAACTTGGACTAAATGAGATTTTTGCCCCCATTACACAATCTAACCTCTTTTTTTTCAGTATGTAATGATGGATACTTCTTCTAGATTAATCTGTAATTTTTTTACTCCTTCACAGTTGAGATAATAATAACCTTCACATTCTCATCACTTTCCATTAATACATTTTTAAGTATTCTGAGAGATACAGCAGTTCAAAGAGCTGTAAAGAAAAAGAGACAGAAAACCCACCAAAAATGCTTAATAGCTCAGAGGGTTTTCAGAGGGAGAGCATGGAAGTGCCACTAATTTTCCAATATTCTAAGCACTAGTGAATGATGCAACATGTCCTGCTCTATTTTCCTTGGATCAGCATTCAGTATCTGATGGCTTTGAACTTCTCATCTCACCTTTCAAGTCTGAGGCAAATTTCTCCTTTCTCATCAACTACCTTCTCAAGATCTATCCACTACCACTGCTCACTCTAGATCACCACCATTTCCAAGAACAACAGAACTCTGGAAGTATTTTTGTCTTGGATATAGGTTCTTGGATTAGAAATATTTATTTGCTACTTCTGTAAGTCACTTGCCTTTCTCTATGCAACAGCATATTTAGTGATTTTTTTAATGAAAATGGCATGTGCTCATGTGAACATGATTACCTCTCTCTAAGCTGCGCTTCTAAAAATAAAACTGATGTTTCAGCACAGTCAGTGGGAAGGTCATGACTGGAAGCAGTTGGCTCGTGACCTGCTGCCCATACATCAATATTCTGACAGTTTTTGCTAGACTTACAAGATTCATCAGGTTAATGCCTGATTCAAGTAAATTATAAAGAAAGAGAAATCAAGTTCCAAAACTCAGAGAAAAAATATAATTTACAATTAATATAATATACAATTAATACTTTATTAAAAAAAAACAAAACAAAAACGTAAACAACAAAACAAACAAACCAGTAAAGGAAGGTTAATGTATTAAAACGCCTGCAGTAATGTACTGAAATGCCTTTCCCAACAGGAGTAGCAATGAGCACCTAACAGGAGAGATTAGACTGTGTCTCAGATTACCTGGAGCCCTGCCAAGGAAGTTAATGATCCCTACAGATCTGTCTCAACACAGCTAATACCCCAATGCAACGAGGTTTTTGCAACCAAGGGGAAAGAAACACACTGCAACAGATGTGCATTCCACTGAATGGAAAATCCATTAGGAGAAGCTAAAGGTGCAACAGTTACAACTTTTAAGCCTCTCAACAATTATTTAACTAGATATGTAGATACACACAGAACATTTCTTTGAAGAACCTCTTCCCTCATGATACTAAAACCAGTTGCAGTGTGTCAATGACAATAACATGGTAGTTGATACACTAGATCTTCTCTTTTTGGTTGTTACAGACTGAACAGGTACATCATCGTGCCCCTACAGGGAAAACTATTTCACTTACCGCTCTTAGTCAGCCCTGGAAAATTTACTGTACTACTAGAAAGCTAAGCAAACCAACATTTTGTATGATGTCCTAAGCAGCAGGAATACAATCTGATTGAAATTTATTAAATTATTTACTTCCCACTTGATACTGAATCATAGCTTAGAACATCTCTTTGTAGTACTGAACTACAGAATAACAGAAAAGGAAATTTTATTTTCAGTGTACAATCTGTGATTTTCAGTATAACAAGGTTTTCCAAACGATCAACAGGTGCATGAAAATAACCATCAGAACCAATAAGATCACCATATAATGGATTTCAAACAGCCCCTTTTGTGAAGTTTGCAAAAATGAAGTAACATAATTCCTTTGCTAAGCTCCAGTTCCTGTGCAGCTGAATGCAATAAAGTCTCAGGCTAATTGTCACTACTGGACTCTACTGCAGAGAACAGCATGTTCTGTGATCTTTCTGTGAGCCTAAGGGGAAGCTAACACCTTTCTGTGCTCCAGCTCCTGGAGCTATGTGCCACTAATTACTGATTCATCACAGGTTAGGGGCAGAACATTTAATGTTGGTGAGAATATGAAAAGTGATCCAGAAACGCTAGAACAACATTAATATTGCATCACTGTATACCCTGCTGAAGGCAGCTGTGGGCCTTCTGTAGAAATCCTGAAAATTTTAATACTCCTATGCTCAGGAAGAGTGTTTAAAAATGCTTCTGGATGACTGCCATATATAGAGAGAATAATTTTCACATTTAAAGAGACCATAAATATTTTCCATAATTTAGCCAATGAGGAACATTTTGATCAACAAATGATTTCACACTGATTTCATGCAAATTATATGGAAGACAAAAATATTTTATATTTATTACTGTGAACCATGAAGTTCTTCAGAGAAAAGTCTTTCTGCAGGAGAACTGAAACAGAATTGGTGCCTAGCAGGCTCTGCCATGCTACCAGGGCAGCATGGCTAACATGGGCAGCAACATCTCTGCAATTCCACTTCAACTACTGTAGTAAAATCAAGAAGAAAACCATCAAAATCACCCAAAATAAAAACCATGATCAACCTATAAATGTCTACTGAAATGCAGAACACCAGGGCTGCCTATGGCAAGAGTAGAAAAAGTATGCAAAACATGCACAATCAAGTTGGTACCTAATGCACCTCAGAAAATGCAAATAACACATGGGGGTTTTGACTACTGTGTGAATGCACTTAGCTTTTTTTTTGGTGAAAACACTTTATCAGGACATATTTCCCCATTGTTTTTTTAATTGTTATTCTTTGCTGCTTTAATGCCATTCAATAGAATTTTAGAGAGAAGGATGGAAATAGTGATTGGTATAGTAGATCATATGACTTTTTTCAGGTTGACTGTTCAACTTTGTGTCCTGGCTTTGAAGGTATCTGTTTTGACATCCAGTCTTGATCTTCCTCCCCACCTCTTCCTTTTATCTTGTTTCTCTTTTATTCTTCCTGTGCCTCATCTAGCTTTCCAGTTTAAATGCATTCCTTACAGAAAGCAAAAGCATTTAAAAAAGAACATGGAATTTTAATATCACTGATGCTTTAAAAATGTATTATAGGAGCTTTCACTGGAAAGCAATTTGGGGTTTGGTGCCCACAGGGTGCAGATGCATTTACGAGTATTGGCATGCTTCACAAGTCTCTTCTTTAATACATTTCCTAAATGCATCCTTTTTACTATGCTTGATTTTAACACTAAAATGGCTTCTTAAAAATATTGCCCTTGCACTTAGATGTCTCCTCCAAACTGGATTTCCCTGACACCATTTTAAATGCTCTGCACCTCTGCAACATGATGTTACAGAGAAATACATTCACCTACACTCTACTTAAGGCAGAATGATACAAAAAAAAAAAAAAATAGCAGGAGCCTGTGCCTCCTCCTTAATTCTCGAACACCAAATTCAGTTCTGATGCTATGGAAATATTCATGGGAGGCAAAGAAATATGGAAGTATGGTCTATTCCATACTTCAAGCACCACTGTATAACCTATGTAGTCTATATTCAAATAAAAAATACACAAGAGTGTAGTTTCAAAACTACATACACACTGAAATTGCACCTTGCCTCCCCTGGGGCAGATCCTATGGGCAGACAGAACACATGATAGGGAGGATTCTGTCACGTTCTGGCTGAACACAGGGATAAAGGGACAGGGGGCAATGGCAACAAGTTCCTGCCCATCACAGCATGCATGTCTCTTGTGTGTTTATGTCACTGTCTCAGGTGCCCTGGGATAACAGATGTGAGGCTTTGCCAGTGGAACCAAACAATGGCAAGGATGGAGGTTCACTTGGTTGGAAGTTAATTCAGGTTGCTCCCTGCATCAAAATTGCTTCCGTAAAGAAAGAGGATGGGTCATGGTCATTGGAAACTTGCTTTTGAAGGGAACAGGAGGCCCAATAAGCTGATTAGACTCACTTCTTGGGCTTGTCTGCTGCCTCCTTGGTGCCTGAGTTAAAGATGTGAAAAGAAACCTTTTTACCATGATACAGCTCTTAGATCACTAGCCATTACTGATTTTTCAGGTAGGCAGCAATGAAGTCCCGAAAAGACATCTATGGGCAATCAAGAGACTTCAAGGCCTAGGGATGATTGTTTAAGGGATCAGGAGAAAAAGTAGTGTTCTCTCACCTTCCAATTGCAGAGATCGATGAAGGAAGAGCCAGCAGATTAAGAACAGACTCTGAGCCTGGTGTCACTGACCGAATTCTGGGGGTTTTAACCACAGGCTGCTTTACAGAACACCATGCCTGCTGGTGACAGACAGGGTACACCTGTCTCAAAGCATCTTTGCAGAATTATCAGACCTGAAAAGCAGAAGGTATGTAAAGCAGCATGCTGGTGCTTAAAGGATGGTGTACTAGTGAGATTCTTTGGTCTGACATCCCAGTGGAGGCAGGGGATGGAAATGCATGTGGCAGTGAAGACACAAAGGTTACTGACATGTTAGAAATGACAGAAGTGCCTGAGAACGATCAGTAGGAATTACAGCTTCTTCCCACAAAAAGGGAGCAGGATCAATAACTCAATTTAAGGGCATCTACACCAATGTACACAGCATGGATAACAAAACAGGAGGAGCTGGAAGTAACTGCAGGGCCAGACAGCTGTGACACAGTTACCATCACATGGTGGAAACGTCGTGGGATGACTCGCACAAATGGAGGGCAGCAGTGGATGGCTGGAAACGCCTCTGAAGGCATAGACAAGGAAGGATACATGGTGGGATTGTATGTCTTGAATCTTAGAGAGTGTTTTGATTGTTTAGAGCTCGACAATGGTGATGAAAGGGCTGTGTGTTTATGGGTTGAAATCAGAGAAAATGCCAACAAAGAAGGTGTCATGGTGGGAGTTTGTTACAGACCACCCAAGCAAGATGAAGAAGCAAATGAAATATTCTATAAGCAGATGGGAAAAGTCTCACAATCACTGGCCCTTGTTCTTGCACATGAGTTCAACTTAGCAGATACCTGCTGGAAATACAACACTGCAGTGAGGAAAGTCTAGGAGGTGACTGGAGTGTGCGGAAGATAACTTCCTGGCACAGCTGGTGGGGGAGCCAGCTAGGGAATGTGCCCCAATGGGTCTGGTTTTTTTGTGAACAGAGAAGGACTTGTGAGTGATGTGATGGTTGGAGGTTTTATTGGGCACAGTGATCATGAAAACATAGCTTTCAACTCTCAGAGAAGTAGTGAGCGGGCTCTGCAGATTGTCTGCCTTCGACTTTCAAAGGGAGATTTTGGCCTGCTCAGGCAACTGGCTAAGAGAGTCCTTGGGAGGCAGCCCTGAAGGACAAAGTGGTCCAGGAAGGATGGACATTCTGCAAGAAGGAAATCTTAAAGGCATAGGAGCAGGTTGTAACCATGTAGTAAAAGACAAGCCAGCATGGAACACAGCCACCCTGGCTCAGGAGAAAAAAAAAAGTTATGCAAGGAGAAAATTAGAAAGGTTAAAGCTCAGCTAGGACTTAATCTGGATACTGCTGTAAAAGACAACAAAAATGTTTTTATAAACACATTAGCAACAAAAGGAAAGCTAAATATGATCTCCATCCTGTATCGGTTGGAGGGAGAAACACAGTGCCAAAGGCTGAGAAAAAGGCTGAGGTACTTAATGCCCTGGGGAACTAAAGGCCTGTCAGTCTGACTTTGGTGTGAAAAAATTTACAGAGCAGATCATCTTCAGTGCTATTATGTGGCATGTACAGGACAACCAGGCAAAAGGGCCCAGCCAACATGAGTTTATAAAAGGCAGATCCTATCTTAACCAACCCAATCTCCTAGGACAAGGTGACCCACTTAGTGGATGAGGGAAAGGCTGTGGATGTTGTATACTTGGACTTCAGAAAAGCTGTTTTTTAACTCTATTTTTCACAGCACTCTCCTGGAAAATCTAGCTGCCCATCACCCAGATAAGTGTACAGTCCACCCTGGCTGACGGCAATGGGGAGTGGGGGTGAATGCAGTTACACACAGCTGGAAGCTGATCACAAGGGGTGTTCCCTAGGGCCAGTCCTGTTTAATGTCTTTATCCATGATCTGGACAAGATCAAATATATCCTCAGTAAGTTTGCAGATGATACCAAGCTGGGAGGGAGTGTTCATCTGCTGGAGGGTAAAAAGGCTTTACAGAGGGATCTGGACCAACTGGAGCAATGGGTTGAGGTTAATTTTATCATTCAGTGAGACAAAGTGCCAGATTCTGCCCTCGGGTCACAACAACCCCATGTAGTGCTACAGGTTTGGGAAAGAATGGCCAGTGGAAAAGGACCTGAGGGTATCGGTCATCAGCCAGCTGGATATGAGCCAGCACAGTGGCCAAGAAGGCCAATGGCATCCTGGCCTGTTATCAGCAATAGTGTAGTCAGCAGGACCAGGGCAGTGATTGTACCCCTGTATTTGGCACTGGTGAGGCCACACCTCAGATCCTGTGTCCAGTTCTGGGTCCCTCACTACAAAAAGGACATATAGGTGCTTGGAGCATGTCCAGAGAAGGGCAATGGAGCTGGTGATGGGTCTGGAGCACAAGGCTGATGAGGAGTGGCTGAGAGAACTGGCTCAGCGGCTCAGAGTTCTTTTTACTCTCTACAGCTACCTTAAAGGAGGTTGTAGCAAGGTGGGGGTCATTCTCTTCTTCCAGGGAACAAGTGACAGGATGGGAGGTAATGGCCTCAAGTTTCATGAGGGGAGGTTTCAGCTGGATACCAGGTAAAAAAATTCTTCACTGAAAAAATTTTCAAGCATTGTAACAGACTGTCCAGGGAAGTGGCTGAGTCACCATCCCTGGAGGTACTTAAAATACATATAAATGTGACCCTTGGGAGCATGGTTTAGGGGTACACTTGACCATGTTATGTTAACAGTTGGACTTGATGACCTTAAAGGTCTTTTCAACTCAAAAGACTTTATGATTGTCTAAAATTTTAAAATACATTCAACATCCAGAAATCTAAAATGTAATTACTATGTCAATAGTTTTATTTATTAATTTTGAAAACTCCATTACACAGCATCCTGAACGACACAAAAGCCACTGTAAAATTTGGGGGATAGGAGTGAAATCTGACCATCTCAGGTTTGATAAACTGGGTGTAAATTAAGTACATCCATAAAACACTCTCAAGCTGAAAGAGCACTAAGTGCTACGTATTGATTACCATTTGCCCTGTACTATAGGTATCAAATGAACCAATCTGATGGAATCATCTGATGACTTCATTATTTATTATGCACTTTCAACCTAAAGTATAATAGAATAGCTTAATGGCATAGCTTGAAATTACTTAGATCCAGACCCTGTGACTCACTCATATGTTAAGGTACTCATAAAGTTAATGCAAATAAATGCAGAATTCCCACCATATTCATAGTCTTCTTAAAGGATGCTTTTGTTTAATAGGAACTAAACAAGAACACGGAAAGATTGTGGGACCTCTGTGAATCCACTGTCTGCCTGCTTCCACCACAGCCTCAGCTGCCACCACCAAGGCAGAGGCTGTACTCCAAAATAGAGATGATGTGCACTTTAGCAATGACAGCAAAATGTTCTTGTATTTCTCCTCAGATATCTGACATTTAATTATTCACAACTCAAAAACGTTAAGATTAATAAAAAGGTAAAATCTGTGCTTTCTCTGAAAGGAGTACTACCTTTTCAGGATACAAGTGCAGATGGTGTTCAGACAGGGTGTGCACATCAAGGGAAATCTTACCTCTCCTATGATATGCAAACCTTATGCACTGCATTTTTTTCTTGACTCCTAAATACTCAGGAGCAGGTACCCAGATACTAGCACCCACAGAGGGACATACACATCTCCTGTGTACAGGAAACACAACTGTTTATGTATTCTGCCATCTAGTCCAACAATGGGGGTCAGACTACCTGGTCTCCGAAGGTTCCTTCCAACCCAAACCATTCTATGACACACCACACTCAGACAAGCACCAGCACAGCCACTTATCATCCCACAAGAAACCCTGTGAACCCAATACAGTACTAGCTACCTGTTTTAGACAGTTTGCCGGTACTTCTGTTACTTGATGAGCTATCTCCTCTTGTCAGGACGGTTATCCCACCAAAACTGGCTGTCTTTGTTATGGCTGGCTTCAAATTTCGATTTGAGCTGTCCGAGTCTGTGCTGCTCCATGGCCTCTGGTGGTCTGCCCACTTCAATTCATTCTCTGTACTGCTCTGCCGACTGCCAGATGTCTTCCCAATGCTGTCTCTGTTACCCCTACAGACATCACAAAACACAGATTTATACACAAATAAAACCATGTCAAGGCAGGGTCTGTCTTTATGCACCCTGCAGCAACCCTAATAAAGAAAAAGGAAATACTCTGCCTTTACAAAAGCAGGTCTGAAATGGGTTTTGACCCCCATACTTATCTGTCTTCAACATGTAAACACTGCACTTTTTACATGCACAGCACTTCCCACCCTCCCCTTCTGGGTACCTCCTCAGAGCACTTTACCAGATGGGGCTGACACAGCAGTATCATGCAGCACTGATGAAGCATTTCTGTTGCCTGTTGAGTGTTCTCTTCCCCCAGCAAGCCCCTCACCACTTCTCACTTTGCTGTCCATCCCCTATGATGTTTTTTTCACTAACTTCACCTGCACTCTACCTTTGTCTTCATATCCTTATTTCTACAGCAGCTTGCTCCCAGCTTTGTGAGCTCCAAAGCCTTGCCTACTCATGTCCTATCAGTGTGACCCCAATCTCTTCACTGCTAATGCTTCACTTAAAGTCAGTTTGTTTCCCCTCTGCATAGAATAATCATGAAATTCTCTGGGTAGAGGCTGCCTGTCCTTGAACAGTTGCAGAGCACCCAGTGTACTGTGAGTAATAACACAGTAAATTCTGGGATCAGAATTTGGCTTATTTATGGTAAACTACTTACATTGTACTGATAAAATGACAAAACCAAAATGCCTACCATGGCTTAGTGTACCATAACTTATCTCAAGTGATGCTCATAACACTGTATTTGGAAGAATTTTAAAAGACATTTTCCACTTCTCTGTCATATATTACAGTATAATAGCTTGCAGGCTCAAAGCTCTTTCTACAAATCAAAAGGATGTGACTGCATCTATTTAAATTTTTTGGTTCCCTTTTTCCTTGTGGACTTGGTTCCTGCTCTTTATTTGGAGAACCTGCTGAGCTGTGTCACTTGGGACATGAAGGAGGCAGTGTGTCAAAGATGGGATCAGGCTGTTGCATTCCTTGTCTGTAACAGAGCCTCTCTCAGATGTGATCAGCAGTATAAACCTGTTGACCTCTGCTAGGCCCACACAGGGGGAAAGCATGAAGAGAAACAGCACAGAAGCAACAACACAAAAGAAAGGAAAAATATTTTAAAAATTAAATCATCCTTTAAGAATTAATCAGAAAGAAAAAACCCAAAGTATATTGTTTATAGACTCTTTTGTGCTTAGAAATTAACAATTCTCTTCTATTTATATTCTAGTAAAAAAGAGAGCGAGAAATAGAATGCTATTGTATCCCGTTTTTCTGTGGCTTTGGGTTACAAAAAATTTCTTTTAGTTCCCCAAACTCAAACAGACATTAGCTATTAAGAGTGTGTGTGTAGACACCTCCTAAGTCCTGCGTGCCCAATCCAAGATCTCAGATCATCAAGGCTAACCCAAAGCAATGAGGAAGTTTTTCTGCCTGCTGCCTGTGGTCATGCAGTGCAGAAGCAGATGCTCCAGCACTGCTCCTTAGCTGGTGCAATTTCTCCATCTCCTCTGTGGCTGCTGTGATGACATGCAGACTCAGCAACCACACATCAAATTTTCTCCTCACACATCCATTTCTCCTCATAGTAAAAAATGATGTAATATAAATGATATAGGTTTGAAGTGACATATGCAAACGCCAAAGCACAGACATCTAGCAAATATCTGCCTTGCTGTCCATGTGCCTTAATAGATGAAGGGCACGCTTCTGAAAGCATCCATTCATTCTGCCTCCTCTGCTTAAGACTTGTGGCAGCTGACTGACTTTTAAAGCAGCCTGGTTGATCTGAACTGAACGTGGAAGAGCTCATGGTGGGGGA
Source organism: Prinia subflava (assembly GCF_021018805.1). NCBI lineage: Eukaryota > Metazoa > Chordata > Aves > Passeriformes > Cisticolidae > Prinia > Prinia subflava. The sequence goes on along the minus strand of NC_086247.1, from coordinate 105,391,871 downwards.
AGACAACCTTCCTAAAACTCTCAGATGAACAATGTCACCACTAGATTCAGTCTTCCATTGATCCAGTGTGTCAATTGGGAGAACTGCTCTCCATGAAAACAGGGACTGACTCTTACTGATTTCCTGTTGGCTTGGGATGATCTTTGGGATATGGGATGAATCTGAATGCTCTCTGTGCGGAAGGAATTGGAATTGGGAAGACAAAGTTAGCAGAAAAAGGTTTCTAAACACAGATACTTCAGATAAGGGAACTTCAATCGGTTTTGCCTCAATGTACTTTTCCTTTAGCTTTTAACAAACCAACAAAAGGAAGAAAGGTCAGTCTGGGCACTAGTCTATGAAACGTGCCTGTCATATATGCTCCAGGAAAAATGAGCTATCCTCAGTCTCTCCCAAACAGTCAGTCTCAGCAGCCAGGCACCTGAAAAATCTTGTGTGATCCCTGAGGCTGTGAACCAAAGAAAAGGGTTCTGTTGTTACCTCTGCACTCAGACAACATGGCAAGAGCAGGGTAGAACTCTGTTCTCCATTCTCCTTTCCAACCAGCAAATTGACATACCCACACATGTCAAAGTGTGCCTTGGCAAGGACACAGATAGAATCAGTGATAGAATTGGGATGCACTAGGAAATCAATATGAAATAAATTTCATACAAACCTAAACAGCTGTCTTTTCTTATGCATATCATTGCATATGCTACTGTCTTCCAACAGCCTACTGAAAAATGAAAAGAAAGATTATGCTAAAAAACATGGTCATTCAAATTTATGTATCTGTAAAGTTTTACTTTATTTCTAGATACATTTTTCAATTTGTGCTAGATTCAGCTTAAAGAACCAAGGCTAAAATTTCCCCCTCCTCCCTCTCCCACAGCTGTACACAGTCAACCGAACATGAGAAACCTCAGCCAGGGAGGCTGAGGGACATTTAGCATTTCCTGTTACCGAGCAAGGTAATTCTCAGAAGCTAAGAAACCACACATCCACATCCAAAGGAAAATTCATAAAAGTATCACCTAATAAGAACATAAAAAATGCAAGCCAGCAAAATACTGCATATGTAATTTTAAGTACTTGCTAAGTCGCTTGAACTCTTTGCAGCTCAGAGAAATGCTCAGATCCTCTGACAAAAAAGAAAGGCAAAGCACTTAAACAGAAACCTAACTTTCAACACAGCCAATCAACAGGATGCTCATGTGCACAGGGCTAGGTACAAGTATAAGTGCTTCACCTGTCAAAGGCTGTAGGGCATGCAGCAAGGAAAAGCAGTGTTCTGCAGAAGGCAGCTGAAGTCTCCCTCAGGACAGCCACAGTGCAGGCAGAACAATCTCCAGCCTGGCCTTTTACTGGTCTCCACTTGGGTATGCATCCTCACACTGGGCTCGCATGTCCAAGGACAGCAAACCATGTGCAAATACCAGAACTGACCACATTCTCCTGCACACAGGAGTGGCATTGAATGCATAAACCAGGGGAGACCTGGCTGTGGAGTTCATGGTTTATCCCATAAAGGCACCCACCCTATCCTTGGACGGGCAGCCTCTGAGTGCTTTCCATGCTGACTTGGAAATGTGAACAACTGTGTCATCTTTCTTGCCTCAATCTCCCCTGAGAGGGAGAAACAGGTTTATGGGAGCATTTGCTTTTTGCTTTATGGGTTCCTCTGTGGCAATTTTGATTTATTTTGATAAAACATATTTCCATAGTCACGACACAGAAGCAGCAACTGAGGAAACACCCTTGTTCCTCAAGGATGAGGTGGTTAGACAGTGGCCATGATCTCCTGAGGGCCTTCCCTCATTCCACTTACAGTATGTCCATTGGAAAAGCTGGTTTGTACCATTACTGTGGAGTCATGGGAACAACTTCACCCATAAATGCATCTGACAGATGTAAGGATGGACAGAGATTAAAATACTGTGAGAGAGAGCCTCCCCTTATTTATGGGAGTGATAAACAATTTTTAAACCTGCACAGGACAGACTTGGGTCAGCACTGCTCAAACACTCACCAATTAAATTCCCACTTTTGGTATCTGCCATAAAGGTGCACAATTTTTAAGATTTTCAACACAGTTGAGCTATTTTACGGCTGCTATGAAGCCAACACTTCATATTTTGCAGATCTCAAACACAGTTTCCTCTTCCCTTTTGCACTGAGTGGATTTAACATAACAAAGATAACATTCACAAGAACTATCATGCAGTAATGCAAAGTAACAGCTCAAATATCACCATCTCATTACTACACTGCAGCAATAAAGCAGGAACTTGTGTGGAACTTGTGAGCCTTCACAAGCAACAAGTGATGTCAAAGCTGCTGCTCAGTCCCACAGGAGAGCAGGTTAAACAACAAACACCCAAGTCTGGTGTTTCAAAAATACCATCATCCAGCCACTGCTAGAGTGCTTTTTAAAGATCAATAAGTTAAATTCTAAAGGCACTCCAGAGACAGAATGGTCACTTGCAATGAAAGCTTAGGTGGCTCCCCCTCTCTCTCTCACAATCTGTGTTTTAAACTGAAATGCAAAAGCCTCAGGAAAGCAGCAGTAACACTTTATCTGCTCAGGTATCATACTGCAAGGCAAGCTCTATTACACCCTCTTAAAGCACAAAACCACTGCAGATAATATGGATTGCAAATCTGCTCAATGGCCTTCACATTAGGATAAATGACTACAGAACTACAGATAGACAAAAAAAAAAAAAAAAAAAAAAAAAAAAAAAAGAGAAACAGCTAAGTTTAACACACACACACAAAATAAAGCTATTTTTTACCTGTTTTCCACAAAAAGGTTTTCCTGGGAGCAAACTGACTGAAAAATAAAAAAGGCATTGTATCAGACGTTCTAGATATGCTCTGCTGTTCCAATTTCTTCCTTGCTTTTAGATTTACTCCCCTGCTCAGGCTTAAGGGGATATCAATTCATGCATCATTTGCATTTGCAGAAGACAAGAGGGGAAAAAAGGTCAAGAATAAGGTCAGGCCAGTAAAATAAATTCCATGCATTACAACACATTGCCGATGAGGTGCCTCAGTTTGGGAACAAACTGAAACTTTTCAGTCGAGAGATCTGAAGAAGGCACTATGTGCAAAATATTGGCAATTTATAGGGGAAAAATCTTTTTCCTGCATAATAGAAGGTTCTACTGGTCTGGCCTACCACCTCAAAATAAAATTGCAGGATAGCACAGAGCTGTAAGGTAGGAAGGACAAACAGAAGGAAAGCATGCAGAATTGACAAAGTTCCTCAAAGGGAGAGAAGTTACTGCAGTACTTAGAAATAGTGTGTGACTTCACATTTTACAGTTGGAGAGGGAAAATTGAGATATAAAATGATAATAACCTTCTTAATAATAATATTAACAACAATCATAGCAGGAAGGCTCCCTGCTGGAGGACTTAGATCCCAAAAAAGGTAAAGGGCTCAGAAGAAATAAATCCTATGGGCAAGTGTATAATGCTTTCAGAATTACTTAATTTTTTATGCTGAAAAATGAAGCTGTGCTCAATTTCCCATGAATAATTCTCCCTCTTTGATTTTTTCATTTCCCTCCTATTTCATGTTCGCTACACAAAATGCCTCGTAGCTGTCACTGGATTGTATCTCGATGAGGTACAGAAGAAAGAACAGTCAGCACTTGCACTGAATTCAAACAAAAGGCAGGCAAAGGGAGGAGGGCACCAGAGATTATGCCCATTACTTCTGTAGAAACAGGACTCAGCTCAAAAAATAATAAAATGCCATCATTAACTGTGTCAAATTTTAACAGTATGGGATAGGCAGAGATTTTGGATGTTTCTGTTTTGGAAAGGGTGAGCTAATGACCCACTCAAATAAGTGCTGGCCAGCACTGCTCATCCTTAATGCTCCAGCTGATACCTGGACAAAGTTTTCCCTTAACACCACAGCTAGTGCTACCCCATCAATCTACAAAAGGAAGAAATTTATCCCTGAGATGGCGATACAATCTGTCATTAGAGTGCAATTCACCCACTCAAAATCTACATTAGGGAACATTTGACAGTTCTGTGGGTTTCCCAGGCAAGCTCTCATCCTGCACTCCTGCTAAATTTGCAAGGTATTCGGCTACATCAGGGGCAAAGACAATTCTCCTTAGCACAAAGCCTCAGGACATCAGGAGCAAGTTCTCCATTGCCAGGAACCAAATTCCCACCAGCTACCGCAGACCTAGGGTTTCACCCCAGCCTGGGAGAAGATACAAACTGTTCCACCTAAAATCACTGGGATCCTTTGTACAACTACAACAGTGTCTTCTCTCATTTTATGTACCTTACTCAGGTACCAGGTTTCATTAACAAATGTGCAGACTTCAGCATAGTCTAACTATGCTGAAGCAAAAAGCCCCCAGAAAAGCACACTGAAAGCGCCCCATGGGCTTGTACAACCTCAGCTGTGGGGTCATGTCCTTATCTCGAGTTTCATGATGGACATCTGTGCATTGACTTGTGTGCAGTTACATTCCAAAGCACAGGATTACAGCTACTCTTACAGAAAAAAATTTTGCTTAGACCAGAGTACTGGACTGTGTACCCACAAAGAGGCCTGTAATGCACTTGTCTATATTTATTTTATCTTATTAAAGTATTTAAAGAGACTGAAGCATAAAGCAGAATAAATATCTGGGATTTGTATTTTATTAAGCAAGCAGAAAGGTCTGCTGCCTTCTCAGTGTCTTGATGGGAACCACTACCAGGTGTATTACAGACTTTAAACGGAGTCCGTAATAATTCCATTTGTCTTCTTGGTTGATGATGTTGGCACAGTGCCACACAATCCCTGGAAATTATTCTTCAGTACAGGTGTGAGGCTGAGAGGCACAGAAGACAGGCACTTTTTTAGCATTTTGTTCTTGCTGTCAAAAATTAAATGGCTAAGCAGCTCTGGATGGAAATTTAGCTACTACAAGGTCAGGACTCACTTTCCTGATGTATAGCATCAACAGTGCTCAATTTAAAGCACCAGGAAAGCTTAAATACTCAGCACAGCTGTTGTCAAAAAAATCCTTAAAACCCTTGACCCTTGTTTACCCCTTAAACATACTGGCAACAAACTTACTAGATCAAAAAATTATGTAAGATTACCTACAAGTTAGTGTCCTTGGAGACCTGTGCATGCAAAATTTCCATTAGGGTGCTATGTATCCCTAATTGTTATTTATGAAATTAGTATTTCAATTTCCAATTTCCAAGAACCTTTTAAAGCCTCAACTGGAAAATGTGCATCAGTTCTGCCAGTGCACTAGGTATACTGGGAGTTGCTGCTCTTGTTTTTAATTACATTAGCACACACAGATAACTATTAGCATGCCGCAATATCCTGCAGTGGATACCATCAGGTAATAATTTTTATGTCAGTTAACAAGATGTGACAGATCTCAGGCTTCCAACTAATGATTCTTATTTGATCTGCTGCCACAAAGAAAGTCTCAGTACACCAGTACAGGAGTTTTAGTATCTACAGGTTTATGGTGGCCAGCACGAGGTGTGCCTTTGATTTGTTTTTATTAATTTTAAGCTCTCTTTTTAATAACCTTTTCAAACTAGAGGGATAGAACAGGCTGAAGCCATGTCTACAGACATTTCTTTTGTTTGTCTCTTTAGTCAGAGACTGATTAAAGATTCTCTGAGTTTTCTTAACTAGAGGAACCATGACTTACTGTACCTAAAGGATACACTCCTTGGTGAAAAACAGCCACTACAGTTGACAACAGAAAATAAACAGCAGTATTTCCTCTAATGGTGTATAAACAGGTGTATTTCCTCTAATGAGTTCCATATGTACCATGGGCAATTCTTGCATTTGTGTAAGTAAGAAGACATCTACATTTTTCAGTGAATACAGAATGATCCCAGAGAATGCATTTATGAACACTGAATGGTCCTGGCGTGACTCTGGCTCATGAGGTTACACATTGCACTGACCTTGAAGAATGAAATTTCCCCCACATAATTTGATTGCTAGTCTCTAGAATCAATTTTCTGCATGCTTAAAAGGCAAACATCATGTATCATTTATGCACACATTTGGGATTCTCTTTCAAATCTACATAAAGGGAAACAACATTTTTATTCCTGTATGTTGTTCTTTGTGTTTCTTGGACAATAACTCTTCAACTTCCCAAACACAATTAAAAGCAGTTCAGAGAAGGAGCTTTTCCACAAGACCCAGATAATGCAGGTCCTCTGCTCCAGTGTACTTGGTTATAAATTCACAAATTGTTTTAAAACTAGGTTTTCAATAAAAACATGTTTTAAAAATGAAAGTTTTAAGTTCTCCAATTTCAAAAAAACCCTTGAAAATACTTTTGAGTGTAACAGGGCTCAGTCTTCACTTTTTTCCCGTTAGCAGCCTGAAAAATTTGAGGTGCACTTTGCAGTTCTTAATTCAGTGAGCTGGAATAATCATGTTTATTAACTATTTATTTCTTCACCAATCCTTTTATTAAATTATCAAACTAACATGCTTCTCAATCCCTGCCACTCGGTGAGATAGGAGTCATTAAAACTTCCAGCTCTCCTTGTCAAAATTTGTGAGAGCCAACACAGCAGAGGGAAAACTTGCCAGAAAGCATAATTTAAATTGACTAATACCAGATTAATCATCATAAGGACTATCATAACGATGGCATTACTTGTGAACATACTCCTTTTGTTAAAACCTTCCCACTTGGAAATGAGGAGATCTGGTGCACTGATCTAGCAAGATCAAAGGAAGGACAGGCCAGCTTTATATTGGTATCTGGGGTCTAGGTTATGACATTTTTCACATCACTCGAAACATGCATAGAATTTTTTTGCCCCTGCAACCAGACCGCCTTTTCCTCATAAATTTTGTTTAAAGTTTTGACTCTTGGGCTGTTATCTAAAGGGTTTTGGGTATCTCAAATATATTTTAGAGGGGGGTGTTGCTGGATACAAGTTACAGCAGTACTCTTGACCTTCATGGCTGCCCTTTGAAGACCTCCCATGCAAGCTCTCTTCATGCATACTCTAATTAGAAGTGATGCATCTGTCATCCATTTGCTAAGATTCATAAGCAAGGCACTGAAAAAGGCTTGACTGCAGCAGTGTAAACAGTATAGAGGTAATAAAAATATCACATGATTAATCCATCTTTGACTCCCTTTCTATATCTGTAATTTGCTTGTAAAGAGTAACAAGGCTTAGGTACCTACCTCACACAAACCTGGGGAGAACTGGATTAATTAATGACTGCAGAAGGCCTTAAAACCTCACAGTCTTACATGCAGTAAGTGACTATCTATAACAGGAAGCCATTTCTCTCTTTCCTAAAATTGAAAAAATACATTGTCCAGCACCACAACCACTGGCATCATCCTAAAAACACCTTGTATCTGGGAAGGGGTGCTCCACGCAAAAAAGCTCAGCTAAAACACAGATTGCTGTTAACATTAAACATACAGCTTGCTGAAATTCACTGCACTATGATGCTCACTAACACCTGTAACAGCAGAGAGAGAGAGCAAAGTAGTGGATATGAGAGAGAGAGGGAGAGATATCTAATACTGCTGATCTTTAAAAATCCTCCCTCCCAATTTTATTTAAAATGTCTGCCACAAAGCACACTTTTGCTTAGGTCCTGCCACTCGAAAATGCTAACCTAATGAGCCACAACAGCCTCCTGCTGTGGGCAATTCAAATGCTCACCACTTGCCTGTTTTTAGACCCCAAATACCTAAAGGTAACAGCAGCAACACACTATGAAGCCACTCTCAGAAAACTTTCCCAGCCACCTCTGTCTCCCAGCCTGACATTTCTAGCTGCAGTTTGTGATAGAAACTGGACTATTTTGGTAATAACTTTCCATTTGGTACTTTTTAGCATTTTGCCTCATCTGAGTTCTGCTTCAAAACCTAAAGCTCTTCTGGTTTTGCACAAGCTCTTTTGCAACGTGCCAAAACCTCTTATATTTCATATAAGAAACTGGTTGCAAAGAGGCTTTTGCAGTTCTTGAACAACTTGGCAATTCCACCATGTATAGCCTGTGACAGTATTTACATCAGACCAACATGCTGAAAGCAAAACAGAAACTGAAAAGCCTCTGCTTTTACTGGAATCATCTCAGCCACGAAAAAAGTGATGCTAAAAACATTTAGCTGTAGCTGGATATTTACTAAGAAGTAGGACAACACATCTTAAAATTATACAGTATAATCTGCCAAAAAATCCCAACTTGGACATGTGCAATTCTTAAACCAGATAATAATAATATTAGCCCTGCAACATATGAACAGTTTTAATTTAAAAGGACACTGCCCAATATGATTTTCAAAAATAGTTTTAATTGGATTTATTTCCATATTCCTCCGAAATGGCTGAACTTCCACTGAGATATGAGATAAAACATTAAAATGCTGACTTTTTTCCTTTTTTTCCCTTTTATTACCTCATCACTGCAGTATTATAGCAAATTGTGATTTTCTTATTTTTCAGGAACATTAGGTATTGCTCACAGATGTTTCAGATTTAAGTATCTTCCTTAGCAACATACCTTGTCGTGCAAGTTCTGATTTTTTGGAAAGGGCAAGAATTTTAATATCTGCTTCACTGTATTCATTGTAGAATGTAATCATCAACAGCATGACTGACTCTTTCTGATGGTAGAAGTACAGTTCTTTAATCAGTCATTTCAAAAAAATGATGCAACTCCATGTTTAACCTCTGCCCTTTCTTTGTTCTCAGTGTCTTGATGCTACAGTACTGGCCCAAAAACCCAAAACCCATGAGGAGTCTCTGCAGAAGGACACTTATAAAGATTTGATTCACCACAAAAGAAATATAAAATAACACATTTTATTGTGTTATTCAAAATAATTGAGAGTGTCCACTTAAATCACTGCTCTTTGGCTAGCAGAAGAGAGGGGGGAAAAAAAAGTAAACCTAGGCCACATGAACATGAACATTCAAAGAAACAGGATAGGCACTCCTCAAACAACATGCTGGGCCTGCTCTCTCCTCTACCCTCCCTGCAACTCTCATCACCTCAGTCTCCAGAAGCCAACCTCCACACCCTTGAAGCTCCTCTGCTTTCCCTGTCACCTCCAGCTCCACAGGGCAAGTCCAGCTGCAGTGTTGTTGTAGCAGGGGGGCAAAACTGTCTGACTACCGGCGAAGGTATGGCACTAAAGAGGCAATTAAAATAACTACTCACATCTTGTGCAAATATTCTCTCCCTCACTCTCTGATACTCCTCTTCTCTCTCTTCAATTGATTTACTTCGTCTGTCATCTCTAAATGGAAGAATTCTGTTTTGCTGAGCAGAAAGAAAACCAGGAGGGTTATATAAGTTGAGCTGTTAAAAACTGCCATTAAGTAACTGTCAGCTGAGAATAATAAATGTTCACTTTAACAAATGAAGCACGAAAATTATAGCTGTCGTTCCTGCACAAAGAACCCTGCAAGACCGGGTGCTCGAGGAGTTCCAGTTAGATATTGCACATAGGTTCATAGAGCAGGTGGCCAAAAGGAGGCTTTCTGCACAGCTTTTGTGGACCTGCCATCCAAAAATTGAGTGTTCTCACTCCAGGTCTAAGTGCCACTGTTCTCAGCTGCTAACACTTCTTGGTTCTCCTACCAGCTGTGAGGAGCAGGAGGGCAGGCAGCAGTGGGCTATCTAAGAAATCAAGGAATAAAGAGGGCAACTAGGCTGCAAGAGCTAAACTGTAAACCCTAGAAGAAACCCACGAAGTCTCTGTGTGCAAGGATATGTCCCAGATATTCGGCACAACAGTTTTAACCATTTTCACACCATATGGAACCCCTTCCGAAGTTTTGCTGGGAAAAGAAGGGCCATTTTTGCCTCTTGGTAAACCACAGCGTGGGAAATGGCTGTGCCATGGGAAGGAAGAGTGGAGACGAGCCCCAAAGGAAAATGTATCATTGACAAGTGGGTTTCAAGGACTGGTCCTTCTCCCCCTGCACCCCAGCACCGGGTGAGGTAAGTCATGCTGCTTTCCTTTGATTGATCCCCATGGTCACCACACCCTGAAATTGCTTGGGGTTTGTTTTCAAAGTCAACTTGGATGCAGCACAACTGGCAAGGCTGTCGTGTACAACTGAAAGTCAAGGAAAAAAGGGTGAAAAAAGCAAAGAAAAAATCAGTCCTTTACTGAAAACATGAAGGGAGGTGACAACAAGAGACTCACTGGTTGGTTCCTCCACAAATATAATCCTAGCAAAGAAAGCATATGCTGTCCTCTTACCTTTGAGAATTTTCTCATAAAAGCAAATCACATCATGAATGATTTCTGAATGGTTTCAGATTTTTTTTTTTTTTTGGTTAATCTATTCCACATACACAGCTTGCACTGGACTGAAACAGCACAACACCCGCTTTTAAAGGCAGCACAAACACACACATTTCCCTGGTGCTCCCCTACTCATCAAGCTCACTCACCTAAGTCAAGGTAGTGTTATGGCACAGGCAACACAGGGGGAAAGTCTGCCACAGTACATGCACAAGCAAGTTACACAGACAGTAAAAGGTGGTGAGGGCACAGGAGGAGGAAGGGAAGTAAAAGATGAACCTCACTTATTTTTGGTCAAAACTTAATTTAGGCTGGTTAAAAAAAAAAAAAAAATCAACCTGGCCTCACCATCACATCTTTGGGGCTTTTTTTTTTAACACTTTTTTTTCCCTCTCTCCTGTTTGGGCTATATCAGTTCATCACTAGTCCATACTGAAATCCAACTCCAAATGGGTACAGCGGAAGAACGAAGCTACAGGGAGCGTAACAACTGCCATAGTTAGGCAAGACACTGAGGAATGCGACTGACACAGCCTTCCCCGCAGCCCAGAGCCAGCGGCATTCCCCCTCCCGTGGGCATGCAGCAAGTCCTGTGCCAAGCAAACCACCCATGCAGACCCACACACTGCCACGGCTGAAGCGGCCACCCGGGGCTCGATGCCACCCGCGGTGGAACGTGTGCCAAAGAAGGCAGGCACGGACGGGCAGGAGGGCAGGGGAGGAGGAGAGCAACAACAAAAGAACAACAATAACATCAGTCAGCCCACCTTCAAAAACAGAACAAATGTCAGCAACTCTCGAACCGAGAACCAACCTGATTGTCTTCTTTATCAATACTAGAGTTATCTCGCTTCAAGATAAATCGCTTCTGGGATTCTTCACCTTTTTCATCTTTTAAATGTTCAGAAAACCTTTGCTCTGGTCTGCCAGCAAAGTAAAACATAGCAATAAAAAAATCTTTCTTTTGGTTTTGCTTTGATCTTTATTTCTCAGTGCTCTTTGTTTTCACAGAGGCATTCAGTGCAAAAGCAGTTAACATTTGTGATATGCTGCCTATAGCTGTCTGAGGCTGCTGTATCGCTGCTAACTGTTATTGCTATAAATAGCTTTTGTTGTTGTTGTGTAGCAAGGAATGGGAATCCAAAGTCTCAGTCACTGAAATATTTAGACTCTCCTCACTGTGACTGAAGGACAGGGAAAACAAATTACCATACTGTATGTTAATTTGCTTCCTTCAGTAGCTGGGATCTCCGGCAACACTGCCACTTAGTGAAGCCTATCCATCTTGAAAAGCAAGGAAAAACTTAAATACACAAAACCAAAACCAGACACCCAAGAGTTTCCTCATTCCTAGTAAACAAAACCAGTAAAGGGAGGGACTGATGGTGTTTTGCTTAAACAAAATTTTATCTCATCACCACTAAGTGGGAAAAATACTCCAGAACAATCATAGAGCACCAATTAGTTCACTGATTTAAACTCATACATTTATTTATCTATTTATTTATTTTTAAAGCCAAACCCCAGGGGCTTGGCTAATCATTTTCAGGTTTATAAGCCGTTATGATGCTGTTCCATGTTCTCATCTTATGCAAAACGCAGTATCTTACATCACCTCACCTTGTGCAAAGAAGAGAACTTTAAGAAGCAGCTTTTGTGGCCAAGTTGGTCACTGCCAATGCCTTGTGGCTATCAACAAATAACGCTCCAGAATGCACCACTCCCAGAGTGGTAATGTTTCAAGCCTGCAGTGTTTAAACCTGCAGTATCTTAAGCCCAGCCACATCAACAGGGGGACCAATGGCCTCAAGGACTGAGCTCACATTTTCATATGCTGCTATCACCCAACTGAGGGGCTATTAGTGCACAAACTGTGTTTTAAAAGCAGCAATACACCCTGAGATTTGTCAGGGAACATAAGCCTTGTGCTCAGTGCTCAAAGAGCTGCCAGCAGCAGTGGTGGTAGAGATGCTCATGTCTAGCTACCTACACAAACAAGACACAAAGCTTCCACTGACATCAACAGAAGCAATGGTGAAGAAATCTAACTTCAGAATTTAAAGAAGTCAGTGCTTTTGCAAATAAGAGCCCTCTTTTTAAAAAAACTTTTTTAAAAAAACTCTCAGCTTCATCTTATTTCACAACAGAAAATGAAACCAGATGCATAAATCAGCAACCATTCTGTTGTTACAGCATTATGGATTTCAAATCAAAATACAGCATACATTCATGCCATAATTGCAGTCCATAACAATTCATTATCAGACATACAGGAAGCATTTGTAATAAACTGTAAGAAATTCAATAGTAAGGCACACCAGCTATCCTGCCTCTCTTTCTGTATGAATTTTGAGCACTTCCACTTCCACTCACAATTTGCATTTTTGTGACAAAGCAACAAAACATGCTATCCCAATTTCCACAGATTTTGACAATTCAAGAAATCTCAGACCACCATCCATGGCTGTAGGACCCAAATCACTAGATTCTCTGGATGCCCTACTAGCCTTCTTTAGGAAAAGCCCAGAGGAACATGGTTCTCTGTATAGCAGTTTCATAATCTAATGGATCATTCATCATGTTTCCTCATAAAGAGAAATGCAACAAGGCCCCATTAATAGATTGCTAGGTGGGCTGTTCTTCCTTTGCTCCCATTAATGAGCACTATGCTTGCAAAGCCAGAAATGAAAATTCATTCACTCAAACATTGTGCTTTCACAGGACTATCTGAGAATTGTTTTTCTGGGTTTACATCCCAAAGCACAAACAAAATTTCTGTATTTGCACCATCAGTGTAAAATTTAGAGCTGTAAACTATCTACTGAGCATCTAATAAACTACATGCATAGAAAAATAAATTAATTACATTTTAAAATTCAGATGAAAAAGTCATTTGAGAGAAAAAAAATAGAGAAAGCTTGAAAAATTTTTGAAAAGATATATCCTTTAATTACTAATTTATTTAAACAATACCATGATTTTCATACTTCACAGCATTATTTTACATTTTAAATCCCATTTTAATTTCATTTACTATTTATAAAATGTTTCTATTTTTCATAAAAGAAAAGGAAAAAGTGTAAGATCAAATCACAAGTCAAAATTAATGATGCAGTATGTGCTTGTTAACAAAATTAATCTACAAGCCCAGTAGGTGATCAACCTCCAGTTGTGAAAAGAAGTTTGCATGGGCAAGAGACTCTGCAGATGTGCAGGGTACCTTCAGCACTATGAGAATGTCCACCCCTCCCAGCCATCCCTGCAGCTCTGGGCCACTGTCACCAGCAGGGTGGCAGAGAGCACGACCAGCTCAGTTCACAGGGACGCACAGAACCTCAGTGATATCAGCACCATGCTCTAACCAACTGAGCTAATGAGGGAAGACTGTCATGGGAGATTTAGGATACCACACCAACAAGTGTCTTCAGGCACATCAACCTGCAGGCCTCCCTCAAACACTGAAAATCACCAGTACAAAGAAACGTAGGCTAACTATTTTACAGAAGATATTCACATGTGCTTGTGGTTTTCTCTTTAATACTGTCTACTGCATTTTCTTTTTTAACACCTATTGCAAAAATAAATTATTAGTAAGATACAGATGGCAAACAATGTTTAAAACTAGTCAGTGAAACCAAATGTTCTGAATCACTCGGGTAGAGAATAGGTAGACTCTGAAAAGGTTTGGGTCTGTTCCACTGATGGAAGCCAGTGTAAACTCCACATTCCCAGCTTTAAAGTTCCCTGTAACAGCACAATGCATTCACTGTAAGGAACCACAGACATTGTGGTTATTCTGGGGAGATCTGTTACATTCGTTTATGAATTTGCAGGTGAATCGACTGCTTAAAAATGAAGAAAATAATGCACAATTTTGTATAAGGTGTAGTGTAGTGTCAATATACTAACAGTATATAATTACAAAAATACAGCAGATGCAGTGAACTAATTTCATATGAGTCTTAAATTAGTAACAATCATGTTTACTCTTTTGAGTTTTTTTTAGCTGATACTGCCACTGTGGTCAGCACAATAGATCAGATTGTGTTTGTGCATGTGAGGGAGTGAATTTATCAAGATTATTTTTAGTATGGCATGAATTAAGTTCCTACTGAAGTCAAAGCAAGATTTACAATTATTATTATCACTACAAACCCATTAAAAAATCAGGAACTTCTTCACTGTTACAACACTGGATACTTAAATTATGTCTTCAAATCTTAAAAAAACTTGCGTAATTTTAAAAATGGGACTTGCACAGCCTTTTTAAAGAAACACTGAGAACTTCTGAAGGCATTATCACTAACTCAAGTACTCTTCGGTATTTAGGGATCTTCCAAAAAATTAGAAATCACATACAAAACAACCTACAATACTTGTGCTATACTGGTGGGTTGACCATGGATAACACTACACGCATTTACTTGTTAAGAGCCATGTGCAAGAAAAAAGACGTACAAATATTTGCCTACAAGCAATGCTGTCTACCTGTATGACAAGATTTAATTAAGCCCATTCAGTATTTCATTTACCCTCCATGGAATCAATGTATCACTTGAGAATCTCAAAGCCTACTAGTCCAGAGGCAGAAGTTTAAGGAGGAAGTACCGTTCAAATCAATAGGATTTTTGCAATTTGAGGACTCTACTGAGAAAATCAAGTATACCCAGTTATACCTTAAAGGCTCAGAAACCAACACAAAGGGAGGGGGGAAAAGATGTAAAGTCTGGTGTGGGTTTTTTTTGTTTTGGTTTTATCTAATATAACCTTTTGATCATTCAAATTTTTATTGCTTGACGATATGGGTGGAAGCAAAACATCTGTGCTCTGAAAATGCAAGTTCACAAGACCACAATCGCATATGAGTGCATTTCATATTTCCTAACAGTTGTCAGGTACCTTAATCACCTTTCTGGCAATGCAGTTCTGAACAAAATGTGGAACAGATTTCTTCCTTCCCTGTAAAGCTTTTGATCAGGCACTTACAAATGTTTAACAGAGACTGGACCTGAGAGTAACTCAGTGTATCCTCAGGCAGCTGCACAGTGCCCTTCTCCCTGCCAGATCTACCAGAAAGCACAGGCCCTTTGAACAGCCAAGACAGCCTGTCCTCTCCATCCTGCCCAGAAAGGTAGCACCATGATATTCAGGTAAGTGCCAGCAGGATATCTCCGTGTAGCAAACTGCAGTAGGTGTCCTGCAGCACCCAAACATTTCACCATTAAAAGATGCCCAAAACTCTCTGAACACCTGTGAACATCTGCAAAGTCTGTCTCCATCACTTTAAGACCATTTCCTAATCTTTTTTTTTCACCCACTATAAAAAGAGATCACTTTTTGTCAAGTGATCAGTTTAACCAAAGGCCAGACACAGTATGTAACAGGCATCACTAATCCTACAATCCAGAGCTTTTCCCTAGCTCAGGAGCACTTCTACATAGTTATGTACAATATCATGCCCAGACCTGGGGAGAGTACCCAGGTAAAGTCTCAGGGCAATACTGTGCCCCCCTTCCTTGTGGCTATGCTCCTTCCCAGGCAGCCAATGATCATATCAAATCTTTCACCCTCATTTTTGTGTTGGCAGAATACTGTAATGGTCACTTCTAGATAAGGATGAAGTTTCCTATTTCTGTGCTTGGAATTATTTCATTGTGAGGGTGACCAAACACTGTCACAGGATGCCCAAACTGTTGCTGGAGTCTCCATCCTAGGAATGGTCATGGACATGGTCTTGGGCAACTGCACCCAGGCAGTGCTGCTTGACCAGGAATTGGACAACTTCCAGAATTCTTCCATCCTTAAACATGCTGTTATTTTGTGAAACACTGAATCAATTACAGTGACAAAGCCATAGCAGAACAAACCTCCATCAGTACCTGTTAGATGTTTTTTGTGTCTGCTCTTTCTTTTATAAGTTAACCATTTTCCTTTCTGATGTTATAGTTCCTTAAAAGCTATGGGCAATCCTTACTTAAGCAAGGTCCCAAAGCACTTTTCTTGACTTGTTCCTTATTTCCTTTCCTTAATTGTTCCTTACAATTAAGTTTGTATTTTGGAAATGGTAAAGCAGGAGTAAGCAACAAAGTATTTCTGTGTGTCAGGAAGCAAAAAAATAAAAGAAGCTTTCTGATGGCATTAGATGATTTTTTTTCTCTTCTATCATTATAGTGATTTTAATGTGAGCTACTTCCATTCACTTCAGTAGAGTTCCTCTCAATTTATCTCTGGATGACAGAAAACAGAGTTCATCCCTTTAGCCATATTTTTTACATGGATGCTTTGAGGAGAATTCCCCATTACATGCTCATTTAAGGCTTTTGATTCTCAGTCAGCCCTTTTAAGTAGTAATGAAAAAACCCTAAGCCCTAACTACCTTAACCAGGTATTCACTGTTTAATCAAGTCACAGATTTTAGAAACATTTTGCTGAATGGTAATAGCTATTATGATACACAGACTAAGGAGCAGGGCATTTCCTTGAGTCTGCCAAGCAAACTAATGCAGTTTCATAGACCTCTATTTGCACAGGAGATAAGAAATTAAATACTGGGGGGGAGGGGGGAAACCTGCACTCATTTAAAATAAGTTAATTAACTCTGAAATAACTGTCTAATAGTCAGGAAGCACAGACTCCACACCAAAAGGACAAATGGAAAGAGACAAGCATGAGCTTTGAATGTTACAATTCTGTAGACTTAGTCACTGCATCAGCACAGCTCACAAACAGTCTGGTATTGTCAGGGCTGACTTCTGTACAGCCCATAAATCTTTATTATGAGGCATATGTTTCTCACAGTCCCACAGCACACAGGCTGTTGCAAGATGCCTTTGAAAAGAATCAGCAGCCTCACCATGTGTGGAAAAGATGAGTTTGCCATTACAGTGCCTGATGCAGTTAAAAAAATCTAGCAAGCACTTAGTGTATGTCATCTGAAAAAGCCTCACAGGTAATAGCCAAGCAGCTGCCTGAAAGAACTCCACACAGGAATGCAAGTTCAAACAGGGAGATCACTGGGATGGGCAGGAGCCCAAAAAATTGAACTTTGCATTTGCAGTGCAATGTTCATTTAGTGCATATTACAAGGGACAACCTGTTAATATTCCTCTCCTGAATGAATGGCAACAAGAAACAAACAAGAGGTAGGGGCATGTGGCTAGGAATGGGAAAACCACCACCTGGGGCACTCTCAGAATCACCATCTGGCAAACAAAATGAATAGCTGACAAAATGATCCTACAGAAGAGTGTCATGAGGAGAGCCACGGAGTAGCAAGAGCTGGAGGGAGCTGCTGCTGCAGACAGGATTCAAAGAAGTTGTGAAGATTTGGGGCACTCTTACGCAGGTGCTCTGATGGTTCAACAGTGTTTTCTTGCTATTTACACTTGTCTTTAATTAAACTGATTGCTCAGTCCAGCATCACATTGGCCTCTATTTCGAAGGCATGCTGTGGCACAGTAGGGCGGCCTTTCCTGCTGTTCTAGTTTGTGAGTATCTGCTGTATCTGCCCGCTGTGTGTTTGTTTGGTTTTAGGCTGAAGGCTCTCCTAGGGTTCTGCATTACTACCCTAGTAAAACTATGCAAGCATTACTGTCTCTTGGCTTTACACCTTGAGAAAATTCTATTATCTACAGTACAAATGCCTGTTTTGTTCCTGGAGGCAAAGGAACGTATTCTGAGAGCTGGAGAATTTACAGAACTTGGAAGCAAATATCATCACTGTCAAAAGGTTCATCACCCAGCTCAGTGAAAAAGGCAGAATTCCAGCCCATCAGTTTAAATTAGTGGATTAAATTCTATCAGAACAACATTTTTCAAGAATGAGGGCCTGAAATTACACCCTTCAAATATGTTTCATGTATTTAGGGGCTGATGGATGCTAAAAGATGGTTTGAAAAAGCTAGAATGGGAATTTAAATATAGATAATCGTTAAAGTACAGTGCAGTTATATTATCACAACTTAATACTTAAAACCACTCAAGATGGCATTGCAAGCATTTGAAGGTAAATGCCTCATTAACAGATTGCTGCTTTTATCATATGAGTCACTAAGAACTTCTGTTATCATGGTAAAAGCACATTAAAAGCTATAAAAGAAAAATCAATCCTGTACAAGACAGTTCTTCATGGTGCTGCCTTCTCTGTAGCACAGGGGGAAAAATCTGAAAAACCAAATGCTATATTTTCCCCAGTAAAAAATAATATCATTTTTTTCCGAACAGCAGCTGGCCTCTAAACACATTCAGCAATTATTAAACATGAATATGGAAAATCACAAGTTATTTTCATAGGCATTCTTTCCCTCTAATTGGGGTTGCAAATGAGTCTGTCAGAACTGAAAAAAAGAGGCAGGAATGCTTCACGGAAGTATTTTTCCTTCAGTGACTATGAGGTTTTATTAGTCACCTTTGCCTATCCATCAAGATGCTACAGGAATCTTTTTCATGCTAAATTATGCTGTGTGTGGACCAAGCAGAGGGCCAGATCCTGAGGGATTTCAAAGACACAGTACTTAAAACCCCGATCTAATGTTGAGGCATCATCGCACAGCTTACGACCCTCACAAGCTTTCCTAAAACTTATTTCCAGAAAACCCTCCTGCTTTAAAACATGGATGCAAAAACAGTACCTCTTGGCTCCCTGAGCATCTGCTTGAGTACAAACTTCAGTATTTTGCCCAGTATCCTTGGGCCAGAACACAGGCTTTGAACACAGGGGAGAAGCCTGCAGGCCAAGGGCACATGCAAATACCAGCTCTTCTGATAGATGGGGCAGAAGCACGATGTCCTCTCTCAGGCAGGGACTGTTTTAGGAGCTCCAAAATGCTCTGCTGTCCTCCTGCGATCAAACTAAGATTATTTCTTTACTGAGGGACCTGCTTCTGCTGCTCTCTCCCCAGTTGGATTTAATTCTTGATATTCAGGGTGTCTATTGAGACTGAACATCTTTCACAGTGCAAATTTATTTCCAGCTAATAGAGGCTCAAAAGTGGTAACATAGTTTATTATGGAATTCATTAATATCTGATTTTAAGGATGTGGCATATTCTGTAAGTGGCTGAAAATTACAGTGTTGCATAACTGCTGTGATCTATTTAAAATTACACTTTTCTATTTCAGAAGATCAAAAATTAACATGTAAGAAAGAGAGAAAAAGGGAGCAAACTCAAGACTTGAAGACTACTGAAGATTTGAAGATGGTTCACCAAAAACCAGCAGGCTAACAAAGAAGCTATCAGTCTTCTTGAAATGCCTCACATACACACATGAATACCACAACAAATTCTTGTTCTGACTTCTGCTTCATGCCACGAACATTTTTGCCATCTCTAGCAGGAAGACTCATAGATCAGAAGGCATACTCTGAACAATCACTGGCTTGAAGAAGAAGGCCTGTTTTTAATAAACTGTCAGAGACAGTTTCACAAGGCTACCCTGGAAGCAGCAAGCCGAAACAATGGACAAAGACTTCTCAAAACTCATAATACTTTCTATATTTCTATGAGTCCTATTTCCTGTGCTAAAAATGAGGTAGGTTACAGAAGAGCAAAAGGCAATTATGTAACCAATATAAACCTCCCCTAAAATTTATTTGCTCAAATTTCAACACCTTATTTCTGAAATGCTCCAATATAAAACCATTATTTCACCTACTATCGATGCACTGTTACCTCTGAGGAAAGCACAGGCGTCATCTCAGATTTCCAGATCTCTCCCCACTGATATGAAAGTGTAAGTGACCAAACAGCATCTTGATTAATGAGCACTTTCTTACTACAGCTTGAACGAGCACAAGGATTAATTACTCATGCAAGAAAGCTCTTCCTTCAACCAAATTACCTACTTGCTATTCCATAGCACTCTCCTCCTGGGCAACTTTCCATCTACCCACACAGAGCAGGTGACAGTAACCTTCCACATTTAAATTTATACTATTAAGTGGTGTGGATTAAAAAGATTAAAAGAAAAAAAACAGAAAAAGAAATACCATAGATATCTTCTGATTAACACTTAACTGCTATTTCATCACAGTATGGAACAGCTGTAAAAAGCACATGTCCACCTTCATTATAAACAATTTAGTCTAAATAAATTACATTATATTGAAATTTAATATGGGAGCTATTAAAACCGGTTCATTAACCCTAACATCTCATTTACAGAATAAGTAATTTCTTATGGGTCCAGTATACAGCTTACACTGAAGAAAGAATGAAGCCAGTATTTAAGGGTCAACTTCAACTCAATTTCAACTGTACCATGCATCTATGTTTTTTCATCTGTATCTTTCCTGTAAAAGAGAAATATGACTAAAATGACAGAATTCTTGTGGAAAATAAAAGGCCATCCTAATTCAACTATCATTAACAAAACAGACATTAAGTTTTTCTCTGATCATGTTAATAATTGAATCACCAATTGAAGTAAACAGATTATTTTTTTATGAAAAAATGTAAAATCTGTGAAAACCAATGCAATCTGTTACTGAAATTCTACATGCTGCAATGTAGCTACATAACCTCAAGGTTTTTATTATGCCTTATTCTTTTATTGATGTTCTTACTAAATTATTAGTCAGAAAACACGTTAGTTCATCTTAAACCAAAATGTGTCAGCCAATTACAGTGTTATTTCTCAGCTACAGGGTTTCTTCTTTTAGTTGCATACATCTATGCACCCTTTTATTTCTTTACACATTTGTAGCAGAGAATGTCGTAATACCAACTGAGCAACAGAAATTTTAAACCAGAGGGGACACCTGGGTATCTCCAGTTTCTGCTTATTTCTTAGTAGCCAAGGATAACCGTTCTGTAGCAAAGATGGAAAAAAGAGGTAATTACAAGAGGAGACAGAGGTCCTCTTACTCCACAGTTCACTGAAGGAAAAAAAAAAGGCCAGACTCCAATGAAAATAATAAAACCAGAAATAATGGTGTTCGTGTACGTTTTCATGCAATCCTGCTCTCTTGAGATCATTCCTCTTGGTGCATACATGATAATTAAGAATAGCATAAGGTGCTTAAATGCAGATGGGAATAACACCATGAAGCAAACCATTTGCAAGGTAGCTGTTCTGGTTTACAACAGGGAGGGTAACAAAACTGCTCTTCAAATGCTCTGGCAAATATTAAATTGCTTTGACTGAAAAGGTATTTGCATTCAGGTATACATTTGTCACCACTCCCATATCACTAACGTCCCATGCAAACAATGGCCTGAAGAAATTAAAGTCACTTACACTGAATACCTTATTCAGTCAAGGGAAAAAGGCATACTTTACTGCATGCTCCAAAGGCTGTAACATTTGGTATCTCAAGGAAGTCTTCTTGGAACTTCAGCCTCAGGTAAAAGAAATTCTAGAATCTATTCTTCGTTGAAATTGCCATGTTCAGTGAATGCCATTTTACTGACATGCCTGTAGGATCCCACACAAAAGTTCAGACTCTCAAGATGGTGAAATTGTCACAGAGCACCTCTACTAATACAGCTGTTATCTTCACCAAGATCATTCAGTGAATACACAATAGAAACCCAAAGAGAGCTTTTCTTCTTTGCTTTTGATTCAAACCACTCTTACACAGAGGAGGCAGAATAACATAGATTGTATACCAAACTACAAAAGCCTTGCAGGTTATTCAGTGTACAACTTCAACATTATGTCTCCTTCTGCTGATACAGTTTATTTCTAGATGATAAGGAACCCCTGTAATGCACATAACAGCTTAATATTGCCTCAAGTTTTTGAAGCATCTCAAGGGCACCAAAACACCTTCCAACTGAGCCAGCATAATATTAACAGAGTAGGAAGAAACCCATGCATCACAAGGATCATAACTCACAATGCTGCTGAAAAATAAAATAGTCAGAACTGAGGATGTGAGAACTGGTATGAAGTTCATAATAGCTATGTTACACCCTCAGAATATATGAAAATGTATAAACACAGCATTATATATCATAAGCATCCTACCTTCTCAGTTTTGATGAGCCCTGCCACTCATTTTTATATTAAAAAGTACATGAATGCATGTGTGGGCTGTGGTACAGACATGCTTGTCACATGGCTGTTGATCTCAACCAAATGAAAACCCTTTCAATTTACCAAGCACACCAAACATGTTTCCCCTACACTCCTCCACCTAGCTACAGATAACCAAATCAATGAATCTGATTGAACTGATATATCTCACAATAGGAACAGTTCTGCAAAAAACCCTGAAGTACTTCCACTTGTTTGATAGGAATTATGAGGAATATGCAGAACAGACAGTGGCATGTACACATTTATTGGCTCCAAAAAGGAATGCCCTGTATAACATATTGCCTGAACTCCAAACTTCTCTTTATATCGTATTTCACTGTCTTAAGTTCCCCATACATTTCTGTGTATCTTTAGATAGATGACAGGCAGACACAGATGACAGACAAATATAAATTAGAATGGTGACACAAGAGAAGTTTCATACTGAGCAAGGCAGACTTCCCATTTTAAGTAGTCTTTGAGCTCTTTGACTATAGAAACAAAATAAGAACAAAATCCTCCTTCATCTTCTAATCAATTTTTCTCATGTATACTGCTGAGAGTAAGATTTCAAAAATTGAACTATTTAGTTAGGCAGGACTTTGTAAGGACTTTTAATTTCAAAAATCATATGAAAATAAAATTTGTTATTAAAATCCACTATTCTTTAATGAGAGCTAGAGTACAGAGACTTAACTTTATTAAGGTCAACAAACAGGTGGTTGAGGTCCTCACTGTCTTTTAAAATTTCATTTCTTAAAAAAAAAAGCTTTGAAAACAGCAGGCCTTGCTCATATTCCAATGAAATTAAAGAAAATAAAAGGCATCTTAGATTCTTAGAGTAAGCTCTTCATTACAAATACTCTTCAGTCTGAAAAATTACCATTATTGTCTGACTGTACTCTTAAGAGAGACCTCACTCAGAGCTCATGAAAGCTGCAGGATTGCACTCCCAGAGATTCAGATCCTGTTGAATTTTTTAACACCTTTTTTCCCCCCTCTATGTAAGGTAGCGTGGACGAACAGAGAAGTCGCAGCCCTCCTCGCAGCTACTTCTTCAAGAAACACTTTGTCATATTCCAAACCTCTGTGAAGTAGGTACTTTGCAGGCACGGGTACATAAAAGGGGATCCACATTGCCCTAGGACAGCCAATTGCTGAAAGCACAGAAATGCCCCGGTCTGCTCCATTCACATGCTCGTCCCCTGACTGACACACACTAGTCCTTCACCAGGCACCCGTGAGGAACGTTGTTGATATCAGAATTTTCCAACCAGCCCTTTCATCCCAGCATCATTAACTCCTTTGACACTTGTACTTCCAAGCACCTGCAGGCAGCAAGCACGGGAGGTCTCTGCTGAACAGGATAAATGCACCTCACTGCCTGGAGCCAGGGAAGAACTCATCACCCACAAACAGGAGCAGAGATGTGACATGAACCCTCTCTCAGCCGAAGAAATAAACACAAGGTGCTCATTCAAGCCCACAGGGCAACACTGCAGAATCATACGCTCCTCTCAAACAAGCACACATACATAGAAGTCACAGCCAGTGCAGAATTTATGAATTCCTGAGTATGCAAGAATATTCTTCTCTCTCCACAGCAGTCGCTAAAGTTGTTTAGAAACAACATGCCATAAAGAGGTAATTATTGCCACAATGCAAATCTTCAGAACATCTGGCTGTGGGGCCTCTCCATAAAGTCACATAAAGCTATCAAGGCTTAGGCTTACAGCACAACATAACCACGTTGAACAGCGTTTCAGATGCTCTTCAGATTCTCCGGTATCCTGGACACTGTCCAAGAAGTAATTAATAGAGTCAACACATTCCCAGTGTTTGGTGTTGATTTGAAATTGCACAAAAAACTGTCTCCTCTGAGAGCAGTGAAATGCAGAACGTATGAAATCACATTGGACGCTTTCAGATGTGGAACTTACACAGTATTTGCTGAGGATAATAAAATCTCATCAGCCCTTATTCATGCTATATAATAACAAACTATTTTCTGTCAGAGCCAGGGACATTTAAAAAAAAAATGCCATCTCCTCCAGTTATGAAAAGAAACAGCCACTTCACAAAAGCTTTATTTTATGGTAATATCATAATAATGTAAATAACACACTGGAAGAACCACAAGGCAATACGAGCTTCATATAATCCAGTTACCTACCACCAAATCACTGAAGAGGGAAGAAATCAGCAGCTTGAGGCTTGTGTGGTGCCTACAAAACAGCTGTACTTACAGTCAACAGAGGGGCAAAGCCCTGTATTTATTTCTGGAATACCTAGACAGGAATGGTGTCAGCACCAATTTTTAATGGCCTCACCTCCAGTCTGCAAGACCACAGCTAAGAAGGCCATTTGATCTGTTACATCCCTACAGCATCCTGCCTGCTGAGCTTGCAAGAAGGGCAGTTCATGCCTAGCGAATAGCCTTGCTTGCTCGCTCCCACCATGCATGAAGCCACAGTTTCACCAGGGCACTCAGATAAAGCTCTGACTGTTGAAGAAGGCTTCAATGTCCTCTCCAGAAGCACCACGTAAGCATTTCCAACAGTGCTTCCCGTGCTACCCATCTCTGAGATGAAAGCCACACAACACAGCAAGGCATTTACAGATATTAATGTGTTAGTATTATTCTATTAACAAGTCAACCGGGAGAAGGCAATGCTGTGAGGAAAAATCTGCAGCAGTTGGTGCAGTACACCAGTGACACAGATGTGAAGGGAAAAGGGAGGACTATAAAACAGAGAAGAATGCTTAAAGAGCATTCAAATATGATTGACTGTGCTTTGTTTAAGAGTGAACTCATTTTCAGCTCAAAACTGAACACCAGATTGCTGCATACCAAGCTTTTCCTTATTCAAAACCGAAGACAACCTTTGCAGGGGGCAGGTATTTATCAGACCCTAAGGCTAAGCCTTTGCAGCATGAGTGTTTTATTGAGCTACTGTAATTCTCCTGAAGATCAAACTGTTAGTACATGCTTTACTCAAACCTTTAAAAACATTAATGCCCAAGTGCTGTTTCCAAGTATGTCCAAGTATCTCAGGGACAGCCCAGGAAAAGGATCTAAAATAAATTGCCCATTATCTTAAATTTACTATGTTTACATAGAAGACTTTTAGGACTCAGTGAAATAGCAAATACCAACATGTATTGATCTTGCAAAATTAAGTAGTCACAAAATCACAGAATAAGCTGAGTTGGAAGGGACTCATGAGGATCACTGAGTCCAACTCCCAGCCCTGCACAGCAGCATTCCAAGTGCTTCCACCCTTCTACAGGAGAAGCTAATAACATTAAAAAAATGCTCTCTGCAACTGGATACAAATAAATCACCTACCTACTGGATATATAAATGAAACAAATGTTTAGATTTCTCCTACTAATTGAATACAGGAAGTACACAATTTTCAAATGGGGCTTTCCTGTTCCAATACCAGATACCAAAACTTCATTACCCAGCTGTAATTACTTCCTCTTCATAATGTAGTTTTATAGGAGAGGAAGGCTATGTTTAATACACTTGGCACTTGGCAGGAAAAGTGATGGTGATTAGGCATGGACACATTACCGCAGCTCGCATCGAGTTTTGGTTAGCTTTATACAGTTTTAACTTAAACAGCTTTAACCAGTTCATGGAGAAGCACAGGCTTAAACCTGCCAGGAATTTTGCAATGCATTTGAACCATCAGAAGGAATTTGCATTTCACAGAAACACTGTAGTCAAACAGTGAGATTTGAAGGGAAAATAAAGTGGAACCAAGACAGGAGGAGAAGAAAAGGGAATGAATGGCAGCAGGTGGTGGAGAGAAACCAAATCCTAAATAATCAGGCTGGGCAGAAATGACTCTTGAAGCAGGCAGAGCCAGAACAGGGAAAGAGGCAGTCTTCCAAATATGTTTGGGCTGTTTAGGATGTAGCTGTATGGTATCAGGTGACTTGCAAAGCAACAGCTCACTTCTGTAGCAAAGTGGTGGCACTAAGGAATCTGGAAAAGTAACATTCCAAGATACCGTGCTTTCTTGAGAGACCAGTTAGGTTGATTTCTCCTCATGTATCTTTATAGCCTTAGAAAATTCACCGTGAGAGCCCTGTCCTCCCACCCCAACCTAGAAAACAATAAACAGCACTCCTGCTACAAAAGCAAATAAAAATTTATATATATAAAAAAATTACACCACGCAGTCATGGTACAAACCAGTTCCTGTCTTGAGAAGGGAACAAGGAAAAACACAACAGTCTTGTTACTTACATTCTTGTATTGCTGGTCTTGTTGATAATTACAGATTTTCCAGTCTGATCCACATTGTGATCCATTCCAAAATAAGCTGCCACTCTGTGCACTAGCATCCTCTGATATGATGACATCTGAGGGAACTTTTTATAGTGATTACTAGAAACAAAGGAAACACATAGCATTGATAATTGCATCTCCCTCTAGGCTATAAACAAATGAAAACAGGAACACATTTGACAATTCAGTGGACAGAAATCTCACTGAAAACTTCTCTGTTACGCATTTACATATAAATTTTTGCTACAGAAAGGCTGAAAGAAAAGAAAAAAGGAATTAAATTTAGATTTTCTAATATGTACATTTCCATGTGCAACATTGGGACAAACAAATCTCATGCTTCATGGTACCTAGTCAGAATTGTGTGTGTTGGGAAGAACTCATCCCCCAATCCCCCACAAGCACTCACGTTCCCTGCACAACCAATCCTACAGATTTGCTGAGACACTGACAACAGCTTTCTGCCTTTCTCCCAAAGGTCAGATGCAGGGCAATTCTGGAAAGATCCAGTTCGGCAAACACTCCTTTTTTCCTCTATTACTGACAAAATGGTTATTTTCTGTCAGCATAATTTTTTCCTCTGCTGCTATTTTGACTATTTTTAAAGCTGCAGGAATATTTTATTATACAGACCACGTAGCAGCAAGAATCCCTCCACCTAAGTTCAGCTTTATTTTCCAAAGCATTAGAATAACACAGCACAAACGAAAAGCCACGAGATAACGTATTTTATTATGCTCTACACTAAAAGCTTTAATTATATTTTTGGATCTAGATGAGCAGAGCCACTACGATTACAACACAATGAAAAGCAAGAGGTTTTCATTTACATCTACTTTATTTTAAGCAGTCCCACCATGTGGCAGGAAATAGAAGCCTGCTCTTGCAGTGTGGCAGTAACAGCCCTCAGGAGCACTATGGCCGTATGAATGTATCCCTCAGACACCACTCGCTGCAACACACGCACGTGACTCCATAAACCAAGCGTGGAACTCAACTTACTTGTTGTCACTAATAAAATCAATAATTTCCTGTTCCATTTTCAAGAGTATCATTCTGTCCCTGTCAAAAAGAAATGTAAGGATTTGCACATCAACCATGAGTAGACATTTTAGAGGAAAGCATTCATATAACAATGTTTGTAGGGCTATTTTGCAAGCGTTGTCAGTCATCTTGATTAAAAATGAAACATGCTTTTTTCACCCAGGATCATCTGCAAAAGAATAAAGCCTGCTTTTCTGTACCTTCACTGACATACAGATTCCACCCTTCTAAGAGCTCAGCTATGGTCTGAGAGCGCTTCCAGCCACAACAGGCTGCAATCAATGCGCTGCCTAGAAAGACTCCCTCACTGCTATGGATAGATTCGGTCTTTTTTCACCCTTTTTTGATGGAAAATTAGATTTCCACCTAAGCTGGATCTTTCACAAGAAGAGCTGCTACCCACAGAAATTTTCAACACTTTTCCTAAGACATATCTTCCACAAGGCACTGATTTGCTGCAAGAAAGATGGACACATCTAATCTAGTTAGAGAGCACAATGGAGAACACCACCTTTGAACCATGGTTCCCAGAAGGCAATGCCACAATATTTCTCAGGCAAAATGCTCTGGTTTTCACTGGAATGTCTCAGATGTTCCTTTTCCCTCTCCTTCTTTGTCAAAAACATTCAAAAATTCTCCAGTGCATTTCCACACATTTCTAAGCTGGACAGAGTCCCACCATTACTTAGCTCTTTTGAACTTTCTCATTTTGCACAGATAAAGCAACTGAAGGACCTTGCACCATCTGTACAAGGGGTTTTGCAAGCTGTTAGGTACCAAATTTTTCCCAGATCTCCTGGGAATAATTGAAAAATTACATGGTACCTATTTAACACATCCAACTGAAATGAGCATTGAAAATTACAATGTATAAAAATGTTACAGATCTTTCCTTGAATGTTCAGAGGCAAATTTAATGATCAGATGGGCTTGTGGCTCCAAATGAAAACTATGGGAATACTGAGAGCAGAATTTGGCACTGAGCACAGGATTTTAATTGTGTGCAGCATTGCTAGAAGAAAGCCACTTTATATTCATATACAAATCTCCAACTACAACAGTTATATTATTGTGATCACCACGCAGAGCCATGTAAAAGAAGGTAAGGAAAAAGACCAGATGTTACTGAAAGTGAAATTAAGCAATGGGTGGCTGGATGGGGGAGTAGAAGTTGATGACTTTTTATAGCATTTTTCTCAGTTAACTGCCTACCTCCTTTACATTTTCCTTCACAACCATCTCCAGAATAAATAAAACACAGTGTACAGTTACAAGAAGTCAAAGATTGGCAACTATAATTTCAGGAATGTCAGCTGTAATGCAGGAAATACCTACCTGGGGTTATTCTTTAATGTGTTAATGAGAAACTCATGCAAATCTATGCCTGTTGAGTCTGTGTACTCTTGACTGCAATCTGAAAAATAAAAACAGCCTCCACTTATTTGTTTCATTTCAACAGTTCCGATTAACTATACTACAAATCAAAATCCATTTTCCAGCAATGATCTGAAAGAACATACTCATTTGGAGTTCAGCCAAGAAAGATGCACATTCTGAAGCATCAGGTGGACATTCATTGTTCCTCTGTACAACTCCAATGAGAACACATCACCAAAACTAAACACTGACAGAAACTGCTGGTCATTTAAAAACACAGAAAACTTCAATGCCATTCAAGACCCTGCCAAGCTCTTCCTTTAAACCATAAAAAAAATTTCAAAATTAGGAAAGAAAAGTTTTATTCATCAATGTCTCTCTGCGTCACTTAATAAACGCTGTACACTCAGCAAATGAGGAATCATGCCAGTGGGAATTTCATTTGCATTAAAAGACTGAAATCCAATGACACCTGGGAGTAGGCAGGTAATAGGGATGTGTGACAGTAGCCAGAATTAATTTTTCAGCATTATCTCCTGACTCAAATGTACACACAGATCCTCAAGTTGGCGTGAACTGAGAGAGCTCCATTGAAGCCAAATGACAACTCACACCAGCTGCAGATCCACACCCAGGTAGGCAATGATTATTTTTGGGAGATTACAATGCAGCATTATACCACGGATTAGTAAAAAGATTTTAATAAGCCATACCAAATTTAGATAAAACATCTTTCATGCAGAAGTCTTGGTAGGTGATAACAGAAGATTGCAATGCAGGTTAAACGTCATGGATAAATTTTCCTTACAGCATTTTAAAATAAACTCCCCATGAGAGAGAAGCAATAGTCAAGAGGATTACCCTCTGCCTATACTGCACAAGTTACATGCCAATATAGTATCATTAATCTAGACAAAAGAGTATTAATGTCTTATGCACTATATAGACTTACTATGCAATCACACATATATTTATATTTTTATATATTTATACCAACACTGTTAAGCATTCTAAAGATCAATTTGATATTAAAGAAGATCTAACAAAAGAGCTCAGTTTGGACAGCTCTTTCACTTTAAAGCCTGATGTTTGTGTGAAAAACATTCTTATGCATATACGTTTTCGGTTTTGGATTTTCAGTGTATGAAAACACTTCTGCTATGTATATATACGCAAATAAAGAAATGCATCCTGGTAAAAATGTACAACCCTTTCTACAATGATAATTATAATAATTTAAATATTTTTAAGTTCACCTTTTGATAGCATTCTGATCTTGCTTTTTTCACTATTTTTATCTTTATTTTTATCCTTCTCTTTTTCTTTCTCGGCGTCATCTTTACTAGATTTATCTTCTTCTTGCAAGCTAGGAAAACTTGAAAGCTGTAGTTGGATTGATTCCTGTTGAGGAAAAAAGATAGATAAATTACGGGCCAGATTCAGTCTGCTTCCCATGGCTTCCACCCTGCAGATATTGGTATTAAACTATGTGTAGCTAGAAAAGTTTAAGCCAGATACATTTCTTTCCTATTTGAAACATGGCATTATTTAGCCAGGTGAATGACATCTTAGAGGCCAAATTCCAGTGGTAAGTAGGTATTTCTTCTCTAATATTTTGAATATTATAAAATTTAGGCTACCTCTACTAAGGGGACTATATTATTCTACACTTCAATAGTTCTCCCTCAAGACTTTTCAGAAGAATGAACTACATTTCATATGGCCTTTCTTAATTAACTCTGTAATTTAATACTACATGTATTCAGTGATGATCAATGGATAGATACCTGAAAAATAAAACTTCCTTTCACTAGAAAGTCTGCAGGTTGATATGAATTGTTTTGCACATGTAAGTGCAGGTAGATGGAGTTTTCTGGCCCTAATAGTAGAAGAGTGCCAGCAAATTTTATACTCCACTGTATACAAGAGGGCTTACTAACTTATCAGGTAATTCATATGCAGATGTATACATATGCAGGTGTACCTTTTGCAAAAGGAGGGAAATGTGCCCTGCGATTTTTCCAAGATGTCTTAGTAAGTGAACTTCTCTAAGGTATCACAAATTTTAGTATTTTGGACACTATGAGTCCCTTTGAAACGTGCTTCAGCTTTAAAAAGTTAATAAAACTGAGAATTCAAGCTGGTTTGCATTTTCTAATTTTCTTTCAAGAACTTGCTTTCTCTGCTCAAGACATTACTTTATACTAGCTTTGTTTTAACAAAAACCAATTTGTTTTCTTTTTAAGTTACCATGGCATAAGATATGAATTTCAAGAAATCCTAATCTGGTTGGACAAAACTGAAGGAAGCATACTTCTGTGTTTCATTCCTAAAAAAATTAAACAAATCTTTATGCTTAAGTCGTGTGAAAAAAGTACATTTGAAGAAAGCTGTCACAAAACTCCCTGGTAAAGCAGTTTTCTTTAATAGAAGAGTCCTGCACGCTTCATGATTTTTTGACATGTTAATGAAAACCTAATTCACCAATACTTGAGAATTTCGGACTTTCTTGAATGCTAGTAAATTCCTTTTCTTTACTATTTTTCAAATACTAGCATACCAAAAGATCAATAGAAAACTTTAAAGTAAGGGGTGTGTTTTTAAGCAACCATTATGAATTCAAAAGATGTTTCCAGTAATTATTACAAATTTTAGGTTTCTGAATTCTTTAAGGAACTACAAATCAGCCGTCACAAGACATGTAAGACAAGATCCTAACAAAACAAGGTATCAGCATAAACATGCCACAGTAAGACAGAAATTGATAACTTCTCAGCTTAATCGTTATTAACCTTCTGAGAAATTTGAATGTGGAACAAAAGACTTGAGATGAAAAGCATTGCAAAAGATAAACAAAGACCTGGACCGAATATTTAACCTGACCTACCACCCTTAATCCCTACTTCTGTTAGTTCTGGCTGACAGTCTTACCCAAAATATGAGCCTACAGAGGGAAAGAGTGGGAATTCCTGGTCATTTGAGGTAAGGATACATTGAGAACTGTTTCCTAAATTGCTCAGTTGTGCTCAGAGAACTAATGCTGTGCCTGCTTTCTTTCACTTCAAGTGGCAGTTTGATTTCTCATTCAAAGAACAAACTTTGGATCAACCATTGTCAAATGACCCCAAAGGATAACTTGATTCCCTGCCCTGCCCAGAGCAGCGTGATTGTGCTGCTGGCTTTTCAACAGGAGAAAAATGTAACTGGCCACATTGTTCCCAGGATGTTAGTCCTAAACTTCACAGTGGTTCTTAAAAATGCACTTATGAAAATGACAGACTTTACAGAAAAGCACATATATGAACATACAGTTAATACTGTTTTACATGTAACATAATACTGATGTATTTGCACTAGAAAAAACACACAAAAGGGCTGTAGAGTCGTGGAAGCAAGCTACTGTATATTTTCTTAGATTTTTATTTATTTTTCTCAATAATAAAATACAGTGTTAATAAATACATTGATACAAGTATAGTGAACAACAAAATAGATTTTCAAATTGCAGTAATACACTTCTTGGTCTATAGTATAACATTAAAGGCAACATTTCTTTTAAGTAAGGACATAGTGAACCATTGGATAAGCACTCAAGATCAAGTAATACAGGTAAACAAGTTTTTTCCTTATACAGGAAAATGAAGGCAAGTATTCAAATATAAGTACAAACATCAAGTCTGCAGTACAATCCATACTCAGTAGTTCTGGCAAGGTACTGTACATTCTCTGATAATTAATTCCCTGTGGTTTATAAACCATTAAGATAAAATAAAAAATCATTAAAAAAAAATACAAACCAAAAATAAGCTACTTCTCCTCTGAAGTGAAAGCAAAACAATTTGGTTGGCAAAAAACTTCCTGTATCCTTCAGCCAGCCCAAGGAGGAGCCTGCACGTCCAGCTTTCCATGGCAAAGTTGAGCCACATTCATAAGTAAAAGGTCAGCAAGAGCAAAAGGGCAACTCTTATAAAATTAACTACACCAAGCCAATTGCTTCCTTAGAAAATGTGCTGGGGTCAAGGGAGACATTTCA
This sequence comes from Prinia subflava, assembly GCF_021018805.1. NCBI lineage: Eukaryota > Metazoa > Chordata > Aves > Passeriformes > Cisticolidae > Prinia > Prinia subflava. The sequence goes on along the minus strand of NC_086247.1, from coordinate 105,358,801 downwards.
TCTCCCCTAAATATTTTAAGATGGTCAAAGAAATCTTGGTTGAGGCTGGTCAGTCAGGTAAGACCAAAGACTGTGTGAAACAGGAACCCCTCCTCTGGCCTGGTGTAAGGGGTAGGGATTTTGCCTCAACACCTGCCAGTCCCTCTGTAGTTTAGTACAGGTCCTGTGCAGTACATTATAAACTACCACCAGTGCTTAATACAATCTCTTTGTACTCTTCTCCTTTTCATTCTCCATTAAACAATCGAAAATACAAACAAAATTGGAACAAAAGCCACGCATTTTGAGTAATGCAAGTCAAGCGGAAAGCGTCTACCTACAACAGAACAACTGATAAAATAACCTGCCCATCTACTGCATAAGCATCATTGTAGAGCAGCAGAACATGTCCTGCTGCTAAACAACTTGGTTTTTGGTCTTTCAATAAAATAAAAAAAATAGAAAAACCTCTCCTTACTTATCAGCTAACAGGAGAGACAGATTTGTTTCATTTCAAGTCAATAGAAACAGTGAGGAAGTACACTTAAATATCATTTTTTATTTTTGTGCTAAGCTCACAAGAAGCCACTTACTCAAGCTCTCTCGATGGCTGATTTCAGTTGCACATAAATTATAGGCAGTGCTCATCATATTTTGGGTTTTAGTTAGCTGGGATTTTTTTAAGCCTTGCTCTCACTAGGCAAGCAAAGAGGAGTAATTGAGGCTTAACTTTTGCTTTTTGGAGTACTTTTTGAAGTTAGTCTGCAAAGACTGCCACCAGCGTTATTGTCTGAGGTGAGGAGTGCAGAGGACAGAACTCTACCAGCTGCTGGGAATACAACACTACTAGTACAGATAAACTCAAATACACGCTTTTTGATATAGTTTAATTTACACCAATATTTTAAAAAAATGAATGCCACTCAGTAGGAGGCATCCTTTGCACTACCAAGGTATTTTAGAGAGTGAAGGACCTTTTAATTTTATGTGAAAGGGGACACTAATATGAAATGAAGTCTTAGAGAAACGACAATCAGAGCATATTCATAACTGTATTTGGTGCAGCCTCAAAAGAGATAGCCTTAGATAAAAGAACATAATTATATTCTTTTTGATTGTTACTATTTTTTTAAATTTTAGAATCTGAATTCTTTTGAATTCTTTTCCATTTGCTGAAATTTTCAGGGGGTCTGGAAAAAAAAGCAAACAACACCCTGTGATATAGTATAAAACTGGTATTTCAAATTAAAGTTCACGCTAAACCAGTAACTCCATAAAAACACGTTCATTGCCGGATGTAATTTTTCCCCCAAGAAGACATTGTGAAATGCCCGATTAGGTAACACAATCATGCAACTGAAGATGGAGGTCAACCATGCAGCTAACAGCAATGATGGCAAGTGTACCTGGTTGTCATGAAGATTTTCTGCTCCTGGGCGAGGGGTTGACTCTTCACACACAGCAAGACTCCGCACGAGTTTTCCCTTAGCTCCTGACTGAATAAGAGACAGACAACAAAACAGAAAACACTACTACTGACCCCAAGATACATAAGCTGCCTACATCAGCTTGTTAATAGATAACTATTAACCACCCAGTCCAAAACAAATGCATTTGGCTTTGGACATGGATAAAAAAGGATTCTAAGCAGCAAGACATTTGCCACATAGGGAAGGTGGTAGGTTCCTTTTTGTTTTTATCACTTCAGCTACAGTTCATTCACTTCCACCAAAAATTGTAACAGCAGAGAACAGATAGTTTAGTACTGAAAGTAATTTAACAAACTCAAGGGTTCCTTTTGTCATTTGGTTTGGAGTCCTTTTTGTTTGTTCTGGGAGTCCCTCCCCTCCTTCTAGTAGCATTATATCCAAGAAACATGGACAATAAAATGCGTGTGTATTACGGATCTGCACTTGAAAAATTCAAAGAAGTTTTTCAGGGTTTTATTTGTTTCTAGAAGCTCCTTCACACACCTGCCCCTACCCATATCCCCCTTAGGGAGCTAGTCAATCTCTGTTTCTTTATGTCAAGATTATTCCATTAAAATCAAATTCCAACAGAAACATTAATTACTAAAGCAAAAGGAGTGAACGTTTTCCAGTGGTGCATAGAAGCACACATGCTGTCTAACACAAGGACACAGCAAGCCCAGCAGCATAAAATTATGATAGATAAAGGGAAACCTGACACATTATATCTGAAGGCAGTTCTCTGCCTTTGTGTAAAAGGACTATGGGATAGGAGGCAAGAAAAAAACCCGCAACGCAACAAAAAACCTCAACCAGACAAGTGATGAAAGAATGCAATTTTGATTGCAGACAGACATTTTAACTGAAATTCTTCATCCTATTGTGGCATACAAATCCACACAGAAATGGACCCTTACCTTGGATCTCTTTTTCTGCTGATTTGTACCTCGTTTCTGGGTATAGCAAAAAAAGAGAATAGTTATCACTTCAGTGGACAGTGGGCATGATGGGAGCATTACTAATAAACAGACAAAATAACTTCTAACTGATGTTTTAAAATCAGTTGCTCACTGCAAAAGCAACTTCCCCAAACCCAGTTTGGAAAGCAGGGAAAACCAAGAATCATCTTTGCTCCTTTCTATTCATTTTACAAACACATACAAACAAGAAAAAACACTGTTCTGTAATTTTGGATATAATAAAAATGTAAGAAAAGGCATACTTAAGTAAATGCTCCCCCTCTCCAAACTCCTCTTAAACTGTGGTCTCCCCCTTTATTTTTTTTATTCGATTGAGCAAAAAGGATTAAAAACCCCTCATCCGATAAAGTCTTCTTATCAAATTACCTTCTTAGGCTTTGCATAACAACTTTTTGTTGGCAGTAACACCTACAAACCAAACCACACATTAAGTAATTATTCGTTAGTATTACCTGTAAATTCATGAGATCAAGGTAGTTTTCTAAATCCCCAAAAAGGGAAAACAGTCAAATATCTCACCAAGCTTTAAAACAGATGTCTAGAAATTACCTTCTCAGAAAAAGTAACAACACGGACAGCAGCCTAAAAAGCTTGAAAGGTATAACAAATAACAGTATTTATTTTATAGTGAAATAAAAAGAACCCAAAGTAAATAAATAAATAAATATTTTAAGAAGTAAAAAACTAGAAATGGTCTCAAAATCATAAGAAAAAATAGGGGAAGTATAGGCAATGAAAGAAATCACAGAAATGGAAAAGCAACGGTAACACATTTAACACGCCCATTCACTATTCTGGTCTTACCTGTAGCTCTGTCTTGGAATCACTGAGCTTCTCCTCTTCTATTTCTGAGCTTTCAGATTTATTAAGAACACAGTTGTCCGGGTTGTCTTCAGAGATGGCAGTTTCCTGCTCTTTTGCAGCTTCCTCTGCTGTCTCCTGGTTCAATTTACCTTGCTCAGACATTCTTCCAGACAGAAATTAAAATAACAAGATTTGGTGACCTGAAAGGTCAAGATACCATGACACAAACACACACACACAAAAAAAAAAAAAAAAAATCGGGGGTGAAATTTATTTTTTTTCTTTTAATTCCCAGTTTTAGTTTCTTTGATAAACGAACCCAAATGTGCACCTCAGGAGTATGTATGTCCCAGCTGAAGAGATGCACCAAATCAACAATACTGGGTAACAGCAGATCTGTGTCAGGCTAGACGATCAGATTTGAACAGTCTTTGTGGACAGCAGATTTAAGGTAAGGTGCTGTGACTCCGCAGGCCAGCCCCAGGACTGCCAAAGTTCAGGCAGGGACAGTGAAGGATTCCCTACCACAAAGGTCAATGGTACAAGGCAAAAAGCACCCATTCTAGGTCTCTGGCATCTTGATGTTCCCCTCCTCTAATTTTCTTTTTTTCTTTTTTTGTTTTCTTTTATTTTGATAAAAAATAATAGCCGAACAAACAGAAATAAAAACCAAGCATGAGCAACAACATCGTTTTAGTATTCAGTTGTAGGTTTTATGCATAGCAGAAGCCGTGGTGCTCACTACAACTATAATTTATTTATCTTTTTTTAAAGAGGTAATAATTCAAGATAAGTATGAACTTTAAATTTGGCAATAAAGCTCTCAGGGTCAACATTTTCAGGGATCAAACCAACAGCTCCGTTATTAAAACCTTAAACGTCTTCCCAAAACCTACGTCACTCTTCAGGACTAGGGAAGTTGTACAAAAGTCTTTGGCAGGTACTTCTGATGAAGAAATCTAAACTGAACTGCATTGACTCTCAGCTTATAATGGGGTTGTTGTACAGAAGCTTTAAAGGCTTTTCAGAGTTAAAGCCTATTATTTTTTTCTCTCTCTTTCTCTGCCCCCAGCTCCCTCCTCAAAACTCCCCCACTGATCAATTGTCAAAGGAGACTCATGAATAATTTAACTTTTCCTTCCCCATCCATTTGGCTTAAGAAGCATCTTCACGGAAAACAACTGTATTTGAAATACAAAGTTATTTCAAGAAGGGTCTCTTGCAACACATTGCCACTTCTCAACAGTGAAACGGCAGCTATGACGCAAAACCACACTTTGCCATCTTTCTTTTTACAGTTTGAAATTAAACGTTCAACCGAACCAGTATAACTTACCTTTTTTTTTTTTAAAGCCATGTTTTAAGTGAAAAAGTCTAAGGCATACTGAGTTATAAACACTTACTTCTTCCAGTTTCTGCTTTTGCTTTCACACTGTAAGCAAATAAAATTTCCCACATAATCTTCCTGTTTGAGAAGGACTGGGAATTTCACAAGAAATCAAGCTGTAACGTTCACAAACAAACTGAATGGAATATGAAACTAACCTGAGGCTTCACTTGCCTTACTGTGAGCTAATTTGTGATTCTCCTTTCTCCCACCACTCTCCCCAAGAAGGCCGATAATTTTGGCAATTCTGCAGTTACAACCGAAACTTGAACCGCCTCGATGAAAATTCAAAACCTGATGAGTGGCAAGACCTTTAACCGGTCTCTTAAATAACCCTTAATTTGATAAGGATTTCCATCAAGAAATGCACGTGCATGCACAAGCTCCTTGTGAGCAGATCAACCTGCAGCTTCTCTACGTGCTTACAGTGCTCACAAAAACAATCGCACCGGGACCAGCTGGACCGAAGAAGCCATTTACCTGAAAAGCTGCTACAACTCCAACCGCCTTTCTAGCGTCTTCTGTTGGTCTTTGCTGGTTAAGTCCACACAAATGATCAACGGCAACGTGAGTCCCATGTCCCCATTAACAGTTCAGAGTGCCAACCTCCATGCCGGTCCTTCGGAGAGCTTGACGCACCATAGCCGACCTGGAAAAAATGAAAGGTGAGTGACAACGACCGCGGCACAAGGGAGGGACGCGACGGACAGGACCAGGTTTCTAACACTAATGACCGGTTTCCAGCAAGTCACTTTCACAGCTTGATCCAGCTCCACCTGTCTCAAAACTGCCTGCTTCTTCTCTAATGAAGGCTAGAGCCGGCTGTTCAAGTCATAACAGCTCCTACGCAAGGAGCTAAAATTAACAATTGCATTATGCACTGAAGATTACTCATTTCAATTTTAACCTTTTTTAGTGAATTCCAGCACTTTTCATTAAAAAAAAAAGCATATATACATATTTATATATAAGCTCATCTGTTTGCTTCAACAGAAATCAATGCGGGTATGAGGAGAAAAGATTAGCCTGCTTTTTAACTATGGCTTCTGCTCCAATTAAAACTTCAACAGTCAAACACTATTGAAAAAATAGGTAGGTGGGTGCTTTTAGAAAGTGACCTGCTTTACCAGGGTAGTGAATTGAGATGTTCATTTAATAAGCTGAATAAAAGTTGAAATGACCCAGAGTGGGAGGAGAAGGAAGAAATCCTATTCCCTGATCAACACCCACCAAAAAAAAAACCTTCTGAAGCATTTTGTGAGGAGGAAAAATGAGATTTCCAGGTGATGGTTTGAGAAATAAACCTATAGAAAGAGTTGCCTCAGCAATGCAATTTCAGCTGTTCATCAGGATTGTGCTTGCCAGGTGAATAGCTGATTTAACAGAAAATGATCATTTTAGGATGAGTCGGACTGATTTACAGGCCATGGCCATGTGCCTAACTGTCTTGGTACAACAGGCAGCTCTTCTCAAGACTTGCACGTGAGTCACGGTTGAAGCTGTCAGTGCAGACATACAAAACCAGCAAATAGAAAGCACATTTCATTCTGCTGGGGAGAGGCGAGGAAGCCAAGCAACAACAACGGGAGATGATTTTCTGTTTTTTTGATTTTATTAGAATCCTAGTTTCTGCAGTGCATTTTACATTGTGCACGGCTGCAATTGCTACACAGCACGTGTCAGCACACTGGAACTTGCCATGTGAAAAGAGCTGAATTTCCTGCACCAGAAGTGGAGTTTTGCCTTTCACAATATTCCAGTCCTGCTCTCTCTGGGAGCTCTGGCACACAGAGGAGACCAGCAGGCAGTTCTGTAAACTATAACTGCCATGGTGCAAATTTATAAACACAACTATTTCTTTACCTCAAACCATTTAGTAATTTGTAGAGAGTAATATAAAGGTAAGCCTTTCCACTAGGTTTTTGGTATTTCTTGCAGGATATTTTTGGAAATTCTAGCTCATTACAAACATAGGCTCACAATGGGAGTGGAAGAACACCATGGAAAACTATGGCCAAGTACTCAAGCACATGCAAAAGTATCTCATGGAGCCTATACTCAGGGAGCAAAGAGTGAATAAACCACTGACTCAAAATCGTTTCCATAACCATCTTCCATTAACTGTTTACCTCATGCTTCCAAAAGAGAAATGGGGGGAGGGGTTAGCAGAGGGAATCAACCAGAATCAATCACAAACCAAAAATCCCAAGGAAGTACAGTGCATGAAGGTTCCACCTGGTAAACAGCCATCCAAGAAACAGACGGTTGTAATCAAAACCCTCCAAAACTAACACAGACATCTGTACCAAAATCAGAACACACACAAAATTTATCTTAGAACTCTCCAGTGTGATCATTTGTTGTGAATTAACTATTCATAAGACAAACAGAGCAAAACAAAAACCAGACAGTAAACCAACCAACCAAAGGGTATCATATGCAACAAGTGAAGAGATCTGCCAAGACTTTGTCTTGTACACAGATGCTCAACATCATCTTCTCACACTCTACCCAAGACAAATTTCATTATAAAATGAGTTCCCTGTATTGCTACAATTAAGATTTCTGAAGATAACACCATTTTTCACTGGCAATGTACAAGAAGACCACAGAATCTTAAATTAAACCCATAAAGCTATCCATAAATTTCCCCAAGAAAACACAAGCAAGTGGAAAATAATCTTACAATGTACAGCTACCATCCTCAGACCCAGAACAAAAACGTCTGTTAGGATGATTTCGTAAAGAAATCCTTCATAATTATCTTCTGGGAAACAAAAAAGAAGACAAGAAGAAGTGAGACATATAGCAATCAAATCGAGCTCTTCACCTCCTCTTAATATAGATTTCCCCCTCCTTTATTAAGCAATTTACAAATGATGACTAATCATTTACATACTACAATACGTAAAATACACTTCTGGTTGTTTGGGTGGGGTTTCAGAGGGACTCAGGTTTCCATAAAATATTTCAGGGAGAGTATAAATAGCAAAAAAGGAATCAGTCAGAAAATAGCCATTAAAAGTGAGACAATTTCGTCGGAAATATGCCCCTGTTTCTCGTATGTTTCCAAGATATCTCGTTATTCAGTTATGAATGTACTTTTTACCATTGTCAGTGCTGCACTGACAGCACTGCTATGGAAAAACATACAGGATTATTCCCTTTCTTGCGCATCCACAGAAATGTCAGGGATGATTTGACTGTCAAAACCTTCAACACTGAAGTGACGCAAAAGGCTGAACAAATGCACTTCTGTTTTTGATCCTCAGGTAGAAACCACAAAGCTTGTTGCTAGGCAAAAACCACCTTCTTGATATGCAAGTGAGCAAAATTTCACAGGGTGTTGGGATCTTAGCAGTCTACAGGAGCTTGCGGCAAAATTTCAGCCCCTAATTCCTTAAAGCAACTCGAGTGTTGCACACAGCAATACAACAGAAAATACAGGGACCTACCAAGCCACTTGCAGATCCACTTTAATGGAACTATAATCTGTTTGTATAGAATTCATAAGTGCCAGCTGCTCAGCATACACTGTGGGATGGGAATGCTGAGGATTTTTTTCTTAAATGCTTTTCCTTTCAACATGATTTTCATTTTAGAAGCTGAAGGTACTACTGAGCTTGAACAACTACAGTCAGAGCTTGAAGAGAAAGGGATGGAAGAAGGCGTGGATGGTCACATACATTCATACAACACATACCACGCAAATTCCAAGAAAAGTCTGTGGGAAGGAATACAATTAACTTAATGCAAGAGCTTAAAAACTATACCCAGAAGAAGAAATGTCAAAAAAAACAGAACAGAAAAGCAAGCAATGATGTTAGAAAGCCCTATGAAATGAGTACCTGAGAGCTTACCCATCAACTGAAATTCAAGAGAGACAACTGACAAAACCCTCAGAGGCCACCATAGCTGAGCAAGTCCCTTCTGTATTATGCATGAGATGTTTCGATGGCCTCACAGGTACACATGGTGAAGCAGGCATTTCAAGATCATTATGCTCCAAACACTACCAACATCCTCTCTCAGAGAGGAGATGAGCAGGCTTTAAGACCAAGAGTGGACTCTTAATTGCAAGCAGGCAGCAGCAGGCAGGACAGAACGCTGACAGAACGAAATCCAAGGGCTTTCTCCAAACAGATCTGCCAAGTACAGAGGTAAAAGTCATTCCAAAGCCTGAATAGATCCTGCTGCTGAAAACTTGCTTATACTGGCCATATCTATTAGCCAGGATCCATCTCATCCCATCATGATCCTCTACTCTCATGAATGGTTTGCAGGTATTGACTCCATGAGCTGGAAGCAGTGCTGTCAGATTTCCACTAGGCAATATAAACCTCATCCATATGTATCAAGAGAGGATTGACTCATTATTACTAACTCACTCAGACTCCTAGAAGCCACTGGAAATGGACTCCAGCATTATCTTAAGATTATCAGTACACCCAACCCTCAATTTTGCCAGATTCTCATATCTTAAATCATAAGCTTCCTGTTATTCGACATTTAGTCAAATATTCTGGTTTCTACCATTAAGAATATCAAAGAAAATCTCAGGTTTCATAATGAAAACAGAAGTTTCAAACCTTTGGTGGCTTCAAAGAAAACATTCAGCACGTAAAATGCTGAATTTATTGTTAAAAAACAAAACAAATAAAAACCAACAACAAAACCAACAAAACACCCCAAACAACACCACCACCAAATACAAAAAAGGCAAGTAAAATAAATCCCACAGTTTTAGATCAAACAAAGCACTACTCAGTTGTCCATCTCCCAGTCCTTAGGACTAGTTCTAGCAGTTTTTAGGACTATGTGCTCCTTTTCACTGTTCCCCACATTTCCCAAAGAAATACACAAATGCACTTTGTAGCCAAGCTTGCTGCAGTGTATTAGCATAGCAGGATAATAATTCATACCAGTTCTCATATCAAAATGCTTTAGTATGAAAAAAAAAAAAACCTTAAGGCTGTGACATGCACAGAATCCTACAAATTCATTGGCTGTTACAAGACTAAATCTTAAAAAAACAGTGCAAAAAAATTTTAATTGAAGTGTTTGATGTCTTATTTCACACCTCTTCCTCCTCCTCACATTGTCCCCTCTTCATCATCACTCAAAAAACTAATAGTGTGATTGCCTACATTTTCTGCTCCTATGTGCCACAGACCTTTGCAAATAAAAGGTTATTTAGACTCATTTACTGATGGCACTTTACCAGAGACTGTCAAGCAGACACCATTTTTTCCCATGAGTTAAAAAAACATGAGCATCTGCATACAAGCAACAGCACAGAGGCCTCTGACCCAGCTTAAACAGGCCAGAAATCAACCATCAGTGGCAGTGGCGGCGGCAGCCAAATTTGGTGAAAACAGGGCAGACTGAAACACACTAAACTGGATTTTAAATCTTATACAAAAAACAGTTGTCCCTTAAAAGAGGCTATTAGATGATATGGAGCAGCCTCGCAGCTGAAACATCTACCTTTGAATGGCACTGGCCTTCATCCCATTCTGCATGTGAAACTCAGTATTTACAAATAATAGCAAGGATTCTCGAGAACAGTTTAACAACCAAATAAAAATCCCAGAAGCAAATCAACTTTGTGTGGTTTACACCTAATTCCTTTTTTTCAAAGGGATCCTCTTGGTTCTAACAGATTGCCACCAATATTTTTCCACTTTAATCCCCTGTCAGGCGACCTCATGTCAATGTCATCATCTTCAGCCAAATAATAATGATGTTCCCTCCAGTCTGTTATATTTCTGCAAAGCTAGAAGCTTTACCCAGAAAAATAAATATAGATGGCCTGTAGGGAGAGTCTGCTTTGTTTTAATACTTAAGAAAAGGCTTGAATAAAACCACACTCTTTTATCTGTCACAATGATCATTTGAAGTCTTCCAGGATCAGCATGAAAAGATATGAGACTGAGTGATCTGACTAATAAATGTCAATCACACAACTTTAGCAGGAACTGAGTAACACCCAAACTTTTAACAAGCTAATCAGATGTACAAATCAGCACTCCTGGAACGAGTTGTTTGCTTTAGAACAGCCTTCAACACCGCCTCATGAATTTCAAACACATACGCTGAATTTTCTCTCATTCCCCAACAAAACCTGACAAATTTCCCTAAAATCAATGTCATTAAATTAGCTGGTCTCCCTGTTAGGTGGTGGAAAACAGCACAACACTTGGGAGTCCAAAGAGAGAGACATGGAGGCTGCTAGCCATCCTCAGTGCACACACGTCTCCTTGAAACGCACAAAAGTCATTTTGCTTAAATCCTGTAATGAAAACAATAGCCAGCATGGGCAAATACACAATTCAAATGGAAAGAGGGACTGAAACATCTTCCCAGATAATCAAGTCTATTTCTCAGCTATCAAAGATAATTATATCACAAAGTCCTCTTTAGAGACCAATAGCTTTATTTTACAACTAGAGGATGTCTAGGGAGGATCCTTCAGTAATTTTGCTGTAAGGATGTTCAAGAATCTCACTGCTTTGCCAGTATAACTTCTCCATTACCCCACCGTACAAATCAAATACTTTGTACATTTTTCTTACTGTGCCAATAACTGCCCTGCAGTTTAATTAGCTTTCTTGATTTCACAATAGTTTTGTCTTCCTGTGGGAAATAACTGCACATCACCTCATCATTTGTTGTTAGGTTTAAAGAAGCCCATTCCTTTTAGTTGCCAGTTAAACAGGTCTGCATTATTTCCATTACTATCCACCTGCAGTCTGTATTTTTTTCAGTCGACAGTTTGCTTCATCATTTCCTCACTTCTCACCAAGACCACACTCTGGACACAGATGTTCCTGCACCCATCAATATGTAGCAGGGAATGCACCACAAAATCTAAAACCAATTTAAGGACAGTGAATAACACAAGGACATCCCAGAAGGAATACTGTCATTTCAATATGAAACTCTGATCAACAGCACCACATAAATGAACCTGGACTCCCCACAGAGGGGTCTCATCAATGCTGAGGGCAAATCAGAGCTACAGCAGAGAGCCAGTGTGGGAGCCACCATGGACTGAACTGATGAGGATACAGATACCCAGCACAAGCTCACTGAGATAATTAAAGCTGCTGGTGTGATGTCATGATACACTTCTATGTCTAATGAAATCTGGCAGAATATACTGTTTACACTAATTTTAATTTTTATAGAATATATGCATATAACTGAGTTTAATGCAGAAGTTCTTGAAACATTTCTTGCTTTTCTAAGTCAAGCCATCCTTACCCTTTTTCCTTCAAAGCCTTCTCTTTGCCATTTCTCTCAAGTAGCTACAGATTATGCTCATTTTGATTTACACACAGAACTACCAGATGACTTATTTCTTTACTCAGTTCCTCCTAAAGCTTAAGGACTTGACTAGAAAACCAAAGCACTGTGCATTTTGAGCATGTGCCTTTGAAGAATTCAGTCTAAGTAGACTGCAGGTAATAAATGAGCAGCCAGCTAAGCCATCTTTCATCATTCACTAATAACCAAACACAAAACAGTTGAGTCCAAGAGGGGAAAAAGCCCACAACATCCCTAAACAAAAGAAACAAAACAATTTTGTATACTACTAGCACAGTATTTTAAAATACATTACATTCAGGAAATAGATGGCCCATAACTTATCAGCAATTGCTTTACACTTCTTCCAACATCAGCAGGGGATGGAGGCATAAACAGACGAAAATACATCAAGAACTGACCAAGTATCACTGAGTCTCGCATGTGCTTATTCTGATTTTTTTTTCTTTCCCAATTTCTATAATGGCCCCTATATTTCATCCTGCCATTTCTTGACAAATTAGGTGCATTTTCACTAGCACTAGCTTAATTGGCAAATCCTGAAAGAAAATAATTGCTAAGAGCAAAGCAGCATTACACTGATGAAACAGACCTGAGCTTAACAACTACAATTGCCTTAGCAGATAAACACTGACTGCAAAACAGCAAAAAGCTTTCATAAAAGAATTAACAGAAAAAATACTTTACTTTCCTCTAAAAGTCTCTTTTGATTACCAGAATTAAACATAGCACCTATTCCCACTTTCCTAAGGCCATTTTCTGAAACAAAATCAGCCTGCAGCTGAAGTAATATTCTTCATTTCAGAAAAAAACCAAACAAAACCAAAAGCAATAAAGATTAAAAAACAAAATCAAAAAAGCACCACCATATGCTATGAGACATCTCCCCACATACTGTGCTGCTCAGAAAGTGCAATTATACTTTCCAAATTCAAAGACAATTCATATCAAGCTTGTTTCAATGCTGAGTAAGTTTTCTAAGCTCATATTCTAGCCAAGTCTCCTCTATCAAAATCCACAAAGGCTAGATAGATCCTTTGAGAGTTCCCAGTACCAGATGATTTTATACTTTTTAATATATAATTTTATTAGTTTTACTTTATCAACAAAGGAACATTCCCAAAATTTCTTTGACTGTGTTTATCAGAAAATATATTGGAATATAAATGCTTTGTTGATGACTTCTTTTGTGCATTAGTAGACTTAGAAGAGCAACATTGACTGAGAACAGTGTACATAGACGAAGTCTTATCAAGTACACACATTCTGCTATAAACTCCCGTCTAAAATCTTGCAAGATGCATGGACAAGATTTTCATAGTTTTCAATCAGGTCTGGAGATGGCCTGTTTTTAACTCTGACTCTCTAAAGAATGGCTGTTTTTTCATGTCAGATCCACATGCCTTTTTTCTCAGTATTGGAAGCCCTTCTGAAAAAAAAGAAAATTAAGGCAGAAGCATTATGTTTCTGCCCTAATACTACAGAGAAACTATAAACACATATAATAGATATAAATAGCTATATAAAAATATGTTTCAGGTATTAAATCTACATATTTATGTTTGAATATAGGCATATTTGTACTTCATAAAAATATATCAATCCCATTTTGTTGGCTGCAATTTTATCTGGTCTCAGGCAACGCAGTTAAGTTGAATACAACTTAATAATAAATACAACACATTACAAAAAGAAGCCTTAAGTATGCTATGGATTGTATTCAGTACTCTATGTTGCCATGGTTACAAAAGGAAATTTAAAAAAAGGTCAATTATAAGTATAAATTAGAAGTCAAAAGGCCTAATGATTGAATGCATGTTACAAAAGCCAATGAAACCATTACACATTGTAGCAGAATGCTCCAAGCACTGGAGTGCCAAATAACCCCAACGTATGCTCACTTACAGAAATAACAAACAAATCAAGCTTTCTAACTTTTGTCTCTTCCTTTGTCATGTGAAAAAGAGATTAAGACCCATCCTAAAATATGTACTGATACATTTCCTCCTTAGCAGCATCAGGACAATGTGATACACACTGCAATCAGCTGCTGAAGAAACAAAGGAGGACATTCAGTTATGAAACACCAGTCAGGTATTTCCACTGTCACCCTGAAGGCCAGCAAGAGAAAGAAATCCTCTTCAGAAAGAGTTACAGTAGTCAAGACAGAAAAGGCAGAAGCTCAGGTTCGTGGAACAGGCAATACCAGTTCACAGATTTGCAGCTTAGGCTTCTGAAAAGATCTTGCCAGAAACCCTGTGGTTTCAACATTATGTTTGCCTTCTCCAGTGGGTAATTCCAGGCTCTCTGTGATACCGGGAACAAAAGAAAAGGCAGAAAAAGTGTTTCAGTGTCTGATTGTGTTTTTCAGGAAAGAACTTATGATATATTTATGAGAGAGATAAGCAGTTTTGTTAAAAGCATAATTGGCCACTCCACATAAACTCAGGCAGAAAGCTTCATGACACATGAACTAATAAAAGAGCAATGAATACACAGACGAAATCAAATATTTAAGCCAATGTCTCCAAGGAATATGTTCTATTAAATTTCAACTAGGAAAAAAAATATTTAATCCAAAAGGACATTCAAAAAACAATCAGAAAAACAGTGAGCTTTTCCAGTACTTTAAATCTTGTTATACAGATTGAAGTCTTCAGAAGTTCAAATATGATTTTAAAAAAAACCTCCTATAATATCAAAAATTGTGTTTACCTGTGGTGAAACAATCTGTCTTACTTGGCACTAGAAACCACTAACTACATCAATGTTCTAAAAATACTGAGATTTAAATTACAGGAGAGAGGTGTGGGACCAAAACCCTACAGCCTGCAATACATTTGATTTCCACTGCAGAATGGCCATATCATCACATTTTTTTTCATTGCTGTGCTCAGTAACAGGGAAAACAAAAATATGATTATCAAGCACAACAGCAAAATCGCAGAGAATAAATTGCATGAAATTTCAAGGAGAAAAATGTAGGTGGTAGGAATTTACTATGATATATATTAGAGACAGCCCTATGCTAAAAATTCTTTAAAGTAAGGATGTATTTCCAAGCTTGAGTTCCAGTCTGGTCCTCAAATGAGACTGTTAAATGGGACTTTCATTTAAAAGGTTTTTGAAAAAAAAAAGGACATCCATAATAATTGAAGAAGGTATCTCTAAGATTTCAGAATTTAATGAGTACTTTGGAACTTCAGTTGCCCTAAATTATTTAGCTAAAATTTCATTTTGGCTGCTTATGTATATTTTAGTGGCATTCAACTACATAATCCAGTGACTCTTCTTTTTCTCCCTCTAACCATTTTATGAAATTCACCTGTGAATTAAGGTTTTTTTTCACCTATGAACCCCAATTTAGAGTCTAGACTGACCCTGCCCTTCCAAGAACTGAAACCATACTGTTGTGTAAAACACAAAATCTGTTTGGTTAATTAGTTCTTCATATGTAACGCTATGTTATTTGAACCTCAGGATTTATTTTGATACCTTCAAGATTTTCAAAAGCTGATGAAACATGACAACTAGGAGAAAGGGCAAGTCAATAACCACTTTTGTCCCTGTAAACCCAGTTTTCAGAACTGTGATCCTTCTTGCAAATCACCCTTCTGAAAGAAAAAAAAAGGCCTTATCCTTTGCATCCTTTACTGTAACGTGTCAAAGTGCAATGGCAAGAATTTATGCATTTTTCTTCTGATGCTAAAATTTATGTGCCTGAGAACTTTACACAAAATACAAGTAATTGACTGTGTGCCTTTAATTTATGACACACTCTACAGCAAAACACATCTCCTGATCAAATACTGATTAAAAATCTTTACCTGCTGTACAATTTGAGACACTGAGAAGAGGCAAAGAGAATTGCAGTTTCATACAGAAGAACAAAGCAAATAAACTATTCCACAAACAGTGCTGTAAGTGCCACAACATCTCAAAATCACAAAATTTTGACATCCAGTTTCTATTACTTTAAATAAGTAAGTAAAAGATCAAATACACCCTCCCCTTCCACCCCCAGCCCAAACCCCTAGTAAATATGCTCTGTTGCAAAATGGGGTTAAAGCACCCAGGGACTTGTTACGTTTAAGTGTTGACTATAAGCAAGCTCACCAATATTCCAAATTTTAGCAGATACCATCAGAAGCAAGTGTAAATAACCACACACCAGCAACTCTGCTAAAGATTCATTGAACTTTCAGTAATGCATGACTTTAAAAAATATCCATACGATTGAGTGAAAACTTTCACTCCATTATGGAAATGAAAAAATCCCAGTCTAAAATCTCAAAACATTTACCATAAGAAATATCTCTTTGTGACTAAATCACTAATCACCTGACAGTATAAGTTATGGCATATTGTAAAAAAACTTGAGAGGACCTGAAAACTAATTTTACAAGAAAATATATTTGACGTTAACTTCAGCTGTTAGGTATTTTAGCTATTTTCCAAAATAATCCAATTAAAATAGTTGTATCTGAGCAGCCTTCTCTCTCTTCTCCTTAAAACTTCATACTTCAACTGTCAGCTGATTCTTTGCATGCTGATCAGAATTAACTGGGCTGAAGGTTTTTCCTTTTGCTATTGCCTAGGCTTCTATGCTGCACAGGTGATTTTTCACTGCTCTTACAGGTGGGCATTAGCTTTTATACCCATGTACTATATACATGTAATCTGACCAGTTTCATTTTCTTCCCCTAGAAATCCAACTGAAAATTAATGAAACTGTTGAATATCTTAAAAATAAATTATCTAGCACTAAGTTCAGTTCTGGAATTTACTTTTAACTAGCTCCATAGCAGTCTCCAGTTGGAGAGCTTGTGGGCACACTATAGGTTGTCTTCTAAAAAGCAAAGTAATGTCTTCAGAAAATATCCATTTTTTAGAAGGGACCAAGCACAGGTCCATCAGCATCTTCTGCAACTGCACCATGCAGTCCAATATGTTAAAGGCTCAACAGCACCCAAAAGCTTTGATTCAAGTTGAGAATTGTGCCACAAAATTGTGCCTGATCCTCAGAAGCTCCTGCATGTATGGAGACCTGAACCAACCTCAAGCCTGTGATCTCATTGTTACATTTAGGGATAACTTCTTGCATCATTGAAAAATGAAATGGATAAACCCCCAAGGAACAGTAACATGTCTCTCTTCTTTCTACTCTCTTCTGAATCTTAGTTCTCCTAAAAGAGTTTCTGAGACCAACAGCATGATGGAAAACAAATGAACAAGTCAGCACCTCCACGCTAGTACAGCAGGACCATAAAAATAGTTGGGGTAAAAGTAAACCCCATCTAAACAAGGAGTCTTGAAGCTGGGCTGGCAGAGCTGCTCATACAGTACACCTTCCAACACCAATTCGAGATTGTCAGTAGCTGCAAAGATAACACCTGTGAAGCCACATAAAGCTGTAACTGCTTTTAAAGCCTTTCAGATAGCACTGTGCTTTTAAAGTCTAATTTGCCATTTTAGCTAGAATTAACAAGTTAAATAGACTGCATCCTGTTTGATGAGGGAAATACTTTTCAAAGTGTGATTACTCAGAATCCTCTACATTTTACAGGAGCTGCTTGGAGCTACCATAATACAAGAAGCAAATCCACCAAAATGAGACAAGAATGTTTAGGGAGAAAGCCAAATCTTGATTAAAATGTAAAATAGCTATCAAGATTCTGTCAATTAGAATACAGAATAAAGAATTACAACAAAGACACTTAAACATTCATAAACCTCCAAGGACAGCTGGACATCAAAATATCACAGACCCTCACAAAAATCTCAGTTTCTTAGCATAATAGGATAAAACCAAACAGAATTTCTGCACTTGAACTCCAACTACGGCAAGTTAAACAAAGTCACTGTAAATACAATACTCTGCTGTTGATTATAAACGATCCTGCTGCTCCATACAAACTCCTCTTGATTGAAATGGGAGTCATAAGAGAAGGAGGAGGATGGTAGAAAACCTGAAGAATGACAGTAATATTGACACTGAAAATGAAGCTATCTTCTTGAACTAAACAGAAATAATCAGACTCTCACATGGCCGGTCTCAGATCAATCTTCCTGGTGCTGCAAGTTACAAATGAAGCCTTCATTGTCTGACAGCTAGAACATAAAACATTGGAACCAAACCAAAGAGATATGAGACTGAAAGCAGACTAAAAGGACAGGACCACAGCTCAGGAGTTCCAACAGTGGAACAGTGAACAGAGCAAGACTTGCTGTGCTGCCACAGCAGCTTGCAGAGGTTAGCTTCAGCAACCACTGTGAGTTCACTTCTGCTCAGGTCAGGGTTTTAGTAACATTCCTGCTATCTACATGGTGCAGCCTTGCACAGGAACTGTACAGCAGCACAAAAACCAAAGGCTTGCTAGACTGCAAAATGGTATGACACTTAGAAGTCAGAAGAATACAAATGTAATTTAAGTATCCCTTTAGTTGTCTGTAAGCCAAGGAAGTAATATTTCAACCTGTTTTTCTAAAACATTTATCCAAGATCATTTAAAAGAATGTACTGAGATGCAATGTGGCTGTAATGGAGCTCACTGTTTAGCCTTCTCATTTCACTGCATAAATTACAGTAATTTATTTCTTCTTGTAACAGTTTTCATTAAGTAAAGGAGATGCTATGCATTTTTCACAGGGATATCAGGATGGCATTCATGACCTGATTTTTAACACCAGTGGGCACAGAAAAAAAATCATGCAAAACGAAAAAAATACATTAATGTTACATTTCAAAAATATTTAAAAAAATGACAGAAGTCAAGATTTTCAGTGATGGCTCCCAGAACATACATAATGTGTCATAAGAAATATTCTGTATTGCTATATTCTATGTTTTATGCAATTTAGCCTAGTTATTATGGTTGTGGGAACCATAAGCAGCCATGCTGGCAATTTCATTCTCAACTGCAATGTTGCACTAATGGAGTTTTGGTACTTAATTTCCCTGTTAGTTTAAAAAATTAAGGAGGAAAAGAAAGGGGGCAAAAGATACAAGGAAATAGCACAAGAAAAAGGAGGAAGACTATTGTCATTTCTTTGTGTTCTAATTATGTAAGTCTGTGGTGAATTTGGTATCTAAAATGGGCTGAGAGAACGGAGTATTAGGAAAACCAGAGCTTACACTGATTCTCTTTTAACACACCACACAGGCAAATCTGTTATCTCTGGAATGTATTGCCCTGCTATGGGCAGTAACACCAACACCATTAGATCCCCCTTTCTGTGTCCCCAGTCATGAATGGAGCCAGCCAAGAAAAGGCCTGTTTCTCTTGGACAACTGAAAGACCTCACATTTTCCATTAACAGTAGCCAGATCTTCTCTAGTCAAGAGGAAATCCTTCAGTCTGTAACAGTATGATCACCCCCCCAAAAAAAACCTAAGTGACAATGGGGTCTGAAGATGGGCAAGTCCTGTGCACAGCCAGGAGATGGGCTCAATGATCCTTGCAGGTCCCTTCTAATCAGATTATTCTGTGATTCTGTGAAATTCAATACAAAGGGAAGCAATGCCCCCTCTTACTTTATCTCCAGGAGAGATACAAGAGGTCTATGGCCTAACCTACCTTCCTAAAACATACAAAATCACATTATCTTGTAATTCTTACAACATTTGCTGCTGTGTGTTATTTTTTCAGTTTGCATATTTATCACTTTCCCATTCCCATTTCATCTTCTCAATATAGATGAAATCTGAGACTACACAACAGGTAAACCAGTAGCACTAGACCAAATCTTTAAGCACTACTACAACTCTGAATACTAATCATTGTAACTTCTACCTTTGGAGATCATTTCCATAAAAAAAAGCAAGCAAAACCACCAAACCCACCTTCCCCCCACAATTCTTGTTCAAAGAGCTTTGAATTTACATCTTTAATTTTATCCCCCAAACCTGAGTTTCCCACCCATATAGAGACAGAGCAACTAATAAAGAGCAAAAAATTCTTGACACTGGACAAATCTTTCTTTGCCTGTTTCCTCCTGTAAAAGTATCCAAACACACTAAAGCCAGAAGAGGATAAAAAAATCCCTGGTTTTCTTTTAGAAGTGTATTTGAAGAACAAGGAATAGAGAGGGAGTTCATTGTTCTTTCTTTTTTTTCTCCCCTTAATCTGGCTTTTTTCAATCCTTATCTAAACCATTACCATCTTAAAGTCAGACAAATTTTAGCCTGCTTCTAGTCTGATGGGATATACAGGAATAAAAAAATCTGAGGTTGTTTACATTTGTATATGACTGTAGCCAAAAACAGGTGTAAAGGCTGCCAACTGTAATTGCTCTCATATTACCTTATATCTAATGTTGATTTTTTTGTTACTGAACCAAAGGTTAGAATTTGAAAGATTAATGGTCTCCTAAACGGTATTATCTGATAGAACTGCCCAAATTTCAACTGCTAGGTTCAACAAAGGGTCTTTCTTGTTTCTTGGAAATCTCCATTCTAGGAAACAGTAAGACCTCACAAAATCAAAATACCAAGGCACTGACAGAACAGCAAAATACTGAGCTAGACAAGCAGCCTCCAGCATTCACACTGGTGGCTTGACAACTCAGAATGGAACAATGGGGCAGGACTTGTTGGGAGTGCCAGCTGAGTGAAACCTGCTCCAGTCATCCTACTCTACCAAAAAACATACTTCCTTTGACTAATAAAATTTCTACTTCTAGAAAAAAAACATGTCCCAAAATATTTCTACCCAACTACAAATACTTGTAGAATCAAGCTTCATTCACTGCAAGAGCCTTGTCACCAATTCCATAATATCAAAGAAAGAATATAAGACCATGATGGATCTTTTCAACAATGGCTTTAAAACCAACAGTGAAAGAGAAGCCCAACACTTGTAAATATTCTGTCTGGCTGTGTGCAGTTCTGCTCTACATTCCTTCAAGTTGTTGAGAGCAGAAGGTCACAATGAAAATTTCCATATGTTATCAGGACTTGTCTGATTCTTGGCTATTTTGTCTACCCAAAAAATCTTTATTCTCTCATGTTCTGGCTACAATCAGCATGACAAGAATATTACTGTTTTGAAGGCTCTGGCATATAGATATTTTAATACTTAGGACAGCCTCAGAAATGAAGTGTATTGACATCCCAGTACATTGCACATGCATAAACAGAACACATTAGTTTGCTATTTACATGGCTGCCTAAAAAAATGATACAGAGAACTAAGAGTATTGGCAAGAATACTGGGCAGTATTAAAAATACAAACTAGGAAAGAAAACACAAAGTAAAACAAGCATTTGAAAGGTATTCTTAATCCTTTAACTTTCTGAAAATCAATGAACTATGTTTAGGTTTATCAGCATCATTAACAACGGTATCCATATCCTAATAACCATATCAAGCTGCAGGCATGCATTCAGTGGGAAATGCTTTCTCACTCCCTGTTAGGAAGAATGTGACTTACCTTCTTGAAACAAGAAAACCCTGATGATACAAAGGCATGTCTCCTGTGCTCTGTTTGGCTCCATGAATGTGGATCTCTGCCTCTATTTCTCAATTTGCCTCCCACCTATGTCTGTTCAATATAAAGGACTCTTTTTTCACTGTCGGATCTTGGAGTAAACTGTAAGCACAACTCATGGATATTTCATAAGGGAGGCTAGAATTTTAAAACAATTTGTAACACTTGTTTTCCTCTCCAAGAGGCTTTTCAGCATAAAAAAACTTTTGAAGCATGAAGTCAAAGAGCAGGGATAATTAAGAGAGTTGGTTCCCCAGTTTTTGGAGAGTACCACCACTAGCATCCTAACAACTGACAGGCTAATCCCTGGAAAATGACAATACACTTGGCTGTCCAAGCATTGTTCACAGAGCACTGCAAAATAACTTGCATGCCACTGGTAAAGAACAAGCTGCTAGAAGACCTCCTCTAGAGGATATTCTTTCCCTTCCATTCATTATCAACATGCCTCACTATTATACTCTGAGCTGTAAAAAAGATACCCTAAGTGGTTAACTTCTGGATAGCCCCTTTTTGGGGGATTGCCAAGAGTTCACATGCAATAGGAGAAACCTGTTTCAATTTCAGTGGAAGTGCTTTCCTCGGTATGTGAGCATTTAGTATCTTGTAAGAATTGATCCAAGTATCAGACTGCACTGACTCCTTGCCACAGTAGAATTAAGAGTATTCCAGCTGAGGCTGTGATTGGCAAAGCTATTGATGCAACCCTCCCATCCTCAGTCCTGTGTGGTTGCAGTTTGTAATTCTACCCGTGTATTACACACGTTGTACTAGGAGCCTCGAGATCACCTTACCTCCTTCTATTCTGAAAATACTCTGCCTTCTTCCACTGAAATCAAAGCTCTTCTCATTTAAATACAAACACTGAAGATTATGCATGAGTGACCTGATAAAACTAACCAAAATAGGACAAAGTATTTTAACAACTTTTTTGAATTCTCTCGAAATAAAAACGTTTGCATAATTCTCCTTTACATCCACTTCAGTTTTTAAAATCCTTTATGAAAAAGCTTGTTGACTTTATATGGTAAATAGTTGTGTTAGTCCAAGCATGTGAACCAGTAAAAGAATAAATTTCATATACTTAGCTGGAATCTCTGGCAATTCACAACAGGGAGAAAAAAAAAGAAGAAAGAAAAAGGAAAGAGAAAAGAATTACATAGTAATACAGACCTTGAGGTCTGAAGGGATAATTTAAGTACATTAAATTTATTTTTGTTTCAAGAGACACAACATAAAACTTCTTTCAATGGTCTTTAGTTCTTCAGCCAAGCACTTCTCTGAGCATGTTCCAAACTCAAAATTACCTCCCAGGAGAGTATCTCAGGTTGGAACTTTCTTTCACTGTTTCTGGGTTTGCTCCTATATTATAGATTATGGGTTCCAGATGTGAACTAGGGACAGTAAAAAAACCTTACAACCACCACATTTTTGTTTTCTTGGTCCTTTAGGAGATTATATAGGAACTGAAGGGAGTCAGTTTTTCATCTATACACGGTCTCTTGGGGAAGCATGATCACAAACGTACCATAAAACTTAGAGATCTCTTTCTCTCCCAAAATGTGGACACTTCTAACTGCACCAGCTTTGTGAAATCACCGAATGTTTACTTGACAATTTGGAGCCTTCGACTATCTTTAGAAAACAAAGAAACAAACCTGATGGGGCCCTTCTTTTTAAATGAAAAATGGTATTTCAACACTCATTTTTGGGGGATTTTTTTTTTTTTTTTGCTAAACACCAATATTACATTTGTGTAACTGGTGCACATACATATTTTTTAAGAAAGAGAAATGTTATTAGATTACTTGGTTAAATTTATCCTAATCATTTTTATGGTTTCCTTCTCTATTCACTATATTTTACTACTCATGACCACAGAGAAGGCAAAAATTTAACTGCAGGAACATACAGCTAAGCTAACTTGTGTAAACATACTTGTGTATCCATACAAGAAATCCGGGCATGGATAAAACAAGGTAAAACAACATTTATTTTTGCTTAGACTACAGTTACATCTATTTTCACATGGTTTTGTGGAAGCTAAGGTGAGCTGAGTATCATCCTTCTGGGGCAAATGGGTAGTGACATCCTCTAAGCACTGACAAGCACATGTAATCCAACACTTAAACATTCACAAATGTTTTAACAGATCAGAACAAATTTATTTTGCAGCATGAAGCCCCAAACAAACACTTATGCTGACTGGTAGTGACACACATGGAAGACTGTTTATGCTTCTGACACGCTCTGTGTATAAACTTACTGAATGCACATGTACTTTCAATTGCTCAGACAACAGATACACATTCTTGTCAATCAGAAATCCAACACAACTGTCTGTAGCTCAATCTGTACCTCACCACAGCAGGAAAAGACTGTCTTTCAGCTCTTCTGGATGATGTAATAGGTTTTATCAGGAATTCCTCCCTCTCAAAGAGCAAATTAATGCTAAACACATTAACGTTTTACTGCTGCCACAGGCTTATTTTATTAACAAATGTACCTTTCAAATTTATCCCTCTAGCCAATCTGTTTTTTCTAAATTCAAATTGCATTACATATTTTTTAACAACATAGGAAACTACTAAAGATGCGAACAAAGAACTCCGTATAACCAGAAAGCTGCTCTTATGCAGACAGGGAAGACAGAGCAGGGATAGGGCTCTTCTGGGGTTCACAAAGGTATGAGAAATGGGTAACCTCATGATATCAAAAGTATCAGAAAATTCAAAGAGACTCAGGAACAGAGAAACCGGGCATTACTGAAAACAAGAAAGAGAAAGACTGGCTGGGGCTAGCTGCAGCTAGAAGAAACCATAAAGTTTCCAGTAGTATGAGAAAATTTGGAGATCAGAGAAACACAATGCTCCAGGGCAAGTGGAAAAGAAAAAGAACTGTTTTAAATTAAACCCTTCTTTTATGCTGAGCACAAAATTGGAAAAATAATTAACACACTTGTCCCAGCCATTCATCCGTGGCTGGTATCTCCTTGGATAGGCAGGGAAACGGAATGCAAACTGGCACAAAGGAAGGTACCTGTTGTACAGGTACTCAAAATGAACCTAGAGCAGCACTGAGAAAGACTGTAAAAAAGCCTGAAACTTAAGGCATGGAGCAGTTATAGAAAAACTAGTTACAGCAGTTAGAGAAAATCTTTTCGTCAGGAGAAAGCAAATTTAAATTTCTATCCAAAAGCCACTGATTTAAGCAAAAGCTACGTGTACAAGTCAGTGACATGAAAAACTGGTTGTCTCAGTCACAAACTTCAGTGATGTCCAGGCAACATCCAAGAGTGAAACTGCGATGCCATAGTGGAAGCCAGTGGAAAGTTTAAGGGCAAAAGCCAGGACCTCTCACATACAACATAGCCCAGCAAACCAGACAACACCTGCTTTTAGGTCACTTCTGTACCAGCCTCCTGGAACACCCTGTCAAGGGAAAAATAATAGCTTCTAATGCAAAGTAATAGTCTTAAAATAAAAGTTACAAAGTCCACACACAGATGCAGAAGGCAATTAAATTCTTATACATGCCTACACAATCATTACAAATATGCATTTTCATGATATTCTGAAAAAGCTGTTGTGAAAAATATTTACATTCCAAAAATAAAACAGATAAATAAAGAGTCCAATTTCAATACTGATTATTTTAGAATCACAGCTGTATCAGAAGAGCTAGTGGGTTTTAAAGATTGAATGGAACTTAGCATAGGGGAATATAAATTATTACTGCTTACTAAAAGGGGATGACTTTTTATACATTCTATAAAAAATCAAAATAAAGGCACCAGAGGGGGAGTCACATGCCTAGAACAAAACAGGTCATGTCTACTTCGTAACTTTTTCAAAAACTTCCCCCTCAAAATGTTTTGTCTATTGAACTTTCACCTGCAAAATAAAAACTGCCTACATAAGTGACAGCTGTCTGCTGTCACTTCAATCTGGTGGGTATGGATGTGTTCTAATTACTTGTACTTATCATCAGGTTCAAACAATGGTGGCTATTGTTTTTTCATTTTAAATCTATCCTGGCTAGAGCTAACCTTGAACATATGCTATATATAAGCACATATTTCAAGATTTGAAATATAAAATAAACCAGCTGAAAGAAATCTAATAATTCTTTCAAGCACTGAAACTCCTAAATTTTCACATGGTTGAAACTTTATTTTCCAAATTATACTTATTTGAACCTGTTTGAATTCTTCACCATTATCACCTGCTGAAAACAGAAACATGCTATCACATTATTCGTCTGGAAAAGAACCAATAAGTCAAGTCTGTCACACCCAATGGTGAGAGCAGAGAGTAACTGCAGCCAAAAACAAGTGAGGGTCTTCAAATTCTCTGCAGATTGCAGGACTGAACACAAACAACTGTGACTGAGCTAACTTGTGAAGGTATCATAACTTGATTGTATATGCCAATATAAGCCCAACAGAGGCAGAGTGAATATTCCTGTTGTGCCTCTTTATAATAAAAGGCTCTAAAATGCCATCATCTCTAATTAATGGGAGAGAAAAACAACGTTGCAGTACAACATTGCAAGTACAAAAAGTGAGTATTTCCTTCCAGGTGAGGACACTGAGGAGTACAGAGGTTAAATAAGCAATGAAGTTGGTCAAAACAAGAGCTAGATGGGTAACCAGCATCCCCTTTCCCAGATACACGGCCACCATTCTCCAGCACCTTCCATTCTCCAGTGCCCCCTATGTAACAGACACCTCTGTGGCAGGCAGTGAATGCTTGTGCATGAGAACGAGCCACTAAAAAACCTGAAGGATATTTTAAAAAATAGTTTTGCCTACATACATAGAGATGCAGAGCACATAATAAGAAATCTTGAGCATCAGCATTTTTAACAAGAGTAATAACAACCAGGAAAAGCTTTCTCTGCTTCTTTCTTACGACCTCCTGAAGCATATTAGAATTAACTGCAGCCTCTAGATGAAATTGTTTCAGAAACTGCTACTACAAGATACTAGGTAGGAAAGTAAAAGAGCAAGACAAATTCTTTTATTTATGCAAAACTCTGTCTACAGGATCCATTTTGTTATAAATCTAACTAGAGTGAAACAGCACTTACAAGCCATTTATAATAATGGCTCAGATTCACCACCTCCTAAGAGAAATGAACTCAGAAGTAAGCAGCAGGCAAGCCTGCATCATAAAATTGATTCTAAAGATGGGGAAAAACAGGTAACCACATCAGCATCTAAATAGTAAAGTGATGGCATTTTAGTTATTTATAATAAATGTAGTACTGAAAGTGGACTGCTATTTTTCACATTTCTTTTACTAGCCTGATGAGCAGTGGCTACACTCCTCAAACCATCTCTTCATGTCTCACAAGGAGAAGCATTTCTCTGGGGTGTCCTGAGGCTCACCCCACTGCAGGGTTATGGGGTATCAATGCAAGCTGAAGACAATGAGGAAGGGCAAGCAGCTCCATTCCATTTCAAGTCTGCTTTCGTTACCCAACCTAGAATTCGCTCCCAGTGCTTTCCAAAGCTTTGCTGGGACTATTCATTTATACCATGGGGTCTATCTTCACTGCCTACCACATTATATACAGCTGCCAGCATACTGCACAGACATATTTTGAGGCTCCGCAGTTAAATGTTGGACAGCTTCGTTTTCATCGAGCAGTGCAAATGATGATAAAAGTGTATCTTTTGTTTAAAAGCGGTTCCTTTCGTATTGTTTTCTTCCTCTATTCACTCCCCAAATTAATCTTTCTTACAAAGCTTCACAGTGATCAGACTGAAAGATGGCCAGCAGCCTATTCTCCTTCCAGAGGGACATCCATGCTTTTTAAAGCTGAATGGGAGGAAGGGCAATTCAATGCTGGATTGCTGGACTAAGTTTGGAAGAAAACCAAAAAAAAAAAAAAAAAAAACCAAAAAAAAAAAAAAAAAAAAAAAAAAAAAAAAAAAAAAAAAACAAAACCACACCAAAAATACAACCCTTGAACAATGGGAATTTTCATTGTTCTCATATCTTTCTCCAACTTACTGTCTCATGGCGAACAACTCTCCTCTTGGAAAAGCTTCATGGTATTCACTCACTACACCCCCATTAATCTGCTTTTCCTATTGGAAAATGTATTTTTGGGGAAAGCTGCTGTTTTTTGGTGAAGACATTAGTATGCCATGCAACTTGTCAAGTTATACTACCTGTAGCACTTGAATTTGTAGCTATTCCCTGTATCAGGAAGATCCCTTTTAAAGACATAAAGATTATCAAAAGCCTTCACTGAAAAAGAATAACCCTAAATTATCCAAATAACTACAGACAAGCATTTGGAAGTAACGAAAATCTGTCCCTTCCTGAAACAAAACCCAACAAAACCCCACCAAACATGCCATATTACCACTAAATACTTCAAGAGGCAGCAGCCCTGTTTTTCCACTTGGGACTCAGTGAACACATCCTCTCTTGGCTGACTAGTGAGCCAGTTTATAAAAGGGTCTCCTTTTGCTTCTTGAAATAAACAGGCATTTTATGACCATCATACCCAGCACCTACAGCCCATGCAGGGCTGAGAAGAACAGGTCTCCAGTGGCCCATGACCACTCCCAGCCATTTCCACATGCACAGACTTCACAGCCAGGCATCAGCAGTAGCCCAGCATCATCCTCCTCCTTCTTAAACTTGAAATCTTACTTGTTGGGTTTTCCCATTTCTTGCTTTAAAGAAATGCTAGCAAAAAAAAAAAGTTTTCAACAATGAAGTTCTGCTTCACTGACACTACTGAGCACAAGAGTAGGGGTGATTAAGACTGCATGTTGCATCTACAGTCATTCTACTGGGCTGAAGAACGTAAACTTTTAACAAAATTAACATTACTTTTATAGCAACTTCCACTACCATATATCAGAAGTTCGTTTGTTTTAATGTCTGAATTGAAGATGAAAACAAGTGTTATGCCTCTCTGTCTTCCAAATGCAATCCTGCTGGAAAGGCAGTTGAGCAGCAGACTGATAATGTAGTCACATTTGGGGAAAATTCAAACTGTTTGCTCAGAAATACAAATGCTAGATCTTGAACTTATAAGTCCACAAAATATGTGGATGCAGATTTTAGAAGGATCTTCTGCCTTAGCAGCTTCCTGCTACAGAAACAGGATCCTGCTGCATATTTGTCTGAGTTGCAGCAATAGGGTTATATGGGCTAATATTTTCATGCCTTTATTTACAAGCATTAGGATTAGAGAATCAAGTCAATAAAAACGAGAGTCAGTCAACTTAAACTTAGGCTATGGGGAAAAAAAAAGTCCCTCTCACTGCATTCCAAGTCTACGGTACTACAGGCATTTGCACTCGTGCTTTTAAAAATCACAAATCATCTCCTTGGCAAACAATTGAATTCAAGAATTAAATTACCTCTCAAGGACATTGAGAAAAGCATAGGCACCACTATTTGTGGAATAAACAGCTTGTTAACATGACATCGCTCTAGAAAATGGAATGACCCCACACAACAGAATTTTGTGTTTAAATGAGAAGAGATCTTGTCAATTCATGCGACTTGAGAGATAACTGGGTTGACTGTCCACCATTCTGGAAATCAACCCATCAAAAGAAACAAAAAATCAGTTCATAACTACTATACATCATCTGTTCAGACTGCTGCCATCATTTCTTTATTAGGTTTCATTTCAGAATGTTACTTTCATAATAAACTGACAGGAGTACAGTGAGCAATTAGTGAACTAGGCACTAATGGCAATCAGATTACTGAAAAACAAATAACTGAATTAAATCCATAATTGGCAGCTGAATACAGGCAATTCTGCTATATCTCAGTAGCAAGAAAAAAAATACAGGAGAAAATAAACTTCAGCTTTCCAATGTTGGCAGCAAACCATGTTCCAAACACAACAGTGAGAAACTTTAGCCAACAGTTTCCTTGCTTCTGTCTTTAGAAGAAGCTACTATACATGCATTTCACAAAAATGGTCCTCAAATGTGGACAGTTAGTTGCCTCAGTTGGTAACAATCTTTACAGTCAATCAGTTTCCTCCAGGATCTGTGGCCATTCCATCATAATAATCAGAGGTACAAGAATATATGACCTTCAGCTTTTGGTGCAGTTCCCAAGCTTATTTACAGGTGTACAGATATTAAATACAAAATAATTCTCCATATGTAAGAACTCCAGTCATTTTCCCGTTTTTTTCATTGTACAACCCAGTAACACAGTAAACTGCACCCAGCATAATATTTCTGATGCCATGGTGCTCACAACATAGACAGAAGTCCATCTGAAAGGTCAGAGAGCCAACACAGTCTGACAACAAAAACACTGTCAAAGGTATTTAGTCTGGGTCATTTCCATTACACTTTATTTTCTAGGCAACAGACAAAAATTTATTGAAAATACTACTAATCCCAGAAAACCAAAATAATCTAAATAAAGAGATGGAGAGTACAGGACACAACATTTTCCAGGAATATGAAACACACACACAATTCTATGGAGTTTACTGAATTTGCATGGAGGCCCCAAAGGGACCCAGATACACCAACAGGAGCTCCATACATGAAGTTCAAAAGCAAAGGATCTTCTGGCCTTCACCACAAAACCTTTTCTTTCACAAATGCAATCAGACCTGTTGGCACTCTGTCCTTAAGAGATGCCAGAACAAAGTTCAAGAGATCCAGGAACTGGCATACTCTGAATAATGATAATACGCTTTACATAACAAGTTTATTATGAACTAAAGGTCCAAAAATCTACCAATAAAGGCTGTTTAAAAAACTGCAGTACAATAGGACTACTAAATCAAATTTTGACTCTTGCAAACAGGGGCAAGTAACTGACATAGAAAAAGGCAAGAAAAAAAAAACACAACTGGAAAATGTGAGCAAACGATGAAAACCCATGAAAAGCAAGAAGGGTCAGTGTAACAAAGTGAAGTTCGCATAAGGGGCACTACTTAGAAAAAAGCAAAGGCTCAGTATGAAGAATGGCCAGAGAATATATGGAGCAGAATAGAGACAACTGATGAAAAGTGTTGAAACAGCCAAAAAAAGAGGCAGAGACATCTATGTCAGTGACTGCTTGAAATTCATGTATCAAAAAGCAGAACAAGAAAAGAATTTATATTTGGACTGTGGTGAATTCCTTCAATATTTATCTTCCTGCACTTTCAGCAAGCTTCAAATCAGGGCTATGGACTGATTTTTAGGAAAATACCTTGTTTATGTTACACCTAGGGACGTAGTAAGTCTCCTAACTTCAGTATGCTTTACTTCACACACTCAGCTTTGACAAAAGAGCAGAACATTAGCTTCTCTCCATATTTTTTTATTTTCTCTGCTGAAGTGGCAAAGCTACTTGAAATTATTTTCATTTTTCCAATTTTATAATACAATAGTACATCAAGTTACTGGTCCCAAAATAAACCATCTTAGGTCAAGAATGGAGCCCCTGAACTCTTCTTATTAAAATCATCCGTCTGGCAGTGAAGAGATGTTAAAATTTCTTGTACATGCAGCTGATGTTCTAAAGACCACTGGTATGTTACATCATATGCCAACCTCATTCAAACTACTGAGTATGGGTAATGAACGACAGATTCCAGGAGAATATTCAACTATGCACCATAAATACGTGGGTCACTTACGCTCCTCTTTTGTTATGAGCTCTGTCAATGCAAACATAGCAAACACACTCCCATTCCATAGAATTTTCTCATAACGTACCTCTAAATTACTCAGTTTCTTATCATTTTATAGGGAAGCCAAAGACTCAGGGCTTACTGGAGTTGCTCTCAAAGTCCTGAAATAATTAGATCTGATTTCATTTTTCCACATAAATTGTGCTGTTTAATCAATAAAAGTTTTGTTAAGAAGTGCCGCTATCTTACCGTCACATTTTCTGACATGCTCTTCTATCAATGCAGTTTTATTACAGATGGGTTTGATGTGCCTGAAAACATTAATAAAGATGCGACACAAGTGTATGTTCTCAAACAAACACAAACAGGAATGGGTGCCAAAAGAATCTACATTTCGGCACACGCTGCCTGGACATTGAGAACAACTACAGCACAGAAAATAGTTCGCAGCAGTTCTTTGAGTACACAGCTCTCTAAGAAATTATTTGTAGAGGAAAAATTGTAATTAGCCTTTGTGAGTATGAATTATGTTCTCTGGTCTACTTCCTGAAAAAAAAAATCCAAAGAAAAAACCCTGAGGAGTAACAAACACATCAAAGAAATATGTGGGCTTTAAAAGAGGTAGGTGCCTGCCGCATCTTCCTCCCGCACTGCGGAAACCATCACGACAAAAGTACGAGTGGACGGGGGTCTGTGGAACCACAGCCCCACGACCAAGCCTACAGGGTTACTGGCAGCAGAACCACAGGCAGGTAAAACGCTGCATCAAGATCTGTGTCTCAATTTGCTCTTTCCTACCCAATCCTTCCCCATGAATAAAAAGCCCTTTATGGAAGGGTGGGGATTTTTGTATTCACAGAGCACATTAGACTATTCCAGCAAATACCTGACTAACTTATGAGGTATTGCCATGCCAAGAGAAGAGGTACCAAGGGCAGAAACCAATTTATTTTCATAGAACAACTGGCTACATACCAGAGAATCCAGGATCCTGATTATCTCCCCGAGACTCACCCACCAGTCTCTTACACTGACATTAAGCCAAGCTAAGAAGTCCCATTTTAGCCCACACTGCCGTGGAGCTAGTTTCAGACCTTGGCAACAATTTTGTTCTCTTCCTTTCTCTCCTGCAGAGAGAAAGGAAGATAGGTGGCAGAGAGGAGCAATTCTGCAACAGCATAAATCAGAAGACGCAGATCATTTACAACCCCGGTAACCTCAGATTTAGTGAGATTAGGTGTGGTTGCAGAGGAGTAGTCATTTTGTCTTGGTCCTCCATGCAAAGATTGGCATCACAACACATGCACAAGGATTTTTTTTCTTTTAATCAGAAAACAACTGATACTGAAAAGAGGCTACACATCCATTTATTTTCTCTGCATTTCCCAAAATTCCAATTACTCAGTCTTCAGGGAATATCTCCTGGAAGTTCTACTTCCCTTTGCTGTCCTCCTGATGGCGCTTAACCTGATTTCACATCGCAAGCAGCACTACTAGCACTAATCCTTCCACTACGCCCTTACCCCACCATTCCCTTATCTCAGCCTTCCATTTTGAGAGGGCTACTTTAAGAAGCAGGTCATTCAAGGACTTCTTTCAAATGCAGTCATTTTCAACAGCACATAGACTAAACAAAAGTGGCATTATCCCTCAGTAATAATTCATTGTCTTCCGTATCTAACAGGATTCTTACACTGCTTGCCATAGCCCTTGTCACCAGAGTTCATTCCATTTTGCTGCTCAGTTGCACAACACCGTAGTGGAAAAGCATATTGAGACACAAAAAGCTAGAAAATACATTATGTTTTCCAACTTACACTCATTTTTGATGAACTAAAGCTTCCCCAAAAATCCTACCTGGATCAAACATAGTTTCATTAGCATTTCCAGATGCTAACAGTAGTATGCATTATGAAATACAGTCCTTTAAGATGCCCTAAGTCACTCATTAGGCTTTCCTTACAGATCAATGTTCAGAATTTCCCTCTTTTTTTGTTGTTTTGTTCTGTAGAAGAAAGCTCTGGATTTTTCCTGAAGGAACAAAACCTGAAAGCACGCAAGTCAGACCTTCTCACTTCAGATTTCATGGTTTTTAAAGTACACAAATTATAAAGCTATCAGACGTTGCCCGGGCTTACATTAAAATCTGTAGTGAGCCTTTAGAGTGGACAATTTATTTGATGTGTTTCCTTTAAAGCTTTTATGACACCATAAACATTTCTGAGTCCATGACAAATACTTTATAATGCATTAAGCAGCCTCATTTAAACTGTTCTTAATGTTATGCCAATGGCAATGTACTTAGAAACAGAACAGTCGCTTGAAAATGGAAAAACCTCAAGGTATAGTTTGTATCACTACAATTTATGATTTACTTTCAGGCACTTCAAATAAAGTTCAATGGCACAAACACCCAAAAAAGCACAAAGTAGGCATATTCTTCAGAAGAACATCGCGCTGTCCCTATTTCACACGAGAGCATCAACATCACTGAAGTCTGCTCCCCAGTAAAACCTCCCATTGAATCAAATATATAGTTCATGTTAATTAATAATAATTTAATTGTATTTATAAAATGCTTCTAATCACTGCAGTTGATCCTCATTGGCTTCATTCTACTGGGAAGCCTTGCCATCCCTCTTTACACAGGAACAAATTGTAACTTTCTTCACAGTAAAAAAAGCATTACACCATGAGAAGCTCTGCAGGTCACCAAACCCAAGATGCATGCACTCCCTTTTGTGAAGAAAAGCAGCACAATCTGACTGATATTTATTAATGAAAACTTACAAAATGCTTTCTGTATTGAAGGCACAGGAAGACTGCAACTCACAAGGCGATAAAAATACAGATACTGCAACAAGATTCATTACTCACGAAATTATTAGCTGTTCAGGCATGCTTTTGATGACAGAGTTCAAACTGTAGAACATAAAACTGGCTCTGACGATTTTATGAATCCAGTAAAAAACCCTGCTGCATGGCTGTAAAAATTGGGATAAACAGACGCTTGAAAGGAGGTGATTTGTATATATTTGCTTTCTATGTTTTAGCATAGATTGCAAACAGAAGACAAAAACCTTGAGAAATCAAAAACCAGAGCATTTAATTGTGGGGGAGGGGGTGTGGGTGCATTTGTTGGGGTTTTTCTTAATTGCTGGTTTTTTGTCACACCATCTTGCCAACCATTTAAGCTTTCCTTTGACTTGAAGGCATCCAATTTGGAAAAAGGTAGTTTTATCAGCTGGAAGTTGTTACTAAGGTTCTAGAATTTAAACACAGGCACTGTATAAACAGCTCATAAATAAATAATAGTATTGTCCAAGACTAAATTATGAATATAGCAGAAAGCATTAAATTACAAAAACTCTTTTATAGGACTTTGCTTTCTCATGGTACTACTCTTTGTTATCCGTGACTCTTGGCCTTAAAAGATCAAGATCAGACATCTGACCTGATCCCTAAGTGTCCCAATTTCCCTGTGAAATTTTTCTTTCACTTATAAAAATGCACTTCTCACCTTACATACTTCAGCATATGCTATGTGAACATCTGCCCTAGAAACAGCCTTACATGGTTACTGCCTCCATACATTGCCAGTAACTAGAAAGCACTCTAAACCCCCTGCTTCATAAGTCATTGGATATCCAAATCATAAATTTCAAATTCCCAGCTGTCACTGCCTATGCCTTCTGCATTTCAGCTTAGTCATGATATATGACATTATCGCTCTCTCGCACTTCGCATCTTCCTTCAGCACTACCCAAACAACCTATTTATTTCTTTTGACCGTGTTTACTACAGCTGCAATTAGTTCATCTAAACAGTCATCATGAACTCACTCCTCTACAAAATCAATTTTGTTTAGTTCTTGTTTATGAATTTCTCTCTGTATTTAGTCTGCTTTTTCCTCTCAGTAACAGGGAATTTACACATAATAGCCGAGAAAAAAAGGACAAAAAAGCAATGCTATATGTTTTCATGTAACAGCTCATCACCTATGTAAGACTCTAGAATGATCAAACCCAGTTTTAAGATCCCACTGTGTGACTAAAAAATTGTACATTTGAATGAAAGGAGACCTTTTCCACAACTTTTTCCAAGGAACCGAAGAGAAGTGTACTGATGGTGGATTACCTGAAAGCCTGGAAACTACAACAGTGAAAAAGGAAGAAATAGTAAATACTGGCAACACCACTTCCAGGCAGAAGAGGGCAGCTGTGGCAGGACATTATGGAACTGCCTGCTTGGGGTATTTTCCCTAAAGGTGACAGAGGGCTCCAGTGCTCTTCCCCTGGAATCAATCCAGTTCGTAACTTTGGACTGTCTATGTCACACATTAAGCGTTAATACAGATTATTTATGTGCTCTCATAAACTAAGATAAGGAAATTCCATTTACCCAATCATCCAGTTTGCCTCCTGTAAAACCAACAGATGAGAAAACATGAAGCGTAAAACCAGAGTCACTTCAAACATCTAAGCAGCTGTGAAGTCCTACAACTAGGCAGTTTGGACCTTCAGTGACAAATGAGGACTTGGCAAGAATCCATCATAGATTTATTTACTAAAAAAATCACAGTTTTGATTAAAACTGAAAGTATTGTAGTTTTGTGTCATAATGTCTTTTTCTTTTCTCAAATAAACTGTGTGTCTGTGTGTGTGAGAACACCAGCATACTCATGCAAGCCATAGTGCTGTTGTTCCGATTTGGGTTTAAGCCTCCTTCTTAAGAAAGACCCCAAGAAAAACATTCTGTTCACAAACAGTAAGCAGTATGCCTACATGAATTTATAGGCAAGTTTAAATTTATTAAAAAAACAAAAATCAAACCAGAGATGAGTCATTATTTGCACTTGTTCTGAAGTTACTTCCTTGTTAGAAGGGCTTGCCATCAAATTACTGTGTAAAAATAAAATACTTTGATAGTTACAAAGAAATTTATGTCTCCATGTTTCTGAAAGTCAGCATTTCATGTATCAAGTGGAAACATTAGAAAACAAACACCAGCAATTAATCAGGGAAATTTATAATCCAGGGGTGACCCAGTTACAAGCCTGGAGACCAGAATAGGTCTCACTTGATGACTGTCAAAATCTAGATGCATGACCTCACATGGTTTGCATAATTTATCTGCAATTCAATTTACCCAGCCTTAATTAGGGAAAATCTAACTTACCTGGATTGCAGTTTGTCATCAAAATAGAATGTGTCCTAGAAATGCATGTTACCACACAGCTATTCATACACAGTATTTTAAATCTTCAGAACCAAGTGCTCTCTATTAGAATGTACAGTCTTTGCCATATATTACTTGTTTGATGAATGTTTCAATCTTCTAGAAGAAAAAGGGACCCATTTGCTTGACTTACTACCTGCTGAGAACATTAATACAGAACTTCAAATCTAATAAATGAATAAGCAAGGGACAAATGGTTTTGCAAGTTTATTGCACAGTAGTTACATTACTTCTCAACTGGCCAATCTTTAATGATATTTTTGAAAAGAGATTACTTATCATGAATAGTGTTTCCTTTAAATAATCATGTAGTTTACAAACTGTCTTTAAAACTTGTAAAAGAAATTAAGCTGGGAGCACTCACTGGATCAATCCACTCATTTGTGAGTAGTCCCTACAAAAAAGAATTTGCCAGTCTGCCAAAATAACCTCCCTACTCTGAAATTAATGCCATTGAAATTGGTACTACCGTTCAATGTAAGTTACAGATCTTGTATGTTATAAGCGGGAAGGTGTTATCATCAGCTGGTGTAAGTCTACACTGTTCTTAAAACCAATGAAACTACATCAATTTACAGCTGCTGAAAATTTGTCCTGGTGTCTGTCTTTAGCACTGATTAAACCATGGAGCCAATTTTAAAGCCCCCACTGACTGCAGCGAGACCAATGCCTACAGGACACAAGACAGACTGTAAGTAATCCATCCTAGAATTAGTATACCTTTTTCCCCCCTATTTATTCCAAGTTTACAGTTAGTTATTCAAAATCATAACCTGGGAGGAAGTCAAGAGCGCAGCAGATTTTAAAACTTCTTAGGTTTCTTTTATGTACTCCCCGAAATTCTGCTTAATAACAGTGATTTCTCAGGCCAAGTCCAGTTACTGTAATCATGCAAATAACCCCAGTAAAGCCCAGAGGAAAAGCAGCACCATCAGGAAAACATTATTTGGCCCCCAGTTTTACTCAAAAGAATGAAGTTTCAAAGTTACTTTTCCACTGTTTTTTTCCTTTCTGAGAACTTTAATTACACCTGTGTTAAAAATCTCTCAGCATTTTCTCCATCACCATTACGTAATTTTTCCTTCATGGTTACAATGTGGTGCAAAACTCATCTGAGCAATCCTCACTTGCACACTTAGCCCTGGGGCAGTCAAAATGACTAGCAGATAGCAGAAAGAAATAATTGCTTGAAAAAGGATTTTGCAGGAGGGGTACTCAGCTGTTTCTTAGACCACCATCCTGTAAAACTGCAGACAACAGAGAGAAAATACAGTTGATTTAGAGAAGACATCTTTAATCGAGGCGAGTTTCTCCACATGATTCTAAGTGTGGGGATTCTTTCAAATAGCTAATAAACACATTTCTACAAGCACACTGCACATAACAGGGCAGTTTCCAAAAGTATCTCCATGCATCTCGCCAAGTGGCATACATCGTAGTTATCTATAGGTATTTTCCTTTACACTTCACAAGAGATTTACAGCCACTTGCATTCTGTGAGCATTGCATGCAACAATGACTTTTAAGATCAACTGAATTAACTTTTAACTGCAAGGAATAAAAACTCAAAACTCCCGCTTCAAGAGGCTACCAATAAGCATGTAAATAGAGCTGATCATTAAAACTGGTTATCACAAAAAAAAAAATTAAGATGTTCCTTCACGCTACTCCACTGTAAGATACTTCACTATTAAAAAGAATTGGTATATTCTTCAATTTAAGCATGCCGACATAGAATAATACTTATCAATAGCACAAAATAATCTATCTAGTCTGCTCCATGCAACTTTTTAAAAGAACTTAAAAAAAAAAAAAGGCATCCCAGACACTAGAGAACTCTTCAGCTGAAAATGAGCTAATCACCTTTCTGCACAGCTGCATTTTCTTTCATTAATGTAATAGAAATATTTGAGGGATTCCCGTTTTTACCTTTGTATTTTTCCTTTTCCAGTATCCATAACCAATCATCGCTCTGCTCTTCCATTATGCTTCGTATATTGCAGAGTGAGAAGCATCTTCATTAAATAGTATTAAAAATAGAACACACCCGATCTCCCCACCGGAGCATGCTCTGACAGTGCTGATACCACAGCTCTCAAGGTAACCATGCCCAGCTGGGAACTGAGAGGCAAAGTCAGTGCGAGATTAGCAATTTGCAAGCCCAATTGTGCACGCAAACTTGCCTCGATCCGTGACGAAGACTGCTAAAACAAAACCAGCGTGCGGTTAAATTATGCGGCTGAAAAGTTGCAGATCAGTTTACAGTGCGGTTTTGGTTCGGTTGGTTTTTTTTACCCCCTCCCCATCACCCTTCAGCTTCAATTGCTTTGTACTTGCCTAAAATGTGCATATGCCATTTAGAAGAAGGCGCACCGGGCATGCATCTGGCTCGGCATTTGCAATGGCAGAGAAGTCAAACAGGTGAGTCACAGACACTTGTGTCCCTCTCTAATGCTTTTGTTTCCCCTCCCGGCACATTTACAATGATGTGACACGGCGGCGGGATGAGTTTTAAGCAAAACCGCACACACCTGGAAGCGCAGAGACACACCTAGCACGTAAAAATGCACCCGGAATCTGAGCGTGTTCCCCCCCCCCGCTGGCTGACACGGTAAATGAAGGCAAAATAAATAACAGCAATTAAACCAGGCTGCGCAATGGCTGCGCTGGATGAGCACGTCGGGGTTAGATTTACAAGCGATATCGTTTGAGACGCACAGACACGTAGGCAGAACACACCAAGCGGAGTAACATGAACTGCTTTTTGTGAAAACAGGACGCCTAACAATACGGCTGTAACTCCTGGACGGTGATCCTCCTCCACTGCATGCAAAAAGAGATGCTAGGGAAGCATCAAGTCAATCTGTTGCCCTCACATCGCCACCCTTACGAACAATGCCAGCCTAAGCAGCCCAGGCTTGCCCCCCCAGCAAACACGGCTTTGAAAGCGGATCCTGCGATGCTGTTCACAAACCGGCGTAAAAGTTGAGATTCCCCTAAGAGTTTGATCCATTTTAACTAAAATGACGGCTGGGAGCAGGGCGATCTCCCCCCGCAGACCCCCTCGCTGGCGCTCGTCTCCCCCGCCCCAGCCCGGCTCCCGGCCGCCGGCCACCTCACCTCCGCGCCCGACCCCGACCCGCCTCTGCTCCCGCCGGCAGCGCCTCTGGCGATCACCGCCAGGCGCCCCAAACTTTGGGAAGCCGCCGCCCTCCGCGGGGCAGGCGGCCCCGCCGCCGCGCCGAGCCCTGCCCGCCCTACCTGGCCGTCACCAGCGCTACGCTGCCGCTCCGCAGTCCCGTGCCAGGCTCCAGCACCGACGGCATCCTGCCCCGCCGCACTACCAGCGACACCCTGCTTTCCTTTGCTTTTCCCTCCCCCTCTAGTAAATACCACATCTTAGAGCCGGAATCCTGCAGCCGCTATTAATAATTGCCCATCGCACGCAATAAAGGCAAGCTCCGGTTCCATACTCAGCTCCTGTTTCCCTGTCTCTCCGCTCCACATGCTCCAGCCGCCCTGACCTCAAAAATTAAAAGATCACGGGGAGGGGTGGGGGGGGATGGGGCGAATGACTCCAACGAAATGACAGAAAACACATGCTGGAAGAAAAAAAAAATAGACAAGAAAAAAAATCGCGACAACAAAGAACATCACGCCACACAAATGTCGACAGATTCTGCTTTGGCTTCCTTGGGTTTTGGTTTTGGTTTTTTTCGTTCCTTTTTTTTTTTTTTTTTTTTTTTTCTTTTTTTTTTTCTTTTTTTACCTTGCCTGCAAACGGGATCTGCCCCCAGCGTCTTGGCGGCTCGGGTTATTTTTGTTTGTTTGGTATTTTTGGTTGGCCGGTTTGTTTATTTTGCTGCGGATACGCTGCTGTTACAGTACAGTGACTGTCTTCCTGAAAGACATGGTCTCTTCCTCCGCCTCCGCCGCGGGAGGAGATCCGCCGCCGCGCCGCGCTGCTGGCCGGGCGCGGTGGCCGCGGCGGCACCGCCCGACCCGCCGGCCGCCTCCTGTCCCGGCCCGGTCCGCCGCTCCGCCCGCCTCTGCCCGTCCGCTCCCGCCGCCTGCCTGGATCCCCTTCTGGCTCGCTCCTCTCTCCCTGTGCTCCGTCCTTTATCTGCCGCGCTCCCGGGCTGTACTGTCTGTCTGCGAGTCTCTCCCTCTGCCTTTCTCTCTCTCCCCGCCCACGCAGCGTGGTGCGCCCCGGACCGCAGGCAGCGCCGCGCTCCGGCTCCGCCGCTCGCCGGCTCCGCGCTCGCTGCGCTCAGCGCCGCCGCTCCGGCTGCCGCTCCCGCGGCTGCCGCACACGAGCCGCCGGCCCCGGCGCCATTGCGCTGCCCGCCCTCACCCCACCCAGCCCGGCGCACGGCCCGGAGATGCCCGGCGGGGCCGGTGTCCGTCTGTGTGTGAGGTGCCTCTGTCTGTCAGTCTGTCTGTCCGCCCGCCCGCCCGCGTGCCTGTGGCTTCCCACGCGCCGGCCCCTCCAGTCACATTGTTTCCCCCCTCCCTCAAGCCCTCCCCGTCAGCCCGTCCTCAGCCAGGAGCAGAGACAAAGCACCCGAGCGCGGCTAATAAGGAGAAAGCTCGTTAATCCCCTCCGATTCCTTGTTATTTGCTCCCACCCGCTCCCTGTCGCCCCCGACGCACGACCCCCAAGAAAAATAAACAGGGAAGGAAATGGGCCTTGACTCCAGAGGACATCTCTAAGCGAAAGGTCTAGGGACGGTGGTTTTAATTATTATTTTTGCTGGTGAAACCTGACAGTCTTCAGGCTGATCAGCCGAGCTGCTGAAAGGGGTAAAAAAAAATTACAGAAAAAAAAAAAAAAGACTGCAGCAGATTTTGGGTGGTAGCAGATGAGCCACTAAAAATGGGGCACATGATCCCCTTCCCCCTCCCCTGTCCAGCATGTCTCTATCTAGGATCTGGCTTGATGATATTTCTCTTGGAGCCTTGCTGCACACCATCAAGGCAGAGGGAAACAGGCAATTCACCACCACACGCGTTTCTGATACATAAAACCACTGCTATGCATTTAAAACCCGGGCCTCGTTTTACCCAATTGAATACATCCAGGCATTCATTCTGCACCCAGCCGAGAAAAGGGCATTTACCTCTTTGCTAGGTGGCTATTAATATGCAGTAAATTATAGCAGTACAATGCCAAATGTAATTGCCATAGATCATTTAGAGCAAATCCAGCAATTCAGCTGCTGGAAATGCATGTCTGTGAATAACCATGCATCTGGTACAATGCCCTCTACTACAATAATCTGAAAGGAGACAGAAGTGTCTGGTACTAGCTGCAATTAGTAATCCTATGGATGAAAAATAAACAGTCAATAAGTACAAAGCAGCAAGGTCCTATGAAATATAGAGATCGTTTCTGTCTACGGTGATACAAATAACCCAACTCCCACAGACAGACAATTCTTATTTAAAATACACAGTTAAAAATGCACTCCTTTCATGATGTGCTTTCAGAAAGCCCTAGTTAGGGAAGACAGTTTGCCACGGTGAATGAATGTGGCAGAACTTGCGTACCAGTAAATATGGACAAATACACAAGAGGCCAGGGGAGAGTTGCAGGGAAATGTTTGCTTTAGTAGGCATTATCCTTGCACCCCTGGAGCCCTTCTTTCCCCTCAGAAGCAAACACCTGCTTTTACTGAGGACTGCTGAATGGAATCAGACTGGAAGAATACAGGGAGTGATGAGCCACAACAGGGTGTGCATTAGCCAGCTCTTGGTGCACGCTTCAAGTGATCAGAGGCATTCAGCCTGGCACACCAAAACCTCTTCTGCTAATGCACCTCCCGATGTGGTTTCCTCCTAAGATGGTCATGTGCGGCTCCATCTACTTTTAATTTCATATTTTATCATGTTCCCACACTGTGCTACAGGTTCCATGGGAAAGCAAAAGGACCAGCAGAGATGCTGTAAAAGGCACTCGTGTGCTACACCTGGTGACGGGGCAAGGACCAGTTCTTTGCTTTTTGCCATTTGATGTTGCAGCCATCTCAACCATGGACCAAAGTTAAATTTCCAAGATGGTTATCACAACTATTCTGAACATACAGTGAAATGGGGATGGCCTCACCTTGCTGCTGCCCATCATTCCTTTACTCCCAAGCAGGGTACCCAGAGAAGGGAGACATGCACACTGCACCAGGACACAGAAGCAGTTCTCACTCATGCCTTCACTAAATGCCTTGCAACTCACCTCCAGAAGGGAAGGGGATGAGAGCAGTGGATGTTTCCGACCTTGCTCCAGTCACTGGACACAATGCACATGTAGAACAGCCACGTGTCCACAGCTTGCCTCCCACCGTTGAGGTACTGGAGCGTCTTCAGAGTGGGAAGACCCAAAACTATACGTCAGACCTGCAAGGGAATAAAAATTAATCCAAGTTGTAGTCTGGCAGTTCGTTCCACTCTCTCCTATGAGGGTGGATGTGCCTGGAGTAAGTTACCAGATGCTAAAAGATGCCAGCTGCAGCAACACCAGTGGAAATAATCAGGAAAAAACCCAAGTATCACTCCAATATCATGTAATGTAGTTTTTCAGCTCAG
Source organism: Prinia subflava (assembly GCF_021018805.1). Lineage (NCBI taxonomy): Eukaryota > Metazoa > Chordata > Aves > Passeriformes > Cisticolidae > Prinia > Prinia subflava. The sequence goes on along the minus strand of NC_086247.1, from coordinate 105,315,917 downwards.
AATGTTGAGTAGCATCAAACACAGCATGTGCAAATAAGTGAAATTGCCTTCCTTTGTTAAGAAGTCACCTCAGACCTTCTCAGTCAGATGCTAATCTGACAGAATATACAGCCTACATCCCATTCTTCAGTACTTTTTTTGTAGAAAGAAAAATCACAATCATTGCATGATCATAATATTGAAGAGGTGGTAAACCACAGCAATGACTTGCTGCTGCCTGTCCTGATGTGTAAACATGGACAAGGATAGCTGTCCATTTATTCTTCATGAAAGTCAGCAGAGGCTGTGTTTTTAAGCAGGAACAGAACTTGATCAACTCTGCAGACCTCTGACACCTTTTTCTGTCTGTGACCAAATTTTGAAGGTAATGGGAGAAAAAAAAAAGACACAAGACCTACTTCACCAAGTACTTTCTTGAGCAAAACATTGCGCTGATTAACCAGTAGCACACGCTTCCTAGGGCTCTAGTATTGCCAAGTGCTCTTGTGCAATAGAACCAACATACAGCAGTGAAGCACTTGTGAACAGCATGTACACAAAATTCCTACAGACAACACCAAATGCCTCAGCTCAAGGTGTTTCCAAACCATGACAATAAATTGTATTACTTGTTCACTGCAAGCATACTTTCTAGCTATGATATCTCAATTTCACTTAGAAATCAAGAAAACCTTACTGGGCTCTCAAAACCCAGTATCAGAATGGAAGTATGAGATGTCAGAAAAATATGCAGAGCTTCTTGCAGTGCTGCAATCATTCCTGGGAGAGAAGGCACATAGTGTTACTAAATACATTAATAAAATCTTGCACAACTGGTTGCACATTTCTGCTGCTTCTAGTCATTTCTCAGTGAAAAAAACCCCTCTAACATATAAAATCTGTAGTGTTTTGGAGTTACGGAAGGATTCCGTTTGAGGCACAGCAGCATGATAAGCTAACTGTTGATGTATTTTTTTCATAATCTTATGTGAAAGAGATCAGTTTTAGGGGTTCTTATTTATTTTTAAATCTCTTTCCGCTTTTACGTCCTACATGTTACAAACAAATTAATCATGCATAATTTGCAGATGGACTTAAAAATATCGCACGTCTGTTTAAAATGGCACTTTACAATATGTAAATATAGCCAAATTGATCCAGTTTTAAATATTTCTCAGGAAGAGCTGAAATATTTTTCCAGCTACAACATCTCAAATAAAGGAGAATTAGCCAAGTAATTTCTGTAAAGCATGTACTGGTAGCTCAGATTTGACCAAAAAAATGAAGCTTTATGCTCTTCCCAATGAACTCAGTAAGAATTTTGCAATGGATTTCATTAGGATTAAGATCAGGTACCTAAATCTCAGATACTTTCATTGGAGAAAGATCAGTGAACAACCCTTTAAAAATATAATCTGTTGCTAGAGGGGCTGAGGCAGCTTTTTTTTCCCCCACTGAAAGCAAAGAATCATTTCTTTGTATTTGACATTTCATATCCCCTCTTAGTTTCTTTTAGAAATCCCGAAGTGTTTGATGTACCATATCTGTGTATCTTGAAAAGGATATTACAGTGTGGAGTTCCTCACCTCACACACACAGAAAAAGTTGCCTGATCCCCCCCTAAGACTGGAAATTGTAACACTGCTCAACTGTGACTTTCAGAAGAAGATGAGCAGGAATTTGAACTCTGGCTTTGACAGCTAGCATTTGTGCACATTGTCTCTCGTGCTGTAGCATTTTCTTCAAGCTATGTTTACAGGCAGGAGGACTAGAGAACTTTCAGGTCACAGTGTAGGAGGGGCAGTGGCCTGTTTCATGGGCTGGCAGCTCAAAAAAGGATGTTCTGAAGTAATCCAGTGACCACAGAAAGGGCTCGTCCTGGTATCCTGACTCAGTCACATTGCTGACAGCATTGAACAAGCTGTGACAGCGTGAGATATTCAGGTGGTGGGCAGCTCTCTGTTGCACTGGACAGAAACACATTTCTGATATAGAAACTCAGCATAGTAGTACTTTTTATATGTATGTGTGGCATGCACAATAGGACAAAGCTCCAAAACATGCAGTGGTAAGAGAAGAGAGTCAGCCAGAGTGTTGTGAACTCTGGTGTTAGAATGGGCCAGAGAGAAAATGGTGAGAAAAAGAGGAGGAGGGAGAGTCCCAGGCAGGGAATGCAGTGAGTTGATCTTGAGATCTGTGATTCATTGTAGAGAATGTGCACTGCCTGCACATACTAGAGTACTGTAGGGAAGAAATCAGGCTGAGGAAATTCCAAACTCTTTCAATAGGATTTATGAGCTTTAATAATCCAATGGCTCAGGGTCACATAAGAGCCCAGGAAGTGCTTGGCTCACAGATACGAGTGGCTCTAAGGAGAAATATGACAGACACAGCATCTTCCAGACAGTAGTTGCAGCCCTTGGCATAGGAGCCATAAGAGTCACAAACAACTCCAACTGGCACAAAGCAGCTTCCCATCAAGATCTTACCAAGGAAAGTCTTTATTGCTGCCCTCTGCCCAGAGCAAAGTATAAAAGCATAGGTTACCTCCCAGCACATCTGGCTAGCAGACAAGCTTTGGTGACAATGTTCAGCTTGCACAAGAAAGATGTGGCTAATACAGGCTTTCAACACAGGTACACGGTGTATTTCTCACAGCTAAAATATTACAGACCTACAGCTGCCCTTAAGGTGTCCCAGAAGAGGGGAAGCCGAGGGACCAGGGAACTTCATGGGCAAGCAAGTGGATCCAGTAATGACAGGAGGAAAGAAGAAAAAACAACTTTGACAGGAGTCCCCACTTACCTTACAGAAATCCTGCCAGAGCATTATTAAGAATAGCAGTAAAACATGCCCATGGAGTTGTAGGCTTTGTTTAACTCTCAGCACCATGTATATTTTAGAGAAGACCATCACCCTAGCTGTAGATTTGATACCCTATGAAAACCTAGAGAATGAAGTTTGCAGATGATTTGGAGGTGAAAAAAGGATGATCTGCTGTGCCAATGTAACTCTGAATACTCACTAACACCAAGTTTTCCTTTGAAATTCCCCTGAACATGATGCCCTCTTAGCCTTTGCTTCTAGAAGGTCTAGTCTTCTCTGAAATTAATGTTTTAAATGTAAGAGTTTAACAGAACGCTCCCAATTTACATGAGGCCTGGACCTACCTTGCAGGTATTTTTCACAAGTAACTTGATGCTACGCTACTCTATTGACACTCTTCAACCAGACATAATTTTTCAGTTTTCCTTTAAAATTTTTAATAATATTTTTCTTCTCTAGAAAGAATCCTGGCCACAGTGTCTGTGTAAGCTGGGTGTGTTTCTTTCCTGCTGCCACAGTGTGTGTGTCTCCTGGATGTGCTGGTTTACATGCTGCCCACCCCACCTCACTGCAGTGTGTGCTCTGAGGCTCACACTAATCACCTTTATGAACTCATGCAGTGAGAAAAGCAGAGAACAACGAACGTTGGCTATGAACCTTTTTCAAGAGGAGGTGAGGGTGCCCTCCACAGCAGAGAGAATCAGGAGAGTAACATAATTTTCTGGCAGATCTGTTCCCCTCACAGTGAAATCAAGAACTTGCCCCCTTTAAGGCCATGTTGTGCTTTACGTGCAAAACTGTGTGCAAATGTGTCAAAGAACAGAAGTAACCAGAAAAACAAACAAACAAACAAAACTAAACAAAATTAATCAAACCAAACCAAAAAAGCATAACCAAGTTTGCTAAAGCAAACTTTCCAAGAACAGCCCTTTACGAACTACTGGAGGCAACCTCTTTTCACAGCTTATGTATCATCATGGTGGTTTTGCTCATCCGCAGTAGAAATAACCAGAAAAGGCAGACCACAATTTGTGTAACCACAGTTTGGTACGGTCAGTTGAACCATCTTACTCAAAGATCCCCAAAGTAACAGCAGCTCTACTGTATGCAGAGAATAATTCTTGCTATGTCATTTAAAAACCTTTTAAGTGCTGTCGGTTGTGAAAAAATGTGGCCTTTGTCATACAGTTGGAAGTGTTAGAGGTTTTTCAAGGAGCTATGGGGTTAAAATCCTACTGAGGTAACCGCCCTCACCTCTCCACTTTCACTCATTTGGACCTGTGTTACTTTTCTTAAAACTGTCAACAAAATATGAGATTAATTAGAATTAATTTAGCAGTTTTTAGTTCTCCATCTTCAACACTTGGAATCAACTTTTGTGTTGGCTACTGGGCTGCAGAAAAGAGACAGTAAAGAATGAATGACTGCTTACATAAAAATTTGGTCCTTTTGATACAAAGTGATGGGGAAGTAGGAAATCTCACAACACTGTACTTCATGGACAGAACACAAGGACAGATGCTTAAGCTACCAGGATTTTGGGGTCTTGGGTCTTTCAGGTCTTGGAGTCTTAAGCATAGTTATTTCTAAGTCACTGCCCTTAAAATTATACTGTTCTCTCAAATTTTCTCCAGCTGCCTTCTTTTTGTTTCGCCTTGCCTTATCCACTAGACATATTTAAATTTTCCTTTGTTTGGAATCTACATTTTTTCACGCCCTAAAATTATAGCCTTTGCAATGTGCAAAGTCCCTTCATTGAAAGAACAGTACATGGTACAATTTTAGCATCATATAATTTCCTGCATAATTGTTAAATCATTTTCTTCCTTTTCTCCCTCCCCCTCTCTTTTTCTTTTTTTTTCTTTTTTTTTTTTTTTTTAATATAAAGGAGAGAAAGATTCAAAGTGCATATCCAGAGAGAGAGACAGACAGGAAACTTCACTGCCATATAATAAAGTGCTGCACTGCAACTCACCTTTATTGCAACAAAAGTCTTACATCAGTGACAAGTCTTTCCCTATATATTGCTTCAGCATTGGACTCTGTACTCAAAGGCACTATTGCTTCACAAACATAAACCTCCTAGTGGGCTTGTGACATTGTATCCCCAAATATCACATCACAAAAATATTAAAACAAAACTGTTCATAACATTTTCCTGTGCACCATCTGGGCCTTGCAAGAGAGCTGACATTATCTGTCAAACTAAAGATAACCACATTTTCTCTCTTTTGTATCGTTAATGTTTGTCATCACAAATTTCACTTTAATGCTCCAATTACATTATGACATTCTTAGAAACTGAATGGCACTAATGACTTTCATTATTATTTACACACTTCCTTAATTATAAGGCTCTCCCTCTCATTCACAACATGTTCTCCCTCATAACACTCGCTCTGATATAAAGCTAATGAATTTTAAACTTTCTATTACATAAAAGCCCATGATTAATTACCCAGCTTCCAAATCTCTTTATGATGCACAATACAGAGCTCTCCTGCAGTGATGCAGGAAAGGGGGGGGTGGGGGGGAGCGTAGAACTTTTATTCCCTCCTCAGTGAAAGCAAATAGAGAGATAAATAAAGTATCTTTTTCTTTAAAATGGCATATGCAAATTTAATTGAAAACAAATATACATCAAACCATTCCCCAGGAGAAAGCTAAATATCTCTCTACATCAGCTGCATGTAGTAAACAGGATAATAATGGCTATTCTTATCATCTTTAATTTTTCATGATGAAATTTTTTTAATATAGTTCAAGTAAATGAGAGGGTAGAAGTAAAAATACATGGCTTTTACTTAAGACATATAGTGTGGTATGCTTTATCACCAAGATGAACTGTTTGTGTGATTTTAATTATTCACAGTACTGGGCTCCCTCACTGATTAAAAAAAAGACAAGACAAAAAAGCCCAAGGTTGTACCAGCACCACACCAGTTGAAGGGCAGTTGTGACAAATATAAATTACTGCACTCCAGACTGCCAAAGGTAATACAATAAACCAGAGCCTAGAAGACTTTGAAAGACATTGTGGGGGTACTGAACAGCCTAGCAATGAAATTCAGAGCTCACTAAGTACTGATAGAGGCTGAAATCTGCACAAGCTGTACATGTCTCGATGCCTATACTGCCAACAGAAATTGGATTCTGGCAGCCAAAGGTAAATTTACTGACAGTCATGGGAGAAAGAATGGGTTAGTTAAAAAGTATGGCAACTCTTACTCCATTTGATAGCTAGTAAACCTGACCTTAAGACTGGGGGGAACCTGTACATATAAAAAAATTATTTTCTGCCATTCCAAGGAAGCTCCCTTTTATGCCTCTCCCAAGTCAGTAAAGCAGGAGTCAGTATCGATGCAAATACATACAAGGAATATAGTTCCTAATAGGACAAAAACCTATGCTATAGTGAATGAATTGATGGATATCCAGCTATGAATGACATATTCATTTAAGCAAGCATGGGACACCTAGAAGGATGAAGATTAACTTGTCAGAGCCATTAACCTTTATGTTGTCTCTATATTAACTCCTGCTGCTGATCTGCTGCACATAAGAAAATTTGCTTTGTTGTGAGAAAAGCCTTTTCTTTTCCAATTTTGGTTTATTTTCTTTTACATACCATACACTTTAAATGTCTAATCATTTTCCAGTGTCATGGAAAACCCAGGAAGCTCAGTACAATACAACCATACAATGTAACTTCACTGTGAAGACTCTGAGGGATGGTGACCAAACTTTGGTCTCTATGGTCCTACACAGCAAATAACTTGAAATTTTCTCAGGGCTTGATCCTAGGTCCACAGAGTGAGCCATGTCATCATCCTGCTATATGCATTTAAGCTCTCGTTTCAAAACAGCTACTCATCAGCAATTTGAATTATGAAGCCGCCTAACATCAGAGAATGTTCTGTCATTTATAAACAAAAATCAAACTCAGATTAATTGAAAATCAGTCCTTCCATTCTCTTTAATGTTGTTTTGCATGCTGTGTATGTTACAAAAAGTTATTAGGGGTACATTATGAAGCAAAAGGTATAAAAATGCTCCTATTATTTCTTAAAGTCCATAGCTAGAAGCTGAGCTTCAGAGGGCAGGCAGGCTCCTGGCAGAAATTTAACAAGTATCAGATGTGGAAAAAAGAGACACAGATGCAGAAAGAGAGTAGGTCTCAGAATAAAATTACTTTTCTGATTCTAATAAAGTTACTTTGTTTAGCAATCAGAAAAAAAGACAACTATTCCAGCTCTAATCAACATGTGATTCAGGGATTCACCATTTTTTCTCAGATATTGTGCAGCTGCTCTGTGTAAATAGATAGAGTCCTTCTGAAATCTTTTTTTCTCAAGATTCATCTGCTTTCTGTGGCTATTGCCGTTCATCATCTTTTGCTGATTCTGGGGTCAAGAGCCCTGGACTACGATACCTATAGGATATATCTTCTATATTCAAAGCCTCCTGATATTTTGGGCAGAGGATGTGAGGCTGTCACAGTGGGTCAGATTATGATTCTCAGTCACCTTTACATGCCCATAAACAAATTTCAGAATGCACTCAAAAAGTCTTTGATTGACATAAGAGATATCCTCCTTGGATAAGGAGATAAGCTCCTGAAAAATTGGAGTGTGACCTTAACTTCTGTTTTATTTGTTGGTGTTTTATACGGCAGATCATTTTCCTTAAATTTTAGTGATTAGTAAACCACAGTAGCTGCTAATCTTGATGCCTGTTTCCATGTAAAATAGTTTCTATGTTAGACACTTCTATAGTTTTCCGATGTTACACAGGAATAATTGTACTCTGAAGAAAAGAGTGTAGTCCTTGGACTCCTTCATGTACTGACTATTAGTAATTGCAGTTACATAAAAGAAATCATAGAGTGAGACACAAACATAATAAAACAGCTAGGCTAATCTTTATACAAAGATATTAAAACAACTGCATAATGTTCATAATAATGTCAGAATAGGTGAAATTAGTCACAACTGTGACTAATGGGACACCTAATTTTACCTATTAAGTGGCATGAGGATTTGCAGTTACAATCTTATGATCCATTTTTAATGCAGGCCAGACTTGTGATAAATTTACAACCCACAGGATCTACCAATTAATATGACAATTAGGATAAATATATTTTAATGGCATATGGCATTATCCTTATGCTGTGTAGTTTTCAACAGCGTTTTTGTTGTAATATTTGTGTCATGAAATTCTAGCTGTTTAAGATAATTAAATGTGCTTATATCACCATATTCCCCCAAAGATGAATTAGACATAGGCCCTCAAGTTTTCTTATGAAGAAGAAATATTTATTGAATAATTTGCAAGTGAGACAGGTATGGCAAACAGAAATCTTTTCTCATATTTGTAACTCTGTTACCTGGCCCTGTGATCCACTGCTTATGTGAGCATGTGAGGCATGAAGCCTTCTTCCCATTTGCCTTTTCTGTCTAAGTCAGGAGATCTTCACAACTTACAGAAGTGACAGAGAGCAAAGTGCTTCAGAAGAGTGGGGATAGGGCAGAGAGAAAGGCAAGATGCCACTATGAAAGCTAATTAGTGGTGGTGGGAATTAATCTGCTGAAGCTTGTTCTTACAATTGATTTTGTTGTTGCATGCTGTATAAGATCTCTCTCTGTATGAGCCCACGAAAGATGAGCTGTGCATCGCCTGAGAGACTGCATGTGAAGCAATATCATTAGCCAGAAACCAGGTCTTGACTTCAAATATCAGGACACTGATCCTGATTCCACCTTTTATTGAATTGATCATTTTGAGAAACTCAGCCTGTTTCCTGGTGCCTTTGTTCTTCACAGCTGCTTCTTCTGATGTTTCTTCTGGCTATTGTAATTCTGGGGAAAGTACTATCTGTCACGATGAACTTCTGTCAGGGCAGTCTGCAAAAATGCAGCCTCCTACATGCCAGTCTGAAAACATCTCATTGAAGACTATGGCAGTTTTACATTGATCTTGGCAGCAATCTTGTTTGCCAATAACATCATCTGTATGTATTCTTTTGAAATGTTTTGTATTGATTAACACGGTTTTAAAAAGCACAAACAATAAATTATTCATCTTGATTTATAAAGTCGTTAAAGTAAGTGTTTATCACAGGGAGAGTATTTTCATACAAATCAGAATACTTAGAAAACAAGCCAAAAAAAAAAAAAAAACCCACAACAAATCAGCCTTTTCCCTGTATTATAAATATAATCTCTTTTCTATAAACACAAATAAAACTAGGAAGCTCTTTCCTGAAATGCCTCAGAAAAGAGATTAGCCCAGCAAGCCAGGAAAGCCAGTGAGCCTCATAAAAGATCATGCCTTTATGGAGAACATGTTGTTATAAGCTCTCCTGCATTGAAGACATAAGCACCTGTGACTGCATGAGTATATTGAACAATTTGTACTAAATATGCAGCAGTAAAATTACAAAGCTCACCAATTTTTGAAAGAATTGCACATCACTTGACAACCTAGAATAATTTGGTACAGGACAAAACCAAGACAGACCCGGTCATTTGGAAATACTGCAAATCATGCTCTGCTGTGAAGAATAGCACACATTAGGCACATGAATTGAAAAAAATATAATCACTGCAGTAAAATCTTAGCTGCACTTAGATGCATATCTCATTCTTATTGTGTGTACAATAGTTTGTACAGTAAATTATTATCTGTGTAATGCCTTCCTCCTACTAGGCACTGGCAGCTTTTAAATTTGACTGCAAGGATGGGGCAAGTACTCAGCCTTGAATACCTGAGTATCACAGCCAAAAGTGGTGTGCTAATTTCCAAAACAGCAGCAGGAGAGTCATAGTAGGGCCACCAGTAAAAGCATCACAAACTCCTAAATAGCAGAGGCCTTTTCTTTTAATTGCAGTGCCTAGCAATTTTTTCAATGGTGAGCATTTGTCCAGTGTTTCCTGTAGGCATTTTGTCAGCTTCTGTGCACTGTTCATTTTGCTGATGCTCCTTAGCACACATGTTGATAGCTGGTAAAGCCATATATATCTACACAGCCACTTGAGAAAACACGCAGAATTAAAAGCAGACACTGTTTCAATGCCAGTCTTCTCCAAGACTTCTAGTGACCACCTGTAAGGGAGGTAGCCAACAGCTGCCTCGTGTCTAGAACAAGATGTCTTGCCAGGAGTGTAAGAAGAATTAGATTTTCGAGTGATACAGGACTTCACTCACGAAGTATGATGGTAGCACACCTTGTGAGTCCCCAAGATCCATGATTCATGCTGCTCCCCTCTTCTCCATTACCCTTTACCTGTAAAAAATAAACTAATTCATACTTTCTTTGCTCTTCTATTCCTCCATGTTACTGTTCTGTGTCCCCTGCGCTCTCCTTTCTCATTTTCCTTTCCCTCTCTCCATATTCATGCCGGAGGGTATATGATGATGAGGTTCTCTAATCAATCGTCTGACTCATTGCCTTATGGCAGAATATTGCCATGGCTAATGACTAATATGACTGCAGGATTTCCAAATGTCATCTTACAAGATCTTACAGACTGCCTATTAACTATTTTTTAGCCTTGCCAGGATTAGCTGTGTAGCAAAATACAACAGAATGATTTAGCATAGTAAACTCATTTCTCAGCAGCTGATTTCTATATATAGGTATAGCCTGAATAAAACAGTATAGGACAAAGTATTTCTAAACTGAGAAATGCTCCATTTATGAACAGCTTTTCCTGTGATAGTCAAAGTGCTTACTTGCACAGTGAGTAACCAAAAATAGTAGCTGAAACTTTCTATGTTTTGGAAGATTGCAATTGATATTTACATTCATATTATGATTCATTATAAAAGAAGAAATGTGTGAAACTTCCAAGACAAATAGTTAGATGCACTGTGTTTGCTGATTTTTATTTATGCATACAAAAAGCTTTTCCCTCCACATTACAATTTTGTGATGAGGAATGGAACAGCACGTTTTCTCTCTGCAAATCCCGTATCCCTGAAAATTAAACTAATATTTGTCCTTTCAGTTAAATGCAATTATTCGATAATAGCAAATTACTTTTATTTTAGATTGACATGAAAACAACACACTTTCAATAAGAAGAGTTGTTTACACAGATAAGAATTACCACAAAAAGAAGTAAAAATGTCAGATGTACAAGGAGAATTGTAGGTGATTTTAAAGTCTGACAAGATACAGAGGATGCTTTGTTGCAAGCCTAATGATGCCAGTCCAGTATTATTTAAAGACGCATATGTTAGTTCTGTTTTTCTCATTTTGCCATGCTCATGGAACTACAAACATTCTCACCCATTTGCCCTTTTCAAGTTCTTTGTGCACTGTCATGAACAAAGAACTGGCTAATCACAGGATTTTGATACTTCCTCTGGACAATCAACTATTACACTCCCACAGTTTGGCCACTCCTAAAGACACAGGAGTATTCGACCACCTCTCTTGCACAAAACTAATTTCAGCATTGACAAATTTCTCAGATATCCATTTATAAATACTTACTGACACCTTCTTGATCAACTCATCTGGTCACCTTGCCACCAATGGTAAAATGACATGGATGTGAAACACTCTCAGTGATAATGTGAGAATAGTGGAGTGCTGGGGAGTGGTAATTCTTTGCTGGTGATTGGCAATGAATTAGCAAGACGCATTATCTTGGGTATAAAACAACAGAGCCTATAGCTAGAGAAGGAGATACAACATCAAATTGGGAAGTGTACTGTAAAGATTTGTGTTAGAAAACTAATGGCTAACGTCACAAGACTTTAAATTAGCTATTCTCCTTGAGACAGCTTGTTAGATCATCAGATTGCCTAGATGAGAAACTCGCTCCCATTACTTGCACGTTTGTGGTGTCAAACCCAATTAGGATTTCTCCAGATGAATTTTTATTCATTAGCGTTGGAGAGCCAAGTAGAGAAAAAACACAGTGGAACTGAATTTGTTTCCCCTTCACAAGCAGAGTTTTCTCTGCACGTAGGTGTCACAAGTATGAGAAGCACACACTGAGATTTGCTCTAGTGACTGTCACAGCTCTGCCCCTTCCCCACAGCCCTGCAAGCTTTGCTTTCTCTAACACCCAGCCCCCAGCACAGAAACAGTAAGGAGTTCCACCATATTAACCTGAAAAATCCAACCGAGCAGGAAAAGCTCCACCTGTCTACTTAGCCAGTGCTAATTTGCTGACTCTCCTCATGGCAACCAAAACAGGGTATGTCTTCCATCAGTCTGCCCATGTTCCTTATTCATTCTGTATATGTGGGTTTTTTTCTCCTCAAAGCTCCATGTGAAAAGATAAACCACTGCTGACTCCATCCCGAGGTCCACTTTAGCATGTTCACATCAGGTTACCCTATCTTGCAGTCCAATAAGATTCACTTCACTACTAATATTTCCCTTAAGCCCATGATCTAGTTGAATGAAGTAGAATTTTGGCAGCAGGGATGAAAACAATGCTCGGCTGAATTCATGCCACTGATTTCACCTCAGCCTGATTTTACACGAGGGTTGTACAACGGTGGCTAAGTTTTAAAATTGCTTATTCCCTGTTATATACTGTCCTAACCTCATGCAGTGTACCTAATACACTTAGAAAACTGATGAAATATTAAGGCTATGTGGTTGTCTCAGTTTTTCAGTGTAAATATTGCAGTCGTTTGTTTTTTGTTTTTTTTTAATCAAGTGCAAAACTTTCCAGGTGTTGAATTTGTAGTGACATTTGCAATGTTCCTGAAGCATTATAAGGGGAATCTGTGAATTTTAAGTAGAGATGATCAATAAGGTTTGAGAAATATTATATTAAAATTTATATCTCAAGCCCATGATCCTGACAGAGCTGACACTTAGTACATACTCAGTCCATCATCATTTTAATAATTTTTCCTGTTCTGTGAAAACACTACTGCTCTTGTTTTGACTGTCAACTATACAAGCAAACTATTAAACTTCTCGTTTAATAAGGTAGTCATTTTACAATGGGATTTAAAACTCTAGCTGCAATGCAGTCAAAATCAAATGCTGGCTTAAATCTCTTGCACTAGAATTCATATTTGTCATCAGAAGGGGGTAAACTTTTTTTTTTTTAAAATTTTTAAAGCATCTGTGTCTCATAACAGCAAAGGTTGTATATTCAGGAACATGCTTTAAATTAACTTGGGGTACTGTTAAAGAAACCTACTCTCCACTGCTGAACCGAAATGAGCTTGCTTTCTTTCTCATTTTTAACTGACAGATAATCTGAATGTTCAGTTTTGCATTTGTTATACAATTGCTTCTTTATTCTGAGTCATTTGGTAACCTCCAAAAATAGTTCCCTCTTCTTGAATTAGCTGCACAGTGTTATAGATCATGTAGACAGAAAAGCCCATCTCCTTGCTCCTGCACAGCCAGAGTGCTACAGGGCTCCCGTATCAGCTGGGTCGTTGCAGTGTATCTTAACTCTAACAGATGTTTCTGCCAGCCTCTCTCAGAGCCAGAAGGAAAATAACAGAAAGAGAAGCAATGGATCACAGGCCAAAACAATTGCTCGGTTCCAACAATAAAACACTATGTCTGTGGAGGTGGACTGGGGGAAAAACAAAATGTTTTTTTCAGATCAGTACCCAACAGCTAGAATAGGAGGTGATATCATTTTTGCAATAGAGGAACTGTCTGTTTTGCACACAAACCCCAGTTTTTGATGGAGTCAGAAACTTTGGTTCCCCGTTGTCCCAGTGATATCCTGCAAATAGGAGTCCAGGAACGAAGAAATGAATTTATTTTCTTTTTCAGAAGTACTAATATATTACTCAGTACTCAGTAGCAGGCATGCTTCCAGGATTATTTGCACAGGTGAATTAGATTCTCTTTTGTTTTGCTTTTTAACTATGTGATAGGTGTTGAGAGGATTAATTTCCAATTAAAAAAGCCTCAGTTGGCTGGTGAGACAAGAATGGAGAAAATAAGGAAGTCCAAATGAAAGTATGTTTTAAAATATAATTTAATCAATAATGTAATTTAATCAAAGACAAAAAAATCGATCATGAAATTAGAAAGGACTTTCAGGTAAATGACAAGTTACTGTTGTCAATCCAAGCTTTGCTGAGAAAAAAAACAATTTGAGAACAAAAAAGAACAATGTGTTGGAATTTCATGTATACCTTATAAGCACTCCATGCAATCAATGTAACAAAGATAACAAATTAATACTTTTTGTTGCTGCAGCTTGTGGAAAATCCTAGCATTTTCCATGTAATTTTGCAGAAAAAAAATAAATATATGTGTCTCACATTCTTCTTTCAAATGTTCTAAGAGGGTCATAATATTAATGGGATATAATACTAAACATTTTTTGTTAGGAAGAAATACAGCTTATTTTTCTCATGTGTCTCAGGCCTTCCTAAAAGTATTTGTTGTTAATGTTTGATATCAGTTGCCACAAGAAAGCTTACCCCTATCTGTTCATTTTTGAAAGGGTCCTGCCATGAACTTTTATCTCCCTTTTTTTTCTGTTTATCTATCCAAAAGAACTGGGAAATAGAAGGAATCATACTCCATTTCCATCGCTAAAACCAGAAAGCCTTTTTCTGCTGAGCTGGAAGCAAGGATGGTTTTATCCTGGAGTGAATTAACTGCTTCCCTCCAGGACAAAGCTCAGCTATGAGTTTCCTGAGAAGTTTCTTCTCCCACTAAATAAATGTTTACAAGAATAAAGTGTCTCCTGAGACACCATTACTGTGTGAGTTTCAAGGGGTGAGGTGATGGAATTTTTTTTCATTTCTCTACACCTAAATTTCCTGTAAAGGTGGGGCCATTTGAGAAATATGCACACATACACATGTAGAAGTCAGTGGAGTGGATCTGATTCTACCAAAAGCTCTTCTGATGACACTTCTGATCCTGAATAATACTAAATAAATACTGAGATAATTCTTTATAAGCTATTTCCTAGCACTAAACTTGAGATATTTTTCTTTATCCAAAATGTGCATACATGCATACAAATGACCAAGATTCAAGTGTATGAATTTTGCTAACTACCCCATAAAATTTTGATGCCATAGTGAGGAGTATTCATTTTCTAGTGTTAAACATCCCCATTTGAATTTCACAATAGAGGCTCAACTGTTTGCCTCCACTCATTGGTTTTTGTACTTTTATGTCAACTCTGACTCTTCTTATTTCTAAGGTAACCACTTTTCACTTCATGTGAGAGCTTTCCTATGCTTTTATTCATTGTCATCATTCTCTTCTGAAACACCCTCTAAACTCATAGAATCCTCTCTAAAATAAAGTGACCTACAGTTCTATATGGGTCACAACAGGTGGAAAAGTATTTGTGAGTCACATAACAACATGTCAACGCTTATCTGTACTCTTCACAAGCACCTACTGATTCCTAATTCATGATATTCCTAGTTAATACTTTTAGCCACAAATGCACCTTGTCTGCATAATAATATTAAACTCACATGCTGATGTCCCTTTTACCATCTTGCTGGTATTAATTCAAAAAACCTCTAAGGTCTGTCTAGGAAGGAAGAGACATTTTTTGAAAGAATGCCAAGATTTCAACATTCTACTTCAAAACAAGGTTCTCAAATATTAACAAAAAAAAAAAAAGAAAAAAAGGAAACAACAGATAGGATAGAGTGTGCACAAACTACACAAAAAAGCTTGCCTGCTCTCCCTGAGATTTTCACAGTCTCCCAATGACAAGTAGCTGACTTGTGGAGGATCATAGCCTGACTCTAGCAAAGCCCTGTGATTTCCTCTCCCTCCCTCTTCTGTGGTAAAGACTAGCAGATGATCAAGATGCAATTTTCTGTTTCAATAACAGTTGAACTCTTTTTGCAGACCTTCTACTATTTTATCATGAGGCATATATAATGTAATTACAACAGAAACATTTGGAACAAATGTTTTATTTGCCTATATAACCTTGTATGTACATTAATATCAAACATGGGAAAGTCTGTAATGCAGTAAGATTTGAGTTTAACCTTCACACAAAATACAGTTTTAAGTGAAAAAGCCAAAATGGCCTTTTCTTGAAACAGTTTGTTTTGAATATTTAGAAATCAGTGACTTTCTTAACCTGAAGTCAATATGCTTTCCTATAAACTGGCTGTATGCTCTGTTCTTTACTTTGTTACAGTTTTCTATATTTTTCAATTTTTCATTTCATTCTATAAAGCAAAAGATGGAAGGAAAATGAACTCACAGCAAGTACTGAGCTCTAGTGAAGCAGTTGATTGTCTCTGGAGAGTGTCAGTGAGAAAGCTCTGCTAGATTTCAATTGTTTTGTGAAAACTAATCATTGCTAAATGACACTTTGAAATCTTGCATGTGCAATCGTATGTACTAGGGAACTATCATTTAAGGCTGGAGGAACATGTAGGAGAAAAAACTTGGCATAGATCTCTACTCATTTATATGATCAATTTTATGATTTACTGTAACATATTCTTCAGCTAAGGCGGTTGGTAACACAAGTAGGAACTCAGTGGAGCTCTTATAGATACATCTAAAGGTTGACACCTCCTAAGAGGATGCTCAGAGCACCAGAATGAGAGCATTTCAAACAACATCATCATGTTTTAGATAAAGGAATGCCTCTTGGTTTGCTTTCTGACTTTCAGGCTTTTTTGGCACAGGAGCACATTAAAAGGCTTATAAATATATACAAGTGTGCACGTGCACCTGCAAATGCAGGCACAAACATGAGTTAAAAGCTGACCCTCCTTTTCTTGCTTCATCGTATAATCCCAGGCATCATAGGCAAACCTCTGGGAGCACAGCACAGCACAGAATACAGGAATGATGTTATCTTTTCCATCCCGAAGGAAGCCCTGGCTCTGTGGATCCCTGAGCACAGCAAGCGCAGGACCGCGGCTCCTGCTCGAGGCTGGTGCTCCAACGCACGGCTGTGCAATGTCTCTGAGACACGACACAAACACACTGGGCTGGTGCTGACAGGCAGGCAGCACTCCTCCCATACTCTCTGTAAATCTCTGCTAACACCGTCAGCCAGAGATCTTGTCACACGTGTCGCGAAATCTGGTCTTCCATCTCCCACCTGAAACATCTTATTTCCTTTTTCAGTGGAGGGTAATCCACAGACTTATGCAGGGTAGCACATGTTGATGTATCAGACACAGAATGAGATTTAGGAGTGTGAGTCATGCTGATGGGAAGTATTTCTGGGCCTCCTTTTTGATAGCCTGCTCTTTTATTATTTATCTTTTAAAGAAAAAGATTCACCATTTGTGAAACTTTACAAGAGCTTTAGTTTTCATAATTCATAAAACGTCCAACACATCAGAAATGTTAAAGATAATGACAACTGCTTTTCATATCTTTTAAATTAGCTTTGTTGTCTTTAAACAATCTTAAGTCAAAAAACATTTCCTCTACTTTCCAGAATTAAAATTTGTTCAGATTTCTGAATTAAAAATATGCAGTCTGACTTGAAGCTTTGATTTTTTCATATGTCCAGTGCAGCTATAATAGATAGCCGTATGCATATATTTTCAGTTAAATTCCAACTAATTTTTTTAAACAATTGCGAAAAGTTGGAAAATTTATCTCATACTCAAATCTGCGACAAAAAAATGGCAGAGCCAAAAACTGATAAGTTGGTGAGATATTGTATATTTTAACTTTATAACACATTTCTCTGGGTTATTTCCTGAAAAATGCAGAAAAGCTCTCTGAAACTGTGCATCTCAGATGGGTTTTTCCCCCCTTCCATTTTGCTTTGTGAGAGCAAAACAATATAAAGAAGCTATATTCAGGGATACTGCTGAGTTATTGAACTGTCAGTTAACTTGTATAACACATAACCTTAGAAAATAAATCTATCAATATTTTGGCCTGCAGTAGTCAGTATGTAAGCCCGAAGTACATCCAGCATTATATCATAATGACTGATTGATGATTTCTTTAACAACAAAACTGTAGACATCAATACACAGTTGGCCACAGAGATACACAAAGAAGAGACTTCTTAAAAAAAATGCTGCTGTGTTCTTAAATTTCTGCTTCTGGCTTAAAAAATACGTCAAATAAAGGCTTAATTTAAAACAGAATATAAAACTGGACACCAGTCCTAATAATTTCCATTACCTTACAGATAACATATTAAAATATATAATTGCTGCTGATATCAGGATTTCTCTTCAGGCATTTTATTCAGTACTTATTATTTCCACCATTTAGTTTTATTATTTACCTAGGTCTCCCTGGAAAGTTAGGTTCTTTCTTTTCTTTTTTCCCAGCAGAACAAATTTCCTTCCAAGCCTTTACTATCCATTTTTTTCAATTGCTCATTGTTACTGATGTTTTCTTAGTCAAAGCTTTCTTTCAGTTTGTGCCAAATTCCTTCTATTTGCCTAGGTGGGCTTATTAGACTGGCCAGGTGATAAAATATCAACACCCTCAATTAGGAACACCTACAAAATATTTTTTAATGTAGGAAATCACCATCCTGGCATAATGAAAAGCAAGCTTGGGGCTCAAAAACACACAATGCACAGAAAGGGATGCATACAAATAAATGTGGTGAGGTGGTAACTGTACACTGAAGTGCAATCAGGCATTTTAAAGATCCCATGGTATATTGCAATCACAGATATGCCTCGTCATCTGTCCACAGCCTTTCCAGAAAATAGATGTTGCATCTAGAAGAGACCTATGAAGCTAGACTCCAGTAAGAAGGGAGCAGCTGTATGAGCCCAGCTGTTATGTAGGTGCCACGTGTTGGGGGGAAGCACTGGAAAGAGGAATCACAGCTCAGAGGGGCTGAGGTTGTCACCCGTGGCTGTGCAGCTGGGACACAGTGGAGCACCACATGAAAGACACCAGCAATGAACAAAACTACAAAGATCTGTCAGAGGGAGGCTTCACTGAGAATCCTAAACTCCCTGTGCTGAAGGAGAAACCCCACTGTGTGTCTGTGGAGTCCAGGGGAAAGGGCCAGGCAACTTTTCTTGGCATCCTCCGTGCATTTGAAGTGGAGGAGGGACAGCTGGATTGCCAGAGACACAGAGAAATGATTAACAACAGAAAGAGAGAGCAAGATGCACGTACACCTCGTATTTCTCCTCAACATTTTTAGTGCTAGGCTTTTGCCAAAACACCCAAATTCTTAATCTGATAGTAAAAACATGTTTTTCACCTTTATATTGTACCACATAAGTAAAATATTACTCTTTAGAAAATGACTGCTTTTTATTTATTTCTATCTTTTTGTGGTGAAATGACACCTCCCACACACACACAGTCTCTTCCTTTAGCTATAGCATGTCCTAAAATGTTAATTAATACTGCAGAACTGGTTTGCCTCCCTGAGCAACTGAAAAGCATCTTAAGCTGTGATACACTCTTTCTTCATACATTCTTGCTCTTACTTTTGAGCCTGTCTTTTCATTTGTGACTAACTTAAGCTTGCAACTCCCTTACGTGACCTTTCCAGTTCCAGTTAAACTCCTAATTGATGGAGGTGGCACTTAAAGCATTACACACAGGAAAAATGAAGCAGAGAGAACACTGGGAATAGCAGTAGTAGCGTACAACTGCAGCACATAATTTCCAGCTTACCAACTAAGCATATCCATGTATTTTTACTTCTCATCATGGCCTCTCAATTTCCAGTAGGTTTTTGTGGGGTTTTGTGGGGTTTTTTTGGTTTTTTTAATTTACTGAGCAGTACTACATGCCATATTGTAGCACAATGGCAATGAGAAATTGCACTTGCCACATTAATTACGTATGCTGGTTTCAAAACCCCAATGAAAAGGACAGAAACGGCCAAAAATGTGCCTTGAGAGGGGATCTAAAGGTTACTTGATGTAGCCCACCAGTCTTGCCAAGAAAAGTAAGCCCCATGGGAAAGGAGTGCTAATGCCAGTGGACAGAAAACATTAAAGATGCTCTGCAACAGAATGGCCTCTCTGGATGCTGTTCCAGCAGAAAAAAGGGGGAACAGAACTTGCTACACCTGAATGGTACACACTGCCAAGTGTCAGAGGGTGTCCAAGAAAGTTAAAAATTATCTGAATTGTCGTGAAAAAAAAAAAAAAAGTGTGAAAGGTGATTTCACATAAATTGTTGCTCTAAACTGCCTCAGTGCACTGCAGAACGCTCTTGGCTGCCTAAATACAATCCGCAGTTGACAAGCAAAGCCTACAAAAACTAACAGATAGAGCATAGTTGCTTGCTCTGTCTCACACTACTACTTCGGGAAGCCAAAGCTGTCTTCTATATAGGCTAGATTTTCCAGTGAAGTTCCCAAGTAATGCCACAGAGAGACCTAATCTGTGGCTGACAGGGAAGGGTGGGCCAACTCAAAAGGAGCAGGAATGAGCCAAATTTTGTGGTCTGCTATTCACAGCAACCTCTATGGCTGTGAAGTCAGAGAAATGAGAGATCCTAGACTATCCTGAGGTTGTGATAAGGACTCATTGCTAAAGGCAAGTTTTCAAAGATATTTAACAGAAAATCCAAATCCTATTACATCCTTTGCAGTATGGGATTCCTGCTGTTAAAAAGTGCTGCTTCCAATCACAGGTGGAGTCTCTCATAGAGGTGATGAAAGACCACATTTCAAACCAGGCTTGGTTGTGAAAGTGACCCCTTGATGAGAGATACTGGATCCTGTTATGATGGTAAACAATTCAGGTTCACTGAAACTAGGACTTGTTGTCTAAATTACTCAGAGATTTTACTAGAATGGAAAAGTAACTGGTTGTTTGTTCTCCTGTTTTTACTTTACTCGTATCATTATCATTAAGATATAAAAATATGCTAGAAAAAACAAAGAAGTGTATCTTAGAAACTGGTCACTTTCAATCTTTTTTCCATGCATTCTCCCTTAGTTCTGAGATAAATGAGTACTACAGAGTTCAAGGAGCATCTGGAAGTTGCTCTTTGTGATATGGTTTAGTTTTAGGTAGTTCTAAAAGAAAGAAGGGGGAGTTGGACTCAATGATCCTTGTGGGTCCTTTCCAACGCAAGATAGTCTGTGATCAAAATGTAGTTGCAATGAACTTCTAAACGTGATTAAAACATAACCATAATAATGAAAAATTGTACTATGGGTAATACCAGACCACCAGAGAGAGTGTAAGATACCTGAACCTTCTACATTACTAGGTCTTATGCAAAGAAATAGTTTCTCAGAAGAGGTACTAATTGAAAATAATACAATTTTATCGAGTACTTTTATATATATAAATATATACTCCCTGTGAAACCCTTTTTTCCCTTAAGTGCTTTCAGTTGCCAAAAAAATTCATTGCAAAACCCTGGCTCTGCCTTTCTTTGGCTTGGCTTCTCAAGCATTATTCATTTGACCAAAGATGGCTTTCTGTATCATGAGAAAAGACAGTTATTGCGGGGGGGAAACCACCTAGAGGCAGCTTTGGCTTACCAGTGATACCCATATAGTTCCTGCTGTTTCTTGTTGACTGGTTTGTTTTTCCCTGTTATCACTAGACCCAGTGGCAGAAAATATTCAAGTGGTCTTGGCTGAGAATTCAATCAAACTTATATCTCACTTGCAGGACAATATCCCTCAAAGCTCTTTCACTAAAAGGGACAGGCTGACACATCAACCCCTGGTTTTCTTGTCTCCCCAGATCATGAACAAACTTGGAATGCTACTAGCCTTTTTATTAAGTTTGGACACATTTCCACAAATTAGAAATTAGAAGGATTCAGAAACCTCACGAAAAAATGCAGAAAAACTTTGTTCAGTGATTTATACTGTGTTTGGATTTACTGTTTGCTAGGAAAAACAAAAAACCTTAGCTTACTCAATAACTGGAGTAATCTAGACACATCTGGTTATACGAACTCAGCATTCTGAGTACCAATATGCTTTCTGTTGTTTAATAAAAGTAGAGGGCCCTTCAGAGTTCAAAGGGGCTAAACAAGATTTCGACTGGGAGACAAGCTGTCATGGTTTCACCCCAGACAGCAACTCAGCCACTCAATCACTCCTCTTCCCACCCAGGGGATCAGAAAAGTAAAAGCCAGAAAACTCATGGATTGATATAAAGAAATTTTAAAAGGGAAAAAAAAATGCTGTGCACACAAGCAAAGCAAAACATGGGATTAATTCAGTGCTTCCCATGGACAGGTGTTCAGCCATCTCCAGCAGAGCAGAGCCCCATCACATGTAACAGTGGCTTGGGAAAACAAACATCATCACTCCAAACATCCCCCTCTTCCTCCTTCTTCCTCCCACTTTATGTCCTGAGTGTGATGCCAGATGGTCTGGAATGTCCCTTTAGTCAGTTTGGGTCACCTGTCCTGGTTGCATCTCCTCCCAATCTCCCATGCACCCCGAACTTCCTCACCAGCATGGCAGTAGGAAAAACAGAAATGGTCTCGGCTCTATGTGAGCCTGGCTCAGCAATAGCAAAACCTGTCTATATTATCAACCATGGGTTCAACACAAATCCAAAACACAGCCCCACACCAGCTACTGTGAAGAAAATTAGTTCTACCTCAGCTTAAGCACTTCATAGATTTATTAATCTCTTTATCTAGCTACTCTCCAGCCAGTAGCAGACCCTCCAAGTCTGTCTCCCTAAATCTGACTTGACACAGGAGGTAAGAGAGAACTTCCACTTTACATATCTGATCCATTTTATGCCTTTTACCTCATGAATTTTTCTTTCCCCCACATACCACAGGTTCCTTTGTGTTGCTCCACAAACTGAGCTCCAAAATCAAATTAACAAATCCACTCCCTAGATAAATTACGAAACTATTTCTAATGAGTACCAGCTGATCAGCATATCCAAGTGACTAAGTGAAACTATATATGGTATTTTTGCCAAAAGTGTGGTTCGGGGAAAGACAAAATCAGGGAAAGAAAGAGGCAGAGGTATCAGTCACAGCTAACAGTGAAGCATGATTGTGCACTTTTATCATGGACAGCAAGACTACTTGTAATTAAAACACTTTATTACAAAACTGCCTCCAGCAGAGATGGAACAGGTTCTAGTCTTCCTGTTTAGAAGAAAGGTAAATTTGTACTATTTCTCTTCCAAATATAACAGTAAATTTCATTTAGAAAAAAATGAGTGATGCTGAAGAGAAACACATTAAAAACTCTCTGTGAAGAGTACCAATTAACATAAACTAATAAACAAGACAAATCATGGTCATTCTTATAAGAAAGGAAACTTGTTCTTATGGAAAACTGTTTTGCAATTACAGAAAATTGTGCATGATGACAGCCATGCAATAAACTCCATTGTGTTGTATATAGCATGCTCAGCTCCACCCTATTACTCACTTAACTCTCAAGGCTATTCCTAAGCTCCTGCTTTCTTGACCTGTGCAGCTGCAATTTATTCCCTTGCTGCATTAGCAAGGAGTTTTTAAGCACATGGTCTGCTTTGGAGATTCCTCGAACCATACAGAACCAGGGATGGATGGTACCCAGGCTATGAGAAGCTGTTCAGTATTTCATTTCTCATCAGTGCTAATGGTTCACACTTTACACCTGCTCTGAACATAACAATTTACTTACAGACATTTTGGCACATATCACTAAAGCATTCAAGCACTTGTCGAAATACCACTTTCTCTTTTCAAACATCTGTGGGGTTAAAAAGCAATACTAACTCAATTTTAAATTACAAGAATTGAGGCTCTGATTTGAAAAAAAGCATGGCTAAAGAGACATTTTACTTGCTTGGAGAGTTTAAATGTATCTAGTATTCAATGGCATCATTTATATCCAAAGAACATCTCTCACAGATTGAATTTGATGCTGAGTCCTTCAAATGCTCACAGAGATCAGACCCTCAAATTTCTGTTGAAATGAACCTTTCACTCCCAGTTGAAAGAATGCTTTCAGGTGCTGCTGCAGATTAATTTAACAGTCTTCCTGCCTCTCCCCTACCAGTTCCTGCAGCTTACATGGAAGTTACTGCACCTTCAGCCAAGAAGGAGTAAGTGACCACATGAGTTAACACTCAGCTCCTCTTCAGTGCAAGGTAGAAAAGGCTCTTTGAATCCATTACAGAAACAACCAGTGTCACAGTACTGTAACTTTCACATGGTCAGTGACTAAATCTCTGTTAAGGAAACATTTAGTGCAACATTTTGTGGAACTGTTCAGGTGGGATTTGTGAAAGATCTGCTTTCTGGTTGTGAAAGATCTTTCTCTGGTTTTAATATTGCATCAAAACAACATGGCAGGAGCAAGGAAAAAAAAGCCTTCAGGAAAACATTTGACTATGATAATTTACTACCTCTATTTTCAGTTCCTCTGTACAATCCCAAATTTCCCAACTGGTGAGGCAGGGCATTGGTAGATATAGAGCATCCTTAACTGCATAGTTTGTATTTGCTGCTGTATCAGAATAGTTATTTGCAATGAATGAAGCACGAGTCCAGAGGGAAAAAATTCATCATGCAGTTAAAGTCTATTTTGCCAAGAGTAAATTATTTACGTGCAGAGCAGGGAGAGGCTAATTAAAGTGACACAGGCAAAACTAATTCTGTCACTTCCTAGTGGAGGCCTTGTAGGTTACTATTGTTAAGGTGCAAAAATGCTAAAAGGGATTAAACACATACTTGGCTGGGATGGGAAGAGTTTCACAGAAGTTTCAAAAAAGCAAAGCTTGTGTCCAAGATCCTTGAGGAGCCTCCTCAGGTTTTGGAAATAGTGCATGTGTGTGAATTCAAGTGTCATGCTTTGTTAAAAGCTCCTGATTATGACCTTGACTTCCTTCATCCAGTTGGACTCCTTGTTCCGTGATCATTCTCCCTGCAGAGCTAATCACAGCCTCCAAACCTGAGACCTATCACAGATCCACTGCTCTTCCTTAATATCCTAATGTTCATCAAAACCCAAGTGCAGTGAGCTTATCCTGACAACCCTTAAGGTACACACACCAATATAATTTATAAAGCTATTTCTGGCCTTTTCCTGTTTTCTCTATATCTCCTTTTCAGGTTTGCCTGCAGACTGATTTCTCATCATCCAGACTGTTCCCTCACCGTCTATCCTTTTGTCACTGCTGGTGATTCAGAGAATCCCATGCAGCTCCCCTCACACCTTTACTAGGATGAGACTGAAACCCACCTTCCTCATCATTACCTGCAGGAGCAGAACTCTAGTTAGGATAGAGGCCTGTATATATCAAACTCATTTTCTGCTGAGCAAAAAACAGAATAAATGACTCTTTCTTTGTTAGAGAGATCAAAGTAGATTGGTCAAACAAAGTACCAACAGAAATAAACACAGCTGTTTGCTTGTCAGTGACTTGACTGATCAACCATTTCAATGAAATTAAGACCAATTGCAAAACTCTGCAGATAATTAAATATGTTATAGGCAGCACCACATGCTAAAGAGCTGGTAAAACACACATATCATGTTCTTGAGAAAGCAGTGACCTGTAAAAGGTCCTCATGAGAAATGAGGCACATATGATCTGTGCATGTCATTTAATGTCAGATTTTAACATTGTGAACCAAAACCTCTGTGCAGCATATTATGACATAGAAGAAACCAGACTGTAAGGGGCAGAAAATCAATAGTCCATTGGTATTTCTCAACAGATCCACAACACTGCCAAGACTGGCTGCTTGAACTCACTGTACAGCTGCAGCTTCAGACAACTAAAATTTTTAGAGAATTTTAAAAATATTGTGAAAACATGAAAAAAATGGAAAAAAACCCTAATAAAATTAAGAGTAATCTCTTCTGCCCATGTCTGAGCAGTAGTTTCAAAATAATGTAATTTTAGTGGAGGCTCATGGGAAGAATAAAAATGCACATCTCTAAAATAATGACTATTTTCAAAGATCTGATTCAGGTCTTCAGGGAAAGGAGGCTTTCAAGGAAAGTCTGTCAGAATGGTTCTTCTACTTGCTTGGTTTTATTAAGGGAAAGCCAGACATTACTTTTGCCTAGGTTTGTTATTAGAAACAGCTGGATGACATTTGAATAAAACTTCAATGATATTTTGCCCAAAGCATACACTTCAGAAAGTCTCTATCGAGAGAATGGCAGAGGATTAGGCAGAACTATAAATAACTGGAATAAGAGAGGGCTTTATTTACAGTTGCTGTTGTTTTTAAAGGGTAGTGTCTGGCTGTGCTACCTGCTCCACCTACAGCAGTTTCTGACTGGATGCCAGTGGCCATGCAGGAGCTTTAGGGATTGTCTTTCTCATGGTGCAAGAAATGTAGGTTCTGAAGAAATGCTGTGACCGTTTTGGGCCAGTGCTTTGAGGGCTTTCCTAGAGAAGGTGTTGCAGATATTAAAAGTTTGATTTCTGCTATCTTTTTCGGGTTTTTGTCAGATGAGGGTGATTCAAATATAGACATGTTCACCCCTTATATCCCACAGTCTAGTGCAGGAATGTAGAAGTCTTTCTACTAGCCTTGCTTCCATCCTGCCATAATCTTGATCTATCTCAAGCACTGTCTAAAGACATTTTTTTCAAAAAGGCAGTGAAATCCAAATCCTCATATTCTGCAAACTTCCAGAATTCACTGAATTAGAAAGCAATTTCACCTGAACACTTAGTATGATATTTGAAGCGTAATAATTTAACGTTGTTCTTCAGCCTTGAGGGTTGTAAACAGGTGCTTTTAGTCTTAACAGAATGAACAAACATCAGTAGCCCTTGTTCTCCATGATTCTTCCCTCCTCCCCAGGCTGGACAGTGGTGCTGTTGGTCAGCACATTGGGGTGGCATACTGGGTCCAGTCCCATTAACTGGTTTTCTCCCCAGAACAGTAAATGGAGCAAGATTTTCCCCTGCAGCTTTGCTGTCTGACTGAACTACACAACCGTAATCTAGGTTCATTTGAGAAGTCAGCCTGAACATCAAAATTTTTTAAAATTTGGCTCACAGGGTATTAGCACTGTAATATGCCAACATGGGATATTTACAGTGCTCTTAAAACCCTTATTTTTGTTCCTGTTTGAAGTAATGATAGTACATATTAATGACTAAATATTGTAAAACAGCTGCTTATACCTATCAGGGAACTCCATTTAACATCAGAAGACATAACAATGCCAGGTTAGCACTTTACCTTGAATGGTGCAATGATAGCATAAAACTTTCCCAACCAGTTATCTAGGGTCACCCTTAATGGCACCATAAAATTTCTTCAATGCAAGGCAATTTTTGCTTCCTGAGGGCTTTGTAAGTTTGCTGTAAGTGCATTTATACATCTGAGTATCTAATGAAAATAAATTAGTTAGAAATACATACTTGCCCAAATGTAATGCAAAGCCTTAAATTACTTACTAGTTTAATAAAACACTCTCAATTCAAAGAAACATTTTTGAATAGAATAATAAATGGAAAAAATACCAGAATAGACCACTAGTATATATTCAGTAAATATATATTTATATGCATAGATTATTTTATGTCCCCTTGACATGTTTGAACTGACTTTTGTTCCTCCAGCCAGATTTATCTACATTGCCATGTAAGAAGGACATTGCTTAGCCCCTTAATGTTGATGCACTTACACTTTCAGAATATAAGCAGTATTTCCATGTGTTTACAAGTAAATTTGTTAATTAGTTTCTAAATGAATGTATCATTTGAAATGAATCCTTCAGTCAACTTAGCATCCTACAGTTGCCTGTTGCCTTGTCCCAAGTGATTTTGATAACATAACAATGGACAGGCTTTGTATTTCCTACATAATTAAAAGTCAGATGCCTTCTGCTGTGTCTACCTGACTAGTATGCAATGGTCATTTTCCTTCCATTACTCTCCATTTCTAAGGTTTTATTTTTTACAATGAGACTACTAAAAGGCACACTAACTGTAATTTCAGTCTCTCTAGACTGACACAGAAAGCAATGGTCATTTTGTAATGGGTATCTTAATAAAGGATAATGATAGCATGTTATCTGAGGACAATCTGGTCAGAAACAATGGCAGGAATATGCTATGGTAAAAAAATGAGCTTCTCTCAAGCTTCCAGAGGGGAGAAAAACACAAGCAAATAACAAAGCATCAGTCTCTGCAGGAAGATAGATATTTAGCTACATGTGGAAAAGATTTTAAAATATTTTATTGTTGAATACTTGTTATAAAAATAAAACTACTGATGACAAAATTTTATACTTTTGTAGAAATTATATACAAGGACATCCTTGCACGGTACTGCAGTCTAGTGTCCGTGAATACAGGAGTATTTAATTTCTTCATCTATCTCCCTTTCAACATATTCTTAAATGAACATGTCTTTTACCAAATGCACAGATGGTGCAGTGAGTCTGTGACTAGAGTTCTGCTTTGATACAATTGCTGGCAGTCACAGTTTAAAAAACTACCAGTGTATCAAGTGATCCTAAAAACCTGTAAAAGCTCTTTTTCTCTCTAGAACAGCATCCTTTGCTACCTGCACGAAGAAAAGATCTCAGTAGGAGGAGCGGTAGGCTTTCACTTTCGAGAAAATACACTGCAGACCAAGTTAAATCACTCCTCTGTCAGTTTTGTCTGTAAACAAATGCACATTAAGAAGTTCATTATATCTTAATAGCTGAACACTGAGGAGATGAGAATGTCACATGCAGTAAAAGGAAATGGGTGCCTTCCCAACAGAAGTTGCTTTTATTTCTGTTCAATACAGGTGTTTCAGCCACCACAGTTCTTATTGAAGATATCTCCATAGTACTGGGACACTAAGATGTAGCAAAAACAGGAATTATCATTACTATTATCTTGGGAATCTATGGTGGAAGATGTCTTTGTATTTATACAGAGAACACTGAGGATGCCAACAAGTTGAAGCAGGAAGGATTGTCCAGGTATTTGACTATTAGCTCTGTCTCTTTCTTTTGTAAAAAAAAACTTAGGAGTAATTAAATTTCAAATTCCTCTTTTTCTCCCACCCCTGAAAGCAAAATTATTAAATTAAAAACTAATTCCCATCACTCATAATTCAGAAAAAAAGAAGGTTAGAATAGAAGTAGGGCTACAAGCTTACATGAACACTTAGGACTCATGGGCTTTCCAGCTGACATATAATCCACCTAAATACCCTCAAATACTAAGTAGCTTCAGAGGAGTCAGGCTTGAGCTGAGAGCTCACAACATTTAAGCCATAAAGCCAACTCTGGGACTACAGGTCCACTTGATGCTCTCCAGCACTGCACTGCAAATTCTATCAAATGAAGTTTCCAACTAGAATTTCTGGGGTTGGATTCAGATAATTCAGAGAGGCCAAGTTCACCATTCTGTGGATGCTCTTTGTAGCTCTAATCCCTTCAAACCAATCTGAGCTCATTTTCAATTTCATGGATCCAACTGGCTCATTCAGCTGAGCTTTAGGGAAGTCTGTGAAGTTGAAAATTACCATTCTGTTAAATGCCTCCAAATATAATGACATATGTATATTCCTACCTTTCTGCAGAGACATGTTACTCACACATATTCTTTGCATATTGGCCAACCTGTAAACCATAAACAATGAATTTTTGTTCCAAAGAATTCATGCTTCTGCATTTTGTTTTTAATTTTCTATTTCATATTTAGATATAACTCCAACATTAAGTGCCCCAATAAATAGAAGCCAACATCCAGTAAGCATAATATCAAATATGAGGCTGAAAAGAAAGCAATATAATTATTTTTATTTCTTATTCATATATCTCTATCCCTCTGTTATTCCATAAGTAACTTTTACTTATCAGTTGATAAGTCTCCAAATAAAAGTTTAATTCTTCCTTTATTCATATAAAAGCCCTCTGACTGGCAATGATATTTCCCTCTGTTTGGCATTTAGATAGTGCTATAAACATTCTGTTACGTATGACATTAACAAATTTAAGATAGCTTCTTTTCAAACTGAAGGCCAAACTTCTGTTTGAGTGTACTTGTGAGACCAACTCGATAAAGTGATGGTACTACCTGCATGCTGCCTAGTAACATTCCCTTTCTTCTCTTTACCTCCCTTTACATAACTGAGGAATTCCTCCTGGCCACTGGGACAGAGCTCTCATGAGGACTTTCAGGGTGCTGAAAATTTTACAGACAAGGGCAGGTAGGAAGATCCCAAGACACTGTTTTTATTGAGGAAAACACAGGTAAACATTGTCTGTGTCCAGTTCTTTTGGGAAGTGGCCAAGCAGCCAGGCTGGTGTGTGTGCAAGCTCTCAGCTAGCCCCAAACACATCTTTCTTCCATGCTGAGAGAGGACAGAGGGACAACAGAGCAGGCACTTCAGGAACAGGGCAAGCAAACAGAGGATCAAAGAAGAAATCCAGAGCAAAGATATTCTGCTCTTCGGGTGCTAAGGAATTTGCTGTGATACTGAACACTTTAGGCTCAATCTTTCTATTTTGAATTAGTACAGGTGCTGTTCAAGAAAATTAGTGCATGTTTTCGAAGGAGGGGTGTACTGTAGTCTAAATCCAACCTGTCCTCCCAGGGAGGGAGATCAGAGTACTGACCCCAAGCATTTCTGCCCTTTTCCCCCTTGCTGTCCCACCATGGCTGCAGTCACCAGTCATGGGGTTTAGCCCTGGGACTTGACCCCTTGGGAATCTGTCATGAACAGCCCACACCCCTCCTGGGCCCTCTCTGTGTGGATCCTTTGGGCTGCAGCAGACTGTCCTAAGCATTTTCCACACCTCACCTTGCTCACTCCAGACACCCCCAGGGTGCAGGACTCAAGAGTTTCTCAGGCTAATCTTCCCATCATGCCAGGTCAGAAAAGTATGGATCATAGGCTTGACAAAAAGTCTCTCAGTCACATCTCAGTCCCAAAGCCACCAGTTATAGACAACTGGAAAATATATAATCTGTCTTCAGATATGCATTGGCCTCACTTCTGTGCCACTTCCTGCCTGGTCACAGCCCAGGCAAGCCTGCACTAGTTCCTCCAGTGATCACAGTCTCAACCTAGCCTTCAAACTACCAGGTTTTGACACAACACCTTCTACAAGCATGCCAGGATTTCTTCATTATTTATTATGTGATATTCTTATTTTAATTTTAGTTACTTTGCCTGCAGACAGGCAGTACACAATTCAGTGCTAACAATTTGGATCTATTTATCTACATATTTATTGAAGAATAACTTATTCTGGGAAATAAACTTCCCTACTTTTTGTTTTGCTTGACAGCTCCGCGATTAAGCTAAGTATTCTGATTAGTTAACAATTCATGAGCTAGGATACAACAATTCAGATTTGGTCAAAACTCAGGAGCTTAAAATTTAGTTGAAGCTGTGAAATAACTTTTCACAAAGAAGTAAAATATCTTTTAAAATTAAGTTTTACTACAAGCAAAGCAAAAAAAGTTGTTGTGTTTTTTTTTTTTTAAGGAAATAAAAGCTCAACTAACAAAGACAACAGAGAGAAGTCATTTAATTTTAATACTCTTCTTGAATTTCAAAGGGAATCCTTTCCAAATTAGGTCAAAACAGGAGAGAAGGCCAATGTCTTGTATGATACTTCTAATATTTTTAGTGGATCTTTATGACTTAGGCTATTATAATTGCTTTTGAAAAGCATCTTTTCACTCTGACAGACAAGTTAAAATTTGAAGGGAAGCCAATAACTTTGACACCAGCTTATCATAGGGACATCTCTCATATCACACTGTCAATATTATTATTTTACACAAACCGTCACAGAAGTGGAAGAAGAAGGTCATATGAGAGAAGAATATGAGTTGAAATATTAAAGAATAAACTCCAGTAGTTGTAAAAGGTTTGAATAAAAACATGCTGAAGGAAATCTTCCATGTGCTGATAGGAAAATTAAACTCCCTAAGAGGCAAATACAGCTTCTTTATAGTCATAATCTGTAACAGCCTTACACCCACTCCCAATGGATTATTGTGTATTTTCAAGTTTACACAGTTTGCAGACGAGTAGAACGGGTCAAGACTCAGACACCTTTGTTGGTAAGAAATTCTCAATGCCTTTGTTTCAGTCTTCTTAATACAAAGAGTTTCTGTAATAAAGAAAAATTCTAGAGAATAGAAGCTTGAATCTTGTAATTTCATTTCTGAAATTATGAATTTGTTAGCAGTTCCCATGGGTTTATTCAAAAATTGATTCTAGTTATTACTGTGTTGTAATATTACACTGTGAGACGATAACAGAGTTTTTCTTCTATTTTTGTACCTTTAAAGCCAGTCACTACTTATTGCTAATCATAACACTTTATATTCTTTTTTCTGTTTCAAAATGTTTTCAGTCTGTACAGTAATGAAGCATGTTAATTTACGACAAGGCAACCAACATGGAACTGCAGGGTAAATGTCTGAAATTCTTAAAGAGGACTTAATTTCGTCAGGCCTGGACATATCATTAAAAAACATTGCCACAATGGAATGAAAACAAAAATATTATAAAATGGTCTTTGAAATAGCAGTATTAGGATGGATAGAGTCACAAAAAATCAAAGGGTGTGGTAATAATCTACAAGTTGCCACAGTTGCTGCTGTCTCTGTATTTTCAAGAGAAGTTGGACAGTGATTCATTGATTGTAGATTTATTTCCCACATCTCAGCCATTTTCCTGTGGAAGCCTCAAGTTTACTGCTTGTGAGAAGAGGTGTTAAGGACAATGCTTTGCAGTCAGGGTGGGCAAATCTGCCTGTGTGAGGCAGTTGGTAGGAGCAGAGTGGGCACGCAGCTCTGTGCTGGGACTGCCACGCATTTGGCTGTTCAGCCAGGCAAAAACCAAACATACCAAACTGTGACAGTGCCACTGGAGCTTCCTGCACGACACCGGACTGCTCTTTGTGCCTCTTCCAGAGTGGTTTGACAAATGTTTTTCCTCTGTGACAATCCTCTCCTTGCAACTTAGAGGCATGTTGTCCTCTCCTAATTCACTGCTGACGGTGGAAACCGGAGGCGCTCCCCTCGTAAACCACCTAGTCACAGCAATTCATTAATGGCTGACCAGATCACCTCTTCCTGTGCTCCACCTCTAAAACATAAACTCTCTTGATGGATTTTATTACATGTTGTAAACTTGACCAATTTTCATTTTTCCCCTGTGCCAGTGTTCTGCAGCATTTCACCTTTCTTGGGGAGGGAGGAACGGGGAGCACAGTCTAATGTGGTTTGATTTAAATTATTACCCTGGTGCACACTTTCCTTGAGATGCTATTTTCCCTGCCTGTTCTAACTGCTGAGCACAATCACTAGAGCTCAATTATTAAAGAGATTCTAAAAATAGTGCCATGCAAAACTGTCTACAAAGAAAAATCATTCAAGTACAGAAAGAGACGTATCCTGGGCAGTGTGCTTTCACTGTTATTAGCTTCTTAATTATTTCTTCCTTTTTTTTTTTTTTTTTTCCCATCTTTTGCTCTCCTCCCTCTTCCTTCCCATTCTTTCCTTCAGCAACAATAAGGAAGGGACATTCAGGACATTCTCTCCACTACCCTAGAAAACTGCATTAGCTCATGCACACATTGGCACAAGAAAACATTTCCTTTTTAGTAAATGCCAACATTCTTCAACTTTCCTTTCCAGAAGATCATGAACTTATGTTCATGGGAATATAACCAAAATAAAATAAATAAATAAATGTGAGCCCTAGTATTTCTAGCTGTGAGTCTTTTCGTGCACTCTTCGGTGGATTTGAAAACAAGGGCACGGTTAACCATCTGGAAGCCTCAGAACTAACGTTTCCCTGCCAGGGATTTTTACAAGTCTGTGACTCATTTGATGATTCCTGTTTAGAAAAGCGTTTAAGGCTATGGTTAAGTCTCTAATTAAGCAGAGGTAAGCTCTCCCCTCAAGGAAGGTCTCTTATTTGAGACACTGGTTAGGAGGGGAGCTAAGAGGAAAGGTGACTAGGATATCTGAGAAGATTCACCTTAAAGTCAGTTTGGGCATCCTAAATCCTGGCTGCTCTTTCTAAAAAATATCTTTAAGGATAAATAAGAAAAATAAGGCTGATGCAAGATAGCAATATGCCAAGCTTCTTTTTATCCTTAAGTTTCCCAAATGATTTCAAAACAAACAATAGCAATTACATCTAGACCTAGAGTTGCAGGGGGGAGGAAAGACACAAGAGGAGAAAGAAACAGGAGGGAAAAAGCTAAAGTCTTTTTGCCCCCACTGCAAAGCCTGGATGAATACACACGTGTACGTGTGTCCTCGCTCCAAGGCAGGGGTCACGTCAGCTTCTGCCAGCCCCAGCAGGAGCCTTTTAAGCAGGAGACTGGTGGAATCACACTAATTTCACCTGGCTACAGGCATCTCTGTTTGAAAAGAAAATATCTTCCGCCCCCTTCCCTCCTACATCAGTTCCACATCCATTAACATTCAGACTAAATCTGCAGTTACAATATCTTGATCAGGCTACATCCTGCAGGAATGGCTCTGCCACCAAAGCTGTGAGGACTGTAAAAGTGTCAAGGGACTTTAGCCTGAAAATTAAAATCAGGGGACTATCAGCTTAGAGGCCTCACGGTGCATGCAGGACATAACACCAAGGAATGAATATAAATCTTATAGAACTGACAGCTCTGAACCATTTTACTCTGCTTTTCACAGTGAGCTTAGGTGACCATACACCTCTTTCACATGGCCTGTCATATACAAGAAAGGTGTTAACTGCTAATACCAGCAGTGAGAAGCTGTTCAGGATTTTTTCTGCTGGCTTTGGTGACACAGCAACCTACTTAAGGAGCATACAATCCTGGAGACTGTGCCTCTTGATATCTCTAAAGAACAAACAAACTGATGAATGGTCATACACATCTTGTAGGAAATTAATGTCCACGGTCATTCTCAGCTAGACACTTACAATTGAATGCATATATCTCCAAAGCAAAATACAGAAAAATACGAGCCCTTTGAAAGTTGCTCAGATATCATCCCTCAGTCTTTACTAGGTTTTAATACCAATTTCAGCCATCCAGACTAAGATAAAACCACATGAAGAACAACCATTTACTAGAGCAAAATATATTTCACAGTCAAACTGGCCATTTGGGATATACATCTTGCTGACATGAAGAATGTTTGAGTTCACCACATAGCTAAATTTTAGAAATAAAAAGAAAAACTGTAAAGCATTTTTTTCTATGGGCAATGGTACGAGTTATTTTTATCTAACTACTGCACAATGACACTGAACCATTTGGTTAATAGAAATGACCACTAATGTGAAGAGAAGAAGCAAACTTCTTCTAGTTTGGGTAGTAAAGTAAGGGTAGTAAACTAAGTTTCTAAATTACCTATATTCTTTAAGCTCAGCAGGTGACTTACACCACAGAGGAAGCAAAACACTGAAACTAAAGCACAGGAACTTAAATTTCCATTCTCTGAAGAGTATCTGGAGTTGCTTGTACAACACTGACACAAGCACCACTATGACATGAACACAGTCCCCCTGTCAGGTTGACTGTATCTTAAAGCCTGATGAAAATATTTCACTCAGTCAGTGCACCTTGAAGTGGGAAAAAATACGCAAAAGAGCAGTACGAACAATTCAAAATAGAACATCTGTGAAGTACTGCTGATTAATAAAAATAATAAAAGTCAGATAAAAAATACAGCATCCCTTTGTTAATTATAGATTTCTCTCTTTAATTAAAACACCATAACTAATTATTGGCACTTCCTTTAAAAAGGCAGAATTTGCCAGAGGCACAGTAAATACTAATAATACACTCTACAATTATTAATAATTCCCTTCTATGGAACTTGTCATCCATCTAATCCACACAAAAATGGAAACAAGCATTGATGGTGCCATTTGGTGCTTGCTGCAAGCAGAGAGAGGGAGCTGATTCGACCAAGACTGCAAGCAGAGCTGGTGGCAGGGTGGGGAGAGGGCAGAGGCAGGCAGGGCAGTCAAGGATGAGTTATTCCTAGTCACCAAGAGTGAGGAGACATTGATGTTGGTTGTACTGCAGATATACAGAGAGCCAAACACATTTTCAGCCTGAAAGTGACAGATTTTCAGGCTTCAGTGACATCAGGGAAGAGGAAAATGCTCTCCAAAGATTGAGTGTGGTGGGTAGCACAGCGTGCCACTTCCACAGGAGACTGCTCCAAGCATTTGCTGCCAACCTTCTCAGAGATGCTGAAGCTCCATGGCACTTGAAAGGTTCAGGACAGGCAGCAGAACTGGGTTCAAGACATTTCCCCTGTATTTCCATAGATAATACATCTCTGAATGACACCAGCTTCCCTCTTCTTGCCGGTCATTAAGTGCTGAATGAACGAAGAGCCACTAATCTGCAGTACTTTCCACATGCCATAGTTTACTATGATCTATTGGAAGTGGCCTTCTTTGACAGCCTCATTTACTGCAGATCCGTAATGCCTTTCAAATATTTATTGTGAGTGATGGAGCCGCGCAGGAGCATCAGCCTTTGCTGATTTTATTATTGCACTGCCAGAGGAACATAGATGTATCCTTCAGGTTTTATGAAACTCACAACGTTCTTCACAGCTTAAGGATGAAAGACCTAAACCAGTTACACACCGCCTGGGCACTTTCTATGTGATCTATTTCATTTCTCATACTTTCTTTAGAGGCTAAGTTTAAAAATAAAACAAACCTGGGAATCACTCTCAGAGGGAAAAGCTACCATGGTAAATGCACACACACAACATAGATCTTGATATTCTGCCCCCATTCCGGTGCACAACCATGACAAACTCCACCCGAAATTCCCAGTGGGGGTCAGGGTCGGTTTTTTGGGGGGCATTTTCTATATTTCTTTTTTTTTCTTTTTACAGTGGCCATTAATTCTAAAAGAAAATGAGCTATGAAAAGGGTCAGCGTTTTCTTTTGACTGGTACTACTTTTTGACAGCTGCTGCTGCTGCTCTGGGGAAGGTGGCACATGAGGAGACAAGCATGAAGTTTGCTGCCTGCACCTGGAAACAGTTTGGCCACAGAGAGCTGGATTCTTGTTCTGATCCAGGGTGATACAGCTGCATGGGACCCCTGATGGAGGAGGGGAGCAATTCCAGTAAGAAACTTTTAGGCTGCCAGGAATTGCGCTTCTTCACCTGCCAAAATTAGAGAGAGCCGTGCCTGCTTCCCGGGCAGTGCGGAGGTGGGAGCATCAGCCTCCACACCTGCCTTTCCTGCGTTCACAGCATGCTTCCAATACAAGCTGAGCAATGCAGCTTTACTCCCTTAAGAAATGACACAGAGAAAGACACTCCCAAAGTATCTCCTTTTTTCAATAGTTCATCTTCCAATTTACAGCCTTGTAGTTCATTCCCACAATACGGTGAGCAGAAGAATTTCAAATTGTAGGTTCATCGGATAAGGGAGTTCCTCCCTCCCCCAAAACAAACTGAGAAAATATCCCTCAAACTTGTCACCATTAACTAATGGCTGTGTATTTAGGCTGAAGGAACCATGTTGGCGGCTCGTGGGTGCAATGCCACTGAAAGTACTTGACAACAATTTGGGCACTGGGGGCACTTTAGGCAAAAAAGCAACCACAGCCTCAATGCTTCAAATATCTAATGTAACATGGCTGAGAAAGTGGCTGGTCTTTGTCAAACCAGGGAATTAAAGGCTTCTGTATAGATCTTGGAATTAATTCATCCTGACTGCAACATTGGGGATTAACTGTATTGGATTTTGCACGTATTTGGTAAACTGGAACTCCAGTTTCTGCTTGCATTTAATATTATGTGTATGTTCTCAGTTTCCTAGGCTGTTTATTTTAAAAGGGACAAAAATATTAAAAGCAGACAGACAACTTAAAGTGTGAATTTGCCTCTCTCACACCCTCTCCTTTATTTTTTTTTTCAATAGATAACACCTAGTTGAAAATATCCATTCCAAAACTATGATCAGCAAATACAATTAAACTGTGACTCAGAGAGGCTTGTGCCAAATGACAAACTGCCCCACAAAAAGGAAGTTTGGGTCTCTTTCTATTTATCTCCCTTTGCCTTGAAGTATTCAAGTATTGAAGTAGTACAGACCAGAGAGATTTTGGAACAGCTGGGTAGCATGTTGGGAAAAGGAGCAAAAGGACCATTTAATTTTCTTGGCATATCCTAGCTACAGTTTTCCTGCAATAGGAGAACAAATGAGCAACTTTAGAAGAAAAAGGGTGGCTAAAGGCTTATATAATGGACTATTTATGTCTGAAAAAACTTCAAGCTAGTGTAAAAGCATCATCTAAAATAAAAAATGTGAGGGAAATTTAAGACAAAAAATGATTTCCCAATGTTAATACTTCTCATGTCACTCAGAGAAACTTGTTTTCTGGTGGTGTATTCTGGTGCAATATTCCAAGCTATGGAAAAACTGATGTTTCATTATCATGATGATTGCTGATTCTTTTCTTTATAGCACTACACCTGCCAGCTGAGTGCTGGGTAAGCTTACAAAACAAAATGAGCTTTTTACCAGCAGATTTTTCCCATGAGGTAGAGACACCTTTACACCTTCTGGCTACAGGGATGTGGGTGGTCACTGATGTCCTTTCCTCCAGACTCCAGAGATCACTTCTGACTTCAGTGGTTGTTGCTTGGTCTGACAAACAGGCATGGGCTGAATTCCAGGGTGAGAGGTTACTAGAGCATTGCCTGCCTGAGGGAAATGGGGTTTATCACCACTGGGTCATCTGATACTTCTTTTTACTGTAGGGGGCATTCCTTCACGTGGGACTCTCTGCCTCATGCATGTTCTCACTCATGCCCTCTTGAGTCAGGACAAATGATGGAGACGGCTATAAATCTTCAGTTTCTTTTGCTACAATATCCTTAGCTGTTCTGGAAACCATGGCTTTTTCAAACATCCTGCCTCCTGCAGCAGCAGGGTCTGCTGCCTTTAACCATGGAGCTTTAGTGATTATGGTGGCAGCTCATGACCACTGCCAGCTTCAGTGCCTCCTGCAGGGCTCCAAGCACCACATTCGCTACAGTCTCATAAACCCCATATGGTTCTTTTTCAAACCATGTGTTTATCAATGCCTAGAAATGTCCCTTTTAGGCTGAGAGGGATCCCAACAGTTGGCCTCTTTCCTTCTCTGTCGAAGAGGTTTTGGGTTTTATGCCGAGTTTAGTCCTATTTCTACCCAGCAGTGAACGTACGCTTGCCCTTCGGCTGGGATAATCTCCAAATAATCCAAACTGTCCTGTGGTTTTATCATCTGTCTGCATATGCCCATTTGCCTCAAAGTGATTCTCTTGACCATCACAAGTATCTAGTAGCTCTTTCACATCACCCAGAGCTGCTCCAGGCAGTGTTTGCTTTGCCCATCAGTCACGCTCCCCCCTTTCCTTGGGATTGCACCCACCAGCCCAAAACACTGTGCCTCACGTACCCCATAATCACAGTATGACAATCAACATCTCTCAAATGTCAGGGAGAAAAGGCTTTCTAAGATTTCTAAACTGCAGGTTACACTGTGCCCAAATGATTTCTCAGTCTTCTACAAACTCTGAGATCCTTTTACCGAGATACACATACGCTATGCTCACTTCCCAGCAGTAAAAGTGTTTTTTTCTGGGAATCTGTCATGTTCTTCGCACTTTTCCAGTCTCCAGACTGGCAGATGCCCCATGATCACAGATTAATGAAAGAGGAGCTGGGACCTGGAGGCTGGAAGGTGGTTCTTGGATTTCATTTGACTGTGCTTTGTAACTAATCGTGAAAATATGTCACAAGGATGCTGGAAAAACACATTTTTCCTTGAATAGCATATGTCACTTAGATAAAATAAATAGATAAAACCCCCATGTTGCTGCATACCAACAATTCCCATTATATGAACGTGACTCAGGGAGCCAAATGTTTAAAGCTAATGTGCCAGTAAAGAACATCAGTCTGGGCTGAAGGGAAGCTGCGGGCTGGATGATAAAACCAGGCATGACCTCTTTCTTCAAATTCAGCGCAGCCCTTGAGCTTTGCAGTGAAATCTTTGCCTTCACACCATGAGATCCTGAGCCTGGGTGGGCAGCGAGGGGGGGAAGGGATCGGGAGGAACCGCAGTGCCTTGGAGTCCTGCTAAAGACATTAAAGGGCCATCAGCAGCTCACCAGCAGAACCCTGCATTTATTACAGCATAGCAAATTTTCAGAGATGAGCTCCTTTCATTTAGGTCTGCAGCTGCTTCTGACATCTCCCAGCTGAAAAGGACTGAGCATTCTCACAATATTAAAAACTCAGCTTCTTTTCCTCTTGAAACTGTAGAGAGGAAGAGCAATAAAAAGTGAAATAAAATAAATAGTCTGCTGTATCCTGCCTGTTTACTTTCAGGCATAGGAGGAGTGTATCAAATTTAACACAACTGAAAAACCGGAGCCAAAACACTTGTTTTTAGAACTTGTGCTCTAGATGAGTGTATGTAAGACATACAAAATTGTATATGTGTGCACAAAAATTGAATGTGTGTCTCTGATCTTTATGGTAATACTGTGAGTCATCTGCTAATGGTCAGTCTCCTCCGGCTGGAACTCATTATGGGGTGAGACTCATTATAAATAAATCCTTTTATCAGAAGAATTTAAACTCCCACTGCTTGTTCCAGGTGCCTAAACAGCCAGGGTCTAATTAACTAATGATGCTGACCAAACTGCAAATACAATTTGTTTACCAGATGATGATGCCATACATATACGCAACATTCTCTGGCAGCAAACTGGGCAGTATATACACACACAAGATCATAGCTTTAAAAGCTCATTTTCCTTAGGCACGGGTCAGAGATGACTGGGACACCTCATTTGTCATGCAGCCAGTGAGTAAACGATGGCACTGTACAGCAACCTAGATGTGCACACAAAGTATGTACCAGTGGATCAAATTATGGCTCTTGCCTCTAATTCACG
Organism: Prinia subflava; assembly: GCF_021018805.1. Lineage (NCBI taxonomy): Eukaryota > Metazoa > Chordata > Aves > Passeriformes > Cisticolidae > Prinia > Prinia subflava. The sequence goes on along the minus strand of NC_086247.1, from coordinate 105,275,331 downwards.
TCACTCTGCTTTCACTGGCCCTGTTTTTGGGTTTCCTGTTCAGCTCTTTGAGCGCCTTGTTTACCAACACTTGTTGCCTTTACAGTGTTAATGCCACAGAAAGATGGAACTGAGGAAAACAACAACACTTTATCACACAGAAACATTAATATCTCTCAACTGGAAACAAATTGCTCAAGGGTTCTGCCTGATGCCTCCAAGTTGAATGAATCTAGGCAAGACGTGTCTAAATAAATGTTTGATGCTGGATTATATGGTCTAACATAAAATGCCATGCAAATTAAGAAAAAAGAGTCTGTTTTATTTAAAAAAAATAATCATTCAAAAGCATGGTATCTAGATACCTATAAAAAAGATTAAGCCAAGTGAAAAACACTTTCAGCTAGAATTTGAAAAAGAAACCCTGTGATCTACAAGCAATGTTAAGATGTGCTAGTCAACACCGAGTAGCAGCTGCTCTTAATGTTCAAAAAAAGAATCGACTAAAATAAGTATTTCAGCTATTGCAAACAAGACCAAACGAAAGATGAAAACCAGCAATGTGAGCTATTGACAGACCAGAGGAAAATACAGAAAATAAATTCAGAACTGAAAAGCCAGTAAAATAGAACATTAAGTGATTTTTTGGAATTATGTGCCTTGAGAAAGTCAAGAACATTTTATCTCCCATTTCAGAATCAAAACAACACTTCAGATTTTTCTCTAAAACAATTGTAGAACTGTTCCCTGCACCTCCCCTCCACCACCCCGCAAATCTGGCATCTGTGTTAACAAAGGTGAAAGGACTAAAATGAACCTGAGGAAACAAACCACTGTCTTCTTTTTTGCTTAGTGGATGCAGAGTAGGAAAACCCAAAAGGTTTTTATGGTCCTTGCTACACCTGACCTGTTCCTGGGTGAGTCCAGAGAGGCACTGTGCCCCCATTCCTGCTAGGAATGGTGAGGTAACGGGCTTACTGGGCGACAGCAGTGAGGATGAAGGACAGATTACAGAGAAATCAGTGCAGTTGCACTCCCTTTCACAAACCTGTTGTCCCCTGCTCTGGCAATGCCCCCACTGCAGGGAGGTTTGTGGATGGAGGGAAAGAGCATCTGAGCCTTTGGCATCAGTCTCTTTTCCAACACAAGGACTGTATGACAGCTACGTAACAGGAGGGGCGGATCCTGACACTGGGGTTTGGAAGCCACCCTCCTTCTGGAAGCTGAATCAAAATATATTTATTTTATATTTATAATCACGCAAAAGTTAGGAAGGAGCTATGAAAAGAAGAAAAATGTGCCATAATCTTCCTGCTTCAGCACTCACCAAAAGAAACAGACTCCCAGCTTAAAGAGGTGGATGGACAGACACATCTCACGAAAGCTGTCTTGCAGATACAGGTGTTTTTGCAAAGAAGCAAGAGAAGGGCTGGTGGTTTTGGGTCAGCTTCATATACTCCTCTTTAGGAGTAGTTGTTTGAAGAAATTAAAGAACTTTTCCAGCTATTATTTTAAACAAAGCAACTGAACTTTGCAACTGCAGCTTGTATTTCCCTGAACTCCTTAGCTGATTAAAAGAGAGAAATCAGAAAAAAAATTACTTTCTTGTTTGTTTAAAATTCTTCCTTACTGGCATACTATTCAATTTCAGAAATGTTAAAATCACAGTAAAACATAGTTTTTTCTTATTAAAACAACGAATACATGATTTTTTATCACCAAATTCTTTTGACGCTTAACTATAACACATTCACAGCTGCCATTTTTTCTCTCCTACCACATAGTAATTTTCAACATCATTTATCATGTCAAAATTTTTCCTTAATATTTATGAATTATGTGGCTGAAATGGCAGTTTTTTGTGATATGCCCTTTCTGTTTTAACACCAGAACTCCTACTGCTATAGATAATGTCTCTGTGATGAGAAGAGCTGGCACACACTGGCTCAAGCCACTCGATGAAGCAGTTTTTTGAGAGGATTTGGCATTGGTTTAGGCAATTTTCAGCAAACATTCAACAGAATTTAAAATGTCTAACTGGAATTCACTTTTGATTTCAAAGCTTCATTTTCCAAATCAAAATGAGTTTTCATTTCAAAATGGATGCTAATCGGTAGCAAAAAAGAATTTTTCCTGGAGCAAAATGAAAACAAGAATCCCTTGCTTGATCTCACAAGGGTTTCTTCCTCTCCCACCTGTAGCTTTTGTAAATTTTTGGTCCATAAAATTATTCAAATTATGCAATATTAAAAAAAACTATAGTGGAAAAAATTTGAATTATAAATATTAACATATCTACATTACCTACATTAACTCTCAATTTTTGTACATTGAGAGTTTGTAATTTTTGTAAACATGATCCTATTTTCCCTGCCTGCTCCGTGGGCTAGCACAGCCACCCCTCTCGCCAAGTAGAAGAGGAGCTGCTTAGACACTTGGAAACATCTTGTCTGTTTGCACCACCAAAGAGAATCAAAGCCCCAGTGCTCCTACTTCTTTTTTTCTGGTTTGTTTCAAAGCAGATCAAAACCATTCAGATTTCCTAAACAGATGGCATGATTTTCCATCATAACCACATGGTCCACATGTGTCCCATACACTGCACAGATTATTCCACAGAAGCTCTTGCTGGTGATGGACCTAGCAGCACATTGGGCCTTTGTTGTCTGCTCCTTGGCACTTCCATAAATGCTTCTCCTTTGGAGTAATAAAAGCTTTCTGCTGCATCTATGTCAGTGGCAAGTGTGAAGCTCTGACATGTTTTAATAGTATGAATATGGAGGAAAAGCTTAGCAAAGACAATGATTAACAAGGACATGCTCTCTCCCTGTTGCCATTGCTAAAGTACTTTTTATTTTAACCTAGGAGAACCTGCTAGAAAGGTCATCTGAGGGGTGGGAGATTTGAAATGATGATTTTTATTGTTATTTTAAGGCATTGCTTACACCCAGCATCTGTTTTGTGAAGCAGATGTTTCACACTGTGGGATCCCTGCCCACCCACTGGAATATCTGACTGGAGTTCACATCAAGGCCCCACCACAAACCAGGTCCTCCACAGTGGCTGAGCAGGCTTAGCCTCTAATAACTAAACTAAAGGGATGCGGTCTGTCTAGAATGATACTCTTGGCGTGTATTTTTTGATTTCTAAGTGTGAGTTGGGCTAATTGCAAATAGCAGCTTTGATGCACCTATGCTTTCTGTTTTTCTTTTCGTGAATGCTCATGAAAGTTAAATAAATTCAGGGGAACTCTGTCCACTTTGCACTTGTCTCTGAATGAGCAAAGGTACTCTTGCCTGCAGGTAGCAGACTGTCTTTCTTCCTTGGGGGTGGCCTCTCTGCTTGTAGGGTGACAGTCATCTGGCAACAAGGACAACATTGCAACTTGAGGAATTAAATTTACTTCCCTATTTTACAACCCACTAACACAAAATGAAGAATAAAATCCCTTACTAACCAAAAACTTTCTGAATGAGTGTTTTGCAAGCAGAAAACACAAGGCAGAAATTGTCAGATAAATTGTTTGAGTAGTTCAGCCTGCGCCTTTCCCTGGCTCCATAGCTTTCTTTAGAGAAAAATGCTAAGATTAAGTTATTAAGGGTAAGATTACCATTAACTTTACCAACCGTGTCTGAATCACACTATCACCCCCACAGTACTAAAGTAACTCAGAGCGCTGCAATCAATGGAGGTTGGCTGCTTTACACCAGCAGAGAAGTCTTTCTATGCCTTCACCAACAGCTATGCAAAAAAGCCTTAAGTGGATTTATTCATGGGTGAGGGAATGGGAGTGGAAACAGTTTCTCGGAAAATCCAAAATCCCGGCCAAGGATCCAGAAGAGGATTATTATTACAGTATCCCTCTTTATGAGCTGTGCTGAGCTGAGCTTGTTAGAAAGGTGTTAACTTTCCTCTGCCAAGAGCACTTTGCAGTAATCAGTTTATGAAAAATTCAATTTGGCAGCAAACTCTTGGCAGTCTCAAATCAACTGCACCTATTATACCCCAGTCACAAGTGGATGGGCAAAGGTGGCTCGGTGCATCAGTCTCTCCTCCCCCTCCTCCGCAGCCTTGAAATTTGCTCAGCGATTCTGGAGGAGGAAAAAACAGTGTTGTGTAACTCATCTACAAAGGACAAGGAGGAGGGGGAAAAGAAAGAAGTCAGAAACAAAAGACATCCAGCTGCAAAGCTTCTGGCAGCAACTTACAGGTAGAAAGTCTGTTTGTGTGGGCTTCCCAGGACAAAGGAAACAGCCTGTGCCCTGTGACTACAAAATACTCACCCCGACTGGGAAAAATTTAAATGATGCTGAAGTGATAATGAGCACTCAAGTGGATTTCTTCCTGAAATGACTCACAGCTGCTGTCAAAGCTCCATCAATTTGCTATAGCAGGTCGAGGAGAAAACTCTTAGGAATGCCACCAGAAGGCCTTTGCTGGGGAAGAGGAATCCCACCAGGCCCAGGCAGGGGCCCTGCAGCACAGGGCATTATGAACATCTTCCTCGTCCAGCTGGGAATAGGGCTTCCAGCTACCTCCTCTAGGGAGGAACCATGGCCCCTCCATACAAACTAACCATTGCATTATGGTGCATTGCTGTGTGTCCTGTTGTTAGCTTCATGGCTGTTTTTCCACAAGATATCTCTGGAACCGGGGAAAGTAGGCTGTAGAGGAAACAGATGGTATTTTCTCTCTGATTTTGGTGTTTGAGAACAGAATTTGCACAGTTTGTTCCTTGGTCAACCCTTACTTTCAGGATAAAAAAACTGTTACCTGCCAGAATATGAATGGTTTTGAAATGTGCAATAAAAAAATTGAAAAGCACGTGGAGGGGGAGCTTTCATCTTAAAGAGCCACCAAATTTGCATTCCTGAGGTCTGATGCTATGGTTATCAATCAGATGCTTTGGGGATATTAGAGACACTCTCTCACTAATATCAAAAGTGAACGTCCTTTCTTCCTCGAGGTTTCCCAACAGATCTTTAAAGTCTTAAAGTTCCTTTCATTCTTAATACTCATTGTGATTATGTTTATCTGCAGAAGTCTTCTTTACACTTAGTGTTTCATATTTTCCCCTCTCCAGAAGATCTCCTTTTAGGTAGGGTCCATTTCAGGTAACTCCTATCTAAAAGCTAATATGCTCGTTTGTATTAATTCAGAGGAAGATTCCTCAGAGGATTAGGATTTGGAGGCTCAGTCTGATATGTGCCCTTGGTCTGGTAATTTACATGGCATTATCTTGTCACGGGAATCTGCAGCCTAAGTAAATGCCCCAGCTGCAATTAAGTGAAATCTCCTGCTGCATCTGATGTGCCCAAATGCCTTTATGTTGCTCTTTCCCATCTTCCCATCTGCACTGAGAAATAGGCAAGGAGCAGATGAGTGTTGTGAGGTGCACAGGCAAGCCTTGTGCAGAGTGAGACTCGTCTCCCTTCCTTCCTTGGTAGAACAAGCTGATTCCCATCTACCGAGGCCTTTTCAGGAAAGAATGCTGCAGAGACAGTGTGAAGTACTTTGCTGACAAAGTGACAGAAGAAGGAATTTCCATAAGACCTTTGGAAATGGTGGGTGTCATTTAACATAGGCAAAGCAGAGGCTCTGGGTAAAGCATGTTTGCTCAAGGAGGACCAATGCCACAGCTGCACTGGAGCAGGAACCCCTGGCCTGCTCCAGCCGTGTTCCTCTGACTCTCCCTTGTGAGCACACATACACATGCATCCACCTCAATTAAAAGTCTCCAAAATCCAAATTCAAAGCACTCCCCTTTTCCCACCTCTCTTCCACCAGCCACCACTCACTCTGCTGAAGGTGTAAATGGGTCAGATGTTTCCATGGCCACAGTGAACCAAATAAGCAGTTGGGGTTCAGTGAGTAATGTGGGTTTTTTAATTGTTCCAGTGCTGGGTAGTGCGAGGTGCGTGACACCACGCTGACTGTACCTGACTCTCTCCTCTGGCTCATCGGTGACATAACTGCTGGCACTGGTCCCTTCTCCCCCTGAAACTGTTATCTCCTGTGAGCTTCAACAGGCACCTCCTCTCATGGGGTAGCACTGATGAAAAGTACATTTCACACAGAAAATGTCTCTTTGCAAGTACTAATTGCTGGTTCCAGGGCAGCATTGAACCTATTCACACAAGGTGTAATTAAGTTGTGACTCACTGCCACAGGATGCTGCAGAGGCCATAAAGAATATAATAAGCCTGTGCCAGCACTAGACAAATTCATGAGGGATGTGTCTAACAAACAGGATGGTTAGGGTGCCACACCATTCAGGAAGTCCCTCCTAAACTTCTCAATGCCTGAAGGAAAAGAGCTGTAGAAGTTGGAAAGGAGGATTTGGTCCTTGCCGTTCTGCAGGATCCCAAGCTAGATGAATATGTAGTCAGAAAAAATTATATCAGCTGTGGAGCTGGTGGTTCTGGGTCTAAGCAGTGCAGAGATGCCTCTGACCATAGTTAACCAATTTGAGAAGAATAGCCAGGACACCAATGGGATCAGACCTGTGCTGCATTTGACCATTTGTCACAAGGCATTTTCTGATCCCTGTGTGGTGAATCATCTAGCTGTTATGGCACAGATCAGTTTTCACTCAGTGAAAAGCAACAGATCTTTTCACACGTCACAGACTGAGGTATTTGTCAATAAAATTGCTCATTTAAGACTTATTTATCACCCTTTCTGGGAGCCAAATCTGGAGATGTCTACTTTGACTGGCTCATGCTGTTCATGAAAGCTATGGCTGGAATATTTTGTCCCATAAGCTGCCATTCAAAACCATCCTTGTCTCAGCTGAGATGTTCACTGAAGCCTCCTTGCAATGCAGAAGAAGGCTTTATGAGGATCAGACTGCCTGGGGAAGTTGTTTATCCATCCTGTAAAACAGGCAAGCCAATCTCTTTTGCAACTTGTCAAAAATATGGTGCAAATAATGCTACAGAAGTAAAAATGGTGATAGAAGTATTAATAATCCAAATATGCTATATGATCCTGGAATTTGCGTTCAGGCTCTAACAGCAGGTCGTTGAAATATTGCAGTTTCTCAGGGCCCCTCTTCATTTCCTGGGCTGGCAAAGAAAAGATCTCCTCTCTCTCCTGTAATCAAACACAGCTGAAACATCCACAGAGGAACCCTGAGCTTTCCTGACAGACTTCTAGTATAAGATTACTCAGACATATCCTTCTCTAAAACACCATTTCAGCCACACTTCTCACCTTTTGGCAATCTGGCTTACCAAGGGACTATGGTTCTTTTTGCCTGGGTCCTAATGAAGCCAGTGATAGTGTTCATACCTGTTTGCTCATCTCAGCAAGATGGGGCCTGAAACTCTTGGCATTGTCTCCAGCCAATGCCACCATCACAACCAACCAAAGCAACAACTCTTGCCCCTCCACATGTTTTCTTGTCACACAGCCACTGGGACTTTAAATTCAGGCTGTTGTTGAGGCTTTGACAAGGAGTTGGGAGGGTAATGAACAGCTCAGCTCCTGCCCTTCTGAAACTTACTGACTTGACATTGCTTTTATATTCCCAATGTCTGGAAGTGTGAAAAAGGAAACAGATTCTAATTTCAAGGCAAAATTTCTCAACCTTAATTATTATGTGAGACTATGTATTTTTTGCGGAGTCTCTCTCAGAAACCTGATAAACATACATTCCCAGTTTGAAAATATTGATCCTTTTTTTCCTCTTCAGTATGTATTTCCTATGTGAAATGAGAATCAGTAGAGCTCTTCTTGTTTAACAGCCTAAGATCTGGCGTAATACACGAGTATCACCTTGTCGCAACAAATAAGTTTTACTTAGTCATTGGCATTAGCAATGTCCACACAGCCCTGGGAATAATGTCTTGTTTCAGCTCACTACTGCAGTGCCAGCAAAGGGAGATCAGTGGGGCTGAAATCCAACCCCCAGACGTGCATGTGCTCTTTGGAGCCTGCAATGGGCAGCAGCGTTATGGGTGGCTGTAAAAATATTCTTTGGAAAGTCAAAGAGGACACAGCATGGCTGGCAACTGGCGCTGCCCTCTAACTTTTTCTCATTTTCAAGAAACTGAATGCCTCATCTGTAATGTGGGGATAACCCTATAGACAACTATTCTGTAAAGCATATGAAATCTACAAATAAAAAGAGCAGCCAGATAAAACAACTGTTGTAAGTTAGCTGTCTTCTTGGGAAACTTTATCTCTCAAACATATTCTTATAATTAAGATAAATATGATGTTAGAAGCAATCTGTGTTGTATATAATTATCAACTCCCCACATGCATATTTCCTCCACCCTTATTTTTCACCTATGTAAAATGGTATGGTCTTTTTTACCAAATAAGTTTGACCCCATTAGAGTTATCTGTAATTGAACAATTATTTTTTCATTAAAAATGCAGGGTTTAGGGAACACCGGATTAATGAGGAGAGAATGTAATGCAATACTATGGAAACTATATTGCAAGATTTAATATTGTATACTCCAGTGGCTGGAAAGTCCTGCCTTATAATCCTGTGGTGTCAATGCTGTACTGAACAGCAAGTAATCCTAAAACCCAGTTAACTTGGACTTAGTGTACTGCAGAAGCACAGGAAAGAGCAAGAATATCCAGTCATTTCGAGTTACCATAGTTAAGGGATAGGTTGGGGAAAAAAATGCTTTGTTTAGTTTTGCAGATCTCACTTTCCAAACACTGGCACTCACTAGGTCTATGCAACAACTGTTAGGTCTTTGACTAATATTGTAAGTCCAATCATAGGTCACTACATGCCTATTCCAAAATAGTCCTCCCTCCCTGCCAAGCCCTAAGTCCCAGAAACCGTGATCACGGATGAGAAAACCAGGAGATATGCAATCAGGTGCACAGGAAGGCACTGAAATGACAAAGCTTCTAAAATTACAAATGAAAAATGAAAAAAACCTTCAGTCCTGATTTTCTAAACTCTCACTCTCTTGAACAGTCCAAGATCCGTGATCCATCCGTGATCACTGTAGACACGACTACCACATCTAAGAGGGGTCCTCAAATGCTCTTCTGGTCCATATTCACAAACTAATCACCAGTGGCCCACAAAAACTCATAGTTTCAGCAGGGTAATCTTTGGAAACTAGAACTCAGTGGTGTAAAATTGAATTTTTTAGTGTGTTGATTTTTTCCTGCAGGGTGGTTTTCCTTTAAACATGGATAGCAGGATAGCTGACATTGCATAAAGGAGGATTCTTGAGGAGGAGAAAAACACCAAAAGTTCCCCACAGAAAGTATTCTGAAGTGCATCAGACAAGACCTTAAAAATTGCAGCTAGGCAGATAATTATAGTACTCTCATTCCCTTGCTCCACACTAACCCTCAGATACATACTAAAAGAAAAGTTCAACATAAAATTTCTAATGCATTCCTTAGGTGTTTATAAGTAAAAATAAAAGACAGGGAACTTTGTTTCACTGGTTTCAGGGAGTTGAGGGCAAGACTGTTGAAGCTAGCTCAAAATGTCAAAAATATGTGCCTTCCTATTTAAAAACAAACAAACAAACAAACAAACAAATGCAAGAGATGTTTCTTGAATAATCCCTTCCAGACAGCTAAAGCAATGAATAGATTTCATAATCAAAGTATTTATTAATTGGCAATGCTAAAACCAGGTAGTGTTTATCTACCTAGCAAAAACTAGCATGGATCACTGCAGCAGCAGTAATAAAGAGGTCTATTTTTGCTATTCAAATAAAAATTAACAAGAGAGGAAAACTCATACCAAAAAACCTGCCAACCAAGCAACCAAAGCCCGAACAACAACTTGCCCAGAAAAAAACCTATTGTAAATAACAAACTGTAACACTGGAAATTTCAGGGGAGAAGTTGAGTCTGTATCCCTTCTATGTATTATCATGTATCACATATAATGAGTCAATGCCTAGGGCAAACTGTCTGATTGTTCCAATCTTAGTGACAGCCCTGAAAAGAAGTGCAAGAAAAGACGATGTTTTAACCGTGGATACAGTGGTGGGGCTTCAGCTCCAGACAGCGACATTAGACAAGCTGCGAGGGAGGTTGTTTTGTAACCTTAACTATGACAACTGAGAACCTACAGTTACAGCAATACTTGGCTTGGCTCTGCATTACATCTGATTACACTGACTGTATGCAGCAAACACGGTTTTATTCATGACTGGCTATTACAAATAAGAGTCCTTGCCTCTGCACCTTTTTTCCTCAGAGAAAGAAAATCAGAAACTATTTTTGCTCCAGCATTGCCTGAAGGACCTATAGCAACATAATCTTATTTATTACCCGTCACCTCACTATGCAAACATTTCCTACAGTGTCAGACCAACCATTTATTATATCGTTTCTCTCTGAGGTCTTACCATCATCCATCACCTGCCCTGCTCCTGCTCTGGGCCTTTGCACTGCACAGGGATCCACCACTGCAGGGGGCAGGGGCCTGGGCTGCTGCTGCTTTCCATTTCGTCATTCTTCCATTAACTCTTGACCTGCCTGAAGCAGCCAGCGTGTTGCTGAGGATTGAGTGGGCACCTTCTTTATGAGCCTTTCCTATAACCTCCTCTTCATGTAGGAGAAGCCAACCTGCCTGCATGCTTCATGAACAACTCACCTCCTTCTTCATGAAGGAGAAATGGATGGAGGTTCCCACCCCTGTGAATAATTCTGGTGCCTGCCTGCTCTCTCCTGCATGCACACATATGGATGTCTTTAGCCCAGGGATACACAGATTTTCACCTAACGTTTCTTAATTGCTGCCGGGAAGAGATGAAGGAGTAAATAAGGATGCAGTTACCATCATAGCAGCAAGGGAGAAGTGGCTGAACTTGCCAGGAAAGTAACAGAGAAAAACCATAATTAGATAGGTCTGATCTAGATTCAAGACAAAGACATCTAAATGTAATCATGATTAGAGAGAACACGTTCACATTACCCTAGTTTTCTAGTGATGTTGGTCAATAACAAGCCAGGCAAGAACAGGACAGCAACAGACTCAGCTCCACAAGGGTATCCTCCTCAGACCTCCCCAAGGCATGGGTCATGTAGTTCCATTGATGTACCTCTGCAACCTCCAGTAAGATTGTTCATGCATCCTTTTTCTGTATTTCCAGTAACTTCCCTTTTCTCTTTTCATTTTTAGGAGGTGGCATTTTCTCAATAATACACAATTATAGCTGTAGACAAACCTGTCTGCATATTGCCTTTGCTCTGGAGAGCATCTAGTAGAAAATGTCCCAGTGTTCTCCTCCCATTTGCTCTGCCAAACATCCTTTCTCCCTTGCCCTTTGTCTCTAGACCTCAGTGAGGAGGGAACAGACCATTATCACATTTTCTGTGCCAGAAGAAGGAAGTGTTCCTTTATAAATTCACAGAAGTACAAGATTGCCAGCCTGTGACCAAGGCATACCTTGCTTGCATGCTTGGCCATCATCAGCTTCACCAACAGTGCTGTAAGGACCCTAACAAGGTCAAATTTTTGAGTAGTTAGCACATTTTCTTTATATTACAGAAATTATATTCTCAAATGCATATATGTGTATATACTTCTAGGGCACAGGAAAAGGCAGATGTTTGTAATAGTTGAAAAAGTAAAAGGGATTTGTTTTTCTCACTGCCTAGATGTGTATGTCATTAGAGTATATTCTTCTATTTCCTCAACAGCAAATTAAAATAAATCTGACCAGGTAATGTGTCTACAGTACAAGAGAGGATTCCCACAATGCTTCTAAATGTAACTGGGTTTTCTTGTAATATGCTGTAGTGAAATTACAAGCTAGATTTCCAAGAAATTAGTAGAATGATGGGAAGGGTAAGTTATGATAATGATAATGATATACTGCATAATGTTATACAGGAGCCCATAAATCCCTAATGTCAGTTTCCTATGAAAATAATGCATAATTTTAACAAAAAATATATTAAAAATTGCTAGATACAGTAATGACTGCATGACATGCTTGGTTACAAAAGGTTAATTGTAAAATTTACTTGGATACACCCTCTAACATCTCTCCAAGATCACCGATTTGTGTACAAAGTGGGATAAACATTTTATTCTTCTCAAACTTTTGTAACTCTGAGCGTTTTATCATAACGGTTAAAAACCAAATAACATTTTTGGTAACGTGTTGTTCTGTACCCAGCACTGCTGGAGATCCACATGTTCATTTGTGCTTTCCTACCTGGATACAAGATCTTTTGCGAGGCGACCGATCTGGCTCTCCAGTGACGCAGACTGCTGCACGTCTCTTGAGGGACTCGGAGCTACCGATTTTAGCGGCAGCAAAATCCACTTTCATCTCACGCTTAAAAACTGGCATCAAATTTGCAAATTACTTCTCTGTGAGGCACTTTCAGTGTCTCAAATAAATGCCTTTCAAAGGGAGATAGTCATGTATCTTGCCCTGTGCCTTGGCACGCGTCCCTTCAGCACAGCACCAGCCCTCGGCACTGGCCCATCCCTGCGGGAGCTCCTGCTCAGGCATGGCTGAAGCACTAGTTTGAGGTGCAGCAAATTCTGCTTCACGCATCAAAATAAGAGGAACAGAAACCAGTGTGGGTGGACTGTGGGAAAAATAGAGAGGGAGCTGGAGAAAGGTTTTGCTGGAAGCATGAGTCAAGGCATGGAGAGATGTGCGGGGTTGTCATAGTTTACATAGTGTCCTCATTGCCAAAGGGCCACGTCAAAGCCCCAGCGCAGTGCTGCCTGTGGAGAGGTCAGGAGCTGCAGGACGGCAGTAGTGTTACAGCAGCAGTGTCCTCAGCCAGAGGCACTGCCCCAGGAAGGATCTCACAATCCCCTAAGATGTTAGGTCCCCACTGCAAAGAGCCTCCACTTTGAGGCACAACCCCACATGCAATACTAAGAAAAGGCATTTTCCATCTTTCCTGTCAAAACAATGTGCAAATTTTAATGGCCTCAATCAAAAATCTCTTCTGGAAGGAATTTAAACCTAGACTATGCATAGAGACACCTGACACTTACAAAGTTGGACTTTTCTCATCAGTTTCCTATTGTATTTATTTGGCTCAGATAGTGCTTATCTATTCCACAACTCCCAAAAAATTGTTTCACAGCTACACACAGATAGAAATAGAAATAGTGAGTACTGTGGTGACCCAAAACCTCCTATGTCAAGTGAGAGAGTCACACTGATTTCAGTCCCTTGTATCAGTCTAGCTCTCCAGGAGCATTACTTCAGGCTGACCTACTGCCCTGGGTAGTGGACCAAATCAGAGCAGAATTCACTGAATTTAGAGATGAGCCCCTCTTTTATCTTTGCTTTTTCCTTGATTTAGAAGCAGCAGCATCATCTGCTTTCCAGCTCACAGCAGCCTGCCACACTGCAGCCAGAGCCTGCTCGAGCCCCTAAGCGATCCTGCCTGAGCATGCATGTGGGCACAGCACCAGCACACACAAGTCACACTGTGTCACACAGATCCCTTCTGACTTGCCTGACAGCCCTGCCTTTCTTCCCACAGTCCGTGGAGAGGGGTCACATTAAGGGAGCAGGACCCTAGAAGCCATCCTGTAAAACCTTACAAGTCTTTCAGCTCCCCCTTCCTCTAACATTTAAGCTACATAAACACCACCTAGATTTTTTGTTCTTACTAAAAGATGATATTATGGTTTAAGAAAATAAAAGGAAAAAAGGGTGGTAAGAAAGAAAAAAAAAAATTTAAAAAAAATAGATGGGAGACCTTAAGATATCATGCCAGAAGAGACAGATCAGATAATTTTAGAGCAGAGCAATAGCACTTCTTCTTCCCCTCCCCAGAAGTGCAGCCAGCACATTTGATTTCTTTTTCAGTATCTGTCCCATGTTTATTATTAAAACACGTCATCACCATCTAATCACACTGGAATTGAAAGTAACTTTTCACAGGAGCATTCTAAAATTAGAGAGTGCCAATTAAAATTAATGCAAACCCAAAGTACTGTGCTGTAAAGAAACTACGGCCAACACGAGGAGCAAATGCAACTCGTATTTGCTCATTTCAGAGCCGCGATACTTGATTTTTAGTGCTTATTTGTTTGTGTTTCCCTCCTCTAAGAGCAATGCCCCAAAACCACAGGCCTAGGGCTTTGCAGACACCTTCTCCTTACCCCGCACACACAGCTGTAAGTGCCATCCAGGAGCCTGCCGCCTTCCCGCTCCGCAGGAATCGCGGAGTGCTTCTAGCCGCAGCAGCCTCCCTGGGCGCTTGTCGCCCTGCTCCGCGTCCCGCAGCCAGCTGGGGCCAGCCTGGGCTGCCGGGGCATGGCAGCGGCGGGACATGGCCCTTCCTGATATAATGGGAAGGCTTGTGCCAGCGCCGGCATGGGCCGGGCGGGGTTCCAGCCTGGCGGCCGTCCCGCACCTGTCGAGGGCACGGAGCGGGACACTCAGCTGTGCGGCTAATATTAACCACGGTGCTGCCACACCGGGGACCGCGGGCTGACATTGACCACGGTACTGCCACACCGGGGACCGCGGGCTGACATTAACCACGGTGCTGCCACACCGGGGACCGCGGGCTGACATTGACCACGGTACTGCCACACCGGGGACCGCGGGCTGACATTGACCACGGTACTGCCACACCGGGGACCGCGGGCTGACACTGACCACGGTGCTGCCACACCGGGGACCGCGGCGGGGCAGGAGCGCGGCCCGGGCACAGCGCAGCTTGCAGAGGAATGATTGTTCAGCTTCGCCTTTAGTTAACAGGAAACCAAACCAAAAAGAGCAGTGAGTGTCCCGCCGGACAGATAACCCACGCAGAAGTTCCAGAGCTGTTCAGGCTCCTTTCCCATTCATTACATTAGCCTGCTTTTGTCTCCAGCAGTGGTTTAGGTCCTTTCAGGATTGCTGGCTGTGAGCAGGAAAAGGTACATTCGTATTTTTTGTCTCTGCTACCTTGGCACTGATAACCTCGGCTCCTCCGACAGCCAGAGGAGAAACACCAGGCTGAGCCTCAGCTGTGCTGAGGGTGACAGTCACACGATCGCTCTGCTTAGTGGCATGCTTTGATTTGTGGCTGCTGGGAAAGTACCATGACAGACAGTGCTGTTGCACATAGCAAGTAGATAAAATAAACTATGCTGTAAGTGACTCATAAAAACAATAAAAAAAAAAACCCAAAATACCTTCCTGCCCAGCATAACCTGCAATGATAACTTAATGTCCTGCTTAAAATAAAATAAACACAGAATGGGGCTGCTTTGGGGGTTTTTTTGCAGGAATTTTTGCAATGCTTGATTCTCTCTTCGCCCTGGATATTGCAGATGTCTCCAGGCACCAGGGGACACGATGAAGGCATACACTGCAGAAGTGGTAAGCACCAGAGGGCAGCTAAAATGCAAACGTGAGCTCCAACTAGAAATTCTCTGGCTGAGCTGTTTACAGCAGACCTGCCACCCTCCTAGATGTAAGCTTCTCTAGTGCATCCATCTTGTTTCCATAAAATGACTATGTTCAAGATGAAAGGGATGGAAAGCAAGAGCAGCAAGACCCTGCTTTCTGCAAGACCTGTCTGGAGGGAACAGGATCTGATGGTGACAGTGTCTGTGGAGAAATATAGGTGGGGAAGCTCTCATACTGGGTTGTGAAAGGTGTAAAGTGCTTCTGCTGGTTGTGTCCTGGCTAGATTGTTATTTTAAACCATATCAGGGACCAGATGGTGCCTTAAAAAAAAAAAAGTGATTATAAGCTAAAATTCAAAAATTCACCAGAAGCATTTGTGAAACTAGGAGAATTAAAGGGACAAACACCAAAAGTAAACGTAATGTGACCTTGGCTTCCAAAGACGAGAGCTGCTGCAGTCTGAGAAAGATAAAATGAAACTGGATGTTTCCACTTCTGCAAAACGTGGGAGGCTCCCTAGACAGCTCAATTACAGAGAAAATGTGACACAGCTGAATCCCTACATTGCTCCTGCATCCTCTGAGTAACCTCTTTGATCCCCGGAGAAAAGAAACTTGATTAATTTCCACAGCCAAGTCTCTCACAGATAGTAATATATAAACCTGGCCAAGATCTGGGCAGGTTCCTCCTTCCCTGCTAGCTGTATTGTTCCCTGCTAGCTGACCAAATCAAGATGGGCTCGCCAGATTGCAATAGCTGAATAATATCTATTCATTCCATGACTAATCGTTCAAGTTGTTCAGCTTAAATATATTTCAATTTAAGCAAAAATCTATCTTTAAACTAAATCTTAAAACAAAAAATTAAAAATAGCATTAACATTTACATCTTTCAAATAGAATTTTGGCTAGATTTGGAAAATTTTCTTTACAGCCTTTCAGAGAAAAGGTGTCAGATGATGAAAGCTACATAATCCAGCCTTTTAGAGAAAGGAACATTTCTCTTAAGGAATGTGTATTCAGATCCACTTCTTCCAGTCCTTATAATGCATGCCAAACTGGAACATGGGAAGTCTGCTTTGTCTTTATCTGACACAAGCTGTTAAGTGACTGTGTGCAGCCACCTATATAAACAAATTACTTAAATTGGTCTTTGCTTTGTTCAGTTTCTATCAAAGGCATTAAGTTTACTATGGAAGAAAATTACAGCTTTCCTTAAAAGAGGAAGGCACCAGAGATCAGTTTGGTGAGGGATCTTTGTGGCTGAGGCATGTGTTGTATATCCATTTCAGGAAATGTGTGTCCTCAGATAGAATCCTCATCACAAATAATTGAAGCTAAATGAAAACCAAATCTAGCTGCAAAGCTCGAGTGCAGGTGGGGGACTATCTCACCTCCAAGAGTCTTGGGATGTGACTGACTCCTTCAAGTTTCTCTTGCATACAGGACAACATGCCAGCACAAACCACTAGGAGGTAACCATATCAGAACAAAAATTCGATGTGCGAAGCCATATTCTCCAAGAGAATTACAGTAAAAACCAGAGAGACTCAGGAAACTACTTATTTCTTTCTCAGCCTCAGCTCCCAACCCTCTGCTTTTCAGTCTAGCAGCAAGCCAATCAGTCCTGCAGGCCCAGTGTGTCCCCTGATGGCCACCACCCTTCGAGCTGTAATTCAAGAACGTGAGCACAGCTGGTGTCATCACTCAGTGTTGTGCAATCCCTTACACAAAACACAAAACAAGCTGTTCAGGTGCTGGCAGGAGGCTAGTGTTGGAGCTGGATATGCCTACGTGCAATCCCACAACAGATTTTACTCTACTGTCGAGTTTTCTCATGTATATGTTGATTTTGTTTTTTATGGTGTCAAATAACTTCTAGTGAGTGCATGGTCTCCCATGATGTTGACCTAGCTTGCTATGCACAATCAGAAGAATCAAAACTACAATAATGGGAAGAAAAGCATTTTTTTAGTCTACCCCCTCCAACCCCTTATTTTTAAATGTACTTCCAAGGATATGACAAAACAGATACCGTCAGATCCACAAGAGTTGGATGCTCAAAAGAAACACTTGGCTTCTGCCTTGTTGTGGAGATGACTCCTGTTTTCAATACAACTGTTCCAAATATCTGCTATTGAATTTACTCATTTGTACTTTGTCATAGCAAAATGGAAAAGCTGAATCTGTAGGTTATCTTGAAGATTAGGCCAATCAAAGCCGTAGCAGTTTTTTTTTTCCAAAACACTTGGTGGTTAGAGCTGTGACAGAGTGTATGAAAGAAATAAATGTCCCTTTCCCCATCTACAAGAAACTACCCACCCAGCTAAAGCTATAAAGCACTCTGAGGGAGATGTCTGTGATTTAAAACTGTTGCTAGTTTAGTGGAATAAATAGAATGAATTCTTATAAGGTAAAAGCAATATGCAAGTTTCCAGCTAGTCTGTATATACAAAGGAATATGTGAGTATTCTGCAACAGGACTTTCACTTTGCAGAAGGCCTTGATCACTAGACTAGAAGCTTTTATTTGAACTCTGTCAACCATCCTTTATTTACCCAAACAAAAATTTGAATGTTTTGACGCACATGGATCTGGATCTACTCTTATCTTTGGTTACTAATAATCATTAAATTTTCATTCTGTTTCAGTTTTTAAAGTATATCAGTTAATCTGAAAAATAGCAATACACATGCAGTGTGCAGAATAATCTGTGATGTGCAGGGCTGTGTTGTGAGAGATAAGGCTGAGCAGCAGCTCCTCTGCACTGCTCCTGAAGTGAGATTTCCAGAACATCCTAGCTCCTTTCCTACAGAAGTCCATAGTTATGCAGTCTCTAGCACCCTGGGAAGGGTGGATTGATCATCAGCTAACTCCAAGACTAATTCCAGGCCAGGCCTTATGACACAGATTGGCTTAATGTTTTCTAAAATAACCGCTGAGAGGTTTGTTGCACCTACTCACAGGGAAGCAGCCCCTCACCATATCAGAGTGCAGTGCTGCACCAGGGGTAGGACTGTGAGCACACAAAAGCAGGGATCTGTCAGCATCCTCCTACTCCCTTCATTAGGACTCAACATCTAGAGCAGTAGAGGTCAAGGTAGGAACCTAATCCACACAGTTACATGGACCTGTCACTGAGATATCTTAAAGAGATTCTGATACCATGAACTGAAGCAACTGACAGAGCCATGGAAGGAAGTCAAGCCTATCGAAAACTCCACTGTATCTTTACCTGCAGATGAAAGCACATCTCCCAAACAGTACAGATGTAAAGAGCTCCAATGCTTTTTGCTTGCAAGCACAAATAGAAAAGGCATCTCTGAGTCATGCAAAAATACAGTGAAAAAAAAAATTTAACTCAGAAAATGGATTTAGGAAAGTGTGAGGCATCTCATCAAAGGAAATCTGGGTCATGCTATGCAGACTATATTCAACTCCTAGACCAGGAACATAAAATTTCAGTTTTTATAAACTTCCTGACAGGCCATCAATAGCACATCAGTGGTAGTAGCAATACTGGCAAAACCAACCCCTGATTCAGCCCTGTATTGGGTACTGCTTTGCAGCAGCTTGTGTAATTCCCTCAGTATGTGTTTCACCTTTTAGAAATCCCTGGGCTTGACAAAATCTTTCTTGGGCACAAGCTTGTGCTGACCACAATAAAGTCTCTAAAATTTCCTAGCTGTTCATAGAATCCAAATTAAGAGAACTGCTGATACATAAAGACAGGAAAATGAATATACAGAGGCAAAGAATAGACACCAGAGCTGAGATAAAATTTGGGGCACACAAGACAGAAAAAGGAATGGGAGTTGAAGAGGTAATGCTGGATTATGAGCTAATTTGTCAACTGTGCTGCAGCATAAGGGAGAAAATGATCCTCTGACCTCACATCTCTGCTTTTCCAGACCAACACAGCTTCACCAATTGCATCTCAGCCACCAGGGACTTGTGCAACTTCTGCTGTTTGACAAGAACCTAGCTGTGCCGACGAGCTGACAAATCCAAAATGCCTCCCGCCCCCAGCCCCTGCTGTGTGCCAAATTGCTATGTGTGTGCTTGTGCACCACTTAGAATCCATCTTCAGTGGTTGCCAAGAATGACCCCCTCCCAGTCTCTTCAGCAGAAAGAAGCAGGGAGAGGGAGGCGGGGGGAGATGGAGAGGCAGAAAGAGAGAGAGTATGCTGTGCACTTAGAAAGCCAACTTTTATTTTTAGAGATGTGAAGTAGTGCTCGAACACAGCTTGTTTTTCCCCCAAACAGAAAAGATTAAAAATTAGTTAAAAAAAAAAAAAAAAAAAAAATTAGATGGCAGCTTGGCATTAAGCAGGTACCCAAAAATGCCCCTGGATGATGCAAGAGCTTATCTGAAGCAAGAAGCAGAATTAAAAATTCCTAATGAGCAGGGATGAGGACACACGAACCCCCTCGCAGGTGCCTAAGTGGGTGTTCCTGTGCACACACACCCCCATCCAGGCTGCCTGCTCTGCACCAGCCCATTCACAAAGCAGCACACTCAGCAAACAGGCAGGCTGGCTGCCGTGGCAGAGGTTGGGAACGACCACTTGGTTTAATTCCCTGCAGGCACTGTGGTGCTATCCCAGATTGCCATTTGGACCTGGATTTAGTGAGCGCTGCAGCCCTACCAGAAGGAGGAAGGAGCGTGTTGAACTGCACCATCTGAGGAGAAGAGGAAGCAGAGATGAGCAGAGAGAGCAGGGAGAACAAGCTCAGTGCAAGATGCTGGCCTCAACACTTGACCAATACAAGCTGCTAGCAAAGCCAGATTGTCAGAGGATGGGACACTAATGATTAGAGATTAACTAGAAAAGGTACATCTGAAACATGCCTGGTAGGAAATAAGATTGTGTCATCGTTGTCTGAGTACACTTATCTGTCATTTTTTTTTGCTTTTACTTACACATATTCTTGACACAAGGGAACATGTAAAAATAGCTATTCTGACTGAGATAAAAAATGCTTCAAGCCAAGCCTAGTTCAATCCTAGTTAATTCTCCATCTCTTGGAAAAACATGTTTGAGTGGTTTCAAAGATGATTTGGGGGAATGCTGAGACTTTTCTGTCTCACCCTAAAAGAGTATGGTCTGGAAAACAACACTAAAAAAAGGAATACATATATCTCCAGTTGCTCTTCAGACATCCATACACTGCAATAGCCTCCAGTTTTGGTAACACAGAATGAGTTTCTGTAAATCATGAGGTGCAAGGTGACACTGAAGTCTAGCAAGGTAGCAAAAAAGAAGATTCCACTGCAGAGGTGGTGCTCCTGCACATCATGGATCGTTTGGCAGAACATGCAGGTGAAATGGCATTCATCTCTGGTTTAGGGGTCCAGCTCTGAAAGACAACTTTAATTTCCAGCACCTTGAATGGCTGGCTGGCACAAATGAAGCAGGGCATCAGGAGCTTATTAAATATGGTTGACTAGAGTCATCATTATGGCTAGTGCAGCAATTCCTATCTTTATAACAAAGATATATTTTCCTGAAATAACCCTTTATTTTTTTCTTTTTTCTTTTTTTTTTTTAATACTCTGTTCCAAGCTGAAGAAAAGGGAGATCTGCAGTGAAATGAACAAGTCCATGTTTGGCTCTCAAGTCAGACTGGGCTAGACTTTTTCACTGACAGGAACCTTAAAAAAACCCTGGGTTCATGTGTTCACGTTTGGAGAAACCCTTCAGAATTTTAACCTCTCATCTGTGCAATGACACTGCCCACAAGTTTATCACTGTCAGTAGCTATTAGGAAATGCAAACATCCTCCAGAAGAAAAGCCTTTATATTTTCACCTAAAAAATGCCAATGGTTTTATATTCATAATGTTCACATTTGCGTGTTGATTAGCAACACATTTCCAGCTGCACTGAAAATGTCTTCACAATATAGGGAGGAGAGCAACTTCAAGGCAGCATTACCAGCCAGGAAAGTCATAATTATATTTCACTCACTCAGGCTCCCCCTTCCACCCTCAAATTATGTGAGGCTCATCCTATTTTGTTGCCAATTTCATCCTTAGCGTCACTTACCAAGACCAACTCCCATTCTACCACCAAGTTTCCCTCTTAGAAAGCTTCCTACTTGCAAGCAAAAACCAGAGCAAACAAAGATTAGTACTAACTCAAATCTCTGTTTCTGATATATCACAATAATCTCCCACTCATTAGCGTTACTGCCTCCAGTTTCAAATAAAATGAGACATTCTCATCTCTCTGAAAAAAACCCAGTTTCCCCGATTTATGGTGTTTATTCTGTCATATGTTTATTTTTAGACTGATTTGTTGTTGTGGATAAAAAAATCATTGCCCTATCCCTATCTATATCTGTCACTAATCAGCTTAACTTGCAAGACTAACACGTAACTGGACAAACACATATTATCCTCCTGATTAGTCTCCAGCCTGGAATACATCATTGCTGTCACTCTGGTATTCATATCTCACAGCCAGTGATTCCTTACATGGAATCAGACCATCTATTGAAATAGTCCTGTATTCTCCTGGAAGATGACAGCATAAATATAATAAAGTTTATTGTCATCCTCCTGCTGAAGCTGGTTTTCATATTGACTATTTCAATGAAAATCCCATCTGAAGATTTAACCACTGAAATCACAAGAAAAAGAGAAACCTGAAGAGTAGTTTACTGACCATGCTCTCTCTTAGATGTTACTAGTTTCTAGACTTTCTGAGATGTCTCAACAGCACTGCATAATTTTTTTGAGATTTGCACTGCACAAAAGAATATCCCAAAAATCTTGGTTCAAGTATGTGGATGCCTTTTTTTTTTGTGTTTGTTTTGTTTTTACTGACTGTCAGAAGCAGAGTTCTAAGGACTTTCAGAAGAGTGAAAAGGGAAGGGAGGTTGACCAGTGCCAGAGCCCTTTTAATCATAGCACTTTTGGTCTCTATCCCCAGAGTTCCAAAAATCAGACACAAGTGTTGCATTGTCTGCTCTCAACATTAGAAACCCATCTTGCAAGTCAGCCTGATTTGTTAAAAACAAAATCATGGACCATATTGTGTCATAGCTTTTTATGCAAACCCCCTCCCCCAAAAAAAAAAAAAAATTCAGTGGCCATGGGAGGGGAGCTCACCTCTAAAACTGATAGCACTGATAGAACCCCACAGCCTGTCTGAAGCATATACAGAATGGGAAACTTTTGGACAAATCGATGAGGAAACTGGCAACACAGATAAGGTTTTATTTTCTAGTGTATGACTAGACATTTTAGAAAGTGCTAGGGATTCAAGAAAGGAAAAAAAAGAAAAACCAAACACAAAAAACAAAAAGCAATCACCACCCACCTTCTCTCCCAAAGTCTCCTTCCCCTACAAACTGGGACACTGGTATAGTTGATATGTCAGGAAAGGGACCCTTTAAGGTCAGCATGTCCTGACCCTCTTTATGTCTTTTTACACTTATTGAGAGATGAATGAGATGCGCCCATCACAATCTGGACAGGAGTAGATATTGCTCTGCCTCTTTCTTTCAAGATTTTTGTGAACTGAACTGAAGCACACCTTTGCATGTTTTAATTAATAAAGACAAAAACTTAGGGCTGGTGTGAAGAACTGGAATAGCCTTTTTTGTGTGCATGTGACAGCCTGGAGCAGTGAGGGGTTAGTGCCCCTGAGAGGTCACAATCCCCTCACAGCCCCAGTGGGGGCAACAAGCTCTAGGTATGATGTAAGCACATTTCTGCAGCTCAGACCTGATCCTTGCACGCTGCACAGCAGTAGAGCCATGTTTAAGAAAGTAGCTGCAGTGCAAACCAGCTCACACTTGTTACAGTGCTGCCAGAAGTACAGCAAAGCACCCGCCAGAGGGGAGAGGAATAGAGTGAGGCAGCCTGAAAGGCCATGATGAAAAACCCCAGAGAGGTGGCCAGGCTCCCCGAGGATGCTGCCCCCGCCAGCTGCCTCGGCTGCCTGGCCGACACCGCGCCTTGCGTTTCTGGCTGGGCATTTAGGAAGGCAAGAGGACCATATCTCATTACAATTCCTGGCAGCAACTGTTTAGCAGGACCACTGTGAAGACCTGGGATGGATGACGTGCTGGGGTTTCAGAAGCAAATAGTAAAGTCTTTATTAGAGGAACACCTACTGTACAAGTGAAACAGAGGACTAATAGATCATGGGCCTACTGGAGAGCAAAACCAGCGTTCAACTTTTAAATTAGGCACTGTGAGAGATAATCACTCTTCCTTGCATTAGACTTTACTTCCCTTGGTTTTTAAATGTCAGCTATAAAGCACTACAGTTGTAGTTGCTGAGCACTATCAATGTATTGATATATATTTGTATTCTTTATTACTTTTTAAACACTACAATATCAATTTGTTTGGCATCTTCTCAAGGCAGAACCACAAATGGATGAACTTTTAGTTCAAAATGGATGATAATGGGGAAAAGAACAGAATGCAAAACATGAGGCAATTGTGTAGCCTGACAATTTATAACACCACCTTCCTTTTGCTGCCTGGTTATTTATGTCTGGGTGGGGAGATAAAGAAAAGAAAAATAGTTGCAGGGAGGACAGCTTAATTTAAAACACTGTCACTTGCACCAGCTAAAGTCAGGAGTCAGGTTCTCAATATATGTAACAGGTGCACTGCCTCTGAGCAGATCCACTAATAACAAAATCAATTTAAAATAAAGTCTTCTTAAAACAAAGATGAAGGAAAAGGGAACAAAAAAACCCCAAAACCTCCCCCAAAAAACCCCAAAAACCAAAATAAAACAAAAACCCCCCACAAAAACAAAACAAAACAAACAAACAAACAAAAAAACCCCAAAAAACAACAACAACAAAAAAACAACAACAACCAAATCAGAATGCTTTTTAAGTGTAGGCTGTGACATTTCATCTGTTTTCTACTGGCCATCAAGACAGAAATTAAAAACGCCCCCAGTTTCCAGTCTATGGCAGAGCAGGGGTTTTGTATCAGGGCTCTTCTGAATGTCCTTGCACAGTAAACATGTCTTCTAACTTCCTACGTCAATAGCCCGTGCCCAGCATTATGGGTTCATATTCAATCCTTGGACTCAGATCTAGGCTTCAGCCTGCTGGGCCTGCCCCAGAAACTGTCCATCAGCACAAGCAGGAGCAGCTGGAGGCAGCAGGATGCTTCTAGGATCACCCAGCAGACAGGCAGCATAGCCAGCCACCGATCACCTCTCCCTCAGATTTACAACATACCAAACCAAAATGCCTCCAATGACAGAAAGCAATTACACCTTAAGCCCAGGGGTTAGAGAGAATAAAGGCATATCATTGTTTGGATTAAATTATGTGAAATACAGATCTCCCAGGCTGGCTTTTTTATCTTTTTCTGCCCTTTCCTCTCCACACCCACTCCATGATTCTTGCACAAGATAGGTAGGTGTCGCATTGCCCTTGGCTACAGTAGTTTGCAAAGTGTTTTAATGCTCTAAGTATGAATGTTTAAGCATCGTCCACCCACAAATGCACAGAAGCAGATAAAAACTTATGTTTATTATGAATCTAACATGGGTAAATACCATCATTTTCATTTCAGACAAAAATGCAGTACCTTTCCTGGCTATGTGCTGTCTTCATGAATAAGAATTCACAAAATCTGCTTACATTAGCATTAAAAAATAATAAAAAAAGAGGATGTAAAAGAAATATGAAAAACATCTACTGAAAGCAGGCAGATTTTGCTCAATTCTTCATTAGTATTAATGTCAGCCAGCTTCAGCTGGGCTGAAGCAAGCAGTATTGCACAGATATAAAAAGAAAAGCAGTCCCCTTACTTTTAACTAGTCACATAGCCTTTTATCTATTGGGAAGAAAAAGGAATGCACACTAAGTCACAGTCCAGACTGTTTTAAAGGTAATAAAAGTGATGCAAGCTCAAAACTGGAATTCATGAATCCACCATGCATGTACATTTAGAGCTTTCAGCTTCACATCAAATCTCAACAAAAATGGAGAATACCAGATCATCAGTACGATTTGCCATGAGAACATAAAACTTCTAAAAACCCCAAAGTATTCCCACCAAACACATTGTCACGACAATGAGCAATAATAAGACAACAAGCATCCACTGTCACCAAAAGTGTTCCCAAAATGAAGCACAGCAACAGATTAATTTGCAGGTCAAAGATTATCATTAGATTGGGTAATGTTACTGCATGACTCTGTCGTGATGACAAGGATTACAACTAGTACAGAAAATTATGTGGATGATATCACATGAACAGCATCAACAGCTGAAGAAGGAATTATTTCTGCAACTGGGGAAAGCCAACAAAGCAGCATTTTGCTGATTTATTAGTGCAGAGCAATAATGGGATTATAACTTTATCCTATGACACCCATATTGTAATAGTAACACATCTTTGGCTGACCAAAAAGCATTTTGATAGGACATGAAAACTTCCAACATTCTTGAACTGTTAGTTTTTTTATATTATTTTTCCTCTCTTTTGCTGAAGTAATCACCACACCAAATAAGAGAAAGCATAATTGAAATAATTTCACTTTTGTCTTCCGTCTTTGGACATGTATTTCCATTGCCTATTTAAACACTTGCTTCCTATCATTACTCTCAAATTTTATTAGAACTGTTTTTGCAAAGGAATCTTTTTATACCTGCAACTGGAGTTACTAACACCCGGTTGGCAGTAACTCAGCCAAAGCAGCACAGCCCTTTTCAGAGGGCTCTGGTGCTGATTCATTTTGCTGTCAGCTACCACCCCTGCCTTACTATGCACACAGAGCCAAAGGAGGCTGCAGGCAAGCTGTATCTGCTACAGGAAACTCTGAAACTCTTCTTTCTGTACTATGAATTGAAATAAGCAGAGCTGCCTCTCTTCTCTAAATTTGAGCCGTCTTTTACTTCTGCCATGCTCTCCTCTCTATCTCTGCCTACTCCTATTTTTTTTGCATAATTTTCTTTCTCACTAAATGTCTCCTTCACCACTCTGTTCAACAGTACCACTCAACGCATTTGCAGGATCTCATTTCAATTTTACAACAGTATGCTTGACAGGATAGTCCCAAATTTTGTTGCTAGTCCAAACACCTTGTAAATGTGGCAAATCCATCCACCAGCAAATCAGGGACCCAGGACCCAAAATGGCCCTGTTAACATTTAAGCAAGAAAACCACTATAGACATAGTGGAATAG
Organism: Prinia subflava; assembly: GCF_021018805.1. Taxonomy (NCBI): domain Eukaryota; kingdom Metazoa; phylum Chordata; class Aves; order Passeriformes; family Cisticolidae; genus Prinia; species Prinia subflava. The sequence goes on along the minus strand of NC_086247.1, from coordinate 105,248,837 downwards.
CATGTCAGATGGGAGCCCAAGGGGTTAAAAGAAGAAAATCTCAACTATTTAAGAATATAAGAACATCTTCCTATAAACTGCACGAACACTTTTTTTTTTCTTTTTTTTTTTTTCTTTTTTTTTTTTTTTTGACACTTGTCTTTTAAAAATACATTCCTGTTTTGACATCCTGGTTCTGAACATATTTCACTCCTGCCAACCCACTGTTTGTGTTTTGAATAACTTGGAACAGATGAAGTGCTGGTCCAGAGACAAGAAATCCTCCGAACATCTGTCGACCGCTTCAGCACCGGGAGCTGCGAGCGCGCTCTGCCAGCAGCTCTGCCCGTCCTGCAGCACCCGGAGGCTGTGGGAGCTGCTGGGATGCCTTCACAGCCAGGCAGGCAGCGGAGGATGAAGGGAACAGCATGACTGGGAGCTGCAGTGGAATAGCGGTGGTCTGATGCTCCCTGGGATGGGTGGAATGAGGTTGGGGGAATGCTATGAATAAGGAAATAAAACCCTGCGGTGGCACTGAAAAGCAGGAGTAGTGTCTCCTTTGTCACAGGTAGAGAAAGGAGAAAAGAAGGAAAATTCATTCTCTCACAGAAAGCACGCCTGTGATTTAGCTGTGATTTTAATGAGATGAAAAGCTTTATACTGGCAAACTGCACAGATCCTTTACCATGTCCCTTCAAGGGTCTTAATCTCTGCTAACCAACACCTAAGCCCTCATGGAACAACATGAAAAAAAAGGCTTGCCAAAAAATAGCAGCTGAAGAACTAATGAGGAAAGAGAAAGAATCTAGTGTTGAAAAATGGAAAGGACCAATCTGGATGATGATGGGGAGAGCACCCAGTCATGTCCCATGCTCATCTTCAGGGAGCTGGTGGACCCTGACCAGAGGTGCTGTGCTGGAAGAGGGATTGAGGAGGTAGTGAAAGCAGGGCTCATGGTGCTTGATGTGCCCCTCTCAGGCTGCCTCCTCCTGGTGCCATGGATGGCCAGCGTGGGCAGGACCAGGAGGAGCTGCAGAGGGAGGTTCTGTGACTTGAGCCCATGGGCAGGCTCTTTCACAAGAACGAGCTCCTGAGCTGTGAAACTGCAGGCAGGGACTCATGTTTAGGGATCTGAATATGGCACCACAATCAAATGCAATGTTCATTCAACAGGTTTTTGTACCCATTTCTGCAGCCCATGGTCTTCCATGGTTTCTGAGGTTATGCTCAAAGACAGAACCCTGCTGCAGGGCCAGATGTGCAACTCAGGTACACTCTCATTCTTAGATTTGCAAAATCATTGGTGACATCTGAGACCCTCATTTCTAAAAAGCCAAGAAGCAATGCTCAGGGTCAAGCTTTATCTGGATATCTCTAAAGTTTTGTCATACTCTTCTTTTAAATTAGGCCTGTGCAACAGCAAATCTGTTTAGCATCTAAAACTCATGGATATCAGTTTAAGAATCACAACTAAGCTCAGTTTTTGTGGTTGACTCAATGGGTCACCACTGATCACCTCTATTCCTCATGCAATTTTCCAATGTCAAAACTTCTCAATGACATCAACAGTCACCTCCATCCTCACAGTCTTACACTCTCACACACACACACAGAGGCTTCAAAAAAATCCAACCTTAAGTATTAATGTAATATGCCTGTATATATCACTAACCTTCCCTCATGCACACTCAAGCTGAGAAATCACATCTAAAGACCAGGACATATACAGATATTTGGCATAGTTTTCTGAGGATGAGGTAAAGACAGTGTCATATGGCTCAGTGCCTGTGTTGGAGGGTTGGCACAGCAGACAGTAATCATGACCTGAACTCATAAAATGGCATTTCTAACCAAAAATGTAAGTGCTTACAGCACAGCAGGACTGCAGTGCTCTTCCAACAAAATGGAATTTGCTTTTTTTTTTTTTCCCATGTGTTGTATTTTGACATCAACTCTCTATGAGGAGAAAAGCCTCGAGAAGGTTTCCTGGGCTCTCAGGACATGCTAAGAGACTTAAGCAAATTTAGAGTTTTCTGTGAATGACAGGTACAGTCCATATAATCACAAAGCTGTGATAAAAGAACCTTGAAAGACCATTTAGAGTTACAGCCTTGAAAAAAATAAAGTAACCAGGGTGGAGAATGTTCTCCAGGAAGGCAAAGTGATTTCCAAGTACTTTAGCTACATTAGTTTGCTTGTCTGTTCACAAGAACAGCTAAGGTGTCTCACTGAGTGAAACACATTTTGTCCCTGAAAACAGTGGCACTATCTGATCCGTGTTGCTTAAGAAGTGAGACAGCAGAGAGCAGCAGGAGACATAGATAAAATCATGACACTCAACATTTAAATTCATCAGAAATCTGAAATTAATGAGTAATGCTCCGACCACATCAGACTTGGAAAGAGACAGACTTTGACTTTTATCATCTCTAACTAACACTGTTTTATCTGTATCTTCGTTGCCATAGAAACTTTCCCAAAATCTTCCCAGAAATTAACCAATTAAATAGTGTTTCTGTGTGCAAAAGAGTTCAATTAGTTAGGACAATTAAAATAATATATTAAAATAACTTGAAAGGCAATAGCACAGATTTATACCTTCATGAAGCAAAAGCTTAAACTTTGATAAAAGTAAATAGAAAATTCAGTAGTGAAGTTAAACTAAGGGAAACGCAAACAATTAAAACCTGAAAAGAGATCCTTGGATTTAATGCCTATTTAAAAAGGCTACAATAGTTCAAAGGGTTTTTGGCTTGGTTTCTTAAATTAAACAAACATGTCTCAATCTTGGTGAAAAAAGGCCAAATTAAAATGTAGCTATTCCCTAGTTAAAATAACTTAACAATTAAAAACAAAGAAAAAAGGTTGGCTGGGTTGTCAGCATGAATCTGAACCAGATGCATTTTGGGAAGAAGCAATAATCCAGTGTAAAGCATCATAGAAACATAGAATCATGAGGGTTGGAAAAGACCCCCAAGATCACTGAGTCCAACCATTAACCCAGCAGTGCTGTATTCACCACTAAGCCCTGTCCCCAGGTGCTACATTCACATACCTTTTGAACACTTCCAGGCATTGCTATTCTACTACTTTCACGAGCAGCTTGTTCCAGTGCCTGACCACTCTTTCAGTGAGGAAAATTTTCCTGATATCTAATCTAAACTTTCCCTGAAACAACTTGAGGCAATTTCCTCTCATCCTGTCACTTGTTACCTGGGAAAAGAGATCAACCCCCACCTCACTACAACCTCCTTCTAGGAAGCTGTAGAGATTAATAAGGTCCCACTTCAGTTTCCTTTTCTACAGGATAAACAACCCCAGCTCGCTCAGCTGCCCCTCATCACCTATAGGGTACTATAGACCCTAGATCATGATAAGGCAAGAACTGAATGCTACCCTTGATTCTACCACAGACTCACCATCAGTCCATACGTAGGATATGTTCTTTGGGGCTCCATTTCCCCAGCTGTGCAGTAGGAAAGATAGACCTTTGATTCTGTAAATTGTTCAGGCTTATGAATGTACATTTTAATGTTAAGCTCAGTACTTCCTAAACTCAAATGACTTCTGCTATCCAAAGTGGAAGCTGTTGGCCTGTGGAAGGGTGCAGCACTGGGCTCTGAAAGACCAGTGTGAGCTCCCATTCAGTTTTCATGCACCCTCTGCTCCAGTAACCAGTGTGCAAGTTCCTCCAACTCATATCTCATTATTTTTCAAGTAATATTTTTCTTCTCACTGAAAGAGGCAGTGACTTTTCTTTCTAAGCACCAGCACTTTGGTCCTCTTCTGCTTTGGAGATTTAGCTTTCCATGTGTGGTGTGAATTCAAACCTGTGGTCTAGAGGAGAAAACTTAAGACAGTGGTTTGACTGCTGCAGCTTGTTGAGGAATCAAAATGCAGATCAGCCACGTGGCTTATCACAACTTCCAATGCTCTCTGGTATTTAAAGACAAAACAGGGGAGTTGTTCAAAATGTTGTTTGAGGATGTGGCTGAGTAATTCCTCGCATCCTTGCAGATGGTATTGAGTGTGTGACACTAGACAGACATATAGACCAGAGGAATCTTAGTCATCTGTATTTTAAGGCAAAAGAGATGACTTAAAAGATTCCTAAATTCAAGGCCTCTCACAGGCACAGATCTCAGTTTTGATCACGAGGTAAGTGGCATACAAATGGTCTACCTGCACAGTGTTCTTTCTCTTTACCCTGGGAAGGAATCTACACTGAACTGGTGGGGATCTCCTTGGGTGAAGCTGATTGGGTCCCTGCAACAGAACCACAGGCTCAGTATGAAATGTTTAAGTTGGCAAAACCCACCAATTTCAGCATGAGAAGCCTGAACCTACGTTGCAAGGGACTGCCCAGCAGTCAGTGACCCTGCAGAAACTCTTATTTTTCAATCCTTTGTATCTTTCTAGTCTCTACTGATGTTGCACAGCAACTCACATGTGCAGGAACATTTATTATCCAAGTTCTTTTATTGTGCCTGCTTTTTCTTGCCCGATTACTACTTTTCTTTCATCAGCTGAAGTGTTTGAGCCCTCTCAGAGGCTCACTGCTGCATGCACCTGTCAGCTCTCTAACCTGTCATTGTTTTGACATACTCTAAGAGAGACTTTGTGTGGGCATCTGGATAAGTATAACTCTTCCCACACCTCTGGGAAAATGGAAGTCTTCCTTGGGCCAGCTGTAGGAAATGAAGGGTGCTTGGGTTTTCAAGCAGAAGAGAAGTGTATGTGTAAAGAGCAGTGCTGCAGGAAGTGGGAAGGCTGGAAACTATTCCTCCAGTGGTACTAGAAGTACATACATTTATGCATACAATCAGTTTTCAGAGACATTAAATCATTCACTGCACTATTTTTTATGTGAAACTTCTGTGTTACATATTATGCTCCATGTTCCTGAAAGTAGTTTTTGATAGGACAAGAATTAGTTTAGGCAAACACTCAGGAGGAAAAGCAGAAAACATACCATTGTTTCAGATCTTGATTATGCAGATTGGCTTCTCTAGTAAGGAAATTAATTCTATGCCACAGCTGTGGAGACTAAAATTACAGAACAATCGATATTTTGAAAACTTTGAAAATCTGCCAAAGGATAAAATTACACGATTGAACAACAGCTTTTATAGAATCAAAGTTAAATATTTCACTAATTAATTTGTTGAGTGTTTTGTTTAAAAATTTAGTCATTGAATTTATTGTGATATACCCAACAATTGTCCAATCACATATAGTTTAGGAATTGTTAAAAACAAATCAAAAAAGATCAATCTTCACTTTCTAGACCTAATAGAAAAAGCAACCTCTTACTGCATAATGTAAAATGTTCTTTTAATTTTTTTCCTTATCACTTTGAGTTCTGTAATACATTTGTTCTGGAAAAACAAAACAAAACAAAATAAACACAAGATGAGACACAAGGAGGAAAAGGAAAAACCTTAGCAAAAAGTAGATCCAAAAGTATAAAAACTACTTTGAATGTTTTTGAAGGATTTGGGATCCTTACAGATTCCATCTATTATAAAAATGACTGTTACTAATAGCCCCAGGATTGTGCCTTGGTATGGCTGGAAATTCCTATGCTTCAAGTCCCTGAAAAGGATGGCAGCAAGATGGACTGACTGATGGTGAGCAGTTAGAGCAGAGCAGCCAGATGAAAAGCAGTCTGTAAGCCCATCCCCAGACACCCTGGGGACTGAGCAATCACCAACAACCCAGAAGCCACAGAGACACAACTCGATAAAGAGTTTTGTTCAACTGGCTTGCAGATATCAAATCTGCTGATATGGGTATGATTCACACCCATTACGCTTGAATTATTCTGAGCCCCTCCAAACTGCCGTCTCAAATGTCATTTCCATCAGCTTGGTCACTCATTTTTAGCATTATTCCTTCACTTCCTCTGAGCCCAAGAACACAATGAAATAAATGTGCTGCATCCAAGGTATTCGGGTTACAAAAGTAACTGACGCCAGCAAGGTCAGTCATATAAACTCACCGCAAGATTGCTTTGAAGGAGACTCATGCTAAAGGATTCAATAGCTAGATAATCACCTTGTGCCAGTAAAGGGAAAAGAGAAGGAAATAATTATTTCATTTTCTATCACCACTTATCCTCTCTCATTTGTGGGAGGAAGATAGGAAGATTTTGCTGCTCACAGTAACACAGAAATTAAGCAGAGCAGTTGTCAATTCATATCATTTATTCATTCATTACTGCAGCTACCATAACCAGAAACCAGCACTATACAATCTAGGACAGCTGTGCTCTTTGCTGCTAATACTACAGGCAGTGCCTCATACCATAAACCCATCATTCATTACAGGGAACAACTGACAGATTCTTCCCCTAAGGAGGCCAAGATTACTTAAATCTGAAATGCCATACCCCGTCAACACAGGTGTACAGGAGGGAAGCTCATTTACTGGCAGGCTGGGTAGTACATAAAAATAGTCACTATCCAAAGTTGATAATCAGTTATAAAAAAATAAATAAGAACTAAAAATTCCAAATAAGGTTTGGTGCTCAATTGATAAAAAGTTAATAATAATTCTCCTTTTGTTTTGTGAAGGCTATGCTATTCAAGTCCTTCAGAAGATAAATTGCCTTATGCATAGCTTGCAGACCATTTAGCTTGTGGGCCCTACAGCCACAGAAAAGCATTTGTAGGAGGCTCTTGCTGTGCTGTTGCCTGTCTCTCCTCCCGTGATTGAAATACAGCACTTGGCACAGAGATGCAGGGAGACAGGAGGTCCAACATACAGCAAGCATCTGGAATGACTGACTTCACTTGTACAGAAGTTTCACCTACCACTGAACTCAGACTAATTATGTGCATTTATTCCTCATACTAACAGATCCCTTTAGCATTGAACCTTTCAAGTGTTGGTGTCAAGCACATCATTTAAGACAGAGTTTGCTGAAAGGCAAACAGGTTTATTTTATAATGCCAATCTGTACAAGGATGAAATGAGGCTGGAACTGGAAATACCTGCAGTTCTGTACACTGCATTTTGTCCTGATTCAAGCTCTTCCTGCTATTCTTTTTTTTTTTTTTTTTACTCTTCTTTTTCCCCACTCGGAGAAATATAAATAATTTATGGAACACCTGTTTAGTTACTTGCACTTTGTCCATTTTAAGTAGAAGTAGAAAAACACTTGCTGACCCAGACATATAAATTACACCATTATCTAATGAACTGTTGCAGAACACATTTAAATGTAGCTGACTTTGTGAGGAGCATGAATCTTCCAGTCACTTAGACAGGAGTTGTTCGGGATAGACAATATTAATTTAGGGATGAGTCATTATGTTCAATACCAGTCTGGGGCCTAATGATTTGATTCAAATTAATTTAAATCACTGGGGAGAAAAAAAATACTGAAATTACACATATAACAGAATATCAAAACAATCTTTCCCAAGATCCAAAGCACTTATGGGCTGTCATCGCTAGGCTGAAATTTCTTTTTTCACATCACACTGTATGTGCACAATCTTCCTCAAGTGCAATGATGCAGAATTCATTGGCTAGAGCATCCCCATAGCTCCTCTGAGACAGAGAGGTCTGGGGTTCAGAAAGATTTAAAGCTGTATAGAGAAAGATTTCTGCCACTCCCTGGTGCAGCTGATATTTTGGAGTAGGCAAAAAGGAAGAGAGGATTGGCAGAGAGTCAAATGTCTAGCTGAGCCCTGATATGAGAGAAGGGAGGATTGAAAGGAATAAAATAAGGATGAGAGTTGGTTTCCTATTTTTTTTTTTGGCTAACGATGGAGAATTTCTTTTAACATTTCACTACAGAAACATGATAGCCTTGGATTGTCTTCACATCCATCAGGCCAAACAGAGCTGGGATCTGCTACTCAGTTATATTTGTTCCATTTACACATTTGTGGAGACCTTATTAGGAAGCCTGAAAGTGAGGTAAAAACTTCCCATTGCCTAAAAGCTGAACTATAATCAGCAGATTATTTATTTCCAGAGGTATCCCTGTAGTGGATAAAAGGAAAGCAAGTGCTGGGTTATACTTCTTGGTAAGTTTTTTTTTTTACTTTATCTTCATCTGTGGTGTTAGGGCAAAGTCAGCTGTGTATTGACATCCAGCAAACCAGGGTGCAGAGCAGGATCAAAGCAGTGCATTGGGTTTTTCCAACATTCTGGGCAAGGGTGGATCTAACCCTTGTGAAACTACAAGGAGCCATGTGATGTGATGCTCACCTATAGCAAGTAAATGTTTGGTAACACAGCCTATTTTTGAGAAGTAGTCTCATGGATGCTTTGAGCCTAAGCTGCTGAAGAATACTTTACTCTCCTCTCCTTCAGAGTACCTTGAGGAAGGATTACCCCTCGGTTTAGCTCTTAAGAGATCATTGATAATAATTTAGATGGAGGTGCAACTGACATATCCTTTACAGTTCTGCTTTTGCAAATTATAAAGGAGCCTGTAATTACAAGCTTGCTAACTTGCATTTTAACAGGATTAAATGCACACCAACTCAGTCAATTTTGCATACTGAGCCCTGTGGACTGCCACACTCCTGGTTTCTTGAGTGACTGGTGACCTGTGATACAGGAGATAAAGCCTTTGTTCCCCATGCTTTAGCAACCTGGGCTCAAAACCCAAAATAATAAAATTATGGGACTAAGATGACCTGTAGCTATATAAACTGGACTGTAGAAAGCAACACAGGGTTGTGATAAACAGATTTGCTTTTGTTGCTGATTCTATCAACAAGCTGGGGAGTTAGGGCAATTGCCAACTCAGTCACTTTCCTGCATCTCTGCTTCACTCTGTGTAAACTGAAGCTCTTGATATTAACTTCTTTTGCAAAATATTGATAAGAAATTCCATGTAAAATCTTCTCTGGCTACATAATTTAAGATTAGCTCACATTCAGGCTAGTTGGTGACCAAATACAGTGTTTTTAAAAAAGTCTCCGAAAATAAACATCCACAAAATAAATTTACTGCAGCATATATTCCCCAAAAAGCTGACTTTGAAATACCTGTTTACTCTTCACACACTGGCTCCTTCACTTGGGAAATTTGATTTTTGACACTAGCTCTGCTGCATGACTTCCAACCCTTCAGGTTCCTCCTTGGCTGCAAGCTGCTCATCACATCCAGCCTTAGCTTGTGCAATGTGGGAAGGGTTTGCATGCCTCACTGTGTTCATTGAGGCCTCACAGCTCTCATTGCAACAACATCCCAGGAAAAGAACAACTACCTAAGCCTGGAACTCAGGGTCTGCCCACCTCCACAGAAAAAATGCTACTGCACAAACACTCTTGGTGGCTGCATGATCCACGGCAGCCTGTGCAAGAGATTTCATAACCATGGGACTTTTGTTTTCAGTAGCCTATATCCAATTCATTAGAAGAAGCTGGTAAATGTCAGCTCTACAAACAGGACAAAAAATGATTCAGTCCTCTCTATATAATCTGTCTAATAAATTCAATAGGTGTCACTTTTGTGGAAGGGTCTATATACCTCAGCAGTAATTTGTCACCATGAAACAGTTTCAGGGCGTTTCGCAGTTGTGTGTCAGTGTTCATTTCAGGCCTTATCTTCAATGAACATTTCTTGCTAAGAGCAATTAATTCCTTGCATCTGTCACTATAGGAACAAAGCAAATGCACTTTATGCAGAAGGCCCATTATTCAGTACATTAGGCACTGATATGACAGTTCCCCTCATCCCACAGTCACATACAACAATAAGGCGCCCTACTTATCATTAAAATTTTCTAAATTTCATATTATGAGGATATGTGTTTTCTATCTTTCTTTTTTAAATTTCATTTTTGGTATAAAAAATAAAATTTCAAATATTATAACCCTGATTTAATAAAACCAAAAAACACAACCCTAAACAACAAAAAACCCCATCCTTTCAGTAAATGCTGCATCAGCAGCAAATTTGCATCAGGCAAATTTGAAATGAAATGGTGAGATAAAAAGAAAGAAAAATATAACTAAAGAAAATTATACAAGGTTTATTAAGGGGAGAAGACTTTTAAACTACACCGAAGTGTACTGGAAATTATTTGAAGTTAGCAGATCTATCTGCAGCATGACTTTTGCTCCACTCTGACCCCTCAACCCTAGCCTGCTCTCAAATATAATGGCCTAAATATATTCCTAAATCAATAATTGTGGTTGTTGCGGACTTTTCAAAGGAAATTATTAGATATTAAAAGTTCAGTTATAGCACCTCAAGGTATCATTCAGAATGGAGGAAAGAAAGGAAATGCTAGAAATGCCAGAAAAGAAAAGCAGACAATTATTTGCCCATTTCATGTTTGCTGCAATGAGGAAGAACCAGGGAGATTCCTATACAGGATATTTTCAATCACCTGGATGAAAATGAAAAATGGAGGAGGAAAAGAATTATATTTATTCTTTGTGATGTGAGTTACTGCTTTCCTGAAATATTACCATACTGTACAAACTGCTAGGGGATGAAATTAAACAACCACAATAGCTACATCATACACCCTGAATGTTTGGAAAAAATATGTATGCACAGAGTAGTAGTCACTGAAGTAAGAGAGACAGTTTATTCAAGCTGAATGTTGCATTCATTTTTCTCAGTGATGCCAGAAAATATATTAATTCTTAAAACCTGCTTGCTAATCCCTTTAAACAAACACTGGAGAAAACTCAATTGGGATGCATTTAAGCAGGCACCACAGGAAGCTCATTCTGGGACAAGCTCACTAACAGTCAGAGTTATTTTCATCCATTTGAGACAGAAAAAATAATTCATGATACAAAAGTCTGGTCAGAGGCAACCAACATAACATAAACTGCAGATCATTGCAGTGTGAAAGACCTCCTTTGCCAGAAAGATACCAGCTGCCAAGGCTAGAAATGTGATGCAGGACAAGGTATTCCACACACCTCAGAATTAAGGATGCCCATTTTCTTACAGGTTTGTGCCATACATTTGAGGTGCTGCTCCATACTTACCTTAACAGTTGAAACTGGTCTTCCATGTCTCCTGCTCCATGGTTATACATTCCTCCTTTCCTTCCTCCTTGTCCTGTAAACCCTGTCTCATCCTTCAGATCTCTCCTATATCTTTCATAATCCAAGGGTTATGCTTCAATATATAAAATTATGACCAGACTCAGACTTTGCTTGTGTATGGCAGGCATAATGGTTCAGATTTTTTTTTCCCTTTTGCTAGGCACTAATAAGATCTTTTTCTTCACATCATGTTTCACTCAATACAAAGGAAGCTATATTTTTGAGACATCCCTATGTTTATTAAAGGTAGTGAAAGTTTAAAAAAGTTTCAGAAAAAACAACAATCCTAATTGGAAAACCATGCAAAAATGAGCTATAAACCCATCAGTGAGCTACACTCATTCTACCTTAATTCCTGGATCAAAACAGGAAGATATAGTCAGAAAAAATTGATCTTATTTATTTCATCTCAGTATCTGCAACCAAGCTGGGGAAACATACATATAGCTTAAACTGTTCCACAGTTTTCATTAGTTAAACTGGCTTGTTTTCCTTTCCATGCAAGGTCTCAGAAGAGCCTGGACTTTGTTCTGCAGCCTGGGATGAATACAGGTACCTGCACCACAGCCCTCTCACCAATTGTTCCCCAGGGCCACACAGACTTCACCTCAAGTGTTTACATGCACACAGTCTTCAAATACCTTCACTCACCTGCTTTAGACCAAAGAAATAGTGTTGAGCTGCTCTAACCCTCTCTGAGAAAAACAAACCACTTGAAAATGTTGGAGTTTCATCTGTAATATTCCACTCATTTAGCAGAAATTTACTAGTTAAATGTAACTGTTTATTAGCTGCAACGGTGGAGGGTGGTTGTACCATTTTTTCAATAACAGAATTCTGCTCTGAATTCGCAAAGGCCAATAATTTTTTTTCCTAATGACTAGCATTTAATCCCTGAAGCATTGTGCTGTTGTTTTTCTCCCTCCTACTTAAGTTTATAAAAAATATTTGAACTCTAAATGAAGGAGGAATTGCTGTGGGGTTTTCTGAATTTCCACAGATTTTCAGCTGCCTGTATTTCTTTAGCTAGCTCTTGAGTCACTCCAGAAGTATTCCACGTCAGGAGTCCTTTGGACCACATGATCACAGCTGCAAATTGAGGTTTCTTCTATATTCAGAGAGGTTTCATCCATTCCAGCTTCAGGAGGCGCTGTTATTTCCTCTTTGCCTTTATGCTTTCTCATACATCCATATCTACTTCCCAGTCCTTTGCCTCTCCAGTGCCGTAATTCCCTGAGTTCTTCAGCACAGGCTGCCTCACACTTCGGGCATGAGCCTCTTGCCTGATACCGAGGAATCCACTCAGCTGGCATCTCCAGGTGTTACTGCCATGGACACCACCCAAAGGAATGTGAATGCAGAAGTGCAGCCACTATCACATAGAAGAAAGCTTTTTTAGGGCACAGAGGATATGGTGGCATTTCAGCTACATGGAAACCAACATATTTTTAGCTTAATTTAATTGGAATTTTCTGTTAATTGAATGTGCTAGTTTCCAAGTGTCTGAAAGAAAAAGATTACTTTTCAAGCCAGTCAGAATATTTCTATTCATCACATTAGTTCATGTTTTCTTTGCTGAGTTAGTATCTTGTGATTCTTAAATATTCTAAAGTTTAAAAACCATTTTTCCCCACTTCAGCTGCTGCTAAATGAGATTTCTAGTAGCTTTAAAAGCCAGAAAAGGGTTGTTGTTTCACCACTACATTACTGTCTATTGTTTAAATCCAATTATTTAGGATTCCTGGAACAAAGATAATGGATTGGTACATATAGTAGTTGCTTTATATTTATCTCCTTAAACTTGTTTTCATTATCTCCTTAGCATTCGGAAGTCACTGTAAAGCCATTATCCAGTCACAGGTTCATAACGCATAATTTGATTAAACATATTACAAAAATAACAAAAGGATTTTTTGCCTTTTTGCTTTACCAGAACCATGAAGAGATGCCATGCACAACAATTCCCTCCTCACAAAAATTCACACAGAAACGTTCTTTGTTTGCAAAGCTTCTTTGTCCTGTGATGCTTAATTAAGGATATAATGGAAAATATTATAGTCATTTTAGAATCATTTGGAAGTAATGATGCCTGAGGCCAAGCATGGAGTTTTGTTTAACTCAGCTAAATGTAGAAGTGTTGGCAATGGCCATTAAAAATGGACCCCATTGCTATCCCAGTTTTCAGAAATAACTTGCTGTTCCCTCCTCTCCCCCTGTAGCTACACTTTTTAATTTCTTGGGTGCCATGCCTCTGAGCAGCCTAAAGTCACATTTTGTAAGAGCTTATCTTTCTCCTTTATTAAACAGCATGCCTTGAAATCATTTCATGTTAGCACAAAGTTCCCAGAGGCATGTAACTCCCATCACAGGTTGTAGCCACATCTACTGAGTTAGTCACAGAGGCAACATAGTTGTTTATGCTAAATAAAAAGATCTAGAGGTGAATTTCAGAATCAAACTGCTAATTTCCATGAGGACTTACTGCAGTTTTATGGGTTTTCAAGAGGAGTTCTCACCAGCTCAGTCTGGTATCAAGGAAGATCAGGGTGGGGTTGTTACGCCTCAAGCTGTAGGGAAGCTAAGAGGAGTTATTTTTGATATGCACAGTCTTACTATAAAGGTTTTCAACACATACCTTCCACTTAAAGCATGCTTTTATAAATGGTATTTGAACTGTAGTAAAGTAATGATTTTTTCATGAGTATTTTACAGAGCTATTATGCACCACAGATTAATGTGTGGAAAACAAGGTATGTCTTCTAATGGAGATTTTGAATTTTGTCTCAAATTTTGTCTCAAAATCAGTTTTATCAATCTTCTTCACAATGTATGGAATCAAAATAAAAACCTTAAATATGCAAGCCTCTTCCTGTAGGAGAAGGAGTCCTGGCCTGTGGTAAGCCAGGTTAGATGCTGGAGCAGTGAAAGACAGTCCACACTCCAAAATACTTTCTTAACCCCAAGGGAGATCTCTGCAGTGTAGTTCATGTTCCACACTCATTTTGCTCCTCTACCAAGACTGGTAAATTTTGATGCACAAATCTGTGCACTGTGCGCTGGACTGTTGCCCTAAACTCTCATTCCCCAAGGCAAGACTGCCAGGTATGGAACAGCAAGTTTCACTCTCTTTTTACCTACTCCAAGAGTTAGTCCATCTTGAAATCTTTTGTTAGGGAAATAATACATGCAGTGGGTCCATTTGAAAGCTTAAATCAAGAGAGACAGGGGGACTGGAAAATTTCTCCAAATTCTTTTCCACAGATAGGACAGTACATTAAAATTATCAGCAACTCAGTGAAACCAGCAGGAAAACCCCAAGAAGTCTTTTTTTCCAGCTAAGTCCTCAAACCCCTCAACATTTTGTGCCTGTGCAAAAGTGAAAATGTGTTATTTATCTGTCACTCCCAAGCACAAGTTTCTAGTGCTCATGAATATCCCCAGCCCTCTGGACATGCCAGCTTGGGGTTAGCTTCTGTGCAGCACAGCTAAGGCTCAAAGTGAATGATGCAAAAGGAACAAATTTCATCATAACTCTGGCTGCCATACATTTTTCTACCTGCTCTTATTGATCAGCTTTGAAGTACTCCCCTTCAAAAGCCATGTATTCATTTCAATTTTATAACTTTTTTTTTTTCTCTTCCCCACGGACTGTAATATTTCTTCTTAGGCTAAAGAAATAACAAAATAAAAATTTATTTTGGAGCCATGCACTCCAGGACAATTCACATTAAACTGCAGACACTACAGGCAACTAGATAACACTAATAGCACCTGAGGCAATTTCCCTCCCTATGTTTCTTCTCAGTTGCCAGCTGGAGCCTGGGCTAAAAATATCCTTGTCATGACAGAATAATGAATCCCAGCGATAAGTGTATTTCGCAGAAATGCAGCGAGCTCATTATCTGAGCCTTAATGGATGGAGAGGGTGGGAAAGAGAGGGAAGGCGTTATTGGGTGGTACAATAAAAATGCAGGATGAATGAAAGAAACATGAACAAATGTTACTCAAAAGGCTCTGAAAATCATAGCCTGCTTTCCTGTTTATGTTAGTGTAGGAATAATTTACATGACATTAAAAATTGAAAATACTCATAAGAAATTCTTAGCTGGCAATTTGTCTGCATAAACAATTACTGCTTTCCAGGGCCTGTGAAATTATTCTGTTTTATCTATAGGACATTTCAATAATTGCACCATATATCTGTTAGTAACAGTACCACTAATAGTAAAGGAAGCATATTCCAAAGATAATCTATTTTAAAAACCCCAAACCAACCAACAGCAAAGCCATTCAAATCCAAGACCTCTGAACTAGCTGTTGCCTGAAGTATTCTACCCTTTAAAAGTACAAGTAAATAAACAAAGAACAGTATATCTACATTTTCATTCTTATGATCTGTGTTGAAGCAGTAAGTCTGCAGCTAGATACAGCTGACTTAGAGAGGGCATGAATTTCAGACTAAGATTACCCTAATGAAAAAAAGTAAAAATCTTATTGCTGCTGTAATACCTAATATTACTATGCCCCAAAGAAATCAGTCTTTTTACCTCCCAGACTGCTGCTTATTATCATTTGATATAATTTTCCTACTGGCAATTTCAGCATTTCATCTCTTTAAAAACCATCCAGTTATATCTTTCTTCATTGTCTTTAAAGACAGCACTAAGTTAGAGAAAGTACATTTTAATACTCATATTTTAAGCCAACCTGCCTTTCTCTTCATTGAGAAGGGAGCAGAGAGATTTCCACTTGGGAAAAACATCCTCCTTCCACCTGAGAGACGCCATTCTATGTCATCTGAGAGAGATGGGATGTGCAGATAATCTACACATGCCAAAGACCAAGAAAGCTGCTGAGAGTGATTAATGAATAATATCATATAGTCAGTCCAGCAGGTAGAAGAGAGGAACTTGCATCAGAGCATTCACAGGGAGCCCTTGATCCAGGAAACCACAAAATCTGCTAAGTTTGAATTGAACCACCTGCTTGGGCCCAGCAGCAAACCTTAATTGCTTATTGTGCATCACCATCAGAATGCAGATTTGCTTGGTTAGAGCATTTAATACAGCACGACTTGATGTTCTGGACTCCTATGCATTAGGAGAGAAAAGCACAGCAATAGGTCTTGTATAAACGTTTGATACATTAAAAGCAAAACAGAAATACTTTTGAGGCAGACCAATTATCAGCAACACACAGCACTTCAGACTAAAGAACTGAGACATCCCCTGATCCTGCAAGCCTTTACTGGCCTGCACTTCGCTACCATGAGTAATTTCTTCAGTATTTCATGAGACTGCATAATAGAAAAATTAAACCATGTATCATCATTTCAAAAGCACACATCTGAAAAAAACACCATCTACAGTCTCCACTCTATTTGCTGAGCAGAGGAGAGAAAAAAAGGGGAAAATAAAAGTGAAAAACTCCTCTGACAAAGGTCTTGCTTTTCTCTCTGGCTGTGAAAGGAAGACATTATCACCATAAAAATTGCACAATTATTAACAGTCCAATGATCACAACATTTTCAAGTTGAAGAGGCCTGGATAGATTGACCTAATAAAACTGATATGTCCAGACGCATCCTGTTTTGTCTCAGTTCACTTTCTTGGACAATGAGCCTTCTTACATTAGTCCTGAAGGTAAACCCCTAAAACTGACCCAAGTCACAGCATTTGTGAACACACAATGGCTACTTTCAGCTTCTAAAGTCTGGTTTCCAGTACAACTATTTAAGTCTTCATTTACATTCTCTATTGCTTATATCTACTCCAAATCTGCGTTTGCTTTTTTTTTTTTTTTTTTTTTTTTTTTTTTTTTTTTTTTTTTTTTTTTTTGAGAAAATTCCCCCAGCATATTTTCTCAAGGAAAGGGTTTGCCCCACATGAACTGATAGAGGAGGCTGTATATAATCTCTGTCTATCTGCACTGTGCACTTGCTGGTGCTTCAGGTGATATGACACTTGTGCCTCAGCTGGGAGGGAAGTCTGGGTCTCAGACTGGGGTCTTGGCAAGACTTCTTGTAGTGGTCTGGACCCAGACAGCATCTCAGAGACAGCAAGAGGATGATGGAAATGGCCACAAGTTCTGCCCCTCACTCTGCATGTGCCATTTCAAGAGATACAGTGACTCTGAAACAGAATGCACAGGCAATGCCTGTCATAGCCCAACACTGTCAGAGGTGCCTAAGAAAGGAATGGCTGGAGGTTCAGGTATGAAATGGACTGACAATAGATATTAATCTTTTTTAATTCTATGTGTACACCAATTTGGTAGTTCCACAGCCAGGCTTCTTGGTCTTCCCAGCCTTCCTGGCTAAGAGAGGATTTTAATGCTGCTTTTTAATTTGTAATCTTGGTGCTTTCACCCACTCCTTTTTTTTCCTGCAGTCTTGGGTTATTAAATAAATTTTTATGGTGAGAATGGAAGCACCAGGAGTGAACAAGAACAATTACTAAAACTTGATGGCTAAGGAGTTTCTCTTTATACAGAAGGCAAGTTTTTAAATAGTTGGTACAGTTGTAATAGATGACCTGCCCACATGTTGCAGCCACAATGTCAGGAGGGACAGATCACCAACACACAATGTGAACACACATTTATAAATCACACTATAAACGCGACCTGAAATGCAAACCTTTAACAGTAAAAATTAATTAAATTTTAATGCATTTAAACATTAATTAATATTTATTAACTCCTTCCAAATATTTGTTTAGCATCTTCAAACTGGTGTTGTTTTTTACATTTTTAAATAAGTAGCAAAATACAAATTAAAAGAATTTGCTGGCAAGCCAAGTAAACCCCTCAAAGATATTAATACTCAAACATTCTTTCTTCAAAGAATTTGGGGACAAAAAACCCCAACAACCTAGATTAATTTTAATATTTTCTAGGCAATTTTTTTAAGGAGCAACAAAGTAGTTTTAAACTGGAGAACAGCTCCTGGAAAGAAAGCAAAAAAAATTGAATTCATAACAGCTGAGAAGTGGTTAAGTAGAAATTTACTGAAACACAACTGAATTGATGCTGTGCACAATGCAGCATGAAATAAGGGACTGAGAGGAAGGAAAGTTATTAAGGAATTAAGAGTTTCCATTACAGTCTCATATCAGCACATATCAAGGATTTCTCTTCCTTTAGAATTTTTTCTCTCAAGCATATTCACACTGCTTAGTACAAAAACAAAACAAAAAGAAAACCACCCAAACTCTGTTTCAAAAATACTTAGTTAAATATTTTCTCTCCCATACACATCTCAGGCAACAGTAGAAATTATCTAGTTACATTAGTCTAGTACAGCAAACACATTACATATAGAACTGTCATTGCTGCTAAGCACCAGAAATGTAGGATCATGCAGCAGTATTATTAAACAGAAAGATAGTTTCAATACTTCCCCTCCTAACACTCCCTCAGAATGCAGCTGCCACTTCCCAACTTTGTTTTCTGACATCCACATGTCTCCTCTACCCTCTGCTCTATGTGTAATATAGTTTCAGGGTTGGCTCTGGACCAAGACACATGCCAGGCCATCTCTCCACTATCTCAGATAATGAACACAGGCTCCTTTATCTGAGTTTCTCCAGCAACAACATAGAAAGAAGCAAGAACACTAACACTGGGCTAGGCAGCATTAATTATAAGGTACATCACTTGCTGAGAGGAAGGAAGCACATTCCAGAAAGAACCCAGATATGCTTCAGAACTGGAATAACACAGCATATCCCAAAGCTATTTGAAAAGGGAACCAAATTTCAACACAAAATATACATCCATTCAGCAGCACGCAATTTCTCTTTCAATTCAAGAATTGTGTCCCTGCTGATGAAATTTTCTAATTCAAGCTACTTGATTAAAATTCTATGACTAATACATGCTTAGATTAGCAGCTCAACTGCATGTAAGGTATCCTTCAAAGCAGATTTGGATAGATGTATCTATATTGCATTATGGATGTTGTTGCCAGACACCAGCAATAGCTCCCATTTTGAGCTTGTGCGTCAGTCAAGCGCTTATTAAAAGGTGAGACCGTTTGGGGAATTTTTATTCAGTGACAACAAATCAGTGCACTTCCAATTTCTCCAAATAGGTTTGTTTTCCCAGTTAAACTCTGTGACTTTATTGCTTCAGAAAATATAATATTCTCCAGTGTCTGTACAAAAGATACCGCATATCCCACCTGCTCCCACAGGTACTGAAGCCTGATATACAGACCAACTGAAAAATGTCAGGGAAGCAAGAAAAACTGAAGAGATCTCACATCACTGACTGATATCTTGCCCATATCAAAAAGGTACACGTGGCAAACTACTGGTGTGGCTTCCCTGCAGTTCCAAATCCTGATGGTTCTAGAAAGGCACAGGTAAAGCACAGTCAATACAGGCATTATCAGAAACAGATCTTACCATGGGGTGGATGGCTGAGATGAAAACCTGCATACATAGATTCATTCCCTGTGTATTGCACATACATAAATATCTTTCTTCCCTCTTAAACTGGCATAAGGCATAGAAATTAGAGCAATCCTGGAGACAGAGCAGTTTCTGACACAAAGCTTCATGTAGTAGGCACAGTGTAATCCTCTATCATCGGCAGGCTCTCATCCAGTTTAGCTCGCCATGTATTTCTGAAAGAGGCACATTACCACTTGCTGAAAGAAACCACTCTCAGGGGCATTTTTTTCCCTGCAGTCTGTGTAGATTGTGATGTAATACTGGATAAATCATCATGACATTAAGTTGTGACAGCTGCTCCAACTTTCGTTTCTATACCATGAAGACAAAATGCTTTGAACTGAGAGGCCCTGGTCTGATCTGAAGACTGTGCCACACATGACAGCCTTCAAAAACTATATCAGAGTCACAATAACCCTGAGTCAACTTTTGTCTCACACACCTGGTGCTCAGGGTCTGCTACTGCAAACCTCCACAACCAGTGAGATGCTGTTTGTGATCTGCTTCTTAGGTAAACATTAACGTGCCAAAAAAGACATGTAGCGCTTGTGGGAAGAAGCTTTTGGTCTGTGCTTGTAAGATTTAATTTATTTTTTTTAAATACAGAGAAAGAGAGAGAACATGAGAGAGTATGACATGTAGCATCAGCTGAGCATTATGAATCCAAATCCACTGTCATTTTTGAGAATATCTGATTAAAATCAAGAAGTCTATAATAGCAGTCATTACTTCAATGTGGAAATTAGGGGTATTGTTAATTCTTTTCATCATGTATCAGCTCCCTTCTAATTGGATCTATATTCATTACTGAAACTGAAATTAAAGAACAGCTATGAAAGGCTTTTGATGTCAGCTGTATATATGCCCTGAATTAAGTTACAAAAATGGTTAATACATTATGGGACTCTTCAAGTACCTGTTTCACTCATTAAGTTGCACAGGTCCTGAGTACTGGCTAGGGTACTGCACTAACACAGCAAACTTTTAGGATGGGTAAAAGAACTCATTCCACCTGAATTGCTGAAAAATACATAGACCATGGCACCAAACCTCCCTAAAGTCTGTTGGTTTACAATTGGTTTGTCTGCCAGGTGCTGGATCTGCTCAGTAAATGAGGTGTAACACAGGGAAGAAATAGACCCTTTGAGTTACTTCCCACCAGAAATGCCACAAGAATACCAAGTTAAAGCTGGCTGAACTTGAGTAAATGTACTGTGCCATGGCCACTGCAAACATACTTTTTTCTTAATTAAACCGTGGAAGAAAAGAAGAAGAGAGGAACAGCTTGTGCTTAGTTTCAGAAGACATTTGTTAGAACTTCCTCTTTTGTCAGAACTTCTTTCTCACACAGCTTAATTTCTTCTTTTATTTTGCTCGGGATCAAAAGGAAGGAGAAAAAAAAGAAGTGTATTGTGCCAGTCTCTCAAACTGTTAAATATTTCTTTTTCCTACTTTTTTCCATAGAAGAGTAGTACATTTATTCCCATGCCTTCAAAAACTAACCCCCCATAGCACTTCCTGCTTGTTCTTGTATGGCACAAAATCACGTGGGAATAGTTTTCGTTACCTTAACTAATCCAGACTGGAGAGGCAGAGGAGGGAAGAACAGGTTTCTCTAACACTTTGATTTGCCCTCTTCCCAACGAATTCCTGTTTCCCAGATATCAAAGAACAAACATTTCAACTAACTGGAGAAAAGGGATGAGCTCTTTGCACCTCATAAATATAGATAACATAAGGAAAGGCAATGCAGCAGGTGTTACAGGATGCAAGATTGCTGCACTCTGAGCTATAACAATTCAAAAACTGGCAAGAAAACAGGGGGGGTGAAGTCCAGAAATATGTTTCTATCTTTGGGTTGTAAACCAGTATTTCCCAGTAAAGATGGACCAGAGGTCTCCTACTTGAATGAATACTCCTGTTTTCTTTAGGTCAGGGTCTTTAGCTAGTGCTTACAGGCCTCTGAGAAGGACTCTCAAGGGCTTTAATAGGGTACTAAAGCTTGTTGATACATGTTACACTTTAAATTCTTTATGTGGAGTTACTAGAGAAGGCTATCTCTCTGGAAAGACTGTGAAGGTCTATAATCAGAAGAACATCCTTTTTGTGCAGGTGCATTCTCAGAGAAGGCTGACCAGGCTTCACCAGACTTTAAAACACCTTTAAAAAAGTAACACACTTCTTACAAGGAGTTTATTTATAAAAGGAAAATCTGTACTCCCCCAGCAAACCTGAGCTATCCACTAGTAAAAAACAAGCATAATTTCCAAAATGAGCATCATTTCCTTACAGAAAGCTATGTCCCCTTTTCTGTGGGAATATCCTGCCTGAATCTCCCCAGAACCTCCTGAAAATGATCATCAGTGACAACTCTTCTGGTCTCTGTATTTACCTGCTCTGCCTGTCCTTATCTGGACTGTCCAGATTCACCCTTTCTGCCTTCTCAAAACAGCACACCTGACATTTGCTCAGCCTTCCAAAAAAGAAGCAGACAAGCCACTGAGATTTCATTTGATCAGAACAAAGCCTTGAAGTAATTAATGTAAAGCAGAGTAAGGGATACATGGCTAAAGAATAGGTATATTCCATTTGCTCCAATTATCCTGGCTATAGTTCACCAGTTTGTAGTGATAAAAAGCCATTAATGAGCTTTGACACTGATAGCATTACTTTCTAATCTTAATTCTTTTAGGATTATTAGCTTTAAAGGCACTTGAAAGAAGATAAGTTAATTTATACTAAAATGAAATTGAAAAGTAATTCTTAGATGCACCAGTATCTAAAAAAATAAAGCAGCTTTACAAATATTCACTTGAATAAATACCACTAATTCACTTGTTATTATTCACAAAGCCTTAAAAATAACTGTTTGAGGAAACAAATTTTGAATAAATCACATTGACACATATGGAATTAAAAAAAAATAAAATTAAAAAAAAAAAATTAATCACATCCCCCAATCTTTTACTGAGTTTGAAGTTTGCCCGAACGCTCTTTGCATTCTCTACCACGTTGAGCATTTTTCCTTGGTTAGTCATTGTGCTTCTCATGATAGTTTTTAGAAATTCCTCTTCCTAACCCAGCAGGCCCTCTTGGGTTAGGGATTCCCATTGGGGGGTGGGGGGAAGGGACACCCAAATTACCTTTTTTCTCCAAGAAATTCATGACAGAAATAGTTCTAATGGGGAGAGTTGGTTAGAGATGTAATTGAGATCATGAAGCAAGTAGCTGCTTGGAGGCATTAGTGCAGAACATTTAAATCAGGATTTTCTTCTTGGCTGCTAGTTGAATATTTTTATTCAATGAGAAATGTCATCACTCTTAGCAACAGGGGCTTCTCTGGAGTACGCCTGATGAACTTGAGGGATAGTCTATCCTTATTAGCAACAGTAATGCCACTAAAGGCTCTATCCAAGAAAGGCACGCAGAGTTGCTCACCAATCCCACAGTAAATTGGACTTTAGACCAATGAAGCAAAATCCAGAACAGAGACAGAAACCTCAACAGTGGGATCTATATGTGTATATTTAAGGATCTTTCATCATTTTAGACATCCCTAGGCTTGAGATGCATCCGTACATGGTAGATATAAAAGGTGAGCTGCACTTGATATAAGACACTTTAAGTAATCGCATTATTTTAGGTATCTTAAGATAGTCCATGAGTCCACCTACATTTACACCCTTGATTTTCGCTCCCTCCCACCTCCTTGCTCACTACACATAGTGAGTTGTATATCTGTGAATAAGATTCAAACCATGTAAACTGCATAGAAAGATTCTAAGTAGTACCACCTGCTGCCACAAAAGGTGAATACAGGGAAGAACAGAAACAAGTAGCTTAATCAGGCTTTAAGATCTATACTTGTGTATTAATATGCTACAGTACAGCATCTTTGCCTGGGATTTACCTAGCTGGTGGCTTCACAGAGAAGGTGTTCACATTCTTGTAGGGTTTCCTGGCTTTAAGTCAAAGAGAGTTGTCCTCTAGCTATTCCTTTCTTGTAGAAGCTCACCTGTGCACACATAGCTCCAGCTGTGTTGTGGGACCAGCTTTAACTTATTATTCACTCAGGGGCTGCCTCCCACATCAAGCCCCCTATGTGATCCTACAACCTGGCAGGACAGCCCAAATCAGTGCTCGGTCACAGGAGGCCTGGGAACATTCACAATAAACATGAGGGTCTTGGAGAGTTCAGGCACATTCAAAATTACATGGTGGCATTGCTGGAGAGATGGCTGTGAAAATGTCTTGCTAAACCAATGAGTGAAATAATTTAGGTTGGAAAGATCTGCTTGGAAACTTCTCTGCTGCAAGGAAAGTGAGGCCTTGTAAAGCAAGTACACAAGAAATCGTGTTTTTACCCCCTTCCCCTCAAAGAAAAAAAAAAAGAGGGGGTGGGGAAAGGAGAGAGAAATGCAATAACAACACATGTAATGCTGACCAGAATCCTAGCTGGACTGGCTGGCACAATTTCTCACTTTCACAGCTGGAAGTGTAGGTGCTGTGGGTGGTGAGAGAAAAGGGGGAGACGGGAATGGATTGAGTGGCCAGGTGGTTCCTTTTCTAGCACATCTGGAGTTCATGTACAGAAAGGAAAGAGCTGTCTTCAGGTCCTCATTTCACTGCAGTAAATACACTCCTAACTCACAGATGTGCACTTAATTCATGATGCAGGTTTCACTGGGAATGTCAGAAGAGCCCTGCTGTTCCAGGCACCACTGCAGAGGCACAGCTCCCTTCTAAATGCAGTGCAGCTGTGTAATAGAGAGGTATTGTAAATTCTGCCCAAAAGAATCATTATCAATCTTTTGCTGATACTTATGCTTAATAACTTGCAGAGAAAAGTGGATTTGGGGGTTGGGGGAATTTTCCTAGGCAAATGTCTTGCAGCTTTTTGCTTATTAATATTCAATACTGAAAGAGACTCAAGTATTAATAAGTAAGTGGATTAAAGGGGAAATGATTATATTTGCCACTCATGTGTCTTGATCAACAAATCACTCCCACAGTGAGAGCTACAGGGCCAGTTCCCTCTACTTTCCCCTGGTAGAAATCCTATGACCTCAATGATATAAAATTGAAATAAAACCAGGAGGGGTTAAGGCCTTAGTTGGGATTAGGGAAATATTTGGAACTCTATCCACATGGGTTTTGCTATAGTACATTCGTAGCGCTCCTGGCCAGAATAATTTCACTGCTTTACTGCTATACACATACAGGTAATGCAGGGCTGGTGATAAGGGGTGAGGCTTTCAAGACTGTGCAGTTCAGCTACAGCCTTTGGCATCAGCAACCCTTCTTAGCTGTTAGAGGGAGCAGGGCTGGGACAGAGCTAAGCACTTCTGCAATTCCCATCTGCCCAGGAGAGGGCATGGAAACAGGAAGGGATGAGAGGATTGACCCCTCTGTCAGGAAATAAAGGATTTCAGGCTCCAGAAATGTCAGATAGAAGGTCTACCAAATTTGCCTCTTAAAGACAGGGAAGAAAAGAAAAGCTCCTTTAAAAGCTTGCAGTTATATGTGGGATGATGCTAGATGCAAGGGAGCTCTTTTCTAGTGTATATTAAAAGTATGTAATTAAAAGCCTTTAGACCCATCATTTATCTAAAAAAATATTCAAAACACAATAACACAGAAAATAACAAAAAACAAAACTCCAACTATAAAAATAGAAATATTTGTTATTCTTTGTTGTACTTCATAATTATGGGTAAGGATTTGTTTTTCATATTTATGAGATTACAGTACTGCATCGAGCTGTTCAGCTTTGCTCTTATCTTTTTCCAGACACAGAAGATATGGTTTCATCACAAACTTTGTACAAAATCTACAGGAAATATTGAAAATTCTTTCTTTCCCAAATTCCTTGTCATAATTAAATACAAAGTGCAGCTAAAAATTAATTTTGGACTAAAAGTATAATTAATTAAATTGGTACTTTTAGTTGCCTAGTTTCCCCTCTTCTCATTTTTTTTTTCTTTTTTTTTTTTTTAACCTCTTTTTAAAGAAAGAAAAACTTCATCTATATCTGCCTGCGCTTTGCTAACTGGATGCAAATTTGACAAAGTAGCAGAAATCATAACAATAATTATGTTCCTGAGAATTTCATACACATTATGTCTGGATGGATTGAGAAGAAAGCCAAGCGAGTTCTTCCCAGGAGGAAAAGGGCTTCAGCAGGAACTGAACCATCACCTGTTGTGTGTGACCTCCCAACACCCACACAGCAGTTTGCCTACTAAGTGACTTGTCATCATGTGCACCTCTCAGCTCTGATCCCTGCACCTACAGCTTTTCTTGCACAGTGGGTGGTCAGGGGACATGAGAGCAAACCAAGAGGGAGCAGAGAGGAGCCCTAGCTGTGGGTAGCAGCACAGGGGGAAGTGTTTAAAAGCACAGAAAAGTTGGCATTCCCAGTTTTGTTTCTCAGGAACTAACCTGGCTGTTGTTCAGGAGGTTTTTCCTGCTGCTTAGAAAGACATTTCTGTCCTATTTGAGGGCTCTCACTTCTGTCTAACTAAGTGGGACAGGACACTGTGGGGTTGTGTACATGTATGCCATTCATTGGCTCTTCAATACAGTGAGACAAAATAAAATTATTGTTTCTGTGCATGGCTTACATGCTGCTTAAACCAACCCTACCACTAGGACTAATCCAAAGTGTTCAAAAAGTAGCAGCCTAGGAGCCACAGACCTGATTTTAGTGGAGAGCTCTCAACAACAGTGGTTAGTCCTGATTCTGCAATGGGGGCTCAAGTCTTCTTTAGGGAAGGGAAACAGATCTAGGAAACATCATGTGCCAGGAAACCTCGATTGTATCTGCAAGTAAACAGAGAAATTTATCTCTAGGGACATCAACAACCTGGCATTTTTCACTACACTTGAGCGCAAGGTAAATCTTTTGGCTAGAAACTTGGCTAGAAAATGAAAACAAATGCACTTTGATTCAAAGCTGAATAGTCTCTTCAGTCAGCTGCATCAGAGCTTTTTCTTCTCTCTGGCCACAGAACAAACCTGAAACTGCACAGGTTATTTTCTTTTCTTAGAGGGAAGAAGTCTAAGATTAAGTAATAATCAATAGCAGACAGTAAATAAACCAATCTCTTAATGGATTGCAAAGGGACTTCACAGGTCTTTGTGCTGCATGGCAGCCACTACCAAAAGAGCAGGCAATCGTCTTTAAAGAGTGGAGACAAAGTGCCTGTGCCAAAGAAAGGTCATACTCAACAGCAAGAATATCTGCTAAACCTTGGAAACCTAAAAGCAGCTGAGGTAGTAGGATGGATCATTTCTCTCTAGCTGGACAAGACATCGTAGTATGTTTATTACTGCTCTGCTGTACAAAACCCATTCCAATTCCTAAAGTCAGACCTACAGAAAGAAATAGCCCTCAATAATATGGAGATCTATATGCTACAGCTTAACATTTTTTTAGAAGATCCTAGAGGATTCAGAAGTAAACCTTCTGGTGGTGGAAAGCAGTCTGAGGCAGCGTTGATGATCTGACAAAATGCTGATTATCTGACACAATGCAGACTTATCTGTGTTTGCAGAATAGGGACAGTTGTCACAGAAACAAAGGATAAGTGACCAATTGCATCAAATATAATCTAATCACAAATGCCTAATATTCATAGTACTAAAATTTTTAAAATTGTATCCCAGTCAGGTCAGATCACATGATTTGCTACCCCTTATATTCTCTCTTTGCATCTTTGTTCCCTCACAAAGCTCTTCTCTCTTGCCACCTTCACTCTCTTCCTAATAAACGGCCAATGTCTCTTTGTACTTTCCAATGGGCCCAGTTGGGCTGATTTTACACTCTTATTTGATGTTTGTGACACGGTAGTGTTACAGTAATTGCAGTCTTGGTCAGCAATTCTGTTATAAGCTACTACTCCACTTTTTGATTTAAATGCAATGTCTCTCTTTGCTTCTGCTTCTCAGTAGCTGGAAGCCATGTCTGGCCTTTTGTCAGCACAACTCAACAACTTCCATGCTTTAGCTCTTTATCTGTAAAATGAATGAATCTTTTTTAATATCATTTTCCTGCCTTGTCCTTTAGACAAATGGACAGTGGACATCCCTTCATTTAAGCACCTGATTTCAGATGAAGGCATTCAAGTAATACTGATGTAAAATTAGGCAAGCAGACAAATAACAGCATAAACACACATCCTCTCTAAACACTTCTCTTAACCTTTCTCTACTTACCAAAACACAGCTGGAAAACTGAGTTCCTGTTATGCTCCAAAGTGAAATAAATCCAAAGAGAATAAATCTCAAGATTATTACACCTCCCAGTTATACTCTTCCTCAACTTGCTGCGTCAATTTCTTCTTCTTAGAAAGTCCCTGCATTTCACAATAGAATATTTAGTTCAAAAATAAACTGAGACGAAGATAGCTGGAGTCCAGAGGACACAAAAATTTTATTACCATCCCCTATATTCTTATAATAGTTTTGCTGTTGTGGTTCCAGGAAAACAGTCATGGGGTTCCTGTGGCTTCCTCTATTCATATAACAACATTCAGCAGCTGCTGTCCACCTCTGCCAAACACCCAATGTAACCATAACTTCTTGGAAATAAAAAAAGAAATGCATTCAAGAAGAGAAGCAGCATCCCATCTATGGACCTGGACTGAAAAGTTGCAAGAACAGGTAAGAGTTTGAAAGCCAATAAGCTATAATGGTATTTCCCTCCTTGGTTTTGCTAAGTTTCATTTTCTCCTTGCAATAGTCTACCTGAAGCAAACTGTTTGTCTTGATTAGACTAGAGTAGGTTGAGTTTTCATTGGTGAGTACCTGTCTCATGCCCTGAATAGACTATCATTCAAGCCTGGAGATTTTAGTCTGATGAATTACACTACATGTGGAAAATGGAAATAACAGTCAGGAACAGCTTTCCCATTAGATCTTGCTGAGTTGCCCTGATTGGTTGCTTAAAAGCAAAACATGTTTAAGACATCAAAATAAAATAGTGCAAATGAAAGAATCTGAGGAGAGACAAGAGGAGCTTAAAATTCACAGTCTATCCATTCTGCATACTTTGAATTCAAACGTTAAAAGAAATAAAACCCACTTCTGGCTCCAAGTGATACATGACTGAAATGTGCTCTAAATTAAAAGCTTTGGATTTGATAACTGTATAACAATGTTATGAATATTTAGAAGTACTACCACTTTTAGCAGGAGAAAGAAATCTCCATGATAGCATGCCCTTCAGCACTCATGGTACTAAACCAAAAAAATCGTGGATTATAGAACTACTTACTAAGCTCAGGATAAAACTGAAATCTCTAAGTTAGACACTTTTTATTTTGTGGTGTTTTGGGGTTTTTTGTTGGTTTTGGGGGTGTTTTGTTTTTTTGCTGATGTTCTGCTCCATTACCTGTCTGAGAAAGTAGCAGATGGTTGTAAAAGATTCAGATGAGTATCTTGCTAGCGAGAGAGCAAATACAGCTGGGTGATTTTAGCATCTGTACAGCTTCCAAGAATACAGAGAAATGCACTGAAGTGGTTAAAGAAAAGGAGCTGGAAGCCTGGAACAAGGGCAGGCATGGTGTGGAGCAGGTCCATCTGAAAGCAGCCTGGAGATCTGTTGAAATTCCTCACATTATTCTGGATTTCTGAAAACTTCTTCACATAATTCTGACTCCATCTCTTTTCTAGATTTACTAGTTGGACAGTACTTTCTTGGTGATACTGGTGCCATAAGGGCTTTGGTTCTACATGCTATTCAGAGCCTTATCACCAATATTGGTTCTTTAAATTTTAATGCAGACACCAAACTTTCTCAGAGAAACATACAGCTTTAGGACTTAATTTAAAATGTGATGAACACATGGGAAGCTAAAAGTTGAAGACTATAGTTGATGTAGCAATGTGTTTTACTATGTACTTTACTCTGTAATGCTTTAGCTTTAAAACCAGGAGCATTTTATTTTTTTAGCATGAATATTGAACCTGATAAGGTTAAATCAAGAAAGTTACCAGTGTTGAAGGATTGCCACTAAAAGCAAACTGATAGGTTTGATAAGGAAGTTGGAGGTTGAGTTTGCCTGACCTTCAGAATCAGTGAAAGACACTGAGAAATATGGGGGCAGCTCCACCAAAGCCAATTGATCTGCTCACAACCACCAAGGTGTCAGGGCATATTAAACAGGCAAAACAAAAAAGCACAGAGGAAGGATATATTAGTAAAAGAAAATTAATTTTGACAGGAAAGTTCTGGTTCATAAAAGGCAAAGACAGGGGGGTTGCAGCTTAAAAAGCAGGCAAGAAAGCCAGCACTAATTAATGTTGAATAGGCATCAGAAATGTGATGAGAGAGGTCAGGAGGTCATGGACACCTAAACTGAGCTGGTGGAGAGAAGATAGAGGAGAGCTGTAAATCCAGTCTTCTGTAGCAGGGAGGGAGACTTTGTGAGGACAAAGTGGGTATGACTTCAGGTGACTGGAATCCTCCCTGGAGCTGCCATTCCCCTCGTGACTCATTTACATTTATTTCTTTTACTGATACTCCTCTCCTTGCTCTCCTGTTGATTTCTACCATAATGTTCTCATTTGTGGCTTGCTGATTTAAACATTTGTGAGTTCTGGGAGGACAGAAGAAGATGTATTGATGAGTTCCCTTGCTTCAGAAGGAGAAGAAACATACATGAAAATGACAGTTCACTTATGATGACTTTAAGCTCTCTAAGTGCATGCATATCTGCAAATGGTGGGCTACAGTGCTCTGTCTTTCTGCTGTAGGAGGCACAGTACATGAACATTAACAGAGGAATCACTTGGAAGTCACATCCTTTGAGATGACTGAGAAACAGCTGGGAGAACAAAGTATATGACAAAAATTTATTGTGTAAAACTACACAATAAATCAACAGGAAGTAGCAGTCAGGAGTGCAACAAGCCATGACAAATGCAGGTATGAGAAATAAAGTCATACAGAACAGAGACAGACATCTGGTGTGTATCTCAGCAGGTTTTTTTACAGAATAAAAAGCAAAGAAATATAAATAAATAGCTCATTTGTGATCTAGTTTAACAAATAAAAAGCATAATAACAATGAAATTTCCAGATGCCAGTAACAATATCTCTAGCAGCCTAAGTCAGGAAACTCACCAGCTTTTTATCTATAAGCAGCTTGTTTTATATGGCTGTGTTATTTTTGAAATATTATTCAATTGATTTTCATGGGGGCTAATTTTAACATACACTTTTCCCATAAAAGTAATTGTAAGTGTTTGGTATTTGGATGGCACAGTTTTTGCTCTCTCAGTACGATGAAATAAGAAAAGAGAAATTACAGTTAGATCATTGGGCGTTTGATTTGCCTTCAGAGAAAGCAAAGGAGGTCTGTGCTCTTCAGGCTAAAAATCAGAAATCTGTACATCTTATGCCATCGTCTTTCTGTGTTCCTGGAACTAGGCATTGCATCAGATGGCTATTAAAATAATACACAGAATATATGAAAAGATGTTGTTTGGGGTTTTTGCTCTTTTCAAAAGAGGAGCTCATGATTTCAGGGTCTTCCTCTGCTGAGATTTAGGTATAGAAAGAATAGTAACCAGTGAGTAATGACAACTCTGAACAGGATGTAAGGTCCCTTCTGTGAGCATGCAACAGGACAGACTCACTTCATTTAACTAACACAGCACCCATATTCCAAACCCTGTAGGTTAAGCTCCATGAGAAGCAGGTACGTTGTATTTCCATCCATAATCCTTAAAAAACCCACCCAATAAAACAGATGGCAGAAGAACCCTAGAAGCAGTGAAGACCTAAAAAGATTGGACTGCTCTAGGAGTGAGCAAGCTGCTTCCTGACTGAGGTTCTTCCTTCCTGTCTCCCCCAAAATGGGACTCCCTGTGGAACTGGCAGCTCCCCAGATTTTGTCAGCTGTTAGGCTTGGTATCTTCACAGGGACTGCTGTGCAAGATGTTGGCTGTTGAACAGAACCATCTGTTTAACCTGCTGACACAGGCCTTAAGTTAAAGGGTCTCTCTGGGAGACTCTGAACAGCCCACTGGTCATTCCTGTCTGCAAGAAGGGAATTGTCTGGCAGGAGCATCAGCATGTGCTTTAAGGAATGTCAAATATTGACATTTGAAAGAGCCCAGGCTGAAGAATTGCACAGAGACACAGACCACCAGCCTAACTGGTGGAGCCATGCCTGATAGGGATTGACTTATCCAAAGTACCCTGTGCTCTCCCCTTACTCCTGGGAGTTACCAAAGCAATAAATATGTATCTTTTAATTTGGACAATTATTTTGGCATGCATGAAAACTCTGTTGATATCATATTGCCAAAGTATGAAGAACAGGTGGAAGCTTTTTGTTGTAAAATAGAGCGCAATAATCAGTCACTAGACAGAGACATGTTTCTTTAATTTAAATATTGAAGGAGACACATTATTTGATCTTCTGTACTACACAGAATTGTTCTTACATCAGGATTACAGAATTTCCTCATGAATTTAATTGCATGCACATTTAAATGATACATATATTTTGGGGTTTTTTTTCTTCTCTGAAAAACAGGTTCCCAAGAAATGGGAAGACTGAGCAGTAGCAAGAGCAGAGAAAAGCACTTTGTTTGATAAGCTATTTGTTGATTTTAGGTTTCGCCCTTAGGTATGACAGCTGGAAGAGTTTACTGGCTTGAAATTGAATATAGACTCACTGCAGAGGATTGTCAGCACCTTCTACAAATAGAAGGAGAAGTATAAGAGAAATGGAACAGACAGAATTTAAGCACGTCTTTCTGAGTTTCTTTCAAAACTGTCCTGTTTTGAATTTATCTAAAGAGACCCTCACATGTCTGATTTTCCCAGGCATGTAGTGTACCATAAAAATAAATAAATAAATAAATAAAATCCATATATACATATTATTAGTACAGGCACATCTGGAAACTAATATTTCTTGAAAATGTTTACCTCTGGTTCTCCTCTTACAAAAATCAGTTAAACACGTGTTTTTAACTACTTTCTCCCACACTGTTGCAATCCAGGGTTCCCAGATTTCCTCTCTCTCCCTCCAAACTCTTTTGAAAACAATAGCCAGAGGAAGAAATAGAGTGAGGCAGAGGACCCATAAGGAAAGAAACTTTGTCAGGACGAGCAAGAAGAAGCTCATTTCCTGGTAGCCTATCTCCTCTTTTTTGTTCTAGAAAGACAGAGCCATAAACTCTTTTTCCAGCAAGTCTTCTATTCAATGGTTTCAGCCCTCTTTCCTGGTTGTAAATGATCCATGGATTCCTTTTCATTTTCATTAATTTGGTGGATATTCAAATAAACTGAATGAATGGTTTATGCAAATTTTGACTGTTGCTGTGAGAGATTTCTCATTATTAATGCTGTGTGATTGATTGTCTGAGTGTCAGGGTATTGTTTCTACTCCAGGAGTGGGGAAGTCCTGCAACCAAAAGAAAATTTCAATATAGCCAAACACCATCAGAGCTGTTCTTCACATAAACACCAGTTACTAATAGTGTCTAAAATATTTCCCCTTTCTGCAAAAGAAAAAGTGATATATAAACAAAGCTAAGGCTTTTGACATACAAAGCAAGGGGAAAAGGACAGTGAAATGAGCCTATTTCTCTCCTGTACAAATTTTCACAGGTATGGGGCACTCACCCAGGAAAAATCTTTGAAATAATTTGACAGTTATTTGATATAAATTTGAAATTTATGTATTATTTGCAAATACATAAAATTAATTTGTCATATAGGAAATCTTCAGAGGAAATGTCTAAGACTTGGTCAGTGGTTTTGCTCAGCTCATAAGCTAAGCTGCCTAAAATTCATGTTCTTTTGTAGGTGATTTCCTTCAGAAACAAATGTTGGTATTGTTCAGCCAGTATTGACAGCTAGTCACTGACAGTGGCATGCACTGAAATCAGAAGCTCAGAAATGAGCTTCATTTCTGAAAATCAGAATGAGAAAAAGTGGTCACAACAACCAAGTATCTGTTTTATGAAGAAATCCATTGCTTAAACTCAAGATCATACATAAGGGATCTGAATACTAAATGGGAAGTACTTCTTCCTCAGAAGAAGCCTGTTCTTCCTCACTGTTCCCTCTTCTTAGCCCTTACAAAGTTACTACACTTGCGTAGATCTTCTGTAAAAAAAGGAAAAGCATGTGAAGCTCATTTTATCACGCAGATTAATAGAAAAAGCAAGAATTCATGGGGGAAAGGAATATTCTATACATCAGTATGTAAAAAGAGAGAGTCCTGAGTCGGACAAGCACTTAGCATGACCTATAAAGTAATTATTTTTGTTCACTCTGTGTTTCCGTTTGTAACAGTGATTTAGGGTATTTTTCTTCCACGGCTTTTCTGTCTTTAAATACTACACATGATTCCCACCCATCCCTTTTTACAGGGCCCTTACGTTATACTATAGCCATCAGGACACAGGGGAACAATCTCAGAGCAACACAGCTCCCAGAAATTTGGCATTTCCCAATCATCTATCACTTAGCCCTTTTTTTTTTACCCTCCAAATAATGGTCCCGTAGCAAGTGCTGATATACTACTGTTACAGTCAAATGCACTGAAGATTCTCTTAAAGACATGTGGATATTCCCTTCAGCACGAGACTTGCCCTTCCTCTCACCTCCTTTCTGCCCCGTTTCTGAACTCTCCCTGCCCTTTTATCACAAACCCAAAAAGTCACCTTGTCACACTCTTCTGCAGCCCCTCTCTGCATCAGCTGACTCTTACTAATTTGTCTTGAAGCTTCCTTTGTTCTTTTTCCCTGCTTCAAAATAATTTTTATGCTCTGCTGCTTTTATAGGAAAATGTATTGATTTGAATAGAAAATCCATGTTGTTACTTCCTCCCTCTGACCCATTTATCGACAATATTTGAAGGGATGGGAACTTTGTACATCCAAAAGCACCCACAGCAGATATTCTCAGCAACAAAATCTCCACAATAAAAACAAGAGACTTGAATAATGTTTAGAGAAAACATTCTGGTTTCTGAGAGCCAGCACTGCACCTTCAACAGGTATTTCACTCCTCTAAGAGAAAATGTTTACCCTCATGTGTGAAATTTGTTTCCTCTTGTACACTAAATAATTTTGGTCTTTAATCTTTAATCTAGATCTGAAAATGCTTTATCTGTGGCATCACAGCTCTTTACTTCACCTAATGACTGAACTTTCTGATACCAGATATTTAATTTCTGTGTGTAAGCATGTCAAGCTGGCTTGGAAAATGAGAATTGCAAATCACATTTTCCAGAAGAGAAGTCAAAGTCTCCCATTATATGAGAAAATGATTGTTTTATTTAAAAGGACAGATACAAAGCAACATCTAAAAATCTGACACCAATTAATATTGTCTCCCAATTTCGCCAAAGAAAATTAGTGTACATAATTCTTCACATAATTGACCCAAAAAAAGTCAGATCATTACCTGGTATTTTCTGGCACAACCCAGTTGAAGAGATTAGGGCCATGCTGATTTATACCAGCTAAGGATTTTGACCCCGTATTTTCCAACACTGATCTGCTATTTTTCTTCTGTCTGTTGACTTTTTCATTAGTTAACTAATATGTGATTTATTTTGCTGAATAGGAAAATTGTCTTCAATTGGCTCTTGTAGTTAAGGTATATGATCAACCACTTGTTATTCAAAAATATGACGAAATGTTAAGCTCTGTTCAAAGAAAAAAAAAAGATTGTACTTTCCCTCTACAGCAGCATGTAGAATCCTTTAAAAAGCTGTAGAGATTTAGAGAAAACAATTTTGAAGTCCTTACAAGCTAAGTACTTTGCACAGACACATTATAAAGCTCTTTTCCATTTCTCAACAAGAACAATGACTGTAATAGAAATAAAAGCATTAAAGCATTAAAATAATGGTGGCTATGGAACAAACATTTGCTGCACAAGTGTGCCCAATATTACTTGAAATGCGTTGACTGTAAAAATATTAACCTTACTCTAAGATAGGTAGAGAATAGAACACTGAATTAAGTTACATTAATGTTTCATTTCTTTTACTGGTATATGGCATTTAGACATTCCCACTGAATCCCAGCCTGCATGAATATCTGAAATCCTCACATGTCAGAGCCAGGCTGGCTTTGTGGCATTTCCACCTAGGTCTCTAGCAGGAGAGATTACCTCATGGGGGAGCCTGTTCCTAAGCATGCTGCAGGTAGAGGAGATATTCTCAGGAGACTCATCTCTGTTCCTGAACTTCTCAGTGCTTCACTCTCCTGCAGGAGCTTCCAAACTTTATACTGCATCATTATATCACAGCAGCACAAGGAGAATAGCCTTGAAATGTGCATGACAAGTTTGCTTTCAGATACAGGCAGAAGATAACCAGGGCTTACCTTACCCAAAGTTTATGGGAAAGAGCAAACTTTTTAAAAGGCCAATGTAAATAACAAGAGAAAACAATTGTTTGCATTTTTAGCTGGTGAGCTAAAGCATGAAGAATTCAGCAACTTGCTTAGAGACCTGATTCTTGATGTGATGGTACTTGCCACCAGACCAGTGCTTTAACCAGTGTTAACTCACAACTTCCATGTAAAGCTCAGTCTTTTCTTTCTCATTCTTTCAATAGAAAGTGTTGAGAGAAGCTATTGGAAAACTGGCAACAAATATTCATAGAGAACCCATTTCAAAATGACCAAGTTACCCATAATGGGGATTTTCACTGTACTGACACAATTTGCTAAAATCCTATTGAAAGAACAAGTATTCCTCATTTGAAAAGGAAAAAAAAAAAAAAAGAAATTCTTTCATGATGCAAAAAGATGGGACAAATTTGCACCTTCCAGAACATGAGGTTCTGGCCCACAGTGATGTGCATACCAGGCACATATACAAAAAGGTCTGGAAAAAATACATTAATAGAGGAGCTTACATGAGCAGCAGAAGCCACAGGAAAGCACAAACTAGAGATAAAGTGAAGGTAATGGACTGAAAAAGGAATGTAGCTCTGAAGAATAGCCTAGAATGAGAACCATCTGGGCAGAATTATGTCTAAAAGACGTTGGCAATGAAATATGCCCTATTCCTTTCCTTGTGCATTTAGGAAAATGGGATTTTTTTCATTTTTTTAAAATCAAGATTTTTTGTATATTTTGTTCTCCACCAATCAGCAGAACCTCAAATCTGACTTTTCTAAAAGGGGATAATGGTTCATGTTTACTAGACAAGCATGGTTTGCTTATATCATAAACTCTGTAAAAATAAATACTATAAAGTTTTTTAGATGATTTTTAAAACTATGGAGAACTGGTGATAAATTTTGGCCTAAATTTTAAACTGCAGAAGACCAAAATTCAGACAATAGACATATATTAAAGCAGGTAAATAAGCTGAGTTATTTAGGAATAACTCAGCACTGCTAATTTAAGATACCTTCAAATGTATCTCACAGGGCCATTCCAAACTGGCATTTAGATCCCCAGAGGAATGGTACAGAAGGTGCAAACACCTTGAGATATTGGGTAATGCTGATCGTGTATATTAGATTTGCTACTCTGATATTGGCTAGGACATTTTCTGCTAAGTACACTGATCTCAGCCTTCCAGGAATTTTTTCAGCTTGATTTTTAGGGTTCAATGAGTCTGGGTAAGGCCTGGATTATTTGAGGTGCACCTTTGAAGAATTACAAATCTTCTCAAACAAAAAAACAATAGTGATTTTGTACCTCATTCCCTTTAAACAATTTATTAAAGGCTAGACTAAGACTATAACCAGCAGTAAATATGGATTCACTCTGTCAAAACTAAAAGCCAGTATATTTCTTTTCCACTTGACACAAACGATATTTCACAAGCCCATTTCCAAAACCTGATGTTGTCAGTTGTGAACCACCCAGGTTTACCCACAATTTATTATTTACAAATATTCATACAACTTTTATGTCCAAAGTAAAGAACCTGTCTTCCATTTTTGCCCCTTGCTCACTTTGAAGTTGTCAGCAAAACTCCATGATGCCCACATGATAATGTTAAAGGACATGTTCTCTCTCCAAGTAAATTTCCATAACTATCCATTTTTTATCATTTTTTTCCTTTACTGTCAATCCATTCATATGCTTACTCTCATACCTTTAATTATTTCTTCTTTCTACCTTTATTTTTTTCTCTTTTTAAAAAAATTTTGCTCCTTTCTCTTTATTGCTGAATGCTTTGCCTTTTTTCCCCTCTACAGTTTTATTCGTTGTTTTTTCTTCAGTCTTTCAAAGTATTTTAGCCATCTTTCAAATGGTCTTTTATCCTACTCCTAGCTCATTTTTAGACTCTGTTCCTTTCAACTTATTTTCTTCTGTTTTGTTACCCATTTTCTTTAGATTTCTTTTCTACAGATCTGACTCTCTCAAAATGTTTCTGTGGAAAAACCTCTGACATACTGGAAATGTTTGAACCAAGGTGATTTCCTCTTCATAGGTGAAAATAGCATGAAAGAATGGACTTGACATCAAAGGCCCCAAAAGACACAGCCTCTGTTAATAGCCCTTCTAAATGTCCAGCAGAATTCCTAATTAAAATACGAACTGATATTTTGCATGTACAGTGCTATGCCCTGTTAATATATGTTATGCTGTCTATGAGAAATTAAATGCAACATTAGTCAGAAGTGGAAATATTCCAGGGAAACACAATTTAAGGGACTATCTGGAATGGTGTTTTCCACAGATTTGAATACAAAATGCCATATGAGCATCCTACTGTAAGAAAAAAATGGATAAACCCAGCACTAACAATGCTTAAACTTTAAATTTCTTCAGCAAATCCACAGCAATAGCTGTTTTACTATGAAAAAAAAATTAGTGTATAGATGCATGCATATAAGTTTGGTCTGGCTGTTATGGAATGTAATATTTAATGGTCCACAGGAGACACGGTGTACATGTTGCACTAATTACACTTTGAAGACATATTCTCTGCTTTCTGTCACGAGCACAGAAAACAGCATGTGCATACTGTTTCCTACCTGATTCGTTCAATACAGGGGCTTTTAAGTCAGAGGGTCTGTCCTTATAGTTGCAAATATGGGACTCAAGATTGTCAATACTGCTTTAAAAAGATAATAATACTATGGAAACTGACTTACTTTTTTTGTGTGTCATACGAATTCAAGTCATTACCAGAGGACTCCTTACTACAGTCATAATTAACCTGTATGGAAATGATTCAGTCTGGCTTAACCTGACTTAAAAACATTTTGGTAGAGCCTTTAGTCCCTGGCTTAAGCTTAGTTGGCTGAAGATCCCTCTAGATCTGGGTGTGAAAGGCTACCTCCAACATCGTGACCTGGCTTCTCACTGTTTCTTCACCTCGTTTGCTGCAGTTTTTCCTTTACAGTCACCTCAGCTCCTCCTCTTCAGACTTGCAGAACCTCCAACAGGATGGCAGTGTGTGTCCAAAGCACAGGAAAAGTGCAGGGTCGCGGATTTCAGCTCCACTTTGGGAGAGTGTTTCAGCATAAATTTAGTGTTTCAGCATCTGATAAGGTGACTTTGCCAGACAAGAGAAAAATGTGTCCTAACCCATTAGTGGCTTCTACTGATTCTGATGGACTCATCATTAGGACCGGGTTCCTCTACAACAGAGGTTATCCTATACTGGATTTTCTTAATAAAAATACTTATTTTATTTTTTAATATTTATTTTTTTAACTATTCTATTTTTATAAAACTTACATCTTTTAAAACCATGACAAAAGTGTTCTGAGAAGAATGCTAGTGGAAATAGGTTAAGATATGGGATGTCTAAACCATTTGGATTTCTCTGGGTGTCCCTTTTAACTGGTAATACATGCATGGTGACTATATCTTCATGAGATAGATACAACAGGCTAAAGAAAAGTATGGGGTTAAGTATGCTTAAGACCAGCACACACCTAATGCAGCCAAGAGGAAAGGAAATGCAACCTATTTTCTAGGAAACCTGAAGCAGCCTCATATGAAACAAAAAGAGAAATAATCGATCCGTGTTTGCAGTTCCAGTGATGAGCAATTCTGTGCAAGCAAACAGTGATATTTTCACCCCTTTCTTCATGCTGCTTCTCTCTTAGGAGTAGCTAGCACTTATTGATTACTATTAGAGGGCACTAAAGGAACACATGGCGAAAAGAGCAACAGTAACAACAGGCAACGCTTTGCCTGCTATTTTTTTTGTAAAAACCCTGAAAACAGCATATGAAGGGTCAGCTGTGGAGTCCATGTTTTTTTCCTACTCAAGACTACTTAGGAAGCAGTGTTAGGTGTGGGGATTTGCAGACTCTGGGGCATGAACAAGGGGGCTCTCATCAATGAGGAGGAGGAGGTAACGCCCGTGGATGAGGGGTGCTGATACCACTGACAGCCACCAAACACAGGGGCCACAGGGCAGGGGCAGGGCCCAGCCCTGGGAATTGTTCCACTGGAGATGGGTCCAGACTTCTCCTAAGCCCCAGGGCAAAGCTAGCACACTGCAGCTGGTGGTGGAACCAGAGCGCGTGGCACTGGTCCCAAAAGAGGCACTGCAGATAATCACTGATCTTTCCAAGGAGGGGGAAGACAAGCCTTGCGAGGCCTGACAAAGAGGACCTGGCATCAGCAGTTGGCTTGATGGTCTAAGAAAAAGCTTACTTCTTTATAAAGTACAATGTGCAGCACAGAAAGGTCCTCAGATGTGTAAAACACAGAGGCAAGGGATCCACAGGAAGTCAAGAGGGAGCAGTGTTTGGTCACATTTCTGCTATGTTAATTAAGGTAGCTCCTTTACCTCCACGGAACATGCATTAGGGCAACTTTCTTAACAAGAGCAAGTCTCTATATACTCTTGCCTGTCGTTGTCAGTAGGCATTTTAAGAAACAGAGTAAGACATTAAAACTGCTGATTTAAAAATCTCTGGTTCTGAGATCTGGACAGCTCACAAGTTTCTCTCCATTCACGTCCATTTGTCCTCCTATACATTCAGCAATAAACATCAGCAAGATGTCTCAGCTGCCTTGGGATTGGGGGCAGATGTTTTGTTAATGTGTTTATTCTACACACCGTATCTCGACTGAGTGACAACAGAGTTGCTAATACCAAATGGCCTAAAAAAATATGGGACATGGGGCTGTTTGGGGTGGGTGGGTGAGGTGTCTAAAAAATCATTGCAGTCTCAAAACTTTACATCACTGGTTGCAGTGTAGATGGCACCCAGGAGAGGTCTGGAACATGATAGAATACATGGGGATCTTTATCCAGATCTGCAGTGTTGGGATAAAATATGTCCCTACATACTTGTGGGTTAGCACCTAGAATTCAGATATGGCCACAAACCATGCAAAAAAGAGTAGTGAAAGTGCTATCCCATTAATAATAGCATTAAACCTAACAGTTCACAGGGAGTCAGACGGGGAAAGTACAAGGGTTTAGTGAACATAAGAGTAATCAGAGGCCAGAAGACATCAGAGCCTAACAACTAACAAAGTTTTTCGTGGGCACCACAGTTGAGATGTTTTCAAAAGATACATTTTTATAAAGATCTGCATAGAAAACTTCCAATTTTGCCTTACCTGTGTTTAACGGAGGATGTGTGACACTGTTTTTCTACAAATTTGTCAAATGAGCAGTGTCACAGTACCAAGGGTCAGCCTTGTACATAAGTGCAGTAGCTGACTTTCAGTTCCCTCATGTGAAATATAAAATTAGGATATGGATAGGCTCCTCACTGGAATGTGCTCATTGCTTCACAGGGATGCTTTATCCCTAAGGTGCTGCTCATTAATAGTTTAACTACATGCACGCCATGATTGCCCTTGTTTTGCCTTTAGCTTTCCACATAAAAGAGAGGGGGTAACAACTGAGAAGGTCAGAAAAAAGAAACAATGTCCACAACTCAAAAACCTCTCTCATTAATGTAGTTAAGGTTCTTACGAATAAATCCTCAATTAGGAGCTTTAAAAAATCTAATTTCAGTTTTTGTCAGTTGAGTGTGGGATGAAATGTTAGAGCTCTTCTTAAAAAAACTAAGTAAAAACAAACACTAACAAAAAGTCAAATGGTCTGAACATCTTGTGACTTTATAAAGCTTTGGGGCCTATTTTACCCACTAAATAAAAACAAACTTCTTCCAGCTTTGTCTCAATGTGATTTAAGGGTGGTTTCAAGGTAGCAAGTTGACAGAATGGGCTTTGCCATCTGTAGTAGCATGGTCTGTAAAACCAAGATAAAACCTTTTACTGGGTGCTCAGCATCCAAATGCCTCTCTCAAGATATAACCAGTGTACATTAGTGCAAAAAATGCACGTGCAAAAGTGTGTTCCTCCATCAAGATGCACAGGCTGGCCGTGCACAAGCTGTATGCAAATGTGGTAACATTTGTTGGTTGTGTAAGATTCAAGGCTTGGTTAGGTTAGGAGGGAGAATGTGCACGGAACCTGAAGGGCCAACACTCAAGTTTGTGAGAGAGATGCAGTTTGCTCTATTTGTACTGTTCTTTACCTCCTCACCAAACTCATATTCCATTTCTGAATTTACCCACAAAAGCTTTGAAAACATATTAGAAATTCTGGTGATTATTTCAGATGAATAAATTAAGGTGCAGAAATTATGAACAGTATTCTTTTAGCTAACAATGTGCCTTATTTTGAAGACAAAATCAGAATAATAAAGATATTGAGAAATGGATTTTGCTTGGTCTGTCCAAATAGTTTTAAATGTTTAGATTAGAAAAGCAGCAATCATCAGTTTAGGACAGCATGGCAGTGACTACTGTGGAGCAATGACTGCAAAGTTAGCTAAATTGAACCAGCCTGAATCTTTCAGTGAGCTTGTTAAAACTCACCATGCAAAATCCAACCTAGTCAGAAGAGCTGATGTGTTGGGAAAAAAAAAAAAAAAAAAGCATAGCTAGTTCAGCTTGACCAGAAAAAGTCTGTTGGGACAAAATCTGCTTTGGGCACATCTGGCTACCTGGACCTTCCTGTCCATATGCTGTAGCTGCACAGCATGAGAGGCTGGAAAAAAACACAGAGAAAAGGAAGCTTGGAGCCACTTTAAGGCATCAGAGGCAACTCGCTGCTGAAAAAGCATCTGAATATAACACAAGAGCCAGCTGTGATTGTGGAGACAGGAAAAAGCAGCTGGAACAAGACAGCAAGAGGGAAGCCAAGCAAAACCAGAAAACTGTGCTGCTGAGGAGGCAGAGGCAGGATCCAATATCCCAGGCTCTGCTTGCCCACCACTTTACACCCTTGAGAGCTGTGTACTCAACCTCTCGACGAGATCTCTTTTCCTGTGGAGACCCTCATGTGTTACATACTAACAGAGGTAGCAGAAAAAACATTACATACCCCTTCTGATTTTTAAGTATGAATGAGGAGGACTGGAGGGAGTATGCTAGTTATTCTCAGGACTCCAAGTCCAGATGTTGTGACAGATGTCTGAAGAGTCATTGTTGTTAAAATTTCAACACATTTATCTGAAAGCAACAGTTTTTGAAAAAATATGCTCTGAAGAGAGAGGTGATAAAGAATGGAAGATGCAAGAAGAAAAAAAAATTACTAAACAGAAAGAGTGGAAATTTTTCAACTAAATGCTTTCCCTGATTCACAGAAATGAAACTTTTCACAGCAGATTGTTTCTAATCATTTTTCAGGTGGGGCCCACAGACACTGTGCAGGCCTCCTGAGCAGACAGGACAGAGACTCATTGCACACAGCTTAGTATTGCAGACATAAGAATTACTTAAGTTCAGCTCATTTGCTCTGGGCTTATATTTCTCATTAAATATTCTCACCAGCAGGTGACCCAGCAAGAATTTTGCCTCCATCTCTTCTTACAAGGTCTTTATGTGTGCACAGACACACATACAGACACAAAAACCCTGAGTATATATAATATTTTCCTTGTGTGGCATAGGAGCACTCTTCCTAAATTTCAAACACTACAGAGGCTGAGGCAACCATTTGCTACCCAGATTTACTAATAAGTTAAATAAAAATGATAATCATATCTATTAAACGCTAAACACCTATTTACTTCTTCCAGTTAACTGATCTAGAAACACATCTAAATTAAAGCAGGCTAGTGAAAATGTTTTAGTTCAATAGCAGCAATATGAACATCCTTGTAAATCAGAGCTGATCAGGTGCCAAGCGAGCTTGAAGATATTTTACAGCTTTCACCTTTGCTTTGCTCAAGTTAGTGTGAAAAAGAGAACTCATGTCTTTGACCTTTTGAAGCAGCTTTCATCCATAAATGTGAAGATTTCTAAGCAGAGGCAATAATCTTCATTAAGATAAATTTACTACTGATAGTGTAAAAAATTCATCATATGGATATTTCCTCGAGGGTGAAATATATTTTAAAACATTGTTCATCAAAGAAAAACACTTGTAGATCTTCCCATTTGGCATGGAATCTGGACTTCTACAACCAAGTGGGAAAAATATAATTGTGTGAAAAGGTTTGAAGAGCTACATGTATTTTAACACACTTCTCACCCATACCCCCAAAAGCTTTAAAGAAGTAAGCATCATGTTTTCATGACATTTTATAAGTGTATATACTGAGAAAAAAACAACATATTTCATATTTGCTTTTACATTTCTAGAAAAAAGAATAACACAATAATAACTCTGAAATTCCAGAAGCTTGAGCAAGATCAACATCATAACACTGAAAACCTAAGTATTAAAAAAAAAAAAAAAAAAAGGAACCTTATTATCTATTTTGCATCTTATCTTCTTTGTATCTTAGGGAAGCTCATAGTTGTTCTTTCATCCCACTCAATGAAAAAAGGAGGTAGCATGTAGTGATTTAAGACATTTAATCTAAGCTTAACAACTTATCTTGTATTTGTAATATTGTTAAAGAGCAATGCTTGTCAGGTAGTGGAAAAATGTCTTTACAATTAGAGGCTTGACTTCAACTTAACTTTCTTCTGTAATATGTTGTAGATCTGCACTGAAATTA
Source organism: Prinia subflava (assembly GCF_021018805.1). NCBI lineage: Eukaryota > Metazoa > Chordata > Aves > Passeriformes > Cisticolidae > Prinia > Prinia subflava. The sequence continues at coordinate 105,204,423 of NC_086247.1, read as the reverse complement.
ATGACATTGTGATGTATTAATTGAAAATTTTGTTAAGAGAAATTGTAAATGAAATGTAACCAGATTGTTTGAAGGAAGGGAAATGCAGCAGTAGAAGAACAATTCAGTTTTCTATAAGTATTTTAATGCTCACTTTGACAAAAACAGAAATCTTGAGAAACTGTAAGGTGACTGAAACTGAATTATAAGAAAATTAGTTTAACCACAGAAAGAATCTGGAAAGAAAATGTTTTGTAGGCTTTATTAGCATTAGAAATCCCATCATGTGGAGAGAAGCCTAAATGCAAGCAGATGTATGTCCTGGCATAACATCCAGTTAGCCATCACATTCTTGTCCTGAAAAGACTGAGGACACTCAGATGAATGTCTTCATGTCTCGGAGTCAAAAAGAATAAATATCCCTAAATCCCTTCATTTTCTTAAATGTGCTGTTTCTAGAGCTAGATGAAAATGCCCAGGTCAGGCCTTACAAATACTTGTTTGAGTCCTGAAATTGTACTTTGTTCCTTTTATTCATTGCGTATGAACATTCACACTTTTAATTTCTTTCTTTGCACATATGTTTAGAGAACATCTGTTCCTTATTCCCATCTGGTTGAAATTATCTATGTATCTATGCATGAAGAAGGCAACTGCTTATCTGCTACTGTCACTTGTTTTTATCTAACTTTATAAGTGAGAGGGAGCAGGGATTGAATACAGCAGGAGGAGACCCTCTGCCTTGCATTAATTGCTGAAATGCATCTCTTTCACATAAATCCTATCTCCAACATGTAAATATCACTTTATTGAGAGAGGCCAGTATCATTATCATCAACTTGGAAACAGGAAAAAAAAAGAAAGACACGTGACTTGGCAGAGTCACCGGATCAGTGCGAGATAACATAAACACCAGTTCTCCTGCATCCTAGCTCATGCCTCTCTCCTTTGCTGTACACCACCCTCTTTAATAAAAGAGTGAAACATTTTTTTTCAAATAAATAGTCTGAAACAAGTAGAGAAAACAAGAAGGAGTTACTCATAAAGGGATAAATGATATTGGGTATCCTTGGGGCAACAGATACTTTTACCAGCACAACCTGAGTAGATGAGTTCTTTTGAATGATGATTGATAAAGACATTTGGATATCAGTCAACATACAGGACCCTGCAGATGTTACATTTCTTTTTTTTCCATCATTGAAGATGGCATCATTTCCTACAGAATTAGTGTTTCAAAAATTTTCCTTCAACAATATATTCTTTAAAACTGTGCAAGTTCTCACAGATGCCCTTCATAAGTGAACTAGAATATACTAGGTAATAACATTTATGGGCTACAAGTCATGTCTGTGATTACCTCTCCTGTCAGGCACACTGTAAGAATACATTTAGCTACAGATTTGATGCAGACAGCCAGGCTTCTGTAATGAAGGGCTTTTTTAGTTCCAAAATCCTGTTTTTCAAACTGTCTGGTATTGTACAGCAGAAGCAATTGTGACAGAATGAAAGTTCCTGTGTTTTATCCCCATTTCTATTTACCTATCTGGAAAACAATCTAAATTTTCACTGCAATTCTCCTTGACATTTCCCTTATCTATTTTCTTTCTCATTAGTCTGCCTCATGAGAAAATATGGGTGCAGAATACTAAATCAACTTTATGGTCAACACATCTGGTGCATATTGACAGACAGATTGTCCCTACATGAAAGTCTTGGGCTTGAGGATTTTTTTTTTTACCAGAAGTATAAGAACATGTTCTTCTTGAACTGGAATATGTTCAAGAAAAATCCTTGCAACTAAAAGACTGTTATTCACCTAAAGGAAGCAGGTGGCATCATTATAAGAGAGCAATTCAAGCATACAAATGAGAGGAGAAAGATGTGTGTTTCTATGCTTTGTCTGAAGATTTGTTTGGCTGGTTCAGTTGGTTTACCTTTTTGATTATACATATGAAGAAATTTTCATTAAGAGGCATCCCAGGAGGAACTGGTCTACGTCCAAGCACTTGCAATTTTCTTTTTTATCTTGACAAGGCAGAATACAGTATTGCCAGGGGTCAGGACCAAGCATCAAGAATCGTGATTTCAGTTCCTAAGGACTGATTCCCTTGATCATTGTGTTCAGTAGGATGGAATTCTGATCTCAGCTGCAGGTCACAGGCATTTCCATGATACAGATAAACAAAATATTAAATATTGAATGTATTTACACAATGTGTTTAACTAAGGGTTTTCATGACCCACCTGTAGGGCAGAGAGATTTAGCTCCTCATTTGTCATCTGGAGAACAGGAATCATAGGACTTGTCTGTAGTCGCACAGAAAGTCAGAAGTAAAGGATAGGACAGGCCTTTCCCTACTGGAAATACTCAGCCCGCCCTTGGCTTTGGTAAGAGCATCATTTCCATTCAAACAGGAGATTCAACCAAAATTGGTGGCACCCAACAAATATGACTGCTGCTTCTCCACAGCTAGCAGCTTTCTGTGAGTGCAGTGTGATGTCTTGGACCACTTTTCAAAGTTCCTGCTGGCCACTAGCAAAAAGTATTTCTGGAAAAAAGATGCATTATAGGCCCTTACATTTTCACAGTTCATCTGCAGATGGGATGTAGTGGGAGAATCCAGACAGCAACATTAAAATTATTGAAATAAATGAGAGAAGGGAAAAGAAGGCAGAGCAACTTAATGTTTCTAACACTCCATAATGTTTTTCTTTAGTACCAGTGAGTCTGAAGTTTTAGTTAACCCTCTCCAAAAACTTACAAATACAAATATGGTATGAGATAAGAGTAAGTGATTATGGGTATCTTAGCTAGTTCATGCTCTTCTCTCACTTGTAAAGGTCCTATGCAAAATCCACACAAAGCACAAAATGGCTGAGGTTGGAAAGGAACTCTCAAGGTCGCCTTGCCCAATACCTGCCCTAAGAAGGACCATTTAGAATTTGCTGGCTCAGGACCAATCCAGGTGGCTTTTTGAATATGAGATGGAGATACCCTCACAGTAAAAATGTGTATCCTAATGTTCAGAGGGAAATGCCTGTGTTTCAGTGTGTGTCCATCACCTCTGGTCCTGTTACTGATACCACTGGCAAGACCCTGGCTCCCGACCTTGTGCACCGTCCCCTTCAGGTATTTATACATGTTAATGAGGTCCCCATGAGACTTCTCCAGGCTGCACAGGCTCATCTCTCTGTCTTTCCTCACAGGAAAGGTGGTGCAGACCCTTAAACATCTTCATAACCATTTGCTAGACTTCAGTGCATACATCTCTCTCTTGTACTGGGGAGTCCAAAACTGGACACAGTCTTCCAGAAGTGACCTCACCAGGGCTGAGTGAAGGGGAAGGATCATATCCTCCAACCTGCTGGCAAAACTCCAACATTCCTAATGCAACCCTAGACACCATTTCCCTTGTTTTTTGCAATGCAACTTTGCTGGTTTATGTTCAATTTGGTGTCTTCTAGGACCCCCAACAGTGAATCTAGGCTTCAAATCTAACCTTAGTAGAAAATCTACATTCTAATATAATCAGCATTTCAGTAACAAATATTTACTTAATTTGCCTGACACCGTCCAAAATTTAGATATCCATTTATTTTAATAAGTTCAAGACTCTAGAAAGATATTTATTACATTAAGTATTCTTTGTTCCACAAAAATATTAATTTTCCAAGATTCAAAGATGAAAAATATTACCTTATGTTTAATTTGACAGGACACAGATGAAATAGTTTAATTTCAGCATCATTGTGCACAATTTTGTGATTCACGACCAGAAACATCCTCAGTCCTTATCTGCAATTCTCTAGAAAGAGTAATTTTTACAAGACTGCTAAAACAGTTTATTGATTTGCCCAAGTAGTGGACAAATGTTTCTGATCCTGAGACTTGCCTTCCATGATTTTAATCTGGCTGTGAAATTCCCATGTCCACACATCTCCTTTACCACTCACAAAGAAAAACCCTCAGTCCCTTCACCTCTTGTCCCCATGATGCTATTGACACCATCGGCCTTGCTTCACTTCCAAACCTAACACAAAACATTAAGAAGCACTCAAAGAGTTCAGAAGCCAAGCTGTAGTTATCTGTCATCTTAGCAGCCTCTTTCTCACTTTAAAATCAATCTTTGGTTGGGTGTAACTTGTGCAAGCAGTAATCACAGCCTTCTCCCAGTGTTTACTGCTCGCTGCCATGAAGCCAGACTGAGAAACAGAAGAATGCCAGTGAAGTATGTTGGAAGAATGTAAAACAGAAGCAGAGAAGAAAACTTGCATCTTATTATTAAATACATTGTTGTAAACTGAAGCAAAACATATCCAAAAATCACCTGTTGGGTTGGGTTTTTTTTATTTTCCTACACAGGGTACTCCAAAGTTCACATGCTTTTTTAAAAAAACAAACAAATGCAAAGCCAACTACAGACGCCTTATGATTTAAATGTGACAGATCTACTGGAGTTGATAAGAGTGCCATCATTCTCATAATTCATACATCACCCTGATTAGGACTGGAAGGGGTTTGGGGTGACTTTCAGATATTCTGTGTGTCTTCAACACTGATGGGATTAGGTAATGTTAGCACCTTGGATGAGATACTCAGCACTTTGCAGACTTTGAGACGTTGATAAGCCAATGTCTAAAAAAACATGCATTCCTCAGTGTGATTTGTATAGGTGTGCCTGTTCTCAGAACACATCAGAGCTGTATAGAAACTCACTGCTCTGAGTTAGTGCAGTTGTTCAGATTATGGAAATGGCATGGGGTTTAGCATACAGGTGAGCATGTTCTAGCAGCACAAGAAGGGAGCAGAGAAAAATAAGCAGAGGATGAGGCTGAGGAAGTGGGGGGGGAAAGGACCAGAAAGAGAAAGAAAAGACAGAAAGAATAGTTTCATGTGTTCGAATAGAAAATATGCAAACGATGCAAAGAAGATAAAGAGCTGGAGAAAAAATATAATTGTATAATGACAGCTTTTAAGACCATGAATATATACCAACAAAAACCCTGCAAGACAACATGCTTTCTCTTTTAAGTCAAATCTTCAAATTGTACTCAGGCAAAGAAGTCTATTACCTTAAATACTGAGTAAGATGTTCAGATTTCACCATTTCCTAGCAGAATTTATAATTATTATTCTCTTCTGTTTTCCATTTACACTGAAATTCCATATGAAATCTTAGTTTCATTGAAATAATGCCAAAATTCTCCTTTACTGTAATAGACTCAGCATTTCTGCATCATTAGGTACTACTACATGTACTAAATATCTTACAGAAGTATAACTTATTGCACTGGAGACGTATTTTCAGTGGTCACAGTAAAAAAGCATAGGCTCAAAGGAAACACAAGACTTTTAAAATTATATTTAAAGTTATAATATAAATTATAATTTATATCATTAATATATACATTAAATATATATTAATTATAAATATAATTGGAATTATATTTATATATTTAAAGACATTAATAATTGTCCCACTTAGGAAAACAATACCGTATTTTCATGCATGCTTTTGGAGATGATGCAGGTTCTTCTGCCCAAAAGAAGCCCACCTAACCAATCTGAGCAGACAGATTCTGATGTGAATTTGTTCTCTAAATCAACTTGCTGAATAAACTTATGATGAAGAGAAGGAGAGAGATGAGAGGGAGGGAGGAGCACAGAGTCAGCAACGAATGTCTGCTACTGTGCTGAGGAATAGGTCTCTTCAAGCCTCCACCATGTTCAGAACCTACTGTGGAGGCAGACACAAGTTTGCTCTGCCCAACTTCAAGTCTCTGACTGTAGATATTTATGGAGAAGAAGCACAAAGCTACATCCAGCCTTGAAAGCACCAAATGTACATCTAAACATAAAAGATATTAGCTTCTAATCCACTTGTAGCACAGGCAGAGCACACTTATGTCTGACTGCAAAAGGGAATGCAAATGTAGTCCTCTTTCTTCTATGACTCATCACTGATCTGGTTTATTTGCACTGGCAGATCTTCTCAGAGAAACATTCTCTTGCTCCTGATCTTGTTTTAACCCTTCAGACCAGCACAGCACCAGCAGGAGTTCTCCACTGTTCTCTCCTGTGAAATAAGTTTTAATCTGATGTGTTTGAATAAGCCTACACTGTAAAGCTGCAGGCAGCAGATAATTCCCTCTCCATCACCAGATTTAATTCCCAGTTTCCAGGGAGTGGCAGTTGAGGGTGAAAGCCACAGCAGGTAGGAAGAAGGAGGGCTGCTAATTATGAATTGTGTAGGGGGCAAGGATTTTCTTGATGTCAGGAACACAACACCATATTTTCTATGCAGCAGATCCAAATGGCAAAGCCCAGTGATGTCTCTGGTGGCTCTCATGGAGACAGGAGATCCCCAAGAACATTTCAATAGAGCTCCATTGATTTCAGTAGGCTACAGAAATAACTGCAGAATTTCACCCACTGAGAAACTAACAATGGATAGGGCTCCTTTTTACTCCTTTTCCTATTCTATCTGCACTTAAATTACTTAAATATAGATGAGGTGTGCATAAAAGTGAGAGAGAAAAAAGTGGGATTTGGAGGAGAAAAAAAATGGGGGAGTTGGAAGAAAGGAAGGAGCTAGCAAATGAAATCTTGCCCTGATTTTCTCATAGTTCCAATGATCTGAAAAGAGAGGCTAGAAAGAACAAGAAAGAGAGTAAGGAGCTTAGAGTAATGAATTAATTCATTGTTTACATTGTCTTCTACTCTGCAAAAAAGGAATCAGGATTAAAAGCAAAAATGAAAGTTATTAGAATAATTAAGACATAATTATGGTGTTGTACTGATTTGGTTTTGTTCTAATTATGAAGAAAAGAAGCCAAATGAATCCTACTTCACAGTTATATTATTTCAAAACCAATAAAGTTATTACTTTTTCAAAGTAAAAGCTTTTGAAGTGTGCAATTAAATACCTTTTGAAAAAGAAAGGAGTATTTGTACTCAAACTGATCAGCAAAAAAAAAATCTTTTATATCACGCTAAGAAATTATGAAAGTCTGCTCAGTTTGGACTGCTCTGTGCAAGGCATTGCATGGTATGTGACACTACTCCTTCCTTACATAGCCCCTAAAAGAAAGTATTCTCCTGAATGTGTTTCTGATGCAAAATTGGAAGCATGGCATGCAACTGAATTTCTCAAAGCTAAAAACACTGCTTCTGAAGGGCTGACATTTCCAGGGTGTGACCATGGAAAGCCTCTGCTCTGGATGACCTCCAGAGTGAGGAGTGAGAAGTGTGTGGCTCCAGCCCACCTCAGCACAATCACTCTGGACAACGCAGCAGTGGATCTCTCTAGCTACTTCCCACTGAAGGAGCAGAAGGACAAAACAGGGATGGCCCCAGCTGACTTGGGAACCCCAGGAACCCCAGACTGCTTCTCCTCACAAGTGCCCTGCTGGGGCCAAGCTGTCAGGGGCTACAGGTGGAGATCCAGTCAGGCACAGGTCCTGACAGGGAAACCTCTCATGTGCAGCTGTGGACAGTTTTAAACCTGCTAGTGAATCTAAGGGAGGTTCCCCCTGGGCCCCACAGTGATTTGACAGCATGTACAGTATGCATAATGCATGTGACTAGCACAGAGACAGGGAGGATGCAGTAAACAAATCAGTGCTGTGGTGGAAAATGTATGCATCAGTTTGACTCTTCCAAATTAAAAACATGCTGGAGCCTCTGCTGAACACACAATGTGCTGAGCTCCCTTGGCAGCAACTCAGAGGTGCATGATCTAGGGCAACAGCTAGTGCTGCTAATTCTCTGAAATACATGGTGAACAAAGTTGTGAGGATAAAAATACTGTGGCCAGCCTGGCTAGCGCAACCCAAAGGGAGAAGCAATATTATCGAATGAGGCTGATGTCTGCTAATGTGGAGATCAGCCCCACAGAACTTCTATGCTGGCCATCTGGAATACACAGGATTTTGTTTATTACATCTGGTTACATTACTTCTTTTAATATCTTATTATTTGTTGGTGGTGGTGTTTTGGCTATATTACTTATGGTGGTACATATTTTAAATTATTGTTATTATTGCTGCTACTGTTATTATAATTATCATTAGGATCACCATACATCTCTACAGCCCCTGCAAACACTGAAGATGCTGAAATATCTACTTTTAGAAACACTTTTAGAAAAAGTTGTTCATCTGAATCACTGGTAAATTTTGGCCTTTCAGTTCTTATATGCAACTTACAATATGGAAATTTTTTACTCATAGTAATCCTGATTGTTGGATATTTCATATCATCAACAGACTACTCACTTGCCTAGGCTGCTTTTTCCAGCACTGTGTCAAATTTGACTTGATGTGAGGATTTCAAGGAAATGGGAAAAGAAGACTTGAAAGGAGAGAGCTAACAATACCAGCTGAATGGTATATGGTGTGGTGGGCCAAGATTTCAGATTATGTAAATAGTCATAGTTTTACCAAAACTAGCAGACCTGTACTGGAAGGTAACAGAATATTTTATTAGACAGAAAGAGTATTCAAGGAGAACTTTAATTTTCCAAATAATCCATCCTAGCTACCTTGTTTCAGGGATTTGAGACCTGATCCCTTCAGAAGCAGAAAAAAAAATGGAAGAAAGAAAAGAAAGAAAGGAAAAAACCCAACTCAAAATAGATGCTACATCATGGGAGTTTATGATTGTTAGTAGATTTGGCACATATTAAAAGTTGTTCCATAATGCAGTCATTTTCATTTCAGCTATTCCTCTGCACTCTTCAATTATTAAAGTTTAATGCACAGAATTCCTCAGGGACTTTCACATTTATTAACAAAGCATTTTATGTGCTAACAGAAAATCCCAAAATTAGGAGAAATCATTTACAAGCAGACAACAGCTGTTACAGCATTAAAACTTTAATTGGCACCCCCTAACAGATCGTTGGGTATTTCAGTCATCCTCTTAAAGATGTGATAATCCTTATGATATTCAGAAAGAGAACAATTTGTAAGTACACGGCTGCACATTAGCAAAGATTGAGTGTGTATGCAGATGCAAATATATATCTGTCCAAAACAAATGGTGCCCTGAGAAGACACTCTGTGTGAGACAGGCACCTGAATTCTGCCATTTACCCCTGATTTTATGGAAACCATTTCTCTAATTTGTTTCTCTATGCACTTCTTGCCAGTACATTTTAAAAATTCTTCAGAACCAGAGTCAATTGTCACTATTCCTTCCATTAGACAGAACCTTCCACTACCTTGATAATGACATTAATGAAAATGGGGGGTTTGATTTGTTAACACATGAGAATGCAAGAAGATGATTCCTTGAGTGTTGTGCAAAAGAGAAAGATGATTTCTGCTGAATATCTAGCACTTGGAATCTGTACCAAAACAAATAAATCAGTCCTGACAATGCATCCAAACTCTTTAATTGTAAAACCTAATATTTGAACAATTAGGTTAGTGACTGAGAGACAGAGAACTTCATTGATGAAACTCTTTGTGGTCTGGCTCAATGGCACATTTGGAAAAAAATAATAATACGAACAGGGTAATTGGTAGAGTAAATTATCTCTGTATTTCAACATCCATTTATCTAAAACCTGTACTGGAAAACAATACAGGAATGAAACTGAAAACACTTGTTGGGTTTCTCCTCGGGGATTTTTTTGCTATCTGCAAACAATGTCATTACAAAGTTTTCTTTGCTTCCTTCATTCCCAAGCACCCTAAATAAAACAGTAAATGAGAATTCCAAAGATGATTAAAAGTGGTATTCAAAAAAATGCCTTGGGATGGGTTTTCATCTCATAAGCAGCTGCTTAAGTGTTTTGTTGATCTTGGGTCTTAGAGGAAGATTTTCTCCAGTGGTAGAAATAGATAATGGTTTCACAGCTTAGCCACACTAACAACAAAACATATCCAATGTTTTCTTCACAGCATAATTAAGAAGATACTTCTAAATTTTCCTGAAGGTTTGACTTTGAATATTATGTGGCAAATTTGAATACTATGTGGCAAACAGAAGGCTAAACAATAATTATTAGGAGAATAGCAATACAACTATTTTAAGCTGTTTCAATTAACTTCAAATTTAAACATAAAAAAAGGCAACGATTCAATTCAGATTTCAAATTTTTGATTTTAAGTTGTTGTTTTTTTTAAAAAAGGTAATAAAGAGTAAACAGAGGTAATAAAAACATGTTTGTAAAGACTTGTCCTTATCTTGCTTTCATGGGCAACCCCCTTATTAGCTTGTGTGGTGTTACTTCATTATTGTATGTGTTTTCTGGTCAGAGCTAATTTTCACCTTCTGAAAGAAGATACCCTGTTTCTCCTGCAAAGCATAAAAGCTAAAGAACTGAATGTGGACAAATATAGACCTAATTTAGCTGTAGCAAGATATTCAGCATACATGGCAATCAGTACCATAGACCACAGATTATAACTCCTGTTTTACAAGGTTTCTTCTGGCATTCCGTATGCATTTATATACATGGTGCAGTCCATCTTCAGTATTATTTTAAGTTTGGATAACATAACATGAATGCCATAACCCCATAACCTGAACCTCATCTACCTGCACAACATTTTTAATAAGATATGCTCCCTGCTTGAGGTAACACTTGGAAGTCCCTCCCACACCTGTCTCTGCCAGGTCAAAGTAAGAAAGGCTAAGAAGCAAGGGTTCAGGATTCAGATTGGAAGGACCAAACAACTGCTTCACATTTACATGACAACAAGGCAAGGAGCCAGTCAGTTGCATGCCAAATCTTGCAGAGGCATTAATGAAAATAATGTGGATTAAACACATAAATTCACATAGTGGAAAGACTTACTTGCTGGATCCCCAATATGAATAAATGCCAAAGAAGAAGTAATCTAAATGGTTATTAGCATAATTTGAGTGCTGAGTGCTGTTCTGCTCCAGCTACAAATGTGATTGAGACATATGCTTGCTCTGATGGAGGAAATTAGCAGAGGATTACCACTTTCCCTAAGAAGATTAAACTAAGAAGAAAAAATAATTTGCTTTCCATTGCACTGCTATACCATCTACCATTAAAAGAAAGCAGACCCCATTAAAAAGGACCATCAGTTTAATGGGAAGATTATTCTGACAGTTGCCAGCTTTACAGCCTGTTTGGTCATGTAAGTCAAGCCCACATAAGAAGCAACAGCAGAAGCTGTTACCTTAGCCTAGACAGTAGAAAAGTAAAGAATGCATAATGACATAATTAAACAAAATTAGGAGATCAGGAGTTTGTTTTAGATTTCTGCCTTGTCAGCATCATAGCATTATCCTATGATTCCATCCTAACAGAGGAACCTATTCAAGACTGCCAGTTGTGGGAACTGAGGACATGGACAAGAACAATCACATTCCTCTTTACCCTAACTCTGCCCAAGCCTTCATGACACATTACAGAGTTCAATATCTATGTCTCCTGATTGCAAGTTGAAGTATGTAGGAATAGTGGCTATAAAAAAGACGCTCTCAGTATCCCCAAATCCATATTTCATGTGCCATACAGTCATGTGCCACTCATGGGAAAGTGCACAGGCTGCATGGTCCAAGCACACTGCTAATGAAGATGAAGAAAGTGGTATGTGCAAAAAGCTGAAGGATGTGGCAACACTAGCACAATGGGCCATAGCACCTGTCCTCATTACATGACAGAGGACACTCTATCCACTCACACGATTGTACAGTATTCTGTTACCAGTGCAGACAGAGAAAATATAAGAGTTTTGGAGGCATTTTAACTGTTTCACTAGCAGGATTTATAGTTTCCCTCTTTTCTGCAATAGCCATAGCTGAAAAAAAAAAATAAGCAGTAACCTTCTTGTATCCAGATGTTTCTTATAACTACCTGGAGTAGGTATGGTTTGCACTAGAAATACCACTGATGCATCCTACTCATACCCTGTGCACAGTGTTTCCCACTGCCCTGTTCAAGTTCTTCAAGACACAGGAAATAACAAACATTTGGCCCAGGAGCTTACCTGGAATTTTGGTCTGGTGAATCTGAACCCATTCCCCAGCTCTCTAAAGGGTCACAATTTAGACATTAATTTATGATGCCTGTTTGTATTAATTCCTGCACTTCTGTTCAATTGAAGCAGTCAATTGCACTCAACCTCAGTCTACAATTTAAAGCAGTCGTATCAAAACCAGTTGTATTACAATTGCCATATTATGGAAAAGCCCCTTCACCTTGCTTAACATATTTGTAAAACTGGTAAAAGAAAGCATTAGGAGGCAAATATACACTAAAGTTAGTACTGGGTCAGTCCCAAGCACAAACACAGACTGCATGGAGAATGGATGAAGAGCAGCCCTAAGGAGAAGGACTGGAGGGTGTTTGTGGACAAGAAGCTTGACATGACTGAGCAATGTGTGCGCACAGCCCAGAAAGCTAATTGAATCCTGGGCTGCCTCAAAAGAAGGGATTCTTCTCCTCTGCTCTCATGAGACCCCACCTGGTGCACTGCATCCAGTTCTGGAGCCCCCAAAATGAGCAGGACATAGACCAGCCTGAGCGAGTCCAAAGGAGGGCTATGAAGATTTTTAGAGGACTGGAGCACATTTGCTATGGAAACAGGCTGAGGGAGTTTGGGTTGAGAAGAGCCTGGAGAAAAGAAGGCCCTGGGAAGACCTTAGAGCAGCCTTCTAGTACCTAATGAGGCCCTACAAGAAAGTTGGGCAGGGACTTTTCACAAGGACATGTAGTGACAGGACAAGTAACAATGACTTGAAACTGGAAGAGGATAGGTTTAGATTAGACATTAGGAAGAAATTCTTTATTGTGAGGGTGATGAGACACTGAAATAGGTTTACCAGGGAAATTGTGACTGTCCCATCCATTGAAGTGTTCAAGGCCAGGCTGAGTGAAGCTTTGAGCAACCTGATCTAGAGTAAGGTGTCCCTGCCCACAGCTGGTGGCTTGGGAGTAAATAATCTATAAGGTCCCTTCCAACCCAAATCATTCTATGATTTTAGTCACAGCTCTGAAAAAGTGCTAGAAAAAACAAGGCCCTAAACCCGTGCTCTCTAATGGCATTGGCAGGGCGGATCCAGGAGGCGTTGTGATTCAGACACTCATGGCTGAGTCACCATTCTCCTGTGCTTCCTCGCTGCTCTTGCCTGACAGTAGTTTATGGATAGTACATGTTTATTTGGCAATTATCAGGCATCCCTTTTGCTTACCTTGTACCAAATTAGCTGTTCTTCCAACTGAGTGCTGACAAAGGGAATGATCTGAACATGCTGAATGATTCACTTCAGTATTTCTGCATTACATACAGGGAATTTTCCTTCCCTCTGAGCCTGTTTTTGGATATGTAGCTCAAAACAAAAAGATGGCTAGTTGCCACTTCGTAAGTTCAGTGCAGAACCACAAAAAGCAAACAAAAGGCAAGACTTATCCCCACCTCAGTAATGTAGATATCTGGTCTTGTTAGGCAGGTGTAAGACAAATGTTTGGTTTTAATTAATAGAATGTATAAAACAAATAGATGCTTTTAAGGCAAATGCGGGAGATACCTTTTGCAGCAGGAAAATGTCCTTTTCAAAGGATGAGAAGAGCTACCTATATTACATCCTCAGAATTGTCTTGTTTACCCATTAAACACTTTGTCTTGTTCCAGTTTCAGCCTTTGTACAAGAGTTCAGTACCTGTCTAACTGGTTATCTATGTTTTCTCTTAATGCTAATCTTTTACCTGTCAGTGCCTGGCCATTGAATGCCAGCTGGGTTACAGTGGCAATGCCAGGGAGCACAGGGCAGGACCAGGGGCCAAGACAGATTGTCCTCTGACCAAGGAAGCATTCGTCACCTACACACAGCATAAATAAAAAGGCTCCTGAGAAAAGCAAATCATTTGCTAAAGGTGACATTTAGCAGCTACTTCAACCCCGTTTTGATTTTAGCAGTCAGTTCATACAAACACCATCAAATTGTGCAGAGCAAAATCCCCATTATATCACTTAAATGAAGTTTCCTCCCCCAGACTGAAGATTTGGGTGCTGCAGGTACCCAAGCCATGTGAAAAGCTCAGGGAATGCGAATTCTCAGGACTGATTGGATTCAAGGAAGGAGCCGCCTTTATATAAAGATGAAGATCATTACAGATCCAAGTCCTGCAAAGAAGGAGGAAACTGCAAAGGCACAAAAATCTCTTGCATGGGTGGCCATTTTGGACATAGTACAATGTGCATTGAGACAAGAATACATCAGGGAGATGACAACGATTTTCCTAAGGAAGCTTTAATTGCCATGGCAATAAACTGAAATCTTTCAGTAATGGAAAAAAAGAAAAGAAAAATTGACCCTAGCCGGAAGAATTGACCCTAGCCGGAAGATTTATAACTCTACATATTAAAAATAAACACTATTTTGCTAGCATTCTCCTTCTCCTGATTTCTCATGCCATGAGTTTAAATTGACCACAGTTACTTGCTTCTTGATAACATCTTCTCAGAATTGCATGGTATCAACTTTCCCAGTGCCAAAACAGACTGACATAAGCAAACTAGATTTTGCTTTCAGAAAGGAATATCGTTGGATCTACACTACTTAACAGAGCAAAAGTTAACTTTTTCCCAAAGACAGCTCAGAGTAGGAAGTAAGTCTTTGCCTTTCTGATCCGATGAAATGAAACAAAAGCAATCAGGGACTCATTTTTACAACTGCTTTCAGTTCTGCCAACATCCTGATCCCATGGCCATTTTATTCTTGGTCTATCTGATTTTTTTCCAACAATGTTCCTCACCCTCCCTTGACGATATTCCATGATGGGACACAGATGTTTCAGTCCATTCAGGCTGAAGCAGTCCCTTCAGGCTGTCCCATCATGACTGTGGATGCTGGATGACTTCAAGTACCATAGGAAGTGCCATCTCTCCAGCAGGTGAACAGACCCACCGGTGACTGATCTCAGTCTGCACAGCTCACAACCAATGAACCAGCTGGTACTCTCAGTTCTCTGAGTAAATTTTACAGGGCAGAGAAACATTCAGCTTCTCCTTGCATGTTTATCAATCCAAATATCTGAAGCAAGACTAATTAGAGAAAGAACAGTCATTCACTATGTCTGGACAGAATATCATTCCAATATGCTCCAACAGCAGCTTATATGACACAGGGGAAGCTGCCAGTCTGGATCTGAGCCACAAATACATCTCCTTCCCCTCTTTAAATCGACAGGGATTTGACCACTGGCTGCAGCGGGAACAAGAATCAACCCTTAGTGCTGCTGTGCTTGCAGCGGTGCTCTCCATGCCACCCGCTCTCTCTCTGCTTCCTCATTAACACCCTCTAATTGCAGTCGCTGTTTCGGGCTGATTTACACTGCCCAAGGCAAATGAGAAAATGCCCACCTTTCCACCAGAGGGTCATCTGCATAAACAATTAATGAAGAGCAGTTGCCCTCAGCTAATGTCCTGTCTGTCAGGTTGATATAACCTAGGGCTAGTTAGATGTTCTGACCAATGATCAGTTGCTGTTAATGCTCCATCGACTATTAAACTCCTGTTGGCAGGCTAAAGCATCAGGCAAACACAGTGGGCTTCTTTATTAAAATATTGAAAAGACTGCATCCTGCTGTCAATAATGGTTTTGATCTCCTAAAAGAAGAAAAGTACCTTGTGGCAGAAATGTAATTACAAGCGAAACACTGTACTTCCCTGGTTTAGAGCAGATGGAGAAAAGGTCAGCTATCAATTAAGACATAGGATAAAATATTCTCATCTAAGGATAAGAAAAGAATGAATGAAAATAAACTACTCTGTATGAGAATAAAGGTGTTTTCTGTTTCACTTATACTGAAAGAAAGTGCCTGCACAATTTTAGAAGAAAAACTTCTAACAGCCCAGTGACAACATTTTAATATGGAGGCAAAATCACAGAAGTTTAATGGTGGGAGTATGGAATCACCCCTAAATCTGTGCAGTGACTAGCTCAGGTAGCACAGAGAGGACAGCAATATTTATAACAGGCAAATTAAAAATTAAAAAGTGAATCCTAAAACCAGAAGTATAAGACATACTGAATGAACTAGTTGCATTTAAATCACCAGGTTAGATTTGCCCCTGGTGTAATTCAGAACATGATTGGCTTATTGAACTAGGACAGGAAAAAGTCACCTACTGCAAAACACATATGGGATTTTTTTTTTCCCAAATGAGCTACATACTTTTGATTTCATTCCACACAGTCTTCAAAACCTGAGACTTGTATTTAAGTAAGACCTGTCCTGTACAAGGTTGCATTTTTTTGTTTCCTTTCAGCATCACCTCAATTTAAAATAATGAGTTGTTTTTTTTCTTACTAGCAGAAAGAATATTTTCTTGAACTATTATTATTAAGCCTGTCATTTTATGTTTAAAGTTTGATGTTATTAACAGACATAGTTGGGTCAAAGACAAGGAAACTCCTTGTGATGAAGGCTAATTGGAGGAAAAGAGTACGATTTCAGCTGAACAATTCCAAAGGAATCACATATTTCAAGAACTGTTCATTAAAATAAACAGTAGTTAGTTTAGTTTGGCTCTCATTAAAACAGCCTTTAAGTGACATTTTTCTTGACCTAATTTTTTGAAAGACCATGGGAGAGAAAGAGAAATTTTTATTTTTCCCCCTTTTCTGTGTATATGGAGAGGTCCTGTTCTGAAGTTTTCAAGCTGAAACAAGGCCTCTGCCTTAGATATATCCAAGTTCATTTAAAAAACAACTAAAATTACCAGGTCAAAAGTATTCTTAATCTTTACTCATTAATAAACGCTTCAAAGTAAAATTATTTTTATGTTCTGAAATATTCGTGAGATTACAAGTTCATTTCAAAGTATTTTTAACAGATGTTCTGGGCATCTTCTACATTATCAACATGCTCGTACAGCATGAGCCATGCAGAAATAATAAATAAGTTTTGAAAGAAAGTCCCTCTTTTCCCTCATTTCAGTAGAATATGAATAGATATTAATTGTTGTCAAAACATCACAGTTGCAGAAGATCATTTTCCTCTTGCTTGTGCTGTGATTCAATAAGCTTGTAAGCTTTTGTTGATTTAATTTCACACGTGCCAATCACTTTCAAAATTTTGACTCAAGAAGTTAAAACCGTGGTCCATCAATGCCTGCAAGCTGCTGAGGAATCAACTTGCAGCTACTACATGGTACATTCAGCACACAACAGACTTCTGCTTACTCTAAATAAACATTAATGGTCACAAAAAGTGTGAAAAGAGTCTGAAAAACCTGCCTTACGTGCCTGAAAAAGTAACATACACAAAAAGATGGAGAACTCTCCTATTTCCATTGCCAATAATATTTCTTGTGTAAATAAGAGAATTTTTTTTTCTTTAGGGATACAAACTAGAAATTTAGTTTTAGGCTCTTTCCTCCAGAACATATGCCCCCTTTAAGGTATAAAAAAGTATAAAAGCCATCCAGTTTAGAAACAGTGCTAAACATTATAAGCTTTGTCTCATCATGCATTTCATTCCATTTCTCCTCAACCACTGCCCAGTTTCTTCACAAACCAACAGTGAATTAGATTCAAGACCTCCTTTTACGTTTCCTAATAAACTTTTAAAAAATATTTACTGCTAATTCTGTCTGTAAATTCACTTTCAAAGCTATTTTCTGGCCTTCATAAATTCAAGTTTAACACTTTGAGGTAAAAATATAGAAAATAGTCAAAGCTATTCTACTAAATTTTAAATCTACACATAAAGAATATACTACATTATGGGCACCATTTATATTTGCACCGCACAGGTTGACTTACTCCATACACTGTATTTATACCAAATATTTTAAAACTCTCATCTCATTTTCTCAGATACTAGATCTCTAAATTCCAGCCTTATTAGTGCAATCCTGAAAATACAGACCTCAGATAGCTTCATTTTTTATAGTACAGAACAAACAACAAAAAATTCAAACCAATTGTAGCAGGGATGAATAAAATGCTTACAAGGAGAAGAACAATATCTGAAACACTTAGTTAATCCGGTTTTCCTGGCACAAATTAACAACATTTATTTGATAGTATTCTACTACTCGTGATAAACCAGTGCAGTTTATAATGCTGCATCTCCCACAATTGTTTGGATCTGCTATTGTTTGGTGACTTAAGTGCCTTGTTTTGCATATGTTTCTGAGCAGATGGAGGGTGAATTCTGATTTTGGTAATTAGTAGATGGGTCATTGAAAATAATTTTTAGTTAGTTAATATATTAGGTTTTGAAAAATAGAGACCTAATGAACTAATTTGCATATAATTATTAATAATCGTAACTACATTATTCTGAGTAGGCAAGTTGCATAACTCATGTACTCAGCAAATGGGTACATGCAGCTCTCGTCATGAAAAGCTCTTGCTTTATTCAGTACAGAAAGAATCACCTACGTGTAGCAAATGCCAGCTTGTCCCTTCTGAAGCAGCTTTGTATTTTAAGAAGCAAAAATACTTTAAAAGGAGTGTTATTCTGTCATTCTCAGATGAGCAACCCAGCTTTAAATGAAGCTGAAAGCTGTCAAAGGTCAGCAATCATTAGCAGAACTAAGGCAGGCCCTGTATTCCTAAGCTCAGCCAAGCCCAGGTCTCTCAAGCAGCACACTGCAGGATCAAGCCCTAATAAGGAACCTTTGAGGTCACAGGCCAACAGTCCTGGCTCACAACAATAACTGTTCAGCCATGAGCAGAGAGGAAGATACATATTTCTACTTATCCATTTTCATTCCTTCCTCTATCTTTTCCTTCCTTCAACCCTACTTCATCCAAGACAGACTGCTGTGCTTTTCCTCCTCTACTAAATTCACCTCTGGGAAGAAGGGGAAGAGGGGGAGGGTGACAGTGGGGAACCAAAACAAGAAAACAAAAATCTGCAAATAATCCATAATTACCAAAGCAGCATTACATTTTATTCCAGAGCCATGAACTATATAGAAAATGAGGAAGAATCAGCAGCTCCTCATTTATTGTTGCATCAGTTCCTCACTGCTTAATGCAGGTCAGGGTAATTTAGACATGTTAAAGCTGCTCTAACTTTTTCTTTGGACATGGGTCATTCTTTACAGCACTTAGAACTGTAGCAAGAAGTCACTTTTCCCTCAGTCATTTGGGGGTACTATGGGTCTAACACAGCTGAGGATCTTGAAGAAAATCTCTAGGAAGGGTCAAGGAACTCCAAGCCTCACAGAGGAAAAGCAATTCAGAGGTGATCAGGGAAGTCTCTGAAACAGGGTGGTTGTTCTGCCTGTTTTAAAGATGGATTTGGTTTCTGACAACCAGAAAATGTCCTTCAGTTTGGGTTATTTCTTGGGGTCTAATTAAATTATCCTGGGTGTCTTTCTCTCTGTAATGCTCATCAGGAGGCTGACAGATTTGTTTCCTGCATCTCAGGAAAAATTGCATGCATATGTCAGTGGACAAATCACAGTCTTCAGTCATGGTTTCTAGCAGTATAATATAAATAAATAAAATCACGTAACTGTTTTCTGTGAGATCTCTCTCTTTTCTCCCCCTCATATTTACTGATTCCTCACTGGGCATGAGGCCTATGCAAATGTAAAAAGTGACTTTAGGGATACAAAGTGCATCCTGCTCGCTCTGAGGTTTTCAGACTGTCTTGAACAGATTATTCATGATTGTATGAAAGCCAAGAGAACAATATGGAAAGCAGATTGGCTATGCACCTACAACCCAATGCCAACTTGGCTCTGTGTTTAGAGGCTGACATCATTTCTTGAAAAAGCTGGAGCTACAAGTCAGTGTAGCTTGAAAAGAGGACACTTCATGAGGCTGTGGGCAGATCACATCATAGCATGCTCAGGCTGCATGGCACATTATTAAATACCTATGATCTGGAGGTGTGGGGGAGTTTAGCTTTAAACCATTGATATTACTTTGGCATCAAATATATTCTGAGCTAGACAGTTGGTATTAACTCAAATTCTGAAGCACCCATATAGAGAAGACAAATGGAATACAGCAAACAAACAAAACGACAGAGAAGGGTTCCCACACGGAAAATGCTTTTTAAAATCAAATCCACAGAGATTTAGGATCTCTACATATTCATCTTTTTTCCCAAAAATTCATTTTTCAAAGGAACAAAAGTGAAGTTAAAATCCTGGACACTAAAAGTTAAAGAGCTGACAACTGCAGCAATGTATTTTAAGAAATATTCAAGATTACACAAGAGTATCCCATTTTTCCCCTCTTACTTTAAAAAACTAAAAAGAAATAAGGGAAAGGAAGAGTGAGTGAAGAAGCAAGCTGTGTGAATTTAACACTCTGAAGCTGCTGTGGATATAATTTCTGAGTATTAGGGAATCAGCCTGATGGAAAGGTTCATTATGGGATTCCAGGAGTTCAGTGGAACCTTGAGGATGCTTTCAGATCCTGGACTCCAAGATGCCATTCCTACTGAAACCTGAGGATGACCTTGAAAGCTCATAGACAGACTGAGAGATAAGACTGTTACACAGCCTGCCTACAGTGATTTCCTAGAGTCATAGAATTGCTTAGGTTGAAAAAAATGTCTAGAATAATTGAGTTCAACTGTAAATTTAACACTGCCAAGTCCAAAAACCATGTCCCCCAGGTGCCACATCTACACATCTGTTAAATACCACCAGGCATGATGACCCAACCACTTCCCCTGGCAGCCTGTTCCAATGCTTGGCAACCCTTTCAGGGAAGACATTTTTTCTAGTATCCAATCTAGATCTCCTCTGGCACAACTTGAGGTTGTTTCTTCTCATCATGTAACCTGGGAGAAGAGACTGACCCCCACTTGGCTACAGCCTTACTTCAGGGGGTTGTAGAGAGCAATAAAATCTGCCCCAGGTCTCCTTTTCTCCAGGCTAAACATCCCCAGCTCCCTCAGCCACTCCTGATCAGCCTTGTGCTCCAGACACTTCATCAGCTCCTTTGCCCTTCTCTGGACATGCTCCAGCCCCTCAATGTCTCTCTTGTAGAGGGGCCCAAAACTGAGCACAGGATTCGAGGTGTGGCCTCACCAGTGCAGAGTGCAGGGGAGCAGTCACTGCCCTGGTCCTGCTGGTCACACCATTGCTGATACAGGCCAGGATGCCATTGGCCTTTTTGGCCAGCAGGGCACATGCTGGCTCGTGTCCAGCCAGCTGTCGACCAGCAGGCCCAGTCCTTTTCCACCAGGCAGCTTTTCAGCCACAACTGTCAGTGAGAATCCATTAAAGAACAACCAGTCCATGTAACCAAAGAACATCAGCCTATACTTAGTAATAGAATGACGAAGACACTGACCTAATTGAGCAATCAACTTACTTATGCCAGAAGCAGCCAAAGATTCTAAGGCACTTGGATTTCTCTTCTCATTCTCAATGTTTCATTCACCTTTCACGCACAGGATGATGGGCCAAGCACTGGTCTGCCACGTGCTGAAGCTCTCATCCCACTAAATTCCATAACAAAACTCCTGTTGGCTCGTTGGATCAAGTTTCCACTATCAAACTGAAATGACACATCACTTTTTGACCTGTCCTTGTCTTTCCTCTGAGGCAAAAAAAGCCTCCTCTGCTTGCCCACTGTTACTGTCCTGAAACAAATCTGAAAGTAATGTTATTACAAATGTTATTAAAACAAGAATCAGTGAATGTTGCCTATGTAGTAGTCCTCTAAGCTATTATTTTGGCTCCACTCTTTCTCACGGATTCAGTACTAAGCTGGAACAATCTAGTTTCAAGCAGATCAGTCTGCAATGCCATCCATAGGTATTGCACTGATTCCTTGTGTCCTGCACTGAACTGTGTGCTAGGACTTTTGGGGCAGATATGACAGAACTGATGCCATAGTGACATGAGCTACTCCATGCATCCTTTCCTAGCCCATCGGAGGAGAATACGATCGCATTAATGGGTATAAATAATCTTGAACCAGCATCTCTTTTTAACAAAAACACTTCCATTTTCAGACATTTCAATGCTGTGACATTTTTTGTTGTTGTTGTGGGAAGGTGCAGTTGCAGTCCAGACCAATGAAGCAAATCAATTATTAGCACAGAGGAAGGGATAGAGAAAGGGAAGAAAAATCTGCAGTGATTTTCTCCAGTGGCTGGATAATGAGAGAAAATAGAGAAAACATCCTTTTCTGCAGAGATCCCACATGCTGACATGAAGAGATGGGTGGGGAGGATGTTCACAGAGGTGCTGATAGATTTGACAATGATTTATTCTGGGATTGCACAGCGAACAGAAGAGTGCCAAGACCACCTTATCTCAGGCCAGCTAGCAACAAAGTCAGATCTGTGTGAGAAAGGTCTCGTTTTGAAGGTCTGTGAGAAATATGGTGGTGCAGATTTAGCTCTACAAGAGCGTGAGCCATCTGACCTCACTCCTGTCAGGGCACAGGAAAGCAAGAACAATTAATAGATTTCTACACATCTGTAATAATGCTGCTGAATCAAAATTACAGCAGTCAACACCCACAGACACATGAGGCAGAAAGGAAACACTGAGCCAAAAAGAATGAACAGAGCACTAAAGACCTTAGGTGCAAAAAGGATGCCCTCCAATGTACATGTAGATGGGCTGTTTTGTAAAAACTGCAATATTTTCTGCAAAAAACTGCAAAATAATTTCTATCCAGCACTACAAACTGCATATATTAAAATGCATATGAGAACTACAAAGTCACAAGTATTTTAGTTTCCTTTTTCTTTTTTTTCAATGTAGGATCCTATTGTGAGTCATATCAGAAAACTCTGTAAACACATATTATATGCAATTTTCAAATAATCCCAATTTCTCAAATACCTAAAAAAGGCATTTATATGACAGGAAATAAAGTAGTAAATGCCATCTGATACTTACTTTAGCTGTAACTGGCAACAGAAATGCTTGTGATATGTGCACACACACGAACACATGCATACCTCTCAACTTTCCACCTCAGAGTTTATTATAGATTCTATGTAAGACATAGACCCGTGTAACATATAAACAGCTGTGTTTCTCCAATATTTACAACAAAGCTTTTATTTAAACTAAAATGATCTGTCAAGGTCCATGTCACAGTACAACAAAAGTAACAGGAAGTACTGTTCTCAATTTATGACAAATACATATTTGTGAGTTGATACATATTTCCCCAATAAACACCTGAACAGAACCATGTTTCCTTTCAAAAGGAATATAAACCTTTGCATTAAAAAAAAAAAACCTTTAGATACAAACCTCAAATCTACTTAGACACAGCTGTTAGGGTAAACTGATGGTGCTTGCTTCAAAAAGAAAAATAATGAAGAAATTGAGTAAAACACATGCATCAAGTTGGAGACATTATGCAACATCATGGCCTAGCACAGAAAAGCAAAAGATCATTCCAGAGGGAAATCATTGCAGATTCCACCAATAAGGAAATTTTGACCCTAAAGCTGCTCTTCTTTCTCTTTAAAAGGGATAAGCATATTGCAACCTGCCTGTTGCCATCTTGCACTTTTGAACCTACAGGGGATTAAATTGTTTGATTTTCTGTACGTTCAGAAAGCTGTTGCGTAGCTGCAGCTAAACAGAAGTTTGAATAAATAAATTTCTGAGTCATCAATCAACCTCTCATTTACTCATTTAGTGGGAGGGCGAATGTCTTTTACGAGTCTGGTGGAGCAGCGCGGAGGTTAAGAGCATGCTCCATCTGTTTGTTCGCTGCTCAGCGGCGCTCCCCGCTTCCCAGCGCAGGGAAGCGAGGAGACTCCTGCCCTGAGCGAGGAGGGAGTGTGCCAGATCTCCGTTAAATGAGGAATTTTGGCTCCGTTTGACCTCCCGCATCCCCGCTCTCGCAGCCTCCGAGCGGCGGCTGCCAATCACACCAAGCTGCAGAGTGGGTTTGCAGCAGTCCATAATATCAGCATCCTTCACATGGCAGGAGGAGACGTTTCTCTGTCAGCACAGCGAGCTGTGCGGGCTCTGGTACGAGCAGAAATGATATAACACGCCTCCCTGTAAACTGCAACTCACAGGAAGCCATCAAACACTCAGGAGCAGATTCTCATCTCCCTGAAATGAACTGCTTTCCAATGAACAGGCTTACTGAAGCTAACAACACACATTATGGATTACACTGAGAGCAAGCGTAGATCTGAACGTGCTAATCCACATTTGAATTTAGGAATTTGCGTTGACTTTGATTGAGCGGAGGCAGAAGATGGCCTCTTACCACTCACATTAGATCTCAGTAGCTCAGAACCAGCAATGCAAAACAAGTGTCGTAATTGACTTCTTAGGAAAGGGAATTTTCAAAAAGGATTAAAGGAAGAAAAGGCATCCATCTGTCAGACGTAGGCTTCTCATCTCTTGAAAGACTTGAGAGAAGAAATAAAACTATGAACTAAAAGGGAAAGGAAGCATAGAGGATAAGGTGAAGCCTTCCTTCACTTCTGCTTAGTATAGCATCTTTGAAACCAGACCATCCGTGTTGGTGTGCAGCACTTGAAAGGGCCAGAGCAGGATGAAGGGAAAAAGAAAAACAACCCAGTGATGGTTCAATGGATATCCTGAGATAGTAGATGTTTCTGTGCCTTTTTCACTGACCAAAAGACAAGATTGCATGTTTTCAGTCTTAAAATCTACTGAAGATTGCAAATAACAACAAAATATTTTCTTGTTATTACCTGCAATTTCTATGTTCTTTGACCAGTGGGGCAGCACAGAGTGTCTACCTACAACACTCAGATACATAGAGAACAGCTACAAATGCCTTTATAGTTTGAAATAATTAATTAAGTTTAGACAATGATACCTAGATCATTCAGGATCCCTCTACTATACTGTACTGCATCCTTCTCTCTGTATGAAATTAATACAAAAATGTGAAGTTAATAAATTACCAAAAAAAAGCCCCCACCAATTTACAATTCCAGTATGTTAATTATTTACAATACCAACCAGCTTGGTAAGACATTCCCTTGCAAAACGACTAGGTACAGAAATTGGCTAAAGCAAAAGGAAAGTTAGTTTTTATCCATATGCACTGTAGCTATCAGGATTCTATTCTTATGTCCAGAAAAGTTGCTTGAAATCTGTGAATCCAGCCTCTGATCTTGAAACTATTTAGACGATAAGATCACTGAGGGCAAAGAGTAGTAATGCCTAGCAGAATATAGCCTTACATATAGAGCTTTTGTATAGCATAATGACACAGAAATACAGTAAAGTGCCAATCAAAAAATGATAAATTATCAGGCCCTGGTTTTAAAATCATTCAACATATGATTAATTCTTGTATTTGTATATTAAATATGGAATATAAATAGAAATTACATTTTTACTTCCATTATAGAAAGATTAATAATCTGTTTTCAACAAGTATGTAAAATGTTAATTGGGAGAATGTGTGAAAGTAAAGATCTGGTTGCTAAGGGAATTTTGGAGACTGGGGAACCACTGGGTTTTAAGGAGAGAAAACCACTCCACTTTCTATAACAGTTTTGTGATTTTTCAAATAAGTGAGTGAAATAAACATCTAGATTCCACTTAAAATATATACTGACCCTTTCTCTCACCCAACAGATTTAGTTCTTGAAAAAAAACTAAAAGGATAATGGACCTATAATACTACATGTAACATATTCCCTGATATAACTCAGTCATACGTGTGGGAACAGTAAACATTGCTTCCAATGTCTTTTTAACAAATAATTTTGCATCTTTTATTTTAGATTGTGCTGTCAGAGACAAATGCCTTCAAACAGATTTTCTCTGAAGTAAGCTATACAAAAAATTCTCATCAAAAAACTTTATTTACATTTAATTGAAAGAGAGAAAACTGCGAAAATGCTAGATCTGCCTCTCTAGATAAAAGTCTGGAGGGCAAAACAGTACAGTGCCTGTCTAGAACTGGTTGCTCTGAAGTCCCTGATGATTTCAGAAAGTTGACACATAACTGCATTCCCATGCAACCTACAATGAATACAATGTCAAATTGGTTCTGTGAAACAAATCTGACTTGAATTGCTCAGAAGTGAGGTCACAAAGCTTCCTAGCTACAACATTTTAATTGAAATATCCACTGTATTTTAGACAATGCAGAACAATGAGCTGAATCCTCATGGAAGATCCTACTGGAACACCTATTCTGCTAAAAGACAAGAAGCTTGTACCATGTCTGTACCATGTACAAGTACCATGTCTGCAGCTGATGTTATCAGCCTCAGTGTCAGAAAGCACAGAATTAAAAGAAAATGTTTCTTTTAGAATGAGATATACCATGCAGGTTGACACATGGGTCATCAAGATCAGGACTACAGAAAAAGAAAAACCAGAATTTGATAGATCTGTGACAATACAGAGGTTTTATTTAGAAACAGTAACAACAAGAGTTGAAGAGTTGAATCAAGAGTAGCAGACCACCAGGTTTGCAGAACAGAATTTTTGGCCCCACTCGGGACAGGAGCAAAATTTTCATTAACTTTGATAATATCAGGATTTCACCCAATATTAACAAAGGAAAGACAGCAACTTCCATTTGTGAAAACCTCTCATCTGCCCCTGTTTCTGTCAGTAACTCCTCTCTTATGCCTAAAATCTAAAATGTAAATGGGAAAATAATATTATATAGATTTAATTTCTCATTTTGTTTGTGTGATAAATGACTGGCATTTCTATTTCCCTTTTTTGTCATCAATTACAAGCTATCTGCTAAGCTATTTTTAGCTTAACTACCAAGTTGAAGCTTGAGACTATGGACTTACATGATCCCATGGGGGAATCTAAAAAAACCCGAAAGAACCGTGGAGACTGTGGCAGACGTGCTCTGGCTGCATTCTCAGAGCATTTTCCTGCATGTACAGGCATGACTGCCATTATTTCTTTTAATCCTTAGCCTTTACCTCAGAGCATCTGGAATTAATACACAATGGTTAGTTTTAGCTCCTACTATTTTTCGTAGGCTGGTTTGATCTTTCCTCACCACAATTTTTAACTCCAGAGATACATCTTCATAGCTGAGCTAATTCACACCAGTTAGTGTAGATCAAGGTAAAGGCAGATACATGGGACATAAATCTTGAGCAGCACAAGACAGCCAGGTGACCACACAAAAAGATCAGATTTGTGTGGGGAGTATAAATATGTCAGGATCTTCTGAGCTTTAGCCTAGGCTTGTAGTAAAAACCCCTCATCTCACAGATGCAATGGTATTTGTGTGGATTTCTGATATGGATGGTCTTTAGTGAGTGACAGTGCTTGGGTTATAACTTGAGTTATATGCTTTAAGCTCACTGATCCCATACATTATTTGCCCATGATGACAAAACAAAGGCATGTCTGGGCTCTTCCCTCTGTAAGACTGGGGATTGGAGATACTTCTCCTCCTTATGTCTCACCTGGGTCCAGGAGACATCCCAGTCTGCCTCTGCTACTTTCTATCTCCAGGCATAAAACTACTTCTCTGTCAATTTGATATCATGAGCTATAGTGCTCGTTTACAACCAAAATTTATGTTCCCTCATTATTGTAATTGTTCAGCTCAGCACTGTAATTTGAAATCTGTAGCTTCTGATAATAAAAGCACTGAAGTATGGAACTTGCTGTCACATCCTTTACACTGCAGTCTAGATGCACACCAGATCACATCAGGGATCTGGCAGCTGCCATGCCTTAGCTGTCTTCTGATCCATCTGTCTTAGTTGCCTCCCATGGAAACTGGGGAGAAAGAGCACCAGGGAGGGAAAATGCTTGTGTGCTCTGCTCAAGGTGCCATGCTAGCACAAAAATATTGATGCAGATGGAGCACAAACATGAAGTTGACAGCTGGATAATTCACCCAGCAGCTTTGGGAACCTTATAGAGTCGCAAAACCAGCTGCCTTTTATTTTTCCCCCCAGGAATTGCCAATTTGTGGACAGCTAAATGTAGAACTGAACCATGTTGATTTTGAGGACATTTTGTTTTGACTTTCTGGGAATGCATAGTTTTGATTATCTATTTTCAAATTAAATTTTCATCTCGACTTCCATTTCATTTGGTACATCACACGAAAAAAATATCAGGAAAAAACCACTGCACAAGCTCCTCTCTACCCAGCTCCCCTTCCAAAATTTCATTTCTTAAGCTTCTCAACACTTTTTGCATTCATTCTCTCTGGGAATTCAAAGGGGAAAAGACAAAAATAAGCTCACAAAATCGGGTTCATATACATTTGGATATAAAAACAACCAGTTCCCTCCCATCTCTTCTTAAAAAGAGACTGCAGATACATTATTGCATAAGAGACCCTCACATAATTTTCCTATTTTCTCTAACTCAGTTTCCAGTGTGGGGGCTTTTTTTCTGTGCGTTTTTGAGTTCCCTGACTGAAACATGTCACACATTGTAAACCCCAGCGCCATGAGCCTGGGGTTTGACAGGCTTTGCAATGCTGTAGGTTTCACTTCTTTTTGACATCCTAGCAATCCTTGCTGATGGTGACAGGAAAGGCCAGAGTGGAATATGAAAAGCAGCTGGGACCACACTGGAGTAAGGAATCACTGAAGGTTTGTCCAGGCTCACTGATTTTGGTTTCACATTGAGGCCAGCCTTTGATCAACTCATGGCTGTAATTTTCAAAAGAACATATGCATTTTTATTCAGGCTTTTATTTTGTT
Source organism: Prinia subflava (assembly GCF_021018805.1). NCBI lineage: Eukaryota > Metazoa > Chordata > Aves > Passeriformes > Cisticolidae > Prinia > Prinia subflava. The sequence goes on along the minus strand of NC_086247.1, from coordinate 105,175,843 downwards.
GTCAGATCTTTGGTATTTAAATTCCTCCCTGATTTTCTGGTCTCTGATAAGGAGGGAATGGACCAAGAGAAAAGAAAGCTGACATGCTTCACTAGATACTTTGCTATGAAGTTGCAAATAGAGTGGCAGGACTGGTGCCAATGGTTTAAAGAGTCAGCTTTATTTAGTATCCAGCCTACTGCATCATTCAGACAGTAATTTGAGCTTCTTCAAGACACCTGCCCGGAGTCCTGCAGGACTCAAATGTCAGCAAGCAGGGACAGAGAATAAATGCCTCCCCAGTTTGGTGAGCTATTCTTCAACTCCCTTCCTGCTTCTCAGATCATACAGGTATATTCCTTGAAGCCAGGAAGGGTCTCGGACAAAGGAATATATATAATAAAAGATTGCAAGTTGGAAAGACAAATATCTTCAGGGGCCTGAGTAAGGAAGTGTGCAGCAAACACTAAAGGAAAGCTAGAATGATTCTGGCAGACTGCTACTCTGACAGACCACCGCCAACCAATGCATCATGGGGAGTAAGAAATTCACAGAGTCTGAACTGCTCCAGCAAACAACACAAAAAAATCAAAACCTTTTCCCTGCACCTTGGATGCAGAGAAGTAAACAGAGTGAAAGCATGAAGTAATGGACTTGGCAGTACTCTGTAAATGGAAAGGCTGTTTCAAAGGGGATGCATGATCTAAAAAATCAGTGAGAAGGAAATGAAATTCAATTCCTCCACAAAAGTAAAGCAAGTCTAGATCAGTCAACCCTGCCGAGAAGAACAGCTCAACAACACGGAGCAGTACGAGCAGGCTCTCTGACCTTGTACAATGGGCCAAGTGCCTGTGTCTTTGTCCAAAAGAATTATAATCTCACTTAAAGCTGGTGAAAAATTTCTGCTGATTCATAAAGAGACACTTTCTAATTCCACTGGCATAAAAGGTGAGCTCCTGACTTAAATATTGCAAAGGAAGCTTACAATTAGTCCAGGCTGTCAGCAGTCCCCCAGGAAACACACATTATTGCTACAGGTTCTTTAACAGGAACCACATCAAAAATGTGCAAGGGTGTGTTGCACCGATCCATGGAAATTAGAGTAGTATGTGTGAATTTCCTCATGGACTCAGAGCCAAGAAGGGCAGGAACATTCAGAGAAAAAGGGGTTTCCCTCTGTCCAATTCAATAAGGACTCACCAGCAGGTGAGACTCCAGCCACTATTCCCAAACTACCTTTTCCAACAGTCTGAGAGGTGTTTTGCCTCTTTTGAAATCTTTTCACAGGAAAGAAAATAATAATACACTTACAAGGCTATTTTCATTCAAGAATTAAAGGGAAAAGTACATTCCACTTCTGGATACACATTAGTGTTCCTGGGTAATGATAGGGAAATGCTATAAAAATGTTTGTTTGAGGCACCAGATTTCTGCATAGCACAAAGCTGTAATAAAGTTGGACCCTGTGACTATTCAACAAGAATAAAGGAAAGAAGTAGTATCAGAAAATTAAACAGATCTCTTCCTCAGGAAAACTTTTTTCTCTAGGTAGACTTTCAGTTGTGAAAATCCTCTATAAGTTGGCATAAACACTGATGCTGTCCTGCTTTTAAACACCAAATGAGAATTTACTTATGTTTTTCTGCACCATTACATCCTGAGAATTACCTGAACAAAATCTGTTGGTTTGGATCAATATTTCTCTTTACATCCATGAGAATTACAATACTCCTTAGGAGAGCTGCAGTTCCGGGATTCAGGTGCTCCTTTTGATTTACTTTCTTGGCAAACTGCACCTTGCCCAATTCATTAATATTTTGGTAGACGTTTTGCTCCCTATTCTGTGACTAGTTTTAAGATACAGACACTTCCTACAGATTTGAGATGACCTCTGCCCTCCATCTCTTCACACTATAATGAAAGTGGTGGTGTGAAAATTATTCAATAAGCTCCTCTATCCTTTCAAAATCCTACACATGGAATAAATTACTACAGAGGAAAGGTACCACGTGGCCCAAACACTACCTATAGTCTGACACTATGACAATGTTTTTGAATAGCTCATTCCAGCAAATAGCAAAACATGCGTTAGCACAAGAAATCTTCCCTTCCCTTGTGATAAGCAGGACATCATATTAGAAATACAAACTTTCAGTTGGCCTTTTTTTCTCTCTCTTTCGGAAAGGTTTGTTGTTCCACTTTAGGGTGTTGTTGGTTTTTGTGGGTTTTTTTGGTGGTTTTTTTTTGTTTGTTTGTTTTTTTGTTTGTTTTTTTGTTTGTTTGTTTGGGTTTTTGTGGGTTTTTTGTTTGTTTTTTGTTTTGTTTTGTTTTGTTTGTTTGTTTGTTTGTTTGTTTGTCTGTTTTGTTGCTTCCTACACTAAAAATATGTCTCTAGATGATGCTGGAGCATTTCTCTATGAGGTCTTCATTCCAAAATCGTTCAATTCTCCCCTCATTAATTAAAATGGCAGTTCTAACTCCTATTACTTCCTAATCCAGATATTCATCCCTCACCCTTAAGGACTGCTCCTCTTTGTTTTTTCCCAGCTGCCATTCTTGTCTGTGTTCCTTTCCTGGGCTGAAGGCCATCAAGGCCATCAGGCTCACCAGTAGACTCAGTTTTCCCAGTAATTTCATCCTCCCTCAAATACAATCCATAGGCAAAGTAATTTTTGTAGTAGTCTGAGATGGCCATCTTTGGAGGGAAAGTACTAGATTTTGTGTATAAGAAGTGGCAAGGGTGACTAACATTGGAAGAACTGTTAAATGTAAGCCATCAGGAATGTAATAAAAAGTCCCCTTGGGGCCTTTTGAGGGAGTTAGCAATAAATACAGCAGAGGTTAGCAGCTATCAGTGGACTTGGATTTTCTGTTGTAGCTATAGTCTGCTGGATATCATGTTTTAGTCTACAGCCAGGCATGCTTTTCTTAATCTTTCTTTGCAAAAGAGTTAGAAGTAATTGGCAGATGCCATCAGAGATCTGTACTCAGACTTTGGAAACTCCTCACTGTTGCCTTTCTTTCCTGTCACATACTTCACACAGGAAAAGAAACTCCAGATTTCTTCCTTTAGGGAATTGTCTGATTGGCCAATTTCAGATGGCCAACATCACACTTAGGTGAGTTCCCCTTCCCTTGCTGTGGTTAGGAGGATAGCTATTGCAGTGTAACTCCAGCCCTGCACCTGGATGCACACATTAAGCAGAAGGAAATACGCTGACACCACACAAAATAATCCTCATATTGTCCTTCCTAGGCAAGACACATTTCAGGCAGCATCACCAACATCTTTCACATTGTCAGTGCCACATGACAGACCTCTCTGTATTTCTATGAAAACGACATCATGGTTTCCATTTGACATTCAGAGTTTCCATCAGTCTTGGTGTTTGGGGCCTCTACTTGATTTGTCCCACCATTGCTTTACTTTCCTTCCTTCAGGTCCTATTTTATAAGACATTAGCTACACAAAGAACCTCTTTCCACTAAGATTTCTGCTCTTCCAGTTGTCTGACTGCTTAGGTTATATATATACATATATATATATATATATATATATACACACACACATATACCACATGAACACTAATGCTGAGGAGCCTCACTCTTTGTAGGGCATGCAATAAGCTATCTGCTCCCCACAGATCAGCAGTTCAGATTCAGGCTGCAAGATCAGGGCAACCCAACCCACATGAACATTCCCTCTAATCTAGATGGTTTTACAAATTTAATAACCATTATGCCTGCAGCCACCTCCTTTCTTATCTTGTGACTTTAACTGTGGTTGCCTTAACATCACACACTACTCCAATTAATTAAACCTTCTGCATGGAGACATAAGATCACCAACACAAATGCTACCATGAATCAGTTTACCAAATACAATGGAAGAAATTCGGAATAGAAAGTTGGAAACATCTTTACAAGTGATCCATAACATTACACATTTCCCCTGTACTACTGCAGACCTCATGTGTTAGAAATTTGCTCTTTCAAACTCCAGAAGAGAGAAGTTTTTTCATGGGCTGAGTAACAGCAGGAAAGTGACTCATGGCAAAACAAACAAATGAAATGGAGATAAGAAGCAAAAAGGCTATTCTGAAAATCAGGGCAAAGAAGGGAAAGTGTTAAAAGGTTATGCAGTTTATTAATGAGTAACATAATTTTACCTCAGTCTCTTGTGTCTCACTGCTTTGCAAATGCGTGGGCATGAACAAGGCAGGGAGCAGTAGCACTCTCATATTCTGCTTGTGGGGCTGTCACCTCCAGGAAAGTGAAAGGGACAAACACCTGAGCACAGGTACTTGTGCTAAGAGTGACACCAAAAGATTTACAAAAGCTAGTTACCAGGCAACTGTTTATGACAGCAATCTAGATGGCATCCTCTTGCTCCTCAGATCTGAGAAGAGTCAGCCCCCACTGGTGGTGTCAGACCACTTGGGAGAGCACAAACGGGTTTGCAGCAACCACCCTCTGCTTATTCTGGAGCTGCCTGCTCTCAAGCTGTGAATTGTGTCTGTTAAGAAGGCAGCTCTTAGAAAATGTGGATCACAGTGCATTAACTAACTGGGTGAATGTTTAAGGGGGCTTCTGGATCTCCTCCCATTACCTTGATATTTATTTAATGGATTAGGCACTCTCACACAATAGTGATAAGTGGCATTTATGGAAATGAGAGAGAAACAGTGCTACAGTTGGGCTGGTAGGAAGCAAATCGGCAATCCTATAATGCCTTTGAGAGCAGTGCTCCTCACACTGGTGCTTCATCAAATACAAATTCTTTTTTTTTTCTCCAGATAATTTTACTATAAAACCAATGTTTTTATTTTGGCAACTTTGTTTGTTTGCTTGTCTATTTCGTTTTTTTTTAATTTCCAGTGGTAGAACACAACAAATATGCATACATATACGCATACAGAGAGGTATACACACAATGTAGTCTTAAGTATTGGCTTAAGATTTTAAGGATACCACAGGGGGCAGAGTTCAGGCCACAAAATACAGGGCAGCATATTGGCATCTCCTCATAACAACCAGCAGCAGTAGAAAAACTGCATTAATCCCACACTCCATGGAGCTTCAAAGCATCCAACTAGGTGTGTTGTTTCTAAATCTTATTCATCTTCTGACCCTACCACATGCAGAGTATTTGGCACTGTGTACGTGGGGAACATGGAGAGGAGACAGAGATGGAGGCTTCCCAGCTCTGCCACCACCTTGAGTGGTGACAGTCCAAAGAAATATGCCCAGAACTAATATTTTTTTTTCCTGTTATAAGGAGGATGTAACCTCAGGGATGGAAAATTAGCTTTAGAAGATTTCTTACAAAACTAATTAGACAGATAGATCTGTGTGGCTTCAAATGCTTTTGAGAGCTTTATTCACCCCCTCCTTCATTTCACCTTATTTAAAATTAACTTACATTCTCACCTATACTTAAGCAGAAACCGTTGCCATGGTAACACTGGAGGTCGTCTAAATCCAGCATATGATGTAAGCAACACAAACGAGTCCCTACAGAAAGGGAAACTGGCACCACACACAGACAGTGCTGCAAGGATTTCATACGAGGGAGCAGAGGTGGGAGCAGCCCCTGCCCCAGGACGCACCACAGCTCTCGACTGCGAGGCACCCCTCATCTTTCTCCCTTTCCCAGGCACGCAAGGAGCTGAAAACACTGAGACCGAAGCTCTGTAATGAGCTGGGGGAAGTGTGCCCTGAGAGGCAACCCTGGCACTGCTGCGTCTGAAAATCCCAGCAGAAGCACGGGCGCTGTTAGTGTGCAGGCAGCGTGAGGTGGAAGAGCGAGCGCGGTTTACATCCTCAGCCAGACAATCCCCCATCCCTGCATTTACTGCCCAGTCACCCTGTTTGCAGTGCCTGGCCCCTCCCCATTACTCCCACACTGGTGGTGTCCCACTGCCAGCCTGCTGGCCTGCCACGGGCAGAGCTGTGACTCAAGGGCCAAGGCAGCACTGTCGTGCCTCGCACAGAGTTGGTCATACCGAGATCCAAGGGCACCGTCAGCTCGAAGCAGGGTTTGCTATCATCGCTCATCATCCCATGGTCTTGATGTTTGTGGGATGTACCAAATTGCCAGCTCTCTTGGCTGAAATACCCAAGTCACCTACATAAGAGCTGTAGTACTGGTCCATTCAGTTCCTACACTCCTCCTGACTCTGCCTGTACCCCTTAGACCTGAAACGCAGGGTAAGAGGAGGTTCAGTCTTCACAATTACCTCCACCATTTCCTTTTTTGCTCAGTTCATTACTGCTTTCATGTAATGAAAGACTATTCATAAGACTGGAGTGAGACCTCCACATCATTTCCCACAGACCACTTAGCTGCTATCAGAATAGCAACAATTGCTGATTTGGGCTGGAGCTGAAACAGAGAGGCCATTCCTTCACTTATTGCCCAATGCATCTGATGAAAATTACTCCACACGGCACCCTCAGACAGAAATCCTCTCTAAAACGCTTATTTCCCTTCCATCTATGTGACTTGCCAATGTATTCACAGGCTTTCCAGGATTTTAATTCTCCTCCCTGACTCTCTGAATCCCAGGTTTCGTGGAATTTCTGAGTGTTCATAAATCCCTACAAAGGGTTGATTTAACCATGGAAACAAGATTAGATCTGAGAAGAGGGAATTTAAATAATGGATACTAACCTGCCATTATCATACAAAATAAGGTGAGGTTTTTACAGCTGATAAGGCCAAAATAAAGGCTGAATTTTCCTTTCCTTTTCCTCTTCATACAGAAAAATCTGACAGACTGCTGCATCAACAGTCCCAGAGTTTACAGTGGAGCTTTTTATGACAAGGGTGTCAGAATCTAGCATAGGAATTTAAGGAGGGCAGAAATTATTTTTGGAAAACTGTCATTTGATCTTCTTGGTCTATTTCTATCCGAGTATTGTGAGGATACATATAGCAACATATAGCCTTTTTGACAAGAGCTTCTCTGCCTCCTATGTTGAAAATTTGCTGGTAGGTTTGGTTAAGCAAGTAATCAAGGAATGGACTAAATAAAGTGTTGTTGTTGACATTTAAATAAATGAATAAAATAAAGAAGAGCAATAACAGTTACAAAAAAAACCCTAAAAATTGCCTACCAATGATGACTTTCCAGCTTTTGCAGCTCTCATTTCAACTGTGGTTGCCTCCTGCAGATATTTTTAAAATCCATATAGATGCACATATTGGACCAGATATTCTCCTACTTGTGATCTCTGGAGATTTCAGCTCTGTGGAAGCTCAAAAAATTTATTTCTGCTCACCTCCTGTTAGCTTGGCAAACTGGTATTTTTTATCTAGCTAAGGAATTAATGACAATGTACAATAGTTAATGGTCATCTTCTAAATTTCAAAGCTTATTCTTAGTATTCCAATCTCCCCATCCGCAGTGAACCTCCCAGCAGAAGCAGGCATCTGCTGGTAGCTGAACTTGATTCACAGTGAATTAAGTTAGACACAGTAACTTTTGAAAGTGTTCCCTACAGTGCATGGTAGGAGGCAGTGATGGGCATAGTCAGACACAGGGTTTCCAGTTCTCCACTGTCCCAAACCTTACATAATTTTATTAAAACCAGCAGAAATCAAATAAAAATTGGACCAAAGCAGAATTCCACACCTTTCCAACTGCTTTATCCTGGTGTGAATGACTGCATAATATGCCAGTCAGTGGGAAAGAAGCTTTACATATTTTCATTTTAAGAGGAGATCTAAGTAATCCTCCGGGCTCCTGTTGAAATGGCCCACATAGGAGCAGAGAAGGAGAATTAAACTTTCTGCCTGTGATTCAGGGCTTGCTATGTATTTGTTTTAGTTTCTTTTTTTTCAGTCTTCACCAATATTCTCTATCCAGAAAGTTTAGGAGCCATCAGAAAAAAATAACCTTTGGCCAGAGACAGTTCTGCTATCAGGGAGAAGCTGGAGCAGGAGAGAAGGTCATGGGATGCTGCCAAGTATGTTCAAGCTGTACTCAACAGTTCTGTGACGCAAACGTCATCCTGTGCCCTTGTCAGACAGCATTCCTACCTGCACAAACAGATGTAGGAGCTCTGCTCCTGGGCTCTGCGCAATCATGCATCCTAATCCCAAATGGGTGCCCAACATGCCATAATTTCTCATCGTCCTCCAGTCTTTAAAAGTGTCTCTGCCAATATAGTCTCCAGCATGTTTTGCTGGCAATAACAAACCAAGGGACTAACTTGTTTGGAAACTGCCTTTCTCCCTAAGGACTAGATAGCTGCAAGAAGTTCAGTAGTCAGGGGAGGAAATGAGAACTCCTTATCTGTAATGCCAAACTTACCTTCTAACCCCTTACAGTGCCAATGCCACACCCAATCAAAAAAGCCTGGGAAGGATCCCTGCTTTGCTACTGTCTGTACATTATGTCTTCTACAGATAAAAGAGTCAAATTTCCATATATCCATCAAATTCAGGAGAACAAAGCTTTTATTCACACACACACACAAAAAAAAAAAGCAGTGTGAAAGAGTAGTCAGGGGACATTCAGAATAGTGCACACAGCAAATACAGTATTCCAGCTCCTGATCCAGAATGTGTTTTTCATCTACAACATTCACTTACCACCTTTTACATACACACATTTAATTTTATATATTTATATAGGAATTGGATGCATGCATATAAGTGCACGTATATATGAATGTATTTCTTCCAAAAGAAATAGCACCATATAAGAAGTAATATTACCTGCAACTGGGAGAGATCAGAGCTTTTCTGTGGAAGATGGAAGAGCCTGCAAGCAAATGAAAGTAGTTGAGACCTTGCCTACCAGCTGAGACACATAAACCACAATAACAAGTATGCTGTGAACCACATCAAGAGAGAAGACATTCTGCTTCACAGCTCAGATGAAAAGCATGCATGCAATCAGTTTAGGAGACCAGCTTTACCCTGCAGCTGGTCAGTAACTGAATATGCCCAATTACCACACATCAGAGGAGAAGAAATAAATTGAGAAGCACAGGTCCCTCAGTCACCTTTGCCCATTCATCCATAGGCTAAATGAAGGAGCTGACCATGCTTGTTGCCAACCTCCTTTCCTAAAATGGCCGGCTATGAAAAAGAATGGGTAATCAGATGCAATGTTTAGCTTGCTTATTTATAGAACCAAACATGTCTCATTTAACTCTTAGCCTTAGCAGGTATGTCAGATAGGGTGAGACATGATGAATGACAGCTCTGGCAAAACCTGAAGCATGTTGCTAGACAAGATGATTTCTTTACTGAAAAAGTGAATAATAACTGATGACGTTAAAAGTGGTCAAAGTTCATTTTGCATTTTATTAGTATAGTACCCACGTGATGATTTTTCCAAGCACTTTACTGAACAAAGCTCTATGGGAAGCAAGATGGGGAGATGCGAGGTGTATGGCATACTGTATAACAAAGCTATTTTAAAGAGCGGGCTGAAAGTAGCTGGGAGGTTGCTACTTACTCCCTCCATGCAGATGCAGTTGAATGCCAATGCAGAGGTCATGTAGGAGATCCTTGAAATCACCTAAGGAGCTGTTAAAAGAAAGTGGGACTTGTTTAATGAGCTATTAAATAAGGTAAAGGCTTCTATTACATATTGATCTGACAAGGTGGCTCCAGTTACTAGGAAGTTGTGCACACAGGCTGGTAAAGTGAGTGTATGTGGGTCTAGCTGTAGACCTTCTTTGCCATTTAGGTGGTATTTGAAGTGAGACAGGAATAAAAGCAGCTTCTGAGCCATTTGAAAGCGTTTTTCTGACACCTCAGGTCAACTGTCATTTTATTTCCAGGGCAGACATATAACTACTCTGTGTGGAATTTATTTAGTAAAAAGCAAGTCCCGGACAGGGTATCCGTGCTTGGTTTCTCATTCAGCCTCCATCAGAAATGCATTGCCATTTTCAAGCCACATGGATAATTTCTTACCTGTGGTCTGGCCTTAGCTGCCTGAACTCCACTGGGAAGACAAAAAAGAGGGAACAAATTCACTGCCAATTATTTCTGAAGCTAGCTGCAGTACTTTTATGATGAATATATTTTTTTCTTGGCCCAGAACCCTTGAAATTAGCAGGTTTTCCTTTTCATTTTATGTCATAGAAAAGCAAGGCTGTTCTTGAGGGAATGTTAAACTTCTTAATATATTCCAACAATGTCTCCAAAGGAGCACACAAAACCTATGGCAAAATCTGGAGTTGAAGTCCTATTCCCTGAAACTATATCCGGGTTCAACAGTATACAACAACAAAACCCTACCAAACTTCTTTAGGAAATTATAATATATAGATAATATTCCTTTTTCCTTTATTTCTCGTGGCTTTTTTTTTCCCCAGGCTTTCAGTACACAGAGACCATCAGCAAATTTTAAGAGAGCAGCACAAGGCAAGAACATATTACTTATTAGTCCACTGTTTCAACAGGAAAATTAATTATTTCTCAAGACCACCATGTCAAATATTATTTACATCTCCAGGAGAATTCCTACCCATTTCCTTAGTACACGGAATGAAAGAAAAGACAGAAGATGTAGTATGAATATTAGAAAAAGCCCAGCTGTCTACCACGTTGTGAAATAAATTCCCTGGGAGAATATTACAGGTCTCTTAGAACCAGAACATCTAAGGTGTAGCAGGGAATGCATTAATGGAGGTGCAGCAGAAAAATATCTTAATCTCACAGATGGGCCAGATGACCTAAAAAGGTTTTATCGTCTAATACATACGATTCTGTGTTATATGGGGTTTTTTTCTCAGTATTCGTCTTCTCTGCCTGATTGAAAATCCAATTCAAATGCACATTTCTCCTGCATAATGCAACCTATAAAATGGTACTCACCAATTATCTTAGCCATTTAATACCTACTGAGTCTGTCCTCTTGGAATGGTATAAGCTTATTTTTTCCCTGGGTTTGTCATTAGAATGGAAGTGTCACTATGCTTCTGATGACTTGCACAAAATAAGAAGACAGGACTGATTGGAAATGTGTTAATTATGTTTTTAACTTTGCAATACAAGTCAGAAAATATTAATAAGACTGAAATTTCAATTATTAATTACATAACGAGTAACATAATGCAGTTTTACAGTCTAATTCAGACACAGTCCTGAATAATTTAATTCTGAAAATGGTGTGACACAAAGGGCTTGGATCAGAGTGAAATCAACCAGTATTGGGAATTCAATAGTCTCAGGGCTAAGAAATAAAAATTATTTTCTCTCCCCACCTTCCAATTCAAATGTTCTTCAATGAAAAAAATTACACTGGAAAACATACTCTCAGCATAATATCTCATCAAAGAATAGGGCACCGACAAGTTATTTCTTACATTCATATCAATGGCAAAAACCTGCACGACAAAATGTACAGTTCCAAGTGTTTGACTGATGATGTTTATGGGTTTAGCTGCTCTCTGCTAGATCTTTTTTCAAAATACCTGTTTGTGTAAATGGTCATATTTACTGTTAGGGTATAGGATAGTTCACAGGGCTAAGATGTGAAGTAAGTTGTGGAATAAAGAAAGTCTTCAGAGATTTTTTACTGTGATGAAACGAAAAATAGACATCTTTCAAAAATATTTGTGAACAAAACTGTTTCCTATTCCTCCCTCCCTATCCCCCCAGTCAAAATGCACATATGCCTAGATTTTACTGAAAATCTGACAGACAAAGGATTTGAAGGAAATACTCCCACGCCTAAAAAAATCACATGCTGGCTACTGCAAGGTGAAGGAATGTGATCTCTGAATACCAGCCCCTGTTGTCTGTCACCCTTTAATCTCTCTGTCAACCCCCTCATCAGGCTCCTTTCACTGTCCTCTGCATCTTAAAATACCTTATGGGGAAGGGCTGAACTGCACTTCTGCAAAACCTTTTGATTTTGGTAAACTGGCATTTTCTGATAGCAGAGAGCACCCACGTAGCTTTTCGTTCCACACCCTGTCAGGGGCTGGGACCAGAGGTGGAAGGGTGCAGGGAGCCTAACTAGGGAACATTTTGATAGGGCTTCTTATCAGTTTTCAGTGGGCTGCCATATCCTTGCAAGCACATCTCAAGGCAAGGAGCTAAAACGGGGACCCCGGTGCCACCCACACATCAGAGTATTAAACGGAAGGAAAAAGTGGTGGACCATTATTCTTTTGTTGAAATCTATCCTGGATTCACATTGCCATGAGAAGGAGTACAGACACAGGAGCCAGATGGAGCAAACGCTGGTGTCTTTCAAATGCCACTACCACAGGGAAAGGCGTGCAAGCACTCACACACACAAATAAAGGGAGGGAGCACCAGCCTGAAGTGAGAAGAAATAAGGTTGCTGTGGGCAGGATGGCTGGGGAAGAGAACAGATTGCTGCTCTGCTTCTTGCACCTGAGCGCCCTGCCAAATTGTCACTCAGGCCAGAAGTGGCAGCATAGCTGCAGCCAGTTAATCCCTGCCAAGCTGTCCCCAGCCAGCCTGAAGGGAGCCAACATGACCTCCCGCTCACCCTGTGTGCCGGCCAGCTTCCAGGTAGCCAGTGTCATCAGGAAAGGATTGCTTCCCTGCGTGTGCTTTTGTCTTTCTGGCTGAAATATGCCTCTCTGCATGTCAGTGATGAGAGCTGAGCCACGGGGATACAAACACTAGGACTGCAGGCTTTTCAGCTATTGTTGCTTCTGACTGCAAAAAATAAAACTCACTCCTTTAAAAGGATAAAGTAAGTTTTCTAAGGCTGATGAGAAATCTTGCAATGCACGCAAAATGAATACTGAAAACATGGGCGGTGTTATTTCTTTAGCCAGATAGCTGTATTTATTCTCTTCAGCTCCTTCCTACATGCACACTTCCACACTGCATAAAGAAGTGCTCATCCTCAAACTGACGGGTAAGAAGCCACGAGTTCTCGGCGCAAATATCCGCCCCCGTGAGCGTCTGCTGACAAAGCCATCTCCGTGGAGAAGCGTTCCGGGTGCAAGCTAGAGACGCCAACAGAATGCAACGTGGAGCCATCTAGTCACACACACCGAGTTGTTCATTACGGGTAATTTTATGGTTATGAGGGTTTTTTTATTCTAATTAAGCTTATTTAGGCAAAGCCCGAGTGGTCAGCTCGGGAATCTGGAGATTGCACTGTGCAAGATGAACGTATCTTCTTACTCCCTTGTGAAACACCACTAGATTTATGCACGATGAACAGCAACAGAAATGACTACATGGAAAAAATGGAAGATTCCTGTAACAGCAATACTGAAAGCAGGATATGCCTGTGCTTATGGAAAATAAATTCCATTGAAACAATTTGCACCTCTCTTGGCTCTGTTGCTTACATGGCCTAAAAATCCTCCTTCTGCACTTCCTTCTCTTCCCCTTCATTTTGCCCTGTAACTTGATGAAAGCAGCACGTATTCAGTTGGTATTTCTTTGACACCATATGTGCAATTTGCACCAAAAAAGGTTTTGGCTAAAAACAGAGGCATTTACTTCATTCTTCTTTCACAGGAGGAAGCATAGACTTAGATTTCTTTAAAAAATAAAAAAAACCCCTAAACTATGTGTCTTCCTTTCCCAGAATGAATCCTGGGGATAATTTTTCTTTTAAATCTTTAGCTCATACTAATCTCTACCTTGGTAATGCCACATATAATGGCATGCTAAAGCAAATGTTTTCTTGCTTCACAGTGCCTTTTAAAAAATGATAATTTGATGCACAGAGACAAAACTGGAGTGGGGAGAGAGATTGCTGGCTCAAGTTTTACTGGCTCAATGTTAGAAAAAATTCCAACATTGCCATGCAAAAGAGTGAGAGGAGAGGACTCATGCCAAATGCAGAGGACTATCTTTCAGAACCATGAGCATGGCTCTGGTGACTGCAGAGCAAGCCTGCATTATTCTGGGAAAATGCATTAGACACAAAGGAAATTTTCTCCCAACAGAGCAGCAGGCTTTCTTTTTCTTACTCTTCCCCTCCTCTCCTTTTTTTAAAGGACCTTATTTTCAAATGTCATGAAATACTGGGCAATGGCAACTTTCCTTCGTCAACACACATGCAAGCGAAAAACTACTGTTAGCTGTATTATTTTGCAGTATTATACAGAAATGTAGGAAGAACTGTGTTATCAAGTGCTGTACAATGAACACATTTCTTCAAACCCATATAATTAATAATGGGCCTGGCTGAGTAGAAACACAGCTTTTTATTAAAAAAAAAAAAAAGCTTTGAACATAGGTTTGACAAAGTGACTTTCTTTAAGTTTACTACCGTTAACCAAGGCAGCATTAAGACTTTTCTTGTCATTTAGGGGACCTCAGTACTGAGTGTTCATGTTGCAAGCAGTTTTCCTCCACATATCACTAGACTCAGTGCAGTCTAGGCATATACTAGCATTTTATAGAATTAAGAATAGAATCATTAATAGAATGATATGTGTTGGAGGGGACTTTAAAGGTCATCTAGTTCTCACTCCCCTGCCATGGGTAGGGACACCTTTCAGTAGACCAGGTTGCTCGAAGCTCCGTTCAGCACGACTTTGAACACTTCCAAGGGTGAGGCATCCAGGAGCAAAAACTACAGATATTGGCTTTGTTTACAAAGCTTAAGAAAGAGAATGTAATGATTTTTCCACTGACAACATGGAGCTGTTCACAGGGTAGGAGAAATGTTCAGATTAATAAGGGATCCCGAGAAAATGCTGCATTGGCTTTAATAGATATATAAGTACCAACTAAAAACTAAGCATTTCCCAGCAATAATTTAATTATTTTCCATTCCAGGTGTGGCATATATATGCATTAACTAATTCTATGATAGAATAATCCAAGTGAACATTCAATTTTGAAGGACTGGGTCATATTTCTTTTTGCAACTTAACGAGTGGTTGTTCACTGTAAGTAAAAGGTGGCTATGCATCCTCCTTTCCTGACATGCAGAAACCGGTGCAGGGTTTTCTACAGGAATCAGCTCACAATGTCAGTTATTATGGTTATTATCCTGTCAACAGTTATATATTTGTGCCTTAATAAGTGATATTCATGCAGGAGACAAAGCAACATCACAGTGCAAGGACATAACCTCATATCATTGAAGACAGTGAGAATTCCGTAAGGCAGTGAAACTGCTCTTAAGTGGTGGGTGAGCACATGAAAGACAGAAATCTGAATTCATTGTTTGAAGGAGGAACTGAACTGTTTTGTTTAACAGAGTGGGAGGAGTGAAGAGGAACATTTTGTCCCTTCAGAGAAAAAGGCTTCACTTAGTTAAGATCTCATTGAGTTTACAGACATCTTGTATCACCATGCAAAAATATCCTTATTGCTGAAGTCTTTGTCCACACTTCAGTTAGCCCAATATGGTCCTCCCTAGATAACCCACTTCTCAGAAATTCTTCCCTCAACTCCTAGTTCTCACTTTCACCCACAGACATCCTGCAAATCTAGAGCTGGGCAAGAATTGGAAACTGTAGCTTGAGGGAAAACACTTATTTCCAAAAATACTGTTGTATCATTTGAAACTGCAGTTCAGAGATGTAAGAGCTTGCACACAAGGGAAATCTATATATATATATGCACACACAGAGTTATATATGCATAGATAGATAGATAGATAGATGTGTTTAATAATTATTCTGGAAGATAGGAAATTGAATCCTTCAAAACAGTCCTCCAAAATCCTCTGCTTCACAGTTCTCCAAGTGACCTCAGGCCTGGTAACAAAACAAGTAAGTTTTCCTATGTACAGGAAACACTCTCTGGAAATCTGCTTAACATGTATGCATTCCTTCATCAAAACTCTGACAGTTTTGAAACAACAGATTGTTAACAAGAACTACACCTGCAGAAAGGAAAAACCTACATTTCAACCCAGGACCATATTTAATTCATTAGTCCATTTATAACTGTCTCATTCTCTATTTCTTCCTCCTCCTGTGTGGTTCAGAAAATAGGGTACTGACAGTTGTGTCAGCGGTTTGACTCTTATTAGTTTTACTGCTGAGTAAAACAGCAGTTGTGATACCTTCATGATCCCATCCCTAGCTCACCTTGGCCTAGTTTAGCTTGCCAGCACTAAGTCCGGTGTAAGCCCCAGCAAGGTAATTAACCTCTCACTTAACTTCTCTGTATGCTTTATCTCTCAGCTCTTACAGGATGATGTTCCAAAGTTGTGGGTGCCATATTATGCCCTTAGGCGTCCCCAGGTGAAAAGCGTGCAACGCAAAAAAGTGACCCTAGGACATGCAGGTCCCTGTTCTGCCTGCCAGACAGCAAGGCACGTACAAAACTGAGCACCTGCCTGGTAATGCACGTACCAAAGTGTGTCAAAGGCTGCTTAGAGAGGGAGAGATGCAGTATGCACTGATGTATAATTAGCAAGCTTAACGCTGTTATATATTGCATCTTTCTTTTATCTTTGACAGGCTATAAATTCATATGCCGCAGGACTAATGCTCACTTCCCAACCCACACTTCCCAGAAGACCGAGATATGCTAGGAAGCAACTTCCCCAAGATACATTTTCCATCCCCCTATGTGAAATTCCATACTCTGCTCCCACGAAGGTACAAATCTAGTCATGCACCAGGCTGATATCTTGCAAGCCCCTGGGCTGGATCCTCTGCCCTCTGTTCAGGCAGAAGGAGTCTGGCCACAGCTTCCCAGTGGGAATCAAACAGTAGCTGTCACATCTGAAGTTATTCACAAAATAAACTCATATTTGCTTGCATTGAGAAATCCTCAGTGGGGGAGGTGTTTATTCATGAGCAGCAGAAAGGAATGCAGGAACCAATATCAATAACATTACATCTGTTTGCACAAACTGCAGCTGTGGAAAATCCTCGAGCCCAGAGATTTTAAGGCTAGGTGGGATTACTGAGAGCCATTTGTATGACCTCCTGCACCACATTGATTTTCATCCTGTAAATCTTGAAATCAAGCCCAATTCTTCATGGTTATGGTACAAGAATAATAAAGGTCTGTAACTCTGATGAAACTTTTTCTAAAGTATGGATTTCTTGGAAACCTGTATCCCTGAAAAATCACCTTTGGTCTTGTCTTTTTTCCTGCTTTAATTGCAACTGCATTTTTGGTGCCTCTTTTGTAGACAGGAGTAGACTGAAATTTGAGTTGTACTTTTTAAACTGTCTTTGAACGACAGGAACAATTTCGCAGTTGCTATATAACAAAGAGAATATCACCTCCATAGTCCTGTTCGTGATGCCATTTCTCAGCAGATAAAGGACTATACACACATTTTACACATAGAATGAATATTTGGAGCAGAAGGGTGTGTTCCTAGTACACATTATGAGAGGCACTATCATAGACCACCCATACCATTATTAAATCCAATCTTTCTGCATATGGTGTTACACTGTGCTTCACATGTGTCTCTTTGCTCACAGTCAGAGGCACACATTTCATAAATTTGGTTCAGTACATATGCTACACATGTGTTTGTTCCTGATTTTGTGGTCTTTCAGCTGGCTGCATTAAAAAAAAGTATTTGATTGGAACCACATGGCTCAAGCATTCTAGATTTTTCATATGTATGCCATATAGCTAAACCCTTCAAACACTGTGAATCTGCCTTTTATAAACCCAGAGGTCGTACCAGATTTGCCAGCTTTTGTAGGTTTTGGGTTTTAGGAAATGAGACTAATCTTGAGGAAAAACTTCAATCAGCTCCTTGACTTATGCTGGTTGTTGAAATTTTGCAATACGAGTGATTGTACAAATTATTTGCTTTGGGATCAAGCAAAATCAAAATACTTAGAGCCTCATTTTTTATTTAAAATTATTCAAAGATGAAGCTGCCTGAATATATCCATTTGGGTTCAATTCTCTTCCGTACTGCATTGCAAGGTTAAATGTATTTAACAGTAGAACTGAAAAGAGACGCAAGCACCACAATATGCAGCGCTGCCTGAGAGCTGTGCAGCCTCTTATGAGACCTCAGAGCTCCAACAGCCATTTCATGACATTTAGAAAAAGCATTTTGCCACACACGCAGTATGTTGGGAATGCCAGTACACTCCAAAAGATTAGGTGGTCCTTTGTATTTCACGTCTGTACTCATGCTCCACAAACCTGGCTGCCATTGAACCTCACAGGTAAAAGATGATGAGGAAACAAGTGCCCTTTAGGAGGCTGTGCCTTCTGCCACAGGTGAATCTGGATGAAATGTGCACAAATGCATGCTTAGAATTTGTAAGAGGTCAAACTGCCTTGAGGTGCTTGGGAAAAAAAATGACCCTCATCTTTCACTGTTTAAAAGCTTCATTCACATTATCCTACTGTGAATAAAAATCTCCAAATTTCCTACTGTCCTTGCCCTACAGAACTAGAAAATATTTTAATTTTCTTTGTGCTGCCTATATACTCAAAAGAGTTTGTGGGCACCTATCAGTCTAGTGGGTATTGTTCCCTGGCTATCCACTCTTTTGCTGTTCTCATTAGTTGGTTTGATTGACAAGATAGTGCACTCTGTTTATGGCTGTTATGGAGATTTGTAATTGCTATTAAAATTCCAAAAACAAAGTTCATCTTTTTCCCTAATGGCCCTAAGACATTTAAACAGTGATTAATTTAAACTGAAAAATACATTGTGATTCCTTGTAAATCCAAATGTCCCTTTCTCCCATTTAAACCATTAAATATCTGAGTGACTTCTCAATTCCTTCTTGAACTTGGACTATTATGATCAACCTGTTGCTATTGAGAGAAGATGTCTGTTTTTCCAGCCATTTCCTTGTGTCAAACTCAGCTCACACTGATGGCAGCATAGACCATGCCCCTTGGCCAAGGAAAAACTCCTGTCATTCTTCAGCAGTCAGCATATCTCACAGGTCAATAGATTTTTCAAATTCTGCTATATATAGCTATTTAAAAATCAGTCATTATTACTGCTCATTTCCAAGGCATCAGAACCAGTTATTTGCAAGTGTATGTCCTACTTGCATATACTCACATAGAGAGGCCACTGGAAGGATGAATTTTCAGTCAGGGATAAAAAAGTATGAGTTGTTCCAGCATCTCTGCCCTTTTGATTTCTGACACCACTTACCAGGTTGATGACATCTGCACATTGTTCAATGCATCCGTCTCTTAGAAGTAAAAATAATATTAAAATAATAATAAGTCCAAGTGAACTACAAGAAAAGAAATCTTTTAGAAATACAGTGTTCAAATGGTGATAGTGGTGGTGTTCTGTTTGACATGAATTTCAAAAGAATGAATTTCACTCCATTCTAATATATTGAAAAAAATAGTAGCTTGCATAAGGCAGATCAAATTGATCAGTCAAAGACAAAAAGATGATATAAGAGATATGAAACAAAAGTTATTTTCAAATGGAGATCAGATTATGCCTTTAGTTACATTCCCCAGGTGGACATGAAGTCCAGTGCCATCCTGGCTATCAGAATGGTACCAGAAACAGTGGCCAGCAGTGCTAGGGCAGGGCTTGTCCTGCTGTACTCAGCACTGCTGAGGCCACACCTCAAGTGCTGTGTTCAGTTTGAGCTCCTCCCCACAACAAAGACCTTGAGGTGCTGGACCGTGTCCAGGGAAGGGCAGCAAAGCTGATTAAGGGTCTGGAGCACGAGTCTTGGGACGAGTGATGGTAGGAGTGGTGAGGAGAAGGCTCAGCGACGACCTTAGCACTGTGCAACCAGTTGTAGGAGGTGAGTGTCAGTTTCTTTTCTCAGACAACAAATAACAGAACAAGAGGAAATTGCTTCAAGCTGCAACAGAGGAGGTTTAGATTAGATATTAGGAAAAAAAATCTTCATTTAAAGGGTTGCTAAGCATTGGAACAGGCTTCCTAGGAAAGTAGTAGAATCAGCATCGGTGGAAGTACTCAAAAAAATGTGTAGATGTGGCACTTGGGGATATAGTTTAGAGTTTAATATAAATGGTTCCATGATTCTATATAAAGGAAAGACATTTATCTATCCTGGAGACTGACAGAAAGTCTTCAGAAAGCTGTAGACTGATAGAAAGTCTTCCTGCAATGGAAGTACCACAGTAATGTAGTGTGGAAAATTTTATCATGTGTTTATCTTAGTGGTATTGTCCTATATCTGTGGCCCGAATTAAACTAAAGGACAGGAGTAGTTAAATTCTCTGGAGACAAATGACAAATTAGAAAAAAAAGGCAAAGATAAAACAGCTCAGGTGAACAGCTTCAAAGATTTATCTTCAAAGGATTTGTCTTGGCCTGCAGTTTGGAAAAATCTGTCTACCTAGGTATGAAAATGGTTTTCTGTTATTAAGCACAGTATGAGAAGTTATTTAACAGTTACAGAGCCTCTAGCCAGAGAAGAGAGTAAGTTACCAAGAAGAATGTCAATTGACAACAGTGAGTCATGCTGTAAGAGATGGAAAAAAGGGAGAAAAAGAAGGTTCAGCAAGTAATTCTACTCAATTTGTCCCAGAGATGGAGGTAAACAGGCTATATATTGCACCAAACTTTTCAGGATAGGAATAAATATGTAGAAGGGCTTTTATTATTATAACTTCATAATATGCTTCCTAATTCTAGATAAATTAAAATACACTATGTTAATTCTAGCAAACCTGTTTTGCACCTAGTCTCTCCAACTGCTAATTACACCTTGCCCAGAGAACAAGGATTTTCAGACTCCATATGCATCTGTAACTGCTGCAGGCAGGTGTATTAGAGGATGGAGAACACCACCATCTGCCTCACCCTCAAGAAATCCAGCCTAACCACTTGAACCAGGGGCTTCATCAAGAGTGAAGAAAAGAGATTCAGGGTTATCTCCAAAGTGTATATTCAGGAATGGTTTAGAGGGGTGTGATATTGGTGGTTTGGCTAGTGAATGTGACATCAGGACAGTATGTGTTAAGGCAGCAAGACATGTTAGAATGTTAGACACTGCATCTCAACATCCAGAGAGAGTTTTTTCCTCCCCACATTGCAGGTCTAACTCAATGAAAAATGTGAGAAAAGTGTGTGAGGCCCGAAACAGGCTTGCAAGTCCTATGCATCTTAATTCATGCACATCTGTGAGGTTACTGTTTGGTGGGTGTCTACAACACATCTCTTGTAGGCATCTTCTCATCGAATCAGATGGTGAACACAAGCAAGACAGGCTGTCAGGCACATGCTTGTCTATTTTTTTTATTTTGGTGCAAGTCTAATAAAAGTCATACCTCATCCATAAGCCTTTTCTTACTTCTTTGTGGTTAAAAGGCATTGTTGGCCTTCCTGCTTTGTGATGATGTCATAAAGAAGCTGCACAAAGCTGTTGGAATCAGGGAATCTGCCTAGAGGGAAAATGATTCCTCTTTGAAAAGAGACTAAGACTGCCATTAAAGCAAGAGTATAAACCATTACAGAATGCCTGCACCTTATAAAAGGAGAAGGGTATATAAAGTGGGGTGGGTATAAAGATTTTTGCTCCTTAAAGCATGGCTGTGGATTGAATTCTGCTTACTAATATTTGTAAGACAACCATATAAAAACTTTTCTTATTGAGATGAATGATGACAATTAAATTCCTTGGAGTTTGGCTCATTCATCACCCCCTGTGCCATGCAAGTGCACATGTGTTGGAGATATTAGCATGCTTTTATACCTGTTCAGACATGGAGCTCAAGATGTTCTTCAGAGAGGCTTTTACAGTTACAGAAATATGTCAAAAAGCCATGCAGCCCCAAACCTTCATACTGTCTTCCCCATTGCCCCATTAGAGATCAGATGAGATTAAAAAAAATTAGAAAAGCTCAGTGTTTGCCATGTCCACTGACTACGCATTCCTGTAAGCGGAAGAATGAGCTCATCTTTCATCAGTTTCAGTAACTGGATGGTAGCACTGGCCACAACACCCAGATTAGAAGACACTGACTGTCAGGCTTCATTGCATTAGCCAGGCAATCACTAATATGAAGGATAATGTTCATGTCTTCCAGCATCCTTCACAGAAGTGTGTTTTGTTTACCCTGGTTGCTTCAACCACACATTCTGAATGAAATACCACTCTCTTAAATCAACAAATTATACACACATGCTGCAAGATGGAAAAAAAGAAATTATACTGGAGGGGAAGCAATAAAAAGAGTATGTCAGAGACATCTTCAGCTTGGTTGTAGGAGTATAGCTAGCAGACAAAAGCTACACATGAGGTAAGCAAAATGCTGAGGGCTTGGGCCTGGAGCCAGAAAAAGCCTTGCTGGATGTATCCTTTTTCAATAATGAACTCCCACCAGAGCCTACACTTTATGAGCCTGACACATCTAAATTACGTTCAGCAACATTTAAATGCTGAAATAATAGGATAAATTCAAACCAATTAGAGAGCATATGGAATATTGCCTTCCTAATGGAATGCATAAGCATCTCCTGTCAGATTTATCAGATTAAAGACCCCAACTGCTGGCACAGATCAGATACACAGTGATAAACGGGCACAAGGGTATGAGCAAAGTTGCACGTGATCTTTGAGGTGGGTCTAACTCAGGAGAAGGAATCTGCATTGCAGTTGGAGGCTTCTCCCTTTGTTTCAAGGAAGCAGGGAAATCACACTGAATTCTCAGCCCAATCAAAGGCCATTGTTTTGCCAGGTCAGTGCCTTGGATGAAACACATTTTTCTTCTGTCATCTGGGCATTGCTACCCCAAGAAGTATGGCCCAAAGAGCACACGAATTAACCTTCAAATGACAGTGAAAGGCTTTCCTTCAATTCTTTCAGCACAAAATAGCAACTGGCCAAAATTTCTGAGCGTTAAGCAGAAACAAAAATGTTAAAACCCAAGAATAAAAAAAGGTATATAAAGCTCCTTTGAATATCATAAAGCAGAAAAGAAAGTACCAGCAACAACATCAAATCATCAGTCTAAGGCAGACACCAAGCACAAAAAATGTTTGCCCAGCTTGCTGAAGTTTTGTAAAATTACAAGCAAATTACAAGACAAAAAGGGGATGAGTTGCCACCTTTGCATTTGATAATGATAGCTTTAAAATAAACTATGTCAGGTGTAGAAGCCCTTTGTATACTTTGTTTAGTTTTCCAGGAATTTACTGCTGTTGCTTTGTGCACGTTAAGTCAACCTGAGGCTTCTAAGATCCTTAAAGGAGAAATTTGAGATGGTCAGTTTGGATTTTCAACCTGAAGGCTTGCAGTGAAGTTAAGTCAGACAGGTCAGTCAGTAGACACCCAGCTGAGGATCTGGTGTCTACAACTGTTTTAGCTAGCTGAAAATGCTCTACAGGTCTACAGCTTTGATTTCAGAGGCACTGTGCCAAATGAAATACTTCCAGGTGTTCTTTGAGTCTCTCCTGTCACCTGCCTGCTGAGGCACTTAGCGCACTGAGCTGCTGCCCTAGGGATGGTATTGGCATTATCTCAGACCCAAAACTCCTCTGGGGAAAAGGAGCACCCCAGAGAAAAATACCTTGTTCTCTGGAAACCCTTAGCTGGAGGAATGCCCCCTCACACTCCAGCACCCCTCTGCTCATATTAGCCCAGCCCTGGGGTGTGGCAGTGTGTTAATTTAATCGGTTAGGCTTTCTATACTTTTGTACTTGTTGGGTTCCCTGTATCCCACCCCTCGATTGTTCCTTTGTTTAACTCACATGACTCCGGCACCTGCCATGCGGCACACGGTTAGCTGCCTGTCATGTCTCCCGCCTTTGTAAATCCCTCCTATTTTTCCCCTGATTAGTCCAAGCGATGTTCTATTACACCTGTATCCCCTGGCAACCTGCCCCGGTTGGCTGGCAGCGGCTGGCCACCCCCTTTGTCCCCCCTCCAAATCCTTTGGACAAAAACCCCCCGCACCCCTCTCCCCCCGAGCAGTTTCGGGCTGAGGAGGTGTTTGCAATAAACCCTCTGTTCGTCTGAAATTGTTTCCTCCTTTCTTCCCACTGCCCGTCGAATCTCCATCGCTCGCATAAGCCTCTGCCAGGCAAAGAACCCACGGGAGTCAGAACTGCTTGCGAGCTTGCAGACTGACCCCCTAACACTCTGTCGCTGTGTCTGGGCCAGCGGTGACAGAGCCCGTTGGCTCTCTGTGAGCACACCGACGGAGGTGTGGCGCCCAATGTGGGGCACTGGAAAGGGGCTTTCAGCGCCTTTACGGAGCCCACGGGCAGGATTGGTGCGTCTCAGCAAGGAGCTGAGCTCACCTGAAATAATCCCTGGACGTCACATCGGCCCGGGTTTGAGCGCCCTCCGCGAGGGACTGCTCCCCGGGGAAGAGGAGGGCAGCCGTCTCCGCCGCGTCCCGGAAGACGGTCCTTCTCCGGCGGTGGATCTTCTGGAGCAGCTTTGAAGCACCACACCAGGGGTTCGTAAGTAAGCAGACCCCCCTAGTCCGCGGGGCGGGTCAGTGGGAACGGCGTTTCCCTTTCTGGCAGCCTGTGGGGGACAGCACCCCCCTGGCTGAGGTCGCGCGGCCCCCGGGATTTGGGTTTTTTGGCCCCTGTCCCGGGCTCACCCCCCCTTGGCGGTTTTTCGTTCCCTCGGTTGATTTAAAGCTTTTATTTTTGTGCGCAAGCGCGAGCTCGCACAGCGCGGCTGCCGGCAGGCGCGGGTTTTCGCCGGCCAGCCAGTTTCGGTTTCGCCGCGTGCGCTGGCTTTTTGCAGAGCGGACGGGCGCGTGAAACAGCGGTTTTAAAAAGCGCGGCGGCGGGTTTTTTTTTCGTTGCGTCTTTCGTTTGCTAGCTCCAGAAATCACGCAGGCAGAATGGGTGCTTCTCTGTCTGCTTCCCAGAAAGGAGTGTTTTACAGTTGTGTTGCGTTATTAGAAGTTAATAAAGTTAAGTTCTCTAAGGATTGTTTAAAAAAGCTGGTCCGATGGCTTTTCCTGCACTACCCGACGGCATCCCCGCCGATGGTACACAGCTCCCGGTTTTGGGAGCTGGCGGAAAAAAAACTGTTACAATTAGGTAACGCCGGGGAAAAGAACACACAGAAATTAGCCTTTTTAATTTTGCAATTAAAGACGGCAGCGACGAAAAAGGGAGTGCAGAAAAGCTCTCAGGAACCCCAGCTAGCCCCGGTTTCCCTTCAACCCAATCCCAGCCCCTCTGCCCCGAGAAAGGGGATTTTGAGGAAAGCAGCGACTCAGAGAGTTGTCCGCCCAGACTCTCCGAAAAATTCCCGGCCCCCGAGCCCCAGTAGCCTGGGACAGACTGCTGGGGACCCCTCGGAAGGCTCCGGCCAAGCTGACCGAGGACCTTTCCTTCCCCCTGCTTCCCCGAATTTCAAACCCAAGGTTCAGTTTAATTTAAATGCGTCACACTGGCCACAAAATGGCGGTGGTGACCCACCTAATGGCGCCCACTCCTCCACGTGGCCGCCACCCTTCCCCCATCCCCTGAACCCCTTTCTTCCCTCCAACCCCTTCCTTCCCTCAGCTCCTCCCTCCGCCCCTCCCATAGCCCCTCCCCAGACCCCTCCCACCTCCCCAAAGGTCCCGCCCACTCACCCTGCCCCTCGACACGCCCCTGAGGCAGGGCCGAGTCCCTCTCCCCGCCCCGGAAGGACGCCATCTTGCCGGCAATTTTCCCACGCCCTCTCTTCTGGTTCCCACGGTTGGGAACCGGAAGAAATGAGCGAGGGTGAGCCGGGGGTCACTCTCTCTGCTGCGCCTGTCACCTACCGCAGAACACGTGGTGGTGACACACCAAAACCCAATTGGCATGCTTTTTCCCAAAGCATCATTCGGGATTTATGCAAGGCGCACAAGGAATACGGCAGGGAGAGTCCCTACTTCCGTGGCCTCCTCACTGCTGATCTTGCAGGTGTCCATGTTGTTCCAGCAGACCTCCGGCAGCTTTTCTCTTGCCTGATGAATGGCACAGAGTTTAAGCTCTGGGATGCAGCATTTAAACAGGCCCTGCGAGAAGCAATGCCTCAGTTGCCCTTTCCAGCCATCGATGAACAGGGCAATCCCCTCTCTCTTGAGTTGCTTGCTGGTGAAGGTTCCTATGTTTCCCCTGAGTCCCAGGCAGCCTTAATACCCTCAGCAGTCCTTTCAATTATAAAAAATATAGCCTGCAAGGCTTTCTTTTGTTTGCAGCCAGATGCACCATCACCACCCTATACCACCATTAGGCAGGGACCTTCTGAATCATTTGTTGCCTTTGTAGAGCGGCTCACCAGAGCAGTGGAAGTTCAAGTTAAAACAGAAAGTGCACGGGAAGGTATTATAGGGGAGCTTGTTTTCGTTAATGCTAACGACCTGTGTAAACAGGCAATTTTGAGTCTTCCCCCAGATCTGCCCCGCACTCTCCAGTCCATACTCCAGGTGTGCCAGATGAAGGTGCCCTTCCTTGCCCGGAGGAACCCACCACCACCCTCCCAGGCAACCTTTCCGCCCAAGGCTGTGCGTGCTGCAGAATCATCCCAACAGCCTCGACATCGTCCGCCTCGGCGGCGACCCTCCTTCGGCAATTGCCCTGGTCGCTGCTTCTTCTGCAAGGAGGAAGGACACTGGACTGCCAACTGCCCTAAGAAACCTTTACTACAGCGGACTCAAAATACATCTCCAGGAACACCGGTGCCTTCCCAGGCACAGCAAAAAAACTGAAAGGGGAGCGCGGGTCCACCCAGCGCGACGACCCCAATCGGGTGGACCGGGCAGGGAACTCCAAAGGGGGTCAATTGGATGGACATTCTACACCAGACTCAGGAACACCTGAACATGATATAGCAAAACCTATTCTCACTACCTCTTCCTTTTTTGAACCCTACAGGTTGCATCTCACCAAACCATTGTACCTGACGGATAGGGACTTCCATTTTGTGACCATAGACCCAAAGAAGTTACATCAGTGGCCAATGACCGGCGAAGGTAAGTTCATCGTCGTCGGTGATTGCAAATACACTCCGCAGGAGATTGAGGTAGTCCCGGGGACACTTCACAATAACCCCAGGGCCCTCATTCTCTGGCTGCGCTGCACTCATCCGCCCACATTTTTACCCGAGGGCCAGGTCATCGCACAAGCAATTCCTTATGGTGACCCAGAACATCTTACCTTTACTGTAAATGCTGTACATCACATTTCCACCCGTAAGCCCTTGGTGCGATGTACGCTCACTGTGGGAGATGAATCGGTAGATAAAGATCTTGTTTTTGACACGGGGGCAGATGTCACGCTCATTCCGTCCACGGAATGGCCGTCGCACTGGCCCCTGGAGGACGTGGACGGGCAGATCCAAGGTGTAGGAGGGTTCCAATCCGCAAAACAGTCGAAAAACGTGGTAAAAATTACGGGGCCAAAAGGACAATTGGCTGCCATCCGTCCTTTTGTTTTAGATTACAAGGAACCCCTGCTTGGAAGAGACCTCATGGCTCAGTGGGGGGTCACAATTGAAATTCCTGACCCCTCGCAAAATTTTCAGGCAGCGGCTGCTGAGAAGCGCCCGACCCTCAAACTGAATTGGACGACAGATAAACCAGTCTGGGTTGAGCAGTGGCCGCTAACAAAAGAGAAATTACAGGCGCTTGAGGAGCTCGTGGAGGAGCAATTAGCTAAAGGTCACATCGTGGAGACCAATTCTCCATGGAACTCGCCCATTTTTGTCATTCGAAAGAGTGACAAAAAACGATGGCGCCTCCTCCACGACCTCCGCCAAATTAACGAAGTAATTGAAGATATGGGGTCTCTCCAACCTGGGATGCCTTCCCCAACCATGCTGCCACGAAATTGGAATCTGGCTGTAATTGACATAAAAGATTGCTTTTTCCAAATTCCTCTACACCCGGATGATGCCCCGCGTTTCGCATTCTCGGTTCCTTCCATCAACCGGGCGGCCCCGAGGAAGAGGTACCACTGGAGGGTGCTACCGCAAGGGTTGAAAGCCTCCCCGGTGATGTGTCAGCAGTACGTCTCTTCCCTGCTGTCCCCTGTGCGCGCAGCCACGGAGGGGGTTGTCATCCACCACTATATGGATGACATCCTCGTTTGCGCGCCGACCGAAGATGAACTTACGCGAGCGCTTGACCTTGTAACCAATTCGTTAGTTGCTGCAGGGTTCAAGCTGCAAAAAGATAAGATCCAAATGATGCCACCCTGGAAGTACCTGGGCCTGGAGATTGGTAAGAGGACCATTGTGCCTCAAAAATTGGAAATTCGGACAAATGTCCGTACCCTTGCGGACGCCCATCAGCTTTGCGGTGCCTTGAATTGGGTAAGGCCCTGGCTAGGTCTGACCACCGAGGATCTAGCCCCTCTTTTCAATTTATTGAAAGGGGGAGGGGAGCTCAGTTCTCCTAGGGTGCTTACCGCAGAGGCAAAAGCAGCGTTGGAGAAGGTCCAGCAGGCAACGACATCACGACAGGCACACAGATGCGATCCCGAGCTTCCCTTTCGGTTCATCATTCTGGGTAAGCTGCCACATCTACATGGGATCATTTTTCAATGGGACACGGGTGCAAAAACATCAGCACACAACACCAAGGGCCAAGGCAGAAAGGACCCTCTTCTTATTATAGAGTGGGTCTTTCTCAGCCACCATCGGCCCAAAAGAATGACACAGCCACAAGAGCTTATGGCTGAGCTCGTCCGCAAAGCAAGAACGCGGATGAAAGATTTGGCAGGGTGCGACTTCGAATGTATTCACATGCCAATTGGACTGTCAACAGGCCAAATGACCAAACCCATGTTGGAACACCTCCTTCAGGAAAATGAAGCACTTCAATTCGCTCTAGATTCCTTTACGGGCCAAATTTCAATTCATCGGCCGGCCCACAAACTATTTAATTCGGACGTAACATTTAAATTGGCTTTAAAGAGTGTCCAGAGCAGGAGACCTCTCGATGCGATGACAGTTTTTACTGACGCGTCCGGGAGTTCTCATAAGTCAGTGATGACTTGGGAGGACCCTGAAACTCGGCAGTGGGAGGCAGATTGTAAAGTAAGAAAGTAGTTGAGGGTTCACCTCAAATAGCTGAGTTGGCTGCTGTCGTCAGAGCACTTGAGAGATTCTCTGGACCCCTCAATATTGTAACCGACTCCGCATACGTAGCGGGGCTGGTATCTAGAGCAGATCAGGCAATTTTACAAGAGGTGTCCAACACAGCTCTGTATGAGCAGCTCTCGAAATTAGTCAAAATTGTCTCCCACCGAGAGCAACCGTTTTATGTGATGCATACCAGGTCGCACACTGAATTGCCTGGGTTTATTGCTGAGGGTAACAGGAGGGCTGACGCTCTTGCTGCCCCTGTAGCGATAGCCCCATTGCCTGACGTTTTTGAGCAGGCCAAGCTCAGTCATCAGCTGTTCCATCAGAACGCGCCTAGCTTAGCTAGACGTTTTAACCTCACACGTCAACAAGCTAAGGCGATTGTCGGCTCGTGTCCTTCCTGTCAGTCCCACGCTGTGCCTACCCTGCATGCCGGAGTCAACCCTCGCGGGTTGGAGAGCTGTGAACTCTGGCAGACAGATGTCACCCACATTCCATCATTTGGGAGACTGAAGTACGTTCACGTCTCCGTCGACACCTTCTCTGGCGCTGTCTATGCCTCTGCGCACGCAGGTGAGAGGGCCCAACATGTTATCCAACACTTTGTTCAGGCCTTCTCATTCATGGGCATCCCTAAGGGGATCAAAACAGACAACGGCCCTGCGTACAAATCCAAGGAATTTGCTGGCTTCCTGCAGCAATGGGGAGTGGAGCACAAGACAGGCATCCCCCACTCCCCCACAGGCCAAGCAATCGTAGAGAGGACACACCAAGAGATCAAGAGGGTCCTTAAACAACAGCAACAGGTATTAAAGGTGGAACCGCCGGCAATCAGATTGGCCCGAGCCCTTTATGTCATCAATTTTCTAAATTGTTCCTTTGAAAATCCCAATCCGCCCATTACCATACACTTTGGGTGCAACAAGGAGTGGCAGTTCGATCCCAAGCCCCCGGTGCTGGTGAGATCGCCTGAGTCAGGGAAGGTGGAGGGTCCATTTGACCTGGTGACGTGGGGGCGTGGGTACGCCTGTGTCCTCACGCCTACCGGGATCAAATGGATACCTGCCAAATGGGTAAAACCATTCATTAAAAGGAAGAGGGAGCGTGACGACAGCGTCCCGCAGGTGGCTTCGGCGGCATTCCGCCGTCGAAGGCGAGTCTCCTCCAGACCCTCTCTTCCCATCCTGTGGGAATGGGACCATGACCTGTCCTTTACCTATTTCTGTGACCCAAATTAATAATTTTTGACCCCCCAGTTTTGTTTTTCAGACCCGGACCCAAGATGCTAAGCCTCCCGACCGTGCTCTTTTCATTCTTAAAGGTTGGGGTTTATCTGGATGGGCTGGGTCCATTTTAAAAACATGTCTGTTGATTTTGTTGATTATTTTAATTGTTTGTCTTGCTTTCGGACTAATCAGGAGATTGTTAATTAAGTTAGTTTTAAGTTCCACATCTACCCCCTCTCCGGCTGCTGCTCGGGTCGCCAAGGCCACGGCTCCTAAAGACGAGCTGAAGGAGCTTGAAAAGGAGCTTGAAGAAGAAAGTGACGGCGAAAGCCTCGCAGACGATTAGTGGCCAGCTCAACCACCTCGATTCGCCAAATGTTACCTGGACTCTGAGCATCTGCCGGACCCCCCTCACTTCTGTTCTTTTAGTAAAAAGAAAACGGGGAGATGTGGCAGTGTGTTAATTTAATCGGTTAGGCTTTCTATACTTTTGTACTTGTTGGGTTCCCTGTATCCCACCCCTCGATTGTTCCTTTGTTTAACTCACATGACTCCGGCACCTGCCATGCGGCACACGGTTAGCTGCCTGTCATGTCTCCCGCCTTTGTAAATCCCTCCTATTTTTCCCCTGATTAGTCCAAGCGATGTTCTATTACACCTGTATCCCCTGGCAACCTGCCCCGGTTGGCTGGCAGCGGCTGGCCACCCCCTTTGTCCCCCCTCCAAATCCTTTGGACAAAAACCCCCCGCACCCCTCTCCCCCCGAGCAGTTTCGGGCTGAGGAGGTGTTTGCAATAAACCCTCTGTTCGTCTGAAATTGTTTCCTCCTTTCTTCCCACTGCCCGTCGAATCTCCATCGCTCGCATAAGCCTCTGCCAGGCAAAGAACCCACGGGAGTCAGTACTGCTTGTGAGCTTGCAGACTGACCCCCTAACACTCTGTCGCTGCGTCTGGGCCAGCGGTGACAGAGCCCGTTGGCTCTCTGTGAGCACACCGACGGAGTGGGGAAGCTGAATAGCCTCCAGCAGCACAAATCAGAAAGTATTCCAAGTTAGGCATGCAGACCTGTCAAGAAACCATGCTTCCTTTCCTCTACAGTGGCATTAGCACAGCAACTGCTAACAAATATTTAGGATCCTGGCACAGGATATGACACAAGACTATTTAACTTGCCCAAAAATCATTTCAAAGCTAGCCAGTACTAAGAATTGAATTTCTCTGCTAATCCTCAGTTTCCTTTTACGATATACTTTTCACCTGTGTACCTTCAACTGTCTTTGTACTTCTCATCACTTTCAGAAAGTACAATCTACAAAAGGCAATTCAGCACCAGGAATTCAGGCAAATGCAGGCTGGAGATTCTAAGAACAAAAGTTTTTTCACTAATCACACCAGACTTGGAATTTTCTTTTTGTTCCTGAAGGCATCAGATTAAATGAACCATTCAGTTTGAATTTAGACACATTAACCTAAACAATTTTTGAAAATTTTGTGAGTGGCAGAAGCCTGACTTTTCAACATTCATGATCACCATTGTTTTACACTATTACCTGGGGTCAAAATGAAAATTTAAGTGTACTTAAAGAAACATATTTTTCTTGCAGCCTATATGTTTAAAAAGTGTCATTACATCTGTTTCAACTTCTGAGAAGCAACTATACAGTGTGATTAAACAGTAGCCCATTTCAATCCCTGACTGACACAAAGTCCATATTCTGTTTACATACTTCAAATGGCTTCCTCACATAATCAAAGAGTAAGTGTACAATCATCTTGTACCTTTCCTTCCTGTTGTTTTGCCAATACCTCACTATTTCACGCACATACTTTTGGGCCAAGAGCAATCTTCTATTACCTCTATTAACTTCTATTACCTTCTATTACCTCATCCCACTTATAACAAGAGGGTCTAGGCACAAAGTTGACACACAAAATTTCTGCAGCAGGAAGAGAAGCTAGGTTCCTAAAATACCACTGAACTGATGTCACCACACTCTCCCTTTAAATATTCAACAAAAAAATCCGGTGCATCAAGAAATTTTAAGCAAAGCTTATTTCTTTTGATCAAATTGTAGTACTGGTCTCATAAAAGACTCTGATGTTAGAGTGACCCATCTCTTCCTTCCTCAGGCATTCATATGAATTCAAGATTATGTTTCTGACATTTATTTTATGCTTTGTTTGGAGGAACAGGATAGGGATTTCCAAGCTCAAGATATAGCTATCAGACAAATATGAGATAAAAAGAAAAATGTCTTTTGCAGAAAAATGAGGAGTGGGGGCAGATGAAAAACGCGTAGATTCACTTAAAAGAGCAAAATTAATAATTATCACACTATTTCCTTTAATCTCTCCATGTTGAAAAGCAAACAGAGCATGTTATTTTCACACATCAGAATTTGTTTTTACTGCAACTACCAACAGCAGTTGTTGATGGAAAAGGGGGCAAAATAAGGTGACTTTAAAAAGCATTCCTTTCTAAAGAACCATGCAAAAGTTCCCAGGGCATAACACTGAAATAATGGCCTGCCATAAACTCTACCTCCAAACTTGATAGTAAAATTTGATGAGAGTAATACATCTACATTCTAAAGCAGCAGAGTTCAGTCCCTTTGTCTCACTCACTCAGAAAAAAAGAAAAAACCTGTATCTTAGCTGTGCTGGTGCCTTCTGCTGTGTGACAGTGAAATTTCAGTAGATCAGGATGACCATACAGCCACATGGGCAGCAAAATCACTCCTTTACATCTGTTGCCCAAATACCAAGACAGTAAATTAAACTTTTATGTCTTCTTCCTTTCATTCAAATTTCATGACCACTGTGTCACACACTGTGGGGTCTCACCAGTCTCTCCTCACGTTTGCATCAGCTAAAACTACTGCCACAGAAATACGTTGCAAGCACACACCTCCTCAGACACTCTTGTTTTTCTCTGAGACACACTATTCCAACAATAGACAAATACAAACAATGAGCACAGCTGGCATGGAGCACTGGACAGACAGCCAGCCTGACAGCAGAGCAGCAGAACCACAGTGTCAGCGTGAGTGAATTGCTGTCCCTGCCCTTAAATCACTCTCTTTGCACAGCAACCTTGCAGGAACTAGGACGTGTGGAACCCATAGATGCACATGTTTTTCAGCACCTTGTATCAGCACGGCAGGAACCACACTGTAGAAGTGGAGCAGCTAAAACAAGTATAAATAAAGTGAGCGGCAGAATCTTTAGTGGGAAACAAAGCAGTCCCTAAAGTCACAGGTTTGACCCCAGAAAACTGTAGCTGTGTGTTTACTTTTGCCTTACTCTACTTTTTGAGCACTTGCTCAGGGCAACTTTCTGGTGGGAGAGGTGACAGCAGGGTGGCCAGGGTGTCACACAGCCTGTTGGATGTCTACACCTTCAAACCTCTGGAAACAGGCACTGTGCAGCACAAGTGCATGCACAGAGGCACATTCTCTACACAGAATTTGGGCAGATCATGCTTGACACCTACATGTGGCCAGCAGAGCTGAGGTGTACATCTCGGAGAAAATATGCAGGACATCCTTTGAGAAAGCTGTATCCCGGTGAATAAAGGAGATTTAATCATCCAGCTGCTCCTGGTTTGACTGTTCTCACTTTTAGCTGGCTGCTACACAGCGCCCCAAGGCAGTTCTCTCCCCTGCTGTTCCAGCACCTGAGATCTTCACTTGCCAGGGAAAGAGGGCCCTAGAGACTTGATCCCTCTTCCCATGGACAGGAGCTGGGCCACTGTGCAGGTTGCCTGCTCCACCTCCATCCCTGTGGAGGCAGGGACAATGGTATTTGTACCATTTTGCAAAGCTGTCACACTCTGTTGTTACATTACAATGCACCATCATCAAACAGTTTGTTCAATTCCTTCTTGATTAAATCCAGCTTCATTAAACCTAAGTAATGTGTCTGTTAAGTTTTAACAGCAACGATATTTCCATTCTAAGTGTCTTTTTGAAAATCTTTTTCTCCTTTTAGACCTTTCTGTGACCTCAGAGTGCATTCATGTCCCATTCTGTTTTTTATTTCCTTTCTCAGTCTTTTTCTTTCCATGCAGGCAGCTTCCTCCCTATGAACTTTGTTGAAGCATCTCTCTGGTTCCTGCCTTTCAGTATCTCCAGGGGTCTGATTGTGCATGCAGCCCTTGAAGCTGAATCAAACAGGCACCTTTGTCCTGAGATGATGGAAAGTTAGCAGCTTTGATTCCTGTTGCTATTGCACGCAGCAGATAAAAGTGGCAATGCTTAGACAAATCAGGCATTTTCCTGGTGATTGTATAACTCTGCTCAGGTTCCATTTTTACACAAACATGATCTTTCTGCACAGACTACCTACATCACCTAATTATCATTCCTTCAATACATTAATTTGCATTTAGCATACAGTGTGCACACTAACAGGCTACAGTGCAAATGAGAGAGAAGGGATGTCGAAATAAAAACCTACAGGTACCTGAAATAGGCAGAGCAAATGCAGCTTCATCTCTCCTCACCAAGTCGACAGGCTGAGCACAAAGGTGTACAGGCAGTGGTACCTGCCTAATTGCCCCTCAGGGATTACTGCTCCCTCTCCATGCACCTTGCTCCTGTAACCGGTGCAAGCCTTTGCGGATAGCCCATGTGAGAAATGGCTGCTTTTAAATACCTGGAGCCTTTAGTAAGGGAACATATTTTCAGTGAAAAGACTGCTGCCAGAACAGGAAAGAATATTGGAGTACATGACAAACAAAGGCATGGCAGAATACGGCGTGCTGGTTATGCAGGTATGCAGAGACTGAAGCAGGGGAGCTCTGCCCTCCTTTTCACTCATCATCACATCTTTCCTTTCCATCTCTCTTAGCAAATGCCCTTGAGTTCTCCTTAGAGGTATGTTTGTACCATGGGAGAACAAGGAAGTTTACTTTAAAGCTGTTTTAAAAGCTTTTATTTTAATGACACTTTGAGCCAACAGGGGTCTGCTTTCTGTTTTGGGTTGCATGTATAATCTGAAGGAGATTAATGTGGTAATGATTGCTAGGCTAAACTGGATCAAAAAATGTTAAAGCATAATGTACCTTGTCTAATGTTTAATAATAGCCATAGTCGTTGGTACTCCTGTCCTTTTAGACTTTTTATTCATTTTGATAGCAGTATAATCATTCGGTGTTACAATTCCTCCTACGTTACCTTGGATGACTTTTGGAAAAGCAGGTGCTTTTTTAACAATATATTGTCAGTCTCCAACGTGAGGAACTGGAAAGACTTAAAGCAAATTTCTACCAGAGCTGAGAGGGCTGCTACTCTGTACAATTTCCTTACACTGGAATTTAATACACTGGAATAATTTTGTTGCCAGCATTGAGGGTTTTATTCGTAGGTGAAATAAAGAAAATCACTTTGTTTGGTGAACAGTTATTAGAGAATGTGCAGAGAAAGCAGGGAGAAGATTTTTTTTCACAAAGCCAGATCTTTCCATGAGTTGGGTTACAGCACATCTCCACGAGACTATATTAGCAAAGAGACAGGGAGACCAATCTGGCAGGGGTCGGGGGGAAGTCTATCAACCAGTGAGTGAGTGGGTGGGAACTTCTTAAACTCAAATTGCACTTGATCAAAAAATGTCTTGCAGTTACCCCAGAGGTGAGTATAACTGATGCAGCTGAGAAGCTAGGAAGCACAAGTCAAAATGAGGGGGAATCTAAACATTTTTTTTAAGCGTTCCTTATCAAACAGCTTTAATCATTATGTTTCAGCCTGACATGATAGCAAAGAGAACAGACCTCAAATCTGAAAAGCAAGTATTTACCATTGAAAAGTCAATTCCTCTGTCACTAGCTCTGGCAATAGTATCACTATAATTATGAGTTTAATATCTGAAATTCGTTGATTTCATATTTGCATGCATGTATGCTAACTAAAATTAATTAAT
The DNA here is from genome assembly GCF_021018805.1 of Prinia subflava. NCBI lineage: Eukaryota > Metazoa > Chordata > Aves > Passeriformes > Cisticolidae > Prinia > Prinia subflava. The sequence goes on along the minus strand of NC_086247.1, from coordinate 105,139,805 downwards.
TTTAATTGCATACACCAATTACAACATCAGGCTCATTTTCCAACATATTATTCCTCGCTGATTACATATCCTCTAAGATTGCTTTAATTTTTCATTTTGTGCTTTAAAGTCAAAGAATAATATGTATTTCTAATTAAGCTCACTTACATATCTCACTGCTGATTAAATCACTATTTAATATTTTATAACACAAGCCACCTTTAATTTCCCCCACTGAGAGGAAAAGCCTTGCAAACTCTTTTCTTTCTCTCTCTGTTTCACCGACCTTGCCAGTGCCGTGTCGCTACAGGCAGATTTCTTCCATCTTCACAGCAGAATGCCAATGAACCACCTTGTTGACAGACATTCATCCTTGGAGGGGGAGGCAAGCACCTTTCTGACCACAGGACCTGCTTTGAAGAGATCAGCAGCCTGCCACCATCACTGGCAGAAAAGAAATAGACACTCAGGAGAGATTTTCAGCAGTGTCTTAGGGGATTGCAGGTCTTGCTGAAAGTCTCTGGAGCTGACACATTTCAAGCCTTTAGGGGAACCTGGAAGTCCCCCATTGGACCCCACCAAAGGCTGAATGTTGAAAAATGAAGAGGAAAGGGGAATTCTTCTCTCTTTCCCAACCAGCACTGCAGAAGGAATCTTGCCAGTCAGTCCTGAGCCATGACTGCTTTAAATCCAAAGTCTTAACAGAAACTGGCAGAAAATTTTAAGAAGTCCCAAAGTTGCTTCTATATGCCCATGGGTATTATGCAATTTGGGCTGTACTAGCTAAACAGTCTCATTTTTACCATACCATTCTTGGGGTAGCAGAAAATAAGCAGCTAAACCAGATGAAATCCTTAACAAATTCAACATCATAGCAACCAAAAGAAGAAATGAACTTGGGCTTCACCAAAGATTCACTGAAATTAATGGGAAACTGCTGATCATGTTGTTAGAGGTATGATTAATTCCATGCACAATGGGTTCAGGTATTTTTGTCAGCAGCATAGATTTAGGAAGACCTGTGCTGACTTGGACTCTGAATGAAAACAGAGCATTCCCAGGATCCATATTTTTGTGTGTTTATGTGTTTTATAGCACTTCACTGGCTCTGCCTGCTCCCAAGTTATTCAAAAAAGGTAATCCTTATCTGAAATACTTGTTAGACTATACCTTTGCAGCAGTTAACTCTTTGGTAGCATGTAATTAATTGGCTAGAGACTCTTTGGCCCAGACTAGTCACACCTTGCTCCTGGTATGTCAGCAAAGCCATGTCTCCTTCCCATGGGGAAGATAAGGAGAGCAGAGTCTTCAGAGCATGGCTGATCCTCTCTAAGCTCTGTGTTCTGCTCTCCACTCACTACCAGAGCTTTAGCTGATTCTCTACCATCTAAAACTAGTTAAGTGTGGCATTGTGATAATGTCAGGTCAACAAAGAAAAACAAATCAGGGTGGGATGCCACAAATGAGAAAGTTTTTCTTGAAACTACTGGTGAGTCAACAGGGGGAAAAATCACAACCAGAATACTCAGTACAGTAAGTTTCTTACTGAAACTTAAGTTAAAAAGCAGATAGTGGTGCAAATATTTGGCAGAGCCAAAACAGAAAGAAATATATCATCGGAAAAATACACTGTCGAAATCCTTAAAATATTATGTTCAGGGGAAAAGAGAAGACACAAGGAAGAAAATTTTGGACAGAAATAAGAATAGAGGAAAACTTCTCACCCCAGAAAACCCAGGAGGAAAGAACAATACATTTTTTAAAACATCCCTGTGTCTCATCTCTCAAAAGTAAAGAAGTCATTTCTATCCACTTTTCTTCTCAGAGCTGGATGATTATTCAGGCTACATCCAAGATGAGCCTAAACGCTCCTGCTGTGTCCAATAGGATAATGCAATTCTTCCAAAGGAAAAGTGCTCTCTATCTAAACTAAGACTGATGAGCCAGCAGACTTTCTCAAACAATAAATAGGAAAAAAATTAAAGAGGGGATCTGGTGTGTGAAACTGTATTGTGAGAAATTAGCTCTAGTCCCTACTATAAGTCCTTCTAAGTTTATCCAATTTGTCATCATCCAAAAAATAGTGAAATTGAATCAGGAAGGAGCCTAAATTCAGGCATTAGTTGGCCTGTCACACTTTGTCACCTGTGAAATGGGGACATTTAAAGGAAACATAAAGTTATTCCTTTATTTCCTTCAAACTAAAATTATATATATTAAATATATGTGTCATCTCAAGTAACATAGTAAAGGAAACAACATTTCATTTAAAGTAGAGAGAAATAATAGAACAAATCATTCAGATTTCCTTAGGATTCAGTTCCTTTTAGATATTAAGTCAGGAGATAGATAGATAGATAGATAGATAGATAGATAGATAGATAGATAGATAGATAATTATATGTTTATTTTTACATGCCAGAGTCCATACAATCTGTATATTTTGCCGTACCATTTTCTAAGTGTGTTTTAGTTTTGAGCCTTTTTGTTTTGAATTATCATTCATTACACCTTGCATGTTGCCTAGGCCTGGGTAGTATCTCAGAGGACAGTGTTAAATAGGATGTACTCACTGTTTTCTTAGTTTAAAAAGTAAACCCCTACACATAGCTAGCTGACCAGACTGCTTATGTTGGCAATGGGAACTGGTGTTTAAGGGGGCAATTTATCTTCTGCATCTCAGACAAACGTCTTCTACAAGTGCCCATTAAGAGGCATGGATAACAGTAGGCCCAGACAGCCATTATTTGACTAAACACCTAAGATTTCAATACTAAAGTTAGGCAAAATGAATCCCATGCTCCTGGGAAAAGAAAATTATCAGGTTATTCAGAGTGCCACCTTGAGAAGACAAGAGAGGAATACTTTGTGGATGAGACAGCATCCAAGCAGAATACAGAGACATCTTAAGGTGCTGATGACTGAGCATTTCCAGATCAATGGCAATGCCCATGGCTGGATTTTTTTAATCTGAAAAATAAAATTCTTCCCAACAAGATGAAAAGAGACCCTTAAAAATTATCCATAATAATTTATAGCAGGGGACAGCAAACCATTCGGGAGAGGCAGGAGAAGGCTTCTGCTGTTTATATTTCTGTTTCATGCATGGAATCAATATTAGAGCTGGGAGCATCACAGCTGATCCTGTGATCATATCACATATGCAAGGGAGGCTCACAGCAACAAAAGGACTGTTAATAACCAATATTGATTCACCTTTCCCTAATGCATGGACAAAAATGCCATCAACAAACTGTTCAACAGCCTGAAGCAATGAGCCCTATAATAGCCTACTAAGCAAAGAATAACACAGAGTTCATTTATTTATTCCTACGTCACATCAATTGTAGGCAATCCCCTGAGAGATGAATGGACTTAAAGCAACAGATTTACAGGAGAGCTTGTTTTGTGGGTGTCACAAACATGTTGTGACAAACATTGCACTGGCTTTAGAAGTTACTGAGGTGGCTTAACCTGATTCTCCACCTCCACCTATCTTGTTCTGTTCTCTGTTCAGTCACAAGAGCTAGCAGTTTTATTCTTTCTCTTTTACCATGCTATTAAAAGCAGTACATCACAACAATTATGAAAGGTTGTTTGGTTTTGCTGCATTGAGGATGATACAAATGTAGAAAAGTATTTTGAGATGGAAGCAATTCACCTAAGAGCCTTTCCCACCATGTTTATTTCTCTCATTAAAATAAGTGATCATCCAGGGAGTGAACTAGAGCTATCCACAAAAACCTATAGATCTCTCCTAGGTGGAAACTTTACTAACAGCAGCTAGATAGCACTTTTAAATTAAATGGTGCATAAAGGCAAAGCAAGCAGAAAATATGAAAATCCTGTAATAACTCATTTCTAAAACTACATTCAACTGAATAATATGGCATAAGTCTAATCCTACAAACCTTCCAATGTAATTTCTATTTGTTTCATCTACTAAAGAATCCAAATGTATTACATTGGGAGGTTGAAGGGCTTTGGAGAAGAGGTGAAATGATTTTTTCTTTTTTTCTTAATTTTAATCCCATTATAGATTTTCCCTTCTATACAATATTCGTTACCATAGTTTCCAAGCTTGTGAGCATCACAAGAATGTTTTTAGTGTTTTAGATTTTGTGTTTTAGATTTTTACCTAGTAAGAAATTTATATTGTGTTGAAGCCAGGAGACTTGAATAGAGAGCAAGCATGCAAATATCAATGTTGCCATGAATTTTCCTGGTTTGCTAAGCGTTCATATTAAAGGAGAAACGTGCAGTTTCTCACGCTGGTGAATTGTAAACACAGGACCATGTTTTGTAAATATTGGCAATGTTATGAATACTTTCTCCAAGACAAGGGGAGGTTGAATGACAGCCTCCTGGACCAATGTGACAGGAGAGGTGGCAATACCCTTCTCCAATCCATGGTCACCTTGACACAGATATAAAATGGAAAAATAAACTAAGGGCAGGTCTTCTGCCCTGCTGCTCTGTTGCACCCAGATCTGTGTCCCCAGTCTGTGTTCCTGGTTGGGCCTCCACGGTGATATATCAACCCGTGGTAAATGACAGAATTTAGTTACTCCTGTTGAGAAAACTTGAGGGGTTTGATGTAACTAGGATCCCAAGTGAATAAAGGCTTGTGTTTTCAACCCCTCCTATCCATCTTAAATAAAAAGCTGTTTTTTAGAGCTGTGGTGTGGGTTTTTTTTTTTTCCCCATAAAACTTCAGACATCAATAAAGGTGACAGAGAAATGTCCATTTCATGGAATATGCATGGCTATATAAATAATAAATATTAGTACTCAGCAGTGTGGCATACATGAGTCATATACGCAAAGAAGTCTCACTAGCAAGCTAAAAATAACATTCTGGAACAATTCTGAACAGAAATTTGAATAAAAGGATTGTTTTTCTTCAAATTTCTCAGGTATACAAGGCCAAGAAAACACAAATCAAGAAACTATAAAATGAACCTCACTGTCATAATATCCTAGAACCATCTAGGTTGGAGAAGAACTTTAAGATTATTGAGTCCAGTCATTAACCCAGTACTGTCAGCCCTAAACCATGTCCTCAAGTGCCAAACCTACATATCTTTGAAATTCCTCCAGGGATTGTGACTCCATCACTTCCTGGGCAGCCTGTTCAAATGTTGAAAACCTTTTACATAAATAATTTTTTTTAACTTCCAGTCTAAACCTCCCCTCGTGCAACATCCTTTGGCCAAGAGGCCATTTCCTCTTGTCCTGTCACTTGTTACTAGGGAGAAGAGACCAGCTCCCACCTGGCTACAGCCTCCTTCCAGGAAATTGCAGGGAGATGGGCTTCCTTTCCTGCAGAGTGCACAGTGCCATATCCTGCAGCCACTCCTCATCAGGTTTGTGTTCTGGACCCTTCACCCTCTTTGCTGTCCTTCTTTGGACACACTCCACTGCTTGGGAATCCAAAGAATAACTCCAAGAAAAGCAGTCCCTTAAAAATGGCAGCACGGAGTTCAGAAGTTAATGTCTCTCTGAAATTTCAGATCAAATCTGTTTTATAGATGGGCAATTTTCTTCCCAGTTGCTCTCCCAGTAGCAATTCTAAAATAATTACTGTGCATTTGAAGTCAGCCTGGATCTTCCCTCTCTGCTGCATGACCATCAGTAAATAATGTATGTGCAGAACTAATTAGATCTGTAATCACATCTCAGTAATTCTACTTCTATCTATGTATATATTGAACTAGCACAACATCACTGGGTCGGATGCAGTCTCTTGAGGCTATCTGATGTATCCTTTAATTAAAACTCAGAAAGAACTTCCAATGACAAATATACAAAGAAAGGAGCAGAATCAAGATCTCTTCACGGAGCTGCACCACTTCTGGAGGGTGAACACGAGTAAAACAAGCACTAGAGATATATTTTTGCCACAGAAGTCGGCAGATAAAACTCTGAACACATATGGAACAGATCTGATAAGTTAAAGGTGACACTTTAGTATTGTCACTTTGCAGAATGGAAAACTTTCAGAGCATATGCCCTAAGTTGTTCTCAAAAAATATTCTGGAGTGGTTAACAAATTAATTTTGTATTAGAAATGTCCATCAAGTGCTGTAGGATAGACAGGATTACTTACATGGTTTTGAAAGTATTCTTTTTATATTTTCTACCACCTAAATAAGAGGAAAAAGGAAATCATTGCATTCTATACTCTGGTAAATGTATGGAGTCAGTCTCTTTTTTTCCAGTCTTGTTATATTTTTGCAACAACTACCAAAGAGGTCAAACACAAATGGCATTTACAAATCTATGTGCTCCAGTAGAAACCCACAGAAATGCCAATTAACTGTAAAAGATACTCAAAACCACCTGAAAATTGGAGGATCCAAGGACACATAGTTGCCTATTCCTTTTTTCTATTTTATAGTATTTATCAGTGGGATATTAAAAAGCATCTTGTTTTGTTCCTTTCTGTTACGATAGAGGTGTCTGTGTTAAAACAAAGAATAAAAATTCAGAGGCATGTTTGGATTTCAACCAAAACTATAACATGAAAATAGCCATACTCAGATGAAAGTTCTGTCTTAATCATTCTCTGACATTGGACAGTACTGCATGAGCAGGTGAAAATATAGAAAGCAATAAAATTATGGAATGATATTTTCCTAGCATAATCACAAAACAGTAATTGTCTTTAGCATCTTAACCTCTGGAGATGGGATCTGAAAGCTACATACCCTAACACAGCAATATTGGTGAAAAATTGAAAAAGTAAATTGATTTTGGGAGGGATTTTATCCGGAAAATTCAGAGACTGCAAAGACCTCAGGTATATTCCAAAATATGCCAAAAGCTCCCTTCCCTTGGCAAGACAAAAAAGATCTTTCCTTTGCCATCCTATCTTCTTTCTAGATATACACATATTTTTTTGTTAGTTGCGACCAGTAAGACTACTTACTTAGAAGTAAGGTTTAGTTCTTAAAAAAAAAAAAAAAAAAACCACCACAGCAGTTATTGAACTGAAGCTTTAGTGAAAATTCCCAGAGGAGACATTGCAAAGATCAAAGGCAGGCAAGCCTCATATTAAGTGATTGACAGTTTGATTAACTGAGTTTTCACATGGCACTGCTCCTTTTCATTATTCCAAGAAAAGACTATTTCAACATGGCACTCAAATGCCACTGTCATTTCTTTTCCAGGAATACTTTTGCCCAGCATTTTTAATCCTCTCTGATAACCCTCTGAGTCCGTAAGCGTTACTATTTAACACCTAACCTCTCATTTGGATTGCTGTAAGCAGGTACATTTGAGTTCCTGGCTAACCACCACCTTGGCTGTTTTCAGTGTTTGGGTTACACAGTTAGATACAGAGGTTGCTTGAATCCCTTTCTCTCTTTGGATTGAGACCATCACACTTAAGAGAGTTCACCAACTCCAGTATAACTGAACTGCGCCTGAGATTCTTAAAGGCAATTGTAAAAATGCATACTGAGTTACCACTAAAAAGGAAGAAATTTACTTAGATGGAGATTTCCAAAACATCATCCTTTTCAACACAGAAAAGGCCAGAGATTGTGGTTATGAAGAGTTGCTACTGGATTTTTGGAAAAAACCTATTCAATCTGAACACCTTCGACCTGTTACAATAATAGTTTACCCATTGAACTACATACAAATGCCAATGTATAACACATTTACCTTTAGACTAGATATTCTCAGTTGTGACATTCACTTCCTGAAGCATTTTCCAAATCATTACCAATTCCTCCCACAAGAACCTTTTTAAAATACTAGGAGAAAGTCAGACAGATTTGACCTTGACAAAACATAGTTGAATTTTGTTTTTCAGGGATCTCCATATCACAGCTTATTATTGTATAGAGTGGGGTCTCTAGAAAGATATTTGTTCTATAAAATGCAGTTTACACTTTCTAGTCTTTTTATCTCTTTCAAGGGACAAGTTTGTTTCCTGATATATTTTTCAAAATACTCATTAAGGGGAGGTATGTGGGGCTCAGAATGGTGATTCTAAAACTTCAAGCAACAAGAAAAGATTTTTTCCTGTAGTTTGTAGAATTTTAATAATTTAAGAAAAAGAATGAAAGAAGCTGAAAGAAATAACCTTGAAGAAACTTACAACACATGGACTGGATAATTATGTCTCATCAGATCCTATAAATTAATGTTGTAGTGGGGGTGTCCTAATAGCATTGGAGTAATGCAAGTCATATTAGAACTCAGTAATTATTTTTCCTTTGAAACTACTGCCTCAGAAACAACAAGGGATAACTAAAGTCTTGTAGACTTCTTTTGGATAAATAACAAAATTTAATGTCTGGCAAGGAAAAGGACACTTGTCATTTTCTGTAAAAGTGGAGTATATTAAGTGTAGCCTCAAAATTTAGCATTTTTTTCCTTCCTACCAAGTTAAATACTGTAGTACCTTCCAATATCCTTCCCTGGAAATCAATTTATCATGGTAGCTACCATAATAGTATCCATTAGAACCAACACAAAGGAAATGCTTTTGTATGAAAATTAATCAACAGTGGTGAAACAAAAGGGCATTTGTTTGTTCGTTTTGAAAACTAAAATATAAGATATGGAGATGTCACTACTCATGAGAAAAGGAAAAAAAGTATTATCCTCGTATTCAAACTCTTCTAGAGTTTAAGTACACTTAATCTTCATGGTTTCTGGATCAGGCTATATACAAACATCCAGAACTAGGATGATGGAGATGTTTGGACACTTTGCTGCATTTCCCAGAACCAAACTGCACACAAGTAGTTACTCCACATGCAGCTTTTGTGCACATACGTGCTGCCTTTGTCTGGATTGCTCTCCTCACTGCTAGCATGACAAAATGGGAGGCCACTGGAGGAAATTTAATTTATTCTTCATAGTTGAAGGTGCTCCATGCTTACAATCTCCTGCCTAAATGTAGAATGTATTACACCAGACTTACAGATGAGGAAAACTTACAAGATTTGGGATTTGGTTTGGACAGTTTCAAATCCCTCAGATTTAAGAATTATTCTTTTTGCTTCAAAATACAGAATGGACTGGAAGTGCTATAAGGAAAGTTTTTGACTTTATGAGGCTTCTACTGGCAGTCTCAACTGAAACAAGGAAAAGTAAGATGAGGGAAAAATACCTGCAGAGAAAACATGTAAAAAGAACATTTCATATTGTGCAAAATATATGGTCCAAGCATACAGGTAAACCTTTTTTTTTTTTTTTCCCAGCTGTAGCACTTAACAGAAACAAATGTTTTATTTAAATAAACAAAGCTACTGTAATGAAAAGTGCAGAATACAATTTAAAATGACAACACATTCTTTCTAAAGGATACTATGGAGCCATACAAAATCCTGATGGGAAAAATTTGGATCACATGTAGATTCATAAACTGCCCGCAAATAACAAAAACAATCATGTTTTGATAAGTCAGCATCAGGATCAATATATTGTCCTTTAACACAGAAAATACCACAGCTATAATATGGAATTTATTGAAGAACTACTAGAATCTGCTTGAAGAAGAAGTGAGTGCTGCAGCCCAGCTGCAAGGCAATAAAGAGAAAATGTCACCAGTTTCCCTAATGTAACAAAACCATGTCTACTAAATGTTGCCCAATAAATATCTCCAGTTGTTCATCACATTTTTGTTTCAGTGTGTGACTTTGTCTCCTGGACCCCATGTTACCATATTCACGTAAAATAACTTGGGCTGTTTGTGCCAAAATTAATGCTGAAGTTAAAGCAGCCTTCTGGAAGTAAGGAAAGCAACAGCAGAAGTTTAAAAAGTGATCCCCAAAATTACTGAAAAGGTCTGGTACCCTGCCAATCAGTATCTTCTTCCACCAACACCCTGTCTTGGGCCAATGAAGGCCTGCATCTGAAGGGTTCAGTGTACTTCACTCAATTGTGTTGGAGCAGGAAAAAGTGAAAAGTGAGAGAGATCCTCCGCACTAAGTAGAGATTCATAAAATCTGCTGAGATGGAAGGGACTCCCAAGGATCATCAAGTCCAATCCTTATTCCTGCACTGAACATCCCCAAGAGTCACACCATGTGCCTGAGAGCATTGTTCAAATGCTCTTGAGCTCTGTCAGGCTTGGTGCTGTGATGACTGAATGGGGAGCCTTTTCCAGTGCCCAACCATCCTCTGGGTGAAAAACCTTTTCATGATACCCAACATAAACCTTCCTTGTCTCAGGTTCATGCCATTCCTTCAGGTTCTGTCACTGGTCCCAAGAGTGTAGAGATCAGTGTCTGCCCCTTCTCTTCCCCTCCTGAGGATGTTGAAGATCACAATGAGGTCTCCCCTCAGTCTCCTCCAGACTGAGCAGACCAAGTCACCTCAGCCACTTCTCATATGGATTCCCCTCAAGGTCCTTCACCATCTTAGTTGCCCTCCCTTGGACATTCTCCAATAACTTAATACTGTTCTTACATGGCAGTGACCAAAACTGCACACAGTATTCAAGGTGGGAATTCAAGGTAATGCTCCATCTGCAAAATCCTTTAACTGTAAGGCACAGATTACAAAAAGATGGATAAAATATCCTTTTTTTTTCTATCTTATCACATGAATGAGACCTCATTACAGCAGTGGCTGAGTGAATGGCACAAATTACAATAACCTTGAAGAAAAAACTTACCTTTGGTTCAGCATTTAGGAATCTAGACCAGCCTTTCATGTACAGATGAAGATCTCTCATGCTTAATAAAGATTTACATGATGAGATCATCAACTTCAGTGCTCACAGCATTAATATTTTGAAGCAGTAAACTTTTCGCTTAAGCATGGTGGGGAAACAAAACAATGTCCTAAATAGCTCTAAGAGTTAAAACTGGAGTGTTTTAATAAATTCATATGAGGCCATGCTGTCTCTTGAGAGACATTGTCTCTGGACAGCCTAGCATCCTAAGCAATCTGAAGTGATCCAGGTGTTAGATGACTCAGGGATACAAAACTTTCTCAGGATTCATAACTTTCTGAGTATTTTACTGTGTGTCTGATTTAGATAGTGATGCAGCAGATCTAATCTCTCATTAAAAATTGCTCCAATTTTTTTTGCTCCATGTCTGGAGAGCAATCCAGACATGTCTTCTCACTGACTCTTAAGGGTTGAACAACATAGAGTGCAGGGGTAATGCCATTCTGCCATCCTACTTGTTGATTTATTTCTGTATTAAATGTTCTTGTTATCCAGAACACAACTGAGAATCATGATCTGGAAAGGCTGTAAACTAAAACGATTTTGTCTAAAATATTTTAATGAGCTAGTAAAAGCAACTAAGTACCATACAGGTCAGCATTACATGATTTGGCATTAATGTTAAATGTGAGTAAAAAAAAACCCATGGAAACAAGAATCAAAGTTGTTTTGCAAGCAATGCATTTTTCTTACTGAAGGCATAATAGCTACCCTTAGGGTTTGGATATTTTAGTTGATTTAGAAAAGAAAAAGCAAAAGAGAATAAAGAGAGAGTCACTTATGTTTTGACCTTAAAGAACAAGATTAATGAGGTGCAGTGAACAATGAAATGGAAACATTCCGTTTGGTCCAAGAAGCTCCTTATTAGCTAGCTGAGTTAGGCAAAGGTGCAATAATTTTTAAGATTTCAAAGAAGATGGAGAGCGAAAATATCCAATATTTTCACATTTTTGGATTTTTCCATTTGTTTTGGATTAATTAAGCCATTTTATTTTGCTATTTTCACATGTTTACATGAGAACCTGCTTGGTTTTATTGTAAGACAATTTTAAACATAAAAGGTTTTAGAGATTCCTACTTCCTCCTTTCCACAGACCTGTCACTTCATTTTCAATTTTTAAAATATAAGGTGAGACACTTCAGCTATCTAAAACCAACTTTTTTTTTCTTAAAGTAACAAGAAATTTTTGTAGAAGAGAGTTACTTTTTTTTAAAGTTCAGCTGCAAGAAAATAATTTTTAAGTAGAAAAACTATAGCTGAAGAGTTTTCGAGGAACTTTTCAGTAGATCATGACAAAAAAAAGCTACATGTCATCCCAATAATTTATATCACATTGACTACATAAAAACATTCTAAATAATACATTGAGGTACCATTAGTGCTGTATTATTTAATGTTTGCTTAAAAAAAAATTGCCACTTATTGTTGGATTCATTGCAGTCTTTTGCAAATACAGATGCATTACACTATTTTTTATCTATTCTCTCTCTTCCCTAAAGTTCTTGTGAAGAGGAGAAAGAAAGCTCTTCTGACCAAATTTATATTTTCTATGCTTTCTACTCAGAGAGGACAAATATTTGAACCCTGACAGGACTACAAATATCCTCTTTGCTATTTGTGGATGTACTGCCACCTATTAGTCTAAGAGTTATTTTTTGAGAAGGAAAAAGAACAACAAATTTTGTAAAGTAACTTCACTAACTTGAAAACCATTTACAGGAGGATTTTCAGTCTGAAGAGGAACTTAAGACTAAGAACTTTGTAAATATTTTTGTGTATACATCCAGATAAAAGGGTGTCTAGATTATCAATGGCTGTAGAGAACAGGTCAAGGATGACTCTTCATGTTCTGCTGAAAAGCAGATGCCCAAGGAAGAATGTAAAGCACAGAATCATAGAATGGTTTGGGTTGGAGGGGACCCTAAAAATCATCTAGTTCCAACCCCTCTGTCACAGGGATGACTTGCACTAGACCAGGTTTCTCGGAGCTCCATCCAGCCTGGCCTTGAACACTGCCAGGAATGGGGCATCCACAGCTTCCTTGGATGATCTGTTCCAGCCTCTCCACCTCCACAGTAAAGAATTTCTTCTGAATATCTGATCTAAACCTGCTCTCTTTCAGTTTGAATCCGTTCCCCCTTGTCCTGTCACTACATGCCTTTGTAAAAAGTCTCTCTTCACCTTTCTCGTGGGCTCCCTTCAGGTATTAAAAGGCCACATTTAGGTTACCCTGGAGCTGTCTCTTTTCCAGACTGAACAATCCCAACTCTCCAACCTTTCCTCATAGGAGAGTGTTCCATTCCTTTAATCATCTTGCTAGCCCTTCTCCGAAATTGCTCAAACAGGTCTGTATCTGCAGAGGAAACACTCCCTGAATACTCTTTCAGATTTGAGTCATTTAAAGATTGTAATTTCTGGTTTTTCTCTGTTTAGTTTTTTTAACCCTTACAGCCCTAATCCTAAAATTTCACTCTAGTCTCTAAAGATCATCCCAGAACAAGTAATTTATATGTAAAGTTTGGATCCTATTTCCTCCATGCATCACCTTACACTTACATTGAATTTCACCTGCCATTTTAACCAAGCCACACAGCCTCATAAGGCTCTCCTGCAAATTTCTTAACAAGCTTTCTCTTTTTTTGTTGCCTTGTTTACTTTAGTGTAATTAGAAAAATGAATTGTAGCATTGTTAAGTATTTTTCTGGGTCATTTACATATGTACTCAATGGCACAGTTCCCTAGAGATCATCAGTAACTTCTCTACGACAAGAAGCAGTGATTGACACCTATTCTCTTTCCTACCTTCTGGCAATTTATATAAAGACATTCATTGTTATAGCTACTTAATTTCCTTTTTTTTTTTTTTTTTTTGGATGACCTCACAAACTGTCTTTTAGAAATGTAAGTATTATGTTACAAGTGGAGCTTATCAACCAGAACTCCTTATCCACATGGCTGTTGACATGAGTTTGTGAGGTGGACTTTTTAAAAATTATTTTTATTTTAAGCAAAAGCCAAGTTCATGGCTCCATGGCTCCCATACCTTAATTCTATAAGTTTCCTATTCTATTTCCTTTTCTGTTGACTAGTATAGACAGATTTACATTTATCTCTCAAGATTAACATCCTGTAGTTCCCGTGATCTCCTATGGAATCCTTTAAAAGTCTTTAAAAATGCTTAAAAGCCTGGTGTCACATTTGCCACCTTCCAGGCTTCCAGCAGAGCCACATACTACAGCTCACAATTCTCACAATTCCACTATTTTAGTCCTGACTTCAATTACAATGTTAGGTCATCACTTACTCCAACTATTTGTTCCATAACCTCTTCTTACGGACATTTAAATTCCATAAAACAGTCCCTGATGTGTCCCTGACCAAGATGAGTTGAGCTCTGAGCTCTCTGCCTCCTCTCATACTGGAGGTGAATGCATTTTTTTAGCCTGCTTATGTCTTTGAAATATAGTTTCCCAGGGATCCATGTAAGCTGGAAAAAATCCCATTGAAACCAGGGAAAGCTTATACAAAGCTGTAAACCCACCCAAGATCCAGTTTGGCCTGTCGGACTGTGGTGTTTGCTGCTCCCACGCTATACAGGGTTGCTGTACTGCATGAGAGTTTGCGTCCCTCTAGATCACACCATGACTCCCACAGCACTGACCCCATCTGCTTCAGGTGTAACAGGGTCTAAATGGAGCAGAGAGGCACGGAAAGGGAAAGACAAAGAGGCATAATCACCAGTACTGTGTAACTCCAGGTATTTTTAGCTGCTACACAGATATCCAAATCCCTCTTGAAACTTTCTGAGCTCTTGACCTCCTTGACTTGCAGTGACAATGAATTCTTCAGATCACATCTTGAATGAAAATGTGACTGGTGGCCAGAAACATTACTAAGCAGAACAATCCCATCAGTTATAATTCAATAGGTACAGTCCTACTGCTTAACCATTGACATTTCTATTTCTTTTATACAGGTATGTGGCAGCAACATTTCTCTGGAGCAAGGCTAAAATACAAAGGACAGGCTTTTGAACTTGACTTCTTAGGGTATTTAGCTGGAAATCCCTCGTTCCTTATGGCACCTGCAGATCTCAGCATTCCTTTTTACTTTCAGGTTTTTTCCTAAAACCAACTTTGCCTTCCCACAGGTGAAACATTTCATCTTAGTTTTATTCATTCTGCTTTTTTACAATCCATTAGCTTGCTTTCTGTCAATTATCAACAGGCTTTTTACATCTTAGTGCACAAATCAGTGCAGAGGAAATGTCACTAAAATTTCTAGAACAGGGAGACATCCAAAGCAATGAATAGACTCTCTAAGAAAAAGAGCCATTTGAGGAATGCTTTTAGAAGGACCAGAATGTGACCAAGCTGATAATATAATATAGGTACAGCTGCTATCTTGTGACTTTTAATACAGAAATGAGAACATGAATTAATTTCCTTGATCATACTGTTTCAATCTAAGGAAACCTGCAATAATTTACATAATTTCCATCTCCTCTCTTTCTGTAGGCAATTTAGGACAATGTGTAATGCTTTTAATCAGTCTTTTATTAGTATCCTAAAAATGAAATCTTCCAAAAAACAGGTTGTGAAGCAATATAAACTCATGTACAATTAGCTCAGTTTAAAAATGTTTTCTCCTAATGGGATTATGTTCTGTAAATGATCTTGTTTCTATGGCAACTGCCACAAAAACCACACTGTGTTTTCAGCTCAATAGCAACTATTGCACCTGTGTACCAACCGTTCTCTCTGTGGTTTACGTTTTTGCTTATCAGACAGTGGTGTGGAAGCAAAAAAAATCTGTGACCTAGAAAAGTTCAGGCATTGTTTCAGCTGTGCTTGCAGGTACTATTGTTAACCGTTCTTCTCTTGTATTTTCTTGGAATTAAGTTCAAACTATCTGTATTCACCAAGCTGAAAAAACCCACCCCAAGACTATTGATGGAAGTATATGTGCATGTGTCTGCAGGGAAATAGAAAACACTACTTAGTTTGCATGGCACCCTAGAAAAATGGGCAGATAAAATGCACAATGATAAAAAATCATTTTAGGAGGCTGTGACCCATATCAGTAAAAGTCAGCAATGAACAATTCTATGTGGCCACATAGCTGTCAACAAAAACAGTCATATGAAAAGCCTTTTTCAAGCTTCTCCTTTCCACTCAATCCAAGGAGACATCAGAGACATCATTTCCATATATTTTCATAAGAGTGGATGCTGGAAACACAAGAGAATGGGAAAATATTTTTAATGTTATCTAAAGTAAGGTGAGGTAAAAATATCTCATTTTTCTTTCTAAATGTGTGTCTGAGTCTCATTTGGAGTCAGTTGCACTGACTTGAGTGATAGCAGTGAATGTCAAGCTCAAGAAAGAAGTGTCGATGAGGAGAAAAAAGAAGTTACCTGGCTAAAGTTAAATTTACCACTAGAAAAGATCACGTAAGAACCCCCAGAAAAGTGTAAGTCCAATTCCCCACCTAACTTTTTCATTATACTCTCTCTGAAAAATAAAAAGCATCAAACAACTTCAATTTCCTCCTGAAGGAAGAGACTATGCTGCATTTCTAATTTTGAGGTGCAGTCAGACACAACAGTGATGACTGGAGTTTGAACACCAAGAAGATTGAGTTCTGTCCCTCTAAACCCATTATCATTTCTGCCTTACCAAAAGCTTATTCCTATACTGTCTCAACAGGAAAATTATGCCCTCTGTTTTCACAGGTAAATAAACATAAATCAACATGCTATTTGCAAACTGCAATCCCTAAACAAGGCATTCAACAATTTTTTCAAAAGACATCGTGGGCAAAAGAAGGTGAAAACCAGCCAGTTTGCTGGAATAGAAGAATGACTAGCTTGTTCAGAGAAGAATAAGCAAAAAGGAGTTATCAGGTGTTCCTCAGTGGAATACTGCATGATCCACTGTATTGAAGAGAACAGATGTATTCAATATAGCTAAAAGAGACATTTTATCTAGCAGTTTTGAGAGCCAGAAAGTAAAATTCTGTTACCAATGTGACCTCTTAGCTCGCCTGTAGCTACACCTCAACAAAATGCCTTCTTATTCCTTTCTTCATACACAGTATGCTCCTTGCCCCATCTCCATAGTCACCACTGAGGCACCAGGAGTGTGGGGAATTTGTTCTTATGCATGAATTTATACACACTAGCCATCCTTCCCTTTCTAGTATATATCTCAGATTCTTCTGCTTAGCTGCACAGAATACATTCCCTTAGTCATAGATTGAGAAACAAACTGGTTTTACCACTTTCACTCAAGTAACTCAAGCCACAGGACAAAAGTCCCTCAACCTGAGTACAGAGAATGAATCCCTACCACCAAAAGAGAGAAGTAGAGATACAAGAATAACTACTTTTTTTGGCTCGTTTCTGTTCTCCTAAAGCTAATGCAAAAGATGCTTCCTGTTACTTGGAGTATTATTTATTTTTTTCGCACTACACATGGAAAATAAAACAGAGACTGGTCCTAAATTATAACCTCAGGCTTTAATAGCCCGAGATCACCATATTTTTTTACCTGCTGACTGAGGCCCAGTGTTAAATTGTTAAAAAAATTATGATTGCTATTAAATGACAGGTATAACGTGTGCAAGTAGCCACTCACTTTGACTTATTAGTTAGATGCAGGCCAAATTTTCAAATGACTATAAAGGGGGTGGTCAATTTTATTCACATACATGAATCCTGTTGATTAACCTACACTAATAGAAAACAATTGCAAATTATTCTGGCAGACAATCCACTAGTATATGAGCAATGGTCATCAAATCTATGGTGACATTGATTAAGACAGAAAATCATTTGCTGCCAGGGATTACTGCTCAGCTATTTCCAATATTTTTAGACAATGGCAAATGGGACAAATTTTTTGACTGTCAATTTTTGCCCAAGAACTGAAAGAGGAAAAAAGACAAAGACACAGACCAAAGTGAAATTTGGCATGCTGGGGTCATTAAGTTTTCATTCTGTGCATTAAAGATTAATGAATAAACTAGAGTGTAAACAGTGATGAATAAAAGAAAGATTGGTTTGTTTTAACCATTTTTATTTAACTCTCAGACAAGACATTTTGTTTCTGGAATATTTTATTCAGAGGTTCTTGATAGTCTCTTCAGTTATAAAATACCAAATTGTAATTAGATCATGAGACTTAGCTAGCTGGACTGAAATGCCAAAAAAATAAAGGTTATTTAATCATCAGAGTAATAACAGTTCCACTCTGAAGAGGGCTCTGGTATAGTTTCCTGAAGCTAAATCAAACTGCAGCTATTCTTGAATACAAAACACTGCAGGATCAATATTCACAGCCGTGCAAGTATCAGAAAACCTGGGCTTTACTCAAAGCATTTTCCAGGGTATACGAGAAAACTCTGACCTATTGCCCAGCTCTGACCTATTCCCATTTTTGTGTGTGTTAAGGAGCATACATTGGACTTTAGACTGCTCCATGGAAGAGATGGTTTTCCAATATCCCGCAGCCAGCACTGTCACTGCTGCCTCTCAGAAATCTGCCCACGGCCTGCTTGTGACTGGGAGCTGGGGACAGTGCCATGCTCGCACAGAAAGCTGTCCTTGGAAACAAATTACTTATGGCACAGCACAATTGAATCTGTTTCTAAGGTTAATCCATAATGACACAAATGGCTGGTTTTGCCTGTGAACTCACTGTGTTAAGCAAGTGCTGATCTTCCTGGGAGAGGGAATTGAATCCTGCTGACTCACCAATGCAAGTGAGGGGTTGGAAGGAAGATTGGGAGTGACCCTGAAAAATGAAAGCTGAGGCAGAACAGCCCTCAAGGATGCAAACTCAGGGACATATCTGGAGGCAAAATTTGGTTCATAATAATTATAAATGCTTTTGTAAGTGAAAAGTCACTCCATAATAAGATTAGTTCTGACAATCTGAAAAATATGTTGGCTATATTAATAGCAGTCTGAGAAAACTCACAGGCAGGTGTCTATAAACCATCAGTATCTATGTAGAAGGCACTCATAATTCAAAATGAGCACAGAAGGTAACAATATTATTTGGAGACTGCAGAGAACTAGAGAAGATATAACAGAAGTGTGAGAAATAGGTTTCATAAGCTTTGCAAGGTCTGTACTGACTCCTCTTTGACAGCTGTTTATCCAGTTTGTTCTAAATTCAAATTATTCAATATTACATATTTAAATATATATTATAATTATTTATAAATTAAGCTTCCATCACAGGAAAGGTATTCTTATTTCCCAACCATATGAAAAAAAAACCTGTAAGATGTTCCAAAAAGACAGGCTGAACTTATGTGAAGCATTTTTTCTACAGGAACTAAATTATGTGGAATCTGATCAGAAAACTAAGATCTGGACGTTATTGTGCACTGTTGTAATTGACCCCAGCTGTATGCTCTTTTAATGACATAAAAACAATAAGAAAGTATTATATAGTACTTTCATGTGTATTTTCAGTTCAGAAACAATGGAATGTAAGAACAATGTTCTCTATAAGCAGATCAATACAATGCCACTTTTCCTACACTGTGACTTTCCTTTTTTGTATCAGGACCAACTCTAAACTCCTCTTTTTAGACAAAGTTACCAGGAACTTTATTAAAATAAAAAGGACAACTGACATTTAAAAAACAATGCTTTAAAAAAATATGCTTATAGCGCCTCAGAGAAATCCTAAAAATCTTACACAGTTCATCTTGAAAACTGGAGGCAAGTGTAGGCATACACCTGAGTTCTGTTTTTCTAGTGACCAGCTGGAAGTCTGAACTTCAAAATCCATCACAAAACCAAACACACAAAACCAACACTGGCTGTTGACAGTTCTGTGATTGATCTGTCAGTCTTGGCTCTGTAGAAAACACTGAATATTTATACCCAGTGGAACAGATTATTCCACAGTCCAGTGGTGGTGGTTCTGGCTTGGGATATAGGAAAGTCTTTCCAGTCTCCTGAACCAGTGACACTATAGTTCTTTACATGAAGTAGAAAAGTTTGCAGACTATTCTGTTTTTTGCCTATGATCTCTCCTTTTTTTCCATCTACCCCCCTTTAGTCAAAACTTTCCTATCTCCTTACTTTTATCTGGAAGAAACTCCTTAGAAACAATTGCAAGGACATTTCCATTAAAAAAACCCAAACGATTTAATGATCTGGTTTCCCACCAGGAGCCCATGTTGTCAGAAAAATCTTTACCATCTATAAAAATGGTCCCCTGACACCTAGTTACAGTTCTCCCAGGAGAGACTCATCAGCATCAGCAAAATCTCAGCTCTGCCCAGCCCTGACTTCTGAGAAATGTGGACTCTGGATCTTCTCAAGCCATGCATAGTAAGGAGAGACAAACCACTGACAGCCACGAGTTCCCTCAAAAAAAGAAGAAAACCTCAAAAAGTTTATTATCTGTCTGCATCTCTGCATCCTAACAATAGTACCTGCATGTGCCACACACTGCCACTGCACCACCTCTGCAATGTGTCGAGGAGGACTTGAATCATCCGTGATGGACGTCGGCACACACCCCGCCAAGCATCTGACAGAGCGATCTGCGTGAGCCGCTCGTGATTGACGCCAACCTGCCACAAATCACTTGGCTCCAGCCAACTGTTCTGTTCTCAACAGTTTGTTGTTTGATGTATTTGATACTAACTGGGAGGGGAAAATAATAATTTAATAATGCAGCATGTCACACTTTTTTTTATTCAGTAGGAAAACTCTGCTTTTGTTAAATATGTCACTGGATTAAGCTGAGCTAATGCTCAGGTCTAGAGCAATGTTTCAGTAATGGATTGAGTGGTTCCAGTTGTGTTGAGAAGGGCAAACACAAAGGATTATTTATTTTGCTGCCTTAGTCTAAGGCCAACCTGTCCCTCCCATCATGCTGATGCACTGGCAGGCAGGGCAGTACCCTGTGCAGGACAGCTGCTCTCAGCACTGGCTGAAATCCTGCCAGGGCAGTGAAGAAAGCCATTTGCCCACTGGTTATTTTGTCACAGCTAAGACACCGCAGAAGCCAGGAGCCCCTGTTTGGGTAGAAGTGCTTTGTGCAACTGATAAGAGATATCAGTGCCAGGCTGTGTGCTGCCAGCACCATATGGAATTGTGCTTCCTTGATTGCTCTGACCTTCCTCATGAAGGGAAGCTGTCACACTGCCCACCTTGGCACCTTGTTTGGCATGTAAAAGAGTCAGGAGCTGGTGAAGGAGAACACAGCCTCAGCACCTGAAGCAGTCCCCCACCCTCTTAGTTGCTGCTGCTCTCTGTCCATCTAGGTAAAGGAAACCAAAAACCAAATAAGAATCAAGAAAGAAGGGATAGTTTGTAAGCTTCACTGATGGAAAGGTCTGAAATATTAACCATATTTTTAACATTTTCTGGAAGTTTAAAAACCGCACAAAACCCATCAAGGACAATGTTGCAAAATAACAGAATGACAATAAAGTATTTTTGCCATTTGATAGTCATAAGGGGTGTTGAGGTGATGGACATCCACATCTGCTGGCACCTGTTCATCCCAGTAGCTCAGATTCCATCCAAATGTAAATTGCTGATGGATAGACTTATGAAGGTTCTCCACCTGATTACCTCTGTCATTTTGTCTTGGGGAGGAGAAGGAATCAAAACCCAAATTTTCAAGACCCCCTTCATAGTTACCATTCCATCTTGTCAATGAAGAGCAACAGACACTGAATTGTCACCAAGTAATGAGAACTGAAAATCCCTGGCCACAGCCACAACTTCTCAGAGAACTGTACTGTGGTGAAGAAGCTGATTTTTCTCAAGCTGACACAACAAACTCAGCTTTACCCATGCTGCAACATGAGTCCACCATGGGCTACAGAAATCACTCACAAGCTGGGAAAATATAATAATATAAATAAACATAAAAATATAAATGGTCATGTCTGCAACCTGCTCTGCTTTGCTGCAGCTACACTGATATCAACTCTTTTGGTAGCTTATTTAAAGCTAGTTGAGCCAAGAATCACAGTCCCATTTTCAGCTGCAACACATAGTTTCCCCACTTTAAAATTAATCTCAAGGTCTTTATCTTACTGTCTTTTCATATCTGCTTCAGTTTTAGCCATTTAATCTTTCCAAACGTCTTTCTCCTGTTTTGGGGAGGTTTAATTTTTTTTTTTTAAAGATGCATTATTTCTGGTTCCATTTATATTCTAGTTGAATTTGTCATTTTACTTCTCTGGGTTGGTAACTGTAGTGTAAGTAACACTCAGGAAAAGACAGGTGTTCAGTTCAATGTTCTCAGGCTGAGAGTGGCTTGGCTCCTCCAGACAAAAATCTTTTTCTGGAGGTGAAGCATTTAATAGGCCATTACCTAAAATTATTAACCACCAACAAATACCACCTCATTCTCCCCCCAGTTTTAAAGTTATAATCTAGTACCTTCAAGAACTGAAAGTTAGATAACTTTGCTGACAATTTGTACAGCAAAAGAAATAGCACATTACAGGCAATTGTGAATTCTAACTCTGTAAGCACACTCAGGAGGCCTCAGAAATGTCTATGAGAAGGAATCTTAGGTAGCTGTCATTTAAAGCATCTTTTATTTTCTAAATGCCACCGAAGCAAGCAAGGATTTTCATAATAGCAATAGATCCAGAGTGATTTTTTTCTATGGGTAGAAGAGGATGACCTAAGTTAAATTCCAGTAAACACAGGGAAACCATTGCTCTGAGACATCACATTGAGGAATGGTGTGGCATGACACAAGATCAGTAAATACCAAGATATCTGGGGTCTGGCTGTATTTGCTATAATGCCTACCTGAGCCACACATGCTCAACCCTCAGTAAATCTAGAACAGTTTTCCCAGGAAATATTAAGGAATTTTTCTTCTGAAATTAAGCCCTAGCTGTGGGAGATTATATGCTAAGCTAGAACACCTAGTGTTTTTGTAGACATTTTCTGAGCGACAATTTGTGGCCACAGGTGATGTTTATCCCTCTATTTCATGTAAGGATCAACTGTCTCTTGCACCTGTGTAGGCCTTTACTGGTAACCAAACTGAGTTCTGCCAGCTGAAGAAATGCCACATCTCTTTTAGGCACTTTTACAATGAAATATTGTAATTCACTTTCCCTTTCTTCTGGACTAGGATAAAAGAAAAGAAAAGAAACCACAAAAAACACCCTGGTATTCACATACTACAGATTATGTCCTTTGACCATCTCAGAGTTAGGGAGCTACTTAAATTTAGTCAGACAGGATCTTCCTAATGTCATAAGGAAGAAACAGGTACATAAGACCATGCTTTCCTCCTTAAGACAATGTAAAACTTAACTGGGCTGCAGAAAACTTTCCTATCACAAGTACTATGGACTGTACTTTTTTGCCCAGAGAAAACAAGCAATGCTGAGTCTTTAGTATGCAAGACTACTAATTTCAAGGTTCTCCTCACTTTGTTGAATAAGTTGCTCTAATTTATCTAGCTGCCACAAGATCCTGCTGTTGTAATGCAAGTTGCCCTCCAGGTTTTCAATACATCACAGACCATGCAGTTCTAAAAGCCAAGAAAAGCACTGTTTTCAACTATTTCCCTACTAAATTATGCATTTATTGTAAATAAATAACTTTTGGAGAACTTGACAAAATACTGTGGGTTTTCTCTAGCACTGAGGCAAGGTTATATCTATCAATTATTATGTAAGGAAAGTGAAAAATTTCAATTCCTGTGTGTCTGTCAGACTCAAATTAAAAAGCTATCTCTTGACTATTACAGCTTCTGGTATTTCATATACTCAGGCATACTTAGAGAAGCACCTGAAAGAAATACATTCAGCAGCAATCTTCTCTTGAGTATAAAAAGGCCATCTCTTGAGAAAGAACTCCTATATTCCCAGACTACCTATTTCACAGGAAATAAAAAATGTAAAGCCCCAATCCCTTCCACTTAGTGGCACATTTGTATTACAAGAATGACATTCGTGGTAAACAGCTTCTAACAAGAGTAGTTACAACTCCTCCCTAGAGGAGGAGGATGAAATAGGACAAGATCAAGATGAGGCTCAAGAACTGGCACTAGAGGAAAGATTTCAGATATCCAATCCCCAAAAAGTATTCATAGGCACAGGACCCTTCTCAACAGATGGATAATTCCCTGAGTATGTGGCATATCTGACCTTTAGGAATCAAGTCTGGTGTGACTGATAAGACAAGTGTGAGGCTTAGAGGAAAGGTGACAAGACTTGTAACCTTGGGGGCTAGTTTAAGTGTATGGGAAAGGAATAAGACAAATAAGGCAACAGCAATACAAGAGCAGCACATGACAAAAGGAGGAAAATTA
Source organism: Prinia subflava (assembly GCF_021018805.1). NCBI lineage: Eukaryota > Metazoa > Chordata > Aves > Passeriformes > Cisticolidae > Prinia > Prinia subflava. The sequence continues at coordinate 105,115,798 of NC_086247.1, read as the reverse complement.
AGGGACATGAAAACTCTATAGGCATGGAAATTATTCAAACAGCACGTTAGAAAATGCAATTAGAATTGGACAGAGTAGATAATTGCCCAGAAATTAATAACCTAAATTATAGATCCAGCAGCAAATATTTTATATCTTCTGAGTTTATGATAGTAGATGGAAACCAACAAATTCATACTTTTTAAGTTAATAAATGAAAACTTGTTTTGGCCCTTAAGTCTGCCTGCAAAGATAGAGGAGACTGAAACAAATTCTGGAGGTAAAAAACAATTAAAATATGTGCTAAATGAAAAAGAAAATGTAGCAGTATATGGTGTAGACTGCATCCAACTATTACCACTTTTGCTAATGAATCTGATTTTTTAAATGAAGGAAATGCTATAGGTCTCATTTGTCTGGACTTAATTAAAGCATCTTGCAGGGACATAAGGGGAAATTATTAAACTAGAGAAAAATGGTAGTAGTAAGAATATTATAATGCCTGTAAAAATAGTTTATAGACAAGACAAGAATACCAGTAAGGGAGAATGGATCTTTGGCAACCATATTTCACATTTTCATTAACAACTGAGCCGTAACAGGTAAGAGCTGGTGAAATCCCGGAATTACATAATGCTGAGAAGCATCTCAAAGTGGCAAGGACTCTAGCATCATCTTGGAAGATCTGAAAGTCTGAGAAATAGATGTAACTAGGGGTTGAAAATAACCACTTTTAAGTGCAAAGTCACAGCTTTCAGGACAAATATCAGTAATTTCAGCTAAGGACTGCAGGTTCATCCCATAAGATGAAAAGAAAAAGCAAGAAAGAAACACAGCCATTTATTTCAGCATGAACCACAAGCCACCAATGTACTATTGTTGGGAAAAAATGCAATCTTAAATAAGATGCCTGACACAAGGCACTTCCTTGAGAGTTAAGGAAATAATAACAGTTGTGTTGAAACATCGTGTGAAACATGTCTTTGGCCAAGCACGCTTAAGAAGTCAATTCAAGTTAGAATGTGCATGAGGAAGAATGATGTGAAAGATCATCATAAGAATGAAAAAAAATCACTTCTGAAAAGAAAGGGAAATAATTTGGCTCATTCAATGTAATGTATCTTACACTCTGATGGGGCAAGTACAGGAAATGAGGAAAAACGCAAGTTATATGAAGTCGTCACAAGCACAGACAGGTAGCCTGCAAGGCTGGCACGTTTAATACAGTCTCTGTTATCAGACAGCACAGGCTCTGTCATCTGTTTGATTACCTTTGGGTTCTCAGCACAGATTATTAGGTGTTTGTAAGGAAGGAGCACCTTCTCTCAAAGTGAGAAAGAATATCATGCTTTTGGAGTGACAGACAATTTTCCACTCTCCTACTAGAGTCCACCTAAGCACAAAACTGCCTCTGCAGCAGCTTCATGATGAGGTTTCTATTCAGAAATCTATTCTCTCTTCAACTCTTCCCCCTCTAGTCCATTGCCTCCAGCTGCTACTAGCAAATCCAGTAAGGATTATTAAAAAGGTATCAAGATCAGAAAAACTAATTTTAGTCCTTAAGGTTTTACTTCTTAATCTTTGGCATTTACAAAGAAATAAAACTAAAAAACTTCTGTGTTTTCTGACATGGGTAGATCTTGTTGGATTTTGTGCCAAAATAAATGAATATGTTCAATATATTGTGAGAAGCAGGTTAACCCAAAGAATGACCCGAGAAGAATCAGCCTCCTCATACCTCATTCATGTTGTACCTTTGCTTTACTGTTTATAATCTTACATTCTCTTAAATGGCAGCTGTCAAAAAGAAACCAAAACAATCACATGTCTGTTCACAATAGGCAAGTTAAAGCAAATACTCATCTCTGTGTGGGATTACTTCTGGTTAGATTTCACTAGAACATGCCACACACTGTAAAACCTTATAATTACTAATTAGACAATCAAGAAGATGACTGAGCGTATCATTCTCCAACCCAGATTACCAGGAAATAAACACCAAAACAGAAATAAAATTACACTTATCTCAGAAACTGAATACAGCCTAACACATATAAAGGAAAACACAGACCCTCAGGGAGCATTCCAGCACACCCTTACGTCTCTAGGCCAAGATCCAAAATTGCCCTTTGGGAACAACAGAGGCAGGAATGAGAGGGACTTTGGTATGTTTGACCCAGTTTGGTGACCCCCTCACTTGACCCTCTGCTGCTGCTGCTGCTGCTGCTTTTGTAGTGCAATCCATTCAGTGCATTGGTGGGCAAATAAAACACCATCGGCCCACATTCTAGCAGACTGCAGGGAAATTAAGGAACTAATTTTGAATCACCATGTTTACAAACAGTGGCCCAGTTTACAGAGCTCTTCAGGGAGCTGAACTTTTAACAACAGTTTTAAATACAGTGAAATAGGTTTCAGAAGGAAAGGCAATACTTGTCCAGAGACTGTACGGTGTGGGTGGGAGTAAATGGCACTCCCATAAAGAATGGAGCAGCTGCTGCCAGTTCAACATAGTTATGCAGTATTTAGCATATTTCACCCCTGAGGATGATTATCTTTCTGTCATGAGCATAAAACACAGATAACTCATGAGCCAGTTGAATCTCTTTCTCATAAGTGCTAGGGAGGTAATGCACTGATAACTCTTTAGAGGTTAAATATATTTATTTTATTGGAACTAGCTTTTATTATCATGGCATTTGAAAGGACAGATATTGTCTGAAATCCTGATTTTTCATTTCTCTGTCTGTTTGGGTTAGACTTTTTATTGTATCTGCATTATGCTTGCCACAGTAGAATATAAGGGTAATCCAGAAAAGGCAGTGAAAAGAAACATTGGATAAGCATACACATTTCTTCATTAGGCTTTAAGGTGCAAGTACATGCACCTGTTTTCTTTGGGTACCTGCATGGATGAAAACCTGCCCAAAAAGGAGATCAGTAATACAGACCATTATTAAGAGCTCTGTGTTTTGTTCCTGTGGTAAAATGTCAACAAATAAGAAATTCTGAGGTGGAAGCCATGAAATGGTGCAGTTTCTCTACATCCTTCAAAACCCTCATTCTCTTCCTCCCCCCATTTCATAGCAATGTAGATTTCTAAAAGGAGCAGCAGAGATAGTTTGCACTGTCATGAGACCCTGACCATTCCACACTGAGAAACACTAACAGCCCAGCAGGAGCACTTCTAGGGTAAATAATTGCTTCAGGAGATTCTTGATTTAGGAGATATGTGATTATTTAATGGAACTCTCAGAAGCCCTGGGCCCGAGTGATTTTTTCCCTGTGAGATATGTGCAGCTCTGAGCCAACCCTTCATTTTTTAAGTTAAAGCAACTTCTTTCAACAGAGGATTGTCAAAGTGCATCATGAGGGAATTAGGCTGTATCAGGATGCTGGAGCCTTGATTTCAGACTCTTTGGCATAATCACATGGTAAAGTTTAAAACAAATTCCAAGAGAAGTACCTATGCACTGCAACACTGCAGCTAAGAAAGACAGCTACCAGCACCAGTGGGACAAATGTTTACAGGTGATTCACTTCCAGTTTGGCTCCTACTTAGAAGAGACTGCTCCCTTTTTCTTTAAAGAGAGACCAGATGATTTTAGACTCCTGAACTGGACATCTGAGTTGGATGATAAAGGTTAAAAAGGAATGTATTGGTAACCTTCCTGTTCAGAAAGGCAGGCTTTGTGTCATCCTAAGAAGGATCTGTCCATTAATTATTCATTGTTCTTGGTTGTCAGCTTATTCTAAAAATGCATTTTGAAAGAATAAAACAGAAATACAGAGGTCCTTTACTCATTGTATCTTCCACAATCTTCATAAGCTAAGTCAATTTGGCCCTTAATATAACCAACATGTTGAAAAAAAGAATTAAAAAAATCACCAGAACTATTTTTCACAGAAATTGCCTGACAGTTGCATTTAGGTAGAGGGCAAAGAGAGTACAGAAAGAGAACTCCACCTTCACTTCTTTCCTGGTACCTTATAAATGTCTTTATATAGAGCAACAGACTAAAGTTTTTAAAAGTAGATTGCTTGTATGTTGAGCTGAAAAAAACTGCTTAAAATTCTGATAGAGACTGATTATTCTGACTGCTGAACAGCTTTTCCAACTGCAAGGCTTAGAAAGATTCATCTGTACAATGCACCACTGTCACTCAATCAAAGAAGTTTTATATTCCACTTTTGAAAGCAATAATTTCCTAAATTCTGTGAAAAGATCAGCCTTTTTCCTCTCAGAGTTTATAAATTATCCCTATTACAGCATTTTTTAGTGTTAAAAGACAGCTAACTTTATTATTGGGAAAGCAGGTTGAATGGTACCAGAGAAGTCAAGTAAAACAAAAGGCATCTGAGAGATGTTCTGAATGTCTTACTGCAGCAGTGGGGAAAAGCACCTTCTCACCACCTACAGGCAGATAAAGCCTGTGTGGTGTATTCTAAGAGTGTATTCTCCAAAAACTAGGATAATTTGCCTTTCGGGACTCAGCTTTCTTGATCAAGTACATGTGCTTCAATAACTCACATTTCTATTAATTTTTTTGAGAATTTGCATTAATGAGCACATAAACAGAAACTGCTCAGGAAATTTTTTAAAAATCACTTGTTTCATCAGTGCCTCTTCTGAGTTCTACCCTTTGCTGTTTCTGTAACAGTTTTTATCTTATCTATTCAAGGTTTTCACCGTTTAGTGATGCATAGTCTAGTAGAGTGATGGCTCATAATAGATCAGGTGTGTATCTGTGAAACAGGGGTAGTAATCTTCCCTTTTTCCAGGTCTGTATCTGTGAAATGGGGATAATAGTATTTCATTTTTCTGCTTTTAGGCTAGTATTTGATGACAAAGCACTCAAGGAAAAGGGTGTTTCTTACTGTATACGTACATAGTAGTTGGGCGTTTGTCTCATCTTAATACTCTGTTCCTCTCTGTCATTTCAGAGAACTCTGATTCCCAAAGCTCTGTGCCTTTCTTTTTTCCAGAGAGAATTTGTCAAGGCTCTTCATGCCAAGACATTAATATTTATTTTTCTATGAAGCTGACAAAAGCAGAAAGAACAAAACCAACCCCCCAACCCCCTCACCAAACTCTGCATTCAAAATCAGTTGGAAGAAAATCAGTAGAAATTTACTGCCAATTATTTTAGGCAATGTATCTCCTTGTTTCAGTAACTGGACCCTGCTGGTATAACATCAGGAGGTGAGTAGGGCTGCTTTATAACACTTATCCAGGAACATTATGCTTGCAAGACTCTTCAAGGCAATGGTCAAAGCAAAGAAGGGTGGATAAGAGACATAATGGGTTAGCATTCCAGTATGGCAAGAAGCAGCACTGAAAAGGGGAAATGTGCAACAGCTAAAGTTTCTACCTGTCTCTGGTGACAAGAAAATTGTCTAACTTCTAATGTAGCAGAGACACTTAAAGATATTTATCATGTTCATGGCACCACTCTTGGGAATCATGAGGTTTGCACACAGTTTAAAATCTGATGCTGAAAGGTTTCCTGTTCAAGCAGATGCTTAAGATAAGCTTAACTAGACAGAAACTTCCTAGGAAAAAAAAAAAGGTTTTGCAATTTTTTATCTCCATTTTCTTTGCCTGAAATATTTTGGTTGATTAATTGAATATTTAAATATCAAAGCAAATTGACATGAGACATCACAGAGTCTCAAGGTTCTTTCCTTATCTACAGTCCAGGTTCACCAGTCAGGTCGCTTTGCCCTAGCCAAGATAATGAGGTGTTTCTCAAAAGTCTTCAACCACAAGCACAGATAAGAGAGACGTAATCTAGCAATGGAGCTTCACCCTGAGATGGGAAACAGCATTTACAGGAGGCAGGGCAATAATTCACCACACAAGTTTTGGGGCTGAATTCAGTGTTCAATGTTAATGTGTTAAATGAAACATTTCTAAATGTTTTGTGTAATGTTTATTTCAGTACTGTTTGAGTGCCTTAAAATCTTATTAAGAATGTAAACAAACTCTAAAAAAACCCCCACAAAACAAAAAAACCTTGCCCACAGAACAAAAATTGTAATATATACCCGGTGCCTTTTCACTTAATAAAATTTCATCCTCTCAATTTCTGAAGATTTGAAGATACATTTGTGTCTGAAGGTAGTCCTCTTAATTGTCTGCAGATTGTGTATTATTCCAGTCCCCATGAGATGGAAACCATTATCAAATCATATTTTTTTCATTCACTTCCAGCAGTATAGCTTACCTACATTCTACTGCACTGGTTGAATCACGAAAGCAGACACCAGAGAAAATTTTGTAGTTAACCTCTGAATTTTTGTATTTCTGGATATTTATTTTGCTCTTAATTGAACTATTTGGAACTTTGTCAACACAAAAACCTCATAAAGAATTTAGGATAGACTTTTACAAATCCTAAAATTTACAAATCCTAAAGTTTCTTCTGATATTTACAGTTTATTCTGTTACAAAAATAGTAAGTGAACCACTTTTTCTATATCCATTCCTGCTGTTACCATGGCAAAAGTAGAGGTGGGTAAATAAATTGAGCCATTTGAAAAAATTCAAATATTTTTCTCATTTCAACTGAAAAAAATACTTTTAATAAAATAATTTTGATGAATCATAGAAAGGTGGGATTATACCATGATAGGGTCAAACAATACTTATGCAATTCCCCAAAACCATTTTCTAGCATTTTCAGAGCATATATTTCAGTGATAAATATTTTTTAAAGCCTTAAGCACCAAATCACCACACCATCCCCTACATATTTAAAGTGTCCTTCCCACTCAGCAATACACATCAAATTAGATTTGCATCAAACTACCCATTTCACTACCACTTTTGGCCCTGTTTTGGACAGCTAGGTTTTCTTTTGTGATTTATGCACTGGAAAGAACTGTGAGAACATGAGGACTCTATGGTGTTTGGTGGGTCTAGACTGAAGAGGCATACTCAGCAAATGCCAGACAAGTACAGTTTTAGACTTTGACCCAAGGTTAATTTCCTGAACCATAACCTGCCTTGCCACCTCCAAAGCAGGTATCAGCAAGAAACCTTCAGCCATAAGGGTATGAAAGGGAAGTTAAATGATGTAGTAGTTCAACTGCAAAAATCAAAAATAAAACTGGTCCTCATGTAATTCTGATATTCCTCAGCAGTAGCACACCCTCTCACTCTTTCTCTCACATAAAGGCTATGGGTTATCTACACAGGGACCATACTGAACATGAATATCAAGTGATATTAGATCAGAATGGTTTCTCTGATTTGGAAGTGAATCAAACAAAAGCAAATAAGGTGATTTTCATTTTTTCTTTTTTTTTTTAATTCCAAAATGAGAAAGGCTTTGCATGACTTTAATGGGGTTTAATTAACCCTATTTACATCAATTAGCCTGGATTAATTTCCCAGAGAAGACAAGTACGAAATTCAGGTTTCACTGAATCAGCATTTGTACTAACACAATAAAAGTTGTTGACTTTAAGTACATAGACCGTGATGGTAAACTCAGTAACATTCATTATGACTGTTCACATAACTGAAGAAAGACAAGAGTTTTAAGTGTTTACAGTAAAGCAAAAGCATGAGAGTATAAAAAAGGATTTTCAAAATGGGTAGTCTAAAGGAGCATAAAATAGAATTGCCATCAGACAAATGAAATATCAATATTGCTTTGTAAAGTAAGTGTTTCTTTATGGCAAGATGGATCAGTTCCATTAACATATGAATAGGCTTTCATAACATTATACCATTTAAACAGAAATAGTCAAACCAGTGGAACTTATACTCTCTTTTAAAACTGATCCACATTGCTTCAGTTTACACCATCTGTCAGCTCATGTGCAGATGTTCCCTTTAACACCCAAGCTGGCTGGTCAGAGCAGTACTTGTTCCAGTTGGAGGTCACCTTCTCCCAGAGAGTGTGAGACAGCTGACAGAAATTGAGGGGTGTCTGCTTTAAAGGTGCTTAATCTGCTTGAGGCAAATTTGGCCTTTACCTGAAACATTTAAATTGCCCAGCTTGGGCAAGTAATTTTGCCCAAAAGCAGATTAGGGCACATTTCCACAAACCTCCTACTAGGAAGGAGATAAAAGAATCTTTTGGCAGAAACCTTTCTACTATCCTCATGGGACCCTGAAAACCACACAGTCAGACAGGGCTACACCAGTGTATGCAATGAAAACCAGACTGAGGCTTCTGAGACAGCGGATGATAAAGGGCAAGAAGAAGCAAGTCAAGAATGATGCTGACATTATTTTTGATGTGTCTGTCATGGGTTAGCACTGGCCAGATGTTAGTGCACCCATGAATATATGTTTTTTCTCTAACAACTCCTGTGGGATGTGATCAGGAACAGAGCAGAGCAGGCTTAAATCTTGAAAACAAAAAAAACCCACTAAACTTTTATTAATTACATAAGAACAGGGACAGAAATACTCTTAAACACACACAGAGACAGAAATAAAAACTTCTTAGAACATTTCTTCTCCCAGTTTCTACCTCCCCACCCATCACTCTTCACAGACCAACCCCTGGGTTTTAGATCAAACAATCACCACTCAAAAACAAACTAATCTTCAATTCAGCAAGGGAGAGAGGAGTCTCTCTCGCACCACAGACTGTTCCTCAGAAAAACACGGGTCCACCCCTTATGTGTTTCCATGTCACCCATAGCACCGCCCGGAGAAGTCTGCTAAGGTGACACTCTCTTTTTCCTATGTCCAGCGCTCTCACCGCTGTCTCATAGGCCAAAACTACATACAGGGCTTTTTAAGGATGCTGCATGCCAAGCTCTCCCCTTTTCACCCAGGGGCCGGGGTTCCAGGAGCAGGTCTCCCCTGAGGGCAGAGGGCGCCACCTCACCCTCCCCCTCTTTTCTCTGCTCGCTCCAACTCTTCAAGTGCCAGTCACTGTAGCAAAAGCAAGGGGCAGCTGCATCCACCCAAAAATGTAGTTTATGTTCAAAAGAGACTCAAGTTCAGTCCATGGCTCACATTATGCAAGAAACATCTAGCTCCAAGGCTACTCCTCTCATTCTTCCATCGAGTTCCTTCCAATCATGCTTTATCATCTCGGTCCCAGGCCGCTGCCCTCTCTCCGAAAACCACCAGTCATGAGAATCAATGTCTAAGAAAAGTTTCTTTCTGCCAAGCAAGGGTTAACAGTTTCTTCTCGGCAGGGTGCAGGCTCAGGCACTCCCAGGCTCCGCAAACCCCCACGTGGCTGAGCACCTTCTCCCGGAGTTTGGGGGGGGAAGGAGGGGGGTGAGCACACACAGCAGGCACTTCCACAGTTTTCTACCCCTCCATCCTGGACGGGGCAGCTCAGTTCCAGTCCTGTCCCTTCTCTTCTCCCCCCCGGGGGCTCCGGCTTACCTGAGCCGACCACGTGTTTCCCCTCCTCCACCCAGCCTCGTGGCCGGGCAGGGGAAGGAGGCCTCACACGTCCCTCTGCTGAAGCCAGGGTCTGAAAAGAGGCCGAACCCCCTTGGGGGTCCTGCTTTTAACTCTTTGTGTCCTCAGAGGCGTGTCCAAACCTCCGAGTGACCAACCCAGGTGCCAGAAGAAAAGCTGATCACTGATTGGACTGCCCACATCCCCCTGGAAAAATTCACCTCCCCCCCCCCAACCACGACAGTGTCTCATCCTAGCTGTGCTCAGGAAGATCACAGTTCCCTCCTGCTACTGGACTGCCTTATCACTGACCTGTGTTAGAGAAGAGGAGATTTTGCCAGACCTACCAGTCTATGGCATAATAGCCTTTTCCAGTCCAGGTCATCCTGACTGAATAAAATTACATCAACAGAACTCAGCAGTAACTGGAGGTTAATCAGTAGAGTCTGGAGAGAATAATGTCTTCACGTGGCCAGCACCAGTGAAACAGGATGCCAGACCAGAGCCCAGCCAAGCAAGGGTAATCCAGAAATCAACATAATATCAGACAAAGGGTTGCACAAGTGTTTCTGGTTTGTCCAAGAAACAAGCACAGAAACTACATGATTATGAACAGACAAAGAATACAACATAAAACTATTTGCAAAGACATACTGCAGAATGATGTATGTTTTAGTGAACCTAGACAAACCTGCTCCATCCAACTGCTTCTCTCCTTCTGTCTTTTTGTCACCCACAGTGTGGGCGAGAGCTTCTGCCAGCTGTTTCTCTGGTGGGCAAAAAACCTTTTTGTCCCCTCACCAATTCACTCTGTCTGACTCCAAGGCAAACAGCATTAGTACTAGCTAAAGTCAGTTCCGTCTGGGATTTTTCCTCCTGGGGTTTTCCACAGAACAGGAACTTCAGAATAAGATAAGCAGTGAGAAGGGCAACACTTTAAGCAAAGGGAAATACTCTTCCTGCTTGTAATACTTGATGGGTTTCTGCTAGTTCAAAGGATTTGTCTTTTCCATATCAGTCCCCTTAACCACAAGGCAAATATGAAGCAGCGACAAAATGAGAGAAAGAGCAAGTTGAAGATGCTAAAGAGTCTGTGGAGGGAGGAAAGACAAACTCCTGAGAGCTGAGGACAGCAGTTCCAGCATGATTAATACATGCATGGTCTTGAATGTATGCACTAATGGCATGAAATGAAATTGAGCTATCTAGGGAAATCAAGCAGGACACACTTTGCAACACCACAGCCTTCCTCTAGAGTTTAATTTTTGTGTTTACCACTAACAAAATCCTTTCTCCGGGTCTCAGCACTTTCCCTTGGTTTTCTCACAGTTACTCCTGCAGCTCAGGTGAGACAAATCATTTTGAAATTTATCCAGGGACCTGCTTACTAAATGTGGGTGTAGCTCTATAGAATCCACAGTTACTTCAGCTTTCACAAATATTACATGATAGGAGAGAAATTAGGAGCATCTTTGGCTGTCTTGCTAAGCCATGCAAATATGGGCTGTGCTTTTGTCCTGCCTGACCTCTGCAGTTCAGCTCTTGGGAAAAGGAGAAATTTCAGAAAAGCATTGTGGTTTATGTAGCATTCCTTCATGACTCAAGCTTTATTGTACCAACAAAATTACGCTTTTGAATAATGATGATGAAAAATCTTAGGAGTCTTAGTGATCAATTGTTTGCATGTAGAAGCTTTAAATTTTCCACATTTATTCATGGTTGTCATTCCAAAAGATACAAAGCTCTCTCCCTTCAAATAACAAAAATTAGACCTTTTTTTTTCCTTGCTATCAAGTGGCAAAACCACCTAGCAGAACACTCACTTAAACCTCTTA